>NC_091484.1:32005204-33205204 GCF_947461875.1 Haliaeetus albicilla | reverse complement strand
GAAAGATCCCTCAGCTGGTATTACTGATTGTATCCCTGGCTTATTGTACCCCCGGTCCTCCCCCCCCAACCCTCTCCCCCCAAAAACCCAAACAAAAAAGCCAAACCCCAAACGAAAACCGCAAGGGAAAAAAAGAAAAAATCCGTGTGGGTTTGCAATCTGGAGATGAGCCTCTAATCCCCTCGGTCAGCCCGAGGATGGTGGCATGCTGGCGCAGCTGCCCCCTGCGTACACCTGAGCGCTCACGGGCTGCCCACGCGCCCCACTCGCGGGGAGGGGGAGAAGTGGCTGCCAAAAATGTTGGCCGCTCCCGGGCAGCGTTAAAGGTGGAGCGTGTGCATGTGTGGGGGGCAGCATCCGACCTCGCCGAGCTTTAACCAAAGCGGTAACCTGCAGCTATGGAGTCACCGACTAAGGAAATCGAAGAATTTGAGAGCAACTCTCTGAAATACCTACAGCCAGAGCAAATAGAGAAAATCTGGCTTCGGCTCCGAGGCTTGTAAGTAGTATGTTTTTTCATATCCTTCTCCTGTTTCCTCCCATTGTCAAAATTATTGTAGCACTTTCTTTTCCCTTTCTTGCCGGTACCTTCAAAATTTCCCAGGAGTTTCCACACCTGTTCTCCATAAATGCAGTGACTTAATCTTAGCAAAAGATCCATTTTCTTCCTTAAATTGAACTGCTTGTTACAGTGGGAATGTAGAAATGTCATTAATGAGGGTATTGTAAGATATAAGCAGTTACTGAGATGCTAATTACTTTAGCTGCTATACTAGAAAAGTTCTGTTATAGCCTGAATGATACTTAATTGGATCCTCTGTTTTCAATAATCTTACCCTTAGGTGCAACATACAGAAGACTTTTTTCCCCTGTAAATGTACACCATTTCTGGCACTGGCATGGTTAATAAGGACAAAGTAGGCAGAGAAGGCACAATTAGAAAACATTTCTAACAGCATTTGTAATGGCAGCAAATTCATGTTCCATGGATTGGATCGTACTTACTAATTTATACATTAAGACTGACTTGCCATGAAATGATGGGACATTGGCTCCCGAGTAGAAAAGAAGTACCTGTGCTTAAAGAAGAACTTGGCACTGCAGAAAAGGAAAAGTTTATAGGCCGTAGAGTTTGTGTAGCTTATTTAGAGTCAATGTCCAGCATCTTTTTCAGATTCTCAGTATGTAAAATACTGTCTACCAGCATTAAGATCCATTACTGGCAGCAAAGCATTTATTTGCCCATCAGTTTTTGGCCAAGGCGAAGAGGAGCATTACCATGTTAAGCTCCATCCCTCTCTGTATGCAGAACTGTTTGGTTTTTTTCTTCAGTGTCACATGTTAGAGTTATTAAAATTTCAGCCCTCAAGGGAAAGGGGAGAGGGAGGGGAGCAAGGAGGCTAGGAAACAGCAGAAGCAAGAAAATGTAGAAAGAGTAGGCTAATAACTGAAAACAAATGGGTTCAAGTTAAACTTGAGTTCCTCTTTGAGTGTTATTTTGTGTGAGCAGCAACAGCATATTTTGTAAAGCATATCCAAAACTTCTGTAGGACTCCAGGCAGTCTAAGACACATGCATGAATATGTATTTCTTTCAAGGCATCACTCCAGGAAGCCTGTTTTGTGAAGGAACTTAATCGAAGTAGATGACAGCTGTCTTGTAAGCCTTCCAAATAGAAGAGCCACACAAAACAAACCCTCTTATTTTCAAGTCTCTGCCATGCTGTAGTATTAGGAGTCCTTGAATTTCTATCTAATAAGGAGCTTAAGAGCATGCTGATTCGGATTCCACCTGAAGTTCATAGACAGTTCTTCAGCAGCGTTGTAGTTCAGGATCTCTCCTGCTGTTCGTACAAGGCACTGTCTGCATATGACATGTCAAGGTCCGGTCTCTTCTACCTTTTGGAGATTTGGCGAAACTGTAAGACTTATTCTAAATATGTAGTAACTAAACCTCAGGCTGTTTTTCAGTGTAGCCCTCTCTGTTGGCAGTGTGTGTAACAAACACATCCTTTCTCCTTCGGAGTTTCAAGATTTCTTTGCTTAAAGAGGAGATAGATTTTCTGTAGAATTCTTGATCACAAGATGAAAACTGAAATGTGTTCTGGTCTAATTAAAGACTGTAGAAGATTTTCCATTCCCAGTCATTTTATGGTGGCTTTTAGCGCGTGCAGACACACACACACACAAACTGGTTGCAAACTGAGGTTTGGCATCATGTTTCATGGTTTTTCTTGTCAGTTTTTATGCATGCCTGTATGTGTAAGAAGAATGATTAGATATGCGCAGACATCTTACTTAACTCTTGAATAAGATGCTTCATCCTGGAGAGATCAAATACTACTTGAGAAGATGCCTCTCTCCCCTGCCCCTGCTACAGCCGTAGCACGCAGGAATTAGTTACAAGGCACAACAGTGCTACCAGAGCAGTGTTACACAGGTAGCGAGAGACAGCACCCGGCTGGCTGAAGCTTCCCAGGGAGTTGTAGTCTGCAGCAGGCAGATACCCAGTAGGTAATTTGATCCTGACAACATTTCTTAAACCAGAGGGGCTGTGATGATTTAAACAGTCTCAGGTGCTCAGCATTGGTTTGGACATCTCCTTGGTAGGACTTCACCCTGGCAGCTCTGGTACCTTCCTCCCTGTCTTCCCCCCGCGCAGTGCCAGCTGCTGTGTTTGCTCACAGTGACTCAGTGGACAAACCAACATTCATGCCCTCTTGCAATACCTGGCTTTTCCAGGGGGTGGGACAGGGGGCTCTTTTAATTTTCCCCTATCTCAGCCTCCTTGGTTTGAAGGGAATGGAAACCCAAAGGTTGCAAAGGGGTGGTTAAGCTGAGGCTCTTTTCAGACTCCCCTTATGTAGTGTGTTTTCTGCTTAAGCAAGTCTGGTGAAGGCTTTTTTGCTGTGTGCCTGGTACAGTTCTGTCCTGCAGGATGGTTGGCCTTTGGAGGTTTGGGCATGGGGTGTGTATTTTCAAGGAATAGGGAGGTCTTTTGGACAGTGTGCAAAGGGCAGGTTTTTGTGAGGCTGAAGCCAGGTGTCTGTTGCGACATGAGTCATATGTTGCTGTAAGAGCCAGACAAGATATTGAATTTGCCTCTGGAGTGGAGTGGAATGAATTCCTTCTCCTTTCCCATATGTACCTCTCCAAGATGCAGTTTCTTGGTCAGGACAGCCTGGTTGCTTTGTAAGCATAGCAGTATGAGGCGATGGTCCTTAGGCCATATACAGATTCTTTTTGCTTTTACAGTTTAAGAATGAGCTAAAATACTAATGCAATAACATTACTGGAATGTTTTTACTTGACCTACACATATTCATGGCTTAATGATTCTGTGCAGCAATTTAAGAGAATCAAGTCAGTGGACCTATAGTGTTTTCTCAGGTTTAAGGGGGCATGATAAATTGCCTTACTGGGCAGTAAGTCATCTGTGGCAAAATATTTGGGTGTCTTGAACCAGGGATCTATGAAATAAATGGTGTCTTTTATACATGACCTATTAGATATTAATTTAGGTTTAATCACAGCTTAGAAAAGAATCTTTTAGTGGTTTATTATTAATGAAGTTTCAGGGAAGGTTGCTGAATAAGCTGTTTCCTGGGCAAAGGTACCATTAGAGGTACATGAAGCTCTCTGGGGAAAATCTTGAAAGTTGAGAACTGACAATTTTGCCCTTTCTTCTTATGTCATGCCAGAACGTCAGTGAGAGGTTTACTCCAGATTTCTCCTTGTAGGAGCTCACTCCAGCAAAACAGCTGCATGTACTGGACTTGCAGCCATCAGGGTCCTGTCTTCCTGGGGAAGGAATGCACCAGCTTTCCCTGCAGCAGGGACCTCCCAGAAACAGACCCGCTTCTGAGTTTCGTTGTCATCATAAATGACTCAGGCTGAAGCAGCTTCACATCCCTTCAGGGATATCTTGGATGGGGTTTCCTTCTTGGCTTCCAGAGGGCTGCCTGCCTCCCAGGAGAGCTGTTGGGTGCAAGTGGTGCCTCCCCACCACCCTGTGTCTCCCCTTCCCCACAAGCATACATGCATTCTCATTCCCTGGCTGCTGATGGGCTGCCAGCTGCCTCTGCACACCGCTGGTGTATACATGTGCTCCTGCTGAGTGTGTGTTTAATTCAGGAGGGGATTTCCTCGGTTCCTTGGCTGCTGCTGGGCTGCGGGGATGTCCATTTGTTTCCTCACATGGGGCCTGGCTTTGAACAGTTGCTTCTTATTCCCAAGCAGTGCTCACCCATGAAGGCTGACAAGCTCAGCCTGTAAGAAACTGTGTTTCTTAAGGATGTGTTGATTATTTGCTTATGGCTTTCAATAGCTGCTTCTACCAGAAAAAGGGTCTTGAGTCTCTTGCTGTGTTCTGTCTTCTATGCTGCATGGATCCTGTCCAGAAGGCAATCTCTTTTTCAGACTTGCCTTATTCAGCTCCAGGCTTGGACACTGTAGACACGGCAGTTACATTATGAGTCTGCCCTCCACTCTCCTATGTTTGCTAGTAACTCACTCTGTTAAGCTCAGGACCTTCTGCTCTGCAAAATGTATTGGTTAAGATCAGGTGGGACCCATTACAGGGCACTGTTAGAAGCAGAGCTTGGAGACCTGATTTCAAAATATGACTGCACAGTTGCTTTTCAAGCTAATGGTTTCTTTAGGGAGGTGTGACCAGTGGTGGCTGTGTTGGGGTGTTCTTGTTTTAGCACTTGGAACCCTAGCTGTGGGACTGTGAACTCCCATCTGCTAGTTAGGACTCTTAAAGCTCCATGAAGTGGCTTCACTTACCTTCCAATTTCTCAAGAACAGAGAAAGCACTCTGAAGTCCTTTTCAACACTAAGATTAGGTGTCATGTTTGACGGCATTGAAGAATGCAGAGGCATATATCCAAAGAGCTTTGCTAGGTTCAGTAGAGATGTGCTAATTTACAGCAGCTGAAGACCCAGTTTGGAGATACTTTCAGTTTGATTTTTGTTGCTTTTATACACAAAAATAAAACCTTGGTTTCTAGCTATTACAGTAGCGCCAGCATCACTGGCATCTGCTGGTGCCCCTGCAATGCTTAGAGAGGAGAAAAAATGGACTTTAAGCTTTTTCCCAGTAGCTGGGATTATAATGTTAAATTGCTAAATACATAATAAATCCCTTCATTCTCTGTGTAGTACTTCCTCATGCTGCCGAAGATGACATTACAAACAGCAGCAATCTCTGAACTGCGACTCAAATGGGATGCTTGACTTTGAACTCATTTTTTGGACTCTCCTGCTCAAACCCGTCAATGTAGAATTGGTCTAAGAATCTCATAGGGAAAGAAGATAGAAACACATTTAAATCAGTGTCTTTGAAAACTTCATGGTTTTGCTGAACATCTGGAACAATATTTCAGCACTTAGGGCATATCCTCAGTTTCCTCTGCAAAGCACCGTGCATCCTATCGACAGTGAAGATGTCCCAGTGCAAACATTTGTGTAAGATCAATATTTGTTCTTGAGGTAAATGGTGAAGCAGCAACCGATTTCAGTGGGAAAACATGGAGCCTCCATGACTGAGATGATCTGGCAAGTGTTAAGAGTGCCACTGCTCAGTTATCTGTTTCCCTGTCTTATCAGTATGTGCTCTATGATATTTTTAGGTTTCCTTAGTTGAAAAATGTCACATACAGAACAGCTGGTTCTGCCAGTGACAGTATCCTGATCTGCTTTGTTTTCATTTATGTGGCCATTGTAAACAGGAAAACGGAGAGTTCCCTTCAATTCCAGAGGCATGCTCTACACAGTGGGCTTTGTCCCCAAATATTTTAGCTGGCAGCAGATACTAGAGTTTTTAAAAGACCCTCAGAAAGCACCACTTTGTTAGGAAATGTGTAAATTAGTTTTTAAGTGGAAAATATGAATATGCTAATTTGTTTCCAGAGGTGAGAGAGGCACTCGGGG
Source organism: Haliaeetus albicilla (assembly GCF_947461875.1). Classification (NCBI taxonomy): domain Eukaryota; kingdom Metazoa; phylum Chordata; class Aves; order Accipitriformes; family Accipitridae; genus Haliaeetus; species Haliaeetus albicilla. The sequence continues at coordinate 33,199,271 of NC_091484.1, read as the reverse complement.
CCTGTCTTTGGTCTTGGTTTCAGCCCTTCTGAACCTCTTGAGGATCTAGGTTTAAACTGAAGCCCTGTTGCCCTGGGAGCAGAACTGAGCTACCTTCAACCATATTTAAATGCAGCTGCTACCACCCTGTTTCTTATTTGGCTTTCCTAATGAGCATAGACAGGGATTATTTGTCAGAGAACCGTGTCAAGAAACCTCTCTGTAGGCCTTTTAGGTCTGAATTTCACTTTTCCTGTGGTTGTCATGATTCCTAGAAGGATTAAAAAGGTCTCACTGGTTAGTGAGTGGGTGCTGGGTATGTGCTGGAGGCAGCAGTGCTCCAGTGTGGCCTAGAGATTCTTAGTTTGGGTAGGCTACTCTGTGGGTATGAATGACTCAACTAGTTTTAAGGTTTGTAGGGGTCTGGTTGATCCATAATAGTATTTTTCCTGTAGCATGAAGAAGGGCTGAATTTTACCATTAGACTAACCCGTAATGGCTTGTTTTATACTTCCTGCAGTATGGTCTTTGAAGGAGCAAGGGGAACAGGAGAAGTGCTGCCAGCTGCTAACCTCATGCCTGAAAAATGGACAGAGGAGAGAAGATATTCTAATAAATAGCAGAACAGCAACTTCAGAAAAAGTTAATTAAAAAGTACTGTGTTTGGAGGTATAGTAATTCAGTAAACTGATATATTTTGCCACAGTCCTTCTGTTACTTTGTTCCACCCAGTGACTTTTATTTGAATCTTAAATCAATAGAGGAGTCCTGTAGGTAAGAAAAGAGAGAAGACTTCATGTTTAATACTAAAATGTTGACTAAGAAATAATATACACTCTCTAGTTTTTGCCATAATCATAAAAAAGCTTTTATTCTTCTGGGGGTAGTAAAAATGAATCATACCTGCAGCCTAGAAAGCAATTGTTTATTTCAGCAGTCATAAAAAGAAGACCACAGTCTGTCATATAAGAAGGGGGCTCCCTTTGTAATACTAAATTCAGTGCTTTTTAAATATCACTGCTATAAAGCTTGCAATCCTGCATAGGAAACAAGGATATGAAAAAAGTTATTTTGGGGAAGGTGAATTTAAACCTCGGGTCAAAGGGAAATGAAGAGTCTCTTTCTGGAATTCTTTTTTAAAACTGTCTCAGTGGGATAGGAGTCCATAGAGAAAGAAATAAAACCCGATGGAAGACAGCACTGAAAAATACTCTGCATGTGCGTGTGTGTGTTTTAAAGGCTGTGAGGCCAGCTCATCTCCTAATCTGCCAGCTTTTGGTGGATTCAAACACTATGTTAAACCCAACTCAGCCCTTGAAAGGATTTTTATTTAGTGTGTTTCTTTTTCTTCCTGCAATTCATGTGAGATTTTCATGTTCTATACTGTCTTTTCTTGTTCCATCAAAAAATCACTTCAGCCCCTTCAAAATACTAGAAACAGTCTGACTTTGATCATGACTGGTAGATGAGGGAAGACTGAAGTTCACATATTAGGGCTGACCCATTAAAACACTATAGCAGCTGTGAAACGTACCTCTACAGATGTGAATTGCTCTCAAAACACTGGGGATTTGGATAAAGCGGAGGTTTTCTAGAAGGGCCTGTTTGGATTCATAAGGCTGTTTTTGATCTCCTGAACTGTGCTGTAAATACTGGAAAGAACGACCTCATTGATACCGATGTGTTTGCGGGGGTGAAGTTAGAATCCAGTTCCTTGTCTTTGGAGTGGGTTTTTTTTTGTTTGTTTTCTTTGAAAAGCTAGGTTTTCCAAGTGATTGATGGCTTGAGAAAAGTTGTTTAGCCCCATGACAGTGCAAAATTTTCTCCGACAGTGTTAAGGCCAACTTTGTGCTTACATTTGAATTGTAGCTGAGCAATAGTCCTTCTTCCAGCACACTTGGTACTGCTCCAGGCCTCTGCAAAAATTTGTCTGTAGTTGTCTTGGGTATTTGAAAAGCAGATTGATTTTGAAGGCGTGATTATAAATACAAAGAAACCAGAATTAAAATTTTGCAATAGATTGAGTGCAGCTCAAACTCTGGTGAAACTGGTTGTAATAAACTCAGCTGGTTGACTTCAGTGGAATCAGTATTCCTCTAAAAAATTGGTAACGTCCATGTTAGGGATTTTTTATTTTCCTGTCCAAGAATGGGAGTGCAGAGCCCTCTGAGAGCCATAGCTCTACATGGCTGTCAAGAAGAGGTTTGAAAGGCTGTCTCTCTGCCAAGGAGTCCAATTCATGTCACAGCCATCTGCCTTGCCTTCTTTGGGAGGACCGCCACGCCTAGCAATTGGTGACATTGGGTAGAGAAGTGCATGTGAGCTCAGGCATGCAGTGGGAGAGGGTTGTCGTCATCTTTCTTGGAGAGAGAGAGAGATGTAGGAGACAATTTAGTTATTAAGATGCATATAGACATGTATGATAAGTTTCATGCTTTTCTTCCATATCTGTCAAGCTGTGGAGTCATTTTGTTATTAAAGTGACACTTTGAATGGCTATTAGTAGGTCTGTGTCATCACTTTAGGAGTGATTTCTTACACTCCTAGGGACAGATACTATTCATGCACAAAGCTCCTAGCCAAGGCAGAAAGTTGCACAATATCCATCTGTAGCACGAATCCTGGCTTCACGCAAATCTCATTTCAACACCAAGATTAACACAAATTAAACATAAGATCTGTGCAATTTTTAACAGCGAAGACTGTACAGAGCCCTTGAGCTACAGCTGTGGGAAGCAGGGAGTCCCTGCAAAGTGCATGGCACAAGCTACAGCAAGCATCCAAGGGCAAAGGAGCAGAAGTGGAGCATAAACCCCCTTGCAAAGCTGAGCAGTTCAGATCGTTGCTGTAAACGATGCTCAAATCACACTTCCTCCCATGCCTCCTGTGGAGCAGCTGGTTTTCTGGGATTTACTAGCAGTAAGCAGTTACTGGTGTCTGCTAAGCAAAGAGTCTGAATACACAATTTAAATATGCTCCTATACACATATTGATGCAGCAGGGACAGCTACAGTCAGATGGGAGAACTCTCTTTTTTTCAGATTTGCTTGAAAAAAGAAAGGAGAGGAAGCTGTGGGGGTTGAGGCTGGGAGTGGAGAATTGGGAGATCATTAGAAAAGAGCATACTGACTCATAAAAAGGCTGGAGAGGAGAACCAGAGAGCACTTTAAAAGCTTTAAAAAAAAAAAAAAAAGGTGGTGTTGGGGAAAGAGAGTTCTGTGAGTTCTTCAGGTCCCTACATGTAAACATTTGTTAGATTTATTTACTTCCAGATGAAAATAGCTCATAGCACAACATATATGCAAGTCATTTAGGAGTTTGAGTTTTGCTGAAAATCACAGGGACAAGGGCTGCCTTTAAAGGCACTTGAATATGCCACCCAATCTGTAGCACAGTATTTTTTTGCCTCACTCGGATTCTAACGGGGGACCTTGAAGTGAAGGAAAGCCTGGATGCTGCAACACCTCTGGTTATAAATGCTGCACAAAACACTGCTTCTGTGTCACTTTCCGAGCATATCTTTGTTCAGGCGAATGAGGGTCTTTTCTTCAGGAGGCCATTGCTTTAGTTTCTTTAGAGGGTGGGGGAACCTTCTTCGCTATCTTGGCCACATTCTTGTTGTAACACCAGTCAAAATTCTCCCGCCCAGTGTTCCCATTAATGTTGTCTGGGCAGTCATCTTTCCTCTCACTCTTCCAGGGAGTGTTCCAGGTACAGAGAGCCTACAGATTTGGATGCAGTTTGACTGGATGTGTAGATGAAGTCATTCATGTCATACAGAGAGCATCTTTAAAGTGCTTTGCAGAGAAAGGCTTTTGTATAAATGCTCAGTGATTTCTGGAAGACCTGTTTCTAAGTAGCTTGACTGCAGTGAAGATACCTTCTTGCAAATGGAGAAGAATGAAATTCCTGAGTTATGCAAATTTGCTGAATAACTTGGAGTAAATTATCATAATTGTCCCACCTAGCCTCACAATCTATGAAACATCAAATTGCATTTTGAATTAGCTCTTTACCTTATGGAGGCAGGTCTGCTTGTCTTCTGGGTTGGGGGGGGACTTGGCTCCTCCCTGACAGCAGCCAAACTTTTAAGAATTAGAGTTGCTGTCGCAGCCATGGCATCTAGTATGTGGAAAGGACAGGACTTGCTTATTTAAATACATCTTTATATCTGAGGCTTCTGAAGACACCACTCCCCCCCCATAGTTGCTGTGGCATCTAAATGCTTGTGAGACAGCTGGTGACAGCATGGAGTAGGGCCTTAAGGAATAGAAATCTCACACAGCCTCCTCCATTCTCTGTGTGCATGCTCAATGCCTGTTCCCATCCACCCACCCATCCGTCCCAGTTCCCTCTCCCGAAGTTTCCCCCTCTGTAGCAAGGAATTCCCACACCAAGACTGCAGGGCAGTGTTCCTGAGCTGCAGACAGTGGTATTGCTGCCTCTCTCCCTCTCCTCCTTCCATTCTTCCTTCCCTCTGCCCTCCTGCCTAATTCGGTGGAGCCAGATGTGTGCCATCACACCAGTGTCATTCATGCCTGGGTGGGGGGTGGAGGAAGGAAAGATGAGCAACCTTCTTTACTCTCTGCAGAGAAAAATGTTGTAGTTAATACAGAAATGGTGTTGACAGAGTAGCAGACAGCCTGCTGAAGGTGCTGAACCTCACTGCAACCAGCAATTTTGAGGATAGGAGGCTCCATGAAACCACTTTTTCTGTGCAAACAGGCTTGTGCTGACTATCCTGGAGGTCCATCATTGTTCAGATGACTTCTCTCTGTAATGTCGCTGCTCCTGGAGAAACACAGAGTGCTGGGAACCCCAGAAAAAGAGCATTGGCTCTTCATGAGAAGTTTAAACGTTGCCTTTTCCCAAGACTGACATTTAATAATTGGTCTATTAATGAGGAGGCACTGTCAGGACAATAGCAACCCTGACTCGCTACATAAAGTAGTGTTGCTAAAAGGCTTGAATAATTTTTAAAAACTACCAGCGTGCTGAAGGAGGGGGTTGTTGAGAGGTGAGGATGGGGAAGTGAACCTTCTTTTGGAAAGGGAACACTGCATCTTTGTGCAGCAATTTTTTCTCCCCATGTTCAGGCTTGTTCAACAGTAATCTGAGTGTTTCAGCCTGTAACCCAGAAGTCAGGAGAGGCCCTGGCACAAAACCATGAGATTTAAAATTCTGCGTCACACCAGCTGTCTACTAGCAGACAGAGGGGGTGGGTTGTGTTCGGGGGGAGGAGGGTTGGAGGGGGAACAATAACAAGTAACAGTCTGATAGATTTACTAGAGCTTAGGGCAAGATGCAGATCTGTTTAGTGACTTCACGCACACGGCTGGTCTGGTCTGATGTAATTCCAGTCCATGTTTCCTGTCTTGATATTTAATCCAGGGTATGAAGAATGATCCCACCCCCCACCTCCATTGTGCATGCTGTAACTAATCACAGAGCCACCCTGCATGAAACAAACTAGACAGCTGCCTGTTTGGCTCCTGCAGAATCTGAATATGTTCGTTTTACATAGTAGCAGTGATTAAAATAAGTTTTTAATCTGTATTTGCTTGTTTCTTCCAGGGTCTAACAGCTTTTTGCCACGGGGGGAATGGAATTCCTGCTAAACAGTATTATGTGCTTCCAACATACACGATACGTCATTATTGCCCCTATATGTGCTCTTCAAAATTCTGCTTTGCCTTATTCCAGGAGGCACTGTTCCCTTGTACACTCCTTGTTGATATGACTCGTTTTCACAAGGTCTTTTCTTAGGGAAACTAACAGGATACAGCTAAAGAACGCACAGGAAAGATTGCGTATATGCTCCCTTTTTTGAGACGTACTAGCAAGGAAGCGGCATTCCACTTGTGGAGGTCAGTGCCGTGTAAACACAATTTGAAGCACATCTATCCTCAGAGGAGCGGGGAGGTATTCTTCCCTCCTGGCCCCTCAGATCCCATTGTGCACTAAGTACCACAATCTCTTCCAGTGGGAGAGGCTACAGAATAGGCATGTTGAAGTACCACCCATCCTGTACTTTGCAGGTCATCACCTTTACTAATTTCAGAGCCAAATTTTCCATAAGTCATCTGGAGTGGCCAGCTAGAAAGCAACACTCCGTCAGACTAAGTATATATCTATTTTTCAAATAGTACATATGTGAAGGTCATACACTATGGTGATTTGACAATCCTTATTTATTTTTTTTTTTTAAGCATGAATACTGAGAACTGCTCTATATTCTTTTCAGACCTCAGGACTTTATTTTCCTGAAATGTACTTTTCTGTAACTGCATTTTTATGAGCACGCACTTTTCTTGAGAATGTGTGAAGCACAAGAGAATTTGCTTGTTGTGTACTAAGAAAAAAGCAGAATGAGCAGTAGATCATATTCTTTTCAAAAGGTTAGATTTTCAGAAGTAGAGCCATTTTAATTTTTACTTCATATTTTTCTTCAGCTAAATCCACACCAACTGCAATGGCAGGGTTTTTTTGTTGTTTTTGTTTGTTTGTGGTTTTGGTTGGTTTGGGGTTTTGGTTTTTTTTTACATGAGGACTGATGGGAAACCGAGTAAATATAGAGGAAGAACCTCAAGATTTCAGTAACTGTCCTAGCTCTGTACAAAATCTACATGAATGAAATCATAGTTTTAGAAGTTTTTACAACAATATTTGCTGACTTCTTTTGTAGTTAAGATGCTAACACATTAAAATCCCAGTCCAGTCTGTTGCCCAGCACAGGGCAGTTGCAATACTGAATTTGAGTTTGTCCTTCTGATTTGGCCTTACTGAAAACCTTGTTTGGTGATGAAGTTGGAGTGCTCAATTGCGCCTGCAGTGTTCCCAGTGCTCCCTGCAGATCCTTGGACCTCAGGCTGTCTTGCTCAAAACCTTCCTATACAGACAGTATTCAATGCAGATCAATTTAGTAAACTTTTCTTATGCTGCTTTTTCTCCTCATTTGGTATACGTACTGTGCCATGGAAAGACACACAGCAGTTACCTTGCCTCTTCTGATAGCCAGTGGTGTTTATCAAAGTTTGAGCAAGCTATGATTGCCCTTCGTTGAAATGAAACTAAACAAAATCATGACAATTCATCACAGGTCATCTTTACGTCAGTGGCAAATAAAATACCGTCAACTAATACACCTCTCTTCTACTGCTTGAATAAAATTATTATAGCTGTATAGGGTCTTGCCCATGGTCAATAGGTGGCTGCTTTTACACTAGCCTTGGGAGATGAGATCAAGCTGTGGGTTGAGTTTGTAGTGCCAAGTAGGTCAAGTCAGTTGTATCCTCATTATCTGCAGGAGCAAATCTTGAGAGCGACTCCCTTCTTACCACCCCGCTTTCCTCCTTCCCCCTCCCCATACTTGAATCCCTGCTTTGCTAGGGAATTGGTACCCAGCACTCTGGCTGTGTAAACAACAAAGGAATTTGGACTCGAGTGCAATTTAAGGTCAACAGCTCTCATGACAGCATATACTGTAATAGTGTTGTTAACATCAGTCTGCTCAGATCATATCTGTAACACCCATCTGTAACACCTCCAGGCTCTGTCCACTCTTTACTAAATGGATAGAGAAGGGATTGCAGCTACCTTGGGTTTGTACTGCAAAAGAAATTCCTCACCACCTGTGCTGTCACAGAGGCTTTTCTGTAAGGAGAATTTAAACACGTTGCCTCTCCAGCTATGCTTCATGTGGACTCGGTAAACACATTAGACCCCAAATGACCAAGTGGGAACCTGGTTGTTAAGGCACAGGCAAGAGCCCTATCAAAGGGCCAGCAAAGCAGGGGCAGCACAAGAGACATCAACTGTTCGTTCATATGTCCTAATGATTGCAATCCATTTTGGAGATGAAGCTGCAAGGGTTTTTTTGCCCAGTCGTTTAGAAAACTCAGTAACTAGACTGGTAAAATCCAATGGTCAGCCACATCAGCTAAAATTTATCAAAATAGCATTTTCTTTAGGCAAAATCAGTGAGGACATTTTCTGACCTTGAATTATTTACCTACATTATTTACTGATTGTGAGTTGAGTGCAAGCTTCATTTCCACTTTGTAGCAGTACTTCTTGTTTCCAAGATAATGAATGTTTTTCCCTCCTTTTTTGGCTGTAAATCTGTTGTGCCTCTCAACTGTCTTGTCTCCATTTCTACTGAAATCATCATACATGTTTCAAGTTCTGAACGCTTCTTGTCTTTGTATGCCTGTGCCACACATGCCCATGCTTGAGAGCATGCGGGCTCTTCTAATCTACTTAAAATGAGACAAGTGACTGCCACATCCTTTCATGGTTTCACTATGTCCCCATGTAGTTCAAGGTCCAATTTAAAATCATTCGTCTTGTTTTTTAAAAATCCCACATAAACTCTCCATCAAATTTCAAGTATCAGCTGAAATCTTTCCTTCTTTCCTCACCCACTTCTTACTGTTTCTTCTCCTCTGCTGTCAGTAGTCTCTTTGATTGTATTGTTTTTAACTTAGCACAGTATTCTGGTAAACAGCCCATGTGGAAGAAAAAATAAATTATTATTTTTTTTTTAATTGAATAGAGAGTGAGTAAAGCAAGAAAGCTGGTCTTCCTGTTTCAATTAAGGAATTAAAAACCCAGCAGGAGTTGATGGCATCATACCCTTTGAAGTCTGGCGATCTCAATATATTTTTGAGTTCTGGTCAGGGCTCTCATGGGATCCTGAGCTTTGACAGATGCCAGTCTGTAGTCTGTGCTCTGAGATTGGGTTTTTGTGAATTGATTTATACATGGTTATTAATATAGGCTTTGGTAACGTAACGTAAATGCGTCACTAATCCTGTGATGATGATGATTAATTGGTAATGCATTGCATGATTCAGAATATTGAGCTGCTGGGAGAGAAGATTTTCAATTTATTTAAGTGATCCTATCAATCAGAAAATCTAGCTTGATATGAGCCCCCAGCCACCTCACCCTGAGAGTGCCACACAGGGGGATGGCGCCTACCCGCAGTATGAACTGCTATGCCACTGTGATACGGCCAGAGAGGGCACCTGGGCTTGGGAGCTGGGAAATGCTCTTAACCCTCCTGCCTAGACATGGCCATCAAGGGGAAATCTTAGGGATTCTGGACCAATGAGCTGGAAGGATTTGGGGACAAAAGTGGTAAACGTGAATTGTGGTCAGCTCTTACAGAAAAAGAAAGGGGAGGGATATCATTCAGTAAAGCCATAGATTCACTGATGGGTAACAAAAGAGCAGGAAGAATCTTCCAGGTTTGACCTGTAGACAGACTTGTTTCTCTTTTGCCAAATTTCATTGCTTATCTCACTGTTGGTTTGCTAAACTGTGAAACAAGCTTTTAGTAGAGCTATCTTAACACCTATTCTAACATCAGAAGCCCAGCTGTGGCAGAAAGGAAAGAAAAGAAAAAGACTTGCAAGAATGTGCATGTTATGAGGTGGATGTTTCATCGTAGTAAGGTGGCTTTTTCTCTCAGTGCTTCCAAATATGCTGGTGAGAGGAGCCCTGCAGGGAAGCAGAGATGAATAGCCCTGGCTTGCGTGAGCTATGGACGTAGTGGGACTCCAGTACTGAAGGACTGATGTTGTTGGGTGCTTTAGTTAATGGATGATTAAGCTCCCACTCACATCTGAAACATGCTAATTATAAAGCTTCTAAGTATAGAATAGGAAAAGTCCCTCTTTCTCCTTGAGCCTATGAATAACTAATTTTAAATATTTGCTTGTGACAACTGTTTTCTTCAAGAATTGTGGTTCCTCTGAAGAAGTTGCTGCTTTTTTAAGATGTTCCTCTTCAGGCAGGAGTTTCCCTCTCCTGCTCTGATCATGTTTACCACTGTCAGCAACAAAAATAAGGATACGGCAGGCAAGCTCTGGCGAGGCTCGCTGCATTAGCCAGAGGAGTTAATGTCCCGGTAGTTTCCTTTTCCTTTCTGCCTCCACCACAGAGTGGGCAGTAAGGAGTGTGCCTCAGCTGTGGCTGTACAAAACTTGGTGTCTTTGCTTGAAACCACCATTGTTGGCAGTTTAAGCCGAAAGGCTGAACTTTGCACTGAAGCAGCTGATGCCCAGGGATGCGCTTGTGTCTGCCAGCTGTGCTGCGAGGGTGCTGACCTGTGGCAGGGCGCTGTGCACAAGGTGGCTGGGGGCAATATCTTTTTAAACTCCTGCAGCAGATTCACTTTAGCTAGTCTCTTGGTGCCCTAAAAAGTTGTTGCCCTCTTTTTTACCAAGCAGCGCAGATCCAGCCTGAAAGCACACGCTGCGTTAGATCCAGGCTTGTGTGTTGTCAGCTGGTGGTGGTACAAAGGGGAGAGTACAGGCCACCGAGTTTTAAGGACTTCATAAGATCTGTCTGGCTTGCTAAACTGCTTTGACCAACTGTGTGTGCCCTCTGAACCCATTGCAATGGCCAAGCAAAACAAAATGCGTTAGATCGAGCCACTGTGAGTGGCTGAAAATTGAGCCACTTCACTATCTCAGCAGGCTAAGGACATGCTTGTGGCACTTGGCATTCCTGAGCTGGGAAGCATTAACTCACTGAGAAGTGTCACCTGCACTCACCTGTGTGTACCTCAGGTTGTTAACCGCAGGTCCATCAGCTGGTGGCCTAAGGCTGATGACTGCACTGAAGTTACAAGCCCCCTTACCAAGGGCAGATATAACCCTTAGTTTCTAGCAGCAGTGTGTGAGCAGAGCGTGATGCTCATTAACTTTAAGAATTTAGGATAAATTTCCAGAGATGAAGTTAGGCAAACATCCTCCTATTACTTCTGCAGCACCCACAGTTTTACTCTGTATACTGAAAAGACACCATTAATACCAAACCATGTGGAATAATACCATGTTAACCAAGCCACTATTACGAGTAAAAAAAATTAAGTGGTTAGTTAATTCTTTGGAGGCTGTGTAGGAGTGAAGGAGCAATTCATCTAGGTAGTTGATGCTCTGAGTTATATGATTATGGGGCAAACACAGAGCAGTTGGCAGAGTTACTTAATTCCCCCAACCTCTCCATCTTCACTCCTCTTCGTACCTACTCAGTCACATTAACTCACCTACCTCTCTCAGAAGACTAAGGCCTGAGAATGTCATTACCAAATTCAGACATGTTTTTTGTGTGTTTCTCTTAAATTCTCTTCATCTCTAGATTTCTAGATGCACAGGAAGGGTGAGCACTTTTTGCAACAACTCAAAAGTAGTGTTATTTGGGCTCCAGTTATGCCCCACTGTCATAAATTGATGTGCAAACCCCCATATAGCTAAGGTCACAACGCTGAAGAGCTAACAAACTACTGGAAAAGGGTCTGATGGGGAAATATAGGCAGAAAGCAATTTGCCTGAGGGTGCACCGGAATTAAATGGCAGAGGTAGAAACATAACCCTGGGAACAGATACTTAGCCTTGAAGAAGTTGATGGGCATCGAAGCACAGAGAGAAATTTTGCATGACTGTTCATTTCAATGGGAGTTGAGTGCCCATATAGCTGTAGCTAGCTACATCTTATTCGTGCTTAAATACCTTCAAAAGTCTGTCCTAATTTTATGTTGGACCAGTATATTGTGGTGTTCCTCTAGCCACACAAAAGATTCATTCATCCCCAGAAGAGCAGATACTGAAATAGTGGGCCCAACTCTCTTGTTGACTTCATCTCATCTGAGTAAAAAATTTTGTCCCACCCACCACTTTGTTTAGTTTTGATTGTTACAAAATACCAATTTTTAAACGCTTACTGGGTTTATTTTCATTCAGCTCCCGTAGCCTTCTTGTACTAGGACTGGCTCACTTCATACTACACTCGTGCAGGTGTAATTGCATTAAGTTCAGTGAAGTTATTTCTAGTTTATAGTGGTAATATAGGGCCTACCTAGTGTGTCACCTGCTAATTCTCTTCAGCATGAAAAACAAAAATCTACCTTGTTCTAATTTTTTTTTTTAATGTAAGCTAAATGTAGACCTATGAGTAATACATTCCAGCAGGTAGCAGGAGTTGAATGGATGCGGCAGTTCTAGCATGGCACGTGTGCAGCAGGAAAGGAAACTGAACTTATGCAGATTTGGTAGTATCAGTAAGTCTCTTGCAGGCATGAGCACAGGATGGCCCGCAGGTGTGGGAAGCTGTTACACCACTTCCTTTATGTCTCTCTCATTCTTTCCCTCCTGGGAAAAAGGGATAGCTTGGGTTTGCTCAGAAAATCACGTGTCCCTTGAGCTTGACTGGAAGATGTGTCTGTTTCCAGGTTTATCCCAGAGCATCTGCTAAAGGCAATTTAGCAACTAGTTCCTCTCTGCATGGAGTTTTCCTGGGGAGATAAACCAGGATAGCTTGTCCCACATGTTTTTTAAAATAAACAGCTGAACAAAAACCCACAAAAAACCCCTAACCAAGCAAACCAAAATCCCTACCCTCCAGTTTCCTGTTGTTAATTCACACATGGTTGCTGATTGCAGCCAACCAATGATGCTGGCTGTGGTATTAAAAGAGACACCTTCTAATTTCCCTGTTTGCAAGAAGCAGGTAGATTTTGGAATGCTAAAAGTTCAGGCATACAGGAATTTTTTTTGCTGGATATCAGAATCTGCTAGCGGTGTTCCTTTTAATGCAAGTGTGTGCAGTAGTGATACTGAATCTATGAACAAGGGTTCCTTTAGTTATATTCTCTTCAACTGTAACATGCAAATTTAGTGCCTGTAAATGCAGTCACTAACTTGGTACACGTAAACCTTGACTGTAACTGGACTGCAGGTGTGGAAACAATAAACAATAATTAAAAAATACATGTTTTTAAAACTCTTATGACTAGGCAAATGCTTTTTTCCCAGCACTGTCATCTGTGATGCTACACGGTTTTCTAATGCAGTAAAAATATTCTCGAGTAAAAGGAACATTAAAGGTGTAACTGATCAGAAAAGTGATGTTACTCAAATGCAAAGAGCACTTTAAGGCTGAGTCACCTCTTTAAAATATACAAGGAAATTTTAGCTAATCAGGAATTAATGAATGGTATCTTTGCTTAAACGTGAAGCATGGCTGAAAGAGAAGCACTTTATAAAAAGATGTAAAAGTCACTAACCAATAAAGGGAAAAATATTTCTGATGGTGCTGGAATGTACTGTAAGACACTTCCAGGGGAAAGAATTAACTTCTAAATAACTTCATTTGAAAATTTAAAAAGTTATATGGCAGAAATAGAAATGTAAACAAATTTGGATTTCTTGGGAATAAGATATTTTAATCAACCTGGACTGGAATGGCCAATCAGGTGGGGGTTTTTTTCAGCATTTTCTTTTTGCATGAAAGTTTAGTGAAGTTCTGTATTTGTCAGAATATAAACTCCTGAATCTAAACTCTTCAAAATGAAATTTCTACTCTTTGCCCTTCTGAAATTAAAATTAAAAATTCTCTTAGAATCAGGTATGTCTAAGTGAGCTTCTGCTTGTATGTGTCAGCATCCTGAATGCCAGTAAGCTAGAATCTTGATACTGCTATGAATGTTTGCTCTTTTACTCCTTTGCATCTATTCAAGTTTAAATAAGTAAATCTTCACACAGTAAAGTGTAAATGAAATATTTTAAAATCCTTTAAAAGTACATATCTAGGATTTTTATGGTTCTGACATGGCCAGAATACAGAAGCAGGTACAAGCATGAGTACGATTTCTAAAGGTAATATTAGATGAAACATTTGACAGCCAGGAGACATTATTCATGCTTCTTATTAAGTAGAAAATAGCACTACCTTCCTTTTTGCTATGTTTCTTCTTATTTTTAAGAAACAAAACTCCTTGTTTGGATTTTCTGGGCCTGCCTTAGCCACAATTTTCCATGTGCAGTAGTGTCAGAGGTGAAAAAGCAGAACTTGATGCTTATAGCAGTAGACCCATTCTAACAATATTACCTACACATTGAAAAGGTGGGGAATGTCTGTTAGTGTATGGCTAAGCAACAGGGTGTTGATCTTGCACTCCTCATCACAGTCCACACTGATGCTTGTTCCCATCACTGCTTGTGAAGTTTAGAGATCATTAGCTTTACTTTAAAACATAAAAGCAGAGCTGAGCTCAAGTGAAATCAATGCCCCGTTTTGCCGGGCACTGTGCAAAACCATTGGAAAAGGCTGCCATAGGATCAAGAGCTCACAGAAAACATACAGTGCCGATACAGCTCTGCAGCTAACTGTATAGCCACATAAGTAACCATGCAGAAGGGCTCATGATTATTGCCTTACTCTGAGCATTGGCAACTTGTGCCATCGCCTACTGTAGAAGACAACATCTGCCATGCTAAGAGGAGTAAGAAGTTTACAGCCTTTGCTGCAATTGATGTGGTGTAAGGGTTGGGGAGGAGAAGAGGTGCTGTCAGTATGCTTATCCGCTCTTGGCATTCCTGGTCCTGGGCTCAGGTCCCAAGATACGTGCAATGAAGTGAAGCTCTGTGGTGTGGTATCTGGGATTTGGTGGAGTACAGAACTTGGTAGGATGTAGACTTTCTTTTTAGAGCAAGGCTGCTGTAAAACCACTGGGGTTTTCCACTGAGTGACCACAGCCAGCGTGGTTGGATGCATCACATCACCACCACTCTATCTTAGTGGGCTCTCCACAGATAAGGCCATACTTATCTGCTGGATGGAGACATAAAAACTACTTTACTACTAGTAAGTAGAAGTAAGTTTCTGCCACTTGAACTTCCTGTTAAGTTATTTAGAGTAATAACTCATTCTTTACTAACTGCAGCAACCCTGTCTTACAAGAAAGGACAAGATGTGCATACAGGCAAACACACACCTTTTTCTACTGAAGTTAGTGGCAACCACCACTGAGGTCAGCAGAAGGGAATGGCTACATCAGGTTTGGGGCGATCTCATGGCAGAAGTGACTTTGTTGCTCCTGATTTCTGACCCTCTCCTTTTCTCCTCCTCACCAGTGGAGCCTTCTTATCTCAGTTGTATTTTGTTCTTTTCCTGCAGGAGAAAATACAAGAAAACGTCACAAAGGTAAGAGTAAATCGCAGAGGACTGGAAGGTATTTGTGAGTCGTCTGTCTCTTTTTGTTAGGGGTTTGAAGGAGGATTTTCCTGTTACCAGATTGGTTTTGTTCGCAGGGAAATGCCATTCTACTGATTGTTTCCCCCTTTGAAGGTTCATCTTGCACTGCTGCTGCTCCAAATCCCCTCTGACATTAGTGGTAGTTTTCCCTGAGTAAGGACAAAAATATTTATCCTTGAAGGTCAAACCCTAATAAACGTCACTCTGTTCCTTCTGCAAGATCTGCTGGTTCTAACTCCTACCGCTTACTCATGCTGGAATAACGAAGTGAATTGTGGGCTTGTAGTGTTGCTAATGATCTGTGCCTTTGCAGGAGACTGAAGGAAAATGGGGATCCTGTTGATTAACAGGCCCTATTACAGCTACCTGATCTAGTTATCTTACTGCCTCCTTGCAGGAGGGGGAGGCCCAATGGGGGTCTTTGACAGATTCATTTTTTCTTTCTGGGGAGCCCTTGTGCCTGGTTGCTTCAGAGCATGCACTTTGCAGCACAAAGTTTTTTGGTGCTGAGTTGACTCCCCCTCCTCTGCATGTGGAGTATTAATTGGTGACTTAATCTCATGGTGTGCCGAGCATCTTTACTTCATGTTGACTTTAACTGGATTTGAGACTCCTGCAGAGGGCTTTCTAAAGACTAAACTCTCCAGCTCTGCTGAATGTGCCCTTTAAAGTTGTGTGATGATGGAAAGAGCTGGCAGGTAAGCCAACATGATGATGTGATGGGCTAAGACATCACAGCCACACCTCCTGTTTGCTGTCACCCTGTGCTGAAGATGATCACTCCAATGCAGCATTGGCAGGACAGGCTATGTGTGTGCTTGTGTGTCACAGCCACAAGAGACTTAAGTGTGGTGGCTTGAGTCGTGGATGAGGTGGGTTTGAGCTATGACGTGGAAAATACTGATTTGGAGATTTCTGTGCTGAACTGTGCAGGTGGGCATTGTGAGGTGTGAGACACAAGAACAGGAAGAAGGTATACATGCTCCCGGTTGTTTTCCTAAATGTGGGGCTGACACTGTAGTTCTGTTTGCAGCTCTACTTTCTTCCCATTTCCCTTGTGGCTGCCATGATTGTTAATTAATTAGGAACATGCCTCTGACCAGAGATCTTGAATTGCTGCAAGAGGATTTGTTCTGGGGCTGAGATGGTTTCTAGAATGAACGATCGCTCTCTGTGTGTCCCCTGCACTGCTCACATTGTCCAGAGTACTGTGTCTTATCTGAGTGTGTTTTGTGTACATAACCATGGCATCAGAGAGGTTTGTGTTCGGCATTTCTTCTGTATGGGAGACTTTCTGTAAGCCTTGAAAGGGAGATGAAGTATGTTAAAAGCTCCTACAAGCCGAATACACAGTTATATCAACGCATACAGAGAACCGAATATGTCAATCTGTTTGAACATACCATTCCAGGGTTAAGTTTTGTGCCCCAAGGGATTTTGAACTTTCTTTTTTTTCTCTCACTGTTACCCATGCCTGCTGCCTGACTGGTGGTCTGTGCCCTTGCGACAGCTGGGCAGGCAGGCTTCTTGGCCCTCTCATGTCTAACAATTGGTGTGAGCTCTGTGGAGGCAAGAGGCTGCTCCAGAGACCAGCACACAGCCATTGCTGAGCTGATAACCTCCTGATAACCTTGCTCAGCGGGTGCTGGCTGGTGGCTGGAGGGCTGTGTAGCGCAGCAGGGTAGCTGCTGTGGCTGGGAACCATGCTTTGCCAGCACCAAGGGCAAATTAGCTGTCTAGTAAGCTTCTGACTTGAATTTGCCACCTGCTGTGTGATTAAGGTAAGATGCTAAATGGGAAATTGCACATACTGCCATCTGATGCAGAAGTGTAACATCCAGCAAAGTGACGTGGCAGGACAGCAGTTCATTTAAAGGCTGGTTTTAAGTAGCATCTCTCCGTTGAGTTGGTAATTCCAGCAATGAAAATAAACTGATGACTTGGCTCAGGTCTCCACCTTCATTTCCCACATTCATCTGTTGTGGGGTTTTCTTTTTTCCTGTTATGTTTTTTTTGAAAAGATCTTGGTGGTTCTTAAATCACCAGGCTCTGAAGGGTGACTGGCAGCTGAACTGAATTGATCTTTTGCTTCCTTTTGCATCTTCTTCCTTTTGTTTCTCTTTGGGGTGTGTTATCACATAAGAATGCCTAGGTGATAGTAAGCAGCACTTAGCTATGTAGGAGAAACACTGCAGTCCTCTACCTTGTAGTGTAAAGAAACAGTTTACCCTGAGTGCAGACCTGTTAGGAAGGAAGATGAGGTATGTGCAAGAAAACTTGAGGAGAAAGAGTCAGAGAAAAATCTGAGCCATTCTAAAATTGTAATTGGAAATGACAGACATTGACTCTTGCATTGATCATTCTGTTAACTGAGTTGACTAAAATGTTTTTGTAACAATAATATATTGATATGATTTTCCTCATAAACTTGGAAGTTTCACAGCTGTCTAGACAACCCTAATTTCATTAGTCTCAACCTGATAATTGCATCTGAACCACTGAACTGTGATGTAGATTAATCACAGCAATACCAGAGAAGCAGGATATTTAATCAGAACTCAGGTCTTCTGTCATTCTTCTGTCTCGTTCCCCTTAGGTAAGTGAATAGTAGATAGCTTATTAAATAGTGACTGGAGAGGTAGTCTGCAAGAGGGAGAACTAGATGGGAAGCCAAAGCTGTCTTGAATTTTCTGGAGCACCTGAGACCTCAGTCATGTTTGATTTGACTGTTGAAACTCCCAGTTATCCTGAAGACAGCCAGCTGTGGGCTGCCAGTGTTTTCCTGCACCTTTATCTCCCTGGGAGATTAAAAGGGAAATGAGCCTTTCAGGTAGCCCTTGGCAATCCCCTTCTAGATTAGGTTCGTCCGCTTGGGTGACATTCAGCTAGTGCAGGCAGTTTTGCACTTCTAAGGACTCACTAAAGTCCTATTTGTCTTCTCAAAATTTGTCAGATAAATAATCTGTGATAGTTTACATGGCATAAATTTTTCTCCATTACAATCCACAGCCATGCTTTTTTGCTCCACCAGTAACACAGAATTGCATGTGTTGCTGTTTTAGTTTAGCTGCATGTTGGTTAATTGTACAGTTTAATTTTCTATTAAGATGCAAATGCTTCTTTTACAGTGGACTAATTTTGGATAAAAGTCAAGTAAAAAGAGTCCTGATATTTTATCCATCTATCTTGCATGGATGAATTTTTTCCCCTAAGTACCTGTTAATGCTATACATGAAGTACAAAGTAGAAAAGGAAATGTAACCAAAGTGCCTTTGAAATACGGCTGTGACTCTGAAAGAAGCATCCTAACGGGCCCTACAAAATACTAATGTGGTTTCTTTAAAAAAGATTGTACTCTGATTAAAAAAGGTCGACATCTGATACAAAGCACATGGCCGGAACATCAAGCTTTCCCTAATTTTCATAAGGGTTTTGTTGTTTCTACTTCAGACTATCAGGCAGGAAATTCATAAGCAGAGATCTTTTCCATCCCTTTCCCACACTTTCCTATTCTTTCTCACCTATGTCTGTGCTTCTAAGTTCCAGTTTGCTCCAGCATTTAGTTAATCTACTCTTGGAGGAAAATTTGAATGTGAACATGTTCTTCCTTAAAAAAAAAAAAAAGTGTGATGTATTTATGTTACTATGTGGCACAAGAGGTGAAACGATAAATGCACAAATGGTGTTATGTACAAAATAAGTGGAAAAGTGTATTTTTTTTCCCCAACTTTAGTTGATAGTCATCTTCAGGGTTACTCATACTGATACCTCTTTAGATTAAATTAATCCACTGTCTGTTCTGGATTATTTCAAAATGCAGGTAAATTTATATCCTTGCAAGTCTCATTCTAGGTAATCTTTAAGTTAGGCATTTACTCGGGACCAGATCCTGTGAGGAAAACTCTGCTGGGATTAATCTCATCCTTTAGTGCTGTTAGGACACACTAAAGAGATCTTCATTGGAATGAAGCATCAGTGCTCTCTCAAAGCTGATTGTCTGAGTAAGGGCATTATATATGGTGGTAGTTGTCACTGCCATTAATAGAATAGTGTAAACTGAAGGGGACCTCTGGAGGTCATCTCTTCCAGCTCTTTGTTCTTGAGAACATCACTGGGGCCCTAACTCTTGGCATTCATCAATTTACTTAATTTGGCAACGTGCTTAGTCCTTAGTTCTGATACCATTTCATTTCCATAGCTTATCTATTGACTTTGCAAGGTTATCTTAATTACACATAATAAAAATACCCCTAATTCCTTAAGCTGTGCAAGTAATTATAATACTGCTTAACTCAAGTTTTTCTTTATATATAGTATCCGAGCAACTCCAGCAATATAGGATGCATTAAAGGTTGGTATCCTAATCAGTAGCATGCACACACAGTGCATGACTTGATGTGTCAAAGTTCTTTGTAAAGCGTAGTCTTCTGAGTGCTGAGACCTCCTCAGCTCCCTGTAACTTCAGTGGGACTTCTTGAAACTCTGCATTTCAGGAAAACTGATGTTAAATTTTCAATTCAAGGCTGCTGGGCATTGAGCAAAAAGAGATCTGCTGGCTTATTTCTATAATATTACAAGTGGAACTGGTTCTGTTAAATTTAATGAACACTTAATTTCAGTAAAAAACGTATTGATTTGTTGAGTGCTCTGTATTCATTGCACTGTGGAAGCATAGGTGCTTTGGGAAAAAAATGAACGTGGTCACGTAAGTAAAGCTTATAATTAATCCATATGTGAAGGGGGCAAATTAAAGTGACATTGGCAACCTTAATGTGATATTCGCTAGCTTTCTGGGTGCTTGACTTTGCAACCTGAATGATCTTCTACTGTAGTTTAAGTGCAGTCAGATACTGGCAGCATTGCACAGCTCTGAAAAAGAGGCTGTGGTTCAAGTTAACAAAGCTTAAATGGAGTTTGTGCTTTAATTCACAGAGAAAGTTTATATTGCTTGGCTATGTGTAGGGAAACTTCATGTTGAGAGGAGAGGAGGAAACCTGCCTTTCAGAAAATCCCAGCTTTTGTTCTCCTGACATTTTCTGTAAGAGGAAAACATTGAAACATTGGAAGTGATGGAGGCTTTTACATACCCTCCCTCTTTCTGTCCTTCTCCTATTTCCCTCTGTTTAAGAGAGCTGGAAGAGGCACTGAAATTGGACTCCATACAGATACACATGTATGTTGTTATTTTTTTTCATGCTTTTGAGATCTTGCTCAGTTTTTCTACCCCAAAAGGAGGCAGCTATTTCTTAATATGATGGCTCTGGTAGAGGAAGGTATGCATTTTAGATTCCTGACATGAGTAATGGGACTTATCTTCTTTATCCAGAGCAGGAGTAAGTTCAAAATAATTATGAAACATGATTAAATAGTGACAAAATCTTTCTTGCTGATATATATTCCTATTATTTTACTAAAATTAATTTTATTCGATATCTTATATAGTACTGAATAATTATCAATAAATATAAGTCCTTAATGATTAATGACTATTAAAATATTGAATATATTGAGCATAGTTTTTCAGCTGATTTACAATACCTAAACTATTACTGGATGTGCAGAATTTGTTCTATCAATAACACATCTTGCTTGATAAGGAACGGATTTTGCCAGATTAGAAAATGGAAGAAGTAGCTTATGCTACTCAAATACAGTGGTGACAAGTGTCCTTACCTATCAAAAGAAAGTTATGTTCAGGTTTTTCATAAAGCGTTCATGTTTAGGTGAAATTCGGCCATAAACTTCAATATCTTTTCAGCAGAACTGATAACACACTCCTGCTTTTGCATTGGACCTCTGTCTGTACCTGACACTGGTTTTCAAAATGTAATCGTGATATCATCTGGATTCAGATTTTACGGATACTGTTTGTGTCAGTTTGTTAGAAGTTATTTGTAGCCCCTAGATTTGCAAGATTCATTCCCTTTTTGCTAGAGTAAGATTGGTGTGAAATGAAAATTACATTCAAAAGTTGTAGACTTTAATGAAGATAAACTGGTATCAACATTGTTTGGTATCAGACTTTCCAACCAAAATGACTTTGTGAAGTATAGATGCTTTCTTTTTGAAAGTTCTTAGTGCCTGACAAGTTTTTCTGATTCTCATCTTGGGGAGAGTGCAGAGCTGAAGTTGCCTTGTGCCTCCTACTACTTTTCTAGGTTTTGTTACAAAAAGTTGTCTGGAAAAAAGCTGCTGGAGAATAGGTTTTTCACTAGCTATGCACCTGGGTGGTTAACACTAAAAATAAGTGATATAGATTAGATACTCTACAGCCTTATGCTATTTTGGCACTTCTGTTTCCACCAGTTGGAACCAAAGTAGTGCATGTGTGAATCTGGAAAGCTGCATGGAGAAGAATAAACCCAGTCTCCTGACACCTTCCCATTGGGTTAGTTTGGCTTCTTTCAGTGACATCCAATGCTCTTTTCACTGACTTATTTTTAGCTAAATTGAAGTGGCTTGCTTTTTTCTTTGGGGTTTTGCAGTTTTCATTCCTTACAGGTGTGGAATATAATGCTGCTTGTGGGTGCACAGATAAGTGTTCATTTCCATTTCAGTTAATCTGAGATCCTTTACTGAACATGTTTGGAGACTTAGATTAGGATTTGGTGAGGGGATGTAACAGGGAGTTCTTCTCCCATGATTTACACCTAATTTGTATAAGAAGCATAATAAAACTTAATGAAGAATTCAGTTAAGCTCTATATTATTGCCTGTTAGACATGATCTTCCTGTAAAATACTATTGATTTTTTTAAAATCTTTTTTTTTTTGTTTTGCCTCTGAGAATTGAATTACTCAGATTCGATGCATGCAACCCAGTGAAACTTCCTTAGTGAAAATGACATTAACTTTGATGGACTTGTTGGTAATGTAAGAAGGAGGAAGCTAAGATGGTTGCTATTCCTGCAATCCCTCATTTCCTAAGTCTGGATGAAAACATCTTACACCCCTAGTAAGGGGCCTTCTTTTGTTGGAGCTTAATGTAACTGTCAGCAAAGGCAGAGGCTGCTCTGTTGAACTTCTCTTTATGTCCTTTTCCTCTTCTTTGCAGTGCAATTTCTTGATTAATGTCTCAATGTTCACAGAAGATCTGCATAAATATCTGAAAAAAAATCTGGCTTTATTTCCTGAAAATAAGTGTTAACACAAATGTTAAGACATCTGTCTCCAGTCCTTCCTTAGCTGCCATTTCCAATTCCCTTGTTCCTCTTCATACCTCTGTCCTAACTGTATGTGAATTTTTCTAATCCACAGCATAAGGAAGACAGGTGTTGGTCTTGGCTCTCTGTATCCCACCGGTCTTCCACTAACACACAGTACACACAGAAGCAGAGTCTTGTCTGTTGAAAAGCTTTCCCTCCAAGGGAAACCTCAAGAAACAAGTGGGAATCCCTAAGATTTGGGATCCCACTGCCACTTGCTGCTCCTAGGCTGTATCACTCTACTGTTCAGTTGACCATCCAGAAGTTCCTGGGGAATAAAACACCAAAAGAAGGAAGAAAACAAAAGAACTTAAATGGATATTTTTATTTTTTTTTTAACTGAATGCTAAATGGCATCTGCTCAAACGGATAATCCCAACAGCTGCTAATGAGTTGACCCCTCTGAACCGGCGCTTCATGTAGCAGATAGGTAGTCCATTGATTTTTCCCATCAAGCATTTATAATGTATGAGATATAGCAATTTCTAGGCAATTTTCGGTACACTGGGTAGTTACAAAAAGCTGGTCATTTAAATTACCCTAAGATGCAGCATTTCCATGACTAATTCAGAACTCCTATATTTTAGCTGTGTTGCAAATTCAATTTGAATTCACAATGAGTTGTTTTAATAGCTCTCTTTGATTTAGCAGTCAGACCAAAGAACAACATCATTGGCGGGGGGGCGTAAGGAAGAGAGAAGGAGAAAGAAAAAAATTATTAGCGACTGACATCATTTTGGCAGTTAAATGTGGGAATGAGCTTTTACTTGGTGACCTCCTCTGGGGGAGGGCATTATAATTGAAGTCCTGTATAAGCTTCCAGCCTTCAAAATCTCTCACTTCCTAAACGTGTGTCTCCTTTGCAAATGATGAAGAGGGAATCCTAAGGCATTTTGTTAAGTCTATCAAATGCAAGGGATGAGGCATCGCTGCTGAGGTAATTTGCCCCAGGAGAGAATCAGCTGTCTTCTGGCAGTGTGACTTTTTCTCAAGAGAAATTTCTCACTTTTAATGTGGATTACACTGGAGCCACTAACAAGTCTTATAAAATCTGGGAAAGATATAAACCCTCTTTCCTCATTGCCACATCAGAGAGTCTCTCTGTTTGATTTCTACTGATTAAGCTCTGTGTTTGGTTTACCACATTCTCAATAGACTATCCAAGTATTGTGAATAATTTTCTTCCCGCCAACAAATACATTTTGTTTGCCCTGTTTTCCTGCCTATTTTGAGATAATAACTTGGGGATGGCATATAACTTTAATTAGATGACAGGTGAAGAAGTCCTCCAGATCTTTATGTCATATTTACATGGACACTGCACTCTCTCTGGGCCAAAGGATTTATTGCACATTAAGGTGAAAACATCTGTGAGAGTCTCTTGTGAAAACATTGGCAGATCCTTGCTGAGTGCTATGCCATCTCCATAGGCACAGGGGAGCACAGCTAGTAATGTATTTTGACAAGCTGGCTTCCAAGTGTTGACACCAAAAATGGAAAATAAGCCTTAAGTAGAAGCAAAGGACTTGGGCTTCCTTTGTGTGTGCATTATTTTAAAAAGGTATCACATATTAATATGCTTAATACATGCTTCAATGAGCACCACCACAGAGAAGATTAAGAAACAATTTACTGCAGTTTTGGGCTGGTGTATCTCCTTCCCTCAATCCCATCCATCTGCTGATGAGTGAGAAGAGATGCAGACCCCATTACAGAATTTCATGTGTACTTTTTCAGGGTTTGAATTAATGTTATGCTCCAGTGGATGATGATGTTAGACTGTCATCATGCAGAAGAACAATTGTTCTCCTGCTGGGGAAGAGCTTCTTGAGCAGAAACATCCAGTTGTTATGTACTTACCTGCACATACTATGCTTCACAAGGGCTTTGTAAAATATCTGAGGTATTTATATTGTGAATTTGTTGTTTGACCATACTCAGAGTTACTAAAGTGCCTGATTGTGCGGATGTGTGAGCGGGTACGTGCACGACAGGTACATCAGATGCATCCAGCTTAATATGACTGATCCCAAGCTCTCAAGAGTAAAGTTTGGCACAATCATTTCCAAAGCTGTGTTGTGGCTTTTTTGTGTTGTGTTGTTTTTAGTTTTTTTTCCTCAGCCAGATTTTGGTAACAATTACAGTAGAGAAGTACTTTCTTTTCTCACAACATGTAGGGGCAGGACTTTGGACATCTGGGCCTCCAATGCCTGGTCAGAAAACCTTTTTTTAAGTTTGTGCTTTTTTCAGTACAGCTGCTCATTCCTAACCTTACTTCTGATTCATAGAGTACTTAAATCCATGTTCCCCCTTACCTAGCTACAACCATACCTTCAGAGAGAAGAAATAACAATTGTCTGAACGTAATAGAAGTGCTTTAGTTAAATCATTATTTCTTTCTGAAGTTATTGCTCTTAACTTGTGCAAGTATCTTATTTCTGTGCTCCTGTGCAGCACATTCAGATTTGGTGGTGCATGTAATCAAGGTTCATAGCTTTTGAACCTTTCTTGACTAATATTTACATAAAACATGTTTTCAGCTTATTTTTAATTATTGTCTTGATTAGGACCAGCTGTTTGTAAAAGGGGGAAAATTACTTCTGTTCTCTTAAGTTTGTTGTCAGAAACGATGCTTCATGCAGTGCAAAAAGCGCTCTCTGGACTTGCTGATCAGTGATACACAGTTATTCTAGGCTTGTAGACCATTGTCTCATTGGGTTGCTTTTCAGAGTCTGGGATGTTAATAGTAATGAGTGGATAGGATGGAAGTGGTTCGTTCTTGGATTCTTGCTTGTTCCTCCTGGGAAAATTCACAGCAGATAGCACTTTCTCTTTTTTTTTTTTTTTTAAATCAAAAAAAGAGTAAAATTTTAAAGAAGTGAGACATGCTGACAACATTTCAAGTGAACCAGTTTTGTACGTAGAAGCTATTTATTCTGTTTTGTTTGTCTGATAAAAGATGTTTTTAAATTCTAGGGTTTTTTTTTCTCCTTGTCCTATCAAAACAGATAGTACTATAACTTAGTTCCACAGGAGCTGGTAATTTTGCTATTGGAGTTTTTTTTCAGCTACCTAATAACATTTCAACAAATTCCAGCAGTACTTAATGATTACTGACTAAGGACTTCTCCAGTTTTGTCTTGTAGTCAAGACAGAAATACTTATCCACTACCCACTGCAGGAGCTGGTGGGATCCATGCTCCAGAACAGCAACAGTCCTGTGATTTACATCTCATGGTTTTGTGAGATAAGTTATTGGCATTGGATCATCTGATTAAGTCCCTCCAAAATGAAACAACATATTGATTCTCATGAGAATGCTCAAGGAATGAGCAAGCACAGAGACTAAGCTACTGTCCAACTGCTGCTGAACTGTGCTCCTATAGGTCATGATTAAAGCATAGCAATGAAATAAAAATTTGGACTATGAATGCTAACTGTGTTGCATATGGATAAATAAGTGAGTTTGATCTAGGCAGCCAGTCCAACACCTTTTGCCAGGAGTAGATTTGCTTAGAAGAGAAAAACAGGACTGTCATAAAAATATGGTGTTCATGCTCTGAGAAGCAATCAGCTTGTTGCTGCTTTTTCTTTTGACTGGGTAAGCCATAGGAATGGTTGTACTTCAGCTTTCTTACAGATTGCAGTTGTGATTTTTTTTTAATTTTTTTTTTTCTTCCCCTGGCAATACTGTGAATGTTTTCAGATTGTGATGACAAACGCTCCTTCTGGGAGTTTCTGCACTAATAAACAATGGTGACAACAACTTGCTCTATTTCATGTTATAGCTCCAATTTTAATGACTCATGAGGCACAAAGAACTTGAGCACCAATCTGTTTATTGACGGAGCTTAAAGACACCAAGGACTGAAGTGACAGCAGACATCATTAATCAGCAACCTTGTTGCTATCTCAAGCAATGCTGTGTTTTGATGGCTGTTTGAAAGAAAACTGTAAAAGCTGGACCAAATTAATTTACCTTCAGTCCTGTCCTAAAGCTTGCCAAGGGGAGGGGCTGCAAGGCTGACAAGCACTGCAGCTTGCAGAGGTGAGAGCTTTATCCCCAGAGCCTGAAGGACTCTGCCCTCAGCACACACAGCAGTCACCTAGAGGAGGGCAGTGCTGTGGATCATTTCATGTCAGGGTCTGGAAATATTGTCACAGCTACCTTACATGGCACACCTGGAAGCAGTGACTATCAGTGTGGAGATGCAAGGATACATGGAATAGATGCGTCTGTCCTGTTTTTAAAGTGAGATGTGAATTAGCTGGAGGCCCCAACAGTTCTCAGCAGAGCATTTGTGTGAGGAAAATCCTAAGTACCTGAAAATCCTAAGTACCTGAAAGTTTTGACTCTTGGGACCAAACCTGAAGAAGTTTGGTGATGGCAGAAACAGCCTTTCCCAAATCTCTTGGGGCTTTCTAAATGACCATTCCCAATGCATGTGATGTAGTTCAGTTTCATTTCACCCCAGTTATTCAGCTGGATGGTCTGAATGCTGGGAGTGCAGCATCCCGGTTATTCCGTCTGTGGGACCCTATGGGCAGGCCCATGCTACACTTTTTGTCAGTGTCCTTGAGAAACACTGAGAGACCAGTGGCAATCAACATCAACTCTCACCTTTCTTATCTCTAGAAGGCAATGTTCTGCCTTCACTTATCAGCATAGCCTTGATGCTGTGCTCTCATCTGAATTCAGAACTGAAACATCTTAGAAGGAAAGTATCATTAAAGCTGGATTTGCCTCATCACTTGTCCAGTAGCCTTCACTTGGGAGGAATTTAAAGAATAGATGTCAAGATATTTCTAAATTGCATCTTTATTATCCTTTAATGCTTCAGTTAATACTAATGCATTGATAAGAGTTGCGCAGTGGTTAGATTTGGAGACAGGGCTTCTGTCTCAGGTGGTCTGGGGCCAATTCAGGACAGTTAAAAAAATGACAGAAGGTGGTTCAGAATCTCGCAGATGTTTGAAACCTGCAGGGAGTTTGTTGCATCACTAGCAAAAGCATTTTCCTCTGCCATGTGCAGCTGGAAAGTTGTGAGTTCTTCTTATTAATCCAGTGGTGAAAACATGGCTCCGAGAAACCTTGCACACTGTCTACGGACCTGCACATAGAGTTGTGGCAGCAAAAAATGTAGATGGAAGAAAAGATGACAAACTTCTTCAGTCTCTTCACCTGAAAGGAGGTGTTAGAAGTTGAGAGAGAAGCAGAAGCAGGAATAACACAAGCTAAACCATAATAAACCATCTTGTCCTCTAGCATAACACTTTGGTAGGGCTGTGAATAACATCTGGATTGCCATATATTGAGAATGGATGAGGGACTTGCTTGGTGAATCAACTGGTAAAGTTCTATGTGCTGCAGAAAATGGGGAAGACAGGGTAAGCAAAGACAAGACTGACTTTTTCTGATGCAGACTTTGTGATGTCTGCATATAGGTAACTGCCCATTCTTAATCTGGAAAACTGTTCTGTTATAATAAGAGCAGACTTTACAGCTTTCACCTGCTTACTCTTCCAGATGTTTGTTGAAAGGATGTAATTAGGAGAGCACGTTTCTTCAAAGCATCATATGCATGCAGATTCAGCAAAAGCTTTCAATCTGAATTAGGTATGTGCTACCCCAAACATCAGGTTTCATGAGCATATGATGGGTTTGTCTCTGTGGAAGGATTTCAGCTTGAGGAACAGACATAGAACATTAAGGAAAGCATGAATTCAATAGGACACACAAAATTGTAATATTTTTTCATTGAACTACAACTATTAATGTTCAGAAATGACATGCATTTTCAGTGGATTAATAAATGACATCCATATTTTGGTCAGGAATACACAGAGGAGTCTTTCAATTCTTGCTAGATTTGTATCAAGGGAGAGCAGAAAGACACCAAATGAAGTTAGTTTAAGTATACTGTTAGGCATTACTTTGCTGTAAGATGTCTAACAAATATGGTTAATAGGAAGGCACTTGAATAGCCATAACTATGTAATACAGCTTTTAATAATTCTGTGTTTCAGTTCAGCAGTGTTTCCCCATCTGAGGAGTATTTCTCTTGAATGAATATAGCTTACTGGTGTTCTTCTGAAATGGAGTTGGAGCTCAGCTCACTGAAAAGTAGAAAGCTTCTTATTTGATCAGAAAAATAGGTATCACAGTTATTAGGTGTTAGCTGTCTCTCAGATCTGAAGAAGGATTAGTAAGTCTGGAAGCATGTCTTCCAGCTCTGTCAGTTAAACTCCCACAAATTTAATCTCAGAGGACTTAATTGCTGACCCATAGACATCCTATGTTGTTTCACAAAACCATGTGGCCTCTGGCTTCAAAAGGGCATGGGTCTTCTGTATGTCTCGTGTGCAAGCCCACTGCAGATGCTTTGGATGCTGAGGGTACTTCAAATGTCCTGACATAAGTTTGTTTACGTGTCTAATCATCACCCTTGTCACTGTGTAAATTGAGGCTGAAATAAAATTGCAAATTGGGCTTTGCCGAACAACCAAACTTCTTAGAATCATAGAATCATTTAGGTTGGAAAAGAACTTTTAAGATCATTGAGTCCAACCATTAACCTAGCACTGCCAAGTCCACCACTAAACCATGTCCTTAAGTGCCACATCTACATGTCTTTTAAATACTTCCAGGACTGGTGATTCAACCACTTCCCTGGGCAGCCTGTTCCAATGCTTGACAACCCTTTCTGTGAATAAATTTTTCCTAATACCCAATCTAAACCTCTCCTGGTGCAACTTGAGGCCGGTTCCTATCACTTGTTACTTGGGAGAAGAGACCGACACCCACTTCGCTACAACCTCCTTTCAGGTAGTTGTAGAGAGCGATAAGGTCTCCCCTCAGCCTCCTTTTGTCCAGGCTAAACAACCCCAGTTCCCTCAGCCGCTCCTCATAAGACTTGTGCTCCAGGCCCCTCACCAGCTTTGTTGCCCTTCTCTGAACACGCTCCAGCACCTCAGTGTCTTTCCTGTAGTGAGGGGCCCAAAGCTGAACACAGGACTCGAGGTGCGGCCTCACCAGTGCTGAGTACAGGGGGACAATCACCTCCCTGGTCCTGCTGGCCACACTATTTCTGATACAGGCCAGGATGCCGTTGGCCTTCTTGGCCACCTGGGCACACTGCTGGCTCATATTCAGCCGGCTGTTGACCTACACCCCCAGGTCCTTTTCTGCCAGGCAGCTTTCCAGCCACTCTTCCCCAGGCCTGTAGCGCTGCATGGGGTTGTTGTGACCCAAGTGCAGGACCCAGCACTGAGCCTTGTTGAACCTCATACAATTGGCCTCGGCCCATTGATCCAGCCTGTCCCGATCCCTCTGTAGGGCCTGTCTGCTACCCTCAAGCAGATCAACACTCCTGCCCAACTTGGTGTCATCTGGAAACTTACTGAGGGTGCACTCAATCTCCTCGTCCAGATCACCGATAAAGGTGTTAAACAAAACTGGCCTCAATATTGAGCCCTGGGGAACACCACTAGTGACCAGCTGCCAGTTGGATTTGACTCCATTCACCACAACTCTTTGGGCCTGGCCGTCCAGCTGGTTTTTCACCCAGCAAACAGTATACCTGTCCAAGCCATGAGCAGCCAGTTTCTCCAGGAGAATGCTGTGGGAAACAGTGTCAAAGGTTTTACTAAAGTCCAGGTAGACAACATCTATAGCTTTTCCCTTGTCCACTAAGCAGGTCACCTTGTTGTAGAAGGAGATCAGGTTAATCAAGCAGGTCCTGCCCTTTCATAAACCCATGCTGACTGGGCCTGATCACCTGGTTGTCCTGTACATGCCACGTGATGGCACTCAAGATGATCTGCTCCATAACCTTCCCTGGCACCGAGGTCAGACTGACAGGCCTGTAATTCCCTGGATCTTCCTTCCAGCCCTTCTTGTAGATGCTATAGAGACATCTTAGGTCAGTATCAGGACAAATGTATTATTTAAATGTTTTGCTGTTACTGTAGTATCAAAATGATGCGTCATATTGGAAAAGTAATAGTAATAGGAAATGTGATCTGTGTGTGAATACATATTTTTAGGCAAAGAAGGGAAGGAGGAAATGAGTGGGCAACACTGGGAAAGCAAGGGTGGATGATAGGGCTGTTCAGCTTTGTTGCATGATACAAAAACCAGTCCAGGTTGCAGTCGAGGCTGCTAAGTGGTTTACAGGAAATCCGTGTGATGACTTCAGTGGTTTTCCCCAAACATATCCATATCACGCAAGCAGTACCAAGCTATGATGCCTAGTCTAGATGAGAAAAAGATGGGCTTAATGCATCATATACCTTATCTTAGTGGGTGTGTTTAAAAGTCTGTAGGAGGACCCTCCCATGCAAGGAGAAACACAGAATTCTTTTGGCTGGCTAACCCATGAAGACTCAATGTGCTCTATCTGCTCCAAAGGTTTAAAACTTGTTAGCTAATATATATATATTTTCATTCTGTTTTTTGAAAATTATTTTATCCCAAATGATATATAGCATTACTGTCTGTTTTCAGGCTATGTTGGACATGGATTTTAAAACAGGGCTCTTCCAAGCTAGTGTGAGAGGACACTGGCACAAAATTTTCTGGGAAAGGCAAGAAACTTTCATCTCCAAGAATACCTTTTATGCAATTGTAACGACCACCACCTTCTCACAAAGTGAAAGAATGACCAAGCAAATAAGTGAATGTTGATTAAACACTAGTCCGGCTAGGAGTGAATCATTTTTAAAAGCTGATGTTTTTAAGCAGAGCTTTTAGGAGGAGAACTGTATAGCAGATAATTGCTCAGGTCTAAATGCAGCTCTGTGACTGTATCAATGCGCAGAGATCATGCAGCAGTTTCCTCGCACACCAAGCGTGTGCATGGTGAGAAAGCTTCTGGGAGATGATCTTCTCAGAAATGTTCTCATTACACATTTACAGTCATCACTGAAACTAATGGTTGTGACTGAAGATACCATAAAGCTGTTTTGCCTCTTGCCCTTTGAATAAGTTCACTGTCTTCCTTCATACTGACTGTTTCTAAGCTACACTAAAGCACGCTTTGTAGACAGCACACAGCCTGTTTTGTAGTGTGTGGCTATGGCTCGGTGGCTACTCAAAACCTCTAACTGATTAAAATTATCCTTGGTGAGAAATGGAAGAAACCTATGCAAAGACTGTGTCCTACGTAGCATTTTTCCCCTCCCTGTGAACTACTTACTCTTGCATGGGACTGTAGCACCTCATTCTGTCACTTACTAAGAACAGTGGTGACGTATTATTTTTCGCAGTACAGAGAGATAAAATAATCTCATTGTGGTAAGTTAGCTTGAATTGTCACTTCACGTTGCCATTCCTGAGACATTTGTTCAGCGTCTGTTTACTGCCTGGGTCTTATCAACACTTCCCAAGCTGTACTGTTCGGAAACCTTAGGCTTGAAACTTTGCCAGTGCTGCTGAATAGTTCCAGTAATATTTTTTATTACCTGCTTTTTAACTTAACGTATACCACAGGCCATGTGGAGAGTCTTGTAAGGATTCAGTGGTATGATGCCAGTATCCTATCCAAAGGATACAGCTGTAATAAAAGGGGAAAAACAACCTAGGCAACTGGGTATATCATCAAATAGAGTGACTATATAGGTCTTCAAAGGATCAAACAGCTCATCAACTTAAACTTACAGTGTCCTGAATGGAAATATGTACTTGTTTTAAAGTTGCACTGGTTCTGTTTTTCAAATAGGAATGTTATCGTACAGTGTGAATCATCACAGAGAATAATAAGCTACAGACCTTGCAGAAGGGAAATTATGTTGGCCCTTTCTGGAAAAATGCATTTGCAAGGAAGTATTGCGGTTTAGGTAGCATGACCTTGCCTGGAAGTCTTATTTCCCCTTTGCTTTGTTTGATATGTTTTAACATTCCAGTCCTCCTATTTGTTAGTTTGGGGATAATCAGCAGCAGGTTTGCAGATGTGTGGGAGCTTTTTCAAATGACCTGAGAGGTTCACTTTTAGTGCTAGTTCAGAGTATCTCTAAACTTTAGCTTAAGAGTTTATTAAATTTGATAGGTCACTTTTTACCACTATTTTTTGTTCCTTTTTAATAATTAAAATGATTTAATTAATCTTTCCTTATCTCATCTTCAAACATATATTTTTAAATCCCCTGTATCTACTGCTAATCCAGTAAGATGTCATAAAAATTAGTCTGCCTGATGTTTTCCACTTACTTGCCTGTTACATTAGTTTACAATGTTATGTAACAGAAATAAATTAGAGGGGAAATATTTTGTTGTTTGGCACTCCTCAGGTTATGAAACAATGTTTACTTCACTTAAAATACTGAATCCATTCCAGGCATGAATAAAACTTTGAAAGGTGTTATTTATGGAAAGAAAAAGTAGACTTCCTTCATATTTTAAAGAAGGATTCTTAAAATGTTATGGGTCATCAGTCAAACCCTCACTGAAACTTCACAAGGGGCTTAAAAGACTTTGTTCATTTTTTCCCCTGCACAAGGGCATCTAACAGTCAGCATTCAACTTGTTAGGAGTTACATCTTCTATCTTGAAAAATATAACATATGCTGTTCTAGCCTTTATAAAAGCATTCAGAGTTCAGACTCTTTTCTTACCCTATAGAAAGGTACCGTGATAAATGCTGGAGAGCTGACAAACTTTCTTTATTTCAGGAGCTTGTTATGGGAAACAGTCGTCACATTTGAGCGACTCCACAGGCTGATAATTCACATACGGTCAGTCACTGTGTGCATGTGTGGGTGTGGAGTGTAGCGGGGCAGGCAAAGGCAGGACAGCAAAACTTCTGCGTAGGTTTTTGACAAGAGCCTGTTTATGTGCCTTTACAGAGAAGGAAATAAATAGGCAGGCTGAAACTCTGGATCTTATAAAAAATTTCCACTGATTTCAATTTAAGCATCATTTCTTATTTAGGCTTTTGAGGTGATTGCTAAATGCCTAATTCACGTTAAATGTGTACAACCAGCTCTCTTAGGCTAGGCTTTTAGAGACTGGAGGTCTCTTCTCATCCTTTTCTTTCTGTCCTCCTCCTGGTCCCCACCTCCCATAGTCTATAATAAGGACTGCACAGGACGACTGTGAGGACGTGAGCTCCTGTACCATGTATGTGACAACTCAAATGCCAGGATTCTCAGTCAGAAAAGTTGTGTCTTAGGCCCTCATTCTGGCCCTGTGCTGGATCCTGGTTGCAAAATAAACCTCCAAATAAAAGGATATTATACATCAGAATCACGAAACAGAGGCGCAAATGAAGGCTGGGGTGCTGAGGTGTGGGGATGGAGCTAAGGCTGGAGTTGGGACGGAGCTGAGAGACTACCACGAAAGCCTGCCTGTCTTAGAAATACTGTCTTTGGTTACTCTCACAGTCTCAACTTTTCTGTGCACAGCCTGTCTCACACTTCAGATGTCTTCTCTCTCTGTCTTCAGTTAACTCGGTGTATGTACTGAGTTAATTATCTCACAGAGATAATTGCTGAAAGGTAGAGTGGCTTTCAGGGTGGAGTTATATGCAAGTAATGCAAGTGTTTGAGATTAAACTGTGGCGCAAGTCCTGAGTTAGATAAGTAATATGAACAGTGCCTAGCCCTGAAGAGAATTAACAGTCTAAGCAAGACAGGTCTAAAACAGGAATTCACGCTGGGAGACCCTGAGGAATAAATGAGAGGAACTGGAAGATTTATTGCTTACCATGTACTTGCTCTGAGTTCAGTTACAGCCTGTTTAGTATTATTAGGGACAGTTGTTTTCACTCTAGTGTTTGGCTTTAAGTGCTTAGTTGATTTTGTTAACAGGTCTTGTTGGAATTCATCTTGCCTAATTGTATTTGTCTGCCAAGGGGAGATTTAGTGGAAGGTGACTCTTCGGCAAGGGACCGTGAGGGAGCTTGAGGAGAAAACCTTGGAGAAAAGAGTAAACATCTATTTAGATGGCCAGTGTTAGGCAATGTGACTCCAGCCCTGCTTTGCCCTGCTCAGTTCTACAGGCATATATATATATATAAAAATAAAAATAAATTAACACAGGCTGTGGAATCAGGACTATGAACCTGAGCCTTATATCTCATAAGGCATGTCGTACGTTTATTAGGGAACTTTTTTGTGGAATAACTTAAGCGTAGGAGTGTTATCCTAGTTTAGTTAATGGTAGATTATCTGGAGTTTACTTTTGTGCTTATTTGTCTTAAAGATAAGCCTCTTTAACACCTCTGTCTCATGTAAATGCATGTGATTTTTACTAAGAAGGAAAAAATGTCTGTAATTCTATGCACATGGATAAATTTATCTACCTCTGCCACCTCTTCCTTGCAGGCAGATCTGTGATTGCCACTGAATTAGAGGATTTTTTTCCCCAGAGTTTCAGAGTCCCTCAGGTTAGAAGGGCCCTCAGGAGGTCCTTACTCCAATCTCCTGCTCAAGACAGGCTCAGCAATGAGCTCAGACCAGGTTGCTTGGGGATATATCCAGATGGGTCTGGAAAATCTCCAAGGATGGATCCTGCACAAACCCTCTGTTCTGCTGCCTGGGTGTCCTCAGGGAGAAAAAGGTCTTCACCCCTGGTTGGCCCTCTAGTGCTCAAATCAAGAGATTATTCATGACACCACCCAGAAATATCCTGGATGGCCTGAGTCCAGCCATGTTGCCATTTGAGCTGCTCCTTCAAATAGACGGCCAACCCTGCTCTTTGTTTTCCCTGCCTACCTTTCCTGAAGAGTGCATATACCTGTCCATCACAGCATGCCAGTTGTGCAAGCCATCCTACCATGCCTGTTACTCCAACCGTGCCGCAGTTCTGTGACTGCATGTGGAGCTTTAGTTCCTCCAGTTTGTTTATGATGCTCACATGGATGAACAGTGGAGGTTAATAGCCTGAAGGCTCGAAAAAACCTCAACAATTTCTTTACCACATCTCAGATAAGCAGCAAACCTGAGACAACAGATCAAACCGACAGAAGGATTCCTCTCTCCCTTGCGGGAAGGAGTCTCCCAACAGCGATCACTCCCATTTTCTTCATTACACAAACACTTGGTTGAAGCTTAGCTGGCTTTGATGCCTCCCCTGATGCAAGGTGACCTTTCTCCCCTCTTTCCAGAACTAGAAGTGGAGAAGAAGCCCCAGTTATGTTACTAGAAATGACAAATTTCAGTCTTTCCCCATCTTGGGTGTTTTGATCCCTTGAGGTAGTCTCTAGATTTCCCTCCTGCCTTGCAATACAGGTCTTGGATTCTTAGCTTTACAAGGTCTCTGCAAAGGCCAGATTGATGTCCTGTTCATCCTCCCTGATGGTGTGCATGCTCACCTCTTCTTATATCTCCCTCACCTGGCAGTTGAGTGCCACAACCAGAGCATACTTCCCACAGGGGAGGAAATCACTGTTCCCAACCTCACCAGTCACTTCTTGCAGCCTGAGACCTGAACAGTGGCATCCTTGCTCAGTAGTGCTGTTTGGGTCAAGGCCCCTGGTGTGCCAAGGCCACTTGCTCCAGCCGGTGTTGGAGACCACATGGCACATCACCACTGTTAGTGCACAGTCCTCAGCAGAGGTTCTGGGCTCCTTTGCACTCCTGCTGCAACAGCTGCTGGGACACCGTTAGCAGCGCTTTGCCTATTGGTCATATAGCTCCTGTCAAGCAATGGTAGCAATAGGTGCTTGGCAATCTTTGATCAGCAGTCTGTTGTAGTCAAAAGTTATGGGTACTCCTAAGTCAGAAAGCAACCAGCAAAGCCTGACGGAGCTGGCAGAGGCAAAAAGCATATAGCAGACTGCAGAAGTTAACCCTCAACAACAGCAAGTCACCAGATGTTTCCTGAAGAGTTTTGCTGAAGAAGTAGTCTGGAAATTGCTACAGGTTTGTTAGCTGCCTCTCTGCACATTTGCAAATATTCTCTTCTATCCTGGAAACTATCTTGAAAGCAAAAATAAGTAGTTAGATAGGTGCAAAGAGTGGAATCTCCTACTTCATCCCCCCCCTATTCTTCATGCTTATATCAAAAGCTATTTATAATGAGCCATACTGCATTATCACTGGCAAGTAGTGAAGAGATGATACAGTTTTGTGAGTACTGTATTTCAAGATGATGGATACAAAAAGGAAGTGTGCATGTAGTGCTCATGGTGAGGTCCATATTCCATATCTGAGACCTTGATTCTCCCACTGCCTTGAGCAATGAAGTCTCTTACAGCCTTTGGCTTGACCAGTTGGGACTTTCAGCTTTGGTCCATTGTAATTTTTGCTGCAGTTAGTCTGCTTTAATCTTATTTAACTGTGGTTCCTCCAGTGGTGTTACAAAGATGAACAGATATTGCAGCACTTCTCAGCGTCTGCCTTTGGCAGGAAGGAGTGGATCTGATGTATTGCATCTTAATAGATCTTCCTCCAAAAGTTAGCAAATCAAGGAGAGGCAGACTGCCCATGATCTTCAAAATTAACATCCCTATATTGCTTCTAGACATTTATAGTGCAAGAGATTTATAGCATTTTTAAAGTTTCAGTTGCATCCCGTTCTAGGATAGCATAGACTCTTCCCTGTTCCTGAATTCTTGCAAATGTTGTTATTAACACCTTTGCCTTTGCCCTAAATCTGTGGTATGCGTGAATGTATGTTTATCGTTTTGCAGTACTCCACCATCATTCAGAACAACCTCGCAGCAGCAGAAACAACACACAATGTTGTTTTCAAAATTTTCCTCCCACTTCAGCTACAGCCTGTTTCTAGTTTATCGCCTCTGACTAGGCTGATGGAGTACTTGAAAATTTCTATTAAATGATACAGAACTGTTTTCCAGAATCACATTGGTTAAAATTGAACTTCTGTCAGAAAAAAAAGGTAAGTTGGAGAATACTGGCTGGGTGGTTAAGTTACTCAGCTGACATAGAAGAAACTCAAGTTCAGGCATCTGCGCTAGGTTGCCATTTGCTTTCACAACACGTTGAAGAAAACTTGATTTCATTAGTTGTTGGCATTATAAGTAAACTCCTGAAGCCTTGATTTTCTTTTTTGTTTTTCTTTCTTGAGTCAGTATTCTTGTTTTCTAAACAGCTCAGTCCATGATAAGCTAGTTCTGGTACAAAATGGTTGCATCATGTATGTATCAGTCTGAGATACAGACTATTAATATTCTTCAGATGTGTGCAGTGTAATTTCTTCTAGAGTGCAGTGGCAATAACTGGTATATAATGGAGGCAATAAGGATCAAAACCACCTGGATGTCCACTTACACTGGCAGAAATAATGAAGTTGCTTTTGCAAGGACTTTTTCAAATCACTAGCTAGCAAATACTTTTTAATGAATGCTCTAGGCTTTCACAGACACCTAGTATCAAGGATACACTGTGCCAGTGCCTAGCCAGGCTTTTGCCACATATTGATACCAATAAATGGGGTGAAATAGCCTTTTCAGATTGGCATTAGAGCTGTATATATCTCGTAACAGTATATATCTTGCAAGTAGTTCATAGTTTAAAGGCCTCTTAATTGGTGCCTTGCCTTCTGTCCCCTTTTGCATGGGGATGTTGACTCTGGACAGAATTCCTGGAAGGACAAGCTTGGCTTAGTGTGCAAAGGTAGTCAGAAAGCAAATGGATGATGGGACATAATATTCAAAAGATTGAAGAGCACTTCTCGGAAATGATGGGCCTCCTGCCCTGTGAGTATTGCATTTCATGGTAACTCTGTGATGTAAAAAGTAGAGCAGAGAGAAGAGGATTCCACTGTCTGGTGGCAAAAATGATGAGGCTTCTGCGTAAGGAAAGATTAGAAGGATGGAGGAAGATTTTATTTAAAGATGTGATAAATCAGAGTGGATATTTTGGTATTCTAGAAACAACCACTGAGATAGAGCAGGCATTAGCTTTTCCTGTAGTATAATGACCAGAGGGGAGGAAAGTAATTGAGAGGCAATTCTTTCAATTTGATAAATGTAACTGTGTCCTGTCAAGCTGCGTATTTGCAAGGCAAAAAGTTCATTAGAATTCACAGTGGTGCTCGGTGCTTCTACAAAGAATGAGACTATTTGCAGCTAATTTATATATAAGAAGTCTTTTCAGAAGGCCATAAAGTCTGTTCATCATCTTACTGATGGACTCTGTACTTCATAAGCAGTTTTTGCCACAGTTTGTAGATATGCTCCTATCTGAAGGGCAAGATGTGCCGAGTTACAGAGACAGCTAAGTAGTTCAGCAGTCAAATGTTCTTCTTAAATCTGTGTCTGAAAATGCTATAAGAAAGCCAAGTTAGTAGAGAAGTGAATGAGGAACAGCAAGATAATATTGTACCAATGTTAATTTTACATTAAGGTATCCAGAACCGCAGTGTGAGAATGCAACCCTAGGGATTGTTAAAACCTTTTAAGATGATGATGGAGACTCTATTAATATTCTGCACATTTTTTTAGAGTATATTTCTTTTCTTTTTCTTTTTTTTTAAATCTCTCTGTTAGAGTAAAAGACATTTTTTGTATTTTTTTCCTTTTCAGTATACAGGATGATTAGAGAAAATGAACTCCTCTTCAATAACTGTGTAATCGTTCGTTGTCATGCAGATATGAATTTGATTCAGCTGACTGATTTTTAAAGAACACGTGCGTGAATTCCAAAACAAAATGTATTTCTGCAGATTGATCTAAAAAATACTTTTTTTTTTAATTGGAGAAAGGGAGAAAAAGTGATGAGAAAAAACGCTCGCAGCTTGTTGAAAATCACAAGTGATCCTACATTATATTGATTTAATTGTAGTGCCTGCAAACTTTTTTCATTAAAACTTTTTAGAAAGAAAGTAGCAGTCTCAAAGATTTGAAAGCCTTGTGTATCTCATTAGCTAATACTGGATGGCAGAAGGATGAAATGAAAAGAGAGCAAACCGAGACCAAGGGGAGAAGAGGTTTTAGGCAAGAAGAAAAGGAAAAATGCATGTGTTTGAATGTTTAACTCATTTTTCTGTTGGGCAGTAGATTTTTTGACATTTCAGATGAATTACTTAATTTGGGGTTGATCGGATTGTATTGCAAAATGCTCTGAAATTTCAAAGCTAGTCACTCTTTCCAGAAAATGACCGTGGAAATCACTTGTTACGTTTCTAATACGCTTTGGCTTTGAGTCAGACTGAGTTCCTCTCATTCTGGCTCCCTGGCACCTTAATATTTGTCTAGTCCTAACACTATAAAGGGGGCTTCACTCAGCGTGGGGCATTATGCATCCAGAGCAGAATGGCAGAACCTGGCCCTTGCCTTTTACTAAAACATGCATTGACTTCTGTTTAGGGTTTTGATGTGTAATTTTGTAATGGGCTCATTGCCTCTGATCCAAATTATGTCATGGCACAGACTTTGGGAAGAGAAGAGGAATTGTTATTCAACCTATTTGGGGGATAAACTGTCATGAGATGCTTGTAATCAGATTGCATTGGCTTTGAAGGGGACCGTATGAAGAGGAATTTGGCACAGTGAATGGATGATGGGTATGCGGATGGTCTATTAATTTCCTGCTTTGGGATGTATCAAATGAAATATTTACCTGACAAACAGTCCTGATGTGTTGGAGAGAAGTGACTGCTAAACTAGAAGTCTTTAAGTGATATTTTATTGTACTGATCTAGACAGAATACCATATGTAATTGCAATATTAATGGCCCGTGCAGTAATAGGCAGAGTCTGAAGGGAGGGGTAGTATATTCTGTTGGACCAAAATGTGACAGAAAATTAAGAAACCTTTAGACAAACAAGCCTACCTTCATGTACATATCTCTACACTACTCTGCCTCTTCCTCCATCTATCACAGCTGCAAAAACATTACTTCCACAATCTGGAGTAATAAGGTGATAGAGGGGTAGACCACTTCTTTTTGGCATGGAAATAGTTACTGTGTAGAGTGGCAGGGGTCGGAGCCGCTGATTAATCTCTCCAGCTTTCACTATTAATGTTGCAAATGTCACTCCTTATTCGTGTCACCCACTTGAGTCTGTCATGTCCTTTTGTGCGGATGGTTCTGAGATCAAGTTTGACATACAGCGTGTGATAACAGATGGGCAGCTGAAGGAATGGGCTGGGAAACATTTTAGCCTTTTTTGAGGGACACGGATTCTTTATCTCCAAACGTTGTTTGCTTTTTCCATGATTGCCTACATGTTGTAGGGAACCCATCTAAATTAAGCTGTCTAGGGAAAGTCTGCGCACGTTTAAGAGGATTGGGTACAGGGCTGGGATTTTCAGCTCCTAACTCTATGAAAAGCTCATCTGTCACCAGTGAACTGAACCCCCTCCACTGTGCTTATCTCCTTCTAAAAACTGGAGATGAGTTGTTGCTAAGTAAACTCAGTGTTTGCTTGTAGGGAATGACCTATTGGGAGCCGTGTGGTGCACAGACCAGTATGTGCTATTTTCACTCTTCCACTCTTGAAAACTTGTCAGGCTAAGTCTGGTTTTTATTTTTTCTTCCTCAGATGCTGAAATTTTTTAATAAGTTAACTTTTAAATGTTTCGAAGAAAAGAATTTTAAAAAGTCATTTTTCATGTATGTACTAGACAAGCTGAATTTTTTTTTTTTTTTAACTTCCATACACTTTGTGGGGAGAAAATAAGAGCATGTTGCAGAGAGAAAGGGAAAAGGAAATAAATAAGTTTTCTTCTCTTAAGTCAGTTTTACAAAACATGAACGTGACTCATTTTAGGGTTGACTGAAGCCTCTATGCTCAACATCCAGTTTGTGCTCTGTTGTGCTAGATGCTATTTAAAAATGATGTTCTAAAGCCTGTCCAGCTTGTCCAGCAATGCCACAGCTGGACAAGACAAATGAGAGAGTGGCTGAGGAAAAGTGGGGGGGAAGGGTAATAGAAATGGCTGCATGTAAGCAGGTTTCAGGCCACTCAGTGAGCCTGCCGTGTATACAGATGTTGTAGTTTCATGGTAATGCTCAGTAAGGTGAAATCTGGAGACACACCATACCTCATTCTTCTTCAGTGTTACATCTTGACTGGAGATAAACTGATTTGTGTGGGCTTAAAGATAGTGTTTTATGGCATAAATAGCCATTAGGGGAGTTTTATACATGTGGACATCTGCTATTGACTACCTTTGAAGAGGGATTTTGGATAGATTTAGGCATTGACCTATATTAGGATGGCAGTTCTTATTTTCCTTTGTGGCAACTGGAGAGAGGCAATTCTGGTGCAATACAAAAGCAAACT
This sequence comes from Haliaeetus albicilla, assembly GCF_947461875.1. Taxonomy (NCBI): domain Eukaryota; kingdom Metazoa; phylum Chordata; class Aves; order Accipitriformes; family Accipitridae; genus Haliaeetus; species Haliaeetus albicilla. The sequence goes on along the minus strand of NC_091484.1, from coordinate 33,157,853 downwards.
GGGTGAGTGAGGACTTCCTTTATACCAACAAGAAATTGTAGTTTATAATGATTTGTAAAGGGAAAGTTTTAGTCTTCTCATGCAACAAAATAGCTCTTAAATGCTTAGGATCAATTAGGAGATAAAAGGTGATGCTTAGAATAGATATTTTTATTAAAAGGCCCAGCATTACTTTGGTAATTAGAATCCCTGTGAATTAATATCACACAGATCTGCACAACATATAATTTTTTTATATTTATAGAAAATCTGTTAGTGCTGCTATCTTGCATTTGACTTTCCCTCTTTTTAGATGCTTGACTAGTCAAGTGGCCAAGCAGGCACTCAACTTGGAAACAACCATTTACATTGAAAGTAGATCTTCCAAACTGCAAAGGTTAACTTCTTTTAAAAAAAAAAAAAAAAATTGTTTACTCTTCATGGAGAATTTGATTTGAAGCAGAGTAATAAAAAGGTAGAGTTTGCATTTAAAAACTGTTCTCTTCCCATGGATGTACGAATTCCCTCTTGTAGTTAGCTACATTATGTTAAGTGTTTAAGCTATTGCTTATGGCCAGTATAGAGAAGCTTAAGGACAGATCAAAGCTACTGATGACATCATATCCATAGTCCTATGTATCTTATGTGAATTTTGCACATTTTGAGAATTGCCACAAATATACTTTTAAGTTGCCTCCATTCTTTTAAAGGTGGTTTATAGACATGTCTTTTAGTCCTACAACTTTGTTGAGATTTCAGTTTTCTACATTTAATATTCTTCCTTCGTTATTAATAGCAAGGTAGGGGTAGGGCTAGCTGAATTTTGTGTTTTAATCTATTTTTCAATAGAAAACTGGATTTGGGGCTAAATATATTTTCACAAAAATGTCAATTTGCTGTGGAAATTAAAAAAAACCAAAACACAACCCCCCCCCCCCAAAAAAAAAAAAACAAAACAACAACTGCCCAAAGATTTAGGCCAGAATGTTCTTCTGAGCTGATAGCTGAGGTTTCCAGATTTGGATCGTTTTTCAATATTACTAGAGCTGCTCTTTTTTTTTTTTAACTTAGCAGTGCCTGGGGGTCCCAATTAAAATCAGGGATGCACAGTGCCAAAACTGCAACAATGTGTACCAATGTGTACTGTTCCTTTCCTGATGAATTTACAATGCAGTCTCATCATACAAAACCAGCTTTCCAGCTTTTATCCTCTGTCCTTTTACAGCATTATTAAAAAGTCATGTTTAAAAGCCCGTATGCCATAAATGTTGAACGTACGTGTCCTAGGCAGAGCTTAAAAAACCCCAAACGAACAAACTTCAAAAAGTTTTATGTAGAATACAACACTTAATTCCTGTGAATTCCCTTTACTCCTACTTCTACCTTACTCTTACTTCCTATTTGAAGATAAAGACTTCCACAAGTGTTATTTGATAAGCAATCCAGCTATAATAAAGTTGCAGTGCCATCAATTCATTGCATTATCAAAAGGCCAATTGCTTAATGTAGTTGAATTGGAACTTGCTGCAGGCATAGCAAGGAAGCAGCTAACTCTGTGATGAATGGCACTTAGAGTTAAAATTGAATAGACTGCTCTGGAAAGGTATATTGGCATTTGCTTTTTGCTTTAACCACAGAATTGTTTCATGAATAAAGAAAAGATTGAAAGGCTAATAACAATTGGCTTTGCTTTGCATAATATTGTCTTATCCTTGCTATAAATCTTTGCTAATATCAGATTCACAGGACAAAAAGCTCACAGACTCCTCAAAGCTCTTTTGTGAAAATACCAAGCTTTGAGATTCTGAAATGAGGCTGGCGTTAAAAGATGCTAAATAAGCTTCTTCATTTTTGGTATTATTGTGACATACCTTCTTGTCTTTACCCACTGTCTTTAGGAGTCATGCACACAGAAGGTATAGTTGCAGGATGTATTGGAAAATGAATATATATATTTTCAGGGTTTTCTTCAAAGATGAATAAAATACATCATTTTCAGGGGGGCAGGGTGGTCAGGTGAATAAGGTATAGAGCTAAGAGCCACAACATCTGGGTTTCACTGCTCTATCCTCAAATCTGTTCTTTGGTTCATGGCAAGACCCTGAAGATCGATATTAACAGAACCCCAATATTTGTCACCAAAATATTTGTATATATATAAATGAACTTCCTTTAATTATTAATTTTTATTGATTTGAGGAATAGAGCACATACTGATGTGAGCGCTGCATTTTGAGGGCCTACAGTTGAAAAACATTGATGGCAGCACCTTTCACCTAGAAGTCTCAGAGAGCACCATAAACCCCATCTGACAGCCTCAGAATCCTCTTTATAGGTCACTGATGGTGGAGGGTCATCCTGAAGTCAGAGAGGCTGCTGTATGGGAGAGCCACATGATGTTATCGCATTCATGTAATGAGTTAGTAAGAGACTCAAGAATGCACAACTCCTGATTACTAGTCAGCTAGTCTAACTATTAAGCACATGCTGTCAGTCCAACTTTGTGGAGTTTATAGGATCCATCATAAAAACAGAACAGAACTTATTTTTATGAACTGACAGGCTCATACTGCCCACTCTGTGTGAATTCGCATTGCTGCTTGTGAAATTTGCCTACAGAAAATCACAGGGCTTGCTAGTAGTAAAATTAACAAAGTCTCCACTCACAGAAAACTGGGGAATAATTTCTTTTTTTACCTTCAATAAAATGAAAATGCATTCCTTAAAAAAACCAAAACAAAACCTCGCGATCTTTCTTATCCACCTGCATTTTTATTGATAAAATATTTGTTATTGCTTGTTGTGTAACAAGAAGAAATAAAATTAGTAATATTATTAATCATTTCAGTTAGTTACGTAATACTGTGTTTAAGACCAAAGTGCCTTATCCATTCACTGGAATGGATTTCTGTTTTTTGTATTAAAACTGTATATACTGCTAATCAGCTAAAATCCTGATACAGCTTCTATCGGTAATTTCTTATGGTCCTCAGTCATAATACGTCCAAATGCACCATATTTGTTGAACTCCTGAACTTTTGATCACCCACAAAAGGAGTTGATTTGCTTTTTTATGTCTGTCGTCATTCTGGAATAGTAAAATTTTGTGGGTTGTTTTTTTTTTTTTCTTCTTGATACTTATATATTCAGACAACCACGTTTTTGATGGTACTTAGTATAAAGAAGGCCATGTTGACTCTCAGGAGCTTGAGAATGCTTTCTGCCTCATAGCTCTGGGTGTGCACCTCAGCCAAGTCCTGCTTCATGTAAAGATAAGACTTGCATGCCGTCCTTCCCCTCGTGCCTGGGCTTCCCAACAAAGGGCACTTTGGTGTGGGCCAGAAGGTATTTTCTAGCAGCTATGGTGTGCATCAGTCTGGCAGTATGTGAGAACTCGTAACTCTTCTAGTCTGAGTTTCTCCTGCTGATTAGACTCACATAGTCTGTGTTATTTCTCTACATCCTGCTCTTGACTTTTGAGGCATGGGCTGTCACACGCATTAGCAAAACCAAGACCAGCAAAAAGGTACTGAAACAGGTCAGTAGTAGCATCATCATTCATTTCACTCCTTCAAATATTAGCTGTCACATGCACCACAAGAAAAGCATGTCTTTGGAGATAGGAACATTTCTGTAACTTTTCAGTCATCTAGTTTAACTTCCATTTATGCATAATGTTTGGTATGCTTACATGTATACATAGGCAAATTTCTCCTTTATGATGTTGGATGGGTAACTCCTGTAAGATTTGTAGTGAGTATGTGTGATGAATAGCTTGTTCACTGCCGCTCAGAGTCCCTCTTGTTAATAACTGGTGATGAGTAGTTTATGATTTGTTTAGTCACTGGTTATGTGAAATCATTCTTGGAGTGTATATGTGTAACTCTGTGAGGTAAATGTTCATAGACTGTTTAATACGTACATTTGATATCATCATTGATTATAATCTCATGTGTCTTGTTGGAACTTTCAAAATAATTGGGTTTGTCCCGAAACCCCAGCACCCTCCATGTTGTAGTTATGAGAGAAGTCCCTGAGAAACACAAAGATTTTAGCACCTGCTTGTGAAAAAAAACCCAAACAAAATACAAGTCTCAAAAAGCTTAAAACCTAAAGCAAATGTTTGAAAAAGAAATTAGAATTCTCATGATAAAAAGCAGTGGCTGGTGTCATAAAACACACTCATGGTTTTTGAAGGGTGGAAGGGCTTCCAGACAGTGGGTCTCATTTGGATCCTGGCCACATAAGGGTGATTTTGGGTGGAAAGGGCTTTAGGCATGCTTAGCACGGAGGCTCCTGGCTGCAGGTTTAGAAAAGTCTGTGTGTCAGAGAGGGGCAAAGGGGAGGCTGTCTGCTCCCTTGTGTCTCACATTTCCATGGGAGGGTCTTTGACGGGCTGGCTGATGGGACTGCTTTGTCCTGGAGAGGTGCTAGAGGGGCAGGTATCTTCATCGGTGCCCCTTTCCTCCTCCTGTGTCTCTCAAGCTTCCTGGCTGGTGTTGCTGGCCTTCCCTGCACCTGTATAGAGAATTATGTCCTCTCTGGAAAAAGGACAGAGTTTCTACCCTTCATTACCTTTGACAGGGTGCGCAGAGCAATCTTTTAAGGATGCAGTGTGAGCTTGGTGGCTGCTCGTTTCACTGCAGGATTACAGGAGCAAAGGGTCCAGGTATAAAAACTACACCTCATTTTTGGTTTTGGTACAGCTGGCTGACAAATTCAAATTTCCACCTCTATTAATGAATGCCTTCCCTCCCCCACACCCTGTCCAGCAGGCTTGGAGGTGAACAGAAAGGAACAGATACAAGCGATCCTCATGGTTTATTTAAGAGCCCTGTCGTGAAGGAGTGACACAGTAACTTTGGCTGTGACCTTCCTCGTTGCTGCTGGCTGTTACACAGAGCATTTCTAGAATTAATCTGGTGCTCTGACTCAGCGGTGCTGACGTGGTAGACCTGCTTTAATCAGTGGAGGAAATTTGCACTCGCTCGCAAGCTGGTGTGTAGGCTTTTCCTTTTTTTAATAATGTGTTCTTAAATGTATCTCTTCTTAGCTCCTTCCCTAGTAGAAGAAAGCTCAAGGATTTTCCCTGCTAGGACCACTCAGCAGACCCTAAATATGGAGGAGCTTCATACTGTTTGTTATGCCCAGTGCTAGTGGCGTCATTTAAATCAGGGAAACTGCTCTACATTTAGTAGTTACACCATTCTTAACCTTCATAAGCTCTGGCAGGACTGTGGCAGGTGAGTGTGGAGGTATGCTTGGGTTCTCTTTATTTGAGTCCTCAAGGATTACTGCACAGTTCACTCGCGTAACAACAGGGTGCAGAACTGTGTACGTAAATGTAACCATGGCACATTTGCATATCAACTGCATCTTGATTGCAGAGTGGCTATGAGCTAAATATGCCATCATTTTTCTTAGGTTCATTTGGCAGATGTGGTTTGCCTGGGCAACACCAAGAGAAAAGTGGAATGCCACTTGGCATTCCGATGCAGTCCTGGTTTTAGGTGTGTAGTCCTGAGATACAGTATATGGCTTCTCGCCCTCCAGCACAGACCCTGTCTTGAAGAAGAAGAATCAGGAGTGAAAAAATGAATGGTTATTTTCTAAGGCTTATGAAGGGCTGTTAGGAAACCATCAAAACAACCTCCTCCATGTGAACTGAACCAGATTTAAGCTGGCAGAAACCAAATGACAATCCATAATTTACTCAGCTCCCTCACCCATCCGTTCCTCCACACTTAGAAAAACCTTAATCAAAATATTTGAAGGTAGTTGACAGAGCTGAAAGTGAGTAGCTTCAGTCAAACAAGAAGAAATTGGTGTGATGTTCCAGATCCTTTGCTTCTATAAATGGACAAAATATCTCAGTAAATACCTATTTTATATCGTCTGAGAATTTAGTCTCAGACATTTTACATTGTACTAATTATGCATTAGGCACTGCCTTATGGCTATTCCAGCTTTTTGATGGAAACAGGTTTTAGAGTTTTGGTTTTGAGAGTGCAAAACACTACAGATAAAACTGCCGCTGTAAATGCAGTCACTGATTGCTAGGAAAAGGGAATTCACTGATACCAGGAATAGCTGCATACCACCCAGAGACTTGAAATATTGGAAGGAGTCATCTCTACCAGTGGAGTTTACATTTAGTGGCTGAACTGTATGTTCTGGTAAGACGCACGACAAACCCTCCTGGAAACGTCTGTAATTTGTGAACCCAGCCGGGACCCAGGCCTGAGCACTGCTTTTTTTTTCACCCAGTAAATATCAATATGACTCATGTCTGCTAGTTTTAATCAAGTAAATTGAAAAAACTACCATTAATCTAGTTGAATGGTTATAGTTTATCTGATTTGCACAGGCTATGGTGGTAAACTTTTTAATTCATAGCTGTTTGTGTAGCTGCTTGGCTTTTTTCTACCTTGTGCCATTTGTTTCTTATTTTACTGTTTAGCTTTTATTCTAGTTATCCATTTCAGATGGCAAATGTTGAGTCATGGGGACATGTTTATTATTTATTTCATGGATATAAAAATGATGCTAATGCAATAATCATCATATATAACCAATATCTGTCAAAGTCATATCACTATACCTTTTCAGTTAAGGTAAAAGTCAAGCATGCTCTCTGGCAGTATTGCCTTTTAATTTCCCCCTCAAAACAGGTAATCATTAAAATTAGGCAACAGAAAAAACTCATGAGAGCCCTAAAACAATATATACCAAATAAAGAAAAAGAAAAAAATCAGTTCCTTTTTCCTTAAAAATGTTCGGGAGAAAACCGTCAAGTTTCTCATGAGTCCTCTGTCCTACTGCTTCTGCTGGGAAATATCTTCAGTTATGGATGTCAAAATAGAGATGCAGCCTGTGCTACTGGGCATGCTCTGAAGGCGCAATAATGGTATGTTACTGAGATGACAGATTCATGATTATTTTTCACCATCCTTTATAATGTGATGTGTGCATTTGTAATGGACACATATGGTTTATTTTCATCCTCGCTTTCTATCCAAGTGCATCAAACATTTGGTTTGAAAATTTCCCATATTTATGACATATTTTTCCTTGGGCAGCAGGTAATATCTGGTGAATGACAAATGACCACATCATGGACAAAGGAGGCAGGTGGCTTTTTCTTATATGAAGCTCTTCTTTTTATATCCCCTCTATCTTTCCACTGACAAAACATAAATATGCATGTGCAGAACTAATGTAGGCTCAATCTATCCAAGTTGGGGGATGAGGAGCACCGCCGTCTGCAGGTGTGCTGTTCCTGGACAGAACGATTCTCTCTCTTGAGGGATTCTTTGTTACAGTGAAGCAATGAAGCTTTCGGTTTGTCATTGAGAGGGAGACGAACATCGCTCTGGCCAAAAAAGGTCAATGTGCAGTGAATGTCATTTGTCTGGTCCCAAATACTGTAGCAGTGAATAATTTTTTCTTGTATAAAATTCATCTCTTCAAAAGAGATGACTTGAAACTCTCGTCTAGTTTGTAGTCATCAAAGTCCTGTTCCTGAATGCAGCTGCAGAAAGCCCTGTACTGAGCAGAGCGAGTCCTTTCATCAGGTAAGAGCAAGGGAAAGCTAGTTGGGGAGGGGTGGGTGTCCTCAGAGAGAGCTAGAGCTCCTCCTGCCCCCAGCAGGTGAGGCAGGGGCTGTATATAAGAAAAGGCTGAACTCCAGAATCTCTCAGCAAATTCTAGAAAATATATTTCAACTTTATGTAGAGATTTAAAGCAAGTGTGGGAAGGGTCTGGAGGAAGGCAAATATGTTGGTTTTGGCTCTCATGGGCTTTAGGAAGGTATCTGGCAGCATGGGGAAAATAAAGTGACATCCTGAAGATCAAAAAGCTGGTCAGGAGACCACAGGCCTCTCTGACTTCCATGCCAGCACCCCATGCATCGGCCGTGCACGTGCCAATAGGTGCATGGTGTAGAGTATAAATAGACATATGGCATTGCAGAGCTGGCACAGAGCAGGAGCGTCGTGCAGCGCAGACGTCACTGGGAAGGTTAGGACTGCAGCCTACCGTTCTCTCCTTGGCATCGGCATTTTATGCCCAGAATCCTCCCATCATGCCTGATGGCAGCACATCCTTCTGACAGATGGGCGTAAACGCATGCAGCTTGGAAAACTAGCTGAGCACCAGTCACGTTTATTCAAGAGTAGCCCTGCTGACCGGGAGGGGGGTGAAAAATTACTCTGTTGTGAGGGTCTTTTTTGCCTACAGTTTACCTAAAAGTTTGTCATCTCTGTGCGTCTTCGCCCCCTGGTCTCTAGTATTGCACAAAGCACTTGAGGTAGTTGGCTGTTGTTCGGGCGGCTTAACCAGGGATCATAGAAGTTGTTGCAGCTGGGGTAATAACTACAATAGGGCTTATAACCAGGCAGTAGCACTGCAAATGTGCTAGGTGCTTTCCAGTGCAGATCCTGCCCTAGAGACCCAAGGAGAGGAGGGAAGGGGACTGCCTGGGATCAGAGTGGTGGCAGGCTCACGTCACCTTAGGTACACAATTTTCCTTCCATAATTTAATCACCTATCTTTCTCAGTTTTGCTTTCAGACAAGAATGCATATTCATTATTCATGCAATGAATTAACAATATTGATAAGCAGAGGGCTTAATAGATAGTGCTTTCTGGAGTTGTAAAAATAATGCTCCCTGAGAAAAAAAAGATAATAGTTTTGAAGATGAGCTTAGTCTTTCTGCATTCTGAATCATCATGCAAAGCAATATATGCTGTTCAAAACTTGCTTGTCTGTCTATATTGTTTGGGGAAAAAATAGGATGTTGAAAAGCCTCTGAATATGCTTAGCATGTATTCTCCACTACACATTCAAATGGCATATTTCTATTGTAGCAAGACTGAATCCATGTTTTTGCCTCTCTTCTCTTTCTTTTCTCGTAACTCCTGGAATGTAATGTAGCAAAAGAAACAGATTTTTTTGGACAAATTGTTTGTAAACGGTACAGTACAGTATATCCCACAAATTAACACGCGTTTACTTTAGGTGAGTTGTTTATATAATGCTTTGTCAACACTGTGTCACATTCTTCTGTGCTGTATTCAGACTAGATAATTTTACACTAGTCTCTTAGCATATTTCACTACAGCAATTGTTTCCCTTAAATTTATTTCTTATTTTCTGAGCAACAAATATGCTCTGGGAGGATTCACTGCGGCATATAACTCCAACAGATCAACAATGCTTTTGCTGAGTTACTTTTATTACATTTCTTGAACCTTCCTTTCTCCCAATAAAACAGTATTTTGACTACAGATCTGTTTCTTCACCTTTACAGGCTGTGTTGCTATTGCTCACCTCTTCTTAACTATCTGTACCAAATAGTTCAGTCTAACAGAGGCTGCGAAAGATGAAAGTGTTCCTACTGAAAAAATGTTGTGCAGCTGTGGATATTTCACGCCCAGAAGAGTCCTAAGGCTTCCTGTTTAGACAAATGGTACTCTGAAAGCAATCACTGCTACTCTGCCAACACCCAGTTCTGGGAGGTAACAAATAGCACTTTGATGCTGCTGGGATCAGCCTTTATGGTGCCATATGCCAGCCAATTATCTCAGTGTCATTAGGCACAGAACTAGTGTTTCCCACATGCCCAGATCATGCAATTAGTATACTTACGTGAAATGGGATTGCAACATAGCAAAGAAGACTCAGAGGGTAGACCTGGCTTGTCCAGCCAACTTTCAGTTTGCCAGGAAAAAACAGCTATGCTGATGGTGTCTACCACAACCAGAAGTGGAAGCTCTTAACTCTGTGTTGGTCTATGTGTCCTAGAATCATAGAAAAATTTAGGTTGAAAGGGACATCTGCAAGCTATGTATTCCAAGCTCCTGCTGTATCTCCTGCTCCCCCAAATTTGATGTAATCCACAAACTTAGAAAGGATGGTTGCATCTAATAATCCAAGTCACTGATAATGATCTTCAATAGCATCACCACCACCATGGTCTTGGTCTCTTGGGTCTAGCCATGTTTGCAGCACTCAGAGTGGGCTAATTTCTCCTACCTCTTGAGTGAATTTATAGCCTGTTTTGGGAGAAGTGTATTGTTGCAGCTAGACTGTGACCAGTCCAAATTTAAAGGTGGTTCATGTAGATCTGCAGCAGCATGAACACAGCCAGAGGGAGCTGAGGGTTCATGCACAGCAACTAGAAAAAAATGGTGCTTTCCGGAGACATGCTGGTATTTTTCTGAGCAATCCCCACTTGCATTCTTTCTCCTTCTGAGTTGCTTTTTCCTCATCTGCCGTTGGATACTGCCCAGTTTTAAGGAGACCAAGTTACTTGTATTTATATTTATAGGGGGAGGGAGAGGATCTAGGGGAAGTCTGGGGTTTTCTCGCTGCCCTCAGTGTTACAGGAGAGGAATCCAGGTTAGGTGAAAGCTGTTTCTAGATGACTTAGAGGTGCAGGAAGAAGAAAATGGAAACATTGGCGGGGGATGCAACCTGTGAAATACAATCTCTGTCAGTGCACCCTAGGTCTCACCTAAGGGAACCCAGTAGACTCAGCCTTATGATTGCAGAGCTTTGTGCTGAAAAGGGTTTCCGACAGAAGAAGTTGCTGAACATGCTTTGATCTTTGCTTGCCTCCATGTTCAAAGTGTGGTTATTAAGGAACTTTTTCTGTGATTCACTTAAAAGTTGCAGCAAAATTTAGTCTGAGATTAAATAAAAATCTGAAGCTATTATGAACTGTTTGGCCAATTATGGAGGACAGACAAGTCTTCCTAGTCTCCATCTAAAATCAGTGAGGGGAGAGAGAGAAGAGCTCTTATAGAGGATGCTTTGAAGAGCTACATTAAGTTTCTCCTCCTGCTCCGATTTGCCCTCTGGAGGAGCCTTCTCCTTCCCGCTGATTATGGATGATTATGCTCATTATACCAAAGCTAGCCTTTGTGAGTCCACCCCTAGCCTTCATGATGGACAATTACCGCAGCTCTGTTATTGGACTGGCTGGGTTGCAGCAAGAGAAGGCACGGGCTCCTTGTTCCTTCAGTGGATCCCCTTTGTCAGGCCATGTTGATTTTTGCTTTTCTCTGAGCTGTTTGCCTCTTACTTAAATGTTTGATAATTGAAGGCTGTTGTGTATAAATGAGTGGTTGTATTATGATTATTTATTGCGTAAAGCCCCATTTATTCCCACGTTCCCAAAGAACATCTTAATTTCCTGTTAGGCTTCTGCATCTGTTGCTCATTATAGTGTTTTCTAGTTAGATGTTTTGGTTCTTGGATACATGCGCCCTGAGCCCATCTATCGCTTTGTGCATGGGGAAGGTGCACAAATGAAATTCTCTGGAGTTTTGAAGACGTAGTACATCAAGTTGGGTGTTTTTGTGAGCATTTCTAACACCAAGTAACCACTGACCTTGCTGACCATCTCTTTCAATGATAGCTGTCAGACACAACAGCCTTTTAATGGGGCCAATACAAGTGTCCCCTCTGCAGTGTTTGAAAGTAACCTTTTCTGAAAGTGATGATATTTTAGGAGTTGCTTGACAGAAGTGATTTTTTCAGAGGCTTACTCATGCAAGTAACCTCAGTGCTGTCAATAAATGCAGCTGTCTGAGACAGCTTTGGACTGTGGAGCTACTACGACTCCAACAACGGCAAGCAAAAATGAGGCTTTCCTAGAAGCTGAAGCTTACATGTATGCTCCCATAATGTTTCTTGAGAGGTTAGATGCAGCCTTGTAACAACGAAAGGTGTTATTCCCCTCCCCTTTGCATAGTTCATTCTCTCCATTTATGTATTTCTAGGGAATGGTTATTATTTAAATATCCCTCTTTCTGCTCTTCTAATCATGCCTTACTGGGAAAATAGCACTCATTTAGTGTTTGTTCACTTGTTGTAAGGATTGGACTCAAGATCATTACAGAATTACTCTTCTGCTTTAACAGAGATGTCAAACCAGTATTTCTCTCACCATTACACAGTGGGAAGCTTTTGAAGGCTGGTCTTGTCAAGCTGTGAGAGCCATTTTAAAACTAACAGGAATGTAAATTATATAAAACATTTCTCATTTGTCCTGTCCATGAAAAGCCAGCATGCGTTCATATGTGCTGCAGACCTGTTTTCAAATCTCTTGTTCCATCACCTAGGCACTATAATTATTATTTCTTTCTGAGCAAAATCTTTTGAATGATTTAGTATAAATAAGAATATTTAAGTCTGAATGACAGGCTTTCATGTCTTTAGTAAATCATTTGGTCATTATGTGCTACACATACAGGGGAGACCAACAAATGTCTAACCTGACAACAAGTACAAAGCAGAAGTAAACAAAGTTTTGGTAAAGGAATATGACTTTCTAATGAGATGATGTGAATCATGGCAAAGCTAGCTCTTCTTCACATTAATTCCACATCCCAACCTCTCCTTATTGCTTTGAATTCAGCTCTCATCTGCTGCTGCTGACACATTTGCAATCCTTTCTTTCTGGTTGAAGTTGTGTGAATAATTAGGTTATTTTTGTTTTGCTTTTTTAATTCCATTGCTGAAGAGAGATATTCTTGGGGAAAATCATTTGTGGTGCCAAATGAAACGTTTTGCTTAACTCAAAAACAAACACTTTGCTTCTGGACCTGTTTTGCTCTTCCAAAAGTACAGTGGACTTATTTTTAAATGGACATGAAAATGTTTTGCTTTAGAAATAAGCTGGTTTTGTCAGAAGTTTTTGGTTATATATTTGCGTATTTCAAACTGACTGGAATTTCACATCAGTTTTCTTGCTCTGGAGCAGCAATTAAGTGAATTAATTCCCTGTTCAAAGGGATTTCCCTGCTCTTCTACTGACAGGTTACAGGAGCCTTCTCCTCACCCGTTTCACCTACTCAATCACCACTTTCTTCACAATGTCTTCATGCAGCTCCTCAGGAGCGACTCTGACCACTCTTGGTCCATCCTTTTATTTTTTGTAGCCGTGAAGATGAAAAGCCTGAGAGATGCAGAAAGTCTTCTCTTTCTCACCTACAGGCTGAGGAGAGATGTGTGGCTGTGGTGCAAGGCTCCCTGCACTGCACCATCCCCAGTTGCGGGCTGACCTCATGTGGGCCATCATCCCTAGCAGGGAGAGGGCATTGAGCTCCATCCTGGACCAGCCTGTGTTTCACTGCACCTAACTTCTTGTTTGGTGATGTTTTGCAAGGAGAGCTCCTGTCTTCTGGAGCCTGGGCTGAGATCCTTGGATCTGTTATACCCGAAGGTGAATAAGGAAAGCATTGTCCAGTGAAGCACTGACTCCTCCTGGCAAACAAAGACCTGTTTCTGCAAGCTGTTAAGAGAGAATTCCTATTGGAGTCATTACATGTGCTGCACCTGGGTTTGCTATCATGCCCTAATATTTTTCCATATTGAAGCATCCAATTCTCCAAAGTGTTTTTGTCCTCCTAATATTTTCCTTTCTTTCATTTAGCTTCCTTCTTTTTATGTTACTAGGCAGTCTTTCTAATTAGACCTATTTTAGTACAGTGGTGTATTTAACTGAGAAAGGAAATTTATAGATCTTTCTAATGTTATGACAACCTGTCATTTCAGCTCTTAGTCAGGTATTGATTTAGTGACCTCTTTCTTTTTTATTAACCAAGCCATAATCTAGCTTCTTCCATAACTTTAGTCATAAATCTTATTGTTTGGAACTAAATAGAAAAATTTCTTCCTTTCTCATCCTGTGTTAGCTCTCTAATAGTTTCTGGGCATTTATTACTTACATATTCCATTTTCTAATTTAATTACTTGGCTTTCTAATTTTCAATGATGTGCTCCCTTTTTTTAATTTGGCTAAGTAAATTATACAGTGCTTTGTGAGGACAATTCATAATAAGAGCTTATGATCAGGAAAGGGACTCTGAAATGACATCATAGTTTTTCCTTGTTTGTTCCCTATCAGTGTCTTCCTTATCAGAACCATTCCATGTATAAGTTGAAAGATTTTCTATTGATCAAACTGTGGTTTTTTGGCCTTCTACTGTCTGTCTTACTACCCCCAGAATAAGCTGGTGCAAAGACTTAGCTGTTGAGATTTCAGGCATGCAAATATACAAGATAGTTTCTTGTTCGACACCTTCAGTTTTCCTGTACCCCTGAGGACCAGTTAAAACTTACAGTTTTGTAAGTCAACAAGAGGAAAATGAATGGATTCATGAAAAGTCAGTGCATAATAACAGGCTTTGAAGAGTAAGCATGTTCTTACATCCATCCACATTCAAGTCAACACTTAGGCATAGATTAGTGAGATGCAAACCAAAAAAAGTGAGTGTGACAAATATCGGCTCTAACACCTTGCTGAATTATTGCCTTTAGTAACCCTAGGTGTATCTGGATTTGAGCCAGCTGCCTAAGAATGGAGAGGAGAGTCACAGCAAGATGTAGGTGACGCCAAACCTAGGGACTGTTGGGAGCCCTAAACGTGGGAGCTGGGAACATTTCAGCCCCTGTTTCCATGGATGAGCTTTTTCCATGTTAAGCCCTGATCTAGAGCAGGTGCCTCTGCTCGTGGCAGAGGTGGGGCTGCTCCCAGGATGCCCAAAGTGGGGGATACTGCTCTGCACAGTGCAAGGGCCTGAAAGCCAGAGGGGGGGGGGCAGATGAGACTGTCGTCTGAAAAAAACTGCCAACTGCGGGTCATGTCTTCTCAACACGCTTGTCTAACTTTTGGGGGCATTCAGCCAACCCATGAGGCTTTGATGGGGGTTGTCTCATGTAACAAAATGTCTTGCTCTGGTTCTGATGAAAGGTACCATCCCACCCCCATGATAGGTAAGCTCAGTTGCTGGTTATTCTGCCATTCCTTACCTGACACAAGTACAGCTTTTTTCTCAGAAATATGTGGTGTTACCAAAATCGGAAAGGTGGTAGGTATTGCTTCAAATCTGTTTTATCTACCACTTCAGAATGCAGTTAGCTAAAGCGGCACATACCTGATGTTGGAAAATTCTCAAATATTTATACCTTCTGATGGATTTGTGGAGAGGGTAAGTGCAGAAATGAGGTGTGTGTCCCTCTCCAAGTCTTTCCAATATCTTTTCAAGTAAAAGACATCTGAAGGCTAGGAATGGAGGAGAAGATGGGTTAACCCCAGTATGTTTAATTTGGTAAAGATCTGATGTAAATATAAAAGTAAAAAATATCATTGCCTGTATTTCTGGCAGGGTGTACTGAATTCCTGCCACAAAATACTTGTTGACTTTGCATATCTCCGTAAGAACGTACCTCCTGCTATTGCCTTTGTGACTGTCTTTTGTAGTGTTACGTTATTGTACTGTCTAACAACGTGTTTATAGAGTCTCTTCTTTGGGAAAGATCAGAAGCAGAATCACGACACTTCTGTTGAAGCCTGCTTCCTCAAATATCACACTATAAAAGGAACAGACTTTCTTTAGATAGGTGAGCAATGTGGGAGAGCTGAAAGACATTAACCATGTACATGCTGGAATTGGGATCAGTGCAGGGTACCTGCTAAAGACTTGCCATGCTCTGTGGGTGCTCCCATGGCTTTCGGAGGCACCTGTAACTCCACCAGACCTCGCTTGGCTCCTCACAGAATTGTGTCTGTACCTCGTGAATACACAGAGTGACCCCTTCATTTAGGTGTGTGTTGTGCTGCTAAACCGTCTGCAAGGAATGACGGTTCTGTCTTGCTGTTCACTTTAATTTGTCTCACTGGGAGCTCTCAGGTTTCTAGGAGTTACGTTAGTGGTGTAATAAAACCCAGGAGATGAGTAGAACTGGAAGTGGGAACTGCTGATTTTAAGTTAAATGTTTGGTACAGGACTTCTGAAAGCTCTGCAGGAGCTTGGGATGGAGGTGGGGCCAGATGGGCAACCACATAACTGTCCCACGGGATGGCAGAAGCTCTGCTTGGTTGGCATCAAAAAGCGTGACTCCACTCACCTTTCTTTTGTGGTATCCTCCTGCCTTTTATCTTTTCAGCACAGATAAGGCCGAGGTACGTTTAAGGCCATTTTATTTCAGCTTATCCATTATATACAAATGAACTGACAAAACCCACTACTTTTGAACTATAATTTACTGCATAATTCTAAAAATGTACAAATGTTTTTGCATTTCTTCTGATTAACTTATTCTTGTTGGCTTCAAGAATATATTGAGATAAAAAGAGAAGGAAGTCTATGCACAATTTTTTTATAATGCATCCACCATTTATAATTTGACATTAATCTGTTATATCCCTTAACTGTATTTAAAATGTTCAGCATTTTGTACAACATAAAGCTTGGTATCTAGATCAATAGTGTTGTCTGTTTTATAGAGTAATGGAACTCACTTATTAAAGTCAAGTTAGGTATTGGTCTATCTTTTTTAAGTTCACTGAAGGAAAGAATACTAGGCTAGAGGCAAACAGGAGAGAATAAGACAAGACAGCAGGCAAAAAAGGAATGTAAGGAATGGAGAGGAAAGGAGTTGAGAAGGTCTGTGTGATGCAGTCAGGGTTAGCAGAAACATTTTGTGTCCTTTCTCTAGATATTTATGGACAAGTATGTGGCCCATTTTTCTGAGATCTTTGGGCATTTATATTGCAATATGTAGTTCCTCCAGGGCTGACAAGGGTGGCAAGATCTGTACTCCACCAACTTCTCTAGGACTGGGATTTTTTTGGGTCTCACTTCCATAACACCAGTGTTGAACAACTGCTCTCTTGAGCTAAACGGTGCTTTTTTCCCCTTCCCTGTATTTATCCTATTCTGATTTAGTACCCATCGAGCTTAAAAATAGATGGCTGGTTTTGAGTACAGCTCCATTTGATAAGAAAAAGAGCTTTCTGCCTGCGAGTTCTGTCCAGAACAACTGAACATGGGGATGTGCATAGAGAATAAATTATACTGAGACCTTCTGTCATTGCAGAATTTTATTAGGATTGTTGCTGGAGACTGGGGTTACCTTAGATTTTGTTAAATTCTTTGTACTTCCTTGAAGCATCTCTGCATTTAAATTACTCACCAAAAAATGAAAACCACCACCACCAAAAGTCTAAACCCATTATCTTAATCAGATGGCTTAGTCTTGTGTTTGTCTAATATTCCCAAGTAGGATCTCCTCTATCTGTGCAGCTGAACAGAGTCAAGATGCCATCTCAGTCCTTGTGCTTGCAGGACTCAACATGAAGAAGAAAACCCAGAAACCTCTCCACCACAGCAAACCAGCAGGGCACGTCCACAGCTACATGCTCGCTGTTTACTTATCATCAACATGACATGAATCATCTCTGAAATGGAAGCTGCATAGCTTAGCATAGTCCTACATGTCACTGGTAGAGTATATCGTTACTTCAGGCTTAGCTACGTGCTAAACACCTGTATGGTTTCCAGTCTGCTCAGAGAAGCTGATCTCTGAGCAGTAGGGCTGCTTTGTACATCATTTCCATGGACCCTGTGTTTGAGTTAGGCATAACTCTGACGGCAGAAGGGCCCATTACAATCCATGGATCAATGTTCTCTGGTTCTTGGTGTGTTGTTTCTTGTGGTTCTTGCCTCGGAGTTTGCATGTTTCAGCTGCTGTTACTGAGGAGGACTCTGTTAGCACTTTCTGAATTGTGAGAATCCCTCAGGGTACACATCTCTGCCCAAAAGGAACATGAATTTTCCTTAGGAACATTATTTTATTCTTTAAGAAATCAAAGACATAGCATAAAAACATTATTTTCTGAAAAAAACCCCCAAAACCCTGGCAGTCGGTTGTGCTGTTAACTCTGCAAGACTATTTTGTGAAAGTTTCAATTCATATAATTGATGGGGTGAATATTTAAATGTATTTGTTTTCTCTCTGTCTTTCCATTGCAATGGCAGGGAAGCCATCAATAAATCTGTTAGCTGTAATAGAAAATATTATTCAGCCCTTTATGCCATCCATTATTTAGCAGCCATCATTAAAAAAATCCTGCAGTCATTAATAATCTTGAAAGGGCTTGTTATGCTGAAATGTACAGCATTAGGATACACATTACAGTTACCTTGAAGTCCCAGGCACCAATATCAATCACTCGGTATCCTGTCATTACTCAGCAATGGCATAATTTTGTATGTTGACTTGTCACTCCTGCCAGAGAGTGGGTGCATGTGGAAAAATATTTTAATTACATTTCCAGCATGTGGCAGAGTTGAAATGACAACTGATCAGATGAAGAAAGGAGGAACCTTTGTCTATGCTGAAATTAAAAATAGCTTTTGTTTGTACTGTGTAGAAAGAAAGCTTAGTCTTGCAGAGACTCCAAGTATTCAAAGGGTTTTTGAATGACAGTGTTTCTACCTTTGTCCTGAGAATAGTCAAAGAAAAGCAAATTAATAAAATACCTGATTTAGAAACGTTTTACTCAAGTCTGAACCCAAATATTCAAGACTCTTCACGGGTTCGTAACTGCATCCCAATGCTTAGGCCCTGCTTTTCCTGTCGCCTCACTGTTGGCACTATCAGTGATGAGCCCCGGTGCTGCAAACACACAAACAAATGTGTGCATATTTTTGCTTACCTGCAAGTTGTAGCATTTGCTTGTTGGGAATCCCGAGTTCAGTGCTGTGTGCTGGAGAAGGAGCATTGCCCTTCTCTTCTGAACCCTCCAGCACTGGTGCTGTGTGTTCGCATATACCAGCTCTAGCATCTACGGCCCCTGTCTTCTAAACTTCTGCCACTTTTGGCAAACACTAAAGCCACAGAAAAGAGTTTTTCAGTTATACTTTTTGTTCCTGGTCTGGCTTATTACAGTTTTGATTCCAAAGTTTTAGCCTGATTCTGTTAATTCAAAGCAGATGAACTCCATTGATATATAATGGAAAATTATCATTATATCAGAGTAAGGCTATTTGTACAATGTTATACCATTGTACAGGCTGTGAAGAGAGCCTGCACCTTACATACAAAGATGAGAAATAATGGTAGTTTTGTTACTGACTTCTGCTCCCCAAACCTCTGAATTGCCCAAATAAACTCCTTTATTTACCTGGAGAAGCCAATGCTGTGGGAGAAGAGCAAGGTGTGAGTGCTCACTCAAATGGAATTTTAATGCTTTCACCTAAACAGCAGCATGCCCTACGGTTGAGCAGAGTTAGGCTTTGCTAAGGAATTTAAAACCAATACTAAACCATTCTTTATCTGTATAAATAAAAGAGGAGTGGGACTGCTGTACAGTGAAGAGGACATTGCAGAAAATCTGGGTCCGGCCTCTAAATTATTTTGAGACTTTACCTTACATTTCATAAGGGTTATGGTGTTGGTGAGCAATGTACTTTATTTTCCACTGTAGCAGGCCACTGCTCTGGTGGGCCAAATGATTGTGCATGCATGTGAAGCATTGATTGTTTCAGCATGCACATAAACAGCAATGTCTGGGGCTGACAAGATTTACTGACCTAGCCCATGCACAGTAAGTGTTTTCTTTCCCTTGCCATTTGAGGAGCCAAAGAGAAGCACACCTGGAAGAGATTTTCTTTGTTATCCAGCCCACAGTTTCTCCTTTTCTGTGGCTGTGAAGCCCTCTGGGGAAGGATGGCCAGGAGAGGTTCATGGGCTTCAGGAACTGTCCATGTAAGTTGAACATAGGCTGTGGGTCGTAGGTTGGAGGGCAGAGTGAAAAGGCAGAACTACAAAAGAAGGTATGAAATGGGAAATTATCGCTACCAGGGAGATACCAAATTTAATTTAATCTGCTCAGTTTGAACTTAATCCACTTGCTTTGCAAGGACTGGATATTTTCCATATCAGAATACTTGGAGAATTGAAGTTCTGCCTCTCTTTTCAGAAAGCTGAAATCTCAAATCTAGTGACTGATTTATGATCAGGCTGCTGTGTTAGGGCAGAATTCTGTGACTGGGTTATTTATAGTGTACACTATATCTGTATTTGAAAAAGGGGTAAAAAATAGCCTACAGAAATAAATACTTATTTGTTTTTGGAAATATACAGGTTTTAGAATGTCTTTTGAAAGAAAGAACAGTTGAAGACACAGAGGTAAATGGCAGAAAGGGATGGAATTCAGTATATGCCTGCCAGTGGTAGACTCGATCAGACTACGTGACAATTTTCTTGGCTATATAACTGATATTTTAGAAAAATGAGGAATGACAGTTTTAATCCAGTTAGATTTTGTGAAATCATGGTGTTTGAGAAATTATTTTTTAATGTGGAGGAGATGGGGACCAAAACCGGAAAAGGAAGGTGGCATAGGGAATGGACGGACGGAGAGGCAACAACAGGAAGTGAGGAGGGGTGAGTTACAGGAGCTTTCTACAGGAGTTCCTCACAGTCTTGGGGCTGATATTAGCAAATTTGGCAAGTAGAATAGGAAGAAGAAAAAAATAGTAATTACAAACATTTAGAAAGTCCCATCAGTGCAGAAGAGTATAAGACAATACAGGAAAAACACTTAATGACTGAGGGATGGAGTAACTACAGTGGGATGAAATTTAGCAATGTAAGTGTGAAGTTGGATATCTGTCTGTTTAATAACAAGAAAATATTTCATAATTGTGTAATGGGGCAGTGACAAAAGAAGATAAAGTCTCAGGCCTTCTGTTCATTCACATGAAATGAGTAGTAGTGGGCAATTGTCATCCTAAGAAATGTCAGGCAAGGCATTTTAGAGGCAAGATTTTGAAGAAGCCACGGCTCAAATCCCCATGTAGAGTGCTACACCATTCATATTAAAGAAATTTTGAACAAAGGCAGAGAAGAACAGGTAGGTTGAGTGGGGACTAGAAGGTCTGAGCTCATTATCCCAAAATGAAAGCTTAGAGTGAATGTGATTGTGGCCAGTAAATACATCAGAGAAGTAAATGTAAGAGAAGAAGAGCCATTTGAGGTGATGAACAATGTTGCTGAAATAAAGGGTTTTACCTGGCCAGGAGTAAGTTTTGACTGGAGAAGGGATGTTGTTAACCATCACAGCAAGGAGGTTCAGGAAATGATTTCTCAGAAGATAATGGAGGGCCAGACACACAACTAGTTTTCAGATGGGTTTGACATGTTTGAGAGAGACAATCTGTATCAGATTTGATATTTGAGAAATGATATGATTGCTTTTGCCAGTGGCTGACTGTTTTCAGCTCAGTGATTTCTTTCTCTTCTATATCTACAGTGATGTATCTTGATTTATAAAGTGGTTAGAAGTGGGAAAGCACTCTCACATACACTGGTGCTACTTCACAGCTGTAAAAATATTTTCACAACCTAATGATGATTTTATAATTCCCCAGTGGAGTGAGGAAGTGGAGACAGAGTGGTTTTGTGTACTGTCATCTCCCCTTATTGGGAATACAGTAGTAATGACTAGCAAGAATGAAAATGTGTTTGACATTCTTCATTATGGCCACAACATTTTCAGTGATGGGAGATAAACAAATGATTATACCTGCTGGAATCTGTGTGGGCAGAGATTGTTTCGAAATCCTGTCCATCTTAGCCATTTATGTGTTGGCACCCTTGGGTATATCATACAGGCTTTTGCCCTCTGAAGTGGATGCTATTGCTTCCAGCATGCTTTCCCACCTTAAGGGAGAAGTGCCATTCTCAGTTTAAACTTAATGTTTTCATACAAGAGCATTATACTATAAAATCCTAATTCTTTGCTATAGCAGCTATTGTCTTGCAATTTAAAACTTCAGAAGACAATGAAATAGGGCTATTTCAATAAACTTCATAATCTCTGAGGCATCACAGTCAGAAATTAATGACTCATTTGAGAGAACTTCAACAGAAGAACATGTCATCACTAGCCAATTTCCAGTTAAATACCATTTGAATTGATGCTGTGACTTCAGCTGGACAAAATTTCTGTTTCTGTGAGAAAACTCATGTTTTTACTGGGTTCTGTGTTTAAGCATCTGTCTGTACAGCCAGATTACAAATTCTCTGACGTGCTTAACAGATAACTGTTTGTTCTTTGACCATAGCTGTGTTTGCGTAATCCTATTATAAGTACAGTGGAGTTCAGCCTACGTGTCAAGAAAATAATGTATCCCTTGCTGCAGCATGTTGAAAATACAGTGAATGAGAGCAAATTGTGTGCTGTCTATACGTCTTTTTCTAATGCGCCTTCTTGGTTTGAAACTGGCCTCACTTGGTAACATGCTCACTTTGTGTTTCATGCTGCTGGTAATGTTTGAAGATGAGTACAGAATGAAGGGTGTTTTTGCTCAAAGGCTACCATCTCTCTGAGGTTACAGATTGTGATTTCACACTGGCTGGTGAAATAAATAGCAGTCACTTGAAGCATTATATTTCCTTTCAAAAATATTTTGACTAGGGAACATTAAAACCTAGTTTTTTCAAAATTGGAATACTTCCATTCAGTAATCCCTGTGTAATCGCTCTATCTGGAAGCCACAGGATTGCTCTGAGTCTGAGGGCAGGCAGCTTTGTCCTTACAGTGAAATGGAAGAATGCAGGTTCTCTTAAAAACCCATACTATTTACAGGAGAGTTGCATGCGCAGCATCCCTCCTAGTGCTCTCATTAGTTTTTTATTGTGAGGCAAGATTGTTGGATTGAATAGTAATTTCTCTTGGAGTTGCCAAGTTCCTTGCAGTTTCTTGGGTGGTTATTAGAGCTCTGTGACAAATTGACTTTTATGATTCAATGGATGGACCAAAGGAAAGAGGAGGAAGGTAAAATGCATTCCCCTGAAAGGAAAAGGTTTTGTTTGGCTTGTTTCCTCAAGAAACATTTTGTTGCAATTAATGATTTCATTCTGAGCAAGTTGAGAGGAAATTTTCCCCCCATTATTTCCCCCTCACTTTTTTTTTTTTTGACTGCAAGTATAATTTGACAGAAATCCATGGAAGATCAAGAAGAATGAGCTCAAGCTGGTGAAGAAAAAGGCCACAGGACAACAGAGGATTGAGCATCTGTCATGTAAGAGGAGAAGAGAAGAGTTTGACTTTTTTAAGTGTAAGGAGTGAAGACTGAGACAAGATGCAACCGAAAGCGATCAGGGACATAAAACCAAGAGAGAGTAAAACATTTAAGCTAAACGAGATCTGGCCTAAGTACAAATAAGAATAAGGAAACCGTGAACTGATTTAGACTGGAATTTAGAGAATCGTTTGTAACTCCCAAAAGAATGAATGTCAGGAGCAGCTTTTCCGATTGGAGCAATAAAAAATTTTAAGGTGAATTCGATAAATTTCTGTGCAGGTTTATATGATGAAGTTGCCTATGATAGCAGAGGAGTAAGCTGTATGACTGCACATTTCTTGCTAGTCCTATCTTCCTCTAAATAATTTTGATTTGAATGGCCATTTTGGAAAAAGAATCTATCTGAAAATTTTATCTAGTTATAGTGGTGACTGTCACAGATGAAATAGTGCAGAGTGAGTAGGTAAGTCAGTAACAAAGTGCCCATGGGGTTGGGATGTGAAGATCAGAAAACTTAACTGCATGGTGTAACGTAAGGAATCTGGGGAATTTAAATCTTTAGGCTAAATAGATGGTACTTGGCACACTTGGTTATGGGATGCTGAAGAGAAACTGGGATACTGGAATTTATTATCTGAGCAGCAAGTGAATGATGAGTGGGGAGAAACTGCCTTCCCCAAGGTTGAAGGTGGTTGATTAGTTGGGAAGGATGAGACTGCATTACTGCATTGTGATAGATAATAATTTGCTGATAAGGCTCTGTGGTAGGACTAGAGGACAGTTCTAGGCAGGTCCTGAAAATGGCAAATCGTTTCATCTTCAAGGCCAAATAATGTAGTCAGAGACCCGAATGGAGGAGTGGGCAAGCTTTTTGGTTTGTTCTGTTGTGGATTTAAGTGCAGAGGAATCTGAAGGATGTTTGTATTAAGAAGGTTCAGAAAGAGGAGGGGAAGGGAATGGAGAGAAAAGAGTGGGTCTGCAGGAGACCAAGAGAAGGAACGTGAGGAACCAGGCAAGTGGAAAAGCCAGAGGAAGATAGCAGAGGTCAATTGTCAGCTTTTGTGCCAGGGAAGAAAGATGGTAGACTTGGGGGGGGGAAGAGAGGGACGACAGGGAAGGGTCAGATTATTTTGAAGATGTTCTTTCTGGGGAAACCACTGAAATCTGTGGGAATGATACTGGAGCAAGAGGAGAAGACGACTCAGAGAGGTAGTGAAAAAGGTAGCTGTGATTACAGCTAAGTAATTGGAGTTCAATTACACTGGAGAAATGGAGTTATTTACTGTAGAACATGGCAGGCCAGAAGGAGGACATGGGTAGTGTTCACTGGAAGGAGTTGTTCTATGCTGGGATTTCCCTCAGGGATGCTGGGTATATCCAAGAGCTGAGATGGAGGATGTGGATGGGGGGGGAATAAGTAAGGACTAGTGACTGGTGGGATGGGCACTGTGAAAGGATAGAGATATCCTATCTTGTGTGAAGAGACTTTGCAGAGCTTTGTTATCCAGGATATAATAATCTAGATGGATGCATCCTGGTGACAGATTAGTGTCTGCACATACTGCAGGTACAGGTGCCACATACTGTCACTCTTTGTTTACCCTGAGTAAATGAACATTATTTTCTGAATTGGTCTTTTTATTGCCAGTTACCATGAGAAAGAATAGCTGAATTTCACCTTGCATATTGTTTAGTTACGATTAATGTTATACTTGAGATATCTTCTCCAAACCTTCAATTTCATGAATGGCACTTCTCTTTCCTTTATTCTGAAGTGTGAAAGGAATCATAAGCCCTCTGATCACTCCCCAGCCTATAAAATGCGAGTGGACCTTTATGTGATCTCTTCAGTGCATGGATTTGATCTCGTCTGTGGTCCCATTCACACTTGACTTGCCAAAAAGAGATTCTTTTGCTATTTAGCTTTCTCCAAGGGATATTTTTAACCTTACTTTCTGCAACACCTTTACATGCACTCATTTTGCAGAGTGACTTTTACTCTCCAAAGAAGATGTGTTGTTGCCAGTTTTCACAATTTTTTCCATGAGTTTCTTTTTCTATTTTTAAGAAAGAAACAAAAAATTGAGATTTTTAGTCCTCATAGATACAGAAGACTTGATTATCTGGGGATCTCAGGAGTCAAAAGGCAATTAAAATTAATTACACATTTTATTTTCTGGTTTTTTTTAGTTTCCTTAACGTATTTTGGTCATGCACATGGCTGTTTTTTCAGTGGGAGGGAGCTGAGTGGTCCTTATTTTCAAATACTTTGGATAATCAATACTTGAATCAATTCAGAAAGCACCATCTGTGCACGTAGAGCAGCTATGCAAGTAGATGTTATCTTCACATGTTGTGAGACCACAAGTAAAACACTAAGGAAAATAAACCTCTAAATCCCATTCTTCAGTATGTTTATACAGAATGAGGAGGTTTGTCCTAACAAGAAATCAAAAAAATTCTTGTCAGGGTTCTGGAAAATCGTCAAGAGTTGACAGATGGTGTACCTAGCTTCAGATGTGGATATAGACAAAGGGAATCTACTTTATCGCTGGGAGGGGGAAGCAAATGGGATTAAAGAACTGCCCAGAAACAAAATTTATTTTCCGTGAAATGGAATGATTCATTTTCTTTAATTTATTTTTTTATTTGTGTGTTCTTCAAATGTCTGCTCAAGCAGAAGCAGAAAATCAAAAGGCCCTGAGACAGACAGTTCTGCCTGGGTTGTCATGGCTCAATTAAAACTAGAAACTCTGAAGAAAAACCCTCTAGTCCAGAGCTGCAGCATTTGTGGTTGCCAGCTATCCCTATTTGGACCATTTTCCCCTTTCTCAGCCCACCTCTCAACTTTCCACTCCACACTTTTTCTGCTCCAGTGTTGCTTATTGTTAGCCAGTCTTGAAAACTGTTTTAATTGACAATTTTTTTTTAAAGCACGATGCTACTCACTAATGGGGGATTGTGATAATAAAGGGAAATGGTGTATCTTCTGCAAATGAATCAAGGTAACTGACCCAGATAATGTTGATGAAATATTAGCTGGTCACTCTAATGTTTATGACATTGCAAGACGAGTCCTGGGGTCTCTGACATCTTCATGTTTGTCAAAATATTTTAGTTGTTGTTTATCTGCATTGCTATATTGTCTAATTTCTTTTTATTAATGAAATGTTAAATAGAAACCTGTATTTCTCACATTATCTTCTGTCTCTTTGGAGATTTCTTTTGAATGGCACTCAGGAAAAAGCATCAGCATGGAAGTTTAATGAAAATGAATACGCAAAAAAATGCTTATTACTTTTGTGATACTTAGTAACATGGATATCTTCTCTTTATCACATTTATTTAGTATAATTATGTTCAGTACTTGAGATTTCAAGCTTCTGTTACATCTTTATTCATAAGAACAAAAAGATTTGATACTTGCAGGTCCTAATACCCATGATGTGACTATATGGTGGAGACTACCGTTTACCCCTGTTCTAACAAAAGAGCACTTGGCTTATGTACTGGAATGAAATGAATTGAAGCTTTATCCATATAGCACATTTATTTGACAAATACTTGAAGACTTGACTTCCCCCATAGGTACCTGTTTAGGAAAAGCTTTTCTCAAACAAGATCTTTTTCAGATCTGAAGGCATACATTCCTTACGTATTTATTTATTTCTTGCAGGGGTGAAAGAGATAGAGAATGGAAATTGTTTCCATTTCAGATTTTGATAGTGATTGCACCATACACTCCCTGTTGTGTATTTAATAAAAGAAACGAGGCTTTCAGAGACACTCTGTTTTTAGCTCCTGCTGTACTCCACAGAAACAGCAGTAGTTCCTGTTGTGTACAGGGCCACTTTGTTTGGGTCCTCTGAAGATTACTTCCAATCTTCAGAAGTATGTGATAATGAAAGTATATATTTTAATATAACAGATTTGAGAAATAAAGGCATCTCTTGGCATTTCTGTTCTACTCCCATCATGCCCCCCCCCCTTTTTTTTTGTGCTGAATGTGATATGGTGTTCATTGCCTTGCATTTGTAACTGCCGCTGCTTGTTTTCTATACTTCAATAGCATTGCAGAATATCAAGGTGGGGGGGAGGGGAAGAGAGGTTTCTCCATGGCCATTAAAAATACCCTTGGCATTCCTCTTGGGAAAATTCACTTTACTTGTTCTGGTTTCATTTCACTATTTTTCTCATAAGACTTTTGGTGTTTTCTCTTTAGTTTTCTTCAAGTTTTCTGTATAGTCCCATCCTTCTTTCTTACCATTCTTCCCAACTCTTCCTCTCAAAATTGTACTATAACAGTATAATTGCTTCACTCTCTACTTGCTTTGTTTATTTCTTTTTACTAATGATTTTCTACAGATCCTTACAATGTGTTCATTTCTAAACTGCAGATTTATAACCTGGAGTATTCTTGAGATAGCACGTCTGGATCACTGGTTGGGTGGGCAACTTCTTTGCTTTCCTTCAGCTGACTCTTCCTGTTTCCTTGCCACTGTGACTGGGAGATAATTTGGGGTGCAAACCGCCAAGACTCTGGAGTACATGAAAATAAACAACTTGGTTAGCAGAATGAAAAAAGGGCAAGAGATACCCAACGATACTTGTGCTTCTTGATAAAATTCCATGTTTCAGCCCATGTGTTTGAATCTTTACTCTTCCATAATGCTCTGAAAAAAAATCTGTAATTGAAATTAAAATGCAAGACCTGAGAAAGGACTTCTAAAATTGCATGGCTCTCTTTCAACTTCTTTGATTTCCACTACTGTGATATCCAGGCAGTCTGCAGTCTTGTCTTTAGTGCATATTCCAGAGAAGTAGGTGTTGTTGCTAGAAGGTGGGTGTTTTCATTCCTATTTTACACATAGTTACTGCGAATAAAGCAATTTAGGTGGCAGAAGCTGCAAAAAATGTTTAAATGACCGTACAATTCTAGCCTACAGTGACACAGAAAAATGTATCAGAACAAGGATTCAATCTCAGGTTTCATGTACTTGGGTTAAAGTCTAAAGTGTTGGATTATCTTTTTCATTGTGATGAAATAGCACCATTGTATTTGTGCTGTTACCTTGACTTTACTCAGATAAGATGTGTTAGAGAGGAAGGCAGGATGTAAGAGTAACATGGTGAGGGTAATATGTAGACTCAACGTGGACAAGAAAAAAATAATCCAGTGCTTAGTGTTTCTGTAGGCTGGGTTGTTGAAACAATATGAAATTACTTTTTTACTCACAAAAACTTGATCTTGAAGTTATGTGAATTTGATCTGAGTCGACTTTGTTGAACAATGTGCTGGAAAGGACATTGAAGCCCTGACCCGAGAATTTTGGCACTTCCTTCTGGTTGTCAGGCTGAAAACACCAGATGAAGAGCTGTCTTTACAGCTCTCTGTCCATTTTCTTTAAATGCAAAACTAAGGGGAAGAGGGTGGAAAGTTAGCAGTTGTTTAGTTTTTTTTTTTAACTTGGTTAGGCTTTGTGTAATCACTCAGGTCAAAATGTAAATGGTTCATGTGTTTTACCTGATCTGTGCTTTGTGTCAGTGATAATTTCATCTGATCCTGATCTTATTCCCATAGGAGGAGCTGTCTGCTTGCTCCTTGTGCTCCTGGCTCAAGCCATCTTGATCAGTTGTACTGGAAATTACTTCTGGGGGAGTAGGAGAAAGGGTCTGCTTGTAAAAGTCTGTTGTGCTTCTGTTGTATTTTGCTATTTGATTACTGTGATTATATAGTTTCCTTTATAGTCAATACAATTACCTTTATTCTAGTTTTAGAGAGATTATAGATTCAGAGATATTTCCTCTATTTAAAACAAGGAAAGCCTCCAGAATCAGACTTACATTTTTTGAGTGGGTCCAATATACCTTTCAGTAAAATTCAAGGCTGACCCACCATAGAAGTCTTAGCAATGGTATATATGCAAGTACCAGCATGTCTACTGTTGAACACAGCATAGATACTTTTGAAAGAATGAGCTAGATTTTCCACAAAATGGAACAATTGTGGTGAAAAATACAGAGAAAGGAAAATACAACACTTCAAAAATGCACACAGTAAGAGATTTTTTTCTTTTCTTCGCTAAATAAAATTTTTAAGCTGAGTTTATGTTGCCTCTTGCTTGTTAGCACAAGGTCATGTCAAGATGAAGAGATGCGTCAATGAATTCAGCAGAAGGGCAGAGGTGGGTATTCATCTAGTCTCCAGCCTGTGGCAAGACACGTACATGTGCAAGAAACAGTGATTCCTAAATAAAATAGGAATGATACTGTATGTACACTATCTTCCAAATGACTGAATTACAGAACTTTGTATGTGAGTGGGTTTAGGGGCTGAGTTGGGATTGTTGGCTAGAATAATTGAAAGGCCAGGCAAGTTGAAATGAAGCAAACAGAAAGCTTGTCTGGAGGCAGTTACAGTGAGAGGAACTTAGGAAAGTTGTCAGAACCCAAGTTGTGCAATTTTGTTGGCTATCATAATTAATAAAATAGTGAAAAGATAAATTTTGAGGAAGAAGATGGGCTCATCTTAGCAATGATGCTGTGAAGAGTGAATTAAAAATACTATTTTATATTGTGTTCACTTACATGTTTGACTTCTGATGTGATGAACATCTGTATGTCTAGGTGGAGGGCTGGGGAGGGAAATACAGCTTATTCAGCTGAATACAGGCATCTTTTCTAGTCTGTTTTCAGAAGGTTGATGGTTCTAGTGATTAGATTAGGTGGGAAAAATGCTCTCTTAGACAAAATGTGCTGGCCTTCTTTACATTGCTGTATAACATATGGACTTGGATATGTGGGCTTGGGGGAATCACCTACCTCCCCTTTTCAGAGCTCTTGTTTATGTTAGTCAGGGGCCTTAAAATGCCACTCAGATGTTGCAGCACAGGGAGAGGCCACACTGCCACTGAGGGTGTCACCCAGCTGGTCTTGTGCTGTCTTTGCTTGAGCTACATTGGATTAAAAGGTAGAACCTAGCCATGGAGTTGAAGTGAACCGTACTCTACGCTTGGAGGTGTGCAGTCTATTTTCCATCTGGGTTGCTCCAGGGCAGGCCCTGGTGGAGGCAGAGAGGAGAGGGGAGGACAGACCACTGCCAAAACACTAGCTGTGGGGCCCCCAGTGTGTTTTCAGCCCCACGTTGCTGCTGCAACAAGACCAGGGAGAAGCAAGCAGCATCTTCTGGTGTGGAGATGGAAATAAAGCAGAGGAAAACAGTTCTTAGGAGATAATTTATTAGATGGTTTTGACCCTTTTTTTTCCTGGTTCTTGAATGGTTAGTGAACAGAGTGTGATTTGTGCCTGTTTGTTCATTATTTATAATAATTAGTTGAATGGTTTATATGAGGATACCAGTCTGTGGATTTGCTTCTGAATGACTTACCAAAATTACTGCTTGGAGAGGTGTTCACTGCTAATAATGGGCTATTTCTTCTGGCTCATGAAGGGCATGATGTTGTTTTTTTCATTCCAGGACTGGAGGACTTCCACATCTTTCCAGATGATCCTCTTCTCTTCTCAGCACCTCATATTCAAGTACTCATGCGCACATACCATCACTTCAGTGCTTTTTCCTTTATTTCCCTTTTTTTTTCTTCAAAAAATCCTAGTGAACAAGCACTTTTTTCTTCATAGATGTGCATCAGAACTGAAAAGAGTTCAGAAATACTATCTGTTTCAACAATGGTTCATGATTTCTTTTAAAGAAACTTATTTGGTTTTGCAGTGCTTGCCTTGTGCTAGTAAGTTATTACCAAATGGTATTTTATGCAAGGAGTAAAGGGTACTTCACAGATAGCTCCACTGGGGGTGGAGGATGGGAGGCTATTTTGATCCCTTTATCAAATAGCTTATAGCTTTCATTTCAAGGCAAAGACAAATTGCTGAGAAAAGAAAGCACATTCTCACCTAGAGATCTATTTAGCAAATAAAAATGGGAAAAAAAAAAAGGTCTACAGGCTTGATGCTTTTGCCTTCTCTTGTTAACAAGGATTATTTTCCCTTTAGCAAGCAATTATTAGACAGATAAACATATTCTCTTGCTGTTTGAGAAAATCTGTCAAAGTCTATTCCTTTATTCTTATGTTCACAGGAATATTTCTGTGCATTTTTCTGAGAAACTTTCTTTCTATTTTTTCTGTCATTAGAAACAGCAGCAAATAGCACTTTTTACATCTTTCTCAGATACTAAAAGTTTCTTTTCTCAAATTAGTTCTATTTACTTCATTGACATCTGCAGAAGTATTCCTGACTTACACAATTATGAGTGAGATGTGAATTAAAGCCTAAGGAAATAGATTTTTGAAGCTGGAGGAAGTTGTGATACAACAATTAAATTCAGTCACTTAAAATTTTAATTAAAATGTTGACTTTCATATTATTTATTGTCTTGGCTACTTCACAAGTCACTTAATTTCCATGTCTTCTGTGCCCCCCCATTTTTACAGTCACAGGAATGTTCCTAATATGTCCACTTACCTTATTATAAAAACATTGTCAAGATTAATTTTTCTAGAGCAATTATATTAATTAATTTCTAAGTCCTTTCTTTAAGAGGTGCTGTGCCTCCTTCCTTTTATTTCATTTTCCTGGGAGTTAACATTGGAAATAGTGTCAAAAGCAGGTTACCAAAAGGGGCTACTTTCTGTTCCTCGCTGTAATATACTCATATCTGCTTCTATTAGCCCACTACTCACAGTTTACCAGCGCATCACTTCTCACTGTGCCACGGGTGAGGGAATTTTAGTGATTTCCCTTTTGTTGAGCATTCCTGGGGATTTCTCTTCAGGCTGTCCTTCACAATTGCTTTGCTGTAGGCCCAGAGGCATTGACCAGTATGCACTGGTATAGCTGACTGCTCATTAGCTGATGTGTGTGCTTCATGCAGTGCCAGTCGTCAATGCTATTAAGAGAGCTTTGAAAATGAAAGTCTTTTATTTCCACTAGTCCCTGCAAGCTGCAATTAATCAGGGGCTGTTCTGAAAACGGTAAAAGCTTTGCTCTTGCAGTTTTACTTTTGCACTTCCCACTTCTCCCTCTCTCTCCTTCCCTGGCTCCCAGCAGCACCATAGAGAATGAGGTCTGCTGAAAAGCAGAAGTGAGTCATTTCTCTCAGCAAGTGAAATATGCCTCCCATTTCTCCCAGTCTTCTGTTGAAGGATTTATTTTCTATTTCAGCAGGCATCTGCTGAACTTGAGAGCCTTTGGTTTCCAACTGATGCAGGGGTCCAGAAGGGCTCACCACAGCGTAAGCTTGCGTATGGCAGCGCTTTAAAAAGTGTTCTGGAAGGAGGCTGCTGAAGTTAAAATGACAAAATTTCCTTTGTTACAAGCAGGGCAAACTGCAAATCCAAACCCTGCCTTTGGCTGCAGCTTTAATCTAGTAAATGTCACTCAAAGCAGCATTTCCTATTTTGCATAAGGGGGAGGCTCAGGTGAAAAAGAGCGAGCTTTTTTCATGCCAACTTTCATGCCACCAGAGGAAGGTTCTTCCTCAGTCTCAGGGGTCCCAGCTAGCGGGGGGGATCGGGACAGGGAGTAGCCGAGGGAGGCGGCACAGGCCTAAACAGCTGCTGGTCTCTCACCCTTCCTGCCCACGGGCGGTGGGAATGGCAGTCTTGTGTCTTTGGGGCCAGGGAGTCCAAGAGGTCTCGGCTCCTGGTGCTTTCAGGGAAAAAGATAAATCTAAGCAGAGAGTGAAAGTGGTATAAAAACCTCATTAACCCTTCCCTGCTCGATTTGACTCTTTGGTGGTGTGTGAGCGCTTTGAGTTTGTGAGAGTGAGGGGTCTTGTGAGAAGTCAAGTGACTGTGAGGAAGAGGGATTTGGGCAGCCTGGTGTTTCATGCACCGGCGCCAGTGAGCTGCAATGGTATGAACTAGAGGAGAACTGGCTGAAAAATGTGGGATGTTGGTAACTGTGGTGACTGTCAGAGATACTTGAAGCAGTAGATTTTTCTGTCATATGACATTCGCACAGTGTTAAGCACTAGCCATGCCTCTCCTCCACCAGCGTTACCTGGGGATCTGAGTAATACAAGGAGCTCAAGAAGGAAACCTTGAAGTTTCGAGCACAGTGCCAAACCTGCCATCTTTTTATTGACGTGACCAATGATCCAGGTGTTTTACTAGCAGCAGTTCTGGGAGAACAGGCACATTATATAGCCGACTGTGAAAACAGTGGGCGGTGTAGATCCCAGTGGGAAAATTGCAGTAGCTCTGCATCTAATTATATAAAGGGAGAGATTTTTGAGCTCCAATCAGTTGCTCATCAAACACATTAGTTACACCTTTTGTAATCAGTTCTTGTGTATTTTCATAATTAATTCTTATTCGTTGCTGAAGATCTTGTTAGGTTGGTTTGTTCTGATTTCCCTTCGAGAAGGATCAAAGAGGGACATGAAGATATTTCCAAATGTCCAAAACTCAGAGCCTGCTCTTCCTCTCTGGCTGCTTTTTTGCAGATTTTTAGACAGGTCTATTGTTCCCTCTGCACTGTCAGGTTGGTCTATCAGGTATCATCCTCTAAGTTGCCAGTTAACAGAATACATGCTGACTTGTCTGTGGACTGGACCATCAACTGACTGGAGCTACAGGTATTGAGGTATTGGAGGGGTTTCAACTCTCAGTAACTGACCAGCTTTATTCTATACAGCTCATAACATTCAAGGCAAGGCACCCTCCGGTTACTAAAATCAGTGTTTTATATCTTGCTGCAGTCATCTCTGTGTAGTAAGTCTTTTTTAAAGTAAAGATGGAGTCATGGTGTAAAACTGAATCAGTGTTCAATACCACAGTGGAGGGAATTTGTTCTTCTGAGAGCTAATGAACTTGGTATCAGTCACAATGGTTTTGTGTTACAACTGCCTTGTCACTGGGGATTACAGTATGAGCCACATATATCCTATTGTTCACTTGACATGAAATTTATGTCCCTTAATTCTTGAGGAAGCATAGGTTACTGGAGTGCATAGTGAGAGTTAGGTATTACAAGTTGCCTAAGTAAGGGTTTACACTTAATGGTTGCTGGTGCTGTCACAGGCTAGATTACTACTCAACTTCTGCTCAAGCACTTTTTTAATTAAAAAAGCCTAACCAAACAAAACTAACACAAACCTCAAACATAGCAAGGAGTTAATAACGTCACCCTGAGAGCTAATTCCTTAGTAATGCTGATAAAGTCTGGTCTCTCTGCAGCTGAGGGGATGAGAACCTGGATCCCCCTTCTGTATTTCTAAGATGATTAAAATCACCTTTGTACTGCATTTTTCTGTCATGTTCCCTGCTTAGGGAGGTGCAGAGATTTCTTTTAAAATACAAGAACTTAATAGTTTTTTGCTTGTTCTTTCATTCAGATATTTCCAACTGAAAGACTGTTTGCTCTGAAAGTCTCTGAAAGAGGTGAAAAAATGTATTTGGGGGTTTGTTTTTAATCCTGGGACCTGCTCCTTGACCCAGGAAAGTCACTTGTCTACCCTCCACTCTGTGGAAGATTGACTCACCAGCACTATCTCATTGAGGTCAGTGGCTGCCTCATGTTTCCATGCTGATGGCACCCTCCTGGATCGGGGTCAGCAGGGACCAAACAGCCTTGGAAGGTGAAAGGATTCATTCATCAGCCAAGGGAATTGCAACAGGAAGCAATTGGGGGCCAGTCAGTGGTAAATCTGCTCTACCACATGATCAAAAGCACTAAGCTATTGGCTTGACATAAAATACATCTAACAGCAGTGTATATGGAGAAGATTTTTTTTTCCACCTGTACTTTTTTTTTCCTTGTTTTTAAATGAATTGTTGATTTTTGTACAACACTTCAAAACTGAATGGGAAATATGAAAACGGGTATCTCTCTAAGGGAGATACTTCTATGGAATTTAGAGAAAGAAAAAGAAATGTTAGGTTAAATCTGTGCTCACACTTGCCTTAATCCGGTGATTTTGGTGGTGTCCTTCTGTTCTCTGATGATTTGTGGAATAACAGTGTTTCGTGTTGTGGATAACTCCAGCTCAAAGCTGGGACATGCTGGTTTTAATAAAATGCATCTAATCCTTAGAGCCATTTAACATCTGGAAAGCAAGTTGTTAAAAACATAAAGCACATCTAATCCTGTGAGCTGCTCAGAGCCTAAAAGAGGAGCTTTTTCTTTATGGAGTACTTTAAAGCCACAGCTAGGACATGAACT
The DNA here is from genome assembly GCF_947461875.1 of Haliaeetus albicilla. Taxonomy (NCBI): domain Eukaryota; kingdom Metazoa; phylum Chordata; class Aves; order Accipitriformes; family Accipitridae; genus Haliaeetus; species Haliaeetus albicilla. The sequence continues at coordinate 33,122,801 of NC_091484.1, read as the reverse complement.
GCTGAGACATTTAGTCTGGTGTGCTATTCAGGCTGTCAGGGTTGTCTACCAGGTGCTGGATGAAAAATTATGATAGCGTTGCCTACGTTCTTCATCTGACATATGCATAACTAATATATATTTAGAGACAGAGAGTGACAATGAGAGTAAGAATATATAAGCATGCTTTTTAAGAATACATAAACGTAAAATTAAAGGATATATGAATATGTACAGTGAAGATTTTCCCTGTATGCATATTATTTTCCTGGTTAATGAAAAGGACCTTGATCTTCTCAGCCATGTATTGGTCATCTGTGGATTCAAGAAAACTGACCCATTAGTTGGCCGGCATGATATTTTTTTATTCTTACTGTAGCAAAGAGCTAAAAATTTAAAGTCTTTTGATTTGGCTTTATTAAGCAGCAGAACCAATAGATGTTGGTTTTTTTTACTTCCTCAAATAATGCTCAGTAGAAGTGAAATAACATTTTGTTATATCATTAGCTAGTACTTACACATATGTTGTTGTATTGGGCTGGTATTTCTCTGAAATGTATGTATGAGAGCCAGAATGACACGAAACACTTGTTTTTTAAAAGCTGTATTAGTGAATCTAAAATGTTTTCGTGAACTCAAACTCCTTCAAGCTACTTACAGTCAAATTGGCAAGCTCAAATACGTAAGTCCTATCCCTAGATTTTGCAAAGTGTCTGTGGTTTTGCAATATCACTTCATTAAATCTTTACAGCAGAGGCTGCCATATTCAGACTTCTGAGTGTGTTCACACAGAACCTACTGGTGTGATTTTAATGCAGTACAGAGATACATAAACCGTTTCTCACCAGGCTTGAAACCCAAAGAAACTGAACAAATACTTGGGCAGGTTTTCCAGTATGTTTTAAAAGATGAGTTCTCTGTCACAGTGGTTATAGGGACACTGATGTCAGGACTAGATTGTGCAGGCATCACCCTACATCATTATAACCACAGCAGCAATGCCAGCATGGCTGATCTGAGTTTTATTGTCTACTGAATGGCAGAGAGCCAAGGATGTCTTGACAGCTGATGAAGAGAGGCACTTGTAGAGGTGGCTTCTTAGTTCCTATTTTAGCTACACAAAATCCTCCATGGGCTTAAAACATTTCTCCATTGCTTACAGAGGGAGTGTTAAAGTAACCAGGCTCACAACTCAGGAGACTCTGTAACATCCCTAAGTTATGCAGGAGGAATATGGCCCATAGAGATGAGTGAAGTGGCATCGGCCACATCAAATGCAGCAGGCTTAACTTACTTGGCAGTTAGGGCCCACTGGATAATTACAAATACCTCTTCTTTCCCACTCTCCTTCCATCTTCTTTCCAGTGAGAATTTTTCCTTACTTCTTTGGGACCTTGAAATTATCATGTTTTCATCTCCACTGGCAGGGGTGTTGATGGGATTAGAAAGTACTTTAGTGGTTGTTTCATTAGGCTGTGCTAATAAGATATTAAATAATGTGCTCTATTAAACCTAGTTATTAGCAAAAGCTTGCTGTAGTTACTAACTTAATCAAATCTGATAGGAATTTGTGTTCTTGTTTGTCCAAACAGTCTCAGACAATCTGGTCAGAAAGTCAATTAATAAGTGTTCACTCCATTATAAGAGAGCCTTTCTTCATTTTTAAAAATCAAAATCAATTTGTGTCAGATTGGTTTTTGAAACATGATAGTGACAATGGAGTGTTTTAGAATGGGAGACTGGTGGAGGGAATATCCAGAGCTTGACATCAGTTTTGCCATTGATCTGCTAGGTGACCTTAGGCAAGTTGCTTTTCTCTGGAAAGTATCTCTAAAAACAGTGCCATCAAATCTATGGTGGTCTCAAAGATTTATGTACATATGTCCTATCAAATAGAGAAAGTAGTTTATCTGTCAGTCCTGTAAAGTCAACCTCGGTTCTGAAATTCAAGCGGGATCTGACTTGTCACTGGTAGTTAAGCTTCTGTGGGATGATTTGAACTCTTATTCACACCACTGCACCCACACCATTTGCAGACTTTTGTATACAGGTAATGACTGTAAGCGTCCAAGATAACAGAGAAGAGAGAAGGACTGTGTGTCTTTTCTCTTTCATTTGTTTGACTGTAGAAATTACAGGAAAACTGTAGCTACGTGTGTATGTGAAAAGCAATGGGGTGCATTCTGCCCTGACCAAGGTCAATTCAAGTGTTGCTGTTACTCATATCCTAGATCTGTGAAGACAGACACTATCATGGAGACGGTTCAGAGGGAAGATGTTTTTTATACAGTCCCCCTTCAGTGCTGAAGCACATCTTCAATCTACCTGCTCCTTAGCTTTGTCAGCAGTGAGATAATTCTAAGACTATCTGAGAGTGTTTTAAGCTTAGTGTTTGGAAATGCATTATGAGTTTGAAGGTTGTGTGAAGTTTTGTGTGGTGCTGAAGAGCACAACCTTGAGACATGTCAGTGGGCAACAAAGTACGCAGCAAGGTGTATGGAGCTGATGAAACCTCTCTGGAAAGGTGCAGTTTTGCAGATACACTGAAACCAAGACATATGAAATTTCCTGTGTCTTTATGAAATAAAGTGACTTTATGAAGTAAAGTGATTATTAGTTAGAATTGTAGTTAAAGCTTTTGATCCAAATTGAAACGTATGGTGGCTTCACTGTGGGCAAATGTTAGTTGTTAATTGTATTTAAGAGCTGATTGTTAATGCTGTCGTGAGGTTAAGAAATTGAGAAGCCATGAGCTTGATGGGATCCAAAAAAAAGGATTATCCACTTATCTCAATAATGAAAACATCCACAGTTGTATTAGGGAGCATTAAAAAATGCAGAAGACATAAAATTCTTGGTGAATAGAGTTAAGAAGCAACTTCCCTCACATGCATTTTATTCTCTAATTGTCAGTGAAAGAAATGACTATACACGTTTCTATATTATAACTGCCTTGGCTAGTATGGAAGTAGTTATATAGTCTTACAAGCTTGTTCATCTTCTGCATTTGCACAAGTGGACGTGTTTGCTTTCCAGAGAGTCACAGAATGGTTGAGGTTGGAAGGGACTTCTGGAGATCATCTGGTCCAACACCCTGCTCAGGCAGGGCCATCTAGAGCAGGCTGCCCAGGACTATGTTCATATGGCTTTTGAACATCTTCAAGGATGGAGATTTGTTTAATGAATTTTACAAGTACCAGTGAAATTACAGCATGAAAGACATGAGACTACTTGTGTTAGCTGTGAAACGTCTAGCTACAGCCAAAGTTGATGGCCACAGCACAGATTTATTATGGCAGTCCCACTGTTGCTGCAAAAGTCAGGGCATTCAGAAGTAGAAATTTCTATAATACTGTTCTGTGGACCCTTTTGCTCTTTGCTTTCTAGTAAACCTTTAGAAATGCACACCAAACTAGAGGAGTGATACAACTGCTCATGGCAGTGGATAAAATGTTATTACATTGAAAAAAGAAGGCACAGACATAGCCATAAGAAGGTGAACAGTGAATATAACACCATAGCTTATACTGATGTCTACAACTACATGATTTGCAAAATCTCCTTTTATAGCAATTTAGTTGTAGAGTTCACAAAATGCTCCATACAGAGGGTGCTCCTCTCTGTTAAACAACTGAAGAAGCTTTATAGCCATGTCCAGACACCTTGGGAGCATTCAATGTACCATGTAGTCATCTCTCACTCCTAAGTGGAGGAGGAATAACTTCATGGCAGTCAGTGAAATGACACAAATAAAGCTCTTGATGAGAAGAGGAGAACCAGGCCTATTTTAGTGTGATTTTATGGATCTCATTAAAAACAGTACCTCAGTAATGATGGCGTCAAAGGTTGTTACCCTTTCTAATACTTCATATAGGAAGCAAGGAAATTTTTCAGTGTATCCCAAAGCTTTCATACTGAAGGATCCTTCCAGGTTGAGAATAATGTTTCTGGTTATGTTTTCAATACAGGCCTGGTTTAGGCCTCTGCACTTGAAAGTAATTTAAGACTTTGTGTCATACAACAATCTTGTGATTATTTATTATAATCACTGGAGAAGGTGACACCTTTCTGGTTTGTGGAAAAACTTTGTTATCAACTATGGATTATTCCTGAGATCCAGAAATGGCTTTTTCTTTGTCACAGAAAAGTCTGACTGGCTTCTGTGCCTGGAGAAAAAAAAAGTATTCTACTTCTCTCTCACATGTTTTTCAAGAAAAAATGCTGGAATAATATGAAGACCCATAAATTCTCCTGAGAGGTCATCCCTGGCTATCACGTATATGGAATTGGGATTGTCTAGGGGTTTTGACCACAGAGAATATAAGATAGAAGAATAAAAGGAGGCTTCATACTTGGTCTCATCAGCACGTCAGAATCAGCATTTCACTACATTTTTCCTTCACCCTTCTCCAAGGAAACGCATAGGCTGGAGTTCTCCAAAATTGTTTTAGAAGAGAAGGGAGAGAAAAGATGTTGCACGGAAGTTTGTTTTCAGCTTGGTATTTTAAGACAAAAGAAGTCTAGGACAATAAATAGAACGATACTGCTGAAAGTCTTTTTGTAGAGCCAAGCACTGAGAAATTGGGAATGCCAGCTGTATTTTTCTGTGCAATTTTATTTTTTGCCTTCTTGTGTGTGTCCATTATTATTTTCAGTTGCATGCTGACAAGAACTTAAAATCTTTGTCATAGTCCTCCCTCATTCTGTAAACAGGTGGTACAGCTGAATTTGAAGTGAAAACTTTCAATTTTTCTATCATTTCCTTTTTGTGGGTAGGATAAAATTATGAGTTTATATAAAACTATATCCTAAGCATAAAAAAGAAAAGAAATTCCTCTGATATTAAGGCCTAATTTCCACTTATTATTAAAAGATATATATTGAATTAACATGGAAAGAAGCTGCTGTATACTGGAAGAACAGAAAGAATTAATGAGATTTTTGGCTTTGTTTTGGCTAAATTTCTTTATCCTATCCTTAGCCTGGCATCTTTCATCTGAATATCTGCAATAACTATATATGTAGGTTTTATGATGAGACTCCAACCTTATCCTGATTTCAGCTGGGTCTTGGATAAAAATGTTCTCACTTCTTCAGTTAGTCTTACCATGCACTATGAATTGGCAATTCAATGAGTGATCTTATGAGAGAAAGGACAACAAATTTACTTCCAGAGACAGTCTTTTATTAGTGTATGGCATATTAGCTGCCCACAAGTCTAGTTCTTTCTGCTCATTTTGTATGTGTTCTATGTATAAACATAAAGTGCGAATTTCCAGATCTTCCTGCATAGTAACTTTGGCCAGATCTAAACACAAGCCTAATAAAAGCAAGAAGGGCAAAGTGGTACGTGTGACCATTTTTAACATATATAGCTCTAAGTTGGGAATTTTCTTCTTGCCTTCTTAAAGGAATAACTTACCTTGCTTCCTCTGGCAAATATTGATATATTGCATGCTTGCAGTGAAATATTGCTCTCAATTACCCAGCCCAGAGGTATCTGGAAATCGCACCAGATAAAGTGATAGGCAGAATCAAACTGAAATGCATTTTTCTTTGGGTGCTTTAAGCATGTCCTCTAGCAGCCCCGTTGGTGGGAATTCTGTGCTGCAAAAACGTTGACTCTGCTACAGCAGTGATTAAATTGAGTAGCGTTTTTTGGCCCAGCTGAAGAGTAATATTTCTTCCTCTAGAAGTGCTTAGCCTCAGGTTTTGTGCCACATATCTTCAGAGGGCTTAAAGCGATCTCCCAATTAGAAGGTTCAGCACCCTGTCCTTTCAAAGCACTTTATTGATTAAACCCTCCAAAAAATGGAGGCGCTCAAAATCCTAATCCCTTCCTGACAATGAGATTATAATTTCTTTTATATACTGGGATTTTTAAAAATGTGGGCAACTTGCTTAGAAGGAATAAAGATTTTGTGTGGAAGTTTTTAGGGAGTCCTGGAAAATTGGAAATAAATAAGCAACCCCACAGTTGGTGTCAGTGGATTAATTCTGAAAGTAAAGTTTTGAAAGATGTACATGTCTTTTTGCATCTCCTTCAGGCAACACTGGTTCGTTGTTTGCTTCCCCCGCCCCACCTCTCCCACACTTACAGGTGCTGTGGGAGGGCTGTAGAGGAGGAGGAGCAAGAATCCTAAAAGGGACCAAGTATTTCAGTGTAGCAAAACCACATTAACTCATTTTCCTGAGAAACCAGGAATTACATAGTAACTCTTTAAGCCTCTCCTTACAACTGTTAGTCAGTTGATGAGTCGGTCCCACCAAGCAAATTCTGGAATTTGAAAGCGTATTCCGGTCACATTTAATATATTTGGTTGTCACAACACGTGGCCTGGGGAGTGTGCAAAGGCCCCAGCGCCATCTCCTTGGGCTGCCATCAGGCATTTGGCCAGAAGCTAACAGCCAAGCCCTGGTGACGTTGTTTCCTCTGCAGGTATGCTGCCATGGCAGAATAAATCCCTTTCCTGGCTGGTGCACCAAACCGAAGGAGGCACAGTACGTGGACAAAACAAAGGTTTTTTACAGTGGACCTGCCTTTAACAGGCAACATAAGCATAGCAAAATTAGTATATGTGACTTCATAAGAGCCAGCGCTTGACTTTACTGAATTTCCTTGCGGGGTGTAAAGGAGATTGATTAAAGTGTGTGCTTGCAGAGGTGTTCCATCTTACTGTCATTGCAGAAGAGAGGGCAATATGATAAAAGTGTTGAGTGGCTTCCAATGGCCACGTTTTAAGAACATTAATCAGGAATGGGTGACAGGACAACATGAGTTTTGTGTGAGGAGAGGCCATAACATTATTGCAGTGCAAACCATTGTTTCAAATAAAAATTCTTTTTCTTATATTTTTTTAATTTTTGGATCACAGGCATGTGCCACATCCTTACTTGTCCTCTGAACAGGGTAACTTTCCACAGTTTTCTAGTTTCTCTTCCCCAAGGTACTCCAAAACCATCTGGAATGGCTTGGTGGGCACTACTGACAGAGAAGGCTAAAAGCAAACTAAGAAGTGATTTTGGTTTCAAACTAGAGGAATTCTGTTTCAAAGAGGCCGAGGAGGAAGGGTATGCTGGGAAGAGAGGGGCAAAGATCTTGCATTATAACCCTAGACCATTTAGAATTAGGTATGTCAGCAGGGGGTGTGTGCACTGCTTCAGTTTTCAAAACCAGTAGTTTAGAAGTATGGTCAGACTAATGAATAAGACCTGGAGTGATGACAAATTTATTAAATTCCCATTTCATCCAGGGTTTTCCTCTTTCATGCAGACCAAGAACAGTCAGTCTAGTCTTGAATCCCAGCTCTCTGTATTTAAAATGACTTCAATGACCTCATCATAAGATAGAAATAAAAAATCCACTGATGTTTATTTGAGGTCCTCATATCTAAAGGTGATGAAGGCTATTGAAGGGCTTTGATAAAAGAAAGTTTGTATAAGCTGTGCATTTTAATACCTCTAGGTAGTGTATTTTCTTTGGGCAGAAGGTCTGTAATCAGTTTATGTTCCAGTCAAAGCAAAATCCCTCATAGGTTTCTGTACTTGCCATCTTAAGCTTGTTACTCGTGGCTGAATTTTTCAAACTTATGCCATGTCCATGGATAACTTAGTGTTACAAAAGCTACAGGCCCGAATGTATTTAACTCTGTTCCTTCTTCCCACCTTGGATAGACACATACCAATTTTAGTTAGTAATTTCTTTTCATGTAGTGCAGCTGATTGCGTTTAGATGGATAAACAATGTTTTGTCTGCCAAAAATAACATGTGGACTTTCTTGAACAGTCATTTTCTCTCGTGCTTTGGAAAATAAAATGTTTCCATTGTTAGATCAAGTTGAGAGTTACCGCCAGTTCCTACAAACACTGCCAGACACCAAGTCTAGAGTGTCGTGTGACTGAACCTTAGCTCCACCAGAAACAAAAATGCTCGCTCCCATCGTTGGACCAGCTTCTAGCATTTTTATGTAGATCAATTTCTGATGTTGTAGGCCAACCCAAACAGTAAAAGAAAACTTGCAATTCATAGCCTGTTCAGGTAAAAACTAAACTGAGAGCAATCCTGTTTCATCATCTCTTGGCCTAAAACAAACTTCTAGTTCTGAACTATCATCACTGATGACAGGCAGATTTACTAGTCCCCTCCAACCTCATTTGACAAAATTGGTAACCAAATAACTTCAAGTTCTTTCTTGATCTCAGTAATGAGTATATGCTAAGTAAAAATCCTTTTCACCAAATTGTTTTGATTGAGTGTTTACACAAATATGTCAGGCTTAGGGAAAAGAAAAAAGTTCATTAATATAACCATAATGATGTGCTCATTTACATTAAGCAGCCAAGACTGCCTCTAATGGATCATACTTCATTGGTTTTTTATTTGTTTTTTTTTTTAAAACCCTCTTGCTTTCCATGAAATCATTGTGATTATTTTTAAAACAATGCAATTAGGCCTTTTGATAAGGTATTTGAATATTTATTCTGTTGATATGAATTATTAAAAGCATCCTTTCTCTGAAGCATAATTTTTAATTATCTTCAGTGGTGGTGTATCTTTAATAAGTGCTCTAGCTGAGACATGCAATTATCCCATACAGTAGTTGCAATGAAGTTTTGGTTGTTAGTGATGCCTTATTAAAACTGTTTGGCCGACTGTTACATTGCATCTGCAGGCTGCTTTGTCTTAAGATCCAGAAAAATAAATCATGCTAGGCTAAAATGTACAGAGATAAACTGGTAAACTGAGCCAACAGGTTTATTTTGGGACTGAAGGCTAGAGTGCTCAGCCAAATGTGTGGTTAGTTAGGATGGACCATAAGCAGTAGCTCTGGAGAACGGAGAAAGTGGAGGTGAGAAGTTTCGCTCCGTGCTACATTTTGACCTGGAGCTTATATGCTTAGTTGTCTAATTGCAGTGGAATTGGGCTGGTCTGGCCATAAAAATCCTTTGTGGTGAACCTGCACAGAAGTTCTGATCTGATTGTATGGAATTTTGGATGTTATGAGATCAGGGCAGACATAGCTCAAAATAATCATTGTTTTAGCAGCGTGGTAAATTTCTTCTCAGGAATGCAGTACATGGTGATTGATTAGTTTATTGAAAGAACTTGGCCAAACCAATAAAGCATGAGGTTCCCCCCAAGCGTCCCATCTCTTATTTCCCTATTTATTGTCACACACCCACTGTCAAGCGTTTAGGGCCCTCCGTCCTACCCCTGCTCCCTGTCGGCTGAAACAGCTCTTTGCATGGCCTCGTGCCTTCGCCTCACTTCCTTGAGTGACCTCTTCTTGTGGGTTTTCAGGAGAGGTAAAAAGGAACACGCTCAGCGGAGCTTCCCAGGCTCATTGGTATTTGCCCTGTTGCCTGTGGTGGACATGAATCAACTCTTGTAAAGTTTATGCATTAACAAGCTTATGGCGTCATTGTGTAAGCTTCCAAATGAAATGCCTAAACCACTCACATGAAATACATTAAGGTAATATTATTTACATTTTTTTCTTGTCTTGATTTATCAATCATTTTGTTTTCCTTCAGATTTTAAGATGGTATATTGAGTTGTTATAACAGTGATTTAGGTTTAATGGTCTTTTTGATTTAGCTGCAGTACGCTTTGATTCTGGAGCATTCAGCTATTGAAGTCTTCCTAGGTGGAATCACAAGCCATCCGTGGAGATGCCTAAAAGTGCACATGGGTGTGTGCACACACATATACACACATGCACTCTCTAACACTTCTGAAAACATGAGGCAAGGTGTAATTTACCAGTGATGAAACTGGTATGGTTCTGTAAAACTTGTTCTATGAAAATAAAAACTTACACGATTAACTAGTTTCTAAGTTTTTACTATTAGCTGTAGCACAGCTGTGTGATTCTCTATTGTACACCAACAGACTACCATCAAGAGGCACAGTTCCTGCACAGTTCTGATAAAAAAGATAATCATGTAATGAAAGAATAATTCAGGCTGGAAGGGACCTCTGGGGTCAGTTTGTCCATCCTCCTGCTGAGCGTAGAGCTAACCAGAGTTAGGCCAGCTTGCTCAGGGTCCCATGCTGCTGGCTTTCAAAAGTCTCCAAAAATGGACATTCCACAGCTGATACAGGGCTTAACCACTCTCACTATAAACAGTTTTCCCTTTGGTTGGAACAAGAACAGTGCGTGTAAACTGGTCATGAATAAATTTAGATAGGAAATCGTATGACTTCAGTGATGTTCTGGAACAGTGCTCTGGTAGGATTTGTGGGAGGAGAAAGCATCCCCTTGAGCCCAAGATGCATATTTGTCTGACTGTAAAAGTGATGATATAACTGTGTCTGATAGCAAAGGACTTGACGCAGTGACCCATTTCAGATTTGAAACCTTGATGCTTTTACCAGTGATGGGTATTGAGTTTGCTGCTAGCACTTGAAATGGTCTCCTTTCTGCTGCTTCCCTGTATTTATATGGAATTGTAAACGTCACACATTTCTTGTTGTGCCCTGCTCTGGTTATATTTCTGTAGGGAATAGGAGCAATCTTTCTCCTTGAATTAATGAAGCTAAGTCTCTTCTGAGAAATTCAAGAACAGACTGGCCACGGTAATAGAGCTTATTATCTAATTTACCAGAGGAACAATATTATTCACTCATTTTGTGCCTTCTCTGGCTAGAGAGGACACCTCGTACTCCAGGTCCGTTAGTGCAGTGGATTTTTCAGGCAATTAATTCTCAGGCACATGTATATAATGAAGTCAATATTTTACCTCAATCATTATTTTTTTCTATATTTATCAAGTGAACTTTCTTTTCTGCTGCCTTGCACCATTGTGTGAATTGTAAAGTCACTCAAGTCACTACTGAAGCCCACCTGTGTTTTAAGTTTCTGAATGCTGATCTAAGGTGGAAGCCTAAGCAAGCAACTGGATCATGAAAGCATTTTCACTCATCCTCTAGTGGTGGCAAGCCCGGGTGGGCTGTGAGGGAGTGGACTGAAGCCCCACGCCCATTGTGTGAAACTTGAGGAATTGTGCTGTGATGGGTTGACCCTGGCTGGACGCCAGGTGCCCACCAAAGCCGTTCTATCACTCCCGCATCCTCAGCTGGACAGGGGAGAGAAAAATATAACAAAAAACTTGCGGGTCGAGATAAGGACAGGAGAGATCATTCACTAATTACCATCACGGGCAAAACAGACTCAGCTTAGGGAAAATTAGCTCACTTTTTATTACAAATCAGCCAGAGTAAGGTAAATGAGAAATAAAACGAAATCTCAGAACACCTTCCCTCCACCCCTCCCTTCTTCCCGGGCACAACTTCACTCCCGGATTTCTCCACCAAGCCCCCCCAGCGGCACAAGGGGGACAGGGATGGGGTTTACGGTCATCACATGTTATTTTCTGCCGCTTCACCTCCTCAGGGCGAGGGCTCATCACACTCTTCCCCTGCTCCAACGTGGGGTCCCACCCACGGGAGACAGTCCTCCACGAACTTTCTCCAACGTGGGCCATTCCCACGGGCTGCAGTTCTTCACGAACTGCTCCAGCATGGGTCCTTTCCACGGTGTGCAGTCCTTCAGGCACAGACTGCTCCAGCGTGGGTCCCCCACGGGGTCACAAGTCCTGCCAGAAAACCTGCTCCGTGGGCTCCTCTCTCCACAGATCCGCAGGTCCTGCCAGGAACCTGCTCCAGCGCAGGGTTCCCACGGGGTCACAGCCTCCTTCAGGAACCCACCTGCTCCGGCGTGGGGTCCTCCACGGGCTGCAGGTGGATATCTGCCCCACCATGGACCTCCCTGGACTGCAGGGGGACAGCCTGCCTCACCAGGGTCTTCACCACGGGCTGCAGGGGAATCTTCGCTCCGGCGCCTGGAGCATCTCCTCCCCCTCCTTCTGCACTGACCTTGGTGTCCGCAGGCTTGTTTCTCTTACATGTTCTCACTCCTCTCCCCGGTGGCTGTTTTTCCGCCTCCCAACTTTTTTTTTCCTTCTTAAAAATGTTATCACAGAGGCGTTACCACTATCACTGATTGGCTCGGCCTTGGCCGGCGGCGGGTCCGTCTTAGAGCCGGCTGGTATGGGCTCGCTCTCTCTCGAACACAGGGGAAGCTTCCAGCAGCTTCTTACAGGAGCCACCCCTGTAACCCCCCCCGCTACCAAAACCTTGCCACATAAAACCAATACATGTGCAAATTTATGGAGATGTTTACGTGGGGGAGAGGGACAGAGCAAAAAGGGCAGCAGCCCCCGTGTTAACATTGCTTTCAGTCTGTACTGCTGCGGCACCTTGCCCACGTCTGCACCCTTTGCAGAGTGTCTGGCTCTTCAGTTAGGCATATGTGCACGCATAGTATAAAATTACCTTTCACTCAAAGGCCCATTCTTCTAGGGGAAGATGGTGAATTAATGCTTTAGATCCCAACTAATATGTAGCGGTTTAATGACCTTATAAGAAACACTAATTCTAGTATGAAGCAGAAATTTCTATTCTCTCCGTTCTGATCAAACATGCATTACATTTTTAATAGAGTTGTTAGAGGGAAAGGATTATTTGCTCGTGTTGTAGGAAAAGTAAAATTGCATCTAACGAGCTTGTTTGCAATTTTTAGTAATGTATATTTTAATGTCAATATTGCCATTCAATGGATCAATGATTTTAAATATTAAACATAGTAATTACACTTTGGACTGCATTTCATTTAAACTTACTATGATGGAATAATTTTCCTTACAGAGTGTCAAATTGCCATCAATTCACTTTCTAAATAGTTATTATTGAATTCTAGGAGACATATATGCCTGAATAAATTTATGAGCTGTTTATAGTATGGATATACTACTACAAAATATTCCTCAGAAATGAGTTTAAAAATTGATGTGATATGTAGTCAATATGTTTTTTACTGCATCTTTAAAAGAGTAGTGTATTTGAGAATACACTTTACCAGAAGAGCTGCTTTGATTGGTTATGTAAGAAGTTGGGAAGCAAGACAGATTAAATATCTTGAAAATTAGAAGATAGGCTTTCTAACAAGGTTGTCCAAGTACTGAGGATTCAGCTGTTCTCAGGGAATTTAAAAATTTGTAGTACGTGCTAATACTTTTGAAAATTAAGTCACTTAAAGGTTTCAGAGCCTTAGTTAGACACTTCCTGAAAACATTCTTGTCTTTATAGGCTCTTACAAAGCCCTTCTACAAAAGTATCTATGTGCTTTCCAGCAGCATATCATTAACATTTTTAAAAGTTGCAGTAATTGTTATACCAGAACTATAATGACCTCTATGCTATTTTATGTAATGCAAAGGCAACAATGTTGTATGGACTTTTCTGCAGGTTTATAACTGCTTTAATGTGTTCAACCAAGTTACTTAATGGGAGAATTTCATGACAGGTAGGTCTGACCTGGCAGGGTAGGAAAATGTATTTATTTTTCTGAATCTTGGACTCTGGAAATATGCTAGAGAAAATAAAGGAAAGATTACTTAGAAGATTACTTTGTCAGTTTACTATGGAAAATACTTTTTGAATTCTCTTTTATTTTGCTCTTGTCTTTTCTGTTCAAGGAAACAAGAAATATTTTTCTAAGTCACTGATAATGAGATGTATCTTGGAATGGGGTTTTCTTTGAACCTATACAAAATGTGTCTTTTCCAACTCAAAATCGTAATTCTTTCTATATGTGATAGAAAAGAAAATTCATGTCCCCTGGAAAAAGTCAAGCGTTAGTTCAGAGAAGGTTAATTATTAGCTGTGGTCTGTGACTGTTTTAACTTGCAGGCTTTGTCAGCAGGAGGGGAGGCTAGAGACAAAGTGCAATTATAAATATTCCACCTCAAGGGGTGTCAGCTGAGTGATGGCTCAGGTTACTCCTGTCTTTAACTCCAGCTTCAATTTTGTGACAATTAACCATAACCTTGGCTTTCAGATGTTGCAAAGGCATAAAAGGCATGTGAACAATTGCCTGTCATTGTCTTCTTTGTTAGTCCCAGTGTCCGTACTATACACTCAGCCCCAAGGACTTAAGAAGAAACTGGGTGCTAAAGGGAACTTCCATAGCTTTTAGACTCATTTCAATAGAAATAGAAGTGTTTGACATATGGAGTTTTTCCTGCCAAGGGTTCATATTTCATGGCTAAAACTATTCAGAATTTTTATTTTGACTTTTCATGAGGAGTTTATCCTGGTTTTGACCAACTCTACTATTTGCCTTCTCAAATCATAAAAACAAGCTGTTAAAATGGCTGAAAGGGATCTGCTCGTGGGATGAAAGAACAAGTGTAGTGGAACGATGCTGGGAAGTTGCAGTGATAAAGGCCTCATGTTTGGGAGTACAATACCCACTCTTAGAGGCACAGTACAAAGGAGAACTTCATTTCTTAAAACCTGTGTGAAGGTAACTGTGTCATTCCTGAGTCAATCGAATGCCTCTTTGCCACCAAGGGATGTCTGAGATTGCAGCAGGTTACTGCTGTTGCCTTTCCAGTAGTAAACAGGTACGGCGATGAACATTACACCCAATAAAAACTGGTTTCATGTGGTTTTGTGGCCTGTTATTAGACAGATATAGCCTTCAAAACCATGCAGGCTTTTTTATGTCTTTGGAGCATTCACAGTGTCAGCCCTACTTGGAAGCCCTGAGGTCTGGTAAAGGTTGAGCTAGTACTGACACCTCTCTCTGTCTCTTTTGGTATACAGCTACTACTCAAAACAGTATAATAAAGATTCCAACTTGGTTGAAATTGTCTAATTGTTTGAGAATTTATTCAGGGGGGTGATCACATATCATCTGTCTACGAGCATCCATGTTTTAAAGGGAAAAGGATAGTATCTTTAATAGACCATTTGGAGAAAAGGCAGAACATTTGAGAACTGAGTCTTTTTTAAGGTTAATAGCATACATTTTTTTTTTCTTCAACCCTTTTAAATGATCAAATAAAATATGCTTCCTCTCACTGCGAGCTTTGTGTTTTGTAGCCTTAAAGCCTGATGTCTGCAGCAGCAGTCATTACACTCAGATTGGTGTAGGAAAATGAATAAATAACATAAGACCATTTTCCAGGACAAAAAGGAGTAAACCTCTTTACTGGTGAGTGTCCTTCCCACTGCTTACAGAGGCCTGCTTGGCATCTAATTGCTCTGCTAACCAGTATGTGAGGCATCTGCTGTGTGGCTAAGAAGAAATATACTTCTTCAATAGGTACATTTCTTTGCTTTGCCTCTCCAAGCTGTCATTACGCTTGCTTACCTTCTTCCTTGATCTTTCTCATGCTGATTCTTCTACACAAAATTTGTATCATTTTTGATGATTAAAGCTCATAGCTATCTATAATGACAGTTTCTGTCAACACTGCCCTTCAAATTCCTTGACTGTGCATTAGTAAGTTAGGAACATGTTTAAAATTAGACTCATGCTCTGCTCACACATAGCTGATTTTCTTTGTCTATTGCGTTTATCCTCCCTGATGACTCTAGCAGTGACTTAATGCTTTTGTCTGCACTGACTTCTACAGACCTTGTAAGATTTCTTTTATAATAACTTTTTCAATGTATTTCATGCCCTAAGGTATGAACAATATTTGGTATGAGTTCTTATTCTTCTGGGAGGAAAGTCAGAGTGTTGAATTTCAGAAGAAATTGGCATCACCAGGTGAAAAATGTCAACCTTGAGAGGGGACCAGAGTCCTGCTACCACTGTCCTTCACATAAATGCCCTGCCTTTTGCTTGTGTTAGGTTTCATTAGTAGAGTAATTTCTGCTCACTGATGTTAATACCCTTATGTTAGCGCGTATGTTCTTAGACCATATGACAACCTGTCTGACAGTGAAAGAGGCTTGTGCTCATGATGCTGGAATAGAAAGCCAGATGGATCAAAGGGACATTCTTCCCAAAAGCTGACCATTTAAAGATTGTGCTCTCAATCATACAGCTATTGCATAGACTCTCTTTAGTATTTTTTGTACACTGCAGCTTAGATAATTACAGTTGTGTTGTATGTCTACTCACTTACACTGGTAATCTAGAGTGTGTATTCATTCCTCTAGGCAAAGAAGTGGGCTATTTGTTAGTACATGCAGAATACACACTTACTCTTTTCCTGCTCCGGTATTATTTGAAGGCCTAATTTGTGTAGGTACATCTTTTACACCCGGCCTTAAAAGGATAGATTCACTCCTTTGGAACGCATACCCCTTAGTATGCTGTTGTGGTTGTAGGCTTAATTAGTGAGGCTCAAAAGCTTTGCCTACATAAAGGATAACGGTGAATATTACTGACAAAATGAGCCATTGCTAAATGTCCTTGATAAATGCGATAGTTTTGTTTCTAAAGCATTTCTTTTGCTCGAGGGGTTTCTACCTCTCCTATCCTCTTGCATTATCATGGACAATTTGAAAGAAAAGGAAGCAATGGCAAACAAGAATCAATCCAGCCCCAACTATGTCTCAGTTTGAACCTGACCCTTTTTGACTTGTTTTATAAAATTAAGTCCAACTTCTACCTGAGTCAGCACTAGTAGCAGAAGTTGGAGAGTAGGGGTCAGGCATGTTACAGCTCTCATGCTAGGCTGGTGGGATGGACTCTAATACACTACCTATGTTTTTCTGAAGTCAGAGAAAAGTTCTTTGGCTTCCCTGGTCGCAGAATTAGGCCAGCTCTCAACACAGCAAAAAGTTTTTCCCTTTTTGGGGAAGCCAGAACTAAGACTCAGGCTGTCACATAGGTGATGTCACTCAGGTTTGCCTGGCACACCGGGCCCTCTGGCAGCGTGCTTTTGCATCTTTGGCCAGTTCCAAAATTTTGCTTTCTCCTTTCTGAAACGAATAATAATTTTTATTACAGAAAGCAATTAGCCATTTAGCTGAAGTCTCAAATATTTTAATGAACCATAACACTGTCTAATGTAACTGCATGATTGATTAATTTTTCACATAATTGTTCCTATATCACACTGCTTATGAAATGTTAATAGCACTGTTGAAAAATGTCCAGTGAACAAGGCAGGGTTGTGGATATTTCTGAAGACATATGAAATGGTTTTTTTGCAGTTTGCTGATACACTGAAATGTGCTGAAGCTATCAAATCAAAATAGTGCAGGTTCCTTCAGAATGTGCACACAACATATTGTAATACAGACAGAGAGGCCTGTGACCCCTGCAGGCGTGCATTAGGTGTAGATGGGGTAGTACATGTTCCAGAATCATGTCGCTTATCCAGGGTAAATGGTCAAATCTCTTGCTTCTAGCTATCAGATCAATGCTTTACCTGTCATGGTAATAAGCACATTTTTATGTATGTTTTTAAGGAAGCACACATGAATCTTACTGAAGTTACAACTTCTGAATTTTCATTTGCAAAAGAGGAGCTTGAAATCAAAATACTGTCTGGAGAGGAAGAGAAATATGGAAATGGTTAGGATAAGAGCTGTAATCACAATATGGTCAGTGTGTTTTAGTCTTAAATATCATGAGTCAAGCCGTAACTATTTTTAATGATTATTGGATAGATATGTGATGCCCTACATTAGTAATTTTAAAATAATTTTCATGTAAGGGACATGTTACCAAATTCATGACAATGAAGTTTGCTTACCAATCTATAAAATGTTATGATACTGCTGTGTACTGCAGTGTAAGAATAGTGATTTTACGTTTTAAAATATATTTATTATTTTAAAGCAGTTAGATTTTTTTCTTCAAGTCCAAGAGAAGGAAGTGAATTATTTTGTAGTCCTGGGATATACTGGAAGAGTGTATGCATACTGAGGTCAGTGGGAACTAGTGAAGCAATCTTGTAAATCAGTCCTTTAGGCATTTTTAAAAATTATTATTATTTCCCTCTCACTTTAAGAATAGTTCTGCTTTTTTATTACTTTTCAAGGAATATTTTTAAAGGAATTCTGGGTCTTAGCCATTTAGTGCTTCCACTGATTACATTTGCTTTACCATTCTGTAACTGAATTGTTCACTAGTTCTGCTGTGCTCCTGATTTGTTTCCAGAAGCTTTCAGTATCCCACTCTCTGTTCATGAACCCTCACTGACAACATAGTTATGGTTTTCTTCCCCTTTCCAACCCTAGAGCGGACAGGATGCTGTGACAATGAGCACAGATATTTCAGAAGAACATATAAATCTTCTGTTCTCTCAGAGATTATAGTGAGAAGCAGCATGAGCTATTGGGTAGGTTACTAATTACTAACTCAGAGACTAAAGAAGTTGAATGAGATGTGGGTAAAATGGAAGTTACCAGGAGTTGTTAATTCCTGGAACTGAATCTGATACAGTGAAAGCTTACAACACTGCAGATTTGAGGTAAAATTGCTTATTGTGTGAGGTGACCCACATGTTTTGTCAAAACAGTCTCAGTTATCTGAAGGATCTATAAACCAAGTTTACCTAATGTTAATAATTTTAGCTTAGTGAAGTGCATTCACACCAAAGCTTTGTTGTTTTTGTTGGTGGCTATTAGACTGTATTACTTGTCTCTGAAATGTAACCAGAAAGATTCTTGTTTCCCCTTGTTCCCATGTGGAGTCACTGGCAAAAAAGTGAGCAGGAGTGACCCAGCTTTCATGCACTTTACAGAAGACTGAAAAAAACTAACATAAAAAGTCAAACAAAAGATCTGCAGGTTTGGTTGAAATTCGTGGAACACCTGCCCCGAGGTAAAATACAGCAGCTCAAAGTCACTGGAGTGAATCCCAATTTGATTGTTGGCTGTGCTTGGGGAATGAGCAGAGAAAGGAGTGCATGCAGCTGCTGAAGTGGCAAAGTGAGTGAGGCTGTAAGGGTGGGTCACCACATTTCTCCTTGTCCAGGAACCAGGAGGTTAGGTTTGTGGAGAGCTTATCTAGTGGCATCAAGCTGCCATCCCTCCTATGAGTTTCTGGGATAGGTGTGCTGGAAAATATAAGACACACATCTTGCAGTTTTTTTCATCAAACCTATGGTTCAGTGGTTCAGTTTGCTTACGTGGATAAATGTTGCAGGGTTTGACTGACGCAATACAGTATGTACCTACGGCAGTTATCTCAGAGAGACACTGACTCTCATGAGCGAGCATCTCTGAAATACAATCACCCCTGCTGTAAGATTTCTGAATGATGAATGTTTGGGTGTTGGTCTTTGCCCCTTACTGGGACTCTGGCCCAAGTCAAGGGTCTTCAGCTGGCAACCAGGTTTGTCTCTCATGAGTGTAATCAAATGTCAAAAGATAGTAAAGTAATTAGAAGGGGTGTGTGAGAGAGTGCAGTTAATTCCTTCAAACTGGGCTGGTTTGTCCACCTGTATGACACTTGGACTTATGAGACACGACAGGAGGTTAAAGATCTAGATCTACATCTTTTCTTTGCTTTTATTTGTGTATATCCAATGTATTTTTATGTGAGGGTGTGCAGAAGGAGAGCAGGTGAGTTACATCACCTAGGCTGTTGTGCAGAAGGTAGGTAAAATTTTAAGAAGATACTACTAACTGCTGTCATATTTACTGAGAAAGTGTTACGGTGCTGATATGCCTCCAGAAATTTATATACAGAGAAACATTAATACTTTCAACTGTGTATAAATACAGCCTTTGGTCTACCTTTTTATTCTGTTAAATCCAGTATTACCTGAACAATAGCTTCCAATTAAACTAACTGTTCTTCAATCCGAGTAATGTGCCTCCTAAGGGAATGTGGTTTAGTGTGCTTGCCTGGGTATTGACTTTCTTACTACTTAATTTTGTTCTGAAGAATGAGGAAACTCAGTGCTAGATTTAATTTAAAAAAAAAATTAAATACTAGCTGTCAGAAAGAGATACATCTTTTTTTTCAAACCTATGTAGATATATAATATTCACCCTGTTCTTTAAGATTTGTTGCCAACAAATACAACGTTTCTGTTAAAAACCATACATTTCCTTAAAATAATTTCATGAAATTGTACATTTTTAAGTATGAAATGTGACAGGAGGGTGTCTTTTTCAGTCCTCTTGTGTCTTCGAGCCATATAAAAGTGGTTTATCGAGCTGCAGAGAAGTTTAATGTCAAGATTATTTACATTGCTGAATATTGTAACTGGAGCGCTTAAAAGTCATTAAAGCATGAAAGTGCTTGGTCAGGTATTGTCAATGTTTTAAACTGTGTCATTCATTATTTCATGCAGTTCTAGCTAACAGTGTGGAACACAAGTTCTTCTGTTTTAATGGTGTAAAAGAAGAGTAAAAGGCACCTTTATATAAATGGATTAATGTATGGAAATTTAAAATGCAAGATTAAAAAGAAGGAACAGTATCCCACACTGGAACAATGAATACACATGGATCCACATTTATGAATTTTTGCATAAGCATTGCTTGGAAGCCTGTTTTTTCTCTTTTAACTTTTTCTTCCCCAAAGTTACCAGTCACCAAGCACAGGAAGAATCAGCTTTATCCTTCATGGAAAAAAGAGTGAAAACACTAAAGCCAGTTCATCATGGTACTGTACAGTTGTCCTGGTTTCAGCTGGGATGGAGTTAACTTTCTTCCTAGTAGCTGGTATAGTGATGTGTTTTGGGTTCAGTATGACAAGAATGTTGATTACACTGATGTTTTCAGTTGTTGCTAAGCAGTGTTTAGTCTAAAGTCAAGGACTTTTCAGCTTCTTGTGCCCAGCCAGCGAGAAGGCTGGAGGGGCACAAGAAGTTGGCACAGGACACAGCCAGGGCACCTGACCCAAACTGGCCAAAGGGGTATTCCATACCATGGGACGTCCCATCTAGTTTAGGAACTGGGAAGTGGGGGGCAGGGATTCGCCGCTCGGGGACTGGCTGGGTGTCAGTCGGCGGGTGGTGAGCAATTGCCCTGCGCATCATTTGTACATTCCAATCCTTTTATTACTACTGTTGTCACTTTATTAGTGTTATCATTATCATTATTAGTTTCTTCTTTTCTGTTCTATTAAACTGTTCTTATCTCAACCCACGGGTTTTACTTCTTTTCCTGATTTTCTCCCCCATCACACTGGGTGGGGGGGAAGTGAGTGAGCGGCTGCGTGGTGCTTAGTTGCTGGCTGGGGTTAAACCATGACAACAGTTAAAAATGTGACATTTTTCCCACTCACTGGAAAGAAGGAGATGGTCATTTTATTAGTGCTTCTGTTACTTACCAACCATAAAAGGGCTTGAGTTATTGGACTACCATAGCATGGTATTTTTAGATGTGGACAAGTTATTTTTAGGAATTTTAATAGCTCCTTCTGCTCTGCAAAATTAATCTCAAGGCACTTTTACAGAACGTCTATTAGAAATCATCCCAATAAATTAGTTTAAAGCTTCTATAGCTGAAGCAGCTTTTCTGTTTTTTTCGTGGCTTAGCCAGCAAATATCATTACACAGTGTATTTTTTAAGGCTATAGGAACCAGCAGGTCAGGCACCACAGTGCCTAGCTGCCAGGAGCCTGGCTCCTAGCTAGAGACCAGCGCATGGAAGTAAGTTTGTGGGGCTTTTTTAGAGGCTAAGTTCCTATAACATCCAAAGAACTCAGCACTCTAAAAAAACCCAAACCAAACATTTTTGCTTCCTTTTTACATCATGGCCTAGTAGTTAGAGCACTGGCATAGGCAATGCCAAGATTTTGGCTGCAAGGCCCTCCTCCTCAAAGGGGGATTTACATCAAGTTGCCAGGAGATTGCCTTGACCTCCACTTCCCAGGCTAACTGAGGTGCCAGGGTTGGGAGGTCTCCAACCCAAAGAAATGCCAGATTTATGAGGCCACATGGGAAAAGAGCAAGAGGAAATCAGTGGTTAGTGTGGAAAGGAGGATTTCTGGATGCCAAGTCCCAGCTTGATACATTGTTTATACATTTTACCCACCTGTTTAGGAAAATGGTAATCTTTTGCAACAAGGCTGGGCAAAGCTGTACTTTTGCAGCTGTGTCAACCAACAGATAGTTCTGCACTCCCTTTTTTATCCTGTAATCTAAAGTTGCCAGTCAAAATATCCTGTCTTGTTTCAGGGATACTTAAAAGCAGGAATTTGAGGACCTAAATGTGAATTGGCTCTATTGGGGAATTAAGTCATTTACCACAGGTGAAGTATCATGTTTCATTGGCTTAGAAGTGGGATGGAAAGTGAGCAGAGAATCTTGACTGTGGCATTCCAGTCAAGTCACCTGCCTGGCAGGGAGCTGATCTTAAACCTCTCATCACTGTCTAAGCCCTCAGGGAGGATTAGGCTTCCAGGTTTGGAAACGTGGTCAAAGGGATTAGTGTTGAGTTAATAAAAACTTGAATTCAATATGTGAATTCTCTTGGGGTGCCTGACCCTGCAAAATACTGCAGCTTCCCTTAAATTAAGGTGTACTAAAGGTCGTCTTGATTTGAGAGATCAACATCAAAACCTCTCTTGTCCAACCTCTGTTCATCTTAAAAAAACTAATATTGCAAGGTAGGGTTACAGGAAAGGAAAGGGACAACACCAAGGCATTTTAATTATAATTGATTTTTGAGTCAAACTTTTTGCCCATGAGCACAACAAGGTCTAGCTAAAGTGTGTGCCTGTTCTCTTGATAGACTCAGTGTAGTCAGAGCCCATCCGATTCAGATAGGTCTTCTTCAGGGAGGATTGATGTGAACTTATATAGCTGAATTTCATAGTATCATTCATCACAGCACTGTAAAGAAGGACAGGAAAAATCCTGGAAAAGAAAATTATTCTCAAAGAATTGGTCAGATTTTTCTCAGCTCTTCCTAGTTAAAAAAAAAAAAAAAAAGAAATAATTTTCAGTGTATGTATTTTAAGAATATCATTGCTTATGTTTGGACTCTGAAAGCAGAGACAAATGATGTCATGTATTTCTATGATTTGGAAATAATTTTTTTCCTATGAAAATAATAGTTGAAATTTGCCTCTGCACTGTCAGAGCCTGGAAAATGGTTATCAAAGCTGTGGGGTGCCTCTTTGTGTCCTTCACAAACAACACTTTGCAATTTAAAGATGGGAATTGATTGCCCTGAAGTGATCAGGCAGATGTACTAGATGATTGTTGTAGGTCCCTTCCAACTGAACTACTCTATTCTATTCTAAAAAAACCAAGATGGAAGCCCATGTAAACAGCAGAAATGAGGTAGTCTCATTCATTTTAAGAAAGTAAAATGGGGTATACTTATCCTTATTATTAATATTCATTAAGGAATTAATATTGCTTGCAGCCTTCCACTGAAGCTTATAGAATCAATGATATTAAAGGTCTTTTCCAACCTAAATGATTCTATGATTCTATGTACCCATTGTACTGGTCTCTCTCCAAGCAGAAGACACTTCCAGTTGTGTGACTCCCTCTTCTCATCACACACAGACACTATAGATGTGGCTGTCTGCTTTTAGGATGTTTGGACACCATATTCAATGAATTCCAGACCTCTGAGATGGGTCAAACATCTATTTAGTCTCTGTTTTGGTCTTCATGGGAAGGATTTAATTCAATTGTATTGTGCAAATTTGGGGAAGACAACTTCATTTAAGTCTAACCTTTTGTGAGATTGTTTGACCAAGGCAATCTAAACTTGGAGAATATATGTTTCTTTAAAACCTCTTAAATAATTTCTAGTGGTTTCTTGTGGTTGTTTCTTTAGTTGTGCCTAGTGTTGTGTAAACACTGCATAGAAGTTCATTTAGACTCGTTGGTCCAGATAAATAGTTGTAAAGGATTTAAGAAATAACCTTTCCTCATATGTCTAACATTCAGCAATGGCTGACTGGTTTCATAAATATTTATCAGTATATGCTTTTACCTTGAATAAACCACAGTGCTATTGCATCACTGAAAATACCTCAGATCAGTTGATTATTGATGTACCTTCTCAAGCCCTTAGAGTAGTTGTACTAATTTAAGCCTTAGAGGTTCTGTGTAAGCAGACTTATTCTTCAACCTTCACTCTTTAATTAAGAAAATAGCATGTGTATAGAGAGGCAAAAATGGGGACATGTTGCAGGAGACATTATATTTTCAGTACTCTTTTCTATCCACTGAGCTGTTTTGGTTGATGAGTGTTTTCTGTAAAATGCATATACTCCCCTGTACCACCTCACACCTCCTTTATTAATGGTTGAATAAGATCTATGATTTGTATGGTGTGATACGAAGGAAGACTCCTGAAAGATCAAGCCTGTTGTCAGAACAAGGTAGGGGACACCTGCAACCAGGAGAGGTGGCAAGGTCTTTGAACATGCTTTCCATATAGCAGTGATCTTGGCAGCACTGAAGTGGAGGATGCACCATATGCAGGCCTCTAACGATCGTTTCTAGCCTTCAGAAATCAGTGTATTCCTGGTGTTTTGAAAAAGCTGTATATAACCTCATTTAGGGCAGGATTGCCATCTGTCTTTCAGATCAGTGGAAAAGTGGAAGTGTCTAGTGACTCTCAGAGTTTGGAGAACACCTGGGTTCTGCCTTCATTAGAAGTGCTACAGTGCTAATGAGGACACTGTAATGGTCTGTGGAGGCATTTTAACATGGTAAAGTAGGTGTAAAGTAAGCCAGGGTTTCCTAACGGTAGCCAGCTAAATTGAGGTAGTAAGTATCACAGTGCTCAAGGTGAGGAAAAAGCTGCAGGTCAGATGATTTTTGTTAGCTAACTCTGGATGTGTTTTTCTTTAAACACATTCATTGTACGTGGCAGTAGGATTCTAGGTTAAGTTAATCAATGATGCAGCTAGGCTACTTACTGAATTTTCACTAGGAAGTATCATACTGTGAATTAACTTAGTTGTACTTACATCTGGTGTGTCTGATAACTAGAACGCTCTGCTGTGTTGCCCATTGTTGGCTTCCTTAAGTGCCCTTTCCCAACTATGTGGCTTTCCACACACCCCAATACTATAGATAACTTTGCATCTTTGAAACAATTGGGTTGGTTGTGCATGTGATGCCTACTTGACAACTGCAGGGAATTCTTTTTTGGCCTGGATAAAAAGCTCTCAGGCTTGAAATTGAACATTTTCTTTTTAGACTGATTGTAGCACATAGAACCTTTCCTTGCTCAGACTGTTTAACCCAGGAAAAATAAAAACAGTGTGCTGGTAGATGGAAATGCTGCCTATCCTGTTCTTGCTGGGATATCAGCCTATACTGTATCTTTTTAAGGTAGCTAAATGTCATGATTTAACCCTAGCTGGTAACTAAGCACTATGCAGCCTCTCACTCACTTCCCCCCCCCCCCCCCCCCCCATACCCCAGTGCAATGGAGGAAAGAATTTGGGGGGAAAAAAAGTAAAACTAATGGGTTGAGATAAGAACAATTTAATAGAACAGAAAGGAAGAAATTAATAATGATAATAATGATAAAATGACAATAATAATAATAAAATGATTGGAATATACAAAACAAGTGATGCACAATACAATTGCTCACCACTCACCGACTGGTGCCCAGTTAGTTTCCAAGCAGCGATCCCTACCAGGCCAACTCCCCCCCAGTTTATACACTGGGCATGACGTCCCATGGTATGGAATACCCTGTTGGCCAGTTTGGGTCAGGTGCCCTGGCTGTGTCCTGTGCCAACTTCTTGTGCCCCTCCAGTCTTCTCGCTGGCTGGGCACAAGAAGCTAAAAAATCCTTGACTTAGTCTAAACATTACTTAGCAACAACTGAAAACATCAGTGTGTTACCAACATTCTTCTCATACTGAATCCAAGACATAGCACTATACCAGCTACTAGAAAGAAAATTAACTCTATCCCAGCCGAAACGAGGACAATTGAATAACATTCAGGCACTTTGCAGCATACAGAAATCGATCCATGAATGTTAACAATGGACGAATACTATGATTTGGAAATTTCCAAACTTCCCTAAGTCTAGACTTAAGTGTATAGTGACGTTTCCGCTTCTTATTGTACATTCAGTGATTATTGAAGAAAAAGTGTTTGAGAGATTATTACACTTCCTTTGTAAAGATGATGGGAAAATATATCAACTCTTTTTATTGCCACAATAATTATAAAATCAATCACATTACGTATTATTGTTATCTCTTCAGCTTTTATATTCATAAGACAGAGCAACACTACAAAGTTAATACAGCAAACATTAATCAATGCAGACTTTCATTTTCATGACAGTTTATTTCCTGGAAATAAGAAGGGGAAAACAAACAACCCACAAGCCCTAGAAAAGCTGGAGAAAAGATCACCCACAAGTTCCACAGCTGTATCAGAAGCTTCTTGTCTTAATGCCCTTTTTTTTCCCCTCCTCATGGCCAATCTTTCAGTGGTATTTTTGTCTTTCTTTTTCAGCCTGATATTTTCTCAGTTCCGTACATTGCTCTGTCCTGCTATTCCTAGGTGTCTGGTATACATAGGTTTGGATACAGAATTTGGAGAAGCGAAATGTCCACCTTGCCAAGTGCCAAAGGTGGAAGACAATGATTCAAAATACCAACCCAGCAAAAATATTTCATGGCCGTGGGCCACAGATTCAGGTGGTTGACATTGGCAGTGGTGAAAAATTGAGTCCAGGTGGCTGCTCATGCCCACCTTTGCCTTTGTCCTCTCTTTGTAGATAGTGTCAGGACTTTTTTGGCCTGTAGACCCAAGTATGGTTCTGTTGAGGCACTGCTGACTTGAGTCACACAGCCAGTCATCAGGCTATGTTGTAGCTCTCTCCTTAGGCACAAGAACACTCAACATGTGGAAAAAATGTTTGGCCCTGTCCTGAGGCATTTTGGTCTACTGGGAGAATGTGCTGGGACACTGAAATGGTGACAGCACCATGAAGCTCCCACAGGATGGTGCACACACTCTGGTTTTCATGTTTCTCTTCATTCAAGGCCTCTTGGCCTCATATTTGGCTTGTACTTCTTAAGCGTATGCTGTAGGAGCCAGACAGGGTGTATGAACTATTGGACTTTTGATAATTTCTGCTCTGTCATGGTATAAAGCAGATGATACAGTGGAAGAGGAACTAAATAAGAAGTGAAGAAAAATTACAAGATCCCAGTCCAGATGCACTGCCTCGAGGCTATTGATTCAGGTGGCAACAAGTAGTGGAAGAGACCAGCAGGAATCTCACTTATCCTCAAGCTGAAGAAAATGCACTTGTAAGGAATCAATAGGAGAAGAGAGGGATTTGTACTTCTTTAGGCAGTGCAGTTTTAAAATTCCATCTTTACATCAAGGTATAAAGCTTTATGCTTAAAGATTTGCCAGGTTGCTGCCTATCCCCTCCTAGGTTTAACATACAGAATATGTATGTATCTTCATGCTTCTTTCCCTTCTGCAGTGTCCCTTCAGCTACATTGAACCTCTCTGAAGTAATTTTACATTGTCTTAACTCCCAGAAGAGGCAGCTACCCTGCAGCTTCCACCTCTGCCTGTTTTGTCTGTGGCATTCCCTGAATCAATACCTCTGACTTCTGTTTAAAAACCTGTGCTTCTTCACAGAACATGTGCATTTCAAAAATGACCTCTAACATTGCTTTTACCAACCCACCTTTGAGGAAGCAGATGGTGTGCTCTGAGGGCTCAGCAGAGTCCGGGTACAGCTGAACCCATCTGGCACTGGAGAATGCTATCCTGTATTGTTAATCAGGGCAGTGAGCAAGCAGACTTTCTGCGAGTATCACCGTCAAATGTTTCCCCTCTTTCTTCATTTTCTTTACCTTACTAATGCATTCAAACTCTATACAATCAATGCAGCAAGATGTAAATGATGTTCAAAATAAATTCCCTGCCCAGTGATGCATAGAAAGGAAGCAGGCCCTGATGAAAAGATCAGTATTGCAGTAGGGCCTACAGTGGCACAAAAATACAAAAGAAAGCATCCTAGAATGTAATTTCACATAGGTTTTGTTCAGAATTTGAAACACTACCTTAGCGTGCTTCATGCTGCTCCCTACTGGACTGCAAATTTTTAACTTAAATATTTATTAGCAGCTGGTGATTCTCTTAGCCTGTAGCCGCTAGGCTGAGATGAGTTATGTAATCTGCCTGTGCTAGCACCTACACAGGAGCCCCTATATTGTGATTTGCAGTACCGTTGCACTCCTGGCAGGAAAAGGGGAGTTTTTCACTAAGGATGATCAGGTTACACTAACTTAACATGGTGAAATAAAGACAAGGGTTGCACCCCGGTTTTGGAAGATAAAGTCCTAGTTTTGCTGAGCAGAACCCAACGCTTTCTCTCTTGAAAATTTATATTTTATATTCAGGGAAAAATTTATCCTGACTGTAATCCATAAGTCAATGGGACAACACTGATAGTGAGCCTGAATCCCAAGCAAGCTGTGTTGCAAGTATCACAAGTGCTTACAGATCAGTGTCAGCCTATGCCCTATACAATTCAGCAGTCCCACAAGGGCCTTTGGTAAATTGAAGTAAAATATTGTAGATGGACTTTTCTGTGTGTAAGAACCAGTTATGAAAGAGCTCATGCAAAGGGATGCTAAAGCTAGGGGAGAAAACTCTTTTCAGAGTGCTTTTGTAAGTAAAGAAATTGGGATTTGCATCTAGCTTGTAAATTTATGAGTTAATTCTGGGCTTCCGCATGTAGATTTGCTGCCCCTTTTCATATTGTTCTGGGAAGAACACAAGTACAGTTTTAGCCTCTTCCTTCCCAGCAGCACTTGAGAGAGGCCTCTTTAGCCCTCTTCTTTTGAACCTGATGTAAAGTTTTCCCAGGACCTCACTTTTCACACTTTCCTGATGCTGACACCAGTGTAAGGCTAATTATTTACAAAGAAGAGCTTTTTCTTAACTAGTTATCTCCTAAAACATGATCACGTTTTTTATTTTACACAAGTGGTTCAACACTGCTAAGGGTAGAGAAGTATTATGAGTTTGTTTAAATTTGCTAAAGTTGGTTACTTTGTTTTTATTCACTTTTTTCCTTTTTTTCTCCTCAACAGTTATTTAATGTAAATGATTACGGAGATAGCGCTTTCTCTGCTTCAGTGTTTGAATTCCTGTGTGTCTCTCCTTATGCATTTGTAGAAGTGTTGAAGACAGGAAAACATTGCAAATGTAAATTCATACTTCTATAATTTGAAAAAGGAGCAATGTTTACATAGGAAAGAAACCACAGGAGCTTGTATTGTTCATTTAGTGTTGGTTGACGTTGAGGAATACCATATGAAATTGAATATTTTTGGTGTACTTCCAGAGCATCCGTTATGACTAGACCTGTGTAAATCCTAAGTCAAAACAACACAATGTTCAAAACCAGATCCCCCCCCCCTTCAGTTTTAGGCCATGAATGTGAATTTTGTAGGCAATTTTTCTGACAGCAGAACTTTTGTTGGCATTTTCTGAGTTTTTCCAGCCTTTCTCCTTGTCAATGGCAATTTTAGAGGCAGCTTTTCAAAGCAAATTTCCAAATATGGGAGAAAGTTATCTTCTATTCCTTCTTTTTCTTTTTTTTTCAAATGGTTGAGTCTGGCATATATGTTCAGCTGGGTACTCTGGTTTTACATAGTTGTAGAGAGAGATGGAGAGGCTGACTGTACTGTACTCTCAGTGAGCTTTTTAATGTTGCAAGTGTGGCACTTTTGAAGCCTGGTTTCTTCTGTGTTGGAGCTGAGGCTCTCTTTAGATTCTTTGTTGTCTAATAATAGTGGAGAGGTTACACTGCTGTGATTTCCTCAATGGAGGTTGAGTCATGTACACTGGCCATTTGTTGTCATGCAATGTGTACAAACAATGTTTTAGAAAACTCTTTGACATCGTTTGAAATTGGCTGATAGTTTCATTGGTCTCTAGAGATGGACAGACAGTTTGAATCAGCCTCATTTTCCTCAGCAACTGTGTTTAAAGGATATCACTCAGGCTAAAACTAATCATTCTTTTTACTTTATTGTTATTCTTCCCTCAAAAGGCGTTTGATTATTCTGTGAATTCACTAGTTAGTCAGAATTGCTGTCTCAAGGGGAAATCAAGCATGAATGTTTATTTTGGATCCTTTTAGATCCAGTTAATTGCATACAAGAATATTACTCTACTGTTAAGGTTAAGGATTTTTAAGGGATGAGTGAAGTCTGCTGGGAAACCTAAGGGTTTTCATACCTCAAACCTACAAAGCCTTCCTGTTCGGGTCAGAGACCAGCATCTTCTCCTGAAAGGACTGCTACAGCCTAGAACCCAGCTCATGCTAAATCATTGTTGAAAAAATGGCTTTGTAGGTATAAAGCCATGTGATGATGATGTGCATTTCCCCCACTTCCATTCCAGGTTCAAAATGCATTTTTAAGTTCTTAAAACTTAAGCTTTAACTTTTCTTAAGTTCTTTTCTTTGCATCTTAGAATAATTCTTCACTTGCAGTGATTGGTATCAGTTTCGCTGCATTTAACCAGTGCTTGACTAAACTATTTTATCCTCACTGAGGTAAGTGGTGACTTAATTACGGTGTCTTCTGTTCTGGTTTGCCAAAAATGGAGATGAGAGATTTTCAGTGTTCACCTTTAGTTGGAGGAGTTTATTGTGTAAAACAAATACAGACAGACTCTATATAGCTTGAGCCCTACCTTTGTGTTTTACACTGGGGCAGAATTTGTAAACATCATTCCAGATGCTCAACCAAACCTTACTGAAAAACCATAAGAGCATGGGTCCTGTTCAGATCTGCCATTGCCACCTCTGATTTGAGGTGTTTCTGAGTCACTGTGCTTAGCATGTGGTGTGGCAGGGAAGGTTGGAATGATGACCACTAGTAGCATAAATTGGACAAAACTGGGAAAAGGCAGGCTGGATATGCCTTCGAAAGTTTTGGTCTGTTAGATGAAGATTAAAATGATCTTTGATAATTCAATACCTTGCACAAACTTCTTATTCACTGTAGTGCTTAGCATGATTGTTTTGAAACAACTGGCTGTCCCAGTACCCATCCCTTCCCTTTCCTTTTCCTTTCCTCTGATGCTGCCACACTGTTGCCATTTGACACAGTATTTGTGAAGCTTTCGCTCTTCCTTACTGGACAGAAGATCCTCAGAAGCTTTTTAGCTAGAGTGCACCTCTCAGTATCCGTGTTGTGGCCATCTAAGTGCTATATCATCTGAGGAAGTGGATGGCAAAATAAAACAGCTTTGGACAGCTTCAGTATCTGTTTGTCCCATTTTGCATTATTGATGTTGTTGTGCAATCTTATTGACATAATGCATAAATAGGCCTCAGGAAGGTCAAGCAAAGCAAATCACTGAGATGCTGCTAGTGAAATTTCAACTAGTCATGGTGGAGCTGAAACTGAGGGTGAGGGAGGAAAATAGGAAGGAAAGGGAACGATAGGCAGAAACAAGATAGTACCGGTGCCAAGACTTTAAGCTAATCCATATTTATTGTGCCTGTTTAGCAATATTTGAGGGATGGAAATTCACCAAGAAAAATATGAAAACTTTTATCTGCAAAAGGATCATTTGGGAGCTAATACTTCCTTCAGTCAGAGCCTGAGGCAGGAGGGTATTTGGGTATTGCAGTAGTGAGTACAGCTGAGGTGTTCAGTGCCTCTACAGCAGGAGAGCAAAGCTAATTGGTCCGCAGATATCTGCAACCCGATGACACTCCTGCACGGCATGTGGAATCCAACAGTGCTTGCAGGGAATGAAGATGGGAGACATATGCTCTTGTAAACACGATAATAATATGCATAAGAAGTTGATTTTATTAAATGATCTTTACAAGTTTCCTGTTGTTCTTTGTTGCATCTTTTTCTCATTATCACTATTCAAAGACATTTTTAGTGCTGCTCCTCTTTCCAATCTTGGGTTATTTCAAACAGATGTTTTTGAAGTGCTTTGTTTGTATTCCACTGAGGGCGTGCAGGAAATCTCAGGTGATTTTTTTTCTTCTTCTTTCATGAACAGCCATGAATGAAAAGTGTTTCCTACAATTTACCATTTTGTCAGCTGCACGCAACTTTCTTTTCACAATTTTTAGTGCAAACTTCGCATTGCTTCATTTCTACCTGCTAATCTGTTTTGTAGTACAATGAACAAGCCATCGATTTCAAAAGTTTCTTTTCCCCCAAGACTTTATTTCCCAATCATGCTCTCCAAATTTGGCTGATTGCACTTTTGACCCGTCAGGTTGCTGAATATGTATTTCATGGATTCTTGAGGTTTTTCCACAACATTTGCAATTGGTAATTTGTACCAGTAGGAGCAGGCATTCTTACTCCTTTTTTATGGCTCAGCTAAGGACAGGTGAGTTATTGCAATTAAAACAAGGAGGTAAGATTCCACCAAGCAAAAGTGCATGATGTACTTTTAGGATAGACTTCTTGGGATGCTCACATAGCCTTTTTGAGTTCATCTCTAAATAGGACATGTAGTCTTGGAGAAATGAGCATGGCTCAGAAATTTGCTTTTACCTAAACTTACTTTAACCATCAGTGCTACAGTAGTCAGATTGTGGTTTTGGGTAAGTCCAGTCCCTGTGCATATTAGCAAACATATAGGTTTGAAAGGCTAGTAGTGATTAGCCACGGTACACCTGGATCTATTAGCCAGGCTGGTAATTAAAGTAGACAAGGAAGCAGTCTGCAGTGCAAAGTCCAAACTACCAGGATATCAGTAAAGACCACTGTGTGGAGAACTATTCCAAATCATTTGCATTCCAAAAAACCATGACTGGGACCCTATCTGAACTATTTTTTGTTGCAATTTGTGGCTTGGCAACCTCCAGCTTTAATTTTGTAATTCCCTCTTCTTGCCATTTCTCTGCAAAGACTATGGTTCTCCTGATAGTGCTTAGGTTGTTAAAAATTCCTGGCATGGCAAATATCTAGCTCAACACCTTCATCATGTGTAGCTAAAAGTTGGCAATGGCCTTGGTTTTCCAGGCTTTAGTGAAAGACAAGGTAATGGTTACTACTGACTTTGGGAATGCTTCCCTCAAAATAAAGATAATTAAGGGTAGCAAGAATGGGCTTGTTTTGTAGAAGTGGCCAAGTGGCCAACTGGCCAACTTGCAGCTGCCAAGAGGGAAATGATTTTGCAGTTTAATGCAAACTTTGTGGGCTTTAGCAGAACAACAGCTTGTTTTTAACAATATTTGTTGAAAGAGTAAATTGTGTATTGAGAAAAGGCATATCAAGTATCTGAGCTAACAAATGCACATGCTAGTATTACCAGAGAAGCATGGTGAACTCCTGAACTTTTAGAGTGATTTCTTCAGGCTACAAAAAGTGCATAGCAGAGCTTTAATATGATGCTAAGTAAAATTTTAGTACTGACTCAGCTCATTTTTTCTGATTTTTAGACCAGCGAATCAGCTGCGTAAATAATGTCAAGCAATTAGTTCTGTGATATTCCTGGTAAACATGTTGTCCTGAATGGAAATTAGAGGCAGAAAAGTGAGGATCCATGTCTTAAACATGCCTAAAAGCCTCAGTGCCTGAGTATCCAAAATCTACCAAGGAAGTGTATAAGCCTTTAAATAGAAAGGAAATAGTTGAAGTTTTTAACCAGAAATCTGAGTATTTGCCATTTATGCCAATTTAGAATAAAACAAAATCTGAAATGTTTTATCGATGAGTTACCTCTGATCACAGAAAAAATTAAGTTAGCAGCTGTGTAAAATGTATCGTTCATGAGAAAATGCTTTATAAATCCAGATTTATATATAGCACAAAATCTTTGGCTAATATCAGCTGGCCTGTCTCTAAGTGGACAGTGATGATGACTTCAAGAGCAGGCAGCTGCCTTAGGGATCTAGAGAGACTTAGGGCTTCATTAGAGTATGCAGAAGTTTGCCAAACCCAGCAAAGAGCGTTGAGGTCATATGGGAATTTGGCATTGACCTCTACCTGTCTCTTGCCGTAGCTGATGGGATGGGTATAAGTGAGAGGTAGTCTTCGTCTGGGTCTTGGGAAGTGCTGATGGCTGAAGGTGGTCTGAAAGGAAGCAGAATGGGAACGACTTCTGCCTTTGCTTAGTGGGCATTTCTGAAGACCAGGCAGGGACATTCCTGCCTGAACTTCACACTGCATGTGGACTCAGATCTGCACTTGCCTAACTGCCCTGTGGGTTTCTAAAAGCTGCTCTGGAAAGTAATTGATTTTAGGAACTGGAAAGAATGAGATAATTGCAGATTTTCTGCCTGTGGATATTTTAATGGTAACAGATGGGGGAGAACTAAGGTTACAATGAAATATTTTGAAATTATCTGTTGAACTTCTCCCTGATCTCTGCAGTGAGCATTAAGTAAAGAGTAAGCGTGGAGCTCTGACATTCAGATCTGCACAAAGCAATCTGCTAGCATCATTTGGAAGAATGACCTTGTTCAAGGACCCAGAAATGTGATAATTGTGGTTTCAAAGAAAAAGATTTTGTCTGTGTAAAACAAAGGGGAATGCGTCCTTGGATGCATCAATACTAAACTAATAGTATGTGTTAGTTGCCTCAAATGCAAATTTAGATGGTTCATTTCAGGTACCTATTTTTAAAGATGCAAATTAAAAATTGTTAGATTTGTGGCTGACATGTTATAACTGAGGTCATTTTTTATAAAAGGCACCAGTGATTTGGAAGGGCTTAATTCCAGAAGACTTCATTTGCTGTCTTTGGATCTCATTTTCAACAAATTCAGTGATCCTGTGGTTTCCCCCCAAAATTAATTCACACTAGCGTCCCAAGAAATAGTCTGCCAAAAAGAAAGCTTACTTTGGGAAACACCAGTTAGAAGATGGCTAGTTGTTAAAAGAGAATATAGCAGCCTTTCTTTTTCTCCCACATCTGAAATTTACCCTCGTTCAGCTCTCAATTTATTCAGTGGAAAGAGTCATCTCACTGCATCTTAGCTGTCCGAAACCACAATGACTGCCTAAGCTCATCTTTTAGCTCATTTCTGTCATTAGTCGGGGAAGGAAGGCACGTCAGAAAGGCAGTGCACCCTTTCCTGAGGAAATATATGACAGGCAGCTTTTGAAGGTGGTTTATCCTAGCTATCCATCTCCAGTGACTTCCATGAGCATCTGTGTGCCTGATTTCTATAAAAGGTTAGTGCTAGGTGAGGTAGTTGACTTGAATGAAAAAAGACCCATGACCAAGACTTCTAATGACCTCATCACCAAAGACTCTGACATAAAAATTTTACCCACATTAAGGCTTTTTACTGCTTATATTTTCTGACTCAGTTCCCAAAGTTCAGAACCCAAGAATGGGAAAGGTGTTTGCACATGAGAGGAGAGCACACCCTTTAGAAGTTTTCAGTAGCAGGAGGTGGAGACAAGGGTAATTCAAAGAACTTGGTGCTGGTGAGTTGCTTAGGCTTTTGTTTCACTGAAAATCCTCCAGTAAGCCAAAGTTTGCTAATGTTTTGGGCACAGAACTTCCCTTCCTGTAATAGGCATGAAGGAATTTATGATGGTGAAGTGAAAATATAAACTATATATGATTTCACTTACATTTGGTTAATGTGGTCAAAAGCTTATTTAACTTAAGGTGAGTTGAAACAAGCCATTCACCATCCTGCCGAGGCCACTGAACTGATCATTGTTGCATTTTCATGCTTCTAAATAATAAAAAATTACTTGTTTATTTCAATGTTTTAATTTTTTTTTTTTATTCAAAGGAAGAAGGATATCTCAGGAAACATGAGGAAGGCAAAACAATTACTTGGGAAATTGCTTGTAATTTCTTCTGATGAAAAATGCCAGTGTAGCAATGCTCTGTGTTTCAGTGATTGCTCCTTGCAAACACATGTTTTTTCTTCTCTGGATGTTGTCACTTGCATTTTTCTATACAAAAGCAGTGACAGAAGATAACTGTCCAGCCTAATACAAATCCATTGGGTCACAGGCTACCAGTTACTCCGTTTTCAGTTGTGTTTTGAGGATTACTGCTGGAGCTGACATTCTAGGTTTGTCTTTTCCTCAGTGGTTCACACATGCGGTATATGCAGAGCCTTAGACTCCAATGTGTCAGACTGTGGAATGAATCATACCTGCTGACTCTGGTGAAGAGACACGGTGAGCTCCTGGGTTACTTCCTGTGTGTGCTGTACCCTCCCACCGACCCACTAGTCGAATGCAGCATCAAAGGGTCTGCTACGCAAACCGTGGAGGCAGCTCTCCACCCAGCTGACTAAAACTACTGCACACGTGCATTATGCCACGTAACCACATGCAGTCTGCTCTGGATACTTTTGGGCGCTGTTAAACATCCTGTGCATTTGCTTTGCAGTTTCGTTACACCCTAGGAGGCGGACGGATACTGTCACGGGGCATCTGACAGACCTTTTATGCTCTCACTGCTTAGCTGGTCTGCACGTGCTGTCTAACTCTGATACGTCCCCAGAATATCAGATTTATTGAGTTCATACATTATAGTGAGATAGCAGATGCACGCCTATTTCTGTGTAGCAATTCTTGAGTAGAAATATAGTTCACTGCACAGTGAACATCTGTTTCTCAAACTTATTCACGAATTTCCTACTAGTAATTATGGTGGTTTTCCACAGAAGGGTAAGGAATGTACTGTAGATCAGAAGGCGGGGTTTTCTTTCCGTTCAGCAGATGTTTGTCTTTCCAGCCTGTAGGAACAGGTCTTTTTCTGTGTGTAAACTGAAGATGGCATTTATACAATCAGGTCTGCTTCTGATTATTATTTTGTTAATTTCTAAAAATTATGGTTGATTCTATTTATTTATTTTTTTTTTGGAAAAGCAATTTGAGCTGGCTATCAAAAGAATGTTCTCACAAATGAGTTGTCTTTGAAATCATTCTCTTGGGTTTTCATTACGTAAGGGTAATTTGACTAACAAAAGCCACATAAACACAGACTGATAGCAGAAGGTGCCTCTTATTCATGCCCCCAGAGTCAGAGTGACAAGGATTTGCTGAAACTGAAAGCGTTCCTCACTAGTGTCTAATTGTAATGACGTTCTTTTTGTCTGCAGAAAGCTCATGAAGGACCTTATTATAACTGGGATCAATCTTACTGTGTGCCAGTTTTTGCTCATGAACTTCTATGATGAACAGGACTGTGAATAGAGTGTCCCGTAGTGAAGTTAATGCTGACAATATTTGGGGGAAAATTTTGTGTATCTTACCATTAATCATGGCAAGACTATTAGAAATGGTTTCTTACATAGATGTAGTAGCTTGCATTCTTATCCAATAAGCAATTGCAACACCCTTTACAAGTATCCCCACTTCTACTGAAAGTTGGTGACATTTGAGGCTGAAGAAGATGGCTGAACAGCACAAAGTTACTTCACAAGAGTAGGGGGAGGCTGTGAGAGGAAACCTGATTTCTTACAGAATGTGTTAAAGGATCCTTTATGTTTACAGGGAAGCCCCAAACTGTTTGTTCATGGAGTGCGGTGTCAGAATTACACTAAATGCAATGGGATATTGTCTGCTTAAGGAAACTTTGACTTAAATTTTGAAAGTTGATTCCAAAGCTTTGGAAACTTGAGGAATAGCAAGAACAGATTCTCTCCTGGGATATGAAACCAGCGTTCAGGATATGAAACCTGATGTTTTGTTGCTACATACACACATTTTTGTCAGGCATCCATAAAATTTGATTCTCTGTACAAAACTTTCTTGTACCATGTGTTCTTGGTACATCAGTAAAACCTGGTACATCAGTAAAAACTCTCACAGAAGAATTGAGAAGGGACATTCTCATGTATGTCAGCTGTAGCTGTGGAACGATTTAGTGTTACGAAAAGTTTTTCTCTATTTGTGCATATGAACTACGTATATCTTTGAAAGGAAGTAAGAATGACACATTTTCTGGGGTGGTTGCAGCAGGAAAACAGTAATTCATTTTAGCTAGCTGTGTCACTATTAGCAAGGGTGGGAGAAGTTCTAATGTTGCTCAGATCTCTTAAAGTTTTTCAGAACATTTTCATATTTTGCAGAAAGATAAATCAAAAACCTTTTTTGGTGTGGTGTGGACTACAACTACCTTCTGCTCCTCTTCCTCAGATGGGAGACAGGAAACTTTGAATAATTTCTTCCAACCCATATCTGTAGCAAACTTTTGAACTCACAACCCAGGCAAATAATCCATCCACTTATGAGGATCTTCTGGTCTAGGGCGTAAGTCCTTTCTCCCACTGGCCTGTTCTTTAGGACTGACTGATCAAAGATGATTCCCTCAGTCTATCACCTGAGCTCTGGGGTCTCCTATTTCAGTATGTGTTAAAAGGGGCCAAGCGGCAGTCACTTCAGCCCAGGCTTCCCCTCTCTGCTGAGGGCCTTCACTACATGGGCAGGGCTCAGTTTTGATATGAAATTCCACTGCAAGCATTCTTAATGAAAGTTGTATCAGACTTAGCAGAGGCTTGTGAATAGCTTTTGATCTCAAAGAATTAGCGACAATTGATGAAAGAACATTGTCTCAAGAGAGTACTTAACCAGCTCTAGCAGTGCTGTGTTCAATAGCTTGCCCTCTTTTCCCAGCTATAGTAAAAAAATTGCTCTGCTTTTTACAGACCTCACCTGTCAGGTAGTAGGCTGTCACGGTTGAAACAACATATTAATCGTATTCAGCTGTCAATTTCAAACTGTTTAGCTGTTAATATCAAGACTAAAACAGGGATAAATATTCCATCCTTGGTAATCTGTAATGATACTAGATAATTTTTATTTCAATTTTTATTTTTAATGTGCATTCAAAGTAGTTTTTTCCTCAGCCAGGCCAATGGTATGAGAATGATTCTCAGAGAAAAAGATTGAGTTGTACTGTTGAAAATGTGTGGCAAATCACAGTCATAAAGCTTTGAAAATAAAGGTGGAGACTAGCCACGCAGCTTTGCCGACTTTACACCAGTTAAAGGAACTTGCCCTAAGTATTCAGACAATACGTGTGCCTTGCATGTTAATTGAAGCTGACTGGTATTCAGACTGCAGTGGTGTTAATCTTCTCTGCAGTGATATGTAATGCTATTTTTAAAAAAAATCAACAGCATAAAAGCAAGCCCTCTAGCTAAGGAGATAAATATTTGTACACAGATACTGTTTTATTTATAACAGAGAGGAGAATGCTTGGAGCAGTTACTCAGAAATTTTACATTTCAAGAACACGCTGAAAACAGCCTCACTTTTTCCTGTTACTCAGTTTGGATCTAGAGTGGCTTTGGGTCTGAAAGCTGTGTAACTTTCCTGAACTGAGTTCAGCTGCCCAGTTTCTAGTCTTCTGCTTTCTAGCTCCCTGAATCTTATGATAGCTAGTACTTTAGGGAAACATTAAAAAGAGCGGGAGTGGGGCTGTGGAACAGCATATGCTTTGGATAACCTCTCACCTTCACTGAGGGCCCAACCCGGCTGCTTTACACAAATGTATTGCTCTGCTGAATTCAGTGGGATTATTTGCAGATACTCTTAGGGGTTTTTACAGTGCGTGCATACAGGTATTTTCCTTGGAAGGGCAGTGCGGCAGGCTGTATTCTGGAACTGGCCCTTTTCCAAGATTTTACACCTACTTGAGCTCCCTGTGGGGTAATAGGAAGTTAAAATGCCTGATGTTGCCCAGGACTAGGCTTTCCTTTTGGGCAGTTAAGGGGTTATTCTGAGGACTAAAATGTGAAATAACTGTGAGTAGAACAAAGGCTTTCAGAGTTTTTCCATAATATTTGGCACATGTTCACAGAGAATTTGCAAACTGGAGGAATAGCTTCCCTTGGAAATCTCATTAAGAAAGGCATTAGCTGTATCGTAATATAATTAAACAACTAGATTTAGAGCTAATATTGTGTGACTAACCAGTTCTTTGTAACTGCTGTGCTGATGACTGTAATCTGAGAAACTTTTGGCTGACCTACAGCCTGGCTCACTTGTGGCACGTGTCATGGTCTTAAGACAGCTTAATATTAGAAATGGTTAACAGCTCCCTTCTGGCCTTGGATCTCCTAATGCACAGGAATTGGCTGTTTCTCCTACAACTAGCTCCAGGGGCTTCAGTGGAACTAGAACTGGTAGAGCTCTGCAAATTTTTAGTTCTGAACTTGAAAGGAAAAGGAGAAAAAAAGAAAAGAAACAAGGGAAATTTAGGTTTTGATCAGTCTATAATGAACTTTTTTAAACAGAACAGAACAAAACATTCTTTGGTTGAAAACAGCATTTTGTTCACACAAAACAGACAGTTACAATAAAAGCAAAGTAAATGATGAACTGGGTTCCTAAAGTTGATTATGATAATTATATCAGTATGTTTCTTTTAGTCAGTAGCCTGTCAGACTCGGCATTTTCCTGTGGAACAGTATGTGACTGAACCCTACTCACCTGCTGCAATGACTAGTCTATGGGGTAAAGATAGGAAGTCAGCATCTTGCCCTCTGCTTCCATTGCTTTAATACAAGCTCCTAAAAATAAAACATGTTGAAAGTTTGTGGTAATGTTTTTATTTCAGTCAAAATGGTTTGGTGAATTTGATTGAATTCCAGAATTACTTCAGCCACCCTGAAACAGAATTTTTCAGCTAATAAATTTGCCTGGATGCCCTTCAGTGGGACAGCCTGGCCTTAACTTTATGATTGCATTTAGGACTATTTAAAAAAATGGAGATACATGAAATGCATTAAAGACAAACTATCACCAGGCTCTTATTTAGTAAAGGTAACTGGCAGCAGCTGCTGTGACTCAATGAATCAGAAATAGTTAAAGATAATGGATGGTAAGACAAAGACAATGTAATTTTTTTTCACCTGAGAGCGGCTGATCGTGTGACAAGGTTTTATTATAACAACTGTACTTGTGTTTTTCCAAATGATTGATGCACGCAGTAGTCTGCATAATCTTCTTTGATGATGAATGTTGGTGCCATGAAGCAACCGTTACTCACTGTGCTATTATTGAACATGAATTTTGAATGACTTGTGGCATAGAGCTGCGGGTACTTAATTCAATGACATAAAAGTCAGGAAGAGCCAAAGATAATGTTCCTCCTGCAATATTGACTTCTGTGGCTTGTGTACAAACAGTGTTTCTGGTAACTTGTTAAGGGGTCACATCTCTGGACTGCCAATACACGGGATCAAGGAAGGAGGAGGCATATGAACCAATGTTTACTGTTTGGACGTGGAAGTTGTTTTGGTTTTTTCTCTTTTTCCTCGTCCTCCCCTCCTGCATCGGCAAGAAAAGCTGGGAATGGATAGGAGAGATCAATGGTTAGGCTCTATGGAGGATGTGAATTCATCTTCCATGTGTACTGCCTGGGGCTGGAATCAGCCTGAAAGGTGGGGGAGCACCCTTCCTAGCTCTGCTCATCAAACGCGTGTTGCTGCTCACACCTGGTGGTGCAGTTACACAGAAGAGGGGTACGGGAGCACCGAGCCGTGCTGCTGCTTCCGTGGGGCTGGGGTTGCTCTATGGATTCGCCGAGCTGGGTTCCAAGATTGGAGGGAAACGTGCTGGCATAGTTGAATGCTCTCCCCCTAGTTTACAGAGATGAGAAGAGTTGTGTTCAGTGTATTTGTGCATCACTGACCTTCCCATCTCCATTCTCACATCGGGAATGAAGTATTGAACAATACTTATGTTTTTCAACTGCCAACAAGCGCATGAGTTAATCCTCCTGGAGATGGAGGGTCCACTTCTTGTTCAAGATTCTTTGTAAAGCTAAATATGTAGCTGTGTGTCAGCAGTACCACTGTCAGTAGGAGTGGCATTTATGTGACCTAGGCAGAGGAACAATACTTTTTAAGATTTTTTGTTCTCCACAGCCTCACCGTTTATGTGAGGAAAGGAGAGGGGGAAGGAAACCCAGCTGCAAAGAGCTATTAGTGCAGTGCACATGGGTAGACTGACTGCTCCTCAGCTCTGCCATGAAATACAGCCCCATGGAGACTTGATTTCTTCTGAAAGCACTGATGCCACAGGGGCATTGTGATAGCAAGGGAATACAGATACTCACTTCATTTTAAGAACTTCATGCACGTGTCTACTGTAGGAGGTTGGGCTTCCACTACGGTTAATAAAGTGAGAGCAGGCACCTATATTGGGCTCTA
Source organism: Haliaeetus albicilla (assembly GCF_947461875.1). Taxonomy (NCBI): domain Eukaryota; kingdom Metazoa; phylum Chordata; class Aves; order Accipitriformes; family Accipitridae; genus Haliaeetus; species Haliaeetus albicilla. Next base: position 33,080,941 of record NC_091484.1, on the reverse strand, counting down.
CCTCTGAATTACCTTGTGGAAAAGTTTATTTTTCTCCATGGACTATGGAAAAAGCTGAGGAAGAGTAGTCTCCTAAGTCGAAGACAAATTTTAGGTGACATGACTACTCCGCTACATTTTTGCATCTTGAACAGGGCAAATTAACAACTTATTTCTGCTACACTGTTAAATATATATTTGAATGTTTATTTAACTGCTGTTTAACAAGGATGAAGACAGTCACAAAAATGTTTTAACATGTCAAATCTTTATCCCATTGTCCTTTTAAAGGAATGATAATTTTCTTCTAATTGTAAGCATGTATATTCTTGGCTTGTTTAAAATATTTAGATTTTACTCTACTTTTACATTTTCTTCTCCTCTTTCTTCCTTTTTTTGTTTTTCTAATTTGCCACAGAAAGTAGACTGAAGGAGAGGAAAAGACAAAAGAAAATTGCACAAATATATTAATTGTCTTTGACACAGGAGACATTTTCTGCACAAATTTTTGTTTTCAGAAAGTCTGTTCCCCCTGCCAATAATAATAATAACAACCTTATAAAAACACTTCCATGAGTTCTGTTTAATATAGATGGTATAGTCTAAAGGTGGCCTCTTGATCTAAAGAAAATCATAGCATTTCCTAACCTTGTACAGTATTTCTGCAATGGTATTTCTAAATATACTCTTAACACAATTTTGCGTATGTGTACACCAATCATCATAAATGGCTGACATTTGTCAACAGATACTACTCAAGAAGTTACTTCCTTTCTTATGGCTGGAATGAAATTTCCCTCTCCTAGCTACTGTGTTAAATTCTAGGTGATTTCTATTTTAATTTATTTCAGTATGAGTAGGGGACAGTCATAACTTGCTGACTTATTTGAGCCTAAATATAATGTGACGTTTGCCTGACATCATTGTGATGATCTTTGAAAAGTTATTTTTGTTGATTTCTTATATATGGCTTAAGGAACCTTGTAGACTTCCAAAAGTTTTCACCTGCCAGTCATGTATGCTAGGTCTCATGACGAATCCAGTTTTGAACTGATGCTCACTCTCAAACCAATTTCTGTTTGTACTAATCAGGTTTCTGTTTTCCTTTTCTCTAGATTGCGGTCTTTGGTAAAGCAGTTAGAGAGAGGGGAAGCTTCAGTTGTAGACCTAAAGAAAAATTTGGAATATGCTGCGACTGTTCTTGAGTCAGTATACATTGACGAAACTAGGTGAGTTAACTACAGACATCAGCATTCTTCTTATATCTAGTACTAACAACGCAGAATTGTAATTTACACGTCAGTTGGGAAAGTTGTTTTAGCCAAGATTTATTACTCACAGATAATATGTTTTTAATCATTAAAATACTGTATTCTGTGTAGAGCAGATCTTCAATCCTTGGTCTAAAAGCTTCTTTAAGTTTTCTGGGGCAGGGGAGGAGATCAAAAGCAATCATAAATTTAATACATATTCTCTTGGAGAAATTTTTTCATAATAATTTTGTCCTGCTTTTTCTGAAAGTTTCTAAATTCCTACTCCTCTATTCCTTTTGAATAGTGTTAAATCTTTTCACTTGTATCAAGTCTTTGAAATTAAAAAAATTTTTACTCCAGATTATGATAGAGGTAGACTGGTAAGACATTGCAGAGGAGTTCCCCTTTCTGTTATATGCCATTTCGCCAGTGCTAAATGCACTTGTAGAGTCACTTCATATGACCAGAATGAGAAAGGAGAAGACTGTATGATACTAACTGTGAAGTTAGACATGTCTGTAAATAAGCTCTGAAGGGCAGAAAGGTCAGGAATACTGACGAGCTGAAGATAAGTCAATGGGTGATTATGTAGTTGTGCTTCAGAAGGCTGATACTTCTTGTTTGTTGGCCTAGTAGTGAGTTTCACAATCTGACATTTAACTATACAAGAGGATAAGCAATCTGTTGAAGACTTGTGCAAGTGTGTTCCATTAGGGCTGACAAACCAAAGACATTTAGCAACTGCTTTAATTAGAATATATGTGAGTTTCTTTTTTGTTAATAATGTTGCAATGCTCTCCAAGGAAGTCTGTTTACCCATCTTTTCCCTCCCCCTTCTAGGCGTTTACTGGACACAGAAGATGAGCTCAGTGACATCCAGTCTGACTCTGTGCCCTCGGAGGTCCGGGACTGGTTGGCTTCTACCTTCACACGGCAAATGGGGATGATGCTCAAAAGGACGGAGGAAAAACCCCGGTTCAGGAGTATTGTCCATGCAGTTCAAGCTGGGATATTTGTGGAAAGGTAACAGAGCATGTAATTACTTTGTTCTAGTAGCTGCCCAGGTACGGCAGATTGCACCTGTGGTACGTGATGACACAATGACAGGAGATGGAGGAGAGTACCTTAGGCCAAAAGACCTCAGAGAACTAGAAGATGACGCTATTGAATGAAGAATACTTTAATATACTTCTAACGATGTTCTACACAGATCTGGATAGCACCTCGAAACCTGGGATTAAGTAATTGATTGCAGCTTGAAACAGCACATACTGATCTGTTCTTAGCATAATATGGATGTAATAGCACAGTTGGGATAGTTTTGACAGAGAATATGCACCTCTGCATAGCCCTAGGTCAACAATAACAGCTTTTAAAATTCGGTCAGCCCAGACCAAGCCCTCCCTTACCTCTGTTTACTTCTGTGGTCTAGTTTTATTTATGAAGAACTGCTAAGAAACAGAAGAAAATCCTGTATTATAGTATTGCTGGTATGAACTATAGACCAAGACAGATGTGAAAACTTTGGAGCCCAGGGCAGATTTCAAAAAACCCATTGAGTCCTCTCAGCCTTCTTTCTCTGTTGTGATTTGCATCAGAACCTACTGCTAAAACTGATTTTACTTTCTGAACCCTTTGAAACATTTAGTCATTTCAATTTGGACTGACTTCCAATCTTACTTTTTCTTACTGAGTAACCACTCTGCACTGACATTCCTCCTTGAAGCTAGAAGGAGGGCTGGTGCATGTGAAACTGTCAGCAGACTTTAGGCAGCATGAAAGACAGCAGGTCCCAGGTCTCTACAGCAAAACTCAAATCGGGAATGGAAGAGCAGAGTGCCTTTCACTGTTCATCAGAATCACAGTGGCAGCCTACCAGCCCTCTGTGCAGGAGGCTGGGCGTATCGGTGGACCACAAGCCACACAGACACACAGAAGCCTCCTCTGGCATGTCTATAGCCGATTTTTTTATCTGTGTACCAAAGTTACTGTACATGTGTTAAGAGTGGCAGCAAATTGTGATAAGACTAGACCTGTCATTTCTCCTTGGAATGGGTTTCTCCTAGGTTTGACAGGCTATTTGTGAATTAACCCTCACTCTCAGTGGGGGGCTTGCTCAACAAGGAAGTAAATGAACTGCAGAGAGCTGGATGCAGGAGGCTGTTTTCCAGCTGATCTGAATCACTGTGGCCTAAAAGAGGAAGTGTTCAGATACGATATGGCAGCAGAGGAGGGCTGTGGCTCTTCTGAGCTAAGGGAGAGGGGCTCTGCCTGAACTGTCGTTTAAGAGAAGGCTATGCGGCTCCTGACTGGAGGGAGGAGGGGGTAAGAAATTCTATAATTTGGGGAATGGGTGAATTTAATTCTCCAAAGGGGGATGATTTTTTTCAGGTCTGAGTACAGAACATGACAAAGAAAAAGGGAAGTGAAAGAAGACTTCACACAGCATCATTTCAGATGGGAGAAGAGAGCTTTCCATCACCTCCTTTTAGTCCTATGTTGCTTAAGTGCAAAAACGGGTGACCTGCAGAAGGGCATTTTAGCTATGACAGTGTTTCTGCATTCACCAAGCCTGTTAAACACAGTGTAGCCTGAAAACAAGTTTAAAATCTGGTACATACTTCAGTGCGTTGTTCAGTATGGTTGAAGATGTTGATTATTGCCTTATGCTTTCTCTCTCTCTCCCTCAAACACATACACACACAGAGCAAACACCCCAAAGATTTTATATCAGTCTTAAAAAAATGCAGACAAAAGTAACAGCTGTACCAAACTAGAGTTGATTCATTGCAGACAACAAATGATTTCTGAAATGCATTTAGAATTAGCTTGCATGTAGACCAGTGAGGGAAATGAAAAAGCAGTATGGTCATCTGCAGTGGAAAATGGGGAACATCTTGTTTATTTGAGTGTAGTCTTTCCCTCTGATGAAGACCTGATATTGGCAGATTCTCTGTGATGTCCTGCCAGGTAGCCAAGCTATGAGATACTGGGGAGTGTATAGTCTCAGGTTAGGCTATACAATAAGAATGGTATAGAGAATGTTGTGCAAGTTAGGAACAAGAAGGAAGAAAACAAACAAAGTTGCAGTTAGGGTTTTGTGGGCTAAATAAGGTCTCATGTAATGGTCTGATGCTTCACGATTTTTGGTTGGTTGGTTTGTTTTGTTTAATTCTATTTATGCATTGCCTTATCTATTTTATCTTTGTAGAATGTATAGACGGACTTCAAATATGGTCGGTTTGAGCTACCCACCAGCTGTAATTGGAGTGCTAAAGGTAATCCCAATAAAAAGGTGTTGGGGCGGGTTCTGTACAAAGCATCAAGATAACACTGTGATATTTGACTTGGTAAGGGGGTCTTAGTACTTGCCCTTCTCTCTGACATTTAGTTTAGTTCACATACATTAATCGTTTACTGACCTAAGGGAATATCCTTTCAATAAAGGAAAGAAGAGAGTTCAAGGCTGTGGCCATTTTCAGGTTGTGAAGGTTACAGCTCTGTTCTAAATTACAGTGATTAAACTGAGGACTTAGTAACATGGTGGAATCAACCACAACCTCCCATGGGGAAGAAAGAAAAAACAGATGGAGAGAGGTAGAGAAAGAAAAGGATCAGTTGCTGTGAGAGAAGTGAATTTCTTGCGTTGCTCAGCTTCAGGTCTTCGAGGTGACAATCGGTTTAGGAATAATGACCCTTTCATGAGTTTTGAGGTTTCAGAGAAAAACTGATTAGTCAGAAGTAGTCTGAAAAAAAAAAAAGGTTTAATCCGTGGGACAATTGTGAAGTTCTTGACTTAGGCAGGAATTATCAAGACTACAAACACAAGTTAGCAACCAACTGCGTACACAGCAGCTTTGCAGATTACATGTTGCATGTGGTTCATCCATGCCATGCAACGGTAAAAAAAGGTGATACAGTGGGGCAATACACAGGGGCATTACGTGTAAAGCTCATGAAGCAATCCTGCTGCTCTACTCCACACTGGAAAGACCTGCAGTAAGGGTACTGAGTCCTTTTTGGTTTGGATAGTACAACTCATCAAAAGATGAATTACAGAAGGTCCATTGAATGCAAGAAGAATGATCAAACATGCCTTTCATGTACAGAATCAAAGCATCCATCCACACCTTTTTCCAACTGCAGATTGACAAGCGTTAGCTTCACTCCTGCAAATTGGATCTAAAGTCTTTGTTCTTTTAGAACTACACCCCATAACCAGCTTATGAGGCATATCTATAATGGTACCTCTTCTCCTGAGCTCCTCAGCAGTAACAAGACAATTCAAGAGCCATCAGCTGCTCTCAGCTAACTTAAACCTTACAGAAACCCTCTCCTCTTTCTATGTTTTTAAATGATTACGGGTCATAAAGAGGACTAATCATCTAAAGTAAGTTAAGACACATCAATAACAACAAAGGCATTGACTAAGTTTGCTCACAGTGAAATAACTGCTGCTTGGCCACTGTGCACTCTAGGATGTATTTTCTTCCAAAACTATTTTGAGAACATGTCTTTGCCTGGATGGCCTTGGGTTTGGTAGTGGATGTGGTTGAAAAAGGAGTTACTTGTTTTGAAGAAGTCTTCTGTCTTTGAAATAATACTTCATCTTGAATTTCTCAGTCCCATCTCCTTAATGGAAAATGGCACATTTTGATGCTTGCTTCAGTCCATTAAAGCCATGTAAAAAAACCTTACAACTACCTGACTGCTTGATGTGCTCTGTAAAACAAGCTGATGGCTTAAGCATGCAAAAGGGTGTAGGAGTGTACCACACACATCTCTTCAGCTGTTCTGGATTGCCATAATCAACATTCCCCTCAGAGTCATGCTACTAAGGACAAGGATTGAGATGACATGGAGTCAAAACTAGTTTATTTTTGAACTATGTGCTCTCCTTTTTGCTGCCATGGCCAACAGGACATCTGCACTGAGTAACCCAAAGCTGTGGAATCAGCTTGGCAAAATGAGGTTGGTTTTAATAAAACAATGAAATACTGCAGCTTCTGTAAAAAATGCAGATGGAGTGGTAGCAGTGCAAGTCCTAGTTGTATAATCTCTCTCACTTTTTCAGTGGATGAGAAGTTAGGCAATTTTTTTAATTGATTGCACAACATCTCTCTATATATCTATATATTGGATACTGATTTTTCTACTGCAGTAGCCTGTTGCCGTTCTGCATGACATGGGTGTGGTGATGTAAGATCTGTTGCCACAAAAGGGATGATCAGCCTTGTCTCTCTTTTGAATAGTGGCCATACATACCATTCATACAGACATGTTTGAATAAGTAAGTATGTTAATTTACCCAGTAAGCTGTGGTGATCTGCTGTTCAGCAGTGTAGTGCTAGAGACAGAACTTCACATTAACTAGTTGCTGAAGTAGTTACCTGCTTTAGAAGTGATTTTTTCAGCTTTTTCTGATGCTCATGCTGTCAGGGCAATGTTTTCTGGGCTAGCTAATGTACAAGTAATGAACACAGAACCTGTAGTCATTTACAGTGTCTGCAGTATAGACTTCTGCTTGTCTGTGGCTACAAAAGTGTCAGGCCTTCCAGTAGTGTTGAGAAGAGTAACACCTATCCCTGAATCTGCTTGTTGGCTTATAAAACAAACGAAGTCTCCAAGGTTAAGGACAGACAGAAAGGCAGGAAACTGAGCATTTAGGAAGAACTGGTGTTTCACTTCATCTCTAGGTTCCTTCAAGCAGTGGAGCAATGGCCAAGTAATATTGACACAGAACTGAGAAGTAAGACACCTTGGATCTATTTGCAGTTACACCACAGTGGGTATATGTGACATTAGAGCAGCTTATGACATTTCAGCTGAGGCTAAAGGGCCTGTGACCTAGAGAAGTGTAGCACAAAAAGTTTCCCATCCCTTGCTTCTCCTGCTCTCCTTAGGGAGAAGAAACTGGTTTTCTCCCCCTTCACAAGACATCTGTGAAGTTCTGCCTCCCTTTAGATCTCTCCCCATTATAGGGATCACTTCTGTGTTAAATTATTTTTTAAGGTCATAAAATCCACTAATTTTCAAAGTGTAACTGGTGTTGCTGCAAGCCTCTAAGCCATCTGTGACACTTCCATGCTTCTGTTAAGAGGATTTTTCCCCCTAGATATTCAGGGTAAAATGCTGCTGTCATTATTGTCAATAGCAAAACTTCTGTTGACTTGACAAGAGCAAGGATTTCTCCCTCATTAAAATCTAGATATCACTACTATGAAACTTATTGTCTATGTGGTTAACCATTATTTCATGCAAAAGAACAATTCTGATGTACTATTCTGCAATTTCACAATTTGGTAAATTTTATCTGCTGCAAGAGCACAACATTAACTGTAGGAAAAACATATAGAGGAACAAAGCTTTTTTATTTTTACAAGATAAGATTGCCTTACAGTGAATTAAATTTCAGCATAGCTGAGACATTATTTTCAATGCTATAGGACCCAAAAGTAAATTATTATATACATGCAAGTGTTAAATTAATTTGCTTCCTTGACTGAGATAAGTGATTACAAAATAAAAACACTCAAAAACCAGGAAAATACATAAAATTGACTCAGTGGATGCTTTGGGCATTATTTTTCTTGCCCATTTTCTAAGTTTGTTCAAGGGCTTCAAAACATGTTTTCTTGGTGGAACTTTTTCCTCTCTTGGTTGTTTTTCCTCTCCAACGCCTACTGAAAGTGTTGAAAAGTTGCAATTTATGATTGCTCTTCTGTGACTTGGGCCACAAATCATCTCTGGAGAAGCTTGACCCTGCCTTCAATGTGTGGGCTCCACACAGCTTGTAATATCAACTGCTCAGCAAGCAAGTGATTTACTGGGGTAGGTGAAAGCAGAGCTGAATCTTCAGCATCCTTGATATTCACTCATTAATTAATCTTTCTGTGGACTGTTCTTCCACAAGAGGCATACTCAGCTCTGTGTAATCAACGCTATGCAAGTAGCAAGGTTGTCAAGATCAGCCTATGCTGGAGAAGGACAGTACCGAAATACACTGGTCTTGTTCAGAATGTAAGAAGTCCTGTAGCTATGCTGATACATGGGTGACCGCCCACAAGGCGGTTAAAGGTCACTGTCCTTTGCATTTGACTTGAAGTCAGGTCCTTACTTGGAACATGACCATGACAACAAACAACAAAGGTGGATTGGGCTTTAAGAGCTTGGTAGATAATTGTAATTTAGGATTTTTAGTATTGCTAAAAAAGATGGCAGATTTTTAGACTCTAATCCTTAGCAGTATTCAACATTATGTCTAGCCAAACACCATTTCTTGCACTGAGACCGACTGTGCACATACATGTGTGATATGTAGTCATCTTTCTTTCTTGGTGAAAGCACCACAAAGAAATGCAAAGGTAACCTGCAACAGAGTTTGAAAGTGGAGGGAAACTTCAGTGTACTGATGTCAATCTTTAATATGCAGTTTAAGGAGAGTCATTGGGATAAATCCCTTTGGGAAGTACATCAAAGTTCTCAGCAGGCAAGAGAGATTGAGAGCTGGTCCTGTGCCAGGTGCAGCTGCATGGTTGATCTGTGTATCATTCTTCTAGCTATAACTCCTTCTGCACCTTTCCTCTTTGTTGCTAGGAGGAGGAGAGAAGGGTTCATAGAGTTTCAGGAACATGCAACTCTGATCTCAAGGAGCTTTATCTTGCTAGAAAATGAGTGCTGTCAGCTGCCACGGCCTTCCCTAAGAGTTGAGATTTGAACTCAACCTTCTGCAAGAAGGTTTATACCTTATACTTTAGCTTTATGAGCTGGGAAGTGAACTTTCCCTCCTCAGTCTCTTGACTGACCACCCTGCAGCATTAATATATCATTTACAGCTGACTGGAACTTTCCCAACTGGAATTAGATGTTTACTCTTCTGTTATAAAGCTTGGTTTTTGCATCATTATTAGCACTTAATGTAACATTACTGTGATTTTCTCTTGCTCTGTAGTTTTCTGAGTGCCCCAGTGGACTCACTTATCTTTAAAAAAAAAAAAAGGAAAATTAGCATCATGCTGTCTTTGGGCAATTTAAGCTGCAATAATCACAATTCAGGATTAATATTAAAATCAGAAGGAACTAAGTTGTTCTTTGGGTCTAGCAAGATAGTTCTTCTAGTTAGTTATTATTTTGGTTGATTGAACAGTAAGTTGTAAAAATATGACCACAGGTGCCTGGGATTTTTTTACTGCAAAAAGCATGCCACCTTACTCTGTTTTGAGCATGAGTGAAGCATTGGAGTGCTTTGCTCATAATACAAAGTCATAAGAACTCTATAGGGACAGAAAAATCCAGAGGCTTTAATATCATTAAAAAGCATATCTTCATGATTCCTGTTTCCTTCAAAGTTAATATTCTTTTTCATAGACAAAGCACGTGAGTAGGGGACAGAGAAGGGTAAATCAGTCACAATAGGGCCATCCCAACGTTTCAGGTACTAAAGCAAAGCAAGATTCTTACGGGTTTGGATTCAGCCTTTGCTGATTAAATTCTGGTGTGGAGAATTGCTATGTTTATAATAAACAAACAGCATATGTGTTCTTAATGGAAGGTTCTTAAACACAAGTCATACAATACTGATGAGTAAGTTAGACTACATTGGTTAAATGAAATTGAAGAAGTTAAAAAAAAAAGCTATGCACTTATTCTCCATTTGTAGATGTAATGTGATAGAAATTGAACTATCGTTGTAAAAGGGATGACCATATTAACTGTCTTCTCTACCCACTCTTGCAGAATGTAGACAAGTGGTCCTTTGATGTATTTGCACTAAATGATGCCAGTGGGGATCATGCACTGAAATTCATTTTCTATGAACTTCTCACACGCTATGATCTGATCAACCGTTTCAAGGTCAGTAGTTAGAAGATAGGTCTCTTCCATCTTGGATTTTGTTCAACTTCCCTTTCATCCTGCTTTGTTCCATTCAGAATGCAATTATAGCGCTATTCGAAGGCTTTGTGGACTCTGCATTTTCCCCAGTAAGCAAGACCAAATGTTATTTAAGTAGTACTTCTGATTGCAGTGGGACACCATGAAGTATACGGGCTTCCAAACAGGCTTTCCCATGGAATGGGAAATACTACATTTAATCTGGTGGGAACAATGGTGTCATTCTCCTGAGATTCATAGGACTCTGAAGTGTGCAGGCAAAAAAGGAGAGCTTGAATTCAAATTCAAATTCATCCAAAGAAGCACGGCCAGCAGGTCAAGGGAGGTGATTCTGCCCCTCTACTCTGCTCTGGTGACACCCCACCTAGAGTACTGCATCCAGCTCTGGGGTCCTCAGTACAGGAAAGTCATGGACCCACTCCAATATGTCCATAGGAGGGCCACAAAAATGGTCAGAGGGATGGAACACCTCTCCTATGAAGAAAGGGATTGTTCAACCGGGAGAAGAGAAGGCTCCAGGGAGACCTTGTTGTGGCCTTTCAGTGCTTAAAGGGGGCTTATGAGAAAGATGGGGACAAACTTTTTAGTAAGGCTTGTTGCAATAGGACAAGAGGTAGTGGTTTTAAACTAAAAGAGGGTAGATTTAGACTAGATATAAGAAATTTTTTACAATGAGGGTGGTGAAACACTGGAACTGGTTGTCCAGAGAGATGGTAGATGCCCCATCCCTGGAAACCTACAAGGTCAGGTTAGACAGGGCTCTGAGCAACCTGATCTAGTTGAAGATGTCTCTGCTCATTGCAGGAGGGGTTGGACTAGATGACCTTTAAAGGTCCCTTCCAACCCAAACTATCCTATAATTCTAGAATTGTTACAGAGGTTTGTAGATACAAATGTGACATATCTTTTCCTCCAGCTTTGAACAGGCTTAAATTTGGATAGCAAAAACGTTGCTCTCGGATCTTGACCATTCTCCCCACACAAATATTCTGCTGTCCCTTCTTCCATTGACACTTCCACTCCCTGGGTGTCCTCACTCACTTTGGCTGGAAAGGGTTTACAGGTCTCTGGTTCCTGTACTTCTTCAGGAACTGCCTGTACCCAATTAGAAATGTTTGAAGAAGGTAACTGGTCAGAATTGCATCCTCCCCTGATATGTACCCAAGAGGAGAACAACAATGCTCCTCTAACTATGGAAATATGAGCGGTTAGGGTATTTGCCATATAAGCAGATGAAACTGAAGAACCCATGTTGCCAGTTGCATATGTTGCAGCTGACACCACCTGTGTAGTCTCCTCTCTAAAAATCCCCTAAACTGCATGTTCTTGAGTGTGCACAGTTCTACTTTTGGAGTCAGAAAAGCATGGCAAGCCCGTAGGATGGGCAGGCTGGATTTTGCTGTGAAAAGCCAGAGGTCTGATAAACGATACTTCTCTTAGTAGAGTATCTCAGACTTGCTATATGATGTGTTTCATTAGAAAATCTTGAATGTCAATAGTAAAGCAGAGATATATTCCAGTGGGTTGTCAGGGGAACAGACAGATGCTTGTGGCCTAATTAGAAATATTTCTCCACGGGGAATCAATCAAGTGCTCTCTGTTACTTTTCATACTGCATGTGTCTTCCAGATGGCATTTCATAGTATACATACTTTTGTGTGTTTATGTGTGGGAATGATTCATCCATAATGTAATTAGGGATGGGAAAGCCAGTTTGAGGAATTAACCTGGATTCACTCTCTCTCTCTCTCTCGTGCCTGTTTCAGATGTTTTAGCATGTTATTTATCTGTGAAGTACAAACTGCTCTTTGGGACCTCTTATCAAAATGCTCCCCTCTGAATGATAGCCATTAAAGGTGATTATTTCGTTTTTAATTCTGTCTGCTTTACTCAGATCCCCATTTCTGCCCTGGTGTCCTTTGTGGAAGCTCTGGAGGTTGGCTACAGCAAGCACAAAAACCCATATCACAACCTAATGCATGCTGCAGATGTGACACAGACAGTCCATTACCTGCTTTTCAAGACAGGCGTAGCGGTAAGTACAAGAGTTGGCATCCTGAATGTATAATGAGATTACAACAGTTTTTGCGCAGTAAGGAGATTATGATTATCCACAGTAGAACTCGTTTGCACTGAAACAAACTTCATTTGCTATGGCTGTGCTAATGAAAGTAGAGACTTAGGATTATTTAGAAATAGAAGGTAGGTGAAGATATCATTAAATCTTTTAACTGTGATCTAAAAGAGGACAAATGAGAAACCCAAGCTCCGTTTATCGCTCTGCCACAGCTCTGCCGGGTGATTGTGCCAACTCACTTTTATTGGAATTCATTTCCCCTCATGTGAAGAAGCAAATTGTCTAAGCTTTCTTCTTACTTATGGGAGCACGGCAGTACCTCCGAAGGACAGTTCATTCCACTTACCTGAGGATGACGAGAGCCGTGCCCTGGAGATGCTGCTCTCCATCCAGACTCTACAGCAAAGCCGGCTGAACTGACTTGCGTTTGGGAGCAACCTTTTGTGCATACGGTCCCTTGATTGCCACAGTTGTGTTGCTTTCAATTCTGAAGGCAGACCTGGATGCTCTTTGCGGAGGAGTAACGTGCTCCAGTGCCTGCTGTAAACATGTCCCCAGTCTCCTGTGTTGAATGTAGACTGCCCCTGTGGATTCCAGTGTTTACCAAAGACGTATTTGGAAGGAGTCAGGCCCTGTCTGTCTCGAGACCTGACCCAGACTGCCCGATTCCGACCAAAGGTGTGTCAGTTGCTCCTGGTTGTGTCTGAAGTAAATAGGAACTAGGTCGAATTTGCAACTACTACAGATGCATACCCAAACCCTCCCATGAGATCCTAAATTGTTCCCTGCTGCTTTTAGGGCCCTTAGTTAATGAAAATGCACTGAAGGCTGTAGTCAGTAAGAATAATAGAGCGTTGAGTAATGCGAATTGCATTATAATGGTGAGCAAATGGATCCCCTTTTTCTCCTGAAACCGTTGAAGAAGGGCAGTTTTCACTTGGGGCTACTCTGCTCTGAAAAGGGACTGGATGGAAACAGCCCTCCTGCCTGTGTATGTTCAGAACTGCCTTTTCCCACCGTGCTGCTTCTCGGGTGTGTTAGTAATTTAGCCGCAACTCATCTGTGAATGAATGAGTGCTGTTTCATTCTAGCCCCTCTTGCCAGGGTGCCGAATGGGGTTTCCTATTCTGTCTGGGAGCGCAATAAAGCTAGGCAAGTGTTAAAAAAGAGAGAACTGGAAGGGCATGAAAATACAGGAGTAAGCGATGGAATAGGTTGCCTTTTTTTTGCTCAAAGAGGGAGAGAGATGATGTAGCAGCTAGAAAGAAAACCAAAGCCAAAACCCTCTCGTAAACCACACCAAACCAAACCCTACCGCCCCAATGTTTTCACCTATGTACAGAGCAAACTGGATATGAAGTCCCTGAGGTGCACCAGGACTGTCAGTTTTGTGTGTTCCCTGGTTTGCAGCAAGCCCTGGGCTCCAGTAACCTGTGCTGGATACCTGCCAGTCCGCTCCATGGCTCCACGTGGGAGCAAAGCAATCAGTGCTGTTGAGTGGAAACCAAGGTGTAAAAAAGTAGTTGACAGCACGGCTTGCTCCCTGCTGGCTGTGGGGTTAAAGACCTTAAAGCCAGAGGAGCTCAGGAGCTCCCGGAGGTATTTTTTCCTGTAGAACCAGTTTTCATGGCAAAGCTCCACTTCTGTGTTTTACTCTTAGCATTGAGGTGAAGCTTTTTTCTCACCTGTCTCGTGAACTAGAGATGCGAGGCCGCTTCCATGCGTGTTGGCAAACGACACTCGCACTTGAGTGCTCTCATACTTCTTGTTTGATCAAGCAGGTAGGAGAGATGAGCCCGTGGCTTGTACCCTACCAAAGAGAGGAGGGATGCAAGCTGGGGGAAATGGAGCTCTCTCTCTTTTATTTATTTATTTATTTTATTTTTTACACGAGGCCTTTGCTGTTCAGGGTACCAAAACTAGTGTAAGTGAAGCACGCGTGGGAGATCAACAGGATGGTTTTCTATGTGGTATTGGGTCAGGAAAGCAATTGCTTTCCAGCATTGTGGAAGATCAGTGATCAGACCCAGCCCTGAGCCTTCTCTTCTCCCAGCTGCACGGCGGCAGTTCCCTCCGCCTGCCCTGGTGTGCCACATGCCCCGGCCCCTCACCATCTCGAAGGCGCCGGGCTGGGCCCGCACCGCGTTTGTCAGTGTCTTTCCTGTCCTGGGGAGACCAGAACGGGACACGGGAGTCCACGTACACTCTCCAGAGTGCCGAGTGAGAGAGGAGAGCGTTGTTTTGGGTTTTAAACTGGCTTTTATTGGGGCTTATTGTTTTTTAACTGGGCTTTATTGGGTTTTATTGGGTTTTTAAATTGTTTATTGCCCAATCTTGTCAAAACTTCTTCCGGTCAGAACTGAGGCTTGTGCTTCTCTAAAGCGCTGACCGCCCGTCTTGAATGTTTGCAGGGATGGGGCATCTCCCTTCTTTGGTGACCCTCTTTTGCTATCCTCTGCGCAGTGCCAGGGTGGGTCTGGCTTCATCTTCACCCACCCATTTGGTAGCTGAGGCGAGAGCTAGCTGAGGACAGCCCCCCCGCACTGGCATTTGTCACCCTCAGAGTGACCAAATGCCACGTCCAGGCCCCAATAACCTGGGTAGCGCTCCAGGGGAGTCCAGGAGGCTCGTCCAGCGGTGTTCGGTGGCCCCCGGCGGGCGGTCTCTCTCCCTCCACCCGACGGCCCCCGGCGGTCGGTCTCTCTCCCTCCATCCGACGGTCTCTCTCCCTCCATCCGACGGTCCCCGGCGGTCGGTCTCTCTCCCTCCATCCGACGGTCCCCGACAGTCCCCGGCGGTCGGTCTCTCTCCCTCCACCCGACAGTCCCCGGCGGGCGGTCTCTCTCCCTCCACCCGACGGCCCCCGGCGGGCGGTCTCTCTCCCTCCACCCGACGGCCCCCGGCGGGCGGTCTCTCTCCCTCCACCCGACGGCCCCCGGCGGGCGGTCTCTCTCCCTCCACCCGACGGCCCCCGGCGGTCTGCAGTAGCGTCCGGCAGTCTCCAGTGGGCTCCAAGGGACTCCTCCTGGTGCAGTGGTGCTGCCGGCCAGAAGATGGCAGCCCTCTCCTCGCCTCTTCCCCGGGGCTGAGGGCGGAGGAGGCGGCCCCCCTTGAGGAGGGGCGGGGGCGGGGGGTGGGCAAGCAGGGCTCATCTGCGGCTGTCAAGCCGGGTGAAGTTTCTGCTGAGCCTGCCGAGCGGCCGTGGCTGTTTCTGGCCCGCTTAGGGCTGGCGCCGCTTGTTGGGAGCTGGCTGCTCGGAGGGTCCCGGAGAGCCCCCGGCGGTCCTGCGGCACTTTGGGCAGTATGCTGCTGGAGGAACCCCGGGCGTGGTGGTGTGGTGCCCCATCGGCCCCGCGGGAGGTGGGTCCACCTCCATGGGCTCTTCCCCCTGTGGAGGTGGGTCCACCTCCATGGGCTCGTCGCCATTGTGCGGCAGGCCGACCTCCGTGGGCTCGACTCGACTCGGCTGCCGTAGGTGCTGCTCCTCCCGTCAGCCCGCTTGCGTGTTTTGGGCTGCGGAGGCATGCTGAGCGGTTCCGAGAACCTCTCCTCTGTCTCGCCCCTGAGCGTGGGCTCTCGCCTCGCTTCGCCGCGTCCTCCTCTACCAAGCACGCGTGGTGTCGGAGCCCGTAGCTGCTCAGCGAGCTGTGGGCCGGGCCGCAGGGCTGCCAGCTCCTGTGCCGGAAGGCTGGTGACGTCACCAACGGCCGTTAGGGTGGCTGGTGTGGTGGCCCATGATGCCCCGTTCCGGGTGGCCATTTTGCTTGCCAGAGAGAAAGGCCGCCCCTCGGGCACCGGGGCTGCCCTGCAGCTGCCCTTGTGTGCCCTGGGCTCCAGCTCCAGCCCCCTCCTCGTGCCAGGCCTGGGGTCCCCTCGACGGGACGGTGGCCGCAGTGTCCCGGGAGGGTCGGGGAGTCTCCGTTACCCTCCAGCCGCTGGGCTGCCTGCAAGTGGCCTCGTCCCCGCACCTGACAGCAGCAGAGAGGGGCAGAGGGGAGGAGAGGGCCTGGCGTCCTCCGGGCCGCTGCGCAGGGGCGGCGGGAGGAGGCCATTGTAGGGCCACCGAGGGAGGTCCTTGGGGCCTGGAGGTGGGGTTTTCACTCTGAGGACGGGAAGGCCCGTGGGGGATTGCTGTCCCCGGCTAGTTCTTGCCTCAGCTACCGAAGGGGTGCTTGAAGGTGAAGCCAGAGCTGCCCTGGCGTTGCTCAGAGAATAGCTGCAGATCAGTCGTGCCTCTAGACAAGCACGCAGGACCGATTTGATCTTGGCTACGGGCTCTTCAGGGGAGTGCTTGGGGTGAAGGGTGTGGAGGTGCTTCCCTCCCATCAGGTGATTCCCATGGACAGCGTAAAAGCTGTTGAGAGCAGTGCATCAGTTAAGGAGGGAAGGGAGGTGTCTTTCCTTCCTCCACAGCGACTCAATGAGCAGCAGTCTGCAAAGAGCAACCTTGCCGACTGCGGTGTGGTTGGAAGAAGGAAGACGAAGCTGGCTGCGAAGGTGTTTCTGGTGACGGCTGGCCGTGCCTGTGCTGCCACGGTGACGGCGCATCCCAACGTGCCCCTTGTTCCTGTGTCGTCCCAGTCCTCTGCTTTCGTGGCCTGTACAGATAGAGAAGGCAGTACCGACTTCTAAACTGTGCACCGGTGTCACGGGGGAAGGTGTCATCTCTCCGCTATTGACTAGTTTCCTTTCTCCCTCTGGCTCGTGCTTCTCTGTCAAGGCCACTGTGCAGACCGCGTCTTTCGGGAATTGTTTGTCTTTTCTGCGGGTTAGATGTTTACAAGCTTTTAGGTGAGAGAGCGAGCTGGCGTCGGTGGGGAGGAGGTGCTGGTGAGCGCTGTCATTTTCCTGTAATGAAAAGCATTCTGGGTGATGGAGATCTCAGGACACCTTTTCTGTATTCGTACCGTACTTGTTGCCATGATGCCGCATGAGCAGGAATAAAACAGGAGATAGGTTTAGGTAGTAATGGTCAGAGGGCAGCTTGTCTCTAGGACATTTCCTTGGCCTGAGTTGATAGGCAAGTAATCTTTATTGGAAAATGTTCTGATATGACCATGCTTGTGAATACTCTAGCCCGGTGCAACTGTGACTCTCTGGAGGAGATGAACTCAGGGGCGTGCCTGCCTATATCAGCTTGATATAGCTGATAGATGATAAAGACTTGGATAATTTTTCTTGAGTCAAGTTCTGTAGTGAATCGCTCAGGACAATTACTATTTGAGTGAATTGACTTTGGTTCTTCATGAACTTCTTCCTGAATACAAACCTGGGTTTGCATCACGGGGAATAAAGGAGAAGAAGATGCTGCAGGAATAGCAGGGGGTTCTCTGACTTTATAGTCGCACTGGTAACAGTGGAAGTGAAAGCTGAGTTTGCCTGCCTCTTGACCGTATGTCGATAGTAATAACATTGATAAAGCCTCTGTGTTCAGTGCTATACTTTTGCACAGTTTCACAGCAACGTGCAGACATTTGAAAGTAGTGCAGGCTCTTCTCTTACCTCCTTTCTTCTTTGAGATGGTAAAATATATTTTCTGAAAGGTAGAGGAGATGAAACTGTTTCAGTTGGCTTGCTTTTCTGCTTTTTCCTCTGCTTTTACATAGACTGTGCTTCTCTGATATAAAGGTGCTAGCCCCGAGTAAAGACAGATCACTCTGAAAGGGTGTCATGTAAAACATGGACGGGCTTTTGTGCATTATTAGCCTCATTAAATACAGTCCAGTGAGACCTCAGCAGAAACACCTCTTGCAAAGAGTTTCTGGGGACTATTGAGCCAGGGCTGCTATGCAGCATGCAGACTGCAGCACCATAACGTGGTGTGTAGACTTAGAAGACAATGGCAGAAACAAAGTGCTAAAGCTGGTCGGAGCAAAAAGTAACAGCTGTGTGTATCCCAGGCTCCGATGTGACTGAGAAGCAAAACCAAGAAAAGGCAAAATACCTGTGCTCAATTCTCTCTGTGATGTGTTTCAGCCTTAGCTCCACCTGGCAACAAATGCACAAACCTATCGTCCTCTAGGGTATGCCTTTTGAGATTTTCTCTCGTGCATTACCTATGTCCAGCAAATTACCTGTGTCCACATGCCTTTCAAAGTCACCTGCTGTTGTGATGCCTGCTGTTTGAAGTGACGAAGAAGAACTCCTCAGTCTTAAAATACTTTCTTTGTTAATGTCTCTGAAGTATTCTTCCTCTCTGGTTCAGAGGAAACAATGTTCTGAAATATGTGCGGAGGTCAGCGAATGTGCATATTCCAGATTTACATCTATGAAGGGGAAACTGGTATTTGTGTGCTTGTGAGCGTACGTAGATGCTGGGACTGAAGTCAGTGACTCATTTGCCTGAGCTGAGCCCTTTGCTTTTGCATTCTTACTGCAATAAGCTATGCACAAAGTCTCCCATGCAGTCCGTTATGATGGAGTTGCACTCCAGAGGGTGCAGTGAAGTGTCTGCTGTTTCCCAGGAATAATCCCAAGCACTAATTTTTCCCACAGCAAGTGATACGTGGCATCTGGTTTAGGATCTGGTGTAGCACTGTAAGAAACCACTCCTGTGTTACCAGAAGCAAGGGGCTTACCCTGTGCCAACAGTGACATTTCAGCTTTGCTTGCCATGTTAGAATGCTTTTTTAAAGTTTGTTTCTTCCTTTTTTTCCTTTTATTTTCCCCCCTTTAGTTTCTACCCCGCCTCTCCTGCAGGGTACAACCCATCTTAATGTGCATAGATTAATGTATAGAATCATAGAATCATTTAGGTTGGAAAAGACCTTCAAGACCATCGAGTCCAACCATTAACCATGCCCACTAAACCATGTAGTTTGAAAATGAGCTCTAGAGGTCATCGATCCTAACATACTGCTCACAGGAGGGCTAGCTTCTAACATGCGTAGTATGTTCACACATAGTAAAGGAAGGTAGGGGACATTTTCCGATTTCCAGAATTTCTTGCATCAGTACCTTATCCTTACTCTAGCTACATAGCTGTTCAGTTCATCACTTTCACAATATTTCAGCAAGGAACTTGGACATGCCGGAACGCAAGACTTTGGTTTCAGAAGGCATGTTGGGGCCATGGGTTTAATTCTTCATGGGTATGAAGACAAAGACTTTTGAAAAAATCATACAAGAAAATGGAAAAAAAACCCCTCATTTATCTTGTTAACTAGTTGTTTGCAATGTGGAAAAATTTATTTTTTTTCAAATTTAAATAGCCTGCATAGTGCTAATTTGTTCTAGACTCAAAGGGAGGAAAGGGTTGTCTGGTTTATCTTTCCATGGTTCTTTTGCATTTGTCATGCTCCCTGTTATTTACAAGCTCTCTCACTGATTTTGTTCTAGGCTTCTTTTTTCTTCTATTTTCTTTCCAATTAAAAAGATCTTCCTTCCCTCTAATCATATTGTGTGCCTGAAATCTCTTTCGTTTTCCTGTTATTGTCTTCCTCAGGATGATGCCTTGGAATGAATTTGTTACACTTTACCATATGAACTAGAATATTTTGGGTTCTCTCACAGACATAATGTTGAAAGAGCATTTGGAATTACTCTGATGTTTATCTCTTAGAGGATTGGTATACAAGCATGATGAGTAGGAACAACTTCCAAGAGCTGACACACTTTTTGCTCATTTCCTTGTTTCCCTTATTTAACGCTGTTGTTCAGCCGTGATTATTACTTTCTTTGGTATTATTTTCTGATTAATCTTTATCATTATTAGGAATTACCATATGATTTCTTTGTGAATCCAGACAAAGAGGTGCAAATGGTAAAGCTTAAGAGTTCTTTCTCTGATCCTGTCAAGAATTACAGGAGGATATTTGCTGCAGCAGACCCATAAAACTGCAGAAGTGCAGGACTTCTGTCACCTCGGTTTGTACCAAGGGGGAGTGAGAACCTCCTCTCCTCCAGACTATTGTGATTGATAAGCAGATGATCATGAGCTCTGAAAATGATAACTCCGTTGGAATAAAACAAAAGACCATTAACTCTGGGGAAGGAAACAAGCTAATTATTGCTGTCTTTGCTTTGTGTCATTTTCTTGGAAATGCATCCATTTGTTTTGTTAGATTTGGAAACACTGCTCTTTCCTCTTCCTTTTTCTTTCCATATGCATCAATCCTTTTGCTTATATGCCAGTGACTTGCCTTAGTAGCTAATTCTTCATATTTATTGCATGTTTGTGAAAGACAATCATGCCTCATTATCCTTTTTTTGCTTCCACTCTGGAAGCCAATACTTGTTCTTTCAAGCCTTCTTCCCCCGCCACCCCCCACCCCCTATCATCGCAGAGAGTTGGAAGGTTTTGTTCTGGATTGTTTTTGCGAACCCTTCAGAAATGAAAAACGTTCACGTTTCCTCCCTCTTTTCACCTGCGATGGTGTGCCGCTGCTTTCTCAATAGTTCTTGATGGCTTTGTTCTTTAAAACTAGCTCTCCATTCTCAAGATGAAGTCCATCACAGCCTAGTGAAAGGTAGTATCACTGCTTTGATTGAGATTGCATCCATTCTCTACAGGCTCTTTGCCATCTTGTTTGCTTTTCCTTGCAAGGTTGTAGCAGAAAAAAGGGACTAAAAGGTTCCCATTACTTACCTGCTTTTTCCCTCCTGTTACTCACAAGCCTCTTTTGACTTTGTGCTACCCACACTGGTTTGTTTATTTATTACCCACAGTTTGCAACTGTAATCCCTGTCTGTATTCTGAGTGGTCTTCTTCAAATGCTGTTATGATATTTAATACCTCTCCTCAGGTGTATTACACCCTATTTGAAAACCTACATTACCTGAACTTGTTCAACAAGTGATGTTTTGATAGGGCATGCAAGTTAGCACTTTTCCTGCGTGTGTCTTAAGAGATGAGGTAGGAGACCTCAAGCACAGAGCTCATTGCCTTAGTGATGTTTTAAGACTTGGGTCATAAGATCCCGTTGGCGTGGGACTTGTCAGATGATGCCCAGAATGTCTGAAGTGGATGCATTAGGCTAGCTGGGCATGTCGCGTAGTAGTTCTGCATGCATAATGTAGGTTTGCTGTGCCTGTTCCTGAGCACTTGTGCCTGATTTTTTTCTATCATCTGCACTCTCTCCTTTTGGGAAATGGCAGACCACGGTTGAGGAAGGGAAGTCCAGATCTAGACATGTGGCCTGGAAACCCTAGTTCCTTTTTTCCCCCATTGCAGCTGCCAGAAGTAGTTGCTTGAAAGTTGAAATTGTGTTCTTCATCAGCTGTAAAGCATTCCCTATTCACAAGTCATACCTGGAAACAGAATCATCACAGGTTTCTCCAGCACCACTGCTGTCCATTCCTGTCCTGGACCAATTGTGTACAAATGAGAAAATAGTTTAGTTTCTGTGTCTGCTCACTTCTTCATCTCTTCACCCTTCTCTCTCTCTCTCTCTCAAAAAAAAAAAAAAATCAAGAGCTACCTTGATTATGGTCAGTGGCATTGTGCAAAATATCCCTGGCCAATTGTTTCAAACTGCATCTTTAGTGTAAGGATCTTTAATACTGAGACTTGCTTCGTTCTTCATTGGTTCTGCAGAGATGGCTGCAAAAGGCAGGAGAAGAGCTGGACAGGTCACTGTGTGCAGAGCCCCCCAGTCATCTGTGCTTCCCCTGCACGTGGTTAACAGAGCAGTGGTGAGCCCTGAGCTATACCTAGTAGATGTCTAGAATAGATTTATGAAACCATACTGCCTTTAGTGGTCTTTGAATTAAAAGGTAGTTCATATGTGAATGTCTGTCAGAACGTTTGCAGGTTGACAGTGAGCTGTTACAAAAATATTTGGCAACCGCTGTGGGAAAGGTTTTCTCTGAATGTAATACATTTAAGCGTTTCATAGAAATATTTACAGCATGCGCTGTATCTAGAGCCTTTGTCTCTGATGCACTTGATGTTAATAGCACTCCTTGTGTGCTACCGGTGGAAAACCAGACATAAAATGATTGATTGACTCGGAGGCAAACAATGAAAAGCAACTGAGTCATTTAGAAATGTAAGTGACTTAAGCATTGAAGAGTAAGGCTTCGACTAGGCAATCAGGAAAACAAAACATCAGGGCTTTCTCAAATGTTTCTAGAAACGAGAAATAAATAACAAAACATACATCTTGTGAGTTTGTGTTCCCTGTTCTCATGATTGTGATTGATGAAGACTTTCAGTTCCTGGAAAGTAGTGACATTCTTCTGTATTTGAGGCTCTGCTACCCAGGTCAACTGAGCTGAAAATACACCCCCTGGTGGTATGTGCATACCTGCCCACGTATCATCAAGTTCCACTTGAAGAAGCGTGATTTTCTGGAGGTTTCCCTCCCTTTCTTCCTCACACGTTGCTCTTTAAGAAGGGCACATTCTTCCCCTTGCTCTGCCTTAAGCCTTATTAGCTCCTGAAACCATTTTGCTGAAGTTCAGTTTATTTAGCTGAAGCTTCAGGAAGAGCACTGGTTTGGCTTTTGTGTATCAACCAGAGAAGTTTGCTTTAAAACAGCTGGCAGGCTGCAGGGGAAAGGCAATGATGTGCATGCAGCGTTGACGGTCAGCAGGGGCTAACTTGCCTTAGAACACAAAAGCCTTAATGCCTGGGCAAATGACAGCTTATCTGATTGCCCCCTAATCTCTTTTCAGCACTGGCTGACAGAGCTGGAGATCTTCGCTATGATCTTTGCAGCTGCCATCCATGACTATGAACACACTGGAACCACCAACAACTTTCACATCCAGACACGGTAAGGCCACTGTAAGTCATGATGAAGGGTTGGGAAATGGAGGGGGAGAGTACACTTTGGAGAGTAACAGCACAGCCACCTAGAAAAGTGCAGGAGCTTTTGCTTTCAAGTGTTACAGGAGAAAAGTTCACTTCCTTAGGTTGCATGTAATTTTCTCTTGCTCAAGCATTTACAATGGAACGCGTGTATTCTAGCTTCCTGAGCTTTGTTTCGTGTTAATAACCAGGGAAAAAGGAAGGTCCCAAAATATTTCTGTGTAATGTTGCCGAAGACAAATTGCAGTAGAGAGTGATGTATTTTGATGAAGGTCTAGTTTTGGTGGAGATACAATAATTCAACCATTTTGTCTCCTTGTTGAATTTGAAGAATCAAGCGTTAACTGCATACGTCAAGATTTCAGCAATGTCTGTATTCACCAGAGAACACCAACACTACGCATACTGTTTTTACTTGAGTGGAAATCCACACCTGCAGCAAGGGGATACGTTTACCATTACCTCTTCAGGGATGCCATTTTTTAAAGCTTTGTAAATTGCTGGACAGTAATTAGCTGATCACAGGCTAGACTGGACCAGTGTGTTTTTTGAACTCAGAATCTTCTCTAAGGCTTTTGGGTTGGTGGAAGAGAGAAGGAGAAGATGAGGATGGCGGCAAAATTCAGAAGGGTGCAAAGACTGTGAAGTCTCTAGTTGCAGGGATAATTGGGCGTCTAATGTCTGTGTATTATTTTGACAATGGGAGCGTACTGGTAGCAATGACGAAATGTCTAGATGTCCTTGGCTGACACTGCACACTTGGGCATTTGTAAGATGCATTGCATCTTAGCCTAAATTCTATGTCAGGAGTATGTTAGCTGAATCACGCTGTGTATCACAGATACATAAAGGTTGCTAGGATAAATCACACATGTGCTCAGGAAAGCTTGGGAACATAGAAGTTTCTGCCTCTGTTCTGGGCCAAGCCACACTCCACTTCTTACGGCTTCATGCAGGCAAGAATTAGAGATCTGCTGTATTTCCCAAATACTTGTAGAAGAATTCAAGGAAGGACAGTTGCAATTTAATTTCTGTGACAGTGAACATCAGAGGGTGTGAAGTGTCAGGGGAGAAAAATAGACACTGCTCTCTGGGAAGCAGAACTGAGTGGAGACTGTAACAAATCATACTCACCCTCTGTTGCCATTAGCTTCCAGCAAGACCTTTGTCTTCAGACCAGTTCAGCCATTCATCAATCTCAGACCTACGCCCTGAAGCTTAAAATAAGGCGTGAAGTACCTTTGGTCTTACTCTATCTGACTGGCAATTGCCCTTCCAGACAGTGTAGTCTAGCACACAGATGACAGAAAGCAGTTCTATCTTGCTTACAGCCAGTTTGCTGTTCTGGAAACTATACTGGGACACATCTTGCAATGGCTTCCTTGGGTACAGTCAGGCTTTAATATGAGAGCAACATCCACAAAAGCTGGAAAGGAGTCTCGTGATTCAATTCCAAATTTATGTACCTCTCACAGCTCAGCAGTTTTTTTCAGTATGTAGCAAGGAGACTAGGTGAGTCTCAGCTGATGAAATAGATTCTGCAGTGAATTTTGATCTTTAGTTTTCTTTTACTGAATAGCAGCAATGAACAAAGTATTACAAGTGCTCTTAAAATGCTCCTATCTGTGCTATAGAACTAATCTCTGCAGCTGATCAACGGAAAACTTCTGAATGTGAGACTCTTTAGAGAGGGCAGAAACATCACCTTTCCTATGTTTTCTTTTAAATGCTAGGTCAGACTCAGCCATTCTCTATAATGACCGATCTGTGCTTGAAAATCACCATGTTAGTGCGGCGTATCGTCTTTTGCAAGATGATGAAGAGATGAATATTTTATCTAATCTCTCAAAGGACGACTGGAGGTAAAAATGAACGCGGTGGCTGCCTAGGAACATTGCAGCATCACCATAGACTGTTGTTACCTTGTTTGAACGGCAATATGCATTATTGTGTGTTACATATTAGTATTTCTATTGCTGCAAGAAAAAGAGCTTTAAAAGGTGTTTGTCTTGCTTATTTCTGCTTTTGGTTTTCACCTCTGGTAGTGAGGCTAGACTGCACGACAATGGATTATAATATACAAATTGACTCCCATCTAGTTTCTAAGTGTCACAGAGGAACCCTTTGGACACATGCATTTGTAAGTGAGTGTAGAGCTAGCCTGCTGTTTGTTGATCCTAAAGCACAAGCATAACCTGTATCCACTTTGCCACTCCCTGCCTGGAAATTGTAAATGGGACTTAATGCAAAAAAGAATCCAGTCCAGGGAGCACAAATCAGTGTGCTATATATGCCAAAGTGATGTAAGAAGGTGTAATTTAAAATAAGCCTCCTGCAGCATATGATTTATGTGCCAAAATCGGCCCATGATTTGCTTGCTAATAGCAGACAGTTCAAACTGATGAGGGCTTTCTGTTTTTATGGGGTTTTTTGAACTCCAAGGGGTGGTACTTTAAAAATAGCCCAGTGCGCTGGACAGGAAGAATTTTGCCCCACGGTCTCTCTCATGGGAGGGGAAGCAACTTGTGGGGTCTTACATGACGCACGGTGCCTCCTGCATACACTTAAATGTGATACAGTGCTGAGCAGTCAGTTCCTCTTCTTTTAATATAAATGTGGGGAAATGACCCCTTCTCCGGGGCCTGGCTTCTAGCAAGCTGGTCAGTGAAGGCGCTGCTTGCTAATCTATTTAGCCTGAATTTCCTATTTATTTCGACTTGTGGACAGTCATGGGATCCTGTACTGAACACTAGGAATAAAACTCAGGAACTTAGGTGGCTGATTTCAATCAATGTGGGGGAGTGGCCTTAGAAATTCTATCCCCCAATATAGAAAGTAGTCTCATGGAGGGCAGCAAGCAGGAACTTAAAAAAAAAAAAAAAAAAATCTACATTGAAGTGTTAAAACTCAAATTTATTTTTTTAGCTACAGCTGGTAATGTCTTGTCAAATAGTGGCAGCAAATTACTGCTTCCTGTTATATTGGCAGGGGAAATGCAAGGAACTAACAGAACAGAAACAGCAGCCTTAGAGCCACTATCGGCAAGGAACAGTGGAGCATCTAGTTGAGTAGGCTTCATTGCATAGATAGTGTCTTTAGGAAAATGGTCTGCTTTGGAACTTTAAACTGGTTTTGCTTGGATTGAAGCTAGCTTCAGATATTTCTCATTGCTTCTGTAGTGTCAGCTTGTGTGTTCTGTTGAGGCAATATGCTTAGACCCAAAGTTTTAAAGAACAACCCATCTCTCTAAGAAATACTGTAACTGCCTGAGCAAAAATGTGGAGTGGCTTGGATTGCTGCTTTGTTCTCTCTCAAGTAGGGCTTTATTATTTTGTAGCTGCTGGTCAAGCAGCGGCTGCCGGATAAAGGCCATTGTCTGGATGTGCTCTAATTCCAAAACATTGTGGGTTTTGTGTGCTTTTGCTTTTGACTGCCAGTTTGAAGTCCCACGGGCAACCATTTGGGAAGCACTGGCAACATCAGCTGACTTGAGCAGGATCTGAGGTGTTGAGAAGAAAACCAAGAAGCCCAGAGGTTCCCAGACTGGCACTCAAAAATAGGACCGTCAGTATTGAAGGATGCTTTGGGAAACTATTAAAGCATGTCCAAATTGAACTTTAATTTTGTAGACATACCTGATAAATCTCTCTCGGCAAAAGGTCCGAGTAGTGGCTTTTGGAAAGCAAGTTCTTAAGTGCCTTTCTGAGCTGAGCTCTCACTGCTTTTTTCACACTACTAGTAAGAGAAAATCTGATGGTCAGTGTATTTTGCAATCCTAGATGTCTACGTGGATTTTATCACTTTTGTCGTATTCAGTCATCTGGTTAGGGAATATATTTTCAGGAAAGAAATGTAGAAACTTGGAGCTACATTTTACTGCTGGGAAATAAATGGGCACAGGTTTTGTGAGGAAAGCAGATGAGACTGAAAGAGGTCTTTCGGGCTACAGTCAAGAATAACAGAGTTGAATGCTTGCTAGTACTTAACCTACATTTTTTTCTCCATTTATAAAAACCTCTGTCGCTTATGAAATATGTGAAAATCGGTTGAGTTGCCTCATTTCGTGCATCCCATTTGTGCAAGTCATCAAGAAGTAAATGAAGAAACTGTACCAAAACCAGATCACAGTGAATTGAGACAATAAAGTGACAGCAAAGTGAACAGATGCTTTCCAAGATACTGTTACAGATGTCTTTTCTGGCACTGTATTTCATCATTAATAATTTCCATGCAGTTTATTGAAACAGAGTATGTTTAGCGCGAGGCCTTTACCGTCAAGTACAGGATTAAAAAGGCATCTGGAACATGTGGAGCTCCTTAACACTGTATTGGAGTACAGCTTTGGGAAGTAACCTTTAATGCAATACTGACTTTGTCAGTAAAGCTGCTTGGGGTTCATCCCTCAAATAGTTCTAAGCCCTCTTTGTCAATCAGTGTTACTCCTTTCGAGATTGTGGTGAGAAACCTTGAATGTTTTTTGACTGAAGACAAATTTGGTCAGAGCCTTCTTTTGTACATAATAGCGTGTGCATGGTTGCATTGGTCACAGCCTTTTCTCGTAAAAGTTTGTTTCTATGCGCTCAGGATGGGCACATGCGTATTCTGACTGTTACACCCTTAGTGAGGATCAGCCATTGAAAATGTTTCCTTGAATGTAGCATTTTTCCTATTCATCTCCGTAAGAATAAAGTACTGAGACTTCAACTGGACAAAATGAGCAAAATAGCCCACCTCAAGAGATGTTAAGGTTGGTTCCTAGCATAGGGATTAAGTGGTCTAAAGTGGCCTTTTTCCTGTCCCTTTCCCATGAGTGCAAGGGGATGCGAGTCCTTCACTAGGATACAGCTCTAAGGTGGACACTGATACGGAGCAAAGGTGCATCTAACAAAGTGTCCAACAAAATGATGTGATGTTCTCTGAGGCAAGGAAGGTAAAACCATGAAGTAATGATGGTAAAGAGGAAATGAAGGTCTTTGCCAGATGGATCAATGCAGGGCTTTGAAGTATTTAGATGTAAAGTCAGCCAGAGTCTATCTCAACAATGAGTAGTAAAGATACCGTAAAACCGTGCTTGCTGGTGGGACTGTGCCAGATACCATGTTTCCACGTGAATCATCTGCAGGACATTGGTTAGAAAAAAAAATATCAAAGCTGTGACATTGGCCACAGGATGAGTTATTATTCAGCATATGACAGTACTAAGCCATGCAATTCACTTCAGGTTTCCCTCTTCTCCAGTTGCTTTTCCTGACACTGTTCCCTGACAACCTGCTGTCTCCACCTAATTGTTCCTTTCCCTAATTCTGCAGGGATTAGTAAAAGGCATGGGCAAGTTAGCTTAGAATTCTTTTCAAATTTGGTAGCTTGTAACTTTTTCTCAGTGGTAGGTTATAGGTGTGAGAATGTGATGACTGCTTGGCTCCTGGCCTCTGCTCTTAGGGAAATGCATGTTCTACCATGAGAAAAAACATCTGGAAGTGTAAGGAGAAATATTAAAATCCCTAATTAGTCAGCCAAGCAGCACAGCCAGGTCTGTAAAAAAGACTGTGAGTCCACAAGGGATCTTCACTGAGGGGACCTGCAAGAAAACCCATTCTGAAGCCCTAGCAGAGTCATAACAGAGTTGTCAGTAGTGACCACTTTCATGTGACTGTATTTTTGTTGCCACAAACAGTGATCTAAAAGAGGACAAATGAGAAACCCAAGCTCCGTTTATCGCTCTGCCACAGCTCTGCCGGGTGATTGTGCCAACTCACTTTTATTGGAATTCATTTCCCCTCATGTGAAGAAGCAAATTGTCTAAGCTTTCTTCTTACTTATGGGAGCACGGCAGTACCTCCGAAGGACAGTTCATTCCACTTACCTGAGGATGACGAGAGCCGTGCCCTGGAGATGCTGCTCTCCATCCAGACTCTACAGCAAAGCCGGCTGAACTGACTTGCGTTTGGGAGCAACCTTTTGTGCATACGGTCCCTTGATTGCCACAGTTGTGTTGCTTTCAATTCTGAAGGCAGACCTGGATGCTCTTTGCGGAGGAGTAACGTGCTCCAGTGCCTGCTGTAAACATGTCCCCAGTCTCCTGTGTTGAATGTAGACTGCCCCTGTGGATTCCAGTGTTTACCAAAGACGTATTTGGAAGGAGTCAGGCCCTGTCTGTCTCGAGACCTGACCCAGACTGCCCGATTCCGACCAAAGGTGTGTCAGTTGCTCCTGGTTGTGTCTGAAGTAAATAGGAACTAGGTCGAATTTGCAACTACTACAGATGCATACCCAAACCCTCCCATGAGATCCTAAATTGTTCCCTGCTGCTTTTAGGGCCCTTAGTTAATGAAAATGCACTGAAGGCTGTAGTCAGTAAGAATAATAGAGCGTTGAGTAATGCGAATTGCATTATAATGGTGAGCAAATGGATCCCCTTTTTCTCCTGAAACCGTTGAAGAAGGGCAGTTTTCACTTGGGGCTACTCTGCTCTGAAAAGGGACTGGATGGAAACAGCCCTCCTGCCTGTGTATGTTCAGAACTGCCTTTTCCCACCGTGCTGCTTCTCGGGTGTGTTAGTAATTTAGCCGCAACTCATCTGTGAATGAATGAGTGCTGTTTCATTCTAGCCCCTCTTGCCAGGGTGCCGAATGGGGTTTCCTATTCTGTCTGGGAGCGCAATAAAGCTAGGCAAGTGTTAAAAAAGAGAGAACTGGAAGGGCATGAAAATACAGGAGTAAGCGATGGAATAGGTTGCCTTTTTTTTGCTCAAAGAGGGAGAGAGATGATGTAGCAGCTAGAAAGAAAACCAAAGCCAAAACCCTCTCGTAAACCACACCAAACCAAACCCTACCGCCCCAATGTTTTCACCTATGTACAGAGCAAACTGGATATGAAGTCCCTGAGGTGCACCAGGACTGTCAGTTTTGTGTGTTCCCTGGTTTGCAGCAAGCCCTGGGCTCCAGTAACCTGTGCTGGATACCTGCCAGTCCGCTCCATGGCTCCACGTGGGAGCAAAGCAATCAGTGCTGTTGAGTGGAAACCAAGGTGTAAAAAAGTAGTTGACAGCACGGCTTGCTCCCTGCTGGCTGTGGGGTTAAAGACCTTAAAGCCAGAGGAGCTCAGGAGCTCCCGGAGGTATTTTTTCCTGTAGAACCAGTTTTCATGGCAAAGCTCCACTTCTGTGTTTTACTCTTAGCATTGAGGTGAAGCTTTTTTCTCACCTGTCTCGTGAACTAGAGATGCGAGGCCGCTTCCATGCGTGTTGGCAAACGACACTCGCACTTGAGTGCTCTCATACTTCTTGTTTGATCAAGCAGGTAGGAGAGATGAGCCCGTGGCTTGTACCCTACCAAAGAGAGGAGGGATGCAAGCTGGGGGAAATGGAGCTCTCTCTCTTTTATTTATTTATTTATTTTATTTTTTACACGAGGCCTTTGCTGTTCAGGGTACCAAAACTAGTGTAAGTGAAGCACGCGTGGGAGATCAACAGGATGGTTTTCTATGTGGTATTGGGTCAGGAAAGCAATTGCTTTCCAGCATTGTGGAAGATCAGTGATCAGACCCAGCCCTGAGCCTTCTCTTCTCCCAGCTGCACGGCGGCAGTTCCCTCCGCCTGCCCTGGTGTGCCACATGCCCCGGCCCCTCACCATCTCGAAGGCGCCGGGCTGGGCCCGCACCGCGTTTGTCAGTGTCTTTCCTGTCCTGGGGAGACCAGAACGGGACACGGGAGTCCACGTACACTCTCCAGAGTGCCGAGTGAGAGAGGAGAGCGTTGTTTTGGGTTTTAAACTGGCTTTTATTGGGGCTTATTGTTTTTTAACTGGGCTTTATTGGGTTTTATTGGGTTTTTAAATTGTTTATTGCCCAATCTTGTCAAAACTTCTTCCGGTCAGAACTGAGGCTTGTGCTTCTCTAAAGCGCTGACCGCCCGTCTTGAATGTTTGCAGGGATGGGGCATCTCCCTTCTTTGGTGACCCTCTTTTGCTATCCTCTGCGCAGTGCCAGGGTGGGTCTGGCTTCATCTTCACCCACCCATTTGGTAGCTGAGGCGAGAGCTAGCTGAGGACAGCCCCCCCGCACTGGCATTTGTCACCCTCAGAGTGACCAAATGCCACGTCCAGGCCCCAATAACCTGGGTAGCGCTCCAGGGGAGTCCAGGAGGCTCGTCCAGCGGTGTTCGGTGGCCCCCGGCGGGCGGTCTCTCTCCCTCCACCCGACGGCCCCCGGCGGTCGGTCTCTCTCCCTCCATCCGACGGTCTCTCTCCCTCCATCCGACGGTCCCCGGCGGTCGGTCTCTCTCCCTCCATCCGACGGTCCCCGACAGTCCCCGGCGGTCGGTCTCTCTCCCTCCACCCGACAGTCCCCGGCGGGCGGTCTCTCTCCCTCCACCCGACGGCCCCCGGCGGGCGGTCTCTCTCCCTCCACCCGACGGCCCCCGGCGGGCGGTCTCTCTCCCTCCACCCGACGGCCCCCGGCGGGCGGTCTCTCTCCCTCCACCCGACGGCCCCCGGCGGTCTGCAGTAGCGTCCGGCAGTCTCCAGTGGGCTCCAAGGGACTCCTCCTGGTGCAGTGGTGCTGCCGGCCAGAAGATGGCAGCCCTCTCCTCGCCTCTTCCCCGGGGCTGAGGGCGGAGGAGGCGGCCCCCCTTGAGGAGGGGCGGGGGCGGGGGGTGGGCAAGCAGGGCTCATCTGCGGCTGTCAAGCCGGGTGAAGTTTCTGCTGAGCCTGCCGAGCGGCCGTGGCTGTTTCTGGCCCGCTTAGGGCTGGCGCCGCTTGTTGGGAGCTGGCTGCTCGGAGGGTCCCGGAGAGCCCCCGGCGGTCCTGCGGCACTTTGGGCAGTATGCTGCTGGAGGAACCCCGGGCGTGGTGGTGTGGTGCCCCATCGGCCCCGCGGGAGGTGGGTCCACCTCCATGGGCTCTTCCCCCTGTGGAGGTGGGTCCACCTCCATGGGCTCGTCGCCATTGTGCGGCAGGCCGACCTCCGTGGGCTCGACTCGACTCGGCTGCCGTAGGTGCTGCTCCTCCCGTCAGCCCGCTTGCGTGTTTTGGGCTGCGGAGGCATGCTGAGCGGTTCCGAGAACCTCTCCTCTGTCTCGCCCCTGAGCGTGGGCTCTCGCCTCGCTTCGCCGCGTCCTCCTCTACCAAGCACGCGTGGTGTCGGAGCCCGTAGCTGCTCAGCGAGCTGTGGGCCGGGCCGCAGGGCTGCCAGCTCCTGTGCCGGAAGGCTGGTGACGTCACCAACGGCCGTTAGGGTGGCTGGTGTGGTGGCCCATGATGCCCCGTTCCGGGTGGCCATTTTGCTTGCCAGAGAGAAAGGCCGCCCCTCGGGCACCGGGGCTGCCCTGCAGCTGCCCTTGTGTGCCCTGGGCTCCAGCTCCAGCCCCCTCCTCGTGCCAGGCCTGGGGTCCCCTCGACGGGACGGTGGCCGCAGTGTCCCGGGAGGGTCGGGGAGTCTCCGTTACCCTCCAGCCGCTGGGCTGCCTGCAAGTGGCCTCGTCCCCGCACCTGACAGCAGCAGAGAGGGGCAGAGGGGAGGAGAGGGCCTGGCGTCCTCCGGGCCGCTGCGCAGGGGCGGCGGGAGGAGGCCATTGTAGGGCCACCGAGGGAGGTCCTTGGGGCCTGGAGGTGGGGTTTTCACTCTGAGGACGGGAAGGCCCGTGGGGGATTGCTGTCCCCGGCTAGTTCTTGCCTCAGCTACCGAAGGGGTGCTTGAAGGTGAAGCCAGAGCTGCCCTGGCGTTGCTCAGAGAATAGCTGCAGATCAGTCGTGCCTCTAGACAAGCACGCAGGACCGATTTGATCTTGGCTACGGGCTCTTCAGGGGAGTGCTTGGGGTGAAGGGTGTGGAGGTGCTTCCCTCCCATCAGGTGATTCCCATGGACAGCGTAAAAGCTGTTGAGAGCAGTGCATCAGTTAAGGAGGGAAGGGAGGTGTCTTTCCTTCCTCCACAGCGACTCAATGAGCAGCAGTCTGCAAAGAGCAACCTTGCCGACTGCGGTGTGGTTGGAAGAAGGAAGACGAAGCTGGCTGCGAAGGTGTTTCTGGTGACGGCTGGCCGTGCCTGTGCTGCCACGGTGACGGCGCATCCCAACGTGCCCCTTGTTCCTGTGTCGTCCCAGTCCTCTGCTTTCGTGGCCTGTACAGATAGAGAAGGCAGTACCGACTTCTAAACTGTGCACCGGTGTCACGGGGGAAGGTGTCATCTCTCCGCTATTGACTAGTTTCCTTTCTCCCTCTGGCTCGTGCTTCTCTGTCAAGGCCACTGTGCAGACCGCGTCTTTCGGGAATTGTTTGTCTTTTCTGCGGGTTAGATGTTTACAAGCTTTTAGGTGAGAGAGCGAGCTGGCGTCGGTGGGGAGGAGGTGCTGGTGAGCGCTGTCATTTTCCTGTAATGAAAAGCATTCTGGGTGATGGAGATCTCAGGACACCTTTTCTGTATTCGTACCGTACTTGTTGCCATGATGCCGCATGAGCAGGAATAAAACAGGAGATAGGTTTAGGTAGTAATGGTCAGAGGGCAGCTTGTCTCTAGGACATTTCCTTGGCCTGAGTTGATAGGCAAGTAATCTTTATTGGAAAATGTTCTGATATGACCATGCTTGTGAATACTCTAGCCCGGTGCAACTGTGACTCTCTGGAGGAGATGAACTCAGGGGCGTGCCTGCCTATATCAGCTTGATATAGCTGATAGATGATAAAGACTTGGATAATTTTTCTTGAGTCAAGTTCTGTAGTGAATCGCTCAGGACAATTACTATTTGAGTGAATTGACTTTGGTTCTTCATGAACTTCTTCCTGAATACAAACCTGGGTTTGCATCACGGGGAATAAAGGAGAAGAAGATGCTGCAGGAATAGCAGGGGGTTCTCTGACTTTATAGTCGCACTGGTAACAGTGGAAGTGAAAGCTGAGTTTGCCTGCCTCTTGACCGTATGTCGATAGTAATAACATTGATAAAGCCTCTGTGTTCAGTGCTATACTTTTGCACAGTTTCACAGCAACGTGCAGACATTTGAAAGTAGTGCAGGCTCTTCTCTTACCTCCTTTCTTCTTTGAGATGGTAAAATATATTTTCTGAAAGGTAGAGGAGATGAAACTGTTTCAGTTGGCTTGCTTTTCTGCTTTTTCCTCTGCTTTTACATAGACTGTGCTTCTCTGATATAAAGGTGCTAGCCCCGAGTAAAGACAGATCACTCTGAAAGGGTGTCATGTAAAACATGGACGGGCTTTTGTGCATTATTAGCCTCATTAAATACAGTCCAGTGAGACCTCAGCAGAAACACCTCTTGCAAAGAGTTTCTGGGGACTATTGAGCCAGGGCTGCTATGCAGCATGCAGACTGCAGCACCATAACGTGGTGTGTAGACTTAGAAGACAATGGCAGAAACAAAGTGCTAAAGCTGGTCGGAGCAAAAAGTAACAGCTGTGTGTATCCCAGGCTCCGATGTGACTGAGAAGCAAAACCAAGAAAAGGCAAAATACCTGTGCTCAATTCTCTCTGTGATGTGTTTCAGCCTTAGCTCCACCTGGCAACAAATGCACAAACCTATCGTCCTCTAGGGTATGCCTTTTGAGATTTTCTCTCGTGCATTACCTATGTCCAGTAAATTACCTGTGTCCACATGCCTTTCAAAGTCACCTGCTGTTGTGATGCCTGCTGTTTGAAGTGACGAAGAAGAACTCCTCAGTCTTAAAATACTTTCTTTGTTAATGTCTCTGAAGTATTCTTCCTCTCTGGTTCAGAGGAAACAATGTTCTGAAATATGTGCGGAAGTCAGCGAATGTGCATATTCCAGATTTACATCTATGAAGGGGAAACTGGTATTTGTGTGCTTGTGAGCGTACGTAGATGCTGGGACTGAAGTCAGTGACTCATTTGCCTGAGCTGAGCCCTTTGCTTTTGCATTCTTACTGCAATAAGCTATGCACAAAGTCTCCCATGCAGTCCGTTATGATGGAGTTGCACTCCAGAGGGTGCAGTGAAGTGTCTGCTGTTTCCCAGGAATAATCCCAAGCACTAATTGTTCTCACAGCATAATCACACCCTTTTCTTTTAAAAGTTCATTGCTGTGCATTCATGTTGTCTGCATCTCTTGTTTGTATTGACAGAGAGGTTTGTGCTGCTGGGAATGAACCAGACCAGGGAACTGACCAGGACTGGTGAAAAAAAAAGATTCAAAATAATTTGTTTTCAGCCACCATATCATCATCTTGAATGCTGTTGGCTATGCAACTGATTGTACATAATGGTGGGGTGGAGGAGGTGGGTGCACTGGGGTAAGAGCGAGGCCAGCTGATGCATCTTAACGTGCGTGCAGAATTCCTGGTGGGGGGACTCATTATGTGTCACCCATGGGCTGGGGTAAGCACAGCAGTCTTGTGTCTCTACACAGTGGTGGCCTGGGGCTGGAACTTGAGCACGGCCACTAGAGGCAAGAGAGGCATGCTGAAAATAGACCATGTCCTTCATGAAACATTCATGAAAAGAAGAATGGTAACTTTTATTTTTAAATGAAAGCTGACCCATTTTTGAATCTCCCAAATCATGAGCTGGTATGCTAACCTTGGGCTGTTCTTCTTCTGTTAACCTGTGAATAGCTGAACTGAGAGAAAGAGAAAATAAATTTGTATTGTGTGCTAGATTAGAATGTTGTGATATTTTAAAATGTCTAGGACATCCATATTATCTGCAAATGAATTGCAACGGGATCCTAAAGAAGTTTGCTTAACAAAAATTCATACAGGAATAGTGTGAATGAGTATCAGCGAAGTAATGCAGGTTCTCAAAGGTCTTGACTGCATATATGCATCTAGGAGGGTTTTTTTAACATGCTGTTTTTCCTTTAATAATATGACTAAACTTTCAACACAGGTATCAACCAGTTTTAGTCAATTCGATAGAGACTCAGGTTCAAAAGTTCACCTGATTCATGCTGAGGCTTTAAACGGTCTTTTTACTTCCTTTTAAGAATGCCCTATAAAAGAAACCAATTTAAGAGGTTTGTGCTTAATTGAAAAAGGAGTACTAATACTAACATGGTCTTCAAAAAACATCCAGGATTTCTCTTAGCAAAGATTAGCCACCTGGCTTAATTTGCAGCCCTCCCACTCCTGTGTTTGTGTAGAAAATCATTCATCCTTTTCCCCATCCCTGAAAGAGGGGTAATGGAAAGAGTGACATACAAAGGCAGAAGTACTGTCCATAATTTACAGATAGACAACAAAAGAAATTGGAGTTTGTCTGATGCTGTTTTTTGTGTTTCTCTTTCCTTGCTCCTCTCATCGTGATGCCATCTAAAAGGGAATTCAGAGCTCTAGTGATTGAGATGGTGTTGGCCACCGATATGTCCTGTCACTTCCAGCAAATCAAAGCCATGAAGAACGCTTTGCAGCAGCCAGAAGGGTGAGTCACTTCACAACACTGCAGTGAGGGGCGGCATGTCAGCTGGTGCTTTGCCATTGTGTTTGACTTCAAAAGCACCTCTCCAGAGGCCCTCATTCTCTTTGATGTCCACATAAATTCTCTTTCTGCTGTTGAATTTTGAATGAATTCACTTAGGAGTGGACTGGCACCCCCGTATACACACAACTCTATTCTGTACTGGTGGACAAAAGCTTGCAAAGGTCCCGTGTTGGGATAAGCCTCCCTGGGCATTTCCCTTTGCGTATCAGGGTAACATCAAGGACATGATCCAGCTGAGTGACCTCTACAGCTTGAGTATGACTCAAGGTTATAGGATCTGCGGAACACAACGCATTGCCCTTCTGCAGATGGTATCAGCTGCCACCTCTGCAAGGGGCCCGCTCCATAACCAGAGGACAGATGAAAACAACTTGAGATCCACTGAGGGAAGGACTCGAAAATAACAGATGGAGCAGAATGGGAAAGGCCTTTTCTTCTTCCCAATACACCACTGAGAGCTGTCATATTTTGTTCACAGCTCTTCCCCATAAAATTCCTTTTATACCGCAGAAAGCTCTGAGTTATGGTCATTTTTTCACCCTGGACACAGGTCTGTCCAGAGCCTCCCAGAATTATACCTGTATCAGACCAGAGGGCAGCCAGCCACTTGGTCCTCTCAAAAGCTACAACTCTTCTAGCTATTTCAGACAGTCAAAAGCTGGAATTAAAAAATGAGACTACCCATCCCAGGAAGCATTATTTACTGGGTTCTTGGGCTAGCCTCTCAGGTTATGGTTTTAAGAAATAGGCAGCCTTTTTTGTTCTGTGGAACCAGTTGCAAGGATCTCCTTCTGACCTCACACTAGTTTTCTAGCAGGGAAACTTTTATCAGTTACTGTGTAGACTCATCAGTGCCCCTGAGATCAGATCGTAACTGTTTACTACAGTAAGATGGTAGGGACCAACTTCTTTTCTGAGCTGCATAAAATGCAGCCCAGCTGAAATGGGGAACACAGCAGCTCTTCAAGCCTGCTTGTGCAGACAGGCAATCCTGGAAAGGAGCTCAGTCAGGCTGAGCAAAGTTTCTTTTTGCACTTCTTAATGTCTCTTTTACAACAGGAATGGTGTATTTTGGAGAAATTAGACGATCTTTCATAGCTGTCTGATTTTGTCAACACAGAAATCACTCCATTAATATTCTGGCCAAAGATTCTAATGATCTCATTTCCCTGCTTAGGTGAAATTTTTGTCATTCTCCACTGCAAGAGCAGACAATTAATTTGTTTGATCCTTTGGGTTTTCAGAATTGACAAGCCGAAAGCCTTATCACTGTTGTTGCATACAGCAGATATCAGTCATCCAGCCAAGGCCTGGGATCTCCATCATCGCTGGACCATGTCTCTGCTAGAGGAGTTCTTCAGACAGGTAAAGATAGGGAAGTTCCTTTGT
Source organism: Haliaeetus albicilla (assembly GCF_947461875.1). Taxonomy (NCBI): domain Eukaryota; kingdom Metazoa; phylum Chordata; class Aves; order Accipitriformes; family Accipitridae; genus Haliaeetus; species Haliaeetus albicilla. The sequence continues at coordinate 33,043,156 of NC_091484.1, read as the reverse complement.
ATTTCTGCAGCACAGAGGAACTGTGTAGGATTGGGCAAGGAAGTAGGAAAATATGAACACAGATCTTTTCCTTTTTCTCTGATTTATGCAAGAACCTGCTAAATGATATGAAACTTTCTCTGGCACTTCTCAGTGTCTACGAAACTGGCACCAGTAACGCTGGCTACTATACCTCTTGGGAAGTTAGTGTCTGATACACTGCCTCTAGATATAGGCGTTATCTACATAGTAGAAACTATAATTTGGGAAGCTAATATGTGTTTCAAATTAGCAAAATATAGAATATGTGACATTCTACTTAGCTGTAGAACCATAGAAAAGAGATTTAGGTAGCTGTACTTTGTAGAACTGTACTTAATATAGTTGGGGTAGATGCGAAAAATGCATTACTCTTATTTAGATGAAGTGAACTGATCTAGTTTATAGCTCACAGTGGACTGCTTGTTGACAGACCCACAAATCTAGACAAATCATTAAGCTCTGTGTGGTAGGTATAAGCTCCCCAAGTGAGTAATTAAAAGCATTTAAAGACCTGCCTTAAAAAAAGAAAAGTAAAAGTAAACAGAGAACTTAGGAATGTTTAGGGTACTTTTCACCAGTATGAATTACTAAACTAAGCAGAAAACTAAATGCTTAATTTCCCTCCAAAGTTCAGTAACTTCATGTTTTATAGTAAATCTGAATGCAAAAAAGAAAAATGCATGATAATTTTTAAAAAGTTCTAACAATTTTTTTAAATGGCATCTATTTTTAAAGGCATTGTGGGAATGCCTTCTTAATAAGGACATTGCAAGAATTTGCTTTGAAATGAATCCTTTAATTTGTTTTTCAAACCAAGAATGGGTTTATGAGGTGGAAGCAGATAGATCATCCCTGCTGCTGTCTCTGTGTTGCCACGCAGGAGGCTCATCCAAGTAGGATGGTTTTCACATACATTTTAGGGGAAAATCTGTGCATGTTTATGCTTTTCTAGCTCAAAATTATACTAGATGTGTTAAAATACACCACTGCTGAGTCCCCTACAGACTGGTGAGGGAATGAAGATTAGCTATATATGAGACCACAAAAAGCCCAAGTTTTGATCTGTTTTACACATGTAATGAAGACAAAATTATTATTTTATGTTTTCATAAGAATAATTTTGTTTCAGCCAACAAATCCTACTTTAGTTTTGAATGACAAATGCCTCCACTTTTAGATAGATCTTTATATAAAACTTGTATTTTAGTTCCAAATTCAGATGCAGTATTAATTCCCTCTTCAGGAAAACCCTTAAGCTTACCATGAAGTATAGACTTGTGTTCACTGAAGTTAATTAGTACTAGATCAATAAATACATCCCGACCTGGCAGCAGAAGAACAACACACATTTCTCACAAGCTGAGCAGTACCACTAGCCAGGGGGGACCATGGTGATAAGAAACTGGGCTGGCCTCAGATTAGGTATTTATTTCCTTATGCTCTTCACCTGTAGAAGGTGTCCTGTCCTTTCTGTTGTGTGCTCTGCAGAGACTTAATCATAGAATCATTTAGGTTGGAAAAGACCTTCAAGATCATCAAGTCCAACCATCAATCATGCCCACTAAACCATGTCCTGAAGTGCCATGTCTACGTGCTTTTTGAATACCTCCAGGGATGGTAACTCAACCACTTCCCTGGGCAGCCTGTTCCAATACCTGACAAACCTTTCAGTAAATAATTTTTTCCTAATATCCAATCTAAACCTCCCCTGCCGCAACTTGAGGCCATTTCCTCTCATCCTATCTCCAGCCACCTGACAGAAGAGACCAGCACTTACCTCACTACAACCTCCTTTCAGGTAGTTTTAGAGAGCTATAAGGTCTACCCTCAGCCTCTTTTTCTCCAGACTAAACAACCGCAGTTCCCTCAGCCGTTCCTCATAAGACTTGTGCTCCAGGCCCCTCACCAGCTTGGTTGCCCTTCTAAAGCCTGACTTAACCTATATTAGTACAGGTCCCCAGCCCTATTGGTTTCCAAGTATTTTGTGATGTTACACAGGTCTTCCCACACCAAGTAACCATGTTGTAGGTGTGAATGATGCTTCTGAGTACAATACTGTTTTTTTACATTCAGCAGCTATGGTGAGCATCTCTTAAAGCAAACACATGAATTAATTTGTTTTACTAATGCACTTTAGCTAGCCCTGAGGGAGCTGCTCAAATAGCTTAGATGAATTCAGGTATCTCTCTGAGCAGTTAGGGGTTCCTTCCTAAAGAGAATTAGGCACTGGGGTTTTTAAGAGGCATAAGGAGTAAGAGAAGAATGATGATTAGGTAAGAGCTGGCATTGAGAGACAGTTTTCCTGAGAGATGCAGCAGACATAGTAAAGGAATGTTACTTGGAAATATTTCTGTGTTTGGTTTCTGTTTTACCCTGATATTTGTGTATCAGACTCCTAACATAAAGCAGAATTGTTCTGCAACAGAAGAATACTATTGCTTGTTGTTCCACCCAAAACTCTAACAGGTCTTGTGCCCCCATTTCATGTGTGTTGTATTAACAAAAAGAAGAAGAATTCAGCTCTTCTTATGCCTGCACAAGTTTTTCTCTGGTTAGTGTGCTGGCTATTTTAGCTTCCATTTAACATTAGTCAGAACACTGGCAAGAAGTTCAGCGCAGTTAAAGTGAGCTGCTGATTTAAGGAATTGATTCTCTAGTATATTTAACAGGCAATTTAAATTTGAATGCTCAGTGGAGAGTATTGCAACTATGTCATCCTATATGTCTTCTCAGCATAAAGCAATATGTTATAGAGTGACTGAACCAAGTTAAAAGGCTTTTTGAGAATACGCAGCTTGAAAGACTAGAAAAAAATAGGGTTATAAAACTTGATCTTGTGCACCATCTTGTGACGTTAGCAAAGGACTTGCAGTTTTGGGGACTGGAAAGCATATTTGGACTTTTGTACTTAAGTAAAATGTTGACAATGTCAGACTCATAGAATCATAGAGTACCAGGTTGGAAGGGACCTCAAGGATCATCTGGTCCAACTTTTCTTTGCAAAAGCTCGGTCTAGACAAGATGGCCCAGCACCCTGTCCACCTGAATCTTAAAAGTGTCCAATGTTGGGGAATCCACCACTTCCCTGGGGAGATTATTCCAATGGCTGATTGTTCTCATTGTGAAAAGTTTTCTTCATGTGTCCAGTCGGAATCTCCCCAGGAGTAACTTGTACCCATTACCCCTCGTCTTTTGCATGTGACTCCTTGTAAAAAGGGAGTCTGCATCTTATTTGTAGCCACCCTTTAGATACTGGAACATGGTGATAAGGTCTCCCCAAAACTTGCTTTTCTCAAGGCTGAACAAACCCAGTTCTCTCAGCCTTTCCTCTGGAAGGCAGGCTTCCCAGTCCTTTGATCATCTTTGTGGCCCTTCTCTGGACCCTCTCCAGCCTGTCTGCATCTTTTTTGCTTAGTGGGGACCAAAACTGGACACAGTATTCCAGGTGTGGCCTGACAAGCGCTGAGCAGAGTGGGGTAATGACTTCTTTACCTCTGCTGGTGGTACCCTTGTTAACGCAACCCAGCATCCTGTTGACTTTCTTTGCCGCAGCAGCTCACTGTTCACTCATATTGAGCTTGTTGTCCACCAGGACCCCCAGACCCCTTTCCACAGAGCTGCTCCCCAGCCAGGTAGATCCTAGCCTGTGCTGCACTCTTGGATTATGTTTTCCCAAGTGCAAGACCTCACACTTGTCCTTGCTGAACTTCATAAGGTTCTTGTTAGCCCACTCTTCCAGCCTGTCCATGTCTTCCTGCAGGGTGGCTCTCCCTTCCAAAGTGTCCACTTCCCCACTCAGTTTGGTATCATGAGCAAACTTCATCAGGGTACACTTGACCCCACCATCCAGATCACTTATGAGGACACTAAACAGCACTGGGCTCAATATCAATCCCTGGAGGTCCCCACTTGTGACAGGTTGCCAGTTTGAAAAGGAGCTATTTATCATCACCCTCTGGGTGCAGCCTGTCAGCCAGTTCCCCACCCACAACACAGACCACTTATCTAGACTATAACGCATCAGTTTCCCTAGGAGGAGGCTGTGGGGAACTGTATCGAAAGCCTTGGAGAAACCCAGGTAGACAATGTCCACTGCTCCCCCCACATCAACCAAGCAGGTTACTTTGTTGTAGAAAAATGTCACTGTTCCTTTGGAAGAAAAAAGTAATCTGCATCTGGCCAGCTATGACCTGTGAATTCCTTACCTGAAAGACTAAAAACGACATGCAAAGAAGTGCAAGCCCTAAAAAATCAGTCCTGACACTGATGTTGTCTCTTGAAAGGTTTGCTCTGAGAACTGAGTTTTGCTGGGGTTCTCTGGAGAACAGCAGTGAGAAGCGTTCTTGTGCTCAAGTGGGTTTTTAGTTGGTGCATAGAAATACCAAGCAGGCAGGGAAAGGTCTGAGGAAAGATTCACTGGAATCAAGATGCTTAATTCACCAACTTATACTTGGACTACAACTTCTCCAGCCAGACTCAAATTCTCCACAATTTGTGTTAAAAAATGAAACAAAACCCCAAACCAAAATCAAAACTTAATTAAAGAAAGTAAAATGAGAGGCTTTTACAGTCATGACCTAAGATATCAAAGTGCAATGTATCTTGTCTTTTTCTAATTTCTTCTCAATTTTGTTTCTCCAGGGTGACAAAGAAGCAGAACTAGGGCTTCCCTTCTCTCCACTCTGTGATCGCAAGTCTACTATGGTTGCTCAGTCTCAAATAGGTATGTCCCTTTTGGTGCACACAAAGTAGCATCTTGAAAGCAAAACTTACTCCTCCCTGTAGGGCTAAGATCATGGTGTTCTCACGTCATTTGGAACTATGTTAAAGAGAGGAGATACAGCGCAATGGCGTTATTTTCCCCAGATCAACAATTCAAAGCTGAGGAGCCATTGAAATCTATGGTGGTTGTTCCATGCAGTAACCAAGTTGCCTCTGCAGAGATTACTACAGTGCCTGGTTATGACACTACTCCGTGGTTTTCTGAGCTATGAAGATGAGGCACACACGGCAACATGTTGTGATATGAGTATCATTGGTGGATATGAAAATGTAACGTCAGTCCCTTTGATGACCTGGGCAAAACTTATTATGTGTTTTTCCATTTATTCCCCCCAGCCTTTCTGTCTCAGTGCTTCAAGCCAGCCAATATTTTTCACTGAAGCTGAGCAAATAGCAACCCTTTTTCTGCTCCACCCATTCAGAAACAGAGATCTTTTTACAGACTCACCAACAGCTATTTCTCTACCTGTCCTCCAGTTGTTGAGTGAAGAAGTAGGAGAAGGATGAGACAACAAGCCTGTTATTTGGTGAGAAAACAAGAGGGGCTAAGTGAAGCAAAACTGTTCAGGAGACTGGGAGCAAAAAAAGACAGCAGAAAAGGTGGATTTGTGGGTGGATTTTTATACCTAGGAAGCAAGTGAATTAAACAGAAGAAATGATCTAACCTCAACTGGAGAACAGGGAACCAAATGGAATAACAAAAGAAAGGTAATGCGGACCCCAAAAATGAAGGAATCAAAACCAGAAGCAGAAAGAGAGAAAATGTATTAAAGGAAAGCAAACAAAAAATTTGAAGTATGAAGTTTCTCTCAAAGAATAAGACAAAGATATCCCTGAACCTAGGAAAGTTCAGATTCATATCTGTGGCTAAGAGCCATTTCTGTTTAGAATTATTTCATTGTTCCTGTTAGGCAAGCCATTCTACGAGGGACCCCATCACAGATTTTTCTAGCTTTGGAAGTTTAGACAGTTCAGCCAAGAATCTGAACTTGAAAAGCCCTGTGAAGGCCTGGCCTGGTTGCCAGACTTGTAGTGTTTACTCCTCTGCAATGGTAACCCAGAAGAGTGGGAATGTGTGTAGAGCGCAGTACAACTGTGTTCAGCTAGCAGCTCAGTGGAGGGAAGCAGCAGCAAACTTGAAGTGCTGCAGTCTCAGCTAAAACGCATATTGAGTGCTCCTGGGCACACTACACCTACTGCTGTGCTGTTGGAGAAGATAAACGCTCTCTCTCTCTGGCTGGTGTGGAGAGAAGCGCATGTAGAGACTTCTTTTTCACATCCCTTCTATCAGCTTTCAGATATGTCCCTCACTCCTTATGGGGAAGAGGAGTTGTGCTTCCCACAGGATCCTTCTATGCAGGGTTGTGTGTGCTTGGAAACCAGTTTTCCTTGTCCTCTTCTTTTGTGCTCCTTTGCTCAGAAAGGCCAGAAGTGCCAAGAAACTTCTGCACCAATGCCCCTTGTGTCAAGCCACTGCAAAATTAATGATGAATTAAACCATCACCAGCACAATTCCACCTTATAAAAGAGGCACTCTTCAGTACGCAAAGGCATCCTTATTTAGTTATATACTATTTGTCATTGTATTTGATTTGTGCAGTTTAGTAATCCATTGACATTAATAGGCTACTTTCTATAAATCTTGCCTTTTAACATCATAAAATTTTCATTTCTCAGTCTGCTGCGCATATTGGCAGTGTCTTTCTGTAACGTCTCCTTTGTTAAAACCTCTTGTATTTTCTGGCTATCTGCTGAGGTAAGGCTTTCAAAGTTGTAGGATAGATTCTCAGACAAATAATCTGTTCCTATTCATTTATTTACCTGATTAATAGCCTTAACTAATTGTTTCTTGGAATAATAATTACTACATTTCTTTGCAAAACTAAGTTCTTACTGAATTCCAAATTGTGCTATTATCTGCAGCAAGCAGCCATCAGTTTCCACAAAGAAAAGGCCTCTGTCCTTTGTGACATAAAATTGTGCTCTTGGTTCTGTCAGGGACAGAGCCTAGAAATCCTGTTCTGGTCGCTCAACTTGTTTGTAGTTGCTGGTATGCTGCTCTAAGGTCACTGTGGATGCAACAACAGTGGGCAAGAATTTTCATTAACACAAGTTTTTCACAAATGCAGACTGCAGGTTTTGCAGTACAGACTTTTTCCATGGAAATGAAGCAATCTAACAGCAAAAACTTCCTCAAAAGAAAGAATCTCTCTCCTGTTGCTTCAGTTTGTGAAGAAATGGTTCAGAGTTTAAACTGCTGATTAAAAAAACCCCTGAATATCAAATAATGAACCTGGTTTTTAAAACCTATTAATGTTAATGCTAATGACCAATTTATCATCCTTTTTCTTCTTCAGTAGAATGAGTGTGGTAAATATTTCTGTACCACAGTGAAATACAGAAATCGGGAGATTCATGTCCGGAAGTCAGGCTCCTTATCAGAGTGGAGGAGACAAACCACAAAGAAAACCAGGCCAAGACTTGTATTTCCCAACAAGAATATGAGGAGTTAAAGCTTCTCTGTCTGTCTCAGACTGTAGGAAGCTTGTTTGACTGGAGATCAGCCTTTGTTGTCATTGTCCTCTTTTGCAGCTGATAAATGTAGCAGCATCCTTTTATTTTTGTCCTTTGGCTGGCAAGAAAGAAAATTGCAGCTTCAGAAAATATTGATAAAGGCTGATGATTATTTTGTTTGTTTGTTTGTTTTTTGGTGGTGGTGTGCTTTAGGAAGAGTGTCCTCTAGCCAGTGTTTGCCATGGTGATGTTCTCAGGTGGAATGAACGAACACTAGGCATGTGCCTGGAATCAACCCTTAGCATGCAGTGTTAATTGGTAGAATAATCTTAATCACTGGGGTACAGAAATATTTAACACGCTCATTCTATTGAAGAAGAAAAAGGATGATAAAATGGTCATTAGCATTAATAGGTTTCAAACCCCAGGTTCATCATTTGATATACAGGGTTTTAATTAGCAAACTAAATCACCATATTTAAATCATAGTGTCTTTAGGTAGGAAGAGAGAGAACACAGTGCAGGGAGAGGCACTTGGGAATATGGCATAAGTTACATAATTATTAATAAATTCCTAGGTTTTGTTTCTATGATAGCAGATTATGTTTCCCAACTTCATTGTAATCCCTACTTCAAGGTAACAGTTGAATAACTTATTCATGTTCTAGGGAATAGAGATAAAAATACCACTTATCAAAGAAAGGTTCTCCTAGGTCTGTCTTTGAATTTACCTGTGGTCCCTTGTGCCACCTCTGCCTGTCTTTGTTGATGAAATGCAAGACTTCTCCCAGGGAAAACTTGTTTCTTAGACACTTAAAACTGGACCTTGTATTTATGTGCAAGTGTTGAGTATCGCAGGAAGTGGATCCCACCACCTTGCTGCTGAAGTTAGTGACACAGTCAAGTGTCTGATATCAGAGATTTGCATGTCTCAGGGTTGTTAGTGGTGACGGAGCAAATGGCAGTTGTATTACTCGCCAAGCAGAAGTGACAAGGTACGATGGCTTAGGTTTCTTCGGTCATTAAGAAGTAAAAATTTTTTTGAGTGAACAGGAATAGAAGAGCCATATAGACAGGCAGACACACACACAGAAGTAAATTAAGTTCTCATTATCCTCAGGATTCCTGTGGCACACTTTTAAAAAATTGTATGAAGTTTGCTGGGATTATCTGGGTTATGATCTAGTACACAGTCTTCTGTTGTGGCTTTATGCTGCATACATTTCTGATTAACTCTGTGGGAGGAATGGAGTTCTTTTTTCCCTAAATTTGAATAGATAAGACTGTCTCAGTGTTATGGAGGCACACGATTCAGATGTTCAGATACAACTGAATGCATATTTTCTCCAGATTTATGGAATGTTAGTATGAAATTCTGAGAACTTGCAAGTAACATGTTTAATTTGGCTAGGCATGAAAATACACTTAATTACCCATCCTTTTAGAAAATTAGCAAAAATCAGGGGAGGGAAATGGAACTGGAAGGGTGCTCAACTGCTTTGCACTCAAGATGTGGATCAAAGCATCTGTGAATTCAGGTGCCTGGCCCATGTGGTGTCTTCTCCTTTTATCTTTCTGTAATCACCTAGAATCGCCAAGGTCTGTCATAGAAACATAACATGACCCAGTCAGGGAAATTATAATAGTATGAATATATAATTAATAGTTGATAATTGCCAAATCTTTAAAAATTGTAACAGTAGGGAAAGACCTGAATCCCGATGTGCCTTAGGAGGGATTAAGGATGTCATTGTTTTCTTGGCTACCTGCAGCGCTAAGAAATTTGCTAAGTGAAGTGCTAAAATGAACATAAGAAATAGCCCTTGCCCCAGGTGAGAATTTTGGGGAAGGTGTAAGGTACTTTAAGCTCCTCACTCTCACATTTTTTCTGTGCAACTTTGGTTTTCCTTCATCTCATGAGCTTATGGCCACAGGGCCCTTCAGTCTGCCTTTCCCAACATTCAGATTAGAGCCATATTCATCTCTGCCAAACTGTATACTGAAGTAGAAATTATTTGGCCCTTTATTTTTTTCCTTTCCTTATATTAAAAAAGGGGCGGGGGGAACATCTAAATCTCTTTTATTATGAACAAGAGCAAGCTGGCCAAGCACTGAGGAGTGAATATTCACAGCAACCCACTGATACGCAGTAGGGAGGTTTGCATGTTAACTCCACACCAGCAAAGCTTACCAGTATTATTGCTGTTACATTAATTTTCTGCTTTTAGAGAGTTCATCTTTGAAACTGGGTTTTATCCAAATCTGCTAGGAATTTGGCTTAAATATCACACTACTCATATAAAACAAGTTCTACTGCATCTGTTTATGTTCTGATTTGCCACAGTTTCTTTCTGGTGTTGAAGTAGGTACCTTTTATTGCATGCTATATCCAGGCTCTTGGGTCAGGGATTAATGTATAACTCCATTTTCCCTTTCTAGTATTTGCTTATCCCTTTTTCAAGGTATAATTTTTTACGCTCTCTTTTACAGTGTGGTTGTCTGTGATCACTGAAGCAGTGACTCCACATAAATCCTTGTCTTGCCTGCTTGACTCTGCTTGTGTTTTTGCTCAGGTTTCATTGATTTCATCGTGGAACCCACTTTTACTGTGCTGACTGACATGACTGAGAAGATTGTGACTCCGCTCATTGATGAAGCTTCCCGTTCTGGCATGTCTGGGTTCAGGCGTTCCAGGTGAATAACCATGCGCCCTTTCCTTTCACTCTGCACATGCTGCCATTGCACCCAACTCCCCCGGTTTCCCCACCACAGCATATGTCTTCCATGTGGCTTAAAGCCCCATATCTGCATTGCCAACACTGCAGCTCACCTTGTGACGTGACTTTGTTGCAGGGAAACTCCAGCCCAGGGGAGGGCAAAAGGGGAGGCTGGCATGAACCCAAGCCATGATTCCAAAGGCAGTGAACACAGATGGTTGTAGCCATGCAGTCACGTGAACTTTAGTGCTCTCTCAGTCACTAATGTCAAAGAGAAGGTAGAGGGACTTGTTTTGAGGCACTCATTTCTTCATGTCTAGAAGTATAAATGAGATTGAAATACCAAAGAGGACTGGGATGTATAAGCACAGTTTAGTGACAGTATTTAGGGTTATGCAAATGTGTGAAGTACAACCAGAATTTACCTGGAATTCAGCTGTAAGGACTCTTGGCCCATTCAACCTGCTCTGCTGTTGTAGAGAAACTACTCTTTTAGTAGTTTCGTGGACAGGGCATGTCTTGGGATTCAAATGCCACATGGCTAGTGCTCCCTAGGGTAGGGCTACCAAGTCAGGACTCCCTCTCCCAGGTGACTTCTTTACTCTTGGGCTGTTACACAAAGAGCAAGCACTAATATTTTTCTACGTCAGTGGTCTTGCTGCCTATATCAATATGTGTGCAATAAAGTGTCCATCCTTGAAAGACAACTGTAGGGTGTGTAACTGAAATGAGTGCCTGATTTCAGCTGAGGTGTCAGCTGAGGTCACCAAGCCCTGGACAGAGGTTGGCCTCCTGTCCTGTGCCTAATGGCTGCCATGGTGAATTTTAGGAGGCTCCTCCTTTGACATATTTGATTTCTAGAATTGTCTGACTCTCCAATTAATATTTAGGGAGTGAAGATGCACAATAAAGGTAATGGCAACACTTTGAGTGATTCTATTTCTTAGGGACTGTGAATACCAAAAAATAAGCAGGGAAAAGCTGCCCTTTATTTCTAATACTGGCTCAGGTTGTGGTGTTTGCTTTAACATCATTGCCCTGGGGTGGGTCGGAGGGAGGGGAGGATGAGGGAATCAAACTTAGTTTTTGATTTTCCTGGTTGACTCTGTTAAGTTATCTAGACTTACAGTCATTATTTCTTCTTAGCTGTACTTGGGTGTATGGCATACTGATTTCTTCTGTGTTTGTGATCTTGTGTCCCAGTCTGAATAGCATTAATCCCTCCGAAGTTAAAAGATCAAGTGTCAAGAGCACTGGGTCCGAAGGAAGTGCCTCACTCAACTGCTCCATACTCACTGTGGACTTCAAATGTTTTAAAGCCACCTGGACTGAGGTGGTGCAGCAGAACCGGGAGAAATGGAAAGCACAAGCCACCAAAGGTAACAGCCAGGCTTGTTAGTGAAAGAATAAAAATTCTTTTCACTTCTTCTTCTTCAAGCTCTTCTTCAATCAAATTATTCTCCAAGTAAGCACTGTTAGTTTGAAAGAATCTGCTTTTCAAGGTCAACAACCTACACTGAGTTCAGAAAGATAGGAATATTGTGACTCATCTGTGCCTTATACTCTTCTTACATGGTGTAAGTGTACATAATGAAGAGGATATGGACAATGGGAGGAAAAAAAAGTAATTGTAAGGGAGGTCCCCTAAAGTCATGAGTCAGACTCAGGGTGGGTGCAAAAATAGCTGGAACAGCATTTGTAGAGATAGGTTATCAATTGTTCACTGTTAAGGCTGAAAAAGGTATATATGATAGTTCAGGGAAGAAGGACAAGATATTCTGGATTCACAGCTGGTTTCCTATTTCTAGTGATAACTTGGATAATGAATTGGGAACTGTGCTGCAAATGCTCATGATGTCATTAATCTGGGAGGAACTGCAAATATTTCAGAGAATATGACAGCTGCGTTGGTTGCAAGTTGACCATGGTTGAATATTGCCATGCTACTAAAAAAGACCCCCAACCCCTCCCTGCACCCCCAAATAAAAAAAAAAACAACAAAAAACCAAAACCAAAAACCCACACCTTGCTTCTAAGATCCCTCTGGCATTCTTCCCATTTTTCCAGCAGTATCAAGGCCCTTACAGCAGTCCTGCGTCCAGTTTTGGCCACTCCAGTTCAGGAAACATATGGACCAGTTGCAGACAATACAGAGTACAGCAATAAGAATGATGGTAACTGTTGTTTATAGCTGAGAAGATTTATAGCTGAAAGCAGTTTTCTGAAGACTACTGCAGCTGCAAAATAAGGGAATTATTTTTTTATTCAAATACCCTAGGCTGTTAAGAGGAGAAAAAATTGGCAGGTGATTATAAACTGATAATAAGTTAGACATTGGCAAATCTCCATTGTTGGAGGCCTTTCGGAACTAATGATATCCATCTGTTGAGAATGACATAGGTATAACTGCCCCTTGCCTCCAGGTGCTGGATGATTGCCCAAGGTCTCCTTGAGCCCTCTGGTGATTTAGACCAGCTTTGGAACCAAAAATCTTCAATGTACCACTGATTATTTTTTTTTCTTCATGAAACTGTTTGTGATACAATTTCTTATCTGAGCTGAATGCTTGTTACTCAAACCCTTATTTAATGGAGTTGTTGTATTTCATGTAAATGGAAGGAGTTCGATTTTAATGTATTATGTGGCCTTGGCGTCAGGACTGATGGAAGGTTTGGCATAGTTCTCCTGTTTGCCAGAGCACATTGTTCCTCTCCAACTGAAGGCCCTGTCTAAAGGTGCAGGAAAGCATGCATTATTATTCAAATTAAATATTCCTTTGTGATTAAAATTTGCCATTCAGGAAAAGCCTTTCTAGGCATTCCATGAAAATGAAAACAGAAACGTAATTCAAAATCTGCTTATTTGCCAGGGGCTGTTTTTAAAGCTTTTATTTTTTTAATCGGTATTTACTATTTCCCAGTTCTTTGTGGACCAAACAAATTAAAGCTAATGAAACAAGCAAAGCATTTAACATGGTCAGTGTCTCACAGTATAGGACTGTTGAGTGAATGAAGCCAATACAGTTAACTAGTTTTAAGGATTTCATTTCAACATGTACCATACATATTTGCTTGTCTACTAAGGATCTACTAGATAAAAATCCTATATGCAAGAGAGACCTGTGGGGAAATAAATAAAATCCATCTTATATTTCACCTAAAACAAATATATAGAGTAGATCATAATAAGTTCTGGATATTTAACTTTTAAGTGTGCTTTATACCCACTTGCAGTGACTGCTTTACATAAAGAGTTTTTTCTAAATGTGCACATGTAAATGTCAAGTTTTGATTCAAGTGGATGTGCACACATGGCTTAATGCTCCTACTGGTAATATGTATTGATGCAGTATTTCATAGCCATTCTTTACAAAGTATCCTGGTGATAAATTTTTGGTTATTAATACTTCAGCTGGAAAATGTTTTATTTTCAGTTGCCTCATAAAAAAAAAGTCCTTCTAGTGGCTCCTGAGGATAGTCTATGGAAGAATTAATAGATCGCTTGAAAGCAGAGAGCTCACCAGTCTGCATATTAGACATAGGACCCCTGGAGTAGGTCATTTTATCTTTACCTTTCTGACAATGTTTAGCCCTGAATAGTTGATTTACTTTATGGTTTTGCCAAACTTCATCTCCAATAACTTGGATCAGGGTCCCAGTTCATGGGTCAAAGATTCAGAAAGCAGTCTCAGCTTCTGTTCATCTGAATTCATTGACTTTTGCATAATTTCTGTGTTTCTGGGTGCATTTAGCAGTACAAGCATACATATTTTTTTATCCTGAAAGATCTATACAAATGTATGGCTCAGCGTACCCTTGTATGGACTGGGGACTAAGGAACTGTTCTTGGACTCCAGAGCCCTTGCATCAAAACATTTGCTCAGCTGCTCTCTTGCTCCTGACTTGCAGCAAGTCTTTGCACCCGTTTCCATCTGCCTTGCCTGTCTTAGCCATGTGCAGCAGGGCCTGCCACACAGCAGGAATTTAAATTGCTGACCCCCATCAAACCGGTGTCTTGCAATGCATCAAGATGCTCTGCCAATAAAAATAAGAATTATTAAGATAAGATAGCAACTGAGGATCAGAAGGGGTGGAAACCATCTATTATTCTTACTATTACTGTTATTATTATTATTATTAAATTATTTATAGAATACTGTATTCCCTTTGGTAATGGCATTATCCCAAAAAGCATCAGTGAGCTATTTTTATCCTGAGTGTGGTATTTATAGAAGATTTCTCGGACTGTGTGGGCAAAGTAAGTGGGTTTATTACTGATCTCTTTTTGCTTAAAGGATCATCATTAAATAGCTACAAATTAAAAAACTGAATGAACAAACACCCTGATGTGCAAAGCACCATTTAGATAAAGTATTTTCTGACACTAATTTTGACAAGAGGCACTCGTCCAACAGTGCTGTAGCAAGCCTCAGTCTCCTGAGACAATCTCTCCTGTGGTTCAGGTGCAAAATGCAGCATTTCTTTTTCAGACCCCCAAATGAGAGGAATCCTTCTGTATACCATGAGACTCCAGAGAAAATATCAACATACCTAGCTGAGCTATCTATGGAAGCTACCATAGATTTCAGGAATGATTAATAAAGTGAGGGAGGCTCATATCTAATTTAATTATATTTTCATGTGAGCCATAATTTATTAATTTAAAAATTAATTAACTTTAGTTAGCTGCTGGCAAGGAAATATAGATTGGCATTTCTTATAAAGACAGTTTTCCCCCATTCTCTCTTGTATGCCATCAGTATATTTTTCTCAAAACTGGTTCTGATTCACTCATAAGAAGTATTTGACAAGAGACTTAGAAATTCTTTTGTAATTTTTACTCACTGGCCAAGAGCCTGCTCCTGTAAGGCACAAACCATCTTCCCTATAGATGTCAAGAATACTTTCGCAGGACCAAGGTAGACATTATTCAGTGTTTTGTAGGATCTGCTCCTCTCCTCATCAGTTTACATGATCTCTGAGAAAACAGGAGGTACATCTGTGATTCCTATCACAATTAAAGTGCAATTGGTTGCCCACGATGGGGTAATGAGTGGGCTGGGATATTGCCGACCCAGGAATCTTTAATACAGGCGTAGGGTGGTCACATCTGAATGCTTAGACTCAGTATGGATATAGATATGCTCTTGAAACTGCATAAGCTCACAGGTTCCAAATAGAGTGTGTGCTGAGCTACTGACCTGCTTTGGCAGATAAGTCTCTATTGATCATGGAAAAAGGACAGAAAATTATGGAGTCTCTGCCCAGAGTCTGCGCACACCCAGCCTTGTTTATTAGCTCAAGGGCTGCACTGAGGGACTGTGGTTGAGTCCTGCTTTCCAGTGTGAGGCAGGAAGCCACACGGAGCCTTTGCAGCTGAGTCTGTGGGGGTGTGCTGTACCCAACCTGGGCTAGAAATGTAGTGATCTCAACACCTGGAGGCAAAGTATTTGCAACCTATGTTGTAAGTGTGGGTTGCATCAGTACCTATGGTTTGGATAAGAAACAAAAACAGGAGTAGTATCCTGAATGGGGGAAAATGGCTTCTCAGTGAATTCATTTTTTTTTCTGAATGACAGTATTTTGAGATGCTGCCATTGTTCAACACTCACTTGTGAATTTATACCTTTGCATATTTCTGATTGACTGCAAGACTTTTTGAAGTGGAAGAGCAAGTACTAGTAGCAATATATTAGTTTGCCAAGAAAGAACAGAGCCATAAAGAAAGGATAACAGTAAGTGCAACAGAAGAGATTAGGAAGCTGGCATTGGAAGCAACCTGGAACAAGAGGGAAAAAAAGTAAATACCAAAGAACCAAAACTTCTTATGTGCTTAGAGTTACATAGTATGGTATGAGATAAACTGAATGTCATTTGACTGATTGTTGTGTGTCAAAAATGAAATTAACCTGGGCACGCCTAGAGCCTTCAATAGCTAATATCTCTTTTTAATTTGCCTTTTAAGAATTTTGAGGAACTTCATTTTCAAGGTGAACCTTATATAGTAAAAAAAAGACATGCACATCATATACATTTAGGCCAACATGGGGTGTTTTTTCAGAATACTTCCTTAAATGTTCTCCAGTGCTCTTTTTCCCGTATCAAGTCAATTCCTACATTTATCTAAGTAACCGCTGTTTGCATGTAAAAAGTTGAAGTAGACTTAGATGTGTGAGTTACATCATTCTTGTCAAATTGACTGATAATCATGATTTCTTTCCTTGTTTTGCTTCTTTCTTTGCTGAAGATGCAGAAGAAAAAGCTAAGAAAGAAGCAGAGGAAAATGCTCATCAAGGAACAGATGAAAAGAAAACAGATGAAAAGGATGAGAAGAAGCCAGCTGAAGATGCCACAGCAGCAAAGACAGAGAACAGCAAAGAACCAAATCCTGGGGAAAACAAAAGCGCAGATTCCAGTAAGAATCATGTAAATGGGACTCAGCAAACTGGGGTGAACAAACACGAAGCCTCTCAAGGGAAAAATGCACCTAGGACAGATAAGGGAACGGACTCTTATCACGCAGCAGGAGAAGAGAAACAGCATGTCCAGAATGGTGAGTTCTCTCCTTCCACTGAAATGTAAATCCAGCCCTAAAATCAGTATCTCATCTCAGTGATGGGGGAACCTGGTGTCCTGAAAGGATGTCGTGGGCTCAGAGCCTTTTCCTGGACATAGGCATAGTCACCTGCATATGGGAATTGTAACCTGTAAATTAACTCCCACGTACTGTTCTTCTGTAGAAGATGGGGTTCATTATACCTGCTTGGTGCTTTTGGAGGAAAGGAAAAAATGTCTTTTCTCATGAAAATGAAGCAGCCTCTTATGATACACAGGCTGAAAAGCTGAAACAAATACCCTTGGTTCAATGAACAGCTTCGTTGTTTGGGTAACTGACAGAGGAGAAGCCAAAGTTGTCTTATAAACTCTTTTTAAGGCCAGTTAAAGGTATCTTTGAACAGAGTCACAGCTATAAATATGTTTTGGGACAGAGGATTTCCCCTCCCCCCACTGTTTTTAAGGGTTACTTTATTTATGCTTCCTTTGCTTAGTTTTTTTTTATTAGGGGAGTCACAAGCCTTTTTATGGAGATATTCTTTTTTTTTCCAGAAATTTTATTTATGTTTTAACTTGCTGTAGAACTGTGTCAAAATACGAATCACGCTTTACACCCAAGAAAGGTGGAAGAAATGTTTGCAAATTGTATTAAACATTAAAAAAAAATTATTAGACCCATGAGAACACATCAGCTGTCTCTTGGCCAAGTGTCTCTTTAGACACTGTCCTTCCCTCCCCAGCTCCTGCTCCTTGAAGCCATTATTAAAAAATGACAGTACAGCCACATGTGACTTGTCACAAACTTGGCTAGTATCAGCCAGTCCAAAACCAGCAAAACCCTCAGACTTTGAAGCATCCTTTTAGAAAAAGCCTGAGTGAGCATACAGGCTTTGAAAGTCCCAGGCTCAAGCAGTAAGTTTCGATGGCAGCAGAGGCAGAAATTCTGTTTAAAACATTCCTGATATGATTCTCATGTATTTCACTTGGCTTCTGGCATTTCCCAGTGATCACTTCATCATTAGGGTTTTTTGAGATTGGAAGGACTATGGGGATCCAAGCTGTCATGCTCTGTTATATATGGAATTTGTCTTCAGACAGCGTTACACGGGTGAATAGGAATGGGCCCCCCAAGGAGACAAAAAGGATGGGGACATATGAAATCCCAGTTAGACTGCATCAGACTTTTCTTCTGAAATCCTTTGTTTTACATGCGTCTAGCAATACAGGGGTTAAGTGTGCTCTAGTGATTTTGACAGTACCTTTTTCTGCAATGTCTCTCTGCTGCAGGTGTCAAAAACGCTTTGAAAGGAATTATAATGATTTCTGAAAATTAGTGTCTTCCTCAGGAAAAGAAATTCTGCTCCTTAATTTATGGGATAAGGCCTTTATGAGGTACAATCACTGCAGAGTCTTTGGAAACTGATGAAATCTTAACATTCATATCTCTGGGTTCACCACAGCTTCCTTTGTGCCTATATGTTAATATCTCATTGTAAAGTATTTACCTTATTATTTCTCTGCCTTTGTAATCCCTTTCAAAAAGATCATTATGATCATCGTTCTGCTCTGCTGCTGGCAGTATGGCAGGGTAGATATTACAATACTCAGAAGTCCCCTATTCATAATAAGTTATATTCAATGAAAGTTCAGAAATTGTGTTGTCAGGTGAGTTGAAAGTCTCTCTTAGTCACTCGCTGCCCATGTGCTTTCTCAGAGAGATCAAACTGAAATAACGTATGTGTGGATGTTCATCATCTTCTCCTGCACACTCTTAAGGTCAAGCAACTTCTTTATGCAGTGGTCGAATATAGCATTATTAGCTCATCATTACCGTCAGGCATATGATGGTGGACGAAATGCAGGAAGACTTTTGTGCTTTGCTAGATACATTTTCATTTCATTTGCTGAAGACAGTGTCCTTCTTTTAGAGGCCACCTTCGTCAAGCAGACACCTCCTGCTTGGAGCCGCTCATACCTCTCTTTTCAATTAGCCCAAGTCAATGGCAGTGTCATAAGCTGAGGAGGTTACTGCTTGTCTGTATCATCTTGCTTTCATTTTTCTCTAACCCACACAGCAAACTTAGGAAGGAAAATATGAAAAGTTTTAGCTCTGAATGAGAACTGAACAGGACATGTTTTTTCCATCTTGTTAAATATTTTAAGATTTGAAAAGCATTCCTCTTTTATACCATGATGAAGCTTAAATGGAGAGGAAGATCGATCCTGTGTCATCCAAGAATAAGAAATATTCTAGTGTTTAGGGCACAACGTGGAAGAGGGAGACTTTGCTTCTCTGAAATTTCTCTTTTTTTGAGTTGTTCCAAAAATAAATATCCACTGGCCATGACTATTTTGAAGGCAGGTTAGATCCTCTTTAACACACAATACCTATAATCTTGATCCAAAGGCTGGGAAGTAGTTATACTAACAAAAATAGTAATACAAATGGAATAAGCATCACTTTAATGCAGCCCTGTAACATACCTCACATCTACAAAATTCTGAAGCGAGACTTCTACAGTTTTTTGTGTTAAGGTGTGGGTCACAAATTCAGTGCTACTCCTCTGGGGGGAAAGGAAAAGCTGAGCTGCCTGCTCCCATCTGGGCAGGCTGCTGTTGCTTCTCTGGACATCCGAAGGAAGGACACCTTCTTTGCTGATGTTTAGACACTGCAGCTGAAGGAGCCCTGTTCTGCTAGAGTTCTCCCTTTAAGTTATTTTTCATTTGATCTTGCATTTGGCATTCTCATTCAATGAAGGGATGGTCTGGGAAGGTCTGATATGCTCTGCTGTATGACTAGTAGAGGACAGAAAATGAGAATGACTCTGGTTAACTTTCCTGGCTTCATAAAATACAACCCAGCTAAAGTTGCCATTTTCATTCTGCATCAACCGTTGCTCTGCCAAAGGCCTTGCTCTCCTGGTTTTCTACAAAGACTCTAAAGCCAGTGATCAATGCTAGGATGATTGTTTGTTCCCTGATACCGTCATCAAAGGACCAACCCAAATGAATCTGTGGATAAAGGAAACTGGTAAGAGAAAGCAAGATAACATTATATAGGACTGTTTGGGATATCTAAGGTGGTTCTTAATGCAGAGACTTATGTTGAAGTCTCACAGGGTCTTAGTCTTTTGAAAGCATAAATGTTTCGGAGTCCTGATTTTGAAATGAAGGTTGTGCTCAGGTTTTTTAATGGCCTAGATACAATCAGAGGGAGTATGAGTTTGCATGTGTACTTAAAAAGGTGTGAACAATTAGAATAAATTTAAAAGTAGATTGTAAGGCTTGATTTTCTGTAGTAGTTGGATAAATTTTGTCTGGTGCTTTATTCTATGAAGATGTGTTAATCCAGTTCCTTGTGAATTCAGACCTTTTCTCCTAAGGAACAGCTCCTTTGGATGTTGCAATTTGAGTTACAAGCATTAATAAACTGCAGTCTGCATTAAAATGCTTATAATGTTTCTTATTGCTTCTTTCTAGGTGAATTAAAGGAAGACAGTAAGTTGGACAAAAAAGATCAGTCCAGTGTGGGGGATGAATCAAAGAAAACAGTTGGTAAGGACAACATTTTATTACAGTTTGTCACCCATTTTTATATGCAATCTACTGTTTCCTAAACATCTGCAGTTTATTCTAAAACCAAAAAATGGTGTGGTAACCAGAAACAGACTTAACAGAAACAGTCATTAGGCTTGAAAAAAGCCATTGGGGCATTCTGGGGGAAAATCATCCCTTTCACATAATGTCTAGCACCACTTCTTTTCGTAAGCCTTATCCATCAATTTTTGTGCATGCCTGCAAGAAAAATCCTGGATTATTGGAGTTGCTTAATAGGAAATGTGGATTTGTGAGGTTCTGTCCTTCTGACTTTCTTTGGGTCGTATTCTGCTCTCTGTTAGGACAGGCTGTATGGGAGATGCAAAAAACAGAGCTAAGAAAACACCTGCACAAGGTTTTTTAGACACTGCAGCTGAAGGAGCCCTGTTCTGCTAGAGCTCTCCTTTCAAGTTATTTTTCATTTGATCTTGCATTTGGCATTCTCAAGGTGTGCCTGTTTTTCGAGATTGCATGCTATACTACACCAATACAAACACAAAGCTTTCTTGACTTAATTGTCTGAGGGGGAATTTGCCAAGTGCTGTTGAACCACAGGTGTGGGAAGCAATCAGGAGTGAGCACATCAGCATAGACGTCCTATTAAGGATGCTATAGAAAAGGGATGTTGCTGAAACATTGTTGAACTGAAGGAATCTCAAGCCATAGGATGGTTTCTTGAGCATCTGGGAATAAAGTCAGATTATTCTGAGCCTAGTGTAGAGGTCCGCAGAAGTTTTAGTAGCCTTAGCAAAGTGGAAAACCAGCTGTAAGGTCTGTGGCATGTTTACCCTTTTGCACCTCCTTAGCTGTGTACCACAGGGCTCTGAGATAGTAACTGAACCCACGTTGCTCCAAAAGCAATTGCTAAAGTATTAGGTAGCAAAATAAATGGAAACTAATGTTAGAGCTGGCATTTTCTTTCTGCATGTCTCAGTGAAATCCACTGAAACACAGCTATTCCTAAATGTAAATAATACAGTAGTTTGTTTTGATGGTCAAGAAAGACAACTTCATTTTAAGTACTGCAGTTTAGAATGATACCATGTTTTCTTTTATTGCTTCCTTTTAAGAAACTATTTAAAAATCCTATTGCTCTAGCAAAGTGATAAATAAGAAGAAAATGTGATACCTCAAGTAAAAATGTAGAAAAATTCATCTAGAAGTATGTATTAATTTCAGACATATAAACAGGGTCTTTTTTTTTAAGAGGACCCTTAGCAACAATTCTTTAGGAAAATTCAATTATTTTTTTAAGAGGTCATATTATTTACACAGTTGAGTTAAGTGTCTGTCAGGAAAACAGTCTTGAACAAGTACCATTCACAACTCTTTCTGCAGTCATGCAGAAATTAAGCACAAATACTCAAATAACACGCTACTCTTCAGATGTTCACGAATACGTGCAGTGCTCTATGTAACTATCAAGGTCCCAGGAGAATTAATGGGCAGAATGGCTACTCTCCCCACTGCGGTGGGTGATGGCTGAGCAGTGGCTGTGCTAGAAGGCTGCAGCCCTGGCAGGACCAAGTGGATGCAGAAACACTGGGGCTTCTTTAGGAGGACTCAGGAGCATCAGCCCAGACACAAGAGTAGACCCGGGAATCCCTAACTTTGAGGACCAGGTTACATTTGAAGGCCTGCACTCTCAAGAATCTTGGAAAGATTAGGGGCACCTATTTGGTTGGGCTGGAGAACCAAGAAGTGATTGTTTCATGCTGACTTGAAGATTGAGGGTGTGAATTTGGTTCCTTGCAAGTTGCTAGTCTTTGTGTGGTGTTGGTTGTTTAATGTCTATTTGTTCTCCTGTAAGAAAATGTTTTGCTCATCCCCTTAGGGAAAAGACCAATACCATGGGACCAGCTGATTACAGCGAATAAACAACTGTAACCACGCAAGGACAATTTGTAGGCTGAATGTTTTTCATTCGGATGCTGTAGAGACAGATTATAGCTAACAATCTCATAGAAATCAGGACAAAAATTGTGAATGATGCACCCTAGAAAGGAAAGCGCTAGAGTGGCACTTCTGTTTCGACAAATACTGTGCAACCTGTTCTGTTCATTACTCACTCCAGAGCAAATCTCCTTACCAGCCATGTGAGGGATGTGGAGAAAGGAACATTATCCATGGATAATACATAGCTGTTTGCAGACTACTGAAATGTTTAGCCAAACATATGCTTTCTGACGTGCCTGTACATGGTCTTTCACATGCTGGAAAAAAATATTAAGCGGGGGTGTTAGAAAGATTGAGGTTACAGCTATAATGCATTCACCATGTAGTTTGCTGGTGGGTGAAACTCAGCCTGGACTTTTTGCAGGGTCAAGTGTACTTGGGTTTTACAGCCTCTGTTCAGTATGTAGCTGGAGTGTATTTGTATTAAACAGGTGCCCATTTGTGTAGATTTACTATGAGGGCTTCAGCTTTCTCACTCCCACCCATTAGCATCAGCTAGAGCCCTGCTCCCAAGTGAGGTCAGTCTGCTACCCTGTCCTACTGCACAGGCATCCTGCATCTGGAGAAAAAAGCTGCAGAGTGTGTATTGCATATATCTTTGCAGGATCTGTGTCCAAGTTGCTTTTTGAGCGTATACAAAGGAAATTATTGTCATATCTTGTTATAGGAATACGTACGTGCCAAAATATTTCCAACACATTTGTCCTACTACAACGGGAGCCAAGTGGCCAGGGACACACAGAGTAACTATCCCATGTGGACACAAAGACACTGAAGCTGCATGTCCTCACTGTAGTCACAGGTGTGAAATGCAGCTTCTGTATCAGAGTTACCTTGAAGCTACCCAAAAAATAGTTAAATGGTCATGCCTCTAGAAACAGGGATCAAGCTCGCTGAGAAAGCGAGGAACTATGTATGCATCTAGCCAGAGCTTCATGCCACTGACTCTATCTGTACCAAAGCCAACTACTTTAAAACTAGCTTGAGCATGGCTTTGTAAGCTGCAGTCATGCCTTAGATTTCAGTCTTAACTGCTTCAAAATCCTGTGCAAGTCTCTTGAACATAGGCTAGTCTCCTCATGTTAATCTAATCTTCATATTATTGGCTTTTTTCTGTGGGAGATGCTTCTTAACTCAGTGCTGCCCACATTTTCAGTTCCAAGAA
Organism: Haliaeetus albicilla; assembly: GCF_947461875.1. NCBI lineage: Eukaryota > Metazoa > Chordata > Aves > Accipitriformes > Accipitridae > Haliaeetus > Haliaeetus albicilla. The sequence continues at coordinate 33,019,850 of NC_091484.1, read as the reverse complement.
AAGAGATATGGGGCTGCCATTTCCCACATAAAGACACAGCCCTATCAGAGACATCATCAGCACAAGTAGTTCATCAAATGTTTCCTGTGGGATAGAACATTATTAAACCATTTTGGAAAACCTGATTTCCCCATGTGAAATAGTTGCTTTTCAACACTTTGAATGGAAAATTCAAAAACGGTCACATGGAAGTAATTTTCGTCTACATTCACAAACTTTCTTTTTTGCAATTTTTTTCTGCTTACAAAACTGGCAACAAATGAGAAAATTATTCTTCCCCATTTCAGACTAGATATAAGGAAGAAATTTTTTACTATGAGGGTGGTGAAATACTGGATCAGGTTGCCCAGAGGCTGTAAATGCCCCATCCCTGAAGTGTTTAAGGTCAGGCTGGATGGGGCTCTGAGCAACTTGGTCTAATTGAACATGTCCCTGCCCATGGCAGGGGGTTGGACTAGATGACCTTTAAAGGTCCCTTCCAACCCACACTATTCTATGATTCCATGATTACCACTTTCACAGGTTATGTCTACCACGTCCTCATTTTTCTCCTACTGGGAAAAGATTCGGCAATGTAAATACAAAGTTTTCAGTGCAACTCTTTGTGCCGGGGACCAAAACACAGTTTATTCAAGTATTTCTTTTCAGCTATGTCCTGGTTTCAGCTGGGATAGAGTTAACTGTCTTCCTAGTAGCTGGTACGGTGCTATGTTTTGAATTCAGTATGCAAAGAATGTTGATAACACTGATGTTTTCAGTTGTTGCTCAGTAGAGTTTAGACTAAAGTCAAGGATTTTTCAGCTTCTCATGCCCAGCCAGTGAGAAGGCTGGAGGGGCACAAGAAGTTGGCGCAGGACAGAGCCAGGGCACCTGACCCAAACTGGCTAACGGTGTATTCCATACCATGGGACGTCCCATTTAGTATAGGAACTGGGGAGTGGGGGTGGGGAATTGCTGCTCGGGGACTAGCTGGGTGTTGATCGGTGGGTGGTGAGCAATTGCCCTGTGCATCATTTGTACATTCCAATCCTTCTATTATTGCTGTTGTCATTTTATTAGTGTTTATCATTATCATTATTAGTTTCTTCTTTTCTGTTCTATTAAACTGTTCTTATCTCAACCCACGGGTTTTGCTTCTTTTCCCGATTTTCTCCCCCATCCCACTGGGTGTGGGGGGAGTGAGTGAGCGGCTGCGTGGTGCTTAGTTGCTGGCTAGGATTAAACCACGACAAGCTAGCAATTACAGACAATTAAAAGGTTCTTTTTTGTGTGTTTGTACTGGGAACTTATTATTCTAGTGGTAACATGCGCGTTTGCAGGTTATAGCACAGAAATAAGACAGGATATTTGTATCTTGAACAGCTAGTACATACAAAGCCTAATGTGCCCTGGGTATGTGTGATGAGCAATGCTCCCACCTTGTGGTCAAGTCGTAACCCTGCGTTTTGAGAGGTCCTAGTTTCAATAGTACATGCTTCTATGCAGCGCAACAGGATTGAATGCAATATTATATATTTAATGTAATATAATACAATATGTAGCCTTTTAAATAGACAGACTCTATGAAGTGTTGATAACAGGCTTATTGGACATTGAAGTTTTAGCTTGCTTTATTTTTATTTTGTTAAGCTATACTGTTGCTTAACAGTAGTTGAAAGCTTTTCCTGTGTGTTCTGTACATTGCCTATGCCAACATGTAAAGCTGCCTTTTGGTCTTAATTTTTCTTGACAATCATTCCTTGATCAGCAAGTGGAAAATTCCCTGATTATAAAGGTAAAGTACAGGGGCTTCATTTCTTTCTGTCCAGCTGTCTGCAAAAATCAAGTGGCAGAGTAGCTGGCACAGAATGTTGTTATCTGAGAATGCTTTTGGTATATGAAGATGGCTCCACAATTATCCCAGACAGACTTGAATTAACAAGATTCTTCCCAGCTTTGCTTAAGGAGAATGCAGCTTTTTGCAAAGCTGTTCAACCATTCAAGAATTATTTGTCTTTGCAACCTCCTGCAGATATGGTTTTCATGTGTGTCGATCTAGTCAAGACCACTACACAGCAATGAATGCTAAGTAGACTTCTGACAAAACCCTGCTCATGTAATCTGCATAATGCCAATGTTGTTTTAAAAGGTTAAAACCTTTACAAAGGTTACTCAACCGTATGAATGAACAGCATTTGTCTATATCTTCTTGAGAGAGGTAAAAAGGTAACTTTCAGGTCATATAAATAATGGTGCCATTTCTATTCCAAAAGGTAGACTGATTTCTCCATTATTGTCGGAAGCAAAAAGCCCATTTCAGGTTGTAAGGCAAACACATTGGGTTCCTCCTTGCTGCCTGATAGTGCTTTTGATATTATATGTCAGAATCCAGCAGCAGTGACAAATTGGAATTACAACAGTCTAAGACTACTTCTAAAGACAATTTCCTTCTTTTTCTTACTTCTTTTTATGGCCTGTTATTTGAATTACATTAGAAGTTATTGCCCCAAGTTAGAAATCAGAAAGCGTTGTACTGATACCTTCTGGAAAAGCTTACTTGAAAGCTGGAAGACATTTTGCTATCCAGAAAGACGTATTTCACCATAATTTATCTCTGCTGAACAATTGCTCCATAGTAGTGCAGTATAGGATAACTGGAGGGGGGAAAAGCTTCTGTGCTTTTTAAAATCCTTTTTGTGCTCTTTTGAAACAAATGAGTGTGTCTAATTTAGCAAGTGGCACCTGAGGCAAGCTGGAATTTCCGTAGAGAGATGTACTCTGCGGAAGGTTTTATGCAGTTTTAATATCAAGTAGAAGATGAACATGATGTGATGTGATCTTTGAAGCTAAATGCAAAATACATTGTTAGCATCCTGACCTTGGGAACATTACATCACCATGGCATGCATACTCGATGGGAATATGTAGAAAGGTACCTTGTATAATTATGCAGATTGTTTTGCAACTTGTCAGTTTTGTGAGTGTGTGTGTAAATCTTATGGAAAGCACCTCACCTGGTTTTCCTTTGAGACTTTCACGTAACTCTTTTTTAGCCTGCTTTCCATCGTTCAGGCCATGCCAGGTAGTTAGAAAGTCCTTAGGATGCTTGACTGCTTTTTGCTTCTACTTTATGTGAAGTCATAGATATAAGTGACAAGTTTAAAAATTGGGAATAGCATTTGGCTTGATTTCAGATTTAAGTGAATATTTGGAATATTCATTCCAGGTGCATGCTGGGAAAAAAAATTACTGCAGGTACTTAAGTAGGTTTTTTGAGTAGTTAACTTTATGGGGAACATTTTTTTTTCAGGTTACCTTTGGTCCTTTAAATATAGTTCTGTTCAGAGATAGCATATGGCTGCATTGCTCCTTGAGGGTAACGTTCATGGTCCTAGAGGCATGGAAGAATGTATAACTTATGCAGTACATTGTGGAAATTCTTCCTTGATTTTGCACCATCAGCCATTTTATTGCACCAGTCAGGGAGTAGAGCTGTGACCTTGCTTCCGTTACAGTCCTTCTTACCCCACTTAGGATAATTTGCCTGTGCAATGATGTATAGCAATTCTCTGCTTTGGCAAGAGGAGAGTCCTCCTTGCTCCCCAGCTCCATGAATTTATGTTCAATCCAGTGACAATCAGGCCTCTTTTTCCCCATGCAACACTTAGCCCTGAAAGAGAAACAAGATCGTGTCTGAAGGGAATGACTGAAGGGGAGGAAGAATATGAAATGGCTCCTCAAAAGAGGTTGGTGACCTTTAGCTTTCATCTCATCCCTTCCCCATGGAACAACTAGCTTCCAATTTGAGTATACCAGCTATAGGTATCTTACCAGATAGGGACTCGGACAAGTTAGTTCAAGTAGAAGCATTAAGAAGGAAGAAGTCCAACAGTCAACTGTATGGGAATCCAAATGTAAAGACTGCACTCTACAAACTGCCAGCCAGGTGCTTGGTGGGCACCTTCATGCCCTTTGTTTTCTGTGCTGGACCTGCTGCCTGGTCTCTCCCTGGGGGCAGAGGCAAAGGGATATCAGTCCCCTCAGGCTGCTCAGTCTGCAGTTCTGTACCATTCAGTCCGCAGAAGCTGGACGAAGAGAAGAGAGAGTCAATTTACAGGTTAGTTTTCTGAAACTCATACCCTAATAGTAATCTTTACTACTTATTACCACTAATCGATCCATCGCGAGGCAATTCATTCTTTTCTCTGCTTCTAAACCACTGCTTTGCTATTCTTATGTCAAAACCTGGGACTTGGAGGCAATAATAAATGTAGAAGAAGAAAACCAACAAGTGATATTAGTTGAAAAGTGCTATTTTGAATCAGGCTAAAGTATTTAGGAATTGAAGTCTAATTCAAAATAAGTGATTGTCAAAAACTGAAGAGGCACTGAAAAAATCAAAATGAGAATTTTTGCTTTGAGGTGATGTTTCACTTTTTTAGCCAGCTTTAACTAAAGGGTAAAAATAAAAGATTTGCTTGTGTTAGATGAAAAGTTCAACTTGTTCTTTCATTTCCTCTCCACCCCCTTTCCACCAAAAAAACCCACTCCCCAACAATAGTTTTTGCCATGAGAGAAAGCAAGCAATTACTTGTGTCTGACCCAGAGCTAAGCATTATCCTGACTTTTCAGTTTAGTCACTCAATCAAAGAAGCAATTATTTGCCCAGTGCTAATTACAAAATTCTGATTCATATACTTGGCTGAAAAGTTTGTTGGCTTTCATTATCCTTCTGCCTATGGCAGCTCATCCCTTTTGTGCCTTGAAAAGCACTGGGGTTTTCGTTTCCATCAACAATGGAACAGCTCATCATGAAAACCATGATCTAGCTTTTACCCCAAACATGTTCAGAGCTTTGAATTATGTTTGATTATCAAACACAGAACAAGCTTTCACACTCATTCCTGTAGGTCACTTTGTTTAATAAGTGTCTAATTTCTTTTGTACATGCTTTACTCAGGAAACTCAAACGTTACTTGGTATAATGAAACTTTTGCCAATGTATTCATTGCGTTTTTTCTCTGCTGTTATGTATTTCCATAACATGCTGGTAAGCAAACAACATATATGAAAACAAAGCTAATCTCTTTCTTCCATCACTGATGTGATGTCAGGTCAAGTGTAATACAAGCTGTCAAGCAAACATGAAACTCAACGCCAACGTGAACAGGACTAGAAATTGTTTGACGTCATGAATGATTTAGGGATAATTATGTGCCAACGCTCAAAAATCAGAATACCTTCTATGCTAATGTCATTTCTCCTCCTATCAAAATGAATGTTAAGCACTTGAGTCGTCTGCTAAATAGAATGATGGTTACAAATTTAAATTCAGTTACAAAACAAATATTCAAAACTTTTTCCCAACAGCATTTATTCTTGTTTTCTCTTGCTTTAAACAGGATGCAGGCACCTTCGAGTAACATTATGTTTTCTTTGAAAAAAATAATCACTCTAAAATTTCTCAACCATTAAAAAGACAGATAACGGAGATGAATTAACTTCTAACACATATTTCTTCCTTATGTCACTGACCTTCTGAACTTTGTTTCTTAGGCCTCATTCATCTCTAGTGCAACAGAAGCAAGAGAATAGCATGAGTATGCAGAATTTATTTCTTCATGGTCTTAATTTTCTTTGGAAAGGCTTTCAAATGGTTTTAATAAGAGAAAGGATCACCCAGTGCTGAGAACTGAGCACTGATATTTTCGACACCTTCATTTTATTCTGAGCGCTAGGAGTAGCTTTTAACTGCTTTTCAGATGGGAGAGGTTACGACTGAGCACACTCTAGCACTCAGGGGAGACAAGAAATACCCAAGCTTTCAGGAATAAGCTTACAGAATTGAGAGGTCACTCCTGCAAGATGCTGAGTGAGTCCACAAAAGGAATTAGAAGTGGCAGATTTAGCGATCTGCCCCACCAGCTGCAAATACTTCCATCATTTGTAGTAGGAAAGATAACTACCTTTTGGATTATGGGTTATCTGAGACACATTTACTCAGACTATTATTTCTCTTCATTGTGCACTGCATCAGTAGTAATCGTTTTATGAAATCAGTTGCCATATAACAATTTGTCATTTTGGTTGTCATTTCACCCAGTGCCTGGATGGAGCAGGGTGCTGGGGAGAGCAAAGTTTGGAACAGTCTTATCCTGAAAAGCCTAGGCTTTTAATAAATGAGGGTAGAGGCTACTTTCAAACACCATATCAACTTTCCTAGGAACACTTGAACAACCATGCTGGGTCAGACCAAAAATCCCTTTACCTCTCCATCACTGACCTGACAACATTTCATAGCAGAGATCTGAATGAACAAAGAACAAAACCAGAGCAATGCCTCCCCCTACACCTTTCTGTCTTCCAGAGAGCTAAGGCAGAGGTCAAATCTCTGACTTGGATAGCCTCTGATGGATTTTTCTTCCATTACTTTGTCTAATTATCTTTAGAACCCTGGTACTCTTTTGTCCACAGGGCACTGAGACAACACAACTCAAAATTTACTTAGGCATTATGTGAAAAATCACATCTTTTTATTGGTTTCCAATTTACTGCTTGATAATTTCATTTGATAACCCCCTTCTTGGACTGTGAGAAGCAGTGAGTAATTGTTCCCTATTCACATTCTTAGCACAACTCATAATTTCATTTTCCTTTTATTAAATTCTCCCTGCAACTCTCTCTTTTCAGGCTAAAGAATCGTAGCATGCATAAACTTTGTGTATTCAACTGTCATTCAAGTGCAACCATTTTGATATCTGCTGTTTATGTTAGTATGTAACACTGACAGTCCGTGTTACACACATGGTTATTGGGATGTGACAAGAGAATCTGAATTTAATACAAATGAGAAAACCTGTAGGATTAACTTCCCCTAAATTTTCAAGAATAAAATATACAAAATACAAAAATGTTCATTTTAATATAATTGTATGCTGATTTTTTTGGTTGATACCTTTATGATGTTACGTCATAAAAGCATGAAAAGGCATCACCATATGGAGTTCAATAAGGGATGTACTGAATGAATACGGTTAACTGAGGCTCTGTTCTTTTGCTTTTTCTGTGTATTAAAAATCTAACTCAAAAATATCTTGGGGTAATAGTACCTCAAGGGCAATGTTATTTGGTGGTGTGGTGGAGTTCTCCCATCCTGCAGAAGTGCTCATGCAGCCTGCTGAGAAGATGAAATTTGTTCATACTAAGCACTACTTTTTCACAAGTGAACTGCAAGGTTAACGCAGTCTGCTTAGAAAATCCTGGATAATTGTGGTGTCATCTTGTGCTTCCTTCATAATTACGTAAGGTTATAATGCTGAAAGAATGCATATTTCAGCAGAGGAAACGGAGACCATGCAATAACTTCACAAATAATTTCATCAACAGGGACTGCCAAGCAAGCTAAGTAGTTTGTGGGAAAAAACCTCCCCCCAAAATCCTTATTCCACATCACACTGTCCTGCAGTCTGCATCCAGCATTTATTTTTTAGGAGAGAAAATAGCAGAGTTTTCTTTTAAATGCAATTTGAAAACTATAGGGCTCAGTCTTGTCCTGACAGCCTGGCCTGGCACTGGGGGCTGTGGGAAAGTGTCCTGAGCCCTCTCCAGGCAGTGCTGTGCTTTCGGCGTCTGGGGAGGAAGGGGTGGAGGGAAAGGGCAGGCGTTTGGCTGGAGCAGCAGAGCCAGCCACTTTCAGAAGCGGTGCTGGGAGAGGTCAGCTCGCCACTTCCAGCTCATACAACCGGCATCACGCCTCTGATTTACCCTTGGTGAGGAGCATGAGTCATTACAGAACAAGTGTTAGTTTTGAGTTAGTCTAAACTCTCACCTCAGTCTAAATGCCTCTGGGGCTCTGTTCCTGTTCTCCAACTGGGTAGCAGATTGTGAAAGTTTGCATTAGACAGGCATAATAAATGCCAACTGTTAAAACGGGTAGTTCTTGCAAGGCCTTGGATTCCAAAGGATTTGTTTTGTCACAAAAAGAGAGGCAAATGTGTGAGATTAATCACTGATTGTGCAAAACTGACATCCAGCTTCCTTGCTGTATGGATACAGTCGTATGCTGAGTAATTCCGTGTGAAGGAAAAGACGAACCACAGTGTATTTTCATCTCAGTACGTCAGACTGTATAGTAACATAGTAAATACATACATTCATAGTCCAGCAAGCACAAGTTAAAAATGCCTTAGTATAAACTGCAAGCTGATAGCAGGAATGGACTTAATCTCCTTGCAGTGGGTGCTGGTATCACATGAAGAGCTGTAGAAGTCACTGGTATTTGCATTAGTGATGAAGGGGAGGGCCAATACTCAACCTTGACAAACAATATAAACTCGTCAGTGACACTGAAGGACTGAGATGTGCATTCAGATGAGGCTATTTCTGATAATGAAATTTAATATATGCCAAGTGAACTACTTAGAGTCTTCTTGTGTACTGAGCGCTGCATATTCATTCGTTTTCCTCTTTCAATTACCTCTGTTGATACATACTAATATTTGCACTGGATTTATTGTGCCAAAATGAGAAGGAGGCTGAATCACATCCAAGGTTAAGGTAGTAGTAGGGAAGCTATATTGTATCCAAAGGGAAATTCGGCTAGGAAACCAACACATCTGCTCCACCAAGTAGAAAAACAATTTAAAGAAAATGCTGTACTGGAATGTTCTCACTGGAGCTGATGATGTGACTAACAGAAGCAAAAAGCAATATATGACTCAGTTCTCCACAGGGAACTTATAGAGTCTGGAAAAAACATTGCATTTTCCCTTGTTTCATTAACGGGAATGGGAGAGGATAAAAGTCTTGTGAGTATGGATGGCATAGGAAAGAGAGGGCATGTTGGGTGGTACTTTGAGCTCTGTTTCAGATTCCTTATGTGATTCAGCAAATCATTTAAGAGATTCAGAAATAATTACTGCTCAAACATGTAATTTAGTCCACATGTCCCACATGATTACGTTTCCTTCTGGGTCAGTCTTTTCTCTTTAAAATGTGGCTAGTGATACATCTCACAGGATTGTTATGATCCTGTTAATGACAGTAAATCAGGCTGAACTTTTTAGGTAGGAGACATCAAGGAAGTGTAGTACTGTTGTTATGGCTGTTACTATTGCCTATTGTAGATTATGCTGTCAGTAGTGCTGGGAATGTGACAATTCAGTCTAAATAAATCCAATGAAAAGTTGAAAGTCTAATTCTTTACAACAGAAATTGCATCAAGTTAGCAAGATGTAGCAGCACCTTACAGGGGACCATCCTGAAAGGAAAAGTCCCCCTGCTAACTGTACAGTACAAGAAAATCATACCAACTCTCTATGCAGCCACTGTATACATTCATCAGAGATAATGCAATCCAGCAGCAAAGCCTTAGACCTTTGTTTTGCCATACTTTTCTTCCTTTGCCCAAATGCTACTCAAAAACAACAAAAAAAAAGGCAAAAAAAAGAGGCAATATATTAATGAAGGCAAAAGAAACTGGTTTTCTGAAAGGGACCCAAAGAGATTCAGATGTAATCACATCTTCCACGTCATGCCCAGCCTTACAGATAAATTCACCTCTCCTTGGGCTGAATCTCCTTGGTTGAGAGACCCTTTTAAATGCACTTTCAAACTCTGCTGACAGCATTGTCAGAATAACAGTAGCTAAGCAGAGTGCCAGACATATTCAAATAACTGGTTGGACAGCCAATATAGAGTAAAATATTCATGTTCCTGTTTGAAGCTTTTCCAGAGGATTTCTAGAGGAGAGTATGAGAAGGGTTGGATAGAGTGTCCTCTTTCATTAGAAACTGTCCTCTTTCACTAGAAATAAAGGAAAAGGTTTCTTGTCTACATTTCTTCCTCAAGGACATCTGTTTATTATGAAGATTCACTTGTGGTATAACTACATAGAAAACAGTTATGTTTGTACAATGTTAGTCAAATATAGCCTAATTATGAGGCCAAGAGGTTATAAATATTTGACAGAGGAGTCAAGCAGATTGTAAAAGGCACATACTTTGTTAGGTCTCAGGGGCACCTATCCATACATAAGGCTGTGCTTTTCATTGCAAGCTCTTTGGGAGAAAGGGGCTTTTAAATGGTAGTGCTCTTTTGTGTTTGGAGCATTTTCTTTTCTTCACCTCAAACCGCATGTACAACTTTGTTGCTTTCATGAGCAAAAAGGTACTGAAAGAGCTAGTGAGCAAGGGTGATCAGAGTGCCCTACAGCAAAGAAACCTAATGGGATCTCTTGATCTAAGCATGTTGGATTCTGTTAAATGATCCTATTGATGCCCAAGGTTGAGTTCCCACTGGATTAGTCAGAGAGCAATGGATTTCACTTTGTGTAGGACAGAATGATATTTCCAGTCAAGCCAATAAGAGGTATTGCTTTGGTGCACCTCACCTTGCAGCCTTGCAACAGTTAAGCAAAACTGCAATGCTTGGAGGAAAGGAGGCTGTCTAAACTGATATCCTTCTTTTTCTTTCCCAGATTACCTGCTGCTTGGACAAAGGGGAGAAAGGCAGCATTTGACACTTTTCTTTTTCTTTTTTTTTTTTTCCAGATACAGAAGAATAAAAATATATTAAAAAAGAGACTGCAAATTTCTTTCATCATTTTAGCTGAGCTTCTTCATTCCTGTTCTCCTCCTCCTTCTGCAAAGACCAGTTTCTGGGGAAGGCGTTAAACAACTTTCAAAACACTCCTCCTCCCACTGGCTACTTCACAGCTAATGACTCTGGGTTCTAGGGTGGGGGCCTTGGTTTTTTGGGTCAGTTTTATTTTTGTTTGTTTGTTTGTTCATGTATGTGTGCATTTTTTGTTGTATTTTGAAGTTTTTTGTTAAAAAAAACAAGTGGTGATTTCCTGATGCAAATGGCTCCATTTTTCTGGACAGGTCAAGCAAATAGATGAGAGTCATCTTCAAAAGCTGGTATTGCCCTTTGCTATGCCTCAAGCTTGTGAAACCAACATTAGCATGATGCAAAAGAATATATTAAAAAAAAAAAAAGGAAAGTAAACTTGTTAATACTTCACTTTTACTCTTTTCCCTGAGAGCCTTTTCCAGTTGCTGGTAGACAGAATTTGACATCAGTTTTACCCTCGCTGTAGAAGATTTTATTAATAAGGATGGCAAATTGGTAGAGTCATTTGACCATTTGTTAGGATTTGATGTCTTTCCTAGATGATGCAATGGTAGCAAAATGTTTTTGTTTCTAGACAGCAGGCAGACTCACTCAACCCTTGATTTTGTTCTGGTTTTGCAGTTAGTAATAGGAAAGGAATAATCAATGAAAGTGATATTCCCTTGGGGCAAATTTTGTTGTCAGACTCTAAGAGCATGCACTAATGTCCTGCTTGATGTGCCTGCCTTAACTTGATATTACAGTTAATGAGCTGTTCCCCACATTTGTTCATGGGCTACTAGTAACCACTCTTTGTCTGACCTGAAGATCTAAGAGGAGAAGGGCAGCAGGGAATCACACGGATCGATTCTTACTTTCATCTCAGTGTGGTCTTTCTTTCATCACTGACTGAATGGACAGGCCAAAGAAAAGAAAAAGCATTGCTGGAGAAGTATGGACAGACAAAACCAAAATGAAAAAGTGTGTCCTAAATACACTGCTGGAGTTGGTGGATAAAACTGTCTTATCCAGTGAAGTTAGACACATGGAAAGTAGCCATCATTTCAGCCCATTTTAAAGAAGAAATGTTAAAAAACTAACTTGCTTAGACCTTGATTCAGGAAGGTATCTTTGTATGAGAAACATCAAACATGTATGTAAGTGCTTTTCTGGCTTGGGATCTTGGTAGGGATCCAGTTAATTGTAAGTAATTTTACCTGTCTATGTGGAAATCAAGACACATACATACACATACAACTGTTTTTTCCTAACTCCTTTTTGTTCAGGATGAGGTCTTGCTGTGTTAGTCGTGTATATATTTTATAAGGACTCAGACTGCTGTTACGGCTCTTTGCTATGTAGAGAACACACAAAACATTGGCTTAGGAAAGTAAATCTTCAGAGTTTCTTTTTCATGTTCAAAAGCACAGGACTTTCCCACCAGCCTATATTAGAGCTTGGGTCTCTGTTCCTGCTTAAACTGTACATGTACAGGGACGAGCTTCCCGCAACACTGGCAAAGATCACAGCAGTGAGCTCAGCCTAAATCCACCTTTAAACGTGAATACCTTCTCACTCAGGAGTGTTTGTATCTGGGATTTTGATTACTGAGGCTAGAGACTTTTTGAGTTCTTTTTTTGGACACCGGAGTTTGAGTTTGTTCAAAGCCAGAGATTTAGATTAGGTTCATGCTGTGAAAAGGTTGCACTTCAATCACAAAAATAACTCTTGCAGTTCTTAGAATTCGCAGTTGGCTTCACTGAACCAGCTCATTTAAATAAAATAAATATAAGGGCACATAGTGTTCCCATTTGTGAGCTCCTGGTTCAATCTGGGGTAGATTTTCTGAGGAAAGCAGGGTGCTGGGAGGACAGTGGCCAGTCAGCACCAGGTGCAGTCAGCGCCAAGCACACTCCATGTTGTGTGACAGGCAGAGGGCTGTGTCACCACGTAGCACTTTCCCACCTTGCCTTTCTCACGCTCCATCAGCATTCAGCCCTGGTAAGAGTGGTAGAATATGACTTCCAGTCCTGACCAGACTCTTTGAAGGCACATTGATGAAATATCAATAATGCAGAACTAAAATACCGCAGCAGTGAGTCAGTCCCTGCTTAGTCAGACTTCTCCCTGAAGTCAGGGGGAACATATCCTCACCAAGTGTTTGGTCAGAGGTGCAGGATGATTTAGTCAATATCTTTTAAGTTACACTTACCTAATGTACAGTGACTAAAGATGCCTTACATTATGCACAGTAGAATAATAATAATAATTAAAAAAACCTAAATCTTTTTCTTCATCTGTTTCTGATATTTATTTTTTTTTCTTTCTGGGAATGACTTCTTTCAGACAGCAAAGCCAGACTGCTTAATTCATGGCTGGTCAGTCCTTGTTTCTCGTGCACTGGCACAAAGGTGTGAAATCAGACTGGAAAATGTTTTTCCTCGATTGTTAGGGTTATTTACCACTGGCAGGAGCTAATAAGGGAAGTGGTGGGTTTGCCATCCCTTTGGGACTGCAGATCAGAGCTGCCATTCTAGAATAGATGCTATAGTCAAAGTTACTGATCTCAGCACACAGGTATGCAGCAAAATCTTTTGCAATATACAGGGAGTCAGAGCTAGCTCAAACATTCTCCTGCTCTTTTAAAATCATTTGAATAAGCTACAGTGGATTATTAGCATTTTTTAGAAATTTTTGTTGTCATGTAAAAAAAAAATCCCCATGAAATCTATTAGCTTGGAAATATATAAAGTGAAAGCTAGAAATTGAAATCCTACAAAGAGACTAGGGCAGATGAAAGCATCTGTTGTGGGGTTCCCTCCCAGGATCTCATGTGCATTGCCCTACTCTGCCCCCCTCACCTCCTGGAACACTCTGCAGCGTTGTGCTAGTGCATTGTGAGCCAAGGAATGGTATGTGTAGACACCTCCCAGTTAAACTAGAGATCAGCCACTGTGCAATTGTGTAAAAAAAAAATAAAAATTAAAAAAAATTACAGAACTGCTTTCTTTATTTTATTCCACAAAAGGAAACCAAAGAGAAATAAGTGGAAAAGGATTAGGTGTTCATCAGTTAATGGCCTATGTTTATAAAGAATGAGAAAGGATTTCTGTTCTTACATCCTTACCTAACTTTCCCTAGATATATAGAGTTATGTTTTCAGATGCCTGCCTTTTCCATCCTCAGTAAGACTATACAAGAAATTAATCAGCCAGAAATTTTGCAAATATAGGGCCCAAACCATTGGCCTCATGCTGAAATTCTACAGAATTGTTTGGGAGTGCCCACCAGTAGGCACAAAGGGGTCTTCTGGTGCCAGAGTGCTTCTTACGGAGGGCAGCGCAGGCTGGAAAGCTGTGTTGATAAAGACAGCACTCTTCTGCCTCTGCACAGGGGCTGCTGGTGCTCTCAGAAAGCTCTGCCTTGCTGGAAGAGCACCAGGCATCTTCTGCTTCCCAGAAACTGTTTTGTAACTTGAGAGGGAGAATCCAGGCACTTTATCCCCTTAAAACAGGGAGGGAGGGATACCATTGCAAGTATCCCTATCAGTTTTTTTCCTTTAGCTGGGACTGGTGTTCAGGGAATTCGCAGACCTTTGACTCATGGTGACATAGTGCCTGAACTCCTGGAGACTATGATTTAATAGAAAAAGAAGAGCAAGCAATATGTTTTTATAGAATCATAGAATAGTTTGGGTTGGAAGGGACCTTTAAAGGTCATCTAGTCCAACCCCTCCTGCAATGAGCAGGGACATCTTCAACTAGATCAGGTTGCTCAGAGCCCCATCTAGCCTGACCTTGAATGTTTCCAGTGTTTCACCACCTTCATTGTGTCCTGTTCATTATTTAAATGGCTCAAAGGGTGACAGTTCTTTGGGCTGCACTCAATCCGTGACTTGAACCGTGCGTTTCTGTGACAACATGCAAGAAGTGTTCACACACATGAAAGAAGGGATTTGTCTATTTTTAAATTAATTTTTTAAAATGTAAAAACCTGTGATGCACCCTCTCAAAATGCTTAAGTCAACCAGCTTTCTTTACAAATGACACAATTTTTTCCTTTGTAAAGTTATATGGTCAGATTTCTATGTTTAAATATAAAAAGATGGCGGACGTCACTAATGTTTTCCATGTTTGAGAAAAAAGATGGATGCCAGAAGCCAACTTTTTTTTTTTTGCTGGTGATAAAATAGGTGGTAGATTAAAAAAAGAAATTTTGCAATTTTAGACTTAAAACATATTTCAGAGTAGTCAATCTAGGCAGACTGATGCTTATCTAAAAGTGCAGCCTTTTCTATAGCTCCAGCTAGTGTAAGCACACTATGTATTGATACAGTAGGATGTTTAGCATCAGAATGAATCTGGAATTTGGGAGCTTGGTTCCTGATGGGTGAATGAAGGAGGCACATTCCTTTTTCTCATTGTTTCTTTTTTTCAAGCACAGATTTTGTGGTTGGAGAGAAACTTTCCAAAGTGTAGTTGGTTATGCCAGAGAAGAACGGTATATGGTGGTGTTTTGCAAACTACCTTTTGAATATGCAAATGTTTGCATATGTACTTAAAAAGTCTTACAAGCTCAGACTGGAAGCAAAAATATTTCAAACTAGATAGCTGATAGTGCTGTGCTGCTTTGTATTCAGAAGGCCTGTGAGTTCACCTAGCTAAAGGCAAATACTTTCACTGTTAGTCCTTGAAAATTCTACAGTGGGTCCCAAACATGGCTTTTAATTAAAAAGAACAATAATCTATTCAGATTAGAAATGATGGAAGCTGACAAGGACAGTACGTTTTTGCTTCAACTAGAATAAACTAGTCTATCTCCAGGAACTCTTGAGATGGTCTTAAATATTTCTTATTGGCTCCTTTTTCCTCACTTTTCATTTTATAATAGTGAAACTCATCAGCTTCTGATGATCTATACCATATGTTAGACATTTATACTCAGCAAATGACAGCATAATCAAGTCCTTTTCTCTTACTGTTTTTTAATCCATAATCTTACCCAATAATTAAAAACAACAGAGTGATCCTGTGCTTTTCACATGTGTTGAATGGGTGCTGATCTCAGAGCTGTGCTGGCGCAGTGTCTGAACATCAGCACTCAAAAGCAGGAACGTGCTGGCTGAAGACGAGAAGGAGCCCTGCAACACTGACTCTGTGCAAATTGCTCTAAGGAGTGAGCATCAGTGCTGGCCAGGTAGAAAGGAGGGAAAAAACCCATGCTTTCACATTTTAAGGCATAAATTCAGCTCCCTCTGAAGTGGGTACAGAGGTTTTTCCAATTTGTGTTACCCACAATATGAGCAGGTTTGCCTCAGTCTCAGTTTAGTGTCAGGTGTGCATCCTAATGTGGTGCTCCCCCTGCTTCCACAGGCAGACAAGTTTTGCGATCCCAGACAACCCTTTCCCTGTCTGATTACTGTGATCAAAGCAGGAGCAGGGCAAGTGACCACTGCCAGTGCCATTATTTTCTGTTAAAATGAAACACTGGCCACGCATTTCTACTCGCTGAGACTGCCTTCTTGTTGCTGCAATGTCCCTTTTGATCCCCAGCAAGCACAGAGGGTTCTGATCTGTACCCAAGCAGGACCGGGATGCATGCCTATCTTCGAGGCATTAACTCTCCCTGCTCTGGTGACTTGACCACCAGGTAGAAGAAAGTGGAGCTACTTCCAGGCAAGCTGGCTGGGGATCTGAAGCTGTTTTAGCAATTTATTTACCCTCATACCTAAGTGCACGACAGCACTCGTTCACAAGCCTCACAGCACACTCTCGACATTTTGTATTCTTTCGATTTCTTCCAAGTGCGTATGTGTCAACTGCTGTGTACTCATAACACTCTGGTTTTAGAAGCTATCCAGTGGTAGGAGGAATATATGTAGTCCAGTTGTCTCTGCTGGTGGTTGTAGGAGTGCATCTATCAAACAAAATTACTTATGGCCATTGGGGTTTTCTAGTGATAAAACCTAGCAGTAGAATGGCAGAGTGAGCATTTTCCTTTTCTTCTCGCTTGGATGATATTTTTATACACTTTTATATGCAATTTTTTTAAATATTTGCTATTTTTATTGTAGGGTTCTGATTGGGTTTTTACCAGACCTTCTGGTTGTCTACAGGCCCAGATTCTCACAGGAATATTTCCCTTCCCTTTTCTCCTCCCCCTTCTTCCCTGATAGACAAAAGCCATTGCATTTGCAACATGAGCTTAGAGCGAAGTAACACCTAGGGCCTGATCACTTTTTTAGTTGCACTGAAATCAAAGGAAGTTGCATGCAAAGTCCTGCTGGTCCCACCACAGCATCTGGGGCCAAAACCTAAATAACCGAAACACATACAGCTAATCACATGCAGGGCAATCTGTGTAAAGCCAATGTATTAGGGTGGCACTGTCTTCCTTTGCTGTGGTAGGAGCTGCTTCCACCACAATGTGTTTAAGAAACACCATATATCTCTCTTCATTCTGATGATGCTACTTCTTGTAGGCACTTCAATCAAAGTCATACCCTAGTGCACTGACTACCTTCAGCAGGGAGGAAGGGTGGACATTGTGGCTTATCTGTGACAATAGATTTCACTGCTCTTGTGGTTAACCCTACACTGACAGGTCCTAAATAAAGTTAAGAAACATTAAACCTATTGGTAGGAAGGATAAGGGGAAATTAACCAAATTCAAGGATCTTGGTCTTGTAAAAATAACCTTTTCTCAGCTGGCATTCTGCAGGGAATTCTATGTATGAAGTTGAACATAAACTTTAGAGTATGTTTATATTAGCAAAACTGATAATGGAGATGTCTTTATTGAACTGAACTAAAACAAGCAACAGACACCTGTTCTCTAATATTTTTCAAGGAAGAAAGAGGCAGGTTGTTAAAGCTATTTTGCACCAGGGGATAGAAAACAAGTTAAAATACATGCTGAAAGCAAAACTCGATGCAAGTTTGCTCCTGGGACTGGGTGGGTAGGGTAATGAAAAAAAACTATTATTTGGTTTGTTAAGACTCATAAGGAAAAAAAAAATGCAAAACCGAAATGAATGATGCCATGTAATGCCAAGTATTCTCAACTGTTCTGGGAATAATTTTAAACAATATGTATTTATTGTTAGTTCCTTATTTGAAAGAAGAGGCTTGTGGTCTCTAAATGTATAAAACATTTTTCAACATTCCAGTTTTTCTGTAATTGAGTCCATGTATGTTCATCCTATTACCAAATAAAAACAATGAGGTCTCTGCTCCATTTGAATTAAAATTATAGAAGGGTTCGTTTTGTTCTTGTGCTTTCTACATCCGATACAGGCACGGCACTTGCTGTTTGCTTTCCAGCATCCAGCTCCCCATAGAGTACTAGTAATAATCAACTTCTGTTTTTTTAAGTGTAGTGGGAACATTGCTTGGACAGCAGTCATTGCTCGCCACTTGCCCCTGTGAGGAATTAGTGGCAATACCTAATACCTAAAGACAGGGAAATTGTGGTAGAGAATTCAAATAGCTTATTTAAGGACCCCGAGGTAAATCTCTACCCGTTTGGGGATTAGACATGTCAACCTCACCTTTCCCCTTTTCTCTTTTGACTGAAACCACAGCCCATAAGAGCAGCTAAACCAACAACAGCGCACCACTCTCATGCGCACTGAAACACTTGTTTGTGTGATTTTTTTTTTCTGTGCACTTGGAGCATGAGTATCAATCCCACAGGGCTGGTGTCCTGTGCTCTGGTGTTGCTTATAGACCTCCTTTCAGAGCATTTCAGCTACATGTCTACATAGCACCTTGTACAAAGTATTGTATTCCACAGGTAGACTCGGGTGGTGTCTGTGCAGGAGTCATCACACCACACAAGTAATGACCAGAATTTTCCCATCTTGCTGCTGGTTTTCTATTTGATCTTTTCCTTAAAAAAGGAAAAAATAACGATTAAGAGTGGCAGAGACCAAGCCATTCTGTCTAAGGAGGATGTAAAGTTCAGAGATGTTCAGTACAAGTGTGAAAGGATTTGTGCATTCCCTTTTGCCGGAAATTCCTGTTTCAATTCACTCCTTTCCTCTCTGGGAGGTTCACTGGAATTGATTTCCTGAAGAACATGCAATCTGCTCACCACTGTACCTGCTTGTATTCTTATACCTTACCGGCTTTGTTTGAGTCTGCATGTATCTCCAGTCCAGTGCAAGCAGAGATGAAGCCAAGCTGCCAATTTCTGTTAGATATTGAGGGTGTTGACAAAGTCAGTTGTGACCTTCAAATCAAAACTACTGACTGCCACATAAGCAAGAAGGGAGAAAAGATGGTTTGGAAAAGGCATCTAATGATTTGGGTGACTCACCTCCACTTGCAAATACAGTATCAGAGTCCTTTCTCTGGCACGTATAGCCAATGACATAAATATCCAGAGCCGTTACCAACCGATGGTTCCCAAAGTGATGCCAGCCGCTTGCTGAACCACCACAGAAGCAAGGTAAGTGCTGTGTAACTGCCTTCAGAGCTGTGCCAGGCAGTAAAACTGGCAATTGCGAGTTCTGTGAGGACATGGAGGTAGCTGAAGGGAAAGCTGTCTGAGATCTGGCAATAGTTCATAGGTCCAAAACTTAAGAACATGAAATTTCCAGAATCAATAACTTGGGTATCTCAACCCAAACCCGGTAAGTGATAAAAAGAAAGATACTTTTGATATTGACTCCTTTAGATGGAAAGGTCCCAGAAGTGAGGCTACTTTCCCAGTGTACCATGGATAAGAAATGGCAGAAAGAAGACTACAAACACCTCGTAGTGATGGCAGCACTACAAAAAGCATTTTCATAGCTGGCAGGACTACCATTCATCCATCTCTGCTGAAACTGCTCTTTCTTTTTAAAGGTCCGGTGCGACATTCAGCTGACTTACCAGGCTCGGGTTCCTCGACAAACCGCCTTACATTGCCAGGTCAGTTGGTACCACCTCACTCTAATTTGCTTATACGTGCAGCTTTGGAAATAGGCACTCACAGTGCTTACTGTTTGGGAGATGGACGTAAACAGATGACTTCTCCAGGTATGGCATGACTTACACATCACATTAAAAAAGTTAAACCCATTCACTGGGATTGAACAAATGAACTGTTGTTTTTAATGGTCTTTACGGCATTTCAGGTTTTTTTAACAAATATCTTACATTTTGTGGCTTGCAGTGCAGGCTTCACAGATTATTTTAATTCAATTGGCAAATTAATTTGGGCCTTTATCACATGGACATAGATGCTGAAGGGAAAAAAATAAGGCTGTTTTGTGGACCCAAGCATAGCTTTTTTTGTGCCCTTCCCATCTACCAAATTCTGTCGTCTCTATTTTATCACGATAACCATTTTCTTAATCCCTTCATCCTTGTCCCACACAACTGTCAGAAGAGAGGGAGGGTAATATGAAGCAGTTACACAAAATAATGGCTTAGTGTGAACAAGATACTGTCCTGGTTTCAGCTGGGATGTAGTTAGCTGTCTTCCTAGTAGCTGGTACAGTGCTATGTTTTGAGTTCAGTGTGTGAAGAATGTTGATAACACTGATGTTTTCAGTTGTTGCTCAGCAGTGTTTAGACTAGAGTCAAGGATTTTTCAGCTTCTCATGCCCAGCCAGGGCACCTGACCCAAACTGGCCAACAGTGTATTCCATACCATGGGACGTCACATCTAGTTTAGGAACTGGGAAGTGGGGGGGGGCAAGGATTCGCCGCTCGGGGACTGGCTGGGTGTCGGTCGGCGGGTGGTGAGCAATTGCCCTGCGCATCATTTGTACATTCCAATCCTTTTATTACTACTGTTGTCATTTTATTAGTGTTATCATTATCATTATTAGTTTCTTCTTTTCTGTTCTATTAAACCGTTCTTATCTCAACCCAGGAGTTTTACTTCTTTTCCTGATTTTCTCCCCCATCCCACTGGATGCCGGGGGAGTGAGTGAGCAGCTGCGTGGTGCTTAGTTGCTGGCTGGGGTTAAACCACGACAGATACTATCTTGCATGTGCATATGCAAGGGCATTCATATATGTATGATTCACAGGATGTGAAAGAAAGAGTAAGTCTGCAGGAAGACAACAAGAAATCACCAAGAAAAAAACTCCAAACTTAAAGCAAAGTACTTTAAAAGTTTTGCTACAGATATTTTTATCAATGACTGCTGTGCCAGCAGCTGAGGTATGGTGTGGCTCCACTTATAGATGCCGATGTGCAGCAGAATGTTTCTGTGCTGTTTCAGTTCTCCAAGCTGCTCATGGTGTGATGCTCTTTCACAGCCACCACCTTAGCAGATTGTTTCCCCAGGCATAGCTGCAGCCACCCCTTGGGTGTAAGGAAAAGAATGAGCAGGGATGTGAGAGATTTCAAAACGCTGTATTCCCGTAATAAAACAATGTGATTCATGGATTACTGTCCTGCTCAAGAACAAGAATGGATAATCACTGAAAGTAAAATTTAAACCTCTGTATCTAACCCAAGACATTTTTTAGGTAGAAAGCGTGGAACAAGAACTATCACAAATCCATCCTCTTACCTTCTGAAGTTTCTCACCACTGGCAGTGACAATAAGTATTACCTGTGTATGTTGCGTATTTCTTATAGGGTCCCAGCAGTTATTAAATTCTTATATTTATATTCATAGGGGAGGCTACTACTATGGATGTTTTCACCCAGGATTTTCTTGCAGGTGGCATTTAGAGGTCTTGCTCTTTGGAGAGATTTTGGAGAGCGTCTTGCTTTTTGGAGGAAAAAAAAAATATCTTAAGGAAAAATTGTGGAATAAAACATTCATGTCACACTACAGCGATAAGTCTCATCTAATATAAATAGCTCTAATTTCAAAACTAGTTCACTTTTTATACATTTTGGCATGTTTGCATTGGTCCCTTCTTTATTTTTAACAAGTAATGCTTATGCAGCGTTTTTCATCCATTTCTCCAACACGATACCACTTTTAACCCATCGATCTATTAATGAGTACCTGCAAACAACAAATCCCACATTCCTTCTTATGTGTGATCCTTGTTCTGAGCCTGCAGACCACCATTATAATAAGAAGGTAGAGAACATAAATGCAGAAGAGAGGGTTTTGGCATAAGCTACCAGGTACAGTCCTTTCATTATTGCTGACTTGCTAAGTGACCTTGCTCAAACCCTTCTTGTGTTCTCCAGTTTCCTCATCTGTTTGGGAATCATAGTATTTACTCCCCTTTAATACTATCCAATCTAGAGATATGTTGTTATGATTAGAAGAACAGCAGCTGGGAGGATGCACCTTCAAGAGAGGGGAGCAATCAACCTAATAGTGTCCCTTTTTGCAAAAAGACACTGTGAATTTGTTGCCAGCCTTACTTCCAGTAGCAATATTCACTGTGATGATCTGATGTTGAATTATAGGAAGGTGCCTTCTGTCTGGCACTTACAGAAATGACTAGCTGTGTTTTGACTCTCTCTTTGTTAGATACCTCCCACCTCAGTGTATGTTTAGGCACCGATTGGTTTAGGGACCCAGGGAGTTTTCTCTATTTGGCTGTTTAACAGTGGTACCTTCCTGCTCATGCCCTGTTACCGTGGCTTACACAGCAAACTGTTTACTCTGGTACAGTTTGCAAATCAGCCCTTCCTGCACAACTATTTACAGTATGTGATGGGGAGTAGATAATAGCGCAATATTTTCCACGTATGTAGTCCAGTCATGCATTTTGTTTACAGCCATTATGGTGTTGTTTCTTTATGCTCTGTATAGATCATGTTTCAGGGGGGTTGCTTTTGCTGGAAGCAGCCACTAATTAATGTATGGCTAAGAAACAGTGCTGTAAACACACACACACAATTTTGTAATTGAGAAAATGCTATTGTCTTGCTGTTTTTTCTGCTAATCGCATGCGGCTTCTTGAATAAAAAGGGGAAGCTTTATTGCGTTGGATTTAGTCTCACTTCTGAAGGAGTGAGGCTGGCAAGAACAGGCACGTGTGTGCGTGATCCCATCCGTCTCTTTGCTGGCAGGTTGGTGAGTCCTCCTCATCGCTAACATTTGAAGCTGTGCCTTGTCAATTTGAAGTGCATGAGAGGAAGAAACACGCGAGAGGTCACAAAGCTGGGGAAGTTTTACGACGTTAGGTGGCTGCGTGCAGGAGAGAGCCCTGCAAGTGCTCCCACCTGGGCTTGACCATTGGTGAAAACAGAGTCTGCCAGCAGCTCAGCTGCATCTCACAGTGCCGCAGGGAGCCCAGCTGCCACGGCCATGTCTGCTGCCTGCTGGAAAGAATCCTTTTTTTCAGTGCAAAGAGGGTGAACCAACAATTTCTCCAAGGAGCCTGCACTTTGTATGGTGAGGAAGCACAGTAGGGGTACTGATGTACCCAGAGTATTGTTTACAATCACTGAGCGACCACATTTTTCTTCCTGTGGCTTGGAAACATTCAGAAGTCTGCTTCTGTCAGGATCTTAGGAGTGCTCATAGACCTCAATGGCTGGGCCTGGCCTCCCCTGGGACCCCCACCCTGCCCGTCTCCTGCCAAGGGCCCAGGGGACATGTCTCAGCTCAGCCTGGGGCCTTCAGTCCCTGCCTGAGCCATGTTGTAGGTGTGCCCGTCCCTGCCCCTGTCTCCTGGATGGGCCTGGCACCTGCACTGCAGAGTCCTACCAACTTGTCTATGATGGTATCTTCCCTAACCTCTCTTAAGCCCTTTTATATTTTCTCATTTTTTAGGTGGAGCTTGAGTTGACTCTAGTCATACATACCTTTACTTTGATTGGTATAAAGTTCTCTCACTTTGCTTTTCAAGGTACGTGCTAGAGAAAATTCAGAGCACATGCTCAGTGCAGGGAGTGGTCACACCTTGGAGGTGGGCAGCTTCTGGGATGGAGGTGTGTTTTGGTATTATAATGATATTATAATGAACAAAGTTCACCCAAAGGACATAACGTTGCGTGTCAGTACCCCAGAACTGGGCACGTGTGATATAAATGAGAAGTAGGGCATTAGCTAGACAGAACCTCCATTGTTTTACCTCCTTGCTTCAGTGGATTCAATGCAGGGACCAACCGTTCTCATTCCTATCGTTCCAGTTCCCTATCCCTATGATCACAAAGCCTGGCTGCAGCATCTGCACTCCGCTCCACCCTCCATGTTACTTTTCAGAGTCAGCATACCGAGCTCCCCTGGTGTTGCTAACATCTAAAGTTGCAGGTTATGCTGCTTAGGGAACTACCATGGAACCGATTCTTTACGTGTCCACTGCATTCCACCCTGGAGGTTCAACTTCCCTTGACAGGGGCGGGGGCTGTCATACCATTAAGTCACCTCCAGCAATCATTCCACAGGCTGTCCCTGTGCCCAGGAGGCCCAGGGGGCTGTCCCTGCCCTTGGTGGCCATGCACTGGGCCAGCTGCTGGGTGTCCCTGACGCCTCCTCTGCCACCCGGCTCCCAAGGACAAACCTGGTGCTGTTACTCTTCTCTCAGGCCATGGCAGAAACCAACCCTGCAGCCCAGAGACCACCCCTACTAGCTGTCCCCTCGCTGTGCCAGAGCTAAAGCCTATGAGGCCCCACAGCCAGGAGGACCAGGGACTTGCTCTGGCTGGACACAAACCCTTTTCCTGGGGCGCGAGGGGGGTGATTTCAACAGCCGCAGCCTGAAGGAAAGCCAACGTGTAACCTGAGCCATAGGTTGGGACGGTCGGTGCCAACAGCCTGCCATGGAAGTCAGTCAGGCTTTGTGAAGCAAGTGCGCGGAGGTGACGCTGGTGTGGTGGAAGGAAAGGTTGGTCGTATTCAGACCTAGAACATTCGAATCTGTGACCAAAGCACAGCCAGGCAAACGACAGCTCTTCCAAACTGTAAAAATAGCCCATCGCTGCTATCGCTGTCTATCCTGGTTTTGGCTGGGATAGAGTTAGTTTTCTTTCTAGTAGCTCGTATAGCGTTATGTTTTGGATTTAGTATGAGAATAATATTGATTCTTTGGACTCTCTCCTTGAGGTGCCTCATCGGAAAGAGCAGCGTATTTTGTATAAACACACAGAATTTTCTTAACACTCCTAGGAGACTGATTCTTCCCAAGTTTAGAACATTTCTTGAGCGTCTCTAATGGAGTGCAGTCTTGGTTCTCCTGCACCTCTTTCCTGCGGATCTTCCTGATAATTACAGCAGAATATCTCCTTTGTTGGCAAAGGCAGCAAAAGGGAGAAAGGAGAATCCCTCCTGGATGTGCTCCCTTGATTTAGCAGCAGAACGCTGAATTAGAAATGCCGGTATCCCTAGCTTTCCTGTGTCATCTCCCAGTAAAAATTCCCAATGAAATAGTTCCCTTACCTCACTGATAAATATTTTAGCTAAATCAGTAAATCAGCTTTACTGATCATAAAAGCCTTTCATCTTCCCTGTTGTCCTTCTAGGATTTTCTTTATCCTGCCTGCATAGTAGTTGAAGGCAAAAGTTGCAGTAGCTCTGCAGGGGGCTGAGGGGTCAGGAGAGATGGCAGAAGGTCTGTCTTCAGGATGTCCCCACAGGCCACTAACCACAGCTGCTTCGGCAAGGGAACATATTGATGTCTTATCCATGCTGTGCCAGAGAACCTTAGTGCTTGCCTGAGTGTCTGGAGATGGGTAAGGAGTACTTTTGTCTGGACCAAGCCGTCTCCCAGACACTATTTCCATCCCAGTACCTCTGCAAAGCCACAGCATCCCCTCGCGAGGCAAGGACAGCTGGGAGAGACAGCAATGACTCAGACTTCATCCTCATCTACACTCGCCTGCAGTGTCTTGTAGTGCTGAGGCCAAATTGGCCTCCTCCAGCACCAGTGCTGCCCTGTGAACCAGGTGTGTTTCATTGCTGGAATTCCTTCTGTGCAAAGGTGGTAGGAAGCCATGGTTGGGTCCTTTTCCAGAAGCAGAGGCAGTAGCATGGCAGCGGACTGCCACTACCTTGCTGACAGATGTGAATGGGTTTTCCCCCTTCCAGTTTCCTGTTTTCTTTCCCTGCCGCCTTTTCCTTTCCCTCCAGTACTAAGTGCCAGTAGTGACCACTCAAATCCCATTTGCAGATGTGGCTGCTCAGCTGACTGTTCTTAATTTTTATCAGAGGCAAATTGCTTCCCAACAGGTATTTGTGTCTAAAAACCGTGCTATTCACTCAGTGACTTAGTAATGACATTAAAGAAAATGACATTTCAATGGCTTTTTTGATGGGATGTGCCTTTTGAATGAATAGAAATGTTTATATCTATCTGCTTTAAAATGCTTGGAAAGGAAAGGAAAAGAAAAGGATATCAGTGTTTTGCCTTGTCTTGGTCTGTTTTCTGATCAGAGTGGAATTGCTATGTAACAACAAGAGTGTTTGTTGCTCTAACAACTTTTAGTAGTTTGAAATACTTCAAGATGACTATATAGTATTTTTGTCAATAAGCATTGTTAGCAATAATTTCCTTCTTATTGCAATGGGGTAAAAACTATTGCAAATGAGTACATTTGTAGGGAAGTCAGTGGAACCAGGAAAATTCCAGCTAAAATTTTTACTATAGTGTACAATAATTCTTGTGGACTATGGTGATGCATCCCCTGGCTTCAAGCTCATGTGAAATGTCCATCATGCTCGATTAACTGAGGGCAGACTCCTCAATAAATGTTTTTCTTCGGTTCAGATTATCCGTGAGATTGAAGCTCTTGGCATTGTCTGGACTGTTAGTTCAAGTGATCGTCTGCAAAATAATTGGGTTTTGATTGGCTGTCTTGTTGACCTCACCCAGTGGATGCATGGCACATCTTAGGATCATTTTAAAGGGCAGAACTTGTGGCAGTATTTGGTACTCCTGTGGTTTCTTGACTCATGGATGAATGGTTTAAACTGTGGCAAATGTGGCACATTTGTTCACCTGCCCTTCTGTGTATGTGCCTCTGGTTCCAAACCAGTCTCTCATGCATTAGCTATGTCTGCTTATAGGAGTATCCATCACTGCTAATACAAAATAATAGCTTCTGGTGTAGTGCCTCAAGCGATTAATCTAATTGGAGTTGTGTGGAGTGTAGCAGTAGGCTGCTTTTGTGTTATGCGTGGAGGGGGCAAGAGGGATGGGGAAATGAACAATTCTTGTTCCTTCATATAAGCATTGTACAAGTTGCATCGTTTTCTGAAATCTATTAGTTGTTCTGCTGTAAATGTGTTTGCAGATAACCTCAAATCCTACCCCACTTTGACATGATATCTGTAGTTAAATCTAAGGTGCATCAGATCCAACTTATGGGGTTTTACAAAAAACTTAGAAGCAGATTACATACTCATTTCTGCTTAGCAGAACTCTTTGAAAATATATCAGTTAAAGGTGTGTGTCCCTCAGGAAGGGCATAGGGTGGTATGAGGTTGGCAGCCCTTAACTGTAGGGCTGCAAGCAGAACCTGAGGACTAGTGCTGGGTGAGATCTTCCCGGCCGTCTACACTCATTTTTCTTTTGCAGTTGTCTACTAAGCAGCAGCTCTGGCATTCATTCTTTCATCTGTGATGACCATTATTTCTTAAGCAAATCAAGGCATAATGTTGACATAGGGCAGGTGTCTATACCAAGCAGCCAGAGGGAGTTCTGACCTCTCTCAAGAGTCAAAAGAAGAGTTGTATCAAAGAAAGGATAAGAGGAAATACTGCGTGGATGCCATCCTAGCCAAATCTAAGGTTTGCATGGCTGCTGTTCTGTAACATGCTGGTTGCACATCCTGCTGGCCAGAGCAAACAGAGTGGCTAATGCACTCTTGCCTCCTTCCTAAATCAGTGTCTGAATGACACACAGATAGTCTTTCTGCATGATGCTACTCGTGTAACTATTCCAGTCTACACTGGCACTGTCCAAATACCTATTCTCTGCTTTCATTGCCTTGAAGGTAGCCATGATCTTAAAAAATAATTATTTATTTTTCCTAAATTAAAAAAAAAAAAAAAAAAAAGGAGATCCATGCCTTAGTGGCATCAAGGTTAGAAACTCGTAATACTTACAACACTTGATGTGTGAAGCTCCTGAAGCCCACAAAACCCCTGTGAGGTTAGTATTCTCATTTTTATTCCCATTTTACAAGTGGAGAAACTGGGGTAAATCTTATAGCCCAGGTCACACAAGAAGTCAGTGAGAAGTCTGGGAACAGAACTCTATAGAGTTCTGAGAGACTCTTTTCCCCATCCCTTTGAGTCACTAAAGCCTGAAGAAATTAAATGTCATGGATCCCCTTTATCAACTCCTGTATGAGGATGATAAACAGCACTGTCAGTATTCTGGATAAACCCCCTTAAACCTATTAGCCAAGTCATCTCTGCTGGCAACAACTCCAGTAAAATTCCAGTTAACAATAAACATTCCCCCATGCTGAGCAATGAAAAATCCAATAACAGTTTGGCTGAATCCATGCTGAGTACAGAAAATGGAATTAATCTGAAAAGTGGATGTGCCTCAAAGAACAGTAACTCACCTGGATATTTTTCAAGCTTTTAACGAATGTCAATCTAGTCTATTTGAGAACAGGAAAGATTATGCAGAGATCTGGATGTGTATTTCTAAAGTTTATGAAATCCATAGGTTTTTTGTTTCCCAAGACATTTTAGAGTATTATTAATCACTCAAGGAGTTTAACAAGATGAGAGTGTGACTGTTCTAGCATTTGATGTTAGCTAGCTCACACGGGAATCTTTTTGCTTCTTAGGATTCATGCTGAGAGCAATGACTTTTCTTTTAAAGTGCTTATCATGCTAATTATTGACTTATTACTTGGTTATTTTGCAAATAATAACTAAACATAAGATGAATACATTTTGGTCATATTCATGTTTAAGTTTTTATTCTACCTAATTAAAGATGTAAGAAAGCAAGACATAGATTCAAATAAACAGATTCAAGAAGTTGGTAATAGTCAGATACATATGTAGCCCACTTGTGACTTTCACCATGGCCTGTAGTTTACTGGAAAATCATACGAAACCCCTCAGATCCACCTATTCCTGAATTCTGGGAAATGTGATCTCAAGCCAGATTTATTGCCTTAAAATGACCTTGTTCAATGATATTTTGAAAACAGGTGTTTAGCTACCTACATATACATAGGTAAGTATAAAGTTGCTTCTACATTTAGACTTTTGGCACTTTCATCTTCTGTCTAAACTGCTGTTTCCTAACCTTGATAATGTTCCTTGGGATTCACCTGTGTTGGTGTAGTCTTCTGGAATGTCCAAATAAGGGTATGATTTCAAGATCAAGTATTCCAAAGTTCTTAACGGCCCAAATTTCAATTTTTGGAGATGTCTATATTTTTCATTCTAGAGTTTTACATCTATAGTTATGATTCATATTTTCACTTTTTTTTTTCCCTGAACCTTTTCCTAACCCTCTGTAACTACCCATTAATCCAAAAGAGTCCTGGCTCTCAGGCTGAGAAACCCTCCTTTGCATAGACAGGCTGTGCCGAGTGGGATGGATGCAGCTCCTGAGGAATTCATTTCTTGTTCACCAGCAAGTGAATGCTAGGCATGGTAACCATCATTGTTCTTCCTTTGTCACCGCCAGCCATCAAGCCTCAGCTGTGTCACCTCAGGAGGCCCACTCACAGCTCAGGAGACTATTTCCCAGCCTTCCACAAGAAATCGGAGGAACATCTGGTGAGATGTAAGCTGCTTGACCAGAGGGGAAGGATGAAGAAGATCCAACATATTTCCCAGAGCTGGAATAGGAAATAGCAGAAGACATAAAGAGGCATCTTCTGGAACGACGCTTCTCACAGGCAGTCAGAGGACATTGTGTAATCATTGCAGAGGCCACACTGCATTGTACAGCAGCTGCAATTCTAGATAAAAGCAAGTGTATGATTTAGCTAAACAATATAATGGACAGAAATGTTCTCAATAGCCGCCTTATTATTGCAGCATGTGCCCACTTAGTACTAAATTATTGGCTGTTACCTTAAAAGAAGTAATTGTATACCACTATCTCCTGTCAAATTAAGGAACTTAATGCTTTCCTAGGTTGTTGGGCTCCTTACGGTGTTCTCAGTGTGACCTTCCACCTACCACAGGTAAGACAACAACTCCTGTTTCAGACAGCCTGGGAAAGTTTTTTCTTGCCTAGCTGTACTGAGAATAAATGTCCTCCTGTCATTAGTGTGATGGGTATTCAGGTGGAAGAAGGTAGGAGGCCAGAGTACAGACTACTCTCGCTTCACTCATTGGAAAAAGACATAGCACAGCATTAAAATTGTTCATTGCACAAACTCTGATGGACATTAAATAACACCGATTGTCTTTTGTGGCATTAATTTAGTTGAGTTTAATCCCATGTGTTCTCTTGGTGCACAGAGAGCACCAAACCCATGGGCCTGAGTTTCACAGCTGAACGTGCCCCCTCTGAAGAAGTTCCTCTTGCCCCCCCTCCTCTTTACACTGTGAGAAACAGTGGCAAATAACTCTCTGCCCTCTTTTTCCGGGCCCCTGGTGATTTATGTACCACCTCAGCTCTCCCTTTCCAGGCCAGTGAACTCTGTCCTGTTTGTACTCTCCTCACAAGCAAACCTACTCTACTTCTTATCTTCCTTGCTGCTTTTCTCTTTCTCTTTTTTTTGTAATCTCTTTTTGAAAGGAGAGAATGAGTACTGAATGGAGTACTCAAGATGCAGGTATACAAGAAATTTATAAAATAATGTAAGGACACTTTCTGTTTCATCTTCCATGCCTTTTGGAATAGTTTTTAAAGTTGTACTTTCCTTTTTGAACCTCCTTGAGCACTGAGTAGTAGTTTCTGTAGAATTATCTATAATAAATCCTCATTAATTTATAGCCCAAATGCACATATGGAGTTGGGGAGTTGGGTTTGCCTCTCCCTATATGCATTGATCTGCACTTACCAACACTGAATTGGTGGTTTTGCCAATTACACTGAAGTAAGCTGCTGCTGCTCCTTTTTTAATTTTTTTAACCTTATATCCTTCATTTCTGTTCCCTGCTTGCTTTCTTCTTCCATCCACACCTTTTCCAAATCACATCTTCTGGATAAGCACATTGAATAGCAGAGAGGACAATCCTCCTTTACTATGAATGCTGACTGTTTTATCCTACTCTTTTTTTTTTTTTCTTTCCCCCATTGTTAACCAGTTATTTACCCATCTTAAGATCACATGTTACAATCTTCTTTTAATCCATGACAGCTCAGTACCTTTGACAGGCTTTGGAGTAGGACATTGTCAAAATGGAGAACTGCAAACCGTTATTGGTTCCTCCAAGGAAGTCTCAAAGTTTTGTGAGGCAAAATTTCTTCTACAAAAACTAGGCTGACCCTGCTCTCTTATAAGTATCCCTGCTACCTACCAATTCTATTATTTATATTTTCTAAAAGGTTACTCACTGTGAATTTGCATTCTGTTGTACACTACAGGTTTGTAACTATGTCCAACATCGAAACTGCACCAGCCAGTGTATGTAGCACTGCGATGCGGCAGTCACATTAAAATCATGGCTGGTTGTTGCATGAAAAGAGCTGGTGTGGTTTTGCAGAGTTACAGATGCCCCTGGCTCCCTTAGAGAGGATCACTGCAATTCTGGGTGCACTTACCCTGAGGTTTGACACCTCTCCACAGTGTTTTGCTAGACATCTCCATTGCCCAAATGCTCTGATGTCACCTTGTTTCAGTTATTTTCATCTGTTTTACCCTGCGCTTCATGTTTGTGGTGTTGACCTTCACCACCACCATAACTTGTGACTCCAGCAGCTGGGCTGGGTCACTGCCTAAACCAAATACAGAGGAATGCACTTCAACGCCTCCTGCTTATGAAATGTGATTTATCTCTAGGAATTCCCCGAGAACTGTATTTTGCTTGTAGAATACCCTAAAATGTTTTACACAAATGGGCTGTACAGAAATGCATAGTTATACTATCCTTCCAAACACATTTTCTGTCTGTGTCATTTCCTTCCCTTTAGGACACCTTTGGTTAACACTTCACCTAACAGAGTCCTACCTGACTGTTGTCTGGACAAGTGCACAGCACTGGGTCACTTGCAGAAGTTAAAAGGGGAGCCTCTTTTTTTTTTTTTTCTTTTCATTATTACGGATAGTTTATTGGGGTTACTGTTTTTGTGTCACTAGCATCTCACAAAGGGAGTGATTTTTGTCTTTCTTCTGCTGGTCCACGCTCTCCCCTTTTGCCATGAAGCAAAGATAAGTTGCCATCTTTAATTTACTGCTGTGTAGTCAAGGCACAGGGAAATGAAATGACCTACCTGAGGTGTCATGGGGAGTGTATATGGCTCCTACAAATTTAATGTAGTTCTGATCAGGTTCCTCTTTGTTCTCACTTTTCTCCAGCCAAGTCCATGCTGTGCCAAGTTGCTGTCTATTAGATGCTCCTCTAGAAAGTGTCTGTTCACGCAAGTGGTTTAGAGGGGTTTTATTTCTTCTTTTTCCTGGAGCTGGGGAAGGTGAAGAATGGTGGCAGATACTCATTGGTATTGGAAAAATATCTCAGGATGTCTCTTCCCTCTTCCAAAGCCTGGGGCTTTTGGCCTAAATGAAATACGGCAAAGTGGGGGAGAGAGGATGTTTGTGCAGACTACTGCTTGTAAATATTGGGTGCTTCACAAAAATAATTCCTGAGCAAAACTAGTTGTGCTAATGGCATCCAGCCTGATGCATGGAGCTGTGTGATGGTGTGGGTGGGCTCATCCTCTCAGTCCAATCCTGACACCTAGTGTACACCAAAGGGAAATTTTCCACGTGTGAAGCTCAAAAATGAAATCTGTGTTATTTGGGGGAGGTCTGGCTTTGCAATGCACTCAACCTTTTTCTGCATTGATGATTTCTGAGATAACCACTTGCTGCCAGCATAGAAGTAAGTCTGAGTAATCTGTCCCTCTTGGAAAGTCTTATGATCTCAGACTTATGATGCTATTTAGACTTACTACGAATTACTCATTGCAACTATCAACACTTGCAAATCTAGCCTTTTTTCTGTTTAGTCCATTTGTGAACTGAGTCTTTGCTCTAATCACGGGATTACTTTGCTGCAGCAAGAAAGTTTGGTGCTCTTTTTTTTGAGAGGGAGTTGTTTGGTTTTTTTTTTTTTAGAAAAGGATTAAAGTCTGAATTAAAAATCTGAATGTTAAAATTCAGAGTGAGTGAGGCATAGAGAGACTCCTGCATATTCATTCCTTATATTTTGTGTATTTCTATGTCTACACAAACAGGGATTGGAAAGGAAGATTGGCTCCAATGTCCTCACGGGTAGTTGCAGCATTGCAGCAGCCAGAGCAGAGGTGAAGGAAGAAGGGGAAGAGGAGGGAGGAGGAGTTGTGGCTCAGCAGCTCAAATGGGCCTTTCCAGTTCTTTAGGTTGTGAGGTAGACAGCTGGGTTCATAAAACAAATTTGGTTCTGGACCGGCCATCTCCCCACCTCCTTTCTCCTTCTTCTTGAGGTCTGTTGTTCGCTTCTGTTGCTCAGGTATCTAGCCAGCATGAGTCCTTCTGGCCAATCCCTCACCATCCTTTTGCATGTACTCCTCCCTTTACCCCAAACTTTTCTCCTGATCTCTCACAGACCTGCTAAGCATCACTGAGCAGCTCCTTTGGTATGGATCCTGGGCTATAGTCACAGAATTGCTGAGGCTGGATGGCGCCTGTGGAGTTGGCCAGTCCAAATAGGGTCCACTGGAGTAGGTTACTCAGGGCTATGTGCAGTTTGGTTTTGAAAATCTCCAAGGATGGACACTCCATAACTTCTCTGGCCTATCTGTGCCAGTGCTCAGTAGTAAAAACATGTTTTCTTACTTGTAAGTGGCGTTTCATGTATTTCCGTTTGTGCCCACTGCCTCTTGTCCTGTCAGTGGGTGCCACTGGGAAGAGCCTGGCTCCTTATTCTTTGCTCCCTCCCATCAGACATTTATGTACATTGAGAAGATCCCTTTAAGCTTTCTTTTCTCCAGGCTAAACAGAACACAGAAAACCAAACCTGGGATAGTTATAACTTTGCCTCAGACCCTAAGACCACCTAGGGAGCTAAAACGTACTTTGAAGGTTGGAAAAGACTTGACAGCTTGGAAAAATCCAAAGCTTGTGGCAATGTGTCTCAGTTATAGATACACAGCTTGCATTTTACAGGATCATCGCTCCTGTAAGAATAAGCACAAATGGTCCATCAAGAGCAGTTCTTTTATTTCTGGAATGTGCTTTCTAATTTTGCTGCTGCTTGTCCATCTGTCTAGTCTGTGTCTCTTCAGGATTCTTCAGGATGTTGGGTATAAGGGTGGATTAAGCTTCCCTTCACCATGCCTGGGTCCAACAGACTGACATGGGTTCCTCCTGCGGGATCAGGAGCCAGTATCATGGAGTGGAAACTGGCTTTTAATATTCACTCTTTCTATTTGTAGAACTACATTTCCAGAATACTGATATTTCTGTTTGCACCACCTAACTCTAAGAGGGCCATGGCTTTTTGGGGGATGTAAGGAACAGAATAATATGTGTTTATGAATTTATCTAAATACAGTTGAGAAGCCAAAATTTCTAATGAGCTTCACTGATGTCCACTTTTGATTTTCACTTGTAGATGCAATTGCTGGGCAGTATCTCTGCATACAAGAATACTGTAAGCTCATGCATACAAAATGTAACCTCAAAAGGTAGAAATGGCATAGGACATGCAGGAAGATAATCTGTTACGATATCTAAACACATCTATTCATTTAAGTCATCAAAGCATTATACAATTACCAATTTATTAACCAGTAAGACAAAATTTCAGCCAGACAAAATTTCAATGTAAGTGTTGCTAAATTCAAGGCATGCAAATGCTGCTTTATCTGTGAATATAGTGTGAGTTAGTGATAGCATCATGAATGTTGCTTTGGATTTGCTTCTGCTGCGGTTTAGCTGGGCAAATCACTTAACCTATGGACCTCATGTTTAGCACTACAAAAATGTTCATTACATCCCCTTCAGATGGGTGATGCGCTTTCTGCAATCCTTAGTTGAAAGTTGCTAAAGGGCAAGGCTATAAAATCCCTTTGTCCCAATTCTATTGTAAACGGAGGCCTGTCCCTTATTTTCTAGGTAGAGGTTAATTGAGAATTTGCTCTGAAAATATTAGCCATTAACAGCCTCCCGACTGCAGTCAGTCTTTTATCCACGGACTGAAGCCCTTCATTCCCCCCTGAGGTCTCGGACTGGTTGTCCTGCCCAGTGCAGACTTCTGGGGTGAGAAGCAGTTCCAGCTAAATATCTGAATGCAAGCCAGCTGCTAAGGCCCTAAAGCAGTCAATGCCTATGTGCAGACAATGTAAGCAATTTCATTCTGGAGCATCCCAATCCTAACAGTGCTACGGAAAGGCTTAGCCTGTTTCTGTGCTTTCCGCTTCCTTTCGTCTTTGCTGTAATGGCCATGGGGGACCTTTGGGGACACTGGGTACAAAAGCATTTCTGCCCCAGAACACACCAACTCCAGCCATTTGCCTAGGAGGGCAATTTGTGCAGTTTTAGCCCTATCTGGTCTTAAAGGGAGAGTTCAGAGCCTGAACGACAATAAGTAAACCCAATAAACCACATTCATGCCACTGTACAGCCCACACATGATTCTGCAACACCTAAAGGCTTTGTTTTGGGGGAAGAGGCAGAGTTTATCTGATTTGAAAAAAATTGTATCTTATTCTCAAATAAAATAACATTTAACACTTTCACTGAGTGCAATGAGGCAGGTGAAAGCTTTGAGAAACGATTCATCGCACTGCTTCCCAGGAACATTGCAAAAACTCCTATTTACTTAATTGATCAAGTGAAAAATTACTTTTTAGTCGCTCACGTTGCTCCTGGGTGGAAAAAAAGTACATGCTGAATTACCAGGCTATGGATATGCCATTTTAAATAAAATGCAGCAAATTATGTATGCTGCAGCATTTTTATGACTGGGCTTCAAGTTGATCTACACGGGGATGATAAATTAGGCTGCTGTGCCGTCAGAGATGTCACTGGGACCGTAACTCCTCTTTGGCGAAGAACATATAGTGCTAGGCTTAAAGCTTGCTCTTTTTTTTTTTTTTTTTTTCATATTAAGCTGTGTCAGCGTTCCCCAGGCTTGGAAACAAATCCTCTTTAGAGCAGTGAAGTCAATCACATCCTATTTGTGTTCCTCCCTTGTGTTGTTAAGGGCCTTCACATCTAAACATGTACGTTTTCACAGCTAATCCATTTCTGATGTTCATTTCGATATTTTCAGGACTCCACGCTCTCACTCTTGCTGTATTGTGCACTGAAAATACTCACCAACTTCACTGGCAAAGCTAGACTCGAATCACATGTATTTCTTGTCATGTACTTGCTGTGACGTATTTTATTGTGTACCTTATATGAGTGTTATTATATGAACTATCGATTGATTGTATTTTAAATATCATCTCGTCTTACTGATAGATTAACAGGATAGAAAAAGTACACCTCCTAAGTATCAGGCATCCCATTAATAATATAGCTGGCCTCCTGTACACTTTAATACATGATTATTTATTATAAGCTTGCTGATTACATCTTGAAGCTGAATATCTGCGAATGGACTGCGTTCTCATGAAAGATGCTGGGTCAGTCACTGTGGCAAATGAAGTCCAAACTAGTGTGCTCCTCAGCTGTCTGCCTAAGGGTGTTAAAAAGATAACTAAATTCAGTCTGCCAGGCTAGATAATCTTTAACCTCCCTGCTGAGGTCTCTAAAGGTCCAGCCAGCAGTGCTGCTCTGTCTAGCGCACAGAGCTATTAAGGTAAGCACAAAACTACCCAGTTCTACCTATTTTTTTATAATATTCTACAAGTACACATCTCTGTTTGTATAAATGCTGAAGACTGTAGCTGGCTGTGAAAACAATTCTTGATTGAATCAATGAGGTAAACTATTAAAAGAAAAAGCGTGGTGTTGTTCCACCTTGCAGTATGTGTATGCCATCAAGTAACACTATTCCTTTTAGTCAGTTTTTACTCTCCCACTGTGATTTTTAATCTTTACAGCCCTTCCTAACTGTCAACCTAGGACTCAGTTTAAAAAGCAGATATCAAAGGAAAAAATATGGAGTAAAAGGATCAACTACCCAACTAGTTTATCTTTTACCAAGCCAGGAATAAAACCTTTGAAAGAAAAAAAAAAATCCATAGGCTACCCTGGTGTAATAGGCAGGCGCTGCACTTCCCGTATGTTTCTCTTTGGAGAGCTCTGCCCTCTGTCCTGTTTGATGTGTCAGTGTTGACAGCCCTTGTTGACAGCTGTAAGTTTTTGTACTACAGTAAATCTACCTTTTTCTCCTGACAAATACAAGTCGTGAGCAGATACAGGCAGAGGAATTGTTTGCTTTGCATTTCAGGGACTCTGCAGTTGATTCCTGCCTTCCTGCTCTCTCCATCTATCCTATCAGCTCTGCACGTGGGAATTTGCGCTGCGGTCAGTGATATTCCAGCAGAGGAAGGCTGGACGAATGAGGTGAATTGTTAGGAGAAAAATGCAATTTGAATAATTAGTTAATGCTTTATGGCCCTGTGCTACCAACCGCTCTGGTATCTAGTACCAGGCACAGTGGATTGGTGGTGTCCTTGGTGTTAACTCTTACCACCACGCTGCGCAAAGCTAGCTCTGATCTGAGGTGGATTCCTCATTGACAAAAATCCTGGGAAGCTGCTTTTAGTAAACCAAGAGATTCCTTCCAACCCCATGTGCAAGTGAAATTTCTATCATCAGCTCCTATGATGCTTGGTGGGATTTCATGAGATGCAGATAAGCACTTGAAGAGAATTTAAATTCAAGTGCATGCTTGAGAAAATTATTATTTATAAAAATGAAAAGACTTTTTTTTCTATGTGCTGCCACTTTGAATGACCCAGAATTATTTACACTTCACTATTGGAAATATCACTGTAATCTTAACTGGGGATTGTGTCTCCATCCTTTTCTTCATCTTCCATAATCACTGTTTGCTTTTCTTCTGTAAGCAGCTTAGTGCCTTAAAAACAGAAGGACACACACACACACAAAAAAAAAGAGAGAGAGAGAGAAAAGGAGTTGATTTAAAATATTACTTCTTTAGAAAATATCAGGATAAGAAGAATTTTTCAGTCCTCTCTAATTTCTTGATCCTAACATAGTTTTCCAACACCATAGGAGTTACTCCTCATTTATTTTTGGCACATCAGTCTCCCGAAATACAGTGAACTATAATTGGATCACTGTATTTTTAGCTAAAATTATCAAGCACTCTTAAATCCAGCATATTTAGGCTACCTGTGAAAAGAGACACTGAATTTTCATCTGGGAACCTGTTTGTTAAAAGGGTTTGGGAAGCTAAAAACGGAAAGAACTTGCGTGATGAAATAAATACTGTGATTAATCTTTGTGATTGAGTCAGCTTATGTGAACATGTGTGTGTTTTCTATATGTATATAGCAATATCACTTAGATTTTGCAAATGCAGATGCCACAAATGAGACAAATATTAGAATACCCATATGCCAAGTGCCATCCCCACTGAAGTTATATAGTATCAATAAATTGCAAAAGCAACCAAATTAAGATCAATGTGAAAACAGACTCAGGTCTTCCACAAATCTCTGTCTCTCCCCGCCTTCTCTCTGTCTCTCCTCTTTCTCTCTCTTATGCTTAAACTAGTAAGTCCACCGCTTATGGATCTTGAGGCTTTTATGTGATACCAAGATATCACAATTACTGTAATTGCTCTCTTCATTAGAAATTAAATTAATTGAGTGAAGAGAGGACAATGCATTAGGTAGAAAATGTTCTTGATCCCTATTTTAACAGATTGTGTTGCTTTTGCCTGTTCCCAGTAAAAAGCAAGTGACCTGTAAGATATATTTTACTCCCACATTCCTTGGTGCCGAGGTTAACATAGTCTAAAAACAGGATGAGGGTTATTTACCATTGTGTTGAGACCAACGAAATCCCTAATTCTGTCTCCTACTGTTTGCTCTCAGTCTGTGCTAACGGGCTGAGTTGTTCTGTCAAACCAACCTGTTTTGCTTCTTTCTGCATCAAAAGCCCTCTCACAGAGAAGGCTTTCAGTCTTGATGAGGTCTGAAAATAGAGCAATACCACACAGGAAGATTTTCTTCAAATTTGGAGTCTTTTCAAGGGGTGATGAATTAATGAAAATATTAACCTATACTGCCCTTCATTTAAGTTAGCTCCTGCTTCATTTATATGCAGTACTTGTGAACTGGCTGGTTTCAGTGGGACTATGAGATAACCTGGAAGGCATGAATGAATATTATTTTGAACCACGAAGGACTTTATTTGTTCAAGCAGCAATTGAGTAACCACCATTGTTAACTGCAAAGAATTATGCCATTTTATGGAGATGGATGTAAATGTTCCCCACTCAAACTTCTATTCATATAGACAATTTAGGCAAATACAGACAATTTTTTTTACTGTTGTCTTTGGGACTTGGTAGGGGGAATGAGGGGAGGGTGTTTTTTTAATTGTTATTTTTTCTTTAAGGAGCATTTGAGGGACGAGGAAAACATAGCTAAAATATGCTGAAGGTGTGAAGCTACAATGGATCGTTTGATGAGAGCTAACCTATCTTTTGGGTAAACTCGGGAATAAGAAATCAGGAATGTAAGCTAAATAAAGCTGCGCTGTGCTTTATGATCGTGTCTCTTATTTGAATTATGAAGTGATGAAGGAAAACTATGCTTATGTAATTCTGATGGCTTGATTATAGCATTTAAACTATGCTTTTTTGAGCAGATGCTAGAGACAGCCAAGCAGAGATCCCCAGCTCTTAGCTGGACCCACATCAGTAGTGCACCAGATGCTTACCACAGTGCATAGCAAGATGATGCATTGTTAGCAATGAATCACTTTGGTGAC
Organism: Haliaeetus albicilla; assembly: GCF_947461875.1. Classification (NCBI taxonomy): domain Eukaryota; kingdom Metazoa; phylum Chordata; class Aves; order Accipitriformes; family Accipitridae; genus Haliaeetus; species Haliaeetus albicilla. Next base: position 32,980,409 of record NC_091484.1, on the reverse strand, counting down.
TGATGAACTCCAAAGGCTTCCAGCAGAGTTCAGGATTCAAAGTTCAAAGGAGGACATAGCCTAGAGCTGCAGGTTATTAACTTTTCAGGCCACGGACTGCCAGCAACTTCAAGGACAACTATGTGCCTTTAATACAAAACAGTGGGAAGAGGATGCAAATGGGATGCCTCAGCTAGAATTATTTCTATAACACAGGGAAAGGATTTTTTTCTTTTGCCACCAATAACTTGTGAGGAAAGTGCTTTACTGAATGTGGTTTGGAAATTCTGGGTTTAAAGGAGTGAGCAGGACTAGGAATTGGGGAACATTTCTAAGTCAGTCTTTCTCTGTTTACTGTTTAAGTAAATCACTTAGCCTTCCTGCCTCTGTTTTCCCAGCTGTATTATGAAATGCAGCTCATGCTGCAGATCTGTTTTAAGGATTGGTAGGTTGTTCTGTTAGTATCTGCCAAGAGATCTGACTAAAGAAAGCAGCGTAGAAATACAATGTAGCCATATTTTCCCAACAGAATTTGATACTTGCAATTTTTAGCTAGAGACTAGGACCTCAAAGGCTCACAGAGACATGAGAGCTACTGTTAGGAAGCTCAAACATAGGCAGAAGCAAAAGTTGGCTTAAATCAACCATTTGCCAGGTACCACCTAGATCTAAGCCACTCCTCTTGGTCTGTAAATCACAAAACCACCAAGATGGCACCAGTTCCCCTTGACTGCCTACACACAACTCCTGCAGCTGGGTTGGAAGACTTTTGGAGTGCTCCAGTCACATCCCTTGCACTGGAAAAGGGCAAGAGGTGACATTAAACTGCTGTACTTCTCCTGTGTCACTCAGATTTTTCACTGGGGTGTTGATGTTATCCTAAAGGAGCTATCTCAACTAGTTTTCTAGGGCATGAGGGAGAATGAGGGTTTGCAACTGTGGTTTTACTAGTTATCTCTGATCTGATTAAGAAACCTTAAGCAGCCACATTTCAGGAACTATGTTCCCATATTTACACATGTATTTACATTCTTGCTCAAACTCACAGGCCTGAAGAGCTCTCAGAAATCCTTCAGTTAATTGAATGTATTGCTAAGTGGGGATAGCAATAGAGTGTCCCAGAGCTGAGTACGGGCTTTGGATCAGATTCAAATCATTTACTGTCATGGGACAGGGGGGAAAAAAAATGGAATTGTGATTATATTTTGTCGTCTGGTCTAATCCCTTTAGAAAGCCAAGGTGTTGGCTGACTGAAAGGGAGCTGAGCACTGGAGGAGACCTCTACTCATGGCTCATTTGTACACACATGGCACAATGTTATTTGTGCCACTTCAGTAGGAGTTTGAAGGTTGAATACATTTAGAAGTCAGACCCTTGTAGGGCAGGGTTTTCTGATGCCCAGGCTTAGACATTTAAGATGGCTAAGGACTGATTTCCTTAGTCTCCTTCTGCAGACAATAGATAGCCATGGGTTCCTGCAGATGGTAACATTCAGATGCTAATTTAGCAGCCCCCTTTCTGTACCTGCATTTCCCATTTGGATTGGGTGTTTGCAAGATGTAAAACTGATTCTGCTTCTCACTTGGATCATGTGCCATCCAGTAGATAGATACGTTGATTTTCATCACTTTGTATGGTCTGTTTGACTTGCTTTTATTTGTGATTGAAAATGTCTCTGACCACCCAAAAAGGAGAGGGATCGTTCTAGAGTTCTCATAACCAGCTGGTCTAAATGGAGAGAGATAACACAGCTGCCATTTTTACATTTACAACAAAGCTATTTGTGTGGACAGCTGCTTAAAAAGATAATCTAGTAATTAAGCTCTGTTACTACAAACAATTAAGTGGAGTTTTCTGAACTGACATCTGGAAGTGGTGTTTGGGAGGGATCTGAAGGGGAAATGTTAGAAACAGGGACAATCCTCATTAGCAGGTCGCAAGGGATACACGCGGCACTGAGTGTGCTGCTTACTGCAGCAATGCCAACAGGGAGACAGGGACAGCAAGGCCTGTCTGTATTTATTTAGCGCATGTAGCCCTGCCAGGGCTTCTCAGGTCTCTGAGGCTATAATTCAGGTTCTATTTTGCACAGCAGTTCCGCAAGAGCTCAGTTTGTTTGTGCTCTGTCTGCTACCTGATGGGATAACCCTGAAAGTAAACAAGTAGTAAATATTGGACCAGCCCTCAGCCACAATGAGTCAATTTTTCATAGCAAGTCATGGAGCCACCACTGGCGAATTTCAACCAGAACGCTGTATGTTGGTATGTATTTGAAAAGAAAATATGCATCCTCAGAGTAGGGAGGGAATGAAATTCAGGCATTCAAACACATAGGCTACTTTTCCCCTGATACACAAGTGTGCCACAGGAGGTCAATCACTGGAAAATGGACCCAGGATACAGGAGCTGGAAAGGCTGTCTGCAGGGAGAGGCAGCATCTAGCACGTTGCTTTGAAGCTGTGCTGAGTGCTGGAAGGTGACTTCATCAGTAGGCAAGAAAGTGTCATTGGAAGTATAATTGAAAACAAATGAAAATTGTGTTAGTTTCTATAATTTTCTCAACAGCAAATGCACACAGTTTGAATTTTGTCACATTTGAAGGTCACTGCATGTTTTTTCCCCTTTCCTTTCCTTTCCTTTCCTTTCCTTTCCTTTCCTTTCCTTTCCTTTCCTTTCCTTTCCTTTCCTTTCCTTTCCTTTCCTTTCCTTTCCTTTCCTTTCCTTTCCTTTCCTTTCCTTTCCTTTCCTTTCCTTTCCTTTCCTTTCCTTTCCTCTCCTCTCCTCTCCTCTCCTCTCCTCTCCTCTCCTCTCCTCTTTCCTCTCCTCTTTCCTCTCCTCTCCTCTTTCCTCTCCTCTCCTCTTTCCTCTCCTCTTTCCTTGCCTTTTGACTTCTTTGATTACCAAATCATTTGGGGATTTTAACACATTTCTGTTACCACATAACTTGTATTAGCTTATTTTTGCTTTGAAAATTATTAAAAGTTAAAGAGGAAGTCTTCACGGGAGGCAAGAGGTGAAGACCCTTACAATGATTCTTATTGCTCTCTTAAGTGCCTATTTGAGCTAGTTAAAGCTAGGATAGAAACATGAAGTAATAAGTGACTAGATGCTAATCCAAGCAGAATACTGTTGGGACAGGTCAAGGAAATAATTCATCCTTGCTGCATCCTCTTAGCTAGCAATTACATTTAAACCAAATAAGAGTCAAGCCTCTCAGCTTCACTGTCACACATTTCATCTTTTATTTCTGTCAAACGTGTTTTGCTTTCAGATTCTCCTTCTCTGCATATACCCAGGAGTGCAAAGGACATACAGCATCTTTAAAGGTGCTACAAATGGCCAAAGGCAACTTTTCTTGGGGGTGTTTTTGAACTGACCAAAATAGTGTCTCCTCTCTCATCCAAGGTCCATGGGAAGGGTAGGCTTCCAGTATAATACACAGAACTAATGTTTATTATAAATCGTTGGAGAAATTTTGCCTCTGCTTCTGTTTCTGAATCAATTCCTAAAAGACTATGATTTTTTCCCAGCTAATTTATTTCTCATGTGGAATTCCATGTAATTTGCTGAGTAATTTTCTCCAGCAATTATATAGCAGTTCATTATCAGTGGTCTATATTAAATATTTCAAAAAAAGTGGAGCATTTGCAGTTGGGCTCAGAAGTTGTGTGATAGGTTTCATTTCCCCCATCAAATGATTGGAGCAGGTTTCCAGTGACTCACAGCAGCATTGATGCCACAAGCCATTGGGATGCTTGAGTTCAGTGAGAAAATAAAAAATGTATTTTCCTTAGGCAGATCAATATGCAAGTACCATGCTTGCTGCCATGATCCTGCAACCTTAGTCATACTTCTCTCTGCTTTTGGTAACCTCATACTGATTAAATGAAAAAAAAATCTTACACATGTTTAAGTCAGTTATGAAGGCTCAGATTCTCAAAGAAAGGAGATGTCTACAAATACAGGTGCCTACTTGGATTGATGAAGGCATTTGCACACCTTATAATTATTAGGTGTACAGGAAATCCCATTGAAAGTGTACCTGAAACTCAGGTGCTTGATGTACTGAGCTGCTGCTTAGTCACTCAGGGCCAAAGTATCTGTCTCAGGACATCTGCCTTTAGTGTGTCTCACTGCTCAGTAGTGCCAGCCCACAGCATAACTGGTTCATATAAGAGGATTCCTAAGGGAACAGTGTTTTCCAGTTTTGGCACTAGTTTTAGTCCTGGGGTTTGTTTGATTTCTGTTCATTCATTTGTTCATCAGTTCATTCATTTTTTGCTCCATCCTGTTATCTGGAAAGGGCTAGTGCATAGCATACAACCTTGTACTAGTTCCTGCATCCCTAGCTACCACTAGTAATTAACATTTACACAATGCTTTACATCTTCAAAGACCTTCAGAAATATTGATGAATTGAGGCCCTTCTGTGATAGAGGAATGTGGGAAACACAACAAACTAAGGCTCTTAGGACCAAAACATGGCTGGCTAACTCCATATGGTAACCAAGCAAATTAGCTGCTGCACTGCGTGTTAGGAAGGAAGCACAGAACTCTTAAAGGTGCTGTTAATGAGAAGTTCATCACAGCTTGGTTTCCTCAGCATGTCAGGGACTGTGGAATTAAGAGGAGGTTAATCAGGACAGCTTTGCTTCAGGTTGTTTGAGGCAGCGTGAGACAAGTTAGTGCTGGTGACCTAAAAATTTGCACGTGCTCGGGTTTGAAAAGCAGAGCAGTAGCTGGCCTTTCACAAAAGCAGGCTCATGTTTGCAAGAGATAATCAAGTGACCTAATGTCTTCTCTTACTCCCCTTCCCTTCTATCCCCAGAGCATGAGCAGGGGATATGGAAAAGACATTCCATGAGCCACCACTGCTATTATATACTTTGACCAAATAGGTCCAGTTTAGCAGGAACTGCAAAGTACACTGGGCAGCCTAACATCCTTCCAGCCCCCTCCCAAGCATACCTCTGACACTAGCCACTTTTTACTTCCTCTTTGGAGCACCTTTACCTAAGTAAGTTTCTTACCTGTTATCAAGGGTGGGATGTGTATTGCAGGCGTATCTTTTCTCCTGGGCTTTTTCTGCTCCAGTTCGGTGACCTGAGAGCCTGGACTCACTCTCTCTCTCTGTGGCTTCTCTGTGATACCATACCTTTTCAGCAGATTATCAGAAAAGTCTGAAAGTATGCCTGCAAGCAAGAAAAGAAGAAAATGCCACCTCAGCCTTGTTCACATTGAAGAAATTTGCACCTGCGTAACTTTCCCAATGACTACTCTGAAGTAAGGCTGCATGAGTGCATGATCTGCTCTGCACGGTGTACCTACTCTCCAGGTTTTGCAACGGTATACATTTCCTCCAAGTCAGTTATATCCCATAGGCTATGGACTGTGATGCTATCAGGCCAGCTGGCTTCTGGTTGTACTTAATGGACTAAATTGCAGCCCATCAGAAATCATGATAAAGACGAGTACAGTCTTCTATTCCAGAAGCTTAGACAGCTTATCAAAGTACCTTAATCAAGCCTCTGCTTGGGAGCAATGTGACCACACAGAAATGGCCTAGTTTAACTAGTGAAACAATGTTTTCTTTATGATATGGCTACAGCAGGCACAAAATGCAGCTCTCCAGCCTCTGAGCCACTCTTCCCTAAGAGAGAATTGCGGAGGGGAAGATACACGTGAAAGATGAACAGAGTCAAGTTCAATATCTGGATTACAAATACCGGAAAATCCCAGCTGCTTGTTTTTGACTTGGTGAATTGTTGCTCGTACACAGGGGACCATGCAAGTAGTTACTGGCTAACTCCTCCGTGTATGTGCAGCATGGGAAAAAGAACTCGATGCAGTTGATATTGATACAACAGCACAGCTCTCTCCCCGGAGAGCACAACAAGGAGTGCTTGTTAGCAGAGAGAAGTGACAAACATTTATTCCCACTGCTGATCTTGGAAGATTGTCAGGTTTCAGTGGCAGTCTCCTGCTCGTTCTTCCCTTCCCCAGGTTGGTGGCATTGGGCTCTCGAACGTCGGAGGTCTGTGGATGCACAGCAGCAGGGAGCATCCTACAAGGAGCCCCTTTGTTGCTGCGGTGGTTTCTGGCTTCCCAAAACACACGCCCTTTGCCAGAGTCCCCATAAGCACAAGACCCCTGCGATTTCCAGGAGGAGCAACCTGCATCTGGCTTGTGTGCTTCTCTGGTCTCCTCCCAGCCTTATCCCTGTTCAGCCTCCCCCGGAGCACTGGGTATGAGTTTCACAGGAAAGTGCAGGGGCTGAACTGGATCCTTCTGGATTTTGGATGGGATCGAATTGGTACATCTAGCATGGCTCAGCAGTTAGATGTAAATAGACATCATTTATCATGTAAAGGCAGCAAGACTATAAGCTCCAGGGGAGCACGTTTTCCAGAGTGCACATCCTCTCACCTTGGTATTCCCAGACCCTGTGAGAAACCCCTTCATCTAACAGGGAATGCCTTTGAGAAAGTCAGCCTCTCTGTTCACTTGCCTTCCCAGGTCCACATGGCGTGGACCTGCATTCTTGCCCACATCCAAGGGGACATAAGTGAATGAGGGCTCTCCGAACCTTTGCCCAGATTCAGTCCCCTCAGCTGAATTGGGATTTCAAAGTCAAGAGATGCATTGCTCACCTGTTAGAGGTGGTGGGGTGTGCAAAGCCGGTGTATCTTTTCTCCTTGGCTTTTTTTGCTCCTGTTCAGTGCTTTGGGAAGCCGGGATGGTTTTACCTTTCCTTGGTTTCTTTTTGAGGTCACAGCTCTTAATCAGCTGGTCTGAAAGATCTTCTGCAGGGAAAACAAACAAACAAACAAACAAATGATGAGTAGAAATTGAAACTGAGGGGAAATAATAAACCAGATGGTAAAAAGAAAAGCTTTAATAATACTGCTTTCATCCAAGTAAATTAAAATGCCTGTGGAGAAACATCTCTTAAATAGAAAGTCGGCACAAGAGGCGCCTCTGTGCCATACTACGTGGGAGTCAAGTGACTTAGGTGGTCCTTCTGCATCGTAGGTGGTAGACATAAAGCAGAGGGAGAGAGTTGTGGGCAGCTGTGTGTTACATGGCAGAGCGAAGGCTGCACCATCAAGTGCAGAGGTCCCATGGCCATCCCTGTTTCGTCCAGCACTAACTGTGCAGGCTGCGTCTTCAAGAGTTACAAGGGCACTTTTGTGAAGGAAAGGTTTACACGTCTGGGGTCAGCCTGAGGTATTGGTAAACCGAACCAATATATTGTTCCCTTCAAGAGTTGGCTTTATTTCCAGAGCTGCTGAGCAGCTGGTATTCGCTTTTGATTTACATAACATTACACTGTATTTTTGGTTTTCCCTTAAAACAAGCCTTGACCCAGATGACTCAGATGGTCAGCATGGTTTTTCTGCAAGGATCTGCGTTTCTGGGTGCTCATGCAAGCCAAAAATATTGAAGATAGCCTGTCATTAGTATCATCACACAAGCCAATGCTTTGATTTCTTAAAAGCTGCTTGTTTGGCTTCAGCTGGGTCCCCCACATCCCTACCCAACCCCTGACTGCAGACTTGAGCACAAGGGGACTTGGTTCTAGGCCCTCTCATGCTATTTGAGACAGCTGCAGGTCTGCGAGCCTGTGGGTAGACACAGGAAGGATGACCTCCGGGTGAAGTCCCTGGAAGATGTGGGGTCTTTTTCTGGCCCCCACAGGCTTCCTGCACAGTCCTAATGAGCTCATTTAACCTCCCGCTGCCTCAGTTTCCTGACTGTAAAATGGGACTCGTTCTGTACTTATTTAAATAAGTAATTTCGTGGAACAATTATGTTTGGTATACCAGCAGTTGTAAAAGTGGTGCCTGTGGCTAGAACTGCCGTGTGGCAGAGGCAGAACAAGGATACCTTCCTTGCAGGCCAGATAAGCAAAGTTTATAAAATTGTGCTTGCCTGCAGTGAGACACTTTTTTTGACAAGCAAGTGAAATTGCATTTGTGTTTCATTATTGTCATCACAAGGGTAACAACGAGCAAATAGATTTTTGTGTCTGGGTTGCTAAATCTTCATGACAATTTTGCAAGGCAGGAGTGAAGAAATAGCATTTGAAGCAGCGGCAGACTATGAATATGCAAAAAGCACATCTATCAAGTATGAAGTCTGGTATTTAGGAGTGTGGTGGAGCAAAGATGCCTGTGGTACTCTCAGTGCAGAAGTTATGTATGAAATAGGTTCAAGAGAGGAAACAGATAGACGATGAAGGAGAAAAAGTATTTAGAAAGCCACCCCAGTGGAGGCAAAGCGGGTGTTTAAAATCTTTTACTGAAATTGCATATGGAAAATGTTTTCAGGGAAGGCTCAGCTATATCCTAGCTTTCAGTTTATTGTGGTATAAATGAAGAAACTGCTCTACTTTTTCTTTCAGGGAAAAGAACAATGACTCTTTTTCCTTTCTCCTCTTTAATTAACTTGGTGCTAGAGCTTCGGCTGATATTTATATGCAGGAAAAATGCTCTTTGCCTTTGCATCTGGCATCAGAAGTGTCAGCAGAAGGTATAATCTATCGGGTTTCATGAGGGCTCAGTTGTGTTGCTGGAGGGGAAAAATGGACACTGGACAGGACCTAACGATGTGAAGACAACACCTCTCTAATTACTGCAATGACGTCATCTAATAACACTTACCTAAATGGCTACAGTGTGAATCTCGCTTGTCCAGTCTGTCTTCTGGGATATCAAGTGGCTGAACACATTCTGTTGACATCATTGAAATGGGCTTTTCTTCCTCTTTGAAGCTACTATACCAAAAAAAAAAAAAAAAAAAGCAGCAGCATGACATAAAACAGATATACTGGTGTTATGTATCCACTTGCTAGCCAGATCATGGGAAGTTCTTGTCTTCCAGCTGCTCTCTGTCATGCAGTCTGCTGGCCTGATTTTGCTCACACATGCTAAGAGATGCATTTATTCACCGCCTTCGTTACACATCCGGTATCCCGTTTTTCCACCTAACTTGCTGTAAGCAACCCACCCTAGCACAGGAAATATGTTGCCTCTGCAGAAGAATACTGACTTCCATCATACAGGAAGCGCTATCACATACACAAAGCAAATGCTAGGAAATACCATGCTTTGTTCTAGTTTTCTTCTCCATTTTTTTCCTCAGCTGTAAACTAAGGATCATATTTGGTATTTATCATACAATCTAACTTTAATTATGAATGCTGTTGAGTTAGTCTTACAAGTCCAGATCTTCTAAGACAGCTTGGGTACCCCTGAAGGCCCCGGTGTGAGTGCTGCCTCTGAAAGACGGCCCGTGCCCACTGACCCCAAAGCCAGCATGAAGCAGGCTTACTCGTCACCTCGGTGAGAGCATGGGAACCCGTTTTGCAAAGCTGTGTCAGTGCCCGTGCTCTGTACATCTCACTGAATTGCTGTTTTGGCTGGTTTATCCCCCTTTACTCACAACTGCAGGGAGTCCCGGAGTCCAGCCTCCTACCCGAGCTCCCCTAGCATCCCCCAAGCTCAGCTTTGATGCTGGACTCGCTCACTCTGGGTCACAGGAAGAAGGAAATGAGACCATTTTTTTACTGCTGATCATTTCTGTGGTTGCTTAGCAGAAACCCATCAGAATGACAGAGCAATGTTAAAGGAAAAAACCTTCAACTTGAAGGTGCAGTCTAAGTGGTCTGGGTATCTCCCTTCAGCCAGCAATACCTGTGGTAGTTGCTTACTCACAACCTCTGTTCTTTATTTTGGGGGAATAAGAGCAGACTGTGAATTCCTTGTAGGGAGGAGGAAAGCAATGAGAAAGAGGAAAAAAAACAGGAGACAACACGAATAGTAGAAGAAAGACAGGAGGAATTGGGAAAAAACAGAGGAAAGAAGGGGAGGTAGAGAAGGAAAGGTAAATAAAAGAGAAAGGTGTAAGAAAAGGCAGTTGGACAAAAACATTGAAAAGGAGGATGGGAAAATAGAAGTCTGTGCCATGGGAGTTTGTTTTGCCAGAGGTAAAGAAATTACCTATATTATTTCTCTGTAAATTGCAGTGGTTGTTTGTCAACAAGAAGTAGAACAGTAGGGGAGTTAACCTCGTTTCTATGACTAAACTTGCATCTATATAAAGAACAATTAATCCTCAAGCAAAATCCAGTCACATAAATATTTGCCAAACAAAATATGAAAGGTCGCACTCATAATCATGCACTGAGCTAATTCTTCAGGGGATGGAAAAACATGTCCTCAACTCCAGTGACTTCAAAGTAAGTGGAGAAAGACTGGCTGACAGTAATAAAGGTCAGGAACATTGACTCATAGTGTACTTATGGGATTAACTCCCATACCCTTCAGTATTCAAAATTCACAAAAATTTGTAAAATTCTACAAATTCTTAAATACTTTACTGGATCAGGCCTGGATAAGGGGTTTGACATCCAGCTGTTCACTGCAGAACAGTCCCAGTCCAGCCTCACATCTGTACTAAAGGATTATACTGCCTGCAGACTTCATTTGCATTTACAGAAAAAAATAATCTTCCACTTGGGAAGACCCTGCATAAAGAAATCTTTGAGTGCACCTTAGTGTGGTATGGTTGCTCTGTTTATCCACTGTATAAATAAGCTATAGCTATGGCTTAAAATGAAGCAGTCGTAATTTTATTTAAAACAAAAACTTATTATCTGGCCATATGAAGGCTCACAGTGCATTTTGTGATTTGAGAGAGCTTTTTTTATTCGATGCCATTTGATTTTATTGGGTTTGATTAGGGCATGCTGGTTAAATATTATGACTGTAGGGAAAATGTTCTTTTCTGAAGGGTACTGTGTTTAGAACGTTTTCAGTAAAATCAGGGATACCATTTCAGACACTATGGACTTTTTTTGAGCAGGTCTTGAGGCAAAGAAGTTGAGATAGATAGTAAAATTTAAATGTAAAATTGATAGTAAATTATACTGACTGGAAATGCCTTATAAAATATGATTAACTTTGGTTTGATTTCACTAAGTTGTTTCATTGAGTTATTTCACCTAAAAAAAATTAAGCTTTGTTAAGAGACTTAATGTAGGAGTGGTATATGCAGATTATGAGATACTTCCTTAATTATTTTTTCTTAATACAGTGGTTTGAAAAATAGTATTCTAAAATAAATCTCTTAGATCTGTCTTCACATTTTCATAGTCACAGATGCCAAGCCCTTAGCATCTTCAGTGCTTTAAAATATGGCTTTACAGCCTAACTTCTGACACCACCTCCCCCCCCCCCTTTTTTTTTAAATTTTGCCCTGCAGCCAGCATTGCCTTGCTTACAAAAGGGTTTCCACACTGCACATTGTGACAGTCTGTGTGACAAAAGAATAAAAAGAGAAAGATTACCAAAATGTATCACGAGTTTTGGTATCTTGGGTGTATATCCCTTGCCTACGATGCGCGAACCTGTGAGGGCTGTTGCATCCTGTCACTGTACATTACACACAGAGCTCTCCTTCAAAGGAGAGGTGATGTATGTGAGCATTGTAATGGCGCTTTCCCAAACCACTAAAATCAATTCCCGCCACTAAAGAAACAGTTTCCCCAATAACGTTTTGCATGGGAAGGAAGACTGCTATGGGGACTGTATGAAGTCATTAATATGCCTTTACAAATGGAAGCACGTTCTCGGATTTTCGTGTGTTAAGTGCAACTCTTCTCCAAGCAGCCTTCATGCTAGCACGGTTTGTGCTCTCTGCTGCTGTCAGTCACCTTGGTAGGTAATGCTTGCTATTTAGGTGATGGACTAGGGTGGGTTTTTTTCTTGCACTCTGTTATATCTCTTGACATAATGATGCACATGCATCCCTTGTGCAACTGTCATGGTTACAGTGGAGCTCTAAATCACACTCAGTGGGAGATGCTTCCTGAAATGCATATAGATTTTTCCATTTGAATTAGGATTCAATAGTCATTTAGCCTGAGACTTTGGTACAATGCAGCTAGGCTGTACCACCCACTGCAGAGATATGTGCCTAAAGGAGTTGCCTCCAGTCTCTTACTTTTGGGAAAAGACAGAGCTGATGATAGAGACGCCTTAAATGCTTCCCTGAAGGTTGAGACAAGTTCTAGTTTTGCCTGTATAGTTTCGCATTTGCTCCTTGTAGAAGTGATCCGCATTCAATAGGATTGGCTCTACTTACAGACAGAGAAGAGCAAGGAATGATAAGGCAAACAGAGAAGTGCAGGTATGAGCAAAAGCTACTTCAGCCTCGTGTGGATAAGCTCGCACGCTGAGTCACTGTCATGTAACAGTAGGACTCCTTTGGGCATACACACTTGTAAGAGATGGTGATTCAGATGACAAGTAATCTGAACTTTTCACTTTCTAGATACCAGCTTTGGAATTCTACGTAGCTTAAAGCACACTCTGAAATTTTTTTCAGAATTCTCAGTTGCTGTATATGCTTGATTGAAGTGCCCAAATAAAGCTATCCAGAGAAAGATGTACAGCTCCTACCACTCGCTAATGTAGTCTTAAAACACACAAATGCATCAAATAATAGGATTCCTTTCTTCGCTGAAATTGTGGGTCTCCATCAAAAAGTCCACCAATGCAACCAGTTCCAGGCTTCAATTAGGTAAAAATATTTTGCATAGAGATGGACAAAAACCTAGTTTTGGTTTACTATTTTAATGTGCAGTTGGTTTAATATAGATGTTTGTCGTAAGTCATCAGGCTAGAGCTTAGGAAATACTCAGCAAAGCTACTCTCACGTATTTCTACCAAAATGATGTAAATCTTTTGAGGCCATCTGATCATGTGACATTTAAACCGACTTGAAATGAAATCTCATGAGAAAAACCTACCTTGTAAGATAGAAAACTAAAGCTTTGAGAACAAAACTAGAGCTGGACTTTTTTCATTTGATCCTGATCTAGGCACAGAAATGGCTTTGGATAAGGGAAAGTTAAATCTCCATTTCTTGCCTTCTCATAGGTATTGAATGGTTGTAGGTGCTATGCAGCTACATGGAAATTAGATACCTATGGATATTTGTATCCAGTCTTAAGGGACAATGCAGTTCTCAAATGGGTCATCAGTATGTGATCATTCTTACCTATAAGATGGAGAAATGACTTTCTGATGTGCAGTTCTTATCAATGTTTACAGGGGCTAAGTGGGCATCGATGTCAATAGCCCTCGCCATTGTACATTAAGAGCGTGACTTATTACACCTGCATGTCATTTCCTTGTATGTTGAATACTTAGAATTTCTGAACTAACCCTTTGTAAGGTCTTCACAAACTGTGCTTCTGAGGACTTCAGTAGACCATGTGGTGTTGTCCACAAGTATGTGGATTTTTCTTTTTTTGTTGTTTTTTGTTTGTTTGTTGGCAGGGGTGGGGGTTTGTTTGTTTGTTTTGTTCAGGGGAATGTTTTGTTTCCACAATTGACAAAATCCCCAAGAAAAAACATGCACGAGTTTGCAGGACATGCATAATCATTAAAGAAACCATTGGCATGTTGACAAGGATGCTACATAAAAGTACTCTTGAGAGCATCCTTGTAGGGTGGCAGCAGGCAATCTGAATTTAATAAGTATTTATTTTGGTAGGTCGATAACAATGTTGCCACAGAAGCCTGTATGACACTATTTACCTATCTTCTCCTGGACTCAGAGCACCTCGTAAGAACATATTTTTGCCATGAGCTGAGAGAAGGAGAGTTCAAGAGCAGAAACGGAGGCAACTGGGGCCCTGGGGTGGGACAGCATGCATACGTGCTTGTGCACATTCCCGCAGGCAGGGCCTGGCCTTTCTGCCGCTGATGCACTCGACAGTTGGAAACGAGAAAGAGTAGGAATATCTTACAGCGTGCTGCCCCATGCAGGCACGAGGCAGAGGTTGGACTGCAGCAGCTACAGTCCAGCCTGCACCAAGGGCAGTGCTTCGCTACCCTGCCCAAAAAGCTGCTCAGGCATCAGGGTTTGCCCTTTAAGACTGGTGCATCTCCTCCCACCATGCACAAACTTATGGTCTCCTGACAGGTTTTGATTACTAAATTATTTTTAATTGCTTTGCCCCTCTCTATCTGGTTGCAATGAGCACATGAGCAAGGAGGGACAGGCAGGCTTCCAGTATCCTTACCTGTTCTTCTCTTCCCTCCCTAAACCTACTTGAGAGGCAAAGACAGACCTGTCCTTCCTTCTGTCGCATGTCCTCTGCAGGGTCCGCTGACAGTGTGAGTAGGCCCCTATTTGCATGGAGTCATTTACAAATGTGCAAAGAATGAATAAGATACTATCATCTGGATGTAGTCCTCTTGCACCCACCTTCCCAACACAGAGCTCATCTGAAACAGCTCAGGGGCCAAGGGGAATGGTGCCACACCTGGCTGCGTGTCAATCCTTCTGCCTGCACTCAGCAGGCAGCCTTGGCTCCTTTACCAGCAAGTATGTACCTTCACCCATACTCCGGTCCTATCCTAGCCACGTTACAACTGCTTCCTGGGCAAATCTTGCGAATCAAGCAAGGCAACCCGTCTACTGCAGTCAGAGTAGAAAATAAGAGCCCTAAAAGTAGAAAGTCTGGGTGTTCCTGCTTTGCATTCCAAACTTTTCATTACAAGTTTTACTATGTGTTTAACGTTACTCTATTGGAGTGACATCTTGCTGGGCATAGAAGACAGTCTCATGCTACTGCACCGAGTTTCTTCTTCGGTTGTTTGGGCACTAGGCTGCTCTCTCCAGGCATTCTTGTTGGATTAGTCTGGTTATTATTTTTCTAAAGCATATTTAAAACTTCTTAGGAAACACTTAGGTATTTGAAAGCCTGATCCAGGTGCCTCCCTCCACCCGAAACTTTTCCTGCTAATAATTGTGCAGATGCAGAAATCCCACAGAATTGTCTCGGAGCAGTTTCCTCTCACAGAGAGTGTGCTTCTGAGGGCTAGTTCAGAACCCTGGTTGGGCTGTGGACTGACTCCTGCTACCTCTGATTGATAAACTTGTAAAAAAATAAAAATACCAACAGTTAAACTTTGATTGACTGAAAAAAAAATGTAAGATACATTTGTACAGGTTGTGGTCACAAAGTTTTTGTCTTTGGAGATAATCGAAAAATACAAAGTCTTCCTTAATTGTTTCCTTGAGGTACAAACTAACCCTTGCACATGCCAACCCTTTGTAGTGGGCTGAGAAGTCCTGATAGCAGTTCCCGCTCTGCTGGCTTGTATTACCTGCTTGTGAATTGTCACAGCAGTTGAAGTTAGTTGAAGCCGTTGTCTCTAAAGCACTCTCCTCCCCACGGCCCCAGCCATGCATTCCAGCCTCAGCGCAGTCGCACCCCAACTTTCCCCGCGCGGGACCATCGCCAGCCCGCTCCCCGCAGAGTGGTGACCCCAAGCTTTCCTGCTAGTCCCCACGGGTGACATGGCCAATTTGCCTTGCTGGTGGTGGCTGCTGAAGGAAAAATAAAAAATAATAACCACCCCCCCCCCCAAAAAAAAAAAACCAACAAAAAAAAACCCCCAAAACAACCAGAAAAAGAAAAGAAAAAGAAGAGAGGGAAGCAGGCAGGAGGGAAGGCGCGGGCGAAGTACTCACGGAGCGGTGCTTGGCGGCGGGGCTGGCTGGAGCGGGACCCTTCTGGGCTGGGGCGGCAGCCGAGGCTCCTGCCCGCCTTATCTAGGGCGCCGCGGGAGCCGTCGCTACGGCAACGCGGCGCTCGGGCGGCCTCCGGGGGGCTGGGGACCAGCACCGCCGCTCCCCGGCCCCACCGGCGGGTCGGAAGCGTGTCTCCTGCTCTCCGGCGAGCTGCCGAGGCCGAAGGAGAGCGAACGGGACGCGGGAGAGCCGCCGCGCCTCAAGGCGAGGGCAGCTTTCCCGCCCGGCGAGCGAGAGCCGCGGGCGCTGCTGCTCTCCGAGGAGCAGGGGAGGACGCGAAAGCTTCGGCAGGGAGAGCCAAAAGGCGAGCGGCAGCCGCCGTGTCGAGAGGCGCAAAGAAGATGGCACGGGGAGGGAGCGAGGCTGACGCCGCCTGGGACCCAGGGGAGAGCTGAGGATAAAAGTGGAGCGAGGAGGCAGGGCCCGTGTCTAGGAGCAGCACCGTAAGCCCTAAAAGCGATGGAGACCGTCTCCGGCGCTGAGGTTCAGCGATGGCTGCGGTGTTCGCGTATGTATCTGGCCACAACTAGTTATACAAGCCTAGTATTTATGGGGCCGGGCAGGGAGTCTTCTGTGGCTGCCCGCCGCTTGCCAGTAGAGACCAGTCTCTCCTATTTTAGCCCATGCCTTTGGACGGAGCTGTTATTTCCACTGAGGGAAAAATATACAAACATGCCTGATGTTGGAAAGGCTCTGGGAGAAACACTCTACTCAGCGGTGGGACTGTGAACCGCCCTTTTCTTAGCATTCATTTGCAACAAAAATGCCTTTGTCTATGCCCTTTGATTAAAACACCTTTAAAAGCTGTGACTGCTCGCAGCTGCGGTTATCTCCTTCTCTTTTCCCCCGCTCAGCAACTGCAGTCCAACAGCACCAGCATGCACGGCATACTTTAAATTAGTCAAGGTTTCTTTCATAAATAATATATTGTACAGAAGGCCCAACGGGGCAAAGTGCTAATTGCCAGCCCTGCAAACTGTGCAGCGCCCTCGGATCCTCTGTGTTTCAGGTGCGGTTCTGCAAAGTGCCAAGCGCTCCAAAGGCACCACCTGGAAGAACTGTGAGCTTTCCCCGTCGACGTCTGGGAGAGACAAGCACATTCGTTATCTAGCAGAGTGTAAAAGTTGTGTGCGTGTGTTTAGGTGTCTCAGGCACCCATTTTTAAAAGCAAGCTCATAAATGCTTAAATAACTCCTGGACAAATGGAGCATAGGCTTCTAAGTAAAGTATGCTAAGATTTTTTTGGCAAGATTAAGATTTCTAACTGAAAAGAAAAAAAAGAAAAAAAAGAAAAAAACCAACGCAAAACTCCTCCAAACCAGAAGACCCCCAAACTGCTTATAAAAAAATTGGTTTTTATGGGTTGCCCATTTACATATAACTTTGATTTTACTTTCAACATTGCCGAGACCTCTTTGTTGCAGTGAACTTTAAATAAAAAAACCCTCTATTTTTAGACTGAAATGCCTTTTACTTAGAAACACAAGTTATTTCATATTTTTCTATGAACTCAGAAATTCAGAATGAGATCACTGAGAAATCAGCTCATGAAACAAAATGCTCAAATCAGAAATATATTTTGAAACTCAGCTCACGACTGTCTTTTTACATTTTCATTGTCCTGATTGAAAACATCAGTCAGTCATTTATAGCACTGGAAAAATGCCCTGAGGATGAGAAAATAATTTCCTGTTCTAGCCACCAGATCCCAAGGATGCTTTGGGAATATTACAGGATAGCTTTACTCACGAGGAAAGTGGCCTATCACCCTCAGCAAGTTCACACATCCAACCCTAGTCACCTCTTACATTTGTGAGGTACTGCACGATGCCATGAAGCATTTTACTGCAGCAGAAGATTTATCCCAGTCTTTCCAGAGGGGCTGTCACATTACCCATGTGATGGAGGATTTACTCCCAAATCTGATCTTTTTTTAAACATTTATGATTGCTGTCCTGCTTGTAAGAGGGCTGAGACTCCTTCCAGCTTTCTAATCCTTCCTGCTCAGTTATTTCACAAGCACAGCCTGGAAGAAGTCTGAGTCTGTAATAAATCTGCACTTTAACCCCTTACCCTTGTACGCGGGTATTCGCATCAGCACTAGGGGAACTACTCATGTAATTAAAGATAAACACATGTCTAAAAGTTTCCAGGCTAGTGCTTTAGAAGACAGGCAATGCAGCTTTGACAGATGGGAAAGGAGGAGACAATCTAATAGAAACCAGATGAATACACAAACACATACACATATATACACACACACACGTGTACATATATGCATACATATATGTATACGTAACTATTACCTACCTATGCATTTGTTATTTTTATATTTGTTTCTGGCTTGGTTTGTAATTCAAGGGTCGAATTTTCAAATGTCCAAAGGGCAGTGAGAATTTGGCCTTCCTTTGATACTTTTTTCCTGTTAGAACTTTCCTTTTCTATACCGGAGAGTTGGCTTACTGAAGCTTTTCAGCACAGCATAAGAGAGTGATTTCTTGAAAGAGGCACGGTGCCCCTTGATGTTATGCTTGCTGGTCAATAGTAGGTCTACCGTTGGTTTTGCAATGCAAGCACAGCTGGCTTTTCAACACTGCAGTAACTAGTAAAGATTATTTTCCAGCTGTAATTTTGCTCGCAGTGAACTCGCTTTGAATCTGTCCAAACTGAAGACCAAAATCAGACCTTACTCATGGCAGTGCCAGTCCAGTGTGAACCAGTTAAAACACTGGATTTATAGAAGGGGAAGCCAGGTAAAGCTCTGTTCCTTACAGATTACTGGTGCCATGCTCATTCTGGCATACGTGAGCCTATGGTTTGGGCCAGATCATGTGTGATGAATGAAACAGAGCTGGTGTGATGGGTTTGGAGGGTTGGTTTTTGAGGAATTCCTGGTATAACAAGACTATTATTATGCCTTGACTCATAATACATGGGGTGGTTGGTTGGTTGTTTAGAAGCCTTACATTAAATAAAAACCCCACTTTTGGAATGGGAGGAGAATTACTACAAGTAGATTGCTCAGCTTGCCTGAGCGCTGAGGCTAGCAAACCACAGACTCCATGGGGCATTTAAATGCCTGTGCTTTCTCCTTTTCTGCTCTCCTCTCTACCATCATTAAAATAGTTCTATTGTGATAGATTTCTACACTGGTCCTCTTTAAAAAACACTGTCTGTCTTTTTAATAAACATTATGGTCTGGAAAAAATGCCAAATATGCAAAGGAGGTTGCCTACAAGGCACGGGTGTGGAGCAGAGCATCTGATGCTGCCTACAGAGGCAAGGATGAGTCTGCTGGGAAGGAGGCGAGACTGTGCTGCATAGGAGAGAAACAAGACACTGGAGACAGCACATTCCCATGCAAAACCCTCTCTCTAAAGAGGTTATCAGTACCAGGAGGCCTGTTGTCCTAAAGTTGACATAGTTGTAATTGTCACCGCTGCATAGTCCGTATCTACTGCAGAAGACCATGAAAGACATTAAAAACTAGTATACAATCAACGGTATATATGGAGATGTTTCACTGTGGTTCTGTGGAGTTTTGTACTCAACTAATTACATTACGGTTTGTTCAGATTTGACTTTCAACCCCTGGCACTATTTTCAGATAAATGAGAAGTCCTGATAAGGTGGAAGTGAAGGGTGATTTCATGTTAACAGGTCTTAGAAATCCCAAAACTGTTAGTGATCCAGCTGCAAGCAGCTTCTATATGCAGTAATATGCGGTTACATCCAAGATAATACTCCCTCCAGATAAGCAAACTCAGGGCTCACACCATCCTGATGTGCTTAAGCCCAGCTTCAGCCTGTGCTGCTTATTTCTGTGTGAAAGTCCACTGCATGGCACAGAAAGTTTGGCCCAGGTTTATGATAAAGCTGCTGCATGCATGTGCATGCCCAAAGTAAATTTACACATGGAGAATTAAGGAGTTGTATCTTGTAAGGACCAATTTATTCATTTAGTCACTTTATAAGTGTTGTCATAGGTATAAAACAGACTATGGTTGATTAAATAAGTTACTTTGCAGCCAGCGTAGTTCGATCAATAGATAGATACGCAGTGTTGTTTTTTATCAAACAGATTGATGTACAGTCAACACTTGTCTTTGGCAGTTTCCTTTTAAGTTGTGGAGGTTAAAAGTGCAGTAGATTGAAACCTGCACTCAATGCGCCTAACTTTTCAGACAAATGATTATAAACATCTACATTTTCCCTTATGTATAAAAGAATATGCATATAGGGGCATAAGTTGCATTTATCACAGATCCGAATATGTAGATAGCTCACATTTTTTAAACAGAAGACTTACTTGAGGAAAATCATTGCCACGTCCTGAAAGGCAACACGTTTGTCCTGGGTCCAAGAGGGAAACCATCTGGGCTTGTTGTACTGCTGAGTGAAGCCTTCAATGCTGGAGCAGTCTCTAAGGCCCAGAGGAGTCTGGAATTTCTATCTACCCTGACAGATGGCTCTCATGCAAATGTCCTTCCCCCTGCCCCTGCAAAGGTTAGGGGGATTACAAAGGAGACCTAAAAGGCAGGAAGAGAATAACCCCATTTAGAGTAGCAAAGGGAGTTTCTATGTCAAGAGTCAGGCTGTCGTGCCAAGGCTTCTTGCACAAAGCCAAGGGAAAAAAAGTATCACACTAAATTGACATGAAAATGATTGTAGATTAACCTGTGCTTTTACATTTAGATAGATAACATTTGCTGATGTATCTAGTCTATAACCACGTCTTCCTGCTTACTTCCGGAGGAGTAAGCTAGGAGAAAACAAGGAAAGGAAAAGACATGGCTTTAAATGAGGGAAACTTTTCGAGTTTGGTGCTCCTAAAGACTCTGCTCCACAGTTTTCATCGATCCTTATGTCAGGGGGCTTTGGAGGGTTACTTTTAGGGAAAGACAGATGTAAAAAGCCAGCAAATGGCAGATGGTAGTGGAAAACTATATTCCAGGGAGACTTGGGACAAAGCAGTAGCAGATGACCTCTGGCTTGTGTAACTTTTGCTTCTCCTTAAATGCATCACTCTTATGCAGCATGGAGCAAGGTGAGAGCTGGGGTGGGATTAAAGCTGCCCTTTATCTCTGAGAGAAGTCTCTCCCCTTTCCAGGGGCATTAGATCTGTCATGTTGCTCCTTTTCCTGGAGCACGCGCTGCCCTTCCTCACCCTACCCCCTATCTTCTTGCTCTAGTTAATTAGGCGCTGAACCCGTGTCTTCCCATGCGTTGACACACAGGGTCTTTCTGCTAAAACACCATGGACTTGACAAGATTACAGCATTTCTAACTCTGTGCCCGAGCATTATATTTTCAAATACCATCACAGCCCTCCTGCACTTATAGCTTAAAAAACAGCTTCTAAAACACCACTGTGTTTGCTCTCCTTTCTAACACCCTCCACGCTGGCTGCTTTGTTTTACTAGACTGCAAACCTGGGAAGAAAACAACTTCTCTGACTGGAAATTACGTGCATGGGTGTGAGAAACGGCAGTGCCTACAGCATGTGCTTATCTCTCAGACTAGAGACAGAGACTCATTAGCAAACTTGGGCTGTCCCTGGGCCTGTCTGTGCCTCGCAGCAGGATGGCAAAGAGATGTAGACATCTGAGATGATGTCTGTGAACTTTCCTGACAAAGGATATTTCAGCATGTGATATCCAGTAAACACTTTATCAAAAGAGGAATAAACTAGGCTTGATTGAAACCAGACCAAAAGTCTTTCAATCCAGGGCATGAAACAAAGAAGCAAGAAGCAGAGCCATCTGCATGGGAGGGTTTTCAAAGAAATTCAGGGAAGGTGAATACTGCCTCCTCTCAACTTTCCTGGGAATTTCCAGTTTGCTGCAAGCATCCTGAAACATCCTACACCCCCCTTTATTCTTAGTGTTATAGCAGCATCACAAGGTCTTTGCTAGTCACTGCCCTACCGAGCAAGGGAAGTGCATCGCTGTGCTGACAAACTTTCAGTTTGGGGCTGGCTCAGGTCTCAAGATGGAATCTGGACAGAGATGCTGACTTGTCCAGCATAGCTCAGTCAGTAGCAAGCTATGAGCTGCATCTCGGGCATTTTTCAGCACCTCCCCTCTGTAGGAAGAGATAAGAACATATCTTTCCACACCCTGAGGTTTGGGGGTGGGGGTGAGGGATGTCTTTCTTTTGACTTTACAAAGGAAAATAAACCTAATTTTCAGTACTTAACAGTCCTGAAAAATTCAGTAGAGGAGAAACCATAATAGATTAATTGATGCTGGCTAGAGAATGCAGAGGATGGGAATTCAAGGAAGTGATCTTCTACATGCTACGTCTTTGCTGCTTCATTCTGGGTGTCATCATTGGCTAATGTCTAAGTCCTTACCTGGTCAACTGGCTGGCCCAGTCAGAGCCCTGACTGCCATCATGTCATGATGGCAGACTGAGGACTGCAGTTTTCTTATCAGGATATGATTTTGAAGAAAGCAGTTGTTTTTGTGGTGTTATACATACATAATATATATACACATTGTGAATATCATAATTTGTAATTCTGGGGATTTTGAGAATTTACTTGCACAGTTGAGGAGCTATAATAAAGATGTTAGAGATCCATACCATGTTGACCAATGAAGCAAATCAAAACATGCCCCAGTCCACTTATGGGCAGCTTATTTGAACCCTCTGTCCTTAACAGCTCGCTCAAATGATCCCTACAAAGCATTTCTGTGCTGTGTTGCTGAGAGAAGGTGTCAGAGCAACTGGCCTCCTGCAGTGTGCAAGGATTTTTTGCAGCCCACTGACAGCTGCCTGGTTTGTAGCCCTGCCTCCTGAGGAGTGTAGCTGTGCTAAGGGCTGAGGGGAAACAACGGGTGTTGTAGCCCGTGGTGGATCCTGAGAAATCCCAGATTGCCCAGAGAAGAGCAGTGGTCCTGTACCAGTAGCAGCAGTCATGCAGGGCTTTCACCATTGTCTTCATCCCACATCCCTCAACTCTCAGGTTGCCAATCCAGCCCATACAGCAAAATGAAGGGAAGGAGGAAGGAAGTGTGCTAATGGTCCTTGCTTGGTTCCTATTGCTAAGCAGATTACTGCCTGCTATTCAGAGCAGGATGGTGTCCTCTGTCTGGGACAATCTATTCCATTACAGGTGGAGGTACAAAGGACATAGCACAAAATATTTCAAAAAGAAACAACACCACCACTCTCACCCTCGTGCTGGATGGAATTTGTAGAAGCAGCTCTGCTTCCATTGAAACCAAGTCTAAAATTCCCCTTGATTTCAGTGCCTGCATTTCAAGCTTGCAATTCTAATACCAAAAAGGTATGTTAGTCATTAGCATTTTATCCATTCTTCCTATAACGTCAATAGAGCTAAGCGTGGCTGAAGGTTTGGCAGCAAACTGCTGAACACTGAGCCCAGCATGGGTACATTACATTTCATTCATTAGAGACATATAAGCTTTGCTTCATGTGGGATTTGTGTAAATACTTGCACAGATTCTTCATCTGCAGAAGCTTGCTCCTAGCAAGTTGTTAAGCTCATTAATAGGGCAGAAGGAAGATTGTGCTCCTATAATTTCCAGTTCAATTATTATAGAGTGCACAACGTCCTAATTCTACTGCAGTCCAAGGCAAAACTCCCACTGGTTTAATGGGGCCAAGATGGCACAAAGTTAATTTCCCAACACAACATAAAACCCAGAAACTCTCCCAGAAGAGTGACTTCAATGGAGCCTGGACCTCTGGAGATGAAACTCTCTGTTGTCTCAGAAAGGAAAATTTTGTACCTTACCAGAAAGATGTTTCTAATGAGGCAGCCATTAGAATAAGGAGCATTGCCACGATACACAGAAAATGTGCTTGATTAATCAGCTAATACAATACAATTTCTGTTGTGCACATACATAGAGTTTTGACATCACCAGAATGAACTGGGCAACTTTTCTTCCCCTGAGAGCAATCACGCACATATTCACTTTTAGCCCTACTATTTCAGCCCACAAGGCATTGGGGAAACGTCTTTTCTGAAGTGAAAAGAGACCATTTGGTTTATGTGAAGAGAACAATGCCAGGGCAACATCATAGAAAGGAACATCTGTGAAGCGGATATGCAGTGGTCAGTATCTATTTCAGTTATATTAATAAAGACTGCTTCAATTCAAGCACTGTCCAACCATCAAGTGCCTCTTTGAGTGTAGTTTAATTAAATGCCCATTCTTTGGTAGGTTTCCAACTTATCAGTGATGAAACATCAGAACAATAATTGCTAATATCAGGAAATTTTGCAGAGGCAGGTGAGAGCTGCCTCTCTTTTTTAGTGGTCCAGTGAGATCACAGAGGACTGACTTATTTTTGTTCAGCAGGGCCAGGAAATTAACATAAAACATGAGAGAAAAGGCAGACAGATCTTCCAGCAAGTAGGTTTTGAACACAAGTTGAACTGAACCCTCTTTTCATTACATGAACTCTCATCCACCAAAGGTACGATGTGTGTTTAAACCAAACAACGTGAGTTTCCCGTCGCAGGCAAACCTCCATGAGGATCTTGTGGAAGAGTGCCTGCTTTCTACAGCCACTGTCACGAATGCTTTTAAACATGTGGAAGGAAGACCAAACAGAGACCTTGTGAAAGCAGCAGTGTGGGTCCCTGCTGAAGGTGCTCCAGTGATGATAGTAAATCCAGCCTTCCACTTAAACCTCTGGGTGCAGTTACAACCCAAACCAAAAGCTGCAGATGCATACCCGTAAAGCCAGGAGACAGAAGAGCCTCCTCTTCTCCCTGCTCCCTCTGCTGCTCCTTCAAGTCATCCTCCTCAGGAATAGTATTTTTATGGCTTCCCTGTGTATTGGGTTTGCGTGGCAAGGTTTTGGTAGCAGGGCGGGGTATAGGAGCAGCTTCTGTGAGAAGCTGCTAGAAGCTTCCCCTATGTCCAGTGGAGCCAACACCAGCCGGCTCCAAGACAGACCCACCGCTGGTCAAGGCTGAGTCCATCAGTGACAGTGGTAGCACCTCTGGGATAACAGATTTAGGAAGGGAAAAAAAGTTGCTGCGGCACAGAAACTGCAGCCAGAGAGAGGAGTGAGAACACGTAAGAGAAACAGCCCTGCAGACACCCAGGTCAGTGAAGAAGGAGGGGGAGGAGATGCTCCAGGCACCGGAGCAGAGATTCCCCTGAAGCCTGTGGTGAAGACCATGGTGAGGCAGGCTGTCCCCCTGCAGTCCATGGAGGTCCACGGTGGAGCAGATGTCCACCTGCAGTCCATGGAGGACTCCCTGCCGGAGCAGGTGGGTGCCCGAAGGAGGCTGTGACCCCGTGGGAAGCCCACGCTGGAACAGGTTCCTGGCAGGACCTGTGGCCCTGCAGAGCAAGGAGCCCACGTTGGAGCAGGTTTTCTTGCAGGACTTGTGACCCCGCAGGGGACCTACGCTGGAGCAATGTGCTCCTGAAGGACTGCAGCCTGTGGGAAGGACCCATGCTGGAGCAGTTCGTGGGGGGACTGTCTGCTGTGGGAGGGACCCCGCGCTGGAGCAGGGGAAGAGTGTGATGAGTCCTGCCCCTGAGGAGGATGAAGCAGCAGAGACAATGTGTGATGAACTGATCATAACCTCCATTCCCCATCCCCCTGTGCCGCTGGTGGGGGTAAGTAGAGAATCTGGGAGTGAAGCTGTGCCTGGGAAGAAGGGAGGCGTGGAGGGAAGGTGTTTTAAGATTCGGTTTTATTTCTCATTACCCTACTCTGGTTGATTGGCAATAAATTAAGTTAATTTTCCCTAAGTCAAGTCTGTTTTGCCCATGACAGTAATTGGTTGAGTGATCTCTCCAGTCTTTATCTCGAGCCACAAGCCCTTTGTTATATTTTCTGTCCCCTGTCCAGCTGAGGGGGGGAATGATAGAGTGGCTTTGGTGGGCACCTGGCCTCCAGCCAGGGTCAACCCACCACGTCCTGTTAGAGCAGCAGGGAGAGGAGATGATGGTGGTAGGAAGATGTGGGGCTGGAAGGGTGGGCATAGTACAGTCTGTGTTCCAATTAATTTCTAATTATTTATGTCAAGTGGAACAGCTCCATCCATCCAGACAGCTTGCATCCATCCAGATCCTGTGACACAGCACATTCCTGTCCATAAAATATACCCAGACTTGGTTCAGGATTGGCTGGAGATGGTATGCATGGGATGGAGGTTGAACCTGTTTCACTCACCTTTCCTGGGGGCCCCTGGGACAAAAAGAAAAGACTGCATCTCTCTCTTCTCCACACACGTGGTGGTTTGGGTTTTTTTGTTTTTTTTTTTTTTAAATTATTATTTTTAGTGATCTACCGTAGACCTCAGAGTCAGGCTTTGTGAATGCAAATGCTAAGCAGGCAGGGCTGGCCAGTTTCTGAGCAGCAGGACCTGTTCTGCCTCCTCAGCCAGCACAGGCATTGCTCCATTGCATAGAGGGAAACCCCTTCCTTAACCAGCATGGGGAGACCTGGGAAATCAACCCCATGAGGCAAGCTGTCTGCTGTGGATCCTCTGCGTATCCAACGTTAGCCTTCTGTTGCCTCTTGTGGGCCAGCACATGGGTAGCTGCTAGGAGCTTTGTAAATATCTGTGCACAGGATTGCACAAAATAGACTGGAAAGTAGCTTCTTGCTCTAACTTAACTGTGTTGACTTCTGCTAGCAGTAGCAGAAAAAGCCATCAAACTGATTTTAGTTGCAAAAGCCAAGAGCCTGTCTGTGCTTCTGCAGTGAGCACATCTATTGACTAAGAAGGTCAGTGCTAATGGTGACTCTCTAAGAGCAGAAATTAATACTGAGGCCGTTGGAGAATTTTGCAAATCCATTTCTCCCCTTTTTATGCCTTTTTTATTCATATACACACTAAATTTATAGTAGTCTTGCATGGTTATTCAGCACTGGAAAGGTACTAGCCATCCCTTGTTTTATGTAAAAGGACTTAATTTTAGCCAGAAGGAGAATGGAGGGTTATTTTTGCTAATTAGTTCTGAAAATGATTCACTTCAGACAAGTCACTCTCTCTTTGGGGAATCAATGGGCAGTGTGAAAGTGGTGCTACATCAAGCTTCTTGGGCCTCTGCAGGATTCAGAAGGGGCCAGGTGAGAAAATTCAGCTAGCCACATCTATGTCATGGCTGGCCTAGTTATGGGCATGTCTTGTTTATACCTCAGCAAGGTATAAATAACAACATCATGATTGAAAACATCAGGGCTTCTTCCATCTCGTAAAATTGGGAAGAGGGAATAGTTTTGTGTAGTTATTGATTTCCAGCTGCTTAATTAGTGTTTACAATATCTCTCCTTGAAAATAGCCATGTGCATTTCATTCCCTACTTGCTTGTTTAATTTAATTTAATCAATTGTTACACACCTGTTTCCACTTACTTAAAACAAGCATTATCTGCAGCATAACAAATACGAAGCAACATTAAAAGTAATTAATCTTTATCCTTGAAATGTTTCTCTTGGAGTGGTATAATTAAGAACCCAAGCTATAAAAATAATCAGATATCAAGTTTATACCTTAAAGCACTAATTGACACATAACCTTCTTTTGAACAGTATAGGCAGATTTGAACATAGATGCACAGAAAGGAGAAGTAAGAAAACTCCCAGAACATTTCATAGGAGATTGCAAAAACCCCTCTCTCCCACTGGAAAGGTGATGCTCTATTAATGAATGCTGGGAAGAGACAGCGTCAGAGGACAGCAAGCAGGTATTTCTTAAGCTACACCAAAGAGAAATGGATATAGGTTCCTCTCTGATTTTGCCGTGGACCTTATGCCCAAGCACATATAATACTGTATGCCACTTACTTTCCTAACAAGATACAGAGTGAGTGACACATCCAGCTAAGTTCCTAGACCTCCTGCTTATAGGGAGAATCTCAAATGAGGCTCAAGACCATAAGGCAATTAAAAAAATATCACCACCACCCCCTTTTTTTTTTTCATTTAATGATTTCTGAGGTCTTGCTGGTGCCAAGCATGCCGTCCAGAAGTCAGGCAGAGCCAAGGCACTGGCCCCAACTACCACCTGTCTTCTGCTGCCCTGGGCTGTAGCATGGCATTCCCACTACCCCACCAGAAGGGATGGCAGGCTCATCCCAGGGCATCTTTAAAAACCAGCTTAGACACTCTCCTTACCCCCCTGGAAAGGAAAACCACTAACAAACATTAAGAGGTAACATTAGCCAGTTTCCCATACATGCTGTTAGCTGATAAACTAAATCAGCAGCATGGGATTAGTGCCTGAGAAGCCCTGTGTTTCACATAGCCTCTGAATCTCTCCAGCTGTCTTAGACTTTTAGGGTTCCTACCTGTCATTCTCTGAGACCTTTATCCTCTTTCCTTGTATGATCTAAAGAGAGTAATTAATTTATTCCTCCAAAGGGCTTCAGTGACTGCGACAGCAATTTCACACAGTTCATACGAGTACCCTGCTGGATCATCACTTCCCCCTGTCGACCCAGAGAACAAAAGGATAAAGTCCTAAAGACACCAAATTAAGGTGAGGATTTAAAAAAAAATATATATTATTTTTCTTCCAAATTTGCTTTCCTTATTTCTTTCTTTCAATGTCTGGAAATCCCCAGCGAGTCTGACATAAGTCCCTAACTCGTCTGGTTTCTGCAGAACAGAGTGTTGCCAGATGACGGCTCACGCTTGACTGACGATGTTCTGTCATCTATCGGTGCTAACTATGGATCAGTGTCTGTCTCTACAGCCTTTTTAATAGGTACTTTATTATTTTGACACATTTCCTTCCCTCTTGTTAATCTAGGGATTAGCAGTGACATGTCTAAATTCATGCTTAACTGTGTTAACATTATCCCTCTTGTATTGAATTTGCTGCGATCTCACAGTGCTAGCTGCTTAGCAGAAGACCAACACATCCTCTTGCTTAAATATTCCCAGTGAGACTCTCTGAGGTTGTCTTTGCGGACTCTAAAGCTTTACCTGACAGGTTGGCTACAATACAGAGCACAAAAAAAAGACTGAATATGAGAGGGTATGATATAAAAAAAATAAAAATCAATGGAGCTCCCATAGCAGAGGTAAAGAACAAACCAGTAAAGAAGGAGTAAAACTATAAACTAAGGGGAAAACAGTAACAGAAAAGTGTCTGCACAGTCATACAGCACATGGGGAGAATCATTTATCCATCTGCCAGTCCTAGCCAGGATCTGCAAACTCATTCTGACCGGATGCTTTGCTAATGTCCATCCCTGGCTTCTCTTCACCATGGATAGGTGCCTACTGTCCAGGAGCTGCATCAGGATGGGCAAATAGCCTCTGTGACCTTCCCTGCCTTCCTTGTGGATTCCCAGGAAAGACAGACTACCCTTTTCCGATAGCCATTCTGACACGTAAGCATGGCCTCTAGCACAGGGGGCCAGGCTTCCTGCTTTTACTGTTTGCAGCCACCTGTGCATCTGAGACTGCGTTCCTCTTTCTGCTTTTCTCCTCAGTCCTCTCTCTTCCTCCCGTCTTCATTCTAGTCCCATATCTTTCATCAACCCTACATCTCCTCCTTCTTCCATGTATTTATTTTTTGACTTTGACAAGGACAAGAAACTGTACGTTTTCCATAACACTTCCAGTGTTAATACAGGGATATTTATAATTGAGTAAAGACTTGGATTGGCAAGGGTTGAACTTTGAGAAGACTCAGAAGAGAGAAGAAAGCTTAAGGCCGAGCATTTGTTTGCAGGCTATGATGATTCTCCTCAAAATTCATAAGTACTCTTAGTGCTCTTCTAGGATATTTCTGATGGAAGACGGCAACAGCTTCAGACTCAGCTCTTTCCAGTGAGAATGGAGAATGGCAGCAGAAATCAGTAGCTATAATAAAGCTGACTTTGTAAGTAGGACTGAAGGAGAAAATTTCCTGGAATTTCTAACAACTTCAGAAAGAAATGTACAAAGTTAAAAATCCGGAAAACCTTTGTTGGCATCCAGCTACACCTGGGTGGAAAAGATTAAGGGGATGGAGGAACTGCCCGGAGACAAAAGACTAAAGGGGTTGGGACTCTTCAGTTTGGAGATGCTAGGCTCCTCAGTGTTACAGAATCAGGAAAGTGGTGAAGGTGAATGCAGACCACTTTTTGCACCAAATCCTGCAGTTCTAGAGCTAGAGGCCATTCATCAAAAGTAGGAGATAAGTTTAAAACTCATAAAACAAAAGAGTTCACATCACACATATCAAATTTCTGGACTTTGTTTCTACAGGAAGCAGTGGGAGCTCATGGTAAGAGGGTACAAAAAGGATTAGGCATGTTAATGGAGAGGGCAGGCTAGTCCCTCTGTCTCTGAGTGGGGTGCTGGATTAGATGATCTCAAGAGGTCTCAACCTGCCTTCCTGTGATTCTGTAACATTAACTAACATGCTAACAGGGACAGGCAGAACCATACACTCCAATGCCCCTTATCCAACCATTGTGGCTGCTGGGGACATATGAGGAGAGCAGCCTACAAAAAAGTAGTAAGGCTCTCCCTGAAAAACATTTCCCAGTTTCTCTGTCAAAGATATAGTCCTGTCACAGGTGGTCTGGCCCTGTAGCCCATTTCTTACGTTCTTACGTTCACGAGCCCCTCCGTTCGCCTCCTGCCTGGGTGGTAGTCAGCCCAGCTGCTGTGTGCTTCCCGATGCCCATCTCTGAGGACAGGCTTGCTAGGCAACAGCTGGATACAACCTGCTGACACCACGAGGCTATTGCATCAGCTCCCAGAATGAGATTTCTTTGGCACCAGCTGCTCCAAATTTCCCTGGACATCTCACTCCAGCTCCCCTCCACCCTTGGCCACACACACACACACACTCTCACTCCTCCATGGGTTAGCTCAGCAGGAAACCCAAGCCTGAGAAATGCAGCTCTCACTTTTGCCTGGCCTGATTTGGGATGACTCAGGTGTCCTTGCTTCCACTTCTCTATTTGTTAAATGGGACAAAGATGTGAGGTGTCCAGGCTACCCTGCTTCCACCGTGCTCTGCTCTGATTAGAGCAACCCCAGATCTGGAGCAGCTCTCCTGATGTAAAGAGAGTAACATTTTCTCATTATTGCTATTCCTTGTAGATCAAAAATTAAGGGCAGTGGAGCCCTTATGCAGGACATTACAGAAGGGTCACTGATACAATAGACCCTAGTTTTCAAGTAATTAGTTTGTTTTTGTTTGGGTTTTTTTTTTTCCTAAGTGACTATAACCATTTCCTACTCCCCATAATTTCTCTCTTAGAAAAACATCTGGAAAATCCAGGCAACCTTTAAAAAGCTAATTCCCCAGCAAGATAATATTTAACTACAGACGTTTGTCCCCACACGCACCTTGTTTCACAGTAGGTCTACAATAGCTTGACTTGAATTGTCTGTTGGAAAAGAAGCTCTACTTGTAGTAAAAGGTGTATCTTGCTGTATCTTCACAGACTATGAGCTGACGTAAAGCAATTTCCACAAAATTCGTACAGTGAAGTTGAAATGAGGTGGCGTGTGGGAACGTCAAGATGAACACCACAGTTTTCACCACCCAGGACCTTCATCCTGCTCCTTTTCAGGACCTCTGGTGGCAGATGCTTGCTTTACCTAAAGTCCCTCTAATGAATGCTTGCTGCAGTCATTGCTAGAGGCAACTGGCTAAGCAGAGAGCACAGAAGAGGACGAATATTTTACCTGTCTGTATATCTGCAGAAGCCTTTTGCAGGTGACAGGGCCAGAGCTTGCCAATGACATGCAAGGGATACATGTGTCAACATCTTCAGGCCCCAGGGAGCCCTTACTCTCCCTTAGAATAAGAGCTGGGGGAAAAAAAAAAAACCACCCAACTTCTTAGCTGCTGACTTTTGGTCTCTTCTGCTTCTTGCATTGTCACTACTTCTGTGACTATCATTAACTATAAACTCTAGCATCCTAACAGCCATCTTTTGTATTTTAATTTGAGAGGGGGCTGGAAATCAGGAAAAGGCTGCCTGTGTTCTGCATTATTTGTCATGGTAATAAATGTTTCCCATGTTAAGGTTGAATAGCCTCAATGGGACACACCTGTGTCCTTCTTACTAGCTGTGATCTGTGCTAATTGAGTGAGTGATGCACCCATTGAAAGACAATGGAAAAGAATGAAATGAAGATGGATGAATTCAAATGCACCTCTCTAGTGAGGTGAGAATAGTGTTGTTTCACATTCTTTTAATTCCTGGAAGTCTCAGATGTTCTGATTCTGAATTTTCCCACTTGATAGCAAAATTGCCTTTTTGTTCATGCTTTAGCCTCCTTTACCCGTATCCATTTCTACAGGGAAGATCAAAACGTTGTTTCAGGAGCAGAGGGAGTTAAAACAGTCAACAGCCTTATAAAGTGACACTGCAGCTGTTTCTTAAGTAGCAATGGATCTTAATGAAAGGCTGCTCATAAAATTATTATCACAGCAGCAAGTAGAGGTCCCAGCTGATATTAGGCCCCTATTGTGCCAGGCACCGTATGAACACATTAGGAGAGAATAACTTCTCTGCGAGGAATTTAAAACCTCATTAGATAAGACAGAAAGAAGCTGTGCCAGGAATAAGGGTCCCCACGGGGCAAAGAAAAAGGCCCTGGTCACAGGGAAAACACATGATAGAGCCCGGAATAAGATGCTGGGTTCTTGCCACCCAGGCTCACTGGCAGCCCTAGAAGAGAAGGTCATTTGTATATAGCAGCTCAGGACCAGTTTATTCCTATTGCCTGAGGCCAAGATTTGAGACTTTTTTTTTTTTTTTTTCCCCAAACACAAATTCCAGTCCTGCACAGGGAAAGCCCTGGGCCTGACCTGGGGCACCTCATCACCATGCACTGGGATGCAATATGGAGGCAGCACACCCAGACTGGGTAGAGCTGGGCTGTGCATCCAGCAAGAGGTCAGCACTGCGTTTAAAGCAGCCGTGCCCATGTTATTTGGCTGTCATACCCCCTCTCGTAAGATCTGCCGCCTTCTAAGCCAGTGTCAAATCTTCTTTGGACTTGAAGTTGGAAGGGGCTGAACTCCCAAGGTAGTACTTTTCTTGGAGTCTGTTGGCAGCATTGACAATTAGGCAACTGATGCATTAACATGCCAGAGAGGCTCTGATGTTTATTCATGTGCTGCTCTCGAGGGTTTATTGAATTGATGCCTGGTAAAGCAACTAATGGGAGCCCTTGGCAGGGTACCTTAGATGGATTTCCTTATTATCTCTCTAGATTTTATACTCTCTAGCAAAATCAATATTCAAGCTGGTGCACAATGCAGCCTCTTTTAGCTTCAGGGTTTAAAGATTTATGGGGCATCAGGGAAAACCAATGAAGGCAAAAGACAATGACAAAAGAAGTAAAATTCAAGTGACACAAATTGCTGCTGAACTAGGGTGGGCAAAAGTGATCATTAGGTTTTGAATTTTCTGTCTTTGTTAGGGAACCATTTTTTAATTAACTTCCTCCTGCCCGCCCCCCTTCATTTCCTCCCTCCTGCTTTGGTGAGGCTGCATGTTGCCCTTGCTCTCCAGAAATTGTGACCAGGGCAAAGGAAATGCTGAGCCTTTAACAGGGAGTTACAAGGATTTCAGGTGGCAGTTATAGGTTTCTGCATGCAAGAGATGCCAAAAGAGCACTGGAAAGCAGGGAGAAGAACCACAGCTGTAACATACATGCACCCTATGCATCTTACCCTTTCCCATAGCAGGTCTGATCTATATTGCATGGACCTTTGTGGGGCTTCAACAGTCCTGTGAAAGAGAGCCAATGGTTCTACCTATTTCAGTTTTGGAGAGGTGGAATAGGGAGGAAACCAGCCTTTTGCTCAAATACTTCTTTCTTTTTTGGGGGGGAGGCGGTCAGAAGTCCTGCAGTGTCACAGGGTCAGTTTTCTTCAAATTGCAAACTTGCAAACTGCCTAGCGCTAATGCTTTTCACAAGTAATGTAGCCCCCCCCAGATACGACCTGCTGCCTTGTGAGCCTGCAAGCTAATTTGTATGATTCGAGCTAGCTAGAGCAATTATGATACTCAATCAGATATCTATTATTTCATGAGTTCTGTGGAGTTATCATTAAGATTCCCACCATGTTTGCTTACAACTGCCCTAAAGGGAAATAAATTATAGAGTTTAAAAGGTTGGTAACACTGTGAGGTTAAGTGGGTACACAGCTGGCTGGCACGCTCACCAGCGCTACCCCCGGACTTTCCTGATCACAAAATTACTGCGTGTTTTCTTTTCTCTCCCATCTTCAACAGCAGCATTAGGAGGCTTTTTCCAGCCATCCTTGTAATATGCTTGGAGGAGTTATGAAGTGAAATATCACTTGTGCTCCGGGATGAGTGAGAAGATTTTTCCCTTTCCCGTTGTTTAGTATGTTTTTTATTGCTACAAGGTTACAGCTTAACTGTTAAAACAACATTGAGGACTTAAAAGGTTATCTAGCTATAAATGCAAACAAGTTCATGGTAACAATATTTGTGGGTGTCTAAGTGTTGGATATGGGGCAACCCTATCCTGTCCGTGGTTTGCATGAAATGATTTTGTATTAAGTTGAAACGAGGAACTAGACTGCATGTATCAATCTAGAGACCATTCAAACAGGAAAGTTTTGTTAGCAGGAGTCAAATTCAGTCCTGGTTGAGAACACAAATAGTAGAATTCAAATGGCACCAGAGGTCCTGCATGATCTTTCTAATCAAGAACAGCTGCCACCTGCCAATACCGTCTTGCGTACACATGGATATAAGACAGGCAGACAGTGGTTTGCAGCATCACATACCTACAGAGCTTTTATGCATCATGCTGCAGTGACACTTGCAAAAAACATCTTGTTTCATGGGAGGAATCGCAGGCCTGGTGTGGCTGAGGCAAGGAAGCTTCTTAGCCATCCTCTCTTCCAGGAGACCTTCAGCACTGGCATCATTGTATGTCCTTCACCATGTTCTTTATTTGCCTTTCTCCACAAACTGGGGTACAACATGTGCAAATGCAGTTCATAAGCCAGTGGAGAGAGAAAATACTAAGTCAAATTTCTTGCTTGTTCCACCAAAACTTAGGTGAAGGATGTTTTGGTCCTGTTTGCATGCTGCCTGAAGATACTGTCACAATCACAGATCTTGATAACTATAAACTCTTAGTATAAACTCTTAAACAATTGATAGTGTGAAAGTGGTGTACAAATCCCATGCGGGGTCTCAAGAAAGGGGCAAATTTCAACCAGTAAAATTCATGGCCCAGCAGGCTATGGAGGATCTTGTCAGTTCCTATGTTATGTACCTCTCTCCCCCCAATCATTTTATTACCCTGAACATCTGTGGAAACGTAGAGGTGCAGGGAGCCTCGAGGCTGCTCAGCATGTTTGACTCCATTTTCTCCTTAAACATGTGCAAATGCTACTTCTATTTGCACCTTTGCAGAGCTGTGATTTGCAACACCAAAGCCTAAATGACACCTAAGATCCCTCCAGAGCATTAAACAAACAAGCCAGTAGGACATCTTACATTCTGGGAAGTGCTAAATTGAAAGCAGTAGTACAGACTGCGCTGCTTTGAAAATGAACCAGTTGAATTTTTTGCTGTGATCCAAACCTGAGAGGTCTTTTCTTATGGCTTTTTCTGCATTAATCCAGGCTCTACGCAATCCCAGAAAACTGAACCAGGATTCTGATTCAAGGCTTGTAATGTAGAAAATCCTGTGTTTCTCATCTCATTTTGGTTTTAATTGGATTTATATGAAACAAATATGAAAAGGAAAGAGGACAGCCAGGGGACTATCCACAGTAATAGTTTGACAGAGCAGGTGTTTAACATTTTATGCACCATGAGTGAGCCTCTGATTTGATACTGACAGTAGATACAAGCCTCACAAAATTAGCCAGAGGCAAGTTAGTAGCAAGTTAAAATCTAGAATGTGGCTAGGACTATACAAGGTAGTTTGGGCTTGAGGATTAATGTTGGTTGAAGGACTGTGTTAAAATAACTGGCTATAAGGAGAATACCTTCTAGTGGTATCTCCTGGGCTGTCTGCAAGTTATTCTCAAATATAAGCCCTCTCCTCTTCCTTTTAAATGAGTTTGCAAAGAACAGCCCTATTCCATGTGATTGTTAATAGGAGTGTAGTAGGTTCCGCAATCACAGAAGAGCAAAATACATAGTGCCTCTCTTCTAAACGTCCTTTAAAAATGCCTGCTTTTCTGGCCAGTCATCTCATTGCACATCAAACTGCTGGGATCAGAATTTGCTATAATGCAATGTTTTCTTAATTTGTTTCTGTGATATACCATGCATTTCAGGAAGAAGGCCACAATTATTAAAACCAAAATCCATAAGTCTGTCCTCCGTCAGTCTTTTCCTTCTGCTGAATCATTACCTAAAGAATTTTGGAAAGATTTCTTCAACTGAAAAAAAAAAAGGAAAAAAAGTGTTACTTTCTTTGTACGTTGAGAGAATGACCAAGACTAGTCTTAAAAGGAAATGGGTGCAAAAGATGACAAACCGTGACCTCAGATATTTCAGTTCTTTGTTCCTCACTGCCTATGGTTCTCATTCTTTGAATTCTGTGCTAAGAACCTGATTCTGCTTGATAATATCATAGAATCACAGAATTGTTTAGGTTGGAAAAGACCTTTAAGATCGAGTCCAACCATCAACTATGCCCACTAAACCATGTCCTGAAATATCAGTGTAATATCAACATAAATCAAGAAAGTAGTATAAGACTACAACAAAAAGCACTTCCTCCCATGGTGTTTACATGAAGTTTATGCAGAATTTAACCCTAATTGTTCATTTAAGAGAAAGCTCAATCTTTTAAATCAATCTTTTAAAAACTGGGACACGTGCTTAAGTGGAAGAGATCATTAAATGGCAAGGCAGCTATCTAAGAGATTTTTCTAGGCATATTTTGGGTTAAAAGAGGCAGGCAAACATTTTTTTTATGGTTACATTGTAAGAATAGATCAGTCAGAAATGCTGACTTTGAATTTCTTCAGAAAAACAACAAACCTTCCAGTTCACTGCCTTTACTGCCCTTGTAAAGCTGGATAATTGTCTCTGCAAATTGAAGCCATAAATTACTAATTTCACATGGTAGGAGAGAGTTGGATATACTAATTAGTCAAACAGTTGCATTCAAAGTTCAAGCAAGCCAAATACCCTCCACGTATTTATATGTTCTTCTGTCTGGAGCATCTAGATCATTGCCACAGCTTACTGAGAAATATCAAGGAAAGTCCAGTTCCAGTTCTGCCTGTGTTGCCTATGCAGACTGGAAGTGCCCTGAAACACGGGCTCCATCCCTTTGGATGAATGCCTGGCTTAGCAGGAAAGGGTCCTGATCTAGGCTGTGGCAATGAGACAGAGAATAGTAAAACTGCATTGCAGGTCAGCGATCCCTTCCACTTAAAACCTTGAGGGTGAGACTGAAACACCTCCTTACATTGTGTATAAATGCCTTAAAGTCCATTTTCACTTGGGGAGGTCCTTTTATTTCCTTTTTACTGGTGGAGAGCTCCTGTGGGGCAGGCTCGGCTGAATTCAGCTCAGGTGTTGTCCTGGTAGGAAACTGTGTTGGGGGTCCCCCTGGCTGGGGGGCAGAGAGCGAGCCTGTTGCTGTTGTGTTTTTGCTAGGAGCTCTTTGGAGCACCATTTCTGAGCACCCACTTTGAGGATGTGCAGTGTCAGCAGCATCTGGAAATGCTTGTTTATTCTGGGCTTTTCTTTCTTTCTTCCAATCAGAGAGTCCGAGCTCAGAAAACAGATGGGATTGTTCTGCTAGTAATTGGTCCAGCTGCTGCAGAGAAAATAGAAGGAAAAGCATATTGCAGTAATAAAAATATAATAAAAGGAATCAAGCAGGATGCACAAGAGTATATGAAGCATGCCTGCTTCTTCTGCTTGGTCCAAAGAAGAGGTGCACTCTCTGGGAAATGAGGTGTTGCCATAAAAAGGAGGAGAAAAGCCTAAAGGACATTTTATTCCAACAGATAGATCTAATTGCCTAATGGAAAATCTGCAAATGGACTTCAGTCTGTGGCCATTGCAATCTTGACTCTCTAACCTAAGCTTGTCAGGGAAGAGTCAAAGTCAAGTCCCCTGACCATCATTTCTTTACCTTTCCTTATCAAACATGAGAGCTGGTCCAGAAAAGAACCAGACCAGTAACCATTTCTCAATAATTATGTAGGAAACCAAGAGCAGAGCAGTATACAGACACTTTTATAAATACTGTCACTTTTCCTGGGTAGTTGAGCTCAAGCAGCATAGCCAAGGAGAAAGAGGGTCAAAGATGTAAACTCTAAGGCTGTTACTGGAAATCCTCCTCTTCCTGGCATTGAAAGGATTGTTCAGATGTACCTTAGAGTTAGCACTTTGAACACTGAATAGCAGGACAGACTTTAAACCCACACGACCCAGAGCAGTGGTTTGTGCAACGTACCATAAGGATGCTCTCCCTGACCTGGCAAGCTTGATCGTTCAGCCGAAATTCCAGCTCTGCAACCTCCTGACGAACAGTTCGCCTTAAGAGTTGCAGGTGTCTGCCTTCCTCCCTGTAGGGACAGCAACGAAAATACACTCGAGTGAGCAGTGAAAACCCTCCTCTTCCTATGCTCCAGCATAATGCCTGTATCTCCCCCTGTTGCAGTCTTGTTTTTACCCATGATGACAGAATACCTTACAAAATAATAAATAACAGCCCTTGTCTGCTTGACTCCCATTTCTCTGACTATCCCAGTTGCAAGATTAAACACATTGTAGTTGCAGATCCAGCTTGAGTCTGGGCAGGTTTATCACCAGCACAGAGACTGCATAAATGTCCTACTTTCAGGCAGCTCAAGACTGGAAGCCCCCAGCAACTTTTTCTGAACCTGAGGCTTCGTGGTAATCACTGTGAGCTTGGGCTGAGTACATGAAAAGCTAGTTCAAGTTTTCCTGCATCGTCCCTGCATTGACTGTGAGCACTAAGTATGTGGCCTAAAGCGAGTGATTTGTCAGAGATCGCTCCCACCTCCTTCCCTGAACCCAGCATTGACCTGGGACACTGAGATCCAGCTGACCAAGATCTGTTCCTGCATTCCTATTGCTATTAAAACATAGTATTTCCATGCTAAAAAAACTAGCCTACATCTATGGAACAATATTCCCCTTCAAAATGCTCATGTTTAAGAGCCTTGACTAGTGTGGAGAGAAGCTGGACTTTCCCCTGAGCAAAACCCACATCACAGTACATTTCTCCTCCACTTGCGGGATGCCCACAGCTGCACCTCACTGACCAGAAGTGCTGTTGGTAACACAAGCGACCAGACGCGTTGCACGTGCTCATGGGCTCTTGCTGATGCTAGCTTTGGATTTTGGTAAGTGCGTGAGGCTGCCATTACCTTCCTTCATCTGGCATAGCCCCGGAAAACAGTGCCTGCTGTTCGGTCATTTGCTGTTCAATTTCATCCAACTTCTCCTGGAAGTGCTGGCAGGAGCTCTTCATTGCTTCTATTTCATGGAGGGTACACTACACAGAAAAGCAAGAAGATGCCCCACTTCACTACTTTTCTTTGAGCATTTCCATGTCGAGTGCATTTGAAGCTGACAGCCCAAACGATATGGGTCCTCCTCTTACCTGCCCAACAAGGACTCTGTGAGCAGCTGCTATGAAAGTCCAGATGGCACTTCAGGTGAATTTGCTCTGGGTGCATCACTCACATCCCAGTCACCACCTTTTCTCCTAAAGCATGTAGGATTAAGTCCTGGCAATATCTGAGCCAATGAGAATTTCATTTTTGCCATTGAAGGGGAAAAGGACTTTGATCAATGTGCCAAATTCTGATGTTATCGCACTGTTGTCAGACATTATATTTGAGCAATATGAGTTGCTACGGATTAATGATAGGTTAAATTACTGTCCACTGGAAGTTAGAAACTGTTTTTAAAAAGAGAAAGGAGAGGGGGAGAGAGGGAAGATGAATAAGAACTATGAGAAGGAAAAACATCTTTCATGATGGGTTCTGCTAAGTGTTACACTGATAATTTCTCATCTATTACCAGTTAGAAACCTAGAACTGGATTTATGTAACCAAATGCAGACATCTACGGCAACAGATGTACTTGGAAGTACTGAAACAGAGCAATTGTTCTGATCCAGACATAGACATCCATAACAGGTCAGAGGATCTATGCTGTAAATGTGACCATTACTCTTCATTGAGAGAAGGTATCTAGTATGATTGATCATCTACATCTACCCTGATGTAGCCATCTCTACACCAGGAATGTCTCAAGGCAGGGGAGATGGATGAGCAGGAGTGGCACATGAAAAAGTATAGGCAGATTTGCAAGTTACTACTTTGTAGCACAGGACTAATACAATGGCAGCCCTCTAGTGACATTGAAATAAATCCTGTAACTGGAGTCTATCGATGTCTGAGTTTCTAGCCACATTAAAGACTTTTCCTCGACTTTTCACACCTTGTCCAGAGCAGTAATGCAGACAGCATCATCCAAATGATTTCTGAGACAATACCATCTGCCTTCTGAAAGCATGCCCCCCTAATATGCTGAAATTGCTCCCAGTGCAAGAAGGCATTTGGCATGTTCCCATCTTAGCAAATTTTGGTCTCTTGTAAGCCATGGGAAGACAGTGTAGAAACCTGCACTCCACTGCTGACCTCTGTAAGTGAGAGAGAACAAGAGGCATGTTTGCAAAGCATAGAAATGCCCAGTCTCTTTGAATTCCAGCAATCATGTCCTGTGATGATCTCCTTGTGTTTGTGTGCTTGAATGTGTCCCTCAGTCCCAGCAAGGCCTGAAACATGATGAAGCCCTCCCTGCTAGGGGATCAGCTTCAGCTAGAGGGCAAAAGATGCTCTCCATGCGTTTGAGAAACCTCATTCTCAATCTCCATTTCAACGCAGCTGCTATGTCAGGCACAGTCCTGATGTGCGTGACCCAGGGATAAACCATCCCATAGCAGTAAATTAAAAAATCTAGCCCCAAGAGTCATGGGATTGCACCAGAAAGAGCTAATTAGAGACTAATAGTAGTGTGATAGGGCCAGTCCTGTGACTGCAGTGGAGGTGAACTCTTCTAAGTGTCTGCTCCATGTGGAGCATAACTGGTGCTTTTAATGCTGCGGGTCAGGGCAGCAATCACACCCCACTGAGGCAGTCAGGTGTGTTATGAGCACCTTCAGACTGAGTGTTGGCTGATTGCCCATTTGCCCCCTACCCCAAACTTTAGTCTTGATCCTCAGACAGTTTTCTTGTTCCTAGATGGGAGTGTGTGGGGTGCAAGTGAGCAGTGCCCACATAGTAATCATGATTTCTTCTACCCGCTACCAAATCTGAGCAGAGAGAGGCCTTTTAGCCATCAAAAAAGTGTGTCCAAATGAGCTTAAAGAGCTCTTGTCCTTCAGGTCACTAGGAAGAAGGTGATGGGCCACAGACAAATTTCTAGGTGGTTCCTAAAGGCTAACAG
Organism: Haliaeetus albicilla; assembly: GCF_947461875.1. Lineage (NCBI taxonomy): Eukaryota > Metazoa > Chordata > Aves > Accipitriformes > Accipitridae > Haliaeetus > Haliaeetus albicilla. The sequence continues at coordinate 32,939,397 of NC_091484.1, read as the reverse complement.
AAATTTGGAAAGCACCATGCAAAAGATCCAAAAGGCACAGTGTGTGTAGTTTTAGTAAAAAGTTGTGCCAGCCCTTACAAATGAGGTACAGGCAGCTCCCCTGGCACTGGCTCTTTGAGCATATTACAGAGCACAAATTCACATAGATTAATTCGGAGTTCATGCTCAGCAGGGATGGAGGAGGGACTAGCTGTTCCAGGACTGATTTCATGCAAGACCTTGTTTAAGGTAAGGTGCATGTAAACAGGGTAAATTTACTGTCTAACAGTTACTCCGTAGTGGTTACATGCATTCCCCATGTATGCCCTTGGCAAATGGGACATAACCTGAGCGAGCTTCTCCCAGTAAAAGATGTAGAAACTACCACACCTGTAATGCAAAGTACAAAGTAGGCATGGGTGTAATCTCTGCAGAGTGACTAATATCCAGTAAATTCACTCGCTTATTGTACAGTGACTTAGATGTGGAGCCATATCCCTAAGAACAGATCTTGGGTAACAGTACTGTGCAAAGTCTGTTCCTCCCACATTCCCTGTCCACAGACTAGAGAAGACAGATCACCATTAGCCCCTCCTAGAAGAGTGATAGAATAGCAGTGAATCAGTGAGAAAAGTCTTCCCAGTCCAGCATAAGGTACTGACTCACTGCCATCTTGTGGCAACAGCAAGATAGCTGACAAAAGGCATATTTTCCAATATACTGTTCAAAGAAAAGACATTGCAGATTTATATATTCAATGACGGAGCAGCATAAAACTCACCAGTTTCACTTTCTGAAACTTTTATCTAATAATTTTCTTCCCCAATATGTACAACAGTTCAAGTTTCATTTCTTTATGAAGAGCCAATAGAAGAGGAAAAATGGAAATGCCTGCAAACTAGCAGGAGGTATGACACCCCTTCCACATATTTCTCAGGATGCAAAAGCCACTCCTGACTCCCCTTCCTTGCTTTCTTCCCCAACACACCCTGAGTCTTGCACAACTTTTGGGAACTGTCAGCAATTCTGAACAAAGCAATAAAAAATCTGGTGACTTTTTCCTATCAGTATTTTTATTGTAAATATTCATCTTAGCAAGACTTTAGATTTAATGCAGGCCTCTTATTCTAGCACAGTAAAATGGCTTGAGGCTCTGAGAAGTCACATTTCACTTTGATTTAGAGCAGTTTGGCTTATGGTATGTATCTGGGTGTTCAAAGTTAGTCTTTAATAAACACTAAGTAACATAACCAAAATGAGTTCTCTTTTTCTAAGAGGATTACACTAAATCATGTAACCTTGCATTTTCTGTGGTCCAGTATGTTACTCAGTTATGGTAACTCAGCTGATTCACAGGAACTCACTGAAACTCATTCTCATCTCTCAGCTCTTCATTTGACTGGTAAACTTTATCACACAGTTCGCAGTAACCATTTTACAATTGAACTGATGTACATAAGTTACTAAAAGAAGCAGCCCAACAAAACTGAAGGTACACAGATATGTTTGGCATTTTTGCCCAGAAGGGAATGCTTCTTTTCCATTTTCTCAGTTACATTCCCAAGATATGTCTCACTAAAGAAGCAAGCATGGCAGGAGGGGAAAGGAAAAGGCAGCTTGTACATTTAGCTCATTGGCGTGTCAGCTGTCTGCATATACGAAGAAACCTACTCACCGGAGCAAGATTACGCGTTGCAGTGTCCTGTAGGAGCATCAACGTTTTCAAGAGCTGCAGCTCAGTGGCGACATGGTTTGAGCAGCAGCCCACAGGGTGTTGGAGAGAGACAGCCACGGGGAAGGTCCAAGGGCAGCAGCCGTGGCAGCAGCAGCAGCAGTGGCAGCGGCGACTGCCCTGCGCAGCCCCGGCACTGGAGGCTTCACCCCAGTAGCGTGACCTGTATTTGCCACAAAGCATGCTGTCAAGAGAGGCTGATTTTGTCAGGCGAGTATGGGGTGGACAAAGCAGTGGTGACCGCCTGGGTTTCCTGGTGGGAATGTCGGTTTGGCTGGAAGCTTCAGTGGTCTGCTTCACGCCATCATTTGAAGCCCCTGGGTCTGACCATATGACAGGACTACGCTCAGAACAATGCACTAACACATCAGAGAAGTCCACAGGATCTTCCCTAGCAAGGCTTTCACTGAGAGGAGCATTTTGCCCTGTGCCCTTCGCTCTTGAAGTAAACTCCAGCCCTGAAGACATCTGAACAGTAACAGATTTCAGAGGAGCAGAAGCCATTTCACTGTTTTGGACAGCGTCTCCCTGTTCCGATTTGTTAGCACCTAACATCCCCTCTGTGCTACCAGTCTCCTGATCTTCAGATGAACTTAATCTGGGCCCCTCCCCGAGGCAGGAGGGATGCCTCCGAGGTACTTGCAGAGAACAGCTTGAAGCTGCACTGCTCCCACTTTGCGCTGCTGAGTCCCACTGCGGAGTTTCTGGGAGCCCCATTTTGGGGGAGCATCTTGTATTTTCCAAATCACCATCCATTTTGCAGAACTTCTGCCCATTTGTCACCTCATTCACTGCAAGCGGGGTACCATCTTTGCTGACCACTTCCGCGCCCCACCAGAATCCTTTAACATTTCCTGTACAACCTCCACAGGCACTTTCACGACATGAAACTACAATGTCCTTTTCAGTCCAGCACCTCTCACCTTCATCTTCACCTCTGATTTTGCTCTTACTGATGACTGCAGGGTTTATATCACTCAGTTCAGTGAAGGTTTCACTCATCTTTTTGTGTCCTGTACTAAAATATAAATGACAATCAAATCTGGAGGAGCTAGGATCACTTTCATCCTGAGTGTCACCCTGAAAACAAGGATTATGCTCTTTTATGGACCTCTCTTTTTCCAGTTGCTTTCTTTCAATTTTATCCTCTTTCTTGTCCATGTCATGTAACACTTCTTGGACAAAACTCTGTGGCTCAGCATTACATGCCTGATACTTGCCATTTTCTGCAGTCAGCAGCAGATGAGTCTCTTCTCCCTGGTCACTACATGCTTTTGTTGATTTAGATACTGTCAAAATGCTCTCGCAAGCTGTGATGAAGACATTAGCAACACAATCATCTGGCTTTTGTTGAAAATCTTGATTTAACATAGGAAAAACTGCCCTATGTGACAGAGCTGTTTCTTGATTGTGGATATCAGAAATAAAATTAATCTTTCCGGACAAAGGTGCATTCTGAAGGGCGGGGGGGGGGGGAGAGAAAGAGGAATTGAAATACTACATTTGTTCTATCACACTGGTTTGCCCACCACTATTTTGCCCTGGACACGCCCAAAGAACCAAAGAATCAAAGATTCTTGTAATATTTCTTCTCTAATGCCTGTAACCTTGCACAAATCTTGCATTAGTGTGGTGGAAGAATTGCACAAAGTTCTGAGAAAGCTTCTCGCCTTCTGAGATTTTCTAGGAGGATGAATTTGTTTTCACAAAGCTTTCACAGCTCCATGATTTTCTTTTTGTTACTTGTGCCAGGTTTACAGACTTTTCACAGACCTACCGATGACTATTGCCCATTTCTTACTTGCAATAGTACAGGTTCTGGCAGGTCCTCCATGAACCCACTGCTGTCTGACTGGCAGCTGCTTGTTCTTGTCACCACCACCTCTGCTGCGGAAAACAAAAGAATAAGAAAAATTAGAAAGACAGAAAGCAGTACCAGGCCAAAATGAATATAGAGCTAAGCAGGGGCACTTTAAATGTACATTTCTAGAAATATTCTTGATCCTGGCCGGAAATCTGCAATATTGCTACAGCCAGAAAAAAAAGTCACAAAATGTGCTCAGGATAGCTACTGCTGATGTTACTAAGCATTGACTTATTCACCAGTGTAATCATCAACTGCAGATTTCAGATTTAGATATATTCACACAACATACACAGTGTAAATAACCTATAAAGCAGCCAATCACTTTTTTATCCTTTGCTAAAAATGTTGACTTTTGAGCGTTAGAACTGGCTCAGACCAAGTCTCATTCATACCTATGTAGTTTCAATGTCTTCAGCCAGGAGACTCATGCAGGGAAAGGGAGCTGCCCTAGCCTCTCCCTAGACCAGTTTGTCTCTACTTTGATGCACCGTATATCATCTTTGTTGTTTTTTGGTCTGAGTACAGGAATTCACAGTAACAAGCAGAGATGATGTAGGGTTGCATGGCAAGACATAAAGGCAAGAGGAAGATATTTTAGATTTACTCCAGAAAAGGTTTCTAATCTAGCAGCCACATCATCTGGCTAAATCAATTCTTACCCCAACTTTTGCAATTAAATAAATTATACACCATTAACTAGCTGATTTCATTAATAAAAGCCAAGTCTCTTTAAAAGTGCAAATGCTTGAAAGTAAACCCTCAGTTATCCTGTACATCCCAATGCCTCTCAGCCCTTGGATAACTGGCACTTTCAGATAACCTTCATCCTCAGATAATGCCCTCATTCTCAGATACCTGGCACAAAACCAGAGGTAGGGTTGGGGGAGCAGGCTGAGGGAGTCTGCTAGGGAAGGGAAGGGATGGGGACTGAGACACTCTGGATACACTTCCTCTCTTGTTCCTTGCATACATAATCACTACTGAATCCTAAGGTTTTTTATTTTTTGGTTATAGCTGTGAAAATATGACAATTCACCTAGTAATTCTGAGACCCAAGTTATTAATTCTCATTTGTGTGAATTGGAAAATGCAAAAAAAAAAAAAAAAAAAAAGGCTAAAATTATGTTTTCACATATTAACAGACTATGGGCTTTATTAAATATTTCTTGGGCATCAGTTAATGAAAATGACACAATCTATTTGTAGGCAACAGTTGTAAAATCAAAACCAGATATAATTTTATGGTTTTTAAATTAATTACTTGCATTGTCAGTCCTGGTATCATCATCAGCACACCAGTCACTCACTCACTTTCCTATCTCAGATGAGAAATATGTGGTTCCCATCTCACACATTACAAACTCTGCAGTGATGTTGCTGAAAATTGCCTGTTTTGTGGGTGGTCTCAAAACTCATCCTTGCAGTTTCCCACAAGCGACATCATGGTTCAGCTTCTCCCCCAGGGAGACTGCTCTACAGATTCTCTAAACTTTTTTTAAAGCTGTTTCAATTACCCTTTGCATCTTTGCCAGCTGTTGCTTCCAGTGTGTCAGTCTGGCCTATAGTTTTCCATACATAAAAATGAAGAAAGAAAGGCTTTGAAAAATTTTGAAAAGCTGAAATGTTTCAGCTGCTGTAGGTCCAACCAATTTGAGACTCAAATTATTCGAGTCTCAAATACTCAATTGTATCCTACAATCATAACAACCGACCTTCAGGCTTTAAAGTCTGCAGAGTTAGAAGCCCACATTATCTGCTTACCTAGTGTTTTAAGGTGCCTGTTTTTCTCCTGAGACACATAGGATACCAAAGTGGCTGGCATGCTACTAGAAATTACATGTAGGGAAAACCCCTGTAACTTTTAATGGAAGAGTAAGTGTGGTTAGAATTCATCTTCTGACTTGGTCGAAACCAGGTGGCTGTAGCCAGGTTTGACCAATTTATTAAGATAAATGCGATGCATCTGCTCCAACAACAGTCAATTTCGTTTGTGTAGTGCAACCGCGCAGCCTTCCCACCCACATTTACATTAATGCACGAGCTAGAGAACTACCCAAAACGTGTGGCAGTGGACTCCAGGCTGATCTTTAGGCACAAGGTGAGACATTGAAGACTGGATGAAATGTCTGCAGACCAAGTTAATATCACTACAGTTAGGCTACAGAAAGACCTCCATGTGTCTCCCTAGACTTGCCCTGCCAGGAGGTATGATGTGTGCTCTACTATCATGGCTCTCATTGATTAAACATGCAAGGTATGTAGACAAATCAAGGCTCAAAGCACTCTGAAAGGCTGTCTGGATTTGTATTTAAACATGGTAATATAATAGGACCTAATTACCATTCTGAATGTAAATCCAGTTTCTACAATTTTTATATTAGCAAAATAGAAACTTATAAAAGAGAAGAAAAGTATAGTAGAAGGAGAACAATGTTAAGCAGAGTTCACCTGTGCTTGTTACTATGATTTCCTGCCCTCAGACCAAGTAATAACTTTCATCTGAATTAGGCATCTAATTTGCACCTACCTACATATTAGATGTGTAATGAACTAATACTCCTAGAGTAAAGGCTTACATTCCCCATATCGTCAGTGCAAAACAATGTCTCTGAGGGTCTGAGCTGCAGTTCTTTTTCAACTACATTCAGATGCCTAATTTAATCATTACATCCCACAATGACTTGCAAGATCCTACCCAGTATGCTAGGCCCTGTTGAAGGTAAGCAGGAGAAGGTAAGGGGTTTTTAAAAGATGAGATGTTCCTCTGAATCTGTAGCGCTTTATTCGAAGCCAGTCAAAATTCCCTCAATTTCAGTGGAAGCCTGAATTTAAAAAAAGACTTAGTAAAAATGAATATGGGCCTCCAATTCAAGGTGGGATAAAAAGCTATGAACAGATTGGCAAAGTGCTCCTACAAGGACTTCAAGCTGAACAGCACGCTCCCGGGAGAAATGTGGAACACGGTTGTGTTGGGAAGGCAGGTCGTACTGCAGGCTGGGGCTGTGCCAGAAGTAGATTAAACATGATAGCCTTTTCAATTTGAGGCAGCCCACTTTCAACCTATGTAAATATAGTTTGGTTTCATGTCTGTATACCAGGGCCAAGTAATGTTTGCATAATGGCGGGCAGCATTTGCATACCAGTGAAACTGTTTTGGGTGAGGAGTGGGCCAATCTATCACTTCTTTTCCTCTTAGTGTCTCAAATAGCAATTAAGTGAGACTGCAAATTGGACCGTGCCTGATGCTGTCCTGAGGAGGAATAGAGTTTCCCTCTTCGTGAAATTTTCAGCAATGTTAACAGCTTGCCAATTGTAACGGTCCAGTTTTTCTTGGCAGGCTCTAATATCCAGCGAGGATACCCATAGCCTGAGTTTCTACTAGGAGATTGACTCTTTACAGGTGTGCGTCCAAAGTGGGTCTTTGCTAGTTCTCCTAGGACAAATTACTCTATCTACCAGGTATCTGAAAATGTCCAGGCTGGATGCTGGTAATGGTTTGTCCCAGAACAGACTAGCATCTAAAGCCCTTTCAGCAGTGGCCAAGGTCACGTTTAGGGACACCGCTTCTTCACAGCAAAAATTCCTCATGTTTAAATGAACTAAAGCCTTTTAGCAACTGAAATATTGTCTTTAGAAGGGATACAAGTTGGCCAAAAGGATGGGGGAGAAGGTCGGCAAAATGTACATAGTTTATTTTGACATTTTTAAATGCTCTCACCTTTCTCGTTCAAATGAGCTTTTTTTTTTTCCTGGAAGCAACTTAATTTTTTCATTTGAAGAATGGTGCAAAAAATGGGTTAAATCACCTGAACATTAAGCAAAACATGTTTTTGCTTCTAGTCTACCCAAACTGCATTTTTCCCTCGATCATTTGGTTTAGCCACTGAACCAAAATATCCATTATTCATGTAGCTCTGCTCAGTTCTCCTAGTGCGTGGAGACACCCAAACCTGTAGAGATTCTGCAAATACATGCAGAGCATCACACCAAGGAAAGATAAAGTATGTTTGGAGAAGAAGTAGAGACGCAGACCAGTATTCAACTATGAACTAAAAATTACAACTCTGGGCCCTGTACAGAGAATACATCTGGTTATGCTGGAAAGAGGGAAACTGAGAATCGCCCCTGAAGATCTTGGTGAGGAAAACCTTGGCTCTTCGCCTTTCTGTGCTAATTGAACTGGGATAGTTTAGCTCCTGCATCCCATTTCTGTTCTGCCTGAATTTTAAATAAAAATAGGTTAGAGGAACTTACTAATCGGGTTTCTGCTTCACTTTGTATCGCATAAGAAAGTACATGCCTTCCAAATCCCAAAGGTCCCACAGCTTTCCAGCCCTTACTTGATCAATCCAATTTCATTAAGAGACTTTTTCTCTCCCCTTATTTGCATGCAGACACAGTGGCTCTCATTTTCAGCAGCCTTCAGTGTAGGAACTTTCTGAAACTACCAGGCTCCTAGGTTCAACATTAACAAAAGAATATTCCCTAATTATTAAAAAAATAGGTGCTGGTGTACAGTTCTGCATTCTTCTGAAGACTCCACAGCTGGTTTTCTGTGGACTTGGCTGCAAACAACACAGCCTCTTTCTAGTTTCCAGCCTGGAGAATGGTTGCAAACTGTAAAAGATGCCGTGAGAACTACTACACTGCTTGTAAATAATAGCACATTTTTTGCATGTCTTTTGAATCACATTAACCTTGATGAATGTACTTCAATATTTGTTTTCTACATAATTTGAGTACATGGGGAAGCATAGGCACAAAAACTTCAAATGCAAGAGCATTTGTGCAAATTTGAACTTTAAATTCACAAATTAAAATCTGGACTGCTCATCCTGTCATAGGAAAAAGCAGAATGGCTAATTGCAACCTAGCAGTGCTGTTCAAATTGTAGATATTTCTGTAGCTTTTAAAACGTTGCTGGACATTGATATGGATAAATATTTCTAAAACTATCTGCTACGTACATGGGACCAAATAACACACAGAAGCCACAATTTAGTCAGATATTTTGTAAAAGAAAAAGAAGCCTGAAGGACTTACTTAGAATAAGACTTTCCCACTTTGCTCTATAGGCAAAGGCATTTTTGCAGTATCTCTTACACAGAACTCTCAAGGCATTAACTTCATTACACCTTAGACATTCTGGCTAAATTCAGCAGGGAAACTAGATTCAGGCTTAAATCTATGCGTAATATTCCCACACCCAGAGTTAAGTGGACAGCCAAATATCTCACTGACTGCGCCTGAAGAAACACATTCATTCAACAATAGTTGAATTCAATAGTAGTCAAACGCAGTAAGAGATGGGGTGAATGAAGATCACACCACATCCACAGACGTGCCAGAATTGAATGGATATTTTATTACATGTTGGATGTTTTGGTTTTTTGCTTCTCAAACACAGGCATCAAATGCTAAAATGCTTTGTCCACCAAAGCTGCTCAGCACTACGGCCCTTACGACAGCGAGTGGAAGATGTGAACGCTCTGATCCTCCAACACAAGGCAAAAAAATCAAGAATTTCTATCTTACATGACAATAAAGGACTTTAAAAAATACATTTTCAAACAGTACTTTCAAAATAAAAATGGGTTCATTTTGAGTAGTTAACTGCATCCTTCCCATTTAGACGTTTCACTCTGTCTCCTCCTGCTCTGCAAATTGATAAATCTGTATATTATCCTTAACAACACTGCCCTGCCTATGGCATCACACAAAATGATGTTGCAGGGTGAGCTGGCTACGCGCTAGAGGAATACGTCAGCTGCATGGCACAGTTACAGATGCTCCAGTCCTACGATGGCAGAGCTGCTGCAGCTTACTCCCCTCTCCTGCTACTCAGAGGATAGGCACCACTAATTTTTAAGTATCACACACCACGATATGGCCATTAAGAGCTAATAAAACTCCACTGAAAATGTGTGTTCTGCATAAGCCAAAAAGAACTGTTTTTTCAGTGCTGTTATCCAGAACAGTGGACTTTCTGAAGCTCACTCAGCCTTGGTGCATTGGAAGAAATCATTTTGTACAACTTTCAGGATTTTGAGAAAAGAAATGTTGTTATTCGTATCAGTCCCCATGTATGTGGAAAAACTTGATCCCATGTAAATGTTCCATAAAATCTGTTTGTTCCCAGCATATCGTACTGTCTTTCCTTAATCTAAGAAGTAGCTTCCCCACAGGCAACTGCACCGGTTACTGATTATTGCCTATGAACATGAACATTTCATTTAGTGCCACTGAAATCTCAAAGGAAAAGTCTATTCTTAGTCTTTTTTTTTTTTAATATCCCTGTACAACTTCTGTAACACCGATTCACTTTCGGCATTGCAGAAATGGCGATGAACAAGCAAACTGAGGTGAGAAAGATCTAGTTTATAGTTCTTTTCTGGCCAAATGCAACACACCGTTCTACAACTTGCCCTTAAGAGGGTTCAGTCCAGAACCGCTTGCCGCTGGAGCAGAGCTGCAGCACTCGCCTCCCTCCGTACAGCTACAGCTCGGGTTTGTGCTGCATTTCAGGAGAACAGTCACCAGATGGCAGCAGCACATAAACCACAAACTGTTTTCCAAAGGCCCAAACCAGAGTTTTTATCCACCTCCTGCAATTTTATTTTTCAATGACATTATAGCAGAAATTAGATAAACCATCTTATTAGAATAGCCATATTATTTGAAAGCAAATAATACACCCCAAAATGCACCAGATGCAGCAAAAGCTCCTATTTTTATTCAAAGCCAAGTGTAACTTAAATTTGTCTATCCCCTGCTCCCTTTGAATTGAAGGGGAGTTTCGTGTCAATCATCTTACACAGTGTGACTGGGTGAAAATATATTTTAAAAAAGTTCTATACAAAGCTATTTCTCTTATTAATTGTGCCCCGCTGTGCTGATACGTGCTGTATGAACGGAACAGGAGAAAGCTCTATGCCCAGAAGAGCAAAACCTGGCTCCTCTGAGGAATTTCCTCCTGCTTGTCAAAACCCAGTTCCCCCAGCTCTCACCCAGTCTGCAGTGTTCTTCTCCCCATCACTTTAGGTACCACTGGCATATGGAAGACTTCAGGTATACTTTTCTTTTTGTGGGGGTGAAGCCAGATTCATCGTGAACAAGGGGGGAAAGCCCTGCAGCCCCCGTGACTGCAGCCACCTCAGGTGGGACACGAGCGCACGTATCCTGCACCCCGAGGAGGTGAGACAGGGCCGGGGGGGACGCAAGGTGGGGGACACATACGTCATATGACAGCTGCCGATATTTTGCTTCATCTCCGCCTTCAGCCTGCAGTTCTTTACACGTTTATCATGGGGGTCTGGCTGTCACAGCCATCATTAGCAGGAGACACGTGCATAGCTCCAGGGGCCCTGGGAGTGCGCACACCGTGCGTGCTTCTTGTCCTCCTGCGCAGCCTCCCACTCCTCGCCCAGGGCCCGGCTCCCCGCAGAGCTTTGGGTGCCCACGTCCCCCTCGGAGGACATTGGCCTAGATGCTCTCCAGATATCAGCCATAAGTGCTTGAGGGAACCAGGTCACAGAGCATTAAAGACACAAACTGTGCTGGCCCAGAACATGACAGCAATAGCTAGGTAGCAAATCCACGGCTATTGTCAGAGCATTCAGCTTCAGTCCTCCTCCAGAACACCCGAGGAAAAAAGCAGTTTTGCACCAAGTTCCAGCCAAGTTTTTGGCTTAAGATTCAGTGTCTGGTATGGTTATGTCTAGCATGCTCGTGGCACAGCACAGGCGGCAGGCAGAGCACAGCAGCCTGGAGCGCTGCCCAGGTTGCAAAACCTGTCTAAAAAGCAGGGTGAGAGGGTGCACTGTCAGCTCCACAATGCTGTGGCTAGACAGCCACTGGTACCTGCACTACATGCTAGCATGCTTTAAAGCTGATGCACATGCTTACTGATTTAAAACTAGCTTCAGTACATCTGCTGCGTGCTACAGTCAGCGCCGCGACAGCAGGTATAAATATACTCCTTTGTGAAATGCCTGGGGCTGGTGGGTGGGTTGGTTGGCTCTCTCTTTCACTCTCTTGCATTACAGGTTGTCCTGAGCTCCTGTGTAGAAGGAAGCTTTGGAGAAGAACTGAATTAGCTGATAATATTCTGTAAAGCTACTCATTAAAGAAAAATGAAACCATTTTAATTTTTTTTTGACTGTTCATTTCCCCTCCTTCCTACCCAAATCAGGTATGAATACGGGCAGGGGAAGCATGTTCTCTACCTTGTACATCACAGAAAAGGATGTAATTTCCTGCACTAGTGAACCCTGTGCCTCTCTAGAGAGGGTCAGAACTGACATCTGTGGGCATTGGTGGAAGAGGTTCACCATCCAGAAGTCTCCACCTTTGCCCCTTTCAAGAATATCCCCAGTACAATTTGGTCCACAACTCTGGAAACCTCCTTTAACAGGTTGGCTGGAGCTACAGAAAGTAATTAAAGTAGCTGGGGACAGAGGTCATATCAGGTTTGGTAATACAGATCAACATCATGAATCTCCCACACTGTTGCTCAGAGCAGCGGACGCATCCCTGCAAACTGCCGTGATCCTGAGCAAGGCCTTCCCCCCAAGTCAGAGTTTCCCATCACCTCCTGCCTGTCCTACACAAGAACACACTGCCCTAGAAATGGTACAAGTATAAATGAGTAATGCAAGAGCTGAATTTGACAGGAAAAGAGAGAACACTATAGGCAGTTCTCTGTGATAAATGATGTTTCTGCAGTCTGGGAGGTTAGGAGTAGTGATGAATCTAGTCAAAACCTGAAATTGCAGTCACTTTGACAATGGTCTTTTATCTTCCCTCAGCTGATGAAACAGCTTCAAACTTTGCCAGATCCTCCTCCTACTTTTCCTTGAGAGTCAGTATCACTTCCATCTTATTTCAACTGAGCTTCAGCCAACTGTCATTAATTCAGATTCGTGCCGCTGCCAAATGTCGGGAGAGACGGGTGATGGTTGTGTCTGCTTCTGATGAAAATGAGAGGTAGAGCTGAATGTCATCAGCCTACACTGTAGATCATGTTACATCACAACTTCTCCCAGTAGCAGCTGCACAGAGATAATGAATAAAAAATAGGCAATCGCAAGGAGCCTCATAGGGCGCTCTGCAACTGAGAGCACCTCACAAAAGGGAGGATGGCTTCCAGCAACTCTTACAGAGACCTTTGAGAAAAATGAGTGAAAAGCCCCTATGTTTTTGCTAGGTCCTACAACTTCTGGGTGGTCAGCAGTGCCCAAAGCAACTAGGAGGCCAGAGCAGGTATCTGGCTTTTGGGTGTTACTTTGTAGAGATCAACAGTCAATTATAATAGCTCTATTTCCATGGTAATAGCCATTAAACTGCATTCAGGGGGTCTAAGAATGTCAGGCTTGGTAAGCTTGCCTCTCTTTGTCAGTGATATTTTCCCAAGCAGAAATGCTAAGTATCAGCCAGTAGTTGACAAGTATGTAGGCAATGTATGGAATAAGAATCATGTTTCTCATCTGTAAAGAAATCAGAGTTCTCCAGAGCATAAAAATATACCCAGAATAACACCAAAAGGTCCCCTTCTCACAGGTGTCACTGACAATGAGGTGAATCAACCCTCTCATAGCAGCCATGGCAAAGCAATGCGGTGCCATCAGAAAAAGTATGTGAGTTCTCACAAAGCCGCCTCAAAGGCTAAACTGGATGTGGGGTTGGGATTTTGAATTTTGCAGCAAGGTTCAAAGGGTCAGGCTGTCAACTGGAACAATTAGTATAGCAACATGGAGGTCCGTGACTGCACAGGCAAGGCTCTGATCCTCCTATGGTCTGTTGAGGGCATGGGAAGAAAAAGCAGGGAAGGAAATATTAGAAAAGACCTTTCAAGATCTCAGCACAACTTTAGCATAACTAGATTTCATTTCAGAAGTTTTCTTGTTTAAAAGGCTATCACTGTTAATCTAAACCAATGTCTCTTAAGTATTTGATTGTCCTCCTGGATACCTAAGGTATTTTATGATTTTTTTCCTCCCTAAGATTTAAACAACAGCAGGTTTTATAACTTTCACTGGGCCATCTGCCTTAAGTATGCGGTGTGTGCATATTCTTTCCCACTAGGATGAATCAGCCTGCTTCAGTAGGACCTAAAATGACACATACATGCAATGAAATGTTATAAATGTGCAATGACTTTTAGGAATGCACTCACTGAAAATCATACAACCCCTCAAAGCTCTTGGGATGGCTGCTTAGATCTGAGGACCACAGGTAGGGTGTCCCGACACCACTGGTGGGTGGCGTGACCTCCCAGAAGCCATTTCAAAAGTCTGCTAGACTTCCTTTCTTTGCTGCCCATCTAGTTTTGCTGAACTTAGACATACACCTGTGCATGAGATACATCAAGGAGGACTGTGGCAAAGCAAAGCAGCCAGGGTATTCTCAAGAGCTGCAGAAGTAAATTGTCTTTCTAGGAGGACTTCACTGAGGGGACCAGACAACTCAGGATGTTTCTGGATGGGGAAAAGATGCAGGAAGGTTTGAAGACTCGTCATTTCACAACTTTGCTTTTCACTTTTCTCTGTCTCTGCTTCTTTCTGGGACCACAGGATTTTCTCTCCAGACTTCTTCAGGATACAAAATGCATTAAAATGATATGGGTTCCTCTTATTCTCACTTACAGATCCCTTATGTAAGAAACAGGAAAGAATAAGAAGGCTTTTACATGGTTCATGTGCAGAAGATGGGAAAAATATGGGCTGCGGCATCATAAAACAAATGGAGGCAACCCAAAGCAGCCTTAAAGAAGGCGGATGTCTCCTCTGTGCCAGGTCACCTGCAGAAGATAAAACTGTTGCAAAGAGGGATCTATCTATTATGGATCTATTATTCATCACGTTTTATGAAGGGAGAACTCATATTTGGAGACTGTATGTGATCATTAACCAATGCCAAAATTTAACATAAATGTCAGGCAATATCAACACAAGAGCAGTTGTAGGACATTTTTAAGTTCAGCTCCTGATTTTGGCTGCAGCTTTAGCAAGTCTTCCCTTTGGCTGTCTCTTTACCTTTCCCTTTCCTTTAATCTGTACTTAAAACTAAAACTCATTGTGTTATACATGAAGAAAAACAGTGTTATGTAGGCACTACAGCAAATAGGAAATGTGAAATAGCAGTTCACTTCTTAATACTGAAACTAGAGAAAGGTACACAGAAGATCCTGTACTCTTTGAAGCCTAGGAAATATCTGTGCCTATTCTTCTTGCACTTTTGTAGACGTTGCTCCTTCAGTTGCAGGCAGACATTACAATGGATAATGGATAATAAACAGGATTCACGTTCTTGGCACTCAGTCAATTAAAAGAAATACCAATTGCATTCTGCGAATATTCCCATGGTGCCAAACCATCAGAGGAGTTGGTGAGTAGGAGGAGTGAAGGTGTGATAATTCAAAGAATTGCTACTTGATAAGTCACAGGAGCTAATGTGTTAGCTCAGCGTGCAGGGAAGCTAGGACGTTCCCAGCTGCCGCAAAAACTGGGTGCATGCGATCCCTGGCACCACTCGTTGGGACAAGATGAATCACAAGCGCTTCGGTAGCAAGCTACCATGTCACAGCGAGCCAGATGGAGGTGGTTACTTCCCTGATTGATTGCCTCTTGGGCTACCAAGGGCTTTTCCAGCAGGCTAATGCCTTTCTCTTGGCACTCAAGCGCCCGGGAGCAGTGTGTCCGCTCGGGTCAGCACCGTGCAGGAATTCCTGCCTTTTGGGTGTGTGGCCGCTCCGCAGAGGGAGAGGGAAGTAAATAAGGAGCAAGGAGGAGCGGGTGACTACAATGTGCACTGAAATAACACCGACTTCCGATGCCTCCCTAATAGACATTGCTGCTAATGAATTTTCAGGCACGTGCTGAGTTAACGGGGGTGAGCAACATTGAAACATCCTTTAGTTAAACCCAATGCTTTACAAAGGCTAATTGAAAAAGGAAGGAGCAGCAGGGGTGGGGGAGGGAGAACAAGGCAGAAGAGGGGGTGGAGGGGGAGAACAGCTCTATTTTTCAAGTGCTGAATATGAAATCCCTGCAACAGATGAGTTTACATGCAAGCCTGCACCTCATCAGGGCAAAGATACAGTGAGTGGAGTCAAGTAATTTTCCTCTGCACACAGCATCCCCAGCCCCTTACCCTGCCCAGCCAGCTTTCTCAACTGTGAGCTTTAGAATATAAACAGCCAATAAGTAAGGACAATAACTGTAGTTCCTGCTGAGAGCTAACTCTGTCTGTCATGCATTTGCTGGGTCCTAATACAGGACAGTGAATAAAGCTTCATTACAGAACAATGGAGTTAGCTGCCAGAGCCTACAGATTTGAATAAACAACAAATAAGCAACATCTGCTCCAGCATATGTGTATGGTAAAAAAAAAGTCACAAAATAAAAGAATTTGTAAATGCCAAAAGCAACACTAAACTGCCAGTGCTACTGTAGAGTGAATTTTTAATTGCACATGCATACAGGCAGGCTGTGGGTATTAGTCTCACATATGTCTGGTTGCTGCCAACCTGGGAGTATAGATGAATTTAATTAAATAAGGATTATCCCTTCTCCCCAGTACAATTACTTATTTATAACAATGATAAAATTGCCTAATAAAAAAGATTGTAATATTTTTTAAAACAGAGCTAGAAAACACTCCGCTTTCCCTGTAAGTCATTCAGAGATGTTTGGGGGGGTTTGAGCGTCTTTTAAAATTAAGTCTCAGCATTCTGCCAAGAGAGAGGGAAAAAAAGCCTTATCATAAAGCCTACTGCAGTTAAACAGCCAGAATCTACATTATGGAGAAATATAAAGAAGACACACAGCAGCCAGGGAATTGGCTTTCATGGGGAGTGTAGAAAATTAAGCAATTGGACTAAAATTGAGGCCAGGCTACAGAGCCAAGGGACAATACCACTGGGACAAGTACTTCTATAAGTCACCCGTCTCTAACATGCTCCATCTAGGCAAAGCAGTCTGTTCCTGTCTATCTCTATTTCTTCTCATAGTGGGCACCTTGCATTTTCCCACTCAGGTGAGCTTCCATTTCCGCAGGGTCATGTCAGGCTCTCACATCTGCGTCATCACTCACACCCTTTCCAACAGAGCCCACAACCAAATGAGAGTGGGCCCTTATGGTATCAGGCACAGCACAAGCCTTGAAAAATAGGCAGCCTGTGCCCCAGAGAATTTGGAGGCCAAATCTAAATTCAGGCATGCTCTCCTGGGAGCTGAGGTTTTCTTTGTGTAGGCTTCTGATGGACTCTATTTCCCACTCACTCCTATTTTGAGGACCCCTGCTTATGGGTCTGAGCCACATTCTGCTGAATTTGGTACGAACCTTCTTAAGAGCTAGGTATTATCACTACTAACAATATTACATTCACAACTGGCAATTTTTAGACTGTTTCCATGATGCACAGCAAGTTGAAGTCACAATAAAACTCCCATGGGTATGGAAGGGTATGCAATTTAAGAGCAGTGGGAAAAAGAGAGAGAATATGAAAAAAGCCTGTAAAAAAAAGCCGGAAATCTCCACTTTAAATTTAGGCCAAGCATCAATGACAGTAAAACAACAGAGAAAAAGAGAGAGAGAAAGAGAGAGAGATTCCAGTGTTTAAACAAAACTCTAAAATAGTATCATGGTTCTGCAAAGGCATAAATCTTACATAAGTTCACTTTGCTCGTATGATTTTGATTGATCACTTAACTGGATGACAGTCCTTCCAGAATTAAAAACAAATAATTAATTTCTGTGTTTTCTGTCATGAAATCACTACTAATTACATGCTTATTCCTATGTCTTAAAAGAGTATTCAGGGCATACAGTTATTTTTACCCTTTACATTGTGATTGATACACCTATACAATCTGCTAAATCCTTTAACTAATGCCTTTCATCATTAAATAGCACAGTCATTTTTTAGAAATGGACAAAGAAAGGAAAAAACATTGGTGGGTACATTATTACGTTTTGAATTTTTTCCCCACTGGGCTATGTCCACATTCTCTTTTTTTTAATTTCTCACTGAATGTTTGTCCAAATGGTGTTTTTCACTGCACCAGTCCTGAGGAATTGCTATTCTTTGTACAGATACCGCTATGAGCAAGACTACTGGTATGGGGGCTCATGTTTGTTCACGAAGATCAAGACATCCATCAGAGAACAAAATCAAAGTAACCTCACATAACTCAGGTGACAAATCATACAGTTTGAAAAGCAACAAGGACCTGACATTAAGCCCCAAAAGTCACTGGAGCCACACATTGACAGATTGGACACTTACAACCCAGCCAGAAGATGTGGCAAGAGCAGCTGAATGCCATAGATATGCAATGTATTACACAGTTTAAAAAACCCCTAGTAGAACGGCAAACTTATGCTTACAGATAATTTGGTAACAAAAATAAGCCTTCCAGAATAGAGGAGTTCATGATTTGCTCTTATCACCTTTACTGAGCTCTAACATTTACCAAGAAAACCCCACACACTTTGATGAAAACACTGCCCTTGCTGAAGTCAGTAGGACTTATACCACTGCCTTCAACAGGCTCATGATTTCACTCCTGCAAATCCAGCTGCCACTGCAGCCAATGGTATCTGTGAATGACCAGCACCAGTGCATATCTGATTTTTTTTTTTAGATACCTGTGTATGAACTTGGGTTGCTTAATTATTTGTGCTGGCTCCCCCAAAGTAATATAATGTAGTCCTCAAAAGGTGAGGGCTTACCAAACTTTCACCTTTGTCCCTTGCTATCTGCTTCTTGCACTTTGGTCACAGCAACCCCATGCAGCACTACAGGCTTGGGGAAGAGTGGCTGGAAAGCTGCCTGGCAGAGAAAGACCTGGGGGTGCTGGTTGACAGTCGGCTGAATATGAGCCAGCAGTGTGCCCAGGTGGCCAAGAAGGCCAGTGTCATCCTGGCCTGTATCAGAAATAGTGTGGCCAGCAGGACCAGGGAGGTGATTGTTCCCCTGTATTCTGCACTGGTGAGGCCGCACCTCGAGTACTGTGTTCAGTTTTGGGCCCCTCACTACAAGAAAGATATTGAGATGCTGGAGCGTGTCTGGAGAAGGGCAACCAAGTTGGTGAGGGGCCTGGAGCACAAGTCTTATGAGGAGCGGCTGAGGGAACTGGGGTTGTTTAGCCTGGACAAAAGGAGGCTGAGGGGAGACCTTATCGCTCTCTACAACTGCCTGAAAGGGGGTTGTAGTGAGGTGGGTGCTGGTCTCTTCTGTCAGGTGGCTGGAGATAGGACGAGAGGAAATGGCCTCAAGTTGAGGCAAGGGAGATTTAGGTTAGATATTAGGAAAAATTTTTTTACTGAGAGGGTTGTCAGACACTGGAATAGGCTGCCCAGGGAAGCGGTTGTGTCACCATACCTGGAGGTATTCAAAAAGCGAGTAGATGGGGTACTTCAGGACATGGTTTAGTGGGCATCGTTGATGGACTCGATGATCTTGAAGGTCTTTTCCAACCTAAATGATTCTATGATTCTTGCTACTTATTAGTTCTTCCACATTAAATTTCTGCCTCATTTAAAAAAACCAAACTGCCAGTCCTGCTTTAACCACTGGTTAGCAAGGGTCCTTGGAGAGCAAGGCTGACCGCTACCTGCTCTGGAGAAAGCTCCGTTTCCCCAGTACTGCCACCCCTGACAGCAAACACTTCTCAGGATCCAAGCTGATTGCCCCAAATGACAGCATAACATCTGGTCTAACAGCTTTGCTTTTAATCCTTTCATAGACTCCTCAAATAACTTATTTTCTAACACATGATTCAATGCTATGTCCAGTCATGTGGTGATAGTCTATGTGGTATAGGAGACTCAGATGATGGGGTAGAGGCCATCCTGCCACCAGAACGTCCTGGTTGCACAGTCCTGGCTGAGCTGGGTACAGGGTGGCTGAAGAGCCACTGTGTCCAGTCTGCTGGTTGACTAATCTCCTAGGGATCTGAGAGTTGGCTGATAAGGGGTCGTCTGCATCTGGCAAATAATTCACCAAGCAGGAGAAAAGCTTTGGTGTCGCTTGGAAGAGTAAAGCAGTCTGCTTAAAGCATCAGACAGGCTCAAAGCTGTGCAGGTGAGGTAGCCTTTTCATGTGTACTCATCGTGTCTCCCTGACAAGCCAAGTGTATTTTACAGCCCTATGATTTATCAAGTCTTATGAGCTAGACTGCCATGTCTAGAATAATGCATCCAAATGCTAGAGGTGATGGGAGCAGAGAAGGAAAACCTATTGTTAGGATAAACTTTAAAAGCAGGTACATGGGAACAGTGTTTTAAAAACAAAACTGGCTAAATTGTCTATTTCATAACACTCACCTGAAGTGGTGTCAGGAGCATTTCCACATAGACTTTCATCCTCAAAACTCTGAATCTGAAAAGAAGAGGAAGAGAGGAGGAAAAATTCTTATTGATGGTAATGATTATGAGTATACGCCTTATTATGAGGGGGGTTAGGAGTTAAAACAAAAGAAAACTTTCTGGACATTTCAAAGTGAAAGCATAAAATCATTCAGATAGTTCCTTTTTTGATTGTCTCCTCTTTAAAATATTTGGTTTTTGTCATAAACCAGGCTCTAGTCTCAGAACATTTCCAAGCCTTGCTCAAAGTAATCAATACATAAAGGTTCCCAACATATAAATACACTATCTTGTTTGAACAGCCTCAGAGAAATGTCCCTAGAAAAAAAATATGACCTAGTAGAAGAAACCCAAGGAAATGTAACCATATGGAGGCAAATTCTTGCCAAAGAGTGTATGTAAGGTCAGAATTTTTTTCCTCTAGGAATGAAGACCCATCTGACTTTTTCATATTATCCAGGGGAACATCATGTCATGGTGCTGCATAAACTCCTTCAGAGCTAATAGAAAAGGGGATCTATTAGATACAAGTAACACATGAACATGCATGTTGGGTCTGTCCTCCATCAAGTCTGTAGCTCAGGAGATCTCTAAGCCCCTCATTGTCAAAGGCCAGAATAATACAGGAGAAGAATTGCTCTATATGTGCCTGTTATTCTGTTCCCCATACATCTGCTACTGGCCATTGCCAGACTTAACACTTTAGGTGGCCTGATGGTTTCAGCAAGTTCATGGTTCTTACAGCCTTAATTTAATGATGTGTTAGAGAAAACTCAGAAGTTAAACAATATATACCCTGTCTAATTTGAGCATACAGCATTCACCAAATTGTCTTAGACATCAAACTGGAGAGTTTACGATCATCTGCATTTACTGCTCTGTCAATGTCCTCACTTTTGTGTGAGTCTCTAGTCACAGAGCTGCAAGTCCAGCATGCTAAGTGCTTTACAAAGACATATGGGCTGCTTTGGGACTATAAATTTACTGTGCTGGAGATGTCCGAAAGACACCTTCTCCACTGAGGCTGATAATCAGGCCTGTGCTCTGATTCTTGAGTCAGCTCTTCCAACACAAAGGCTGCACCAAACCTTGCACAGAAAAATACACCTTTGGAAGGACTTGAAAAGATAAATATCCTTTCCTTGAGAAGAATGCCACCACCTTAACCTGACCTCCAATGCTTTAAAAAATGGAAAATTTTTTAAGCCGCCCACCTTTTCCAGCCACTCACTGCTTCCTCCCTTCTTTCCTTCCTTTCCTTCCCTCCCTCCCACCCTCCCTCCCATGCTCCATATGTTTTCAGGGGGCTGCCAACCATCCCATTTCTTCTCCTTTCTTTGATTCTTACAGTAGAGCTTAATTTTTTGACTCCTTCATTTTCCTCAGTCTTGAAGTATGGCTGTAAAGGGAAAAGTATTCCTGTAGGTATCCCAGTGGAGTCTGTATGATTGTAGAGTATCCTACCATAGCCCTTTTTCTGGAGTAGCACGGCCAGAAAAACTGCTGCTCACAAAACAACCCTAGAAGTAAAAAAGGGACCGGCAAGTATTCTGGCCTCTGCTACTTCATGTTGAACCCCCACTGACAACCCACTGTTGCTAAAGCATACAGAGAGCTGAGTATCATGGACTTTGCAGACTGGATATGAGAACATGCTGCTGTTATAAGTTATTCTGGTTTTAGGATGCTTAGCATACAGAGCGATAAAATATTTCAAACACTGCTATAAAATCAAGGCTAATTTTGTGATGCAACTTTCTGAAAGAGCACACCAGAAAATGAGCTTAGGGATAAAAAAAAGATAGGAAAAAAACCCCAACCCTGGTTAATGACTGGATCTGTAAAAATATCCTTTACCATATGTATTAGTGTTCCTGCAACTTCCTTCTATAAAAACACCCCAAACCTAGCACTGCATAAAACACATTGGCATCTTACACTATCACACTGGTTGAATGAATCCTACCTCAGTAACTTCAGTGCCAACTTCTTTGACAGTATCCTAACACAAAGACAATTTAAAATAATCAAAACCCCAATGAGTAGTGTAAATCCTACTGTTTTTCCCCATAATGCTGCTGCATGGTGTTTGTTGAAATAATTTACTCTAGCTTCCATCATGAAAAAGGGAATCCAAACTTATACCATAGGTATGGGTGGAGGTACGTTGCTAGCACAATACACAAAAATCCACCTCACCTCTTCCATTTCAGATGAGTCTGGTAGCTTGCAGTTTAGGTTAGCCACTTTTCTGAGCGTGTGGGCCACAAGCAAAGGTGGCTCCTTTCTTGGCCTGTATTTGGCAGGCACCTCACATGCAGGAGAAAGGTGGGGCTGTTCTTCAGCTAGGTGCGATGAAGCCCAGGCTTTCCCCGATGGAGCCCAGGCTTTCCCTGATGGAGTCGGTGGACACTGGCATGTGGGATATGCTGAGGCACCTTCATCTCTGGGGGTTTGCTCCTGGGTCAGACAGCCCAATGTAACATGTGCAGAAAAGCCTGCCTGGACTGTTGCCCTCTCAGCAATATCTGCACAAGAACAGCGTTGCTCTTTCCTACTGGGCAAGTTGGCTTCCCCAGGTGCCAGTGAGCCCTGTTTCAGCAGCGTTGTCTGCCAAGAAGCTCTTTTCAGGAGCTGACCTATTCTCCTCTGCTTCGCTTGTGTGACCACAGGTCTGCTCTTTGTAGCATCCAGGAGAGCAGTCTCATCCCCGCCGGCATTCTGTGCTTTGGTCTGCTGGGTGTTGACGTCGGTCAGCAAAGACGAGAGGGCACTGCTTACGTGGTCAAGTACTTCCAGCTGTCGAAAACGTTCTTAAGTTTGGCAGAATGGAAGGCAACACGGTTATTAAAAAACATAATTTGAAATAGTCACATGCAACGACTATTCAATCTTGTCATTGCCAAGAAATATACTAAGTACCTCATTCAAAAGTGGCTAAATTTTTCCACTTGCTTCCAGAGGATCCATTCAGGCTACACACAGACGTCACTGCATAGTTCTTTATATTAGACAAACACTTACACAATGTTGAATTCATTGGGTCAAGTGGAGCTGAATACTGCTTATTATGTGAATAAAGGTTACAGAATCCAGCCTGAAATTCTCCGGTTGGCTGGGCCAGACTTGGATGCCATTTTTGAGGACTTATTAAAATTCATGTGAATAAAGTTATTAAAATCTGATCTCAAATGTTTACAGCTGGCAGCTGTCCAGGATAACTGCAAAATGCATATAGCCATTAACTGGTAAAAATTGACCACAGAAGCTATGTTCTTGTTTTCATAGCAGCACAAATTAAGACACTTATCCCCCAGAAACTCATAGCTGATGTCATATAAAGGTTCCCAGATTTTTTTCATTGTACTAACCTCCTGTAATTTCTGGGTAATTTTTTCCATGGCATAACATCTAAAGAGAAGCGTATAATGCTTTCTCTAAGGGATCCTGGAGATTTCCATCACTAGAACACTGTGAAGATAATTTATACAAAGAAACGCAACACATTTGCTTGCACGTTGTGTCTGTACTTATCCTGAGGCAATGAATATGTCACCAGGACTCCTCCTTCCTTGAGACATTCATTGAGGACAGTAGATGGCAAAATGCTGACTTTCTTGGCTGCCATTTCTCTTAGAGAGCAGCCAAATTTACTGCATGCAGTCTGCATGCGGCTGTTGGTAACGCTGCTTCACTGACAATTAGACAACAAGGGGATATTTAGCATGGACCTGAGTTGGTCCTTTGCATCAGGGATCAGTACCATGACATATAATTCCTGATAGTTACTATATCTCAGGAACACTCCTTTTTTCTTTGCCCCAGACATTGCCTGATTTTTAACACTGGAGAAAAAAGTTGCTATTGCTGCCACTTTTAAAGACATGGTCAAAGGTTTCACTTGATGCTGTTTAAAGGAGTTATCTGATCTATCAGTATACACATTACACAGTGTTGTATAGTTTCCATTTGCATAAATTTGAGGTGTCAGTAAATAATTTTTGGTTTTGTACATCCATTGTGCTACCACATGCTCTCCATGTAAAGCACATCTTATCCTCAGTATTTCATTCAGCTGCCACTATATCAGGCCATAAAAATGCCAAGTGCTAATGTCCTTTGACTGACCATGGCACAGCAGTCCAGTCCTTCTTTTGATTTGAACCAGAATGAAACTTGCTGCAATTTGAAATAGTTTTTTACATGCTGCTTAGCTTAGTAAATTATTTCAAAGAGCTCGGGACACCTAAAGATCAAACAACAAGAAAAATGATAAATGAACAACAGAAAAAATCCCCTCGCTCATGTGCAATGTAATAAATACACAGGTCATGAAGAAATTAATGTCACAGATAGCCTTGCTTCATGGACTATTTCTCTCCAGGCAAGCAGTCCCTTCAGTTTCTAGGCGTGCTCCCCAAGGATCATACCTCAAATAGGCAAGAGGCTGGTAAGACCTCTTTAGTCCCTGTAGCCTGCTGCAAAATAGTCTAAAACTGTAGCACAGGTGAGATATTAAAGGGCATAAATGTGGATTCATTTTCACTCGAAACTTCAGCCAAAACAGCAAATAGCCATGCTGTAAACAAGATCAATGAATCTTCAATAGAATCTGTATTTTTTATAGGGCTTCTAATGACTTTATGATCAACAGTTTTACACTTTAGGAGGGGAAGCTTACAGTTTTGTTCCTCCTTCCTTAAATCTGGTATTACATAGGCTGATATAGTTATCTACATGAAAGATTTGGAAAGTCTTCAGTAGGCCCCCAGTGGAATGAAGGAACACTGAACATTTCCAGAGCCAGCAATAAATTTTCAATCAACATCTTTTTTTTTTCACAGCAAATGGCATAATTTGGAAAAAAACTCAAAATTTTCAGCGGGAAAATCAAGACATCTGAAATTGCTCACTTTTTCTCAGAAAAAGTAAAAATGACATTTCAGCATTGTCTACTTTATCATTTATTAAAACATTTTCCTTTTTTTAGACTGTTTCAACTTCAGTCTTGGCAATACTGCCTTTGCTTGAATCAAAGCTGTGCTTCAGAGAATGTATGTAGCAATTTACATTTCATTTCTCTTCTAGGGGTGGATTTACCAGCTAACATACATCTCCTCTCTCCTAGCTGGCCTGTGGTGGTCACAGGACAACCATGTATCATGGGAAATGGTGTCTACCTAATACACTCATCTCAGAGGTGAGTGAGACTTGAACTACAGCTCCAGTGAGGGGCTTGCAGCAGCTGAGACAGACAGAAATGAGTGTAAAAAAATTCACAGAAACAAGACATTAAACCCCAAGAAGATTTAGATATGGCAGCATGGAAAGGTGGTACTGAAATGTGGTGGGGGCTTTTTATTATTAAGCATCAGATTGAAACATTTCAACATTCTGAACTAAGGTGTTCAGAAACTTGAAGTTTTCATAGATTTGGGGGGGGGTGTGTGTCAACATATTCAGAAATATAATTACTTTTCACTTAAGATAACTCCTGATTGTCAAGTGACTTT
Organism: Haliaeetus albicilla; assembly: GCF_947461875.1. Classification (NCBI taxonomy): domain Eukaryota; kingdom Metazoa; phylum Chordata; class Aves; order Accipitriformes; family Accipitridae; genus Haliaeetus; species Haliaeetus albicilla. Next base: position 32,913,935 of record NC_091484.1, on the reverse strand, counting down.
ATTTCTTCAGTTAGAAAGTGAAATATCACATCTAATGGGGTCAGTAAAATTTTCACCACTGGTGAATGATGGGGACAAGCTTTTCATTTGGATCTGACTAAGAAACTGAAAGGATGACCGACATTTTTGAAAACACACCTTATTTTTGTGAACTGAACCTTTTGAAAACTCTCTCTGACAATGCTGAGGAAACAGCTTCAAGTGAGGGGACAATTAATAAATAACTCTATAACAATCCACATGTATTTTAAAAGGTCTAATCAGCAGTGAAGGAGGCCTAGAAAACTATGTTTATTATGACCAGGGAAGAGCCAGACAGAAACAGAAAAAGGCTGCACTAGGAAATGAATGAAATATGAAAGTGGAAATGTATCACTCTGCTATGGAAGTCCTTGGTCTGTCTCACCTCCTCCTTTTTTCCTCCAGGTTTCTTGCTTCCATATATTACCTATAATCTTTCTCCTTATCTCTCACTTTCTTAGAGTAACACCTCGCACTAAATCAATTAACTTTCTCTGCTGATTCACAGAACAGGAGAAAGTAAACTGACAATGAGATAACCTCTCAGGTATTCACTAACTCACATTAAATGATTTCTTCTTTTTCCATGGCTAGAGACAAATGAGAGGCATTCAGACTGTATTTGCATTGAAATGGTTCAGTGATAATAAACCAAACAAGGTGACAATAACTGAATTAATCCAGCACATCTCTGGGAACAGTGGTTCAATACAGTCTTAAAATCTCTAGAAGTGGTGCACAGTCTGCCTCATTTTAGCACTTTAATTTCAATGCCCTGGTGAAGTAGTCCTCTGACAGTAAGGAGTCTGAAGTTCCCTAAATTGTTCATGGAGAGGTAAATGCTGTGGAACATCTCTAGACCTGATCCTTCTACTTAATTTACAGAGAAGGATCTTTTTGGGGGTCATCTTCTGGAGGCCTTCAAAAGCACCTATTCTCCTCATTGCCATTACAGGGAATGTAGGCTTCTGCTTTAGAAGAGCTGGCTCATTAGATACCTGAAAATTTATGTGCAGTATTAGTACTGAAGGCTGATAGGTTAGGTTCTGCTCCTTAAAATGCAATCCATTTTAAAATCTAATAAACATGAATTTGCCATTCCTCCTTCTTGCTATAACTCACTGCAAAATCATTAGACAACCTAAGGTTAGCAAGATTGGAAAAAACCAGTTTGCAAACAAGTGCCATTTGAGGGTATTCCTCAGGCATTTGTACGCTAAACCTGGTACATCTCGTTTTAGCTGTAAGTCCTCTCCTGGAACACCAGCTGTAGGAAGGTACTTGTGCAAGATTACCTACATGGTCACTGATACAGACTGGCTTCTTCTGAGAGGTGTTTTAAGGGTGGCTGGATGATCACCTGCAGGAGTTGCCAGACTCTCTCCACTTGCTATGGAGACAGAAAGACTCTACAGTGATTAAGCTCCTTGAGATGGTGCTTCAGCTAAAAGCCTGTAATTTGGTGCAGTGAACCAGGTTGAGGTTAATCACTGCATATATGGAAACATGTATTCAGTGAAAAGAGAAGAGGTAAGTATCTCTGAAGGATGAATCCCACCTCTCGATTAGATTAAATGTTCCCAGCCCAGGCAAATACTTAGGAGGCCTAAGCAGATGGTGTGAAAACCCCCTCCCAAACTGTCAAAAGCAAGATAATATGTTTTGATGGACATCACTCCCACCAAAACACAAATTCAAATCTTATCTTACTTCACAGCAACTCCCCCGTACAGATAAGCCATTAACATGTACTAAGAGTGCTCCCATTAAGGATGACTGCAGGACGAGTCATTAAATTCATACCTCGGTTTACCATTACCTGCCTTCACTGTGCAAACTCCTTCCCTCAGAGGCTTTTTCTCTGCTCTCATTCCCTTCTAGTTCTCTACCTTCTTCCCTGAGGTCTCCATCCACCATCCACTCATACTGATTATCTCTGATCCCTCTCTCCTCTCAGAGGAGTTAGGGAAAGAAAGTGAGAGCTGAGAAACCTGTTTGATGTGTCAGTTTGCTGTAAATATTGAAATGTGTGCATGGGGCTTGCTATAAAAAAAGAGAGAGAGAGAGAAAAAAAAAATTCCACAATGCTCTGACATTTCTGTTTCAATTCTCATTCCATCCATACTGCTTCCTTGGTGTAATTCTAAACAGGAATGCACAAGCTATGTGAGAGATCCTGCTTTGCTGAGCATCTTAAGTAAACAGAAGATTTCAAGAGCCATCTGGCTATCCTGTGCAGCAAACATGAGGGGAAATGATGTCAAAATTGGACTTTTCAGATGGGTGATATACCAGTGAATTAACAATGCTATTTTAATGCAGATATATCTTTCGGGTGAGGACCTTGTATTCATTTCTCAGCTGCAAAATACACAAAACGAGAACTAAAACCATCCAAATGAATAAAAATCAAGACCATGTGCTTTCAATGGTGCAATTTTATTTACTTAAAATATGATCCTCATCTACATCTCAGGGCATATTTCAACCACAAAACTGTTAGGTTCTTGTTAGGGATTTGTGGGTCTGATGCACAAGCTCTGGCAGCTCTAGTCATGGGAAGTTAAGATCTTGTCATTTGCTCGGCACATTTCCCTGTGAGAGGGGTCCTGCAGCCACCAAAGGAAAAAGGGAATGTGAGCCTACGTCTGGCCTGGCTGAATTAAAAATCCTCTATATTAGTTTACACCCCAATGAAGGTGGGTACATACTAACGTGCTGCCAGTGAAGTGGCTGAGGCAATGGACCTGTGTTCAATTCTGCAGCCTTTGTGACACCAGCAACAATCTCTGGTGGTGGGGTAGGTCTCACAGGTTATGTTTTAAAATGCCACAAGCTGGTAGCTTCAATACATAAATCGGAGTCCACAGCTGAAGAGAGCTATACAGCATTTCAGTCACATTAGGAAGTATCATTGCCACAAAGGGGTACATAAGCATCCTTGATGTCTCCTGAATACATGTCCCTTTTTCATGAATTTTCTTTCTCTCCTGGTTTCAGCTGGGATATAGTTAACTGCCTTCCTAGTAGCTGGTACAGTGCTATGTTTTGAGTTCAGTATGTGAAGAATGTTGATAACACTGATGTTTTCAGTTGTTGCTCAGTAGTGTTTAGACTACAGTCAAGGATTTTTCAGCCTCTCATGCCCAGCCAGCGAGAAGGCTGGAGGGGCACAAGAAGTTGGCACAGGACACAGCCAGGGCACCTGACCCAAACTGGCCAACGGTGTATTCCATACCATGGGACGTCCCATCTAGTATAGGAACTGGGGGGAGTGGGGGTGGGGGATCACTGCTCAGGGACTGGCTGGGTGTCAATCAGCAGGTAGCGAGCAATTGCACTGCGCATCATTTGTATATTCCAATCCTTTTATTATTGCTGTTGTCATTTTATTAGTATTATCATTATTAGTTTCTTCTTTTCTGTTCTATTAAACCATTCTTATCTCAACCCATGAGTTTTACTTCTTTTCCTGATTTTCTCCCCCATCCCACTGGGTGTGGGGGGAGTGAGTGAGCGGCTGCGTGGTGCTTAGTTGCTGGCTGGGGTTAAACCATGACACTTTCATATGCCTCTTCTTCCCTACCCTCTCAGTCCCCATGCTATTTATGGCTAAAACTTCTCCCTTTGCCAAAATGTCTCTCCTTACCATATAGGTTTGGCCTCTCAATGTCCATCCGCTGCTTCTGAGCTTCCAAAAAGACTCGGATGTTGATTCCTTTTGCTACAGAAGCACCACTGAGGAACCGAGGAGGGATTTTATTGCAGACATCGGGTTCTTCTGTACCAAACCCCAAATCAAGCAGAATGTCCACAGGATCCTTTTCCCAGAGCGCCAGCCATTCAGTAATGCTGTAGTGAAAACGTCAGGATTATTTACACCTTGGTCTTGGTACCACTTTTCTCTTGCAGCAGCTATCATATGGTCTTGTTTTTTTTAAATGATTCTCTTCCCTTCTTCTCCCCTCTTGTGGAGACTACTGCTTAAGTGAAAGTAGTCATTTTTGGTCACATTGCTAAGACATTAATACACGTTCCTCCCCCCAGAGGAATTTGGTGGCATTGGATCTAGATAGCTTAGCAAGAACAACATTAATAAAAGGTGTAGGTTCACAGCTCTGCAGGCCCACTCTCTATAGACACAATACAGATAAGGCATTCTGCAGCTGCCATAAGACCTCACAGGCTTTTACCTTCCAGTGGATTCAAAGCCCACTGCAGTTTCACATAGGTTTTGGTTTTTAACTGGTACAATTGCATTTGAGATCAGACACCTGTTATTAAGAAAGTTATTTTGATCTTGTTAAAATAAATAAGGACATGTCTTTTACAAACTAAGACCTTGACTGCCTATTCAAAATTGCACTTGCATTTGTTGATCCCTAGATGGGCTAATACTTTGTATTCCTAGCTCGAAATACATGGAAGTAACTAACCTCTGGGGAGCACTAGTGAGCAAGTGGGAAGAGCTGAGACTCTTGCATCTTGACATAACCGGACTTCCTGAAAACTCTTGCAGGGACCTGGTTGGGAAAAAACAACAATGAAATGTGTGTATTCATGTGCTCCTCTGGGATGTCATTATGACTTTTTCCTAGAGTAAACATTTGCATTTTTTCTTGGTTTATAATGATACATAATAGCAATGCCTTAGAAGAAGCGTCGGAATGAGAGTGTGCAATACACTTATTCTCAAGAACAGTATGTTACAGTAGGTGTGAGAACGTAGGTGTGAGGTACCAGTAAATGCTAATTATAAAGGTGGCAGAATGGCTCACTTTTGACAGATGGTGAATCTTTGGGGAACCTTTAGGGAGCACGGTTTCTCTAGCCACCTACTTCAAAAGATATAATTGCTTTTAACAAAGTTTTGGAGAGACAGGGTACAATGAGTTGCAGCAGCAGGAGTGGCACCTGAGAATAATTCTGTGCTTCGCTTCCCGTTGCGTTTGTATCGACTAATCTGCTGAGAAGTAAGTGTTTTTCAGGGCCTGCTCACTGCAAAAGGAATATCCTGCAGCATGGTAGCCTTTCTCAACAGGTAAGACGATGTGGTTTTGTTATGCACAAGCTTAACTTTACCTACACATACCTATCAAGATCAGTAGCAAATGTTTATATACAGTGGAAGCATTGCATTGGTTTTTGTTTTTTTTTAATCATTGCAGGTTATCCATCAGCTCACATCTTAAACAGGCCTAGAGGGATATGTAGATTTTTGAACTAACATTGTTGCTATCAGTTTGAGAGAAGAAAAAACAGCAACAAAAAAGAAACTAAAATTCTTCCTTTTGTCAGAAAGAAATGGAAGAAAAAATAATTTATAACAAATCTCTACGGTGTCTGACACCTACCTCCTGTAGCTTTGCACAGTCATTTGTACCATTTCTGGTACTGACAAGGAAACTGCAAACAAGAAGAAATAAAAATAATTTATTTTCTTACACACCCCCTCCCCCCAAAACAGAAATGTGTCAAACTAAAGAAAAGACCAAAAGACTGATTGCATTATGTAAGGAAACATTTTAGCCCAAGTGGCAAAATTGCAGAACAATACCATTGTGGGAAGCTCAACTCACAGTGTATGTTAGTCATAGGTAAATGCAACACATGTCAATAAGAAAGGGAAAATAGGTGCTTTTACATTTCATAAACTAGCAGCAGCACACTTTAAGCCCCTGCTATTTAAAAGTAAGCACTATGAGTTGGGTTCCATTGTCTGCTGCAGAGCCATTGAAGATATACTTAGAGCAAACATGATGAAAATAAATTTTAATCTCTGCTTTTTTAGTAAAAAAATACAATTTAAATATATTAGTTTGAATTCTCATTCCAGGACATGCTGGTACAACTTTTGTGTGTGTAACAGTTTTTCTAGTGTAACTCACTGAAATTTCGTGAATATTGATTTCTCTGGGCTTTGCATCATGCTCTAAATGTGTTTGAGAGGAGCAAGACAGTTGCAGGACACTTGCAAGAGTTTCTGGAGGAGAAAATATTTGTCTAAGAACTGATAACATTGTTTACTGGACTCCAGGTGTGCTATACCTATGAGTTGCAAGGTGCGTATTTCATCATTTCCTGATGATGAAATGGGAATAAATTGGATGCAAATACGCAGTGCCTGAAGTTGTCGCTTCAGTTGTCACTGAAATAACACGCTTGTTGATCCTCGGAAAGCTGGGGTAATGTTTGCCTAGGAGCAGCAGTAGATATCCTTCTGCATTCCACAAGTTGAATATTTTTTGTCTAGCTTTTAAAATTTTCTTTTCTATTTAACAAAATTGTGTCAATAAAGAAGGAGAAAACATCCTTTCACCATCTCTACTGGATTATTCTTCCGCTCGTAAATTCTAACATAAGTTCCTTCTGGCTTACTCAGTGCAAGGTTATCCATCCAAATTGAGAACATAAAGGTTACCGACATCCTGTAATTTGCTCTGGTAACATAAACCCGACTTTCTAGCAGCAAACTGAGCATAATTTGAATAAGAATCAGCTACTTGTTGTATACTATTTCCTACTCACATGCCAACAGAAGCTGTAGATTCACTATAAAAATGCTTGACAATGTAAAAAATAAGATCTGAAAGTGAGAGTTAATACAATTTTTCCCTACCAGCACGTAGACACTCCTCTCTGTAACAGAACGTTATATCACAAACAGGCTGCTGCTGTGATTTCCTCAATATCTCATATTGTTGGGACTGAAATGAACATAAGTGCTGCCAAATTAAAAACCTAGCACTGTGAAACACTGGCCAGGGTGTTAAGTAAATAATTTAGTGATGAGAAACCTAGTGTTTGTAGGAGGCGTGGGAAATAGCAGGTCACCAAAAAAATCAAATGGGCAGAACTTGACAGGTTACTGCAAGTTGGGTAAAAGGCAGTAGTTGGTGTGGCTGTACTCTTAAACCAGGCAAACACAGGATGTGACACCTTAACTACCTTTTGTTGTAGGCTAAAGTAAGTTGAATTGTCCTGTATTGCTGTAGGTCAAGAACATGCCAAGGTACTGCTACCAAGGCTAAGCCATCCAACCTGTTAAGTGGTAGTAAACTGCTCGGGAGCCCATGTCCACCTTGTGACTTGGACAACCTTTGCACCTCCAGGTACTGCAACATGGACCATTTCACTCATGGTTAGAGTCTCCACTCCTTCCTCTAATGAGAAGACTCTCATCAGAAGTTCCTCATTAGACAGCTTGACATTTTGAAATATTAGAGCTTGTTTTCTCCATATTTAAGAGGTCATAGAAATAGTAATGGTGAGGGTACGGTATTTACATTTCCTGATCTGTGTAAGTATTTTGTTCGTGACACAAGAAACACTGAATCTCATTACCAAACTGAAAGATACTTTGGGGGAAATAATGCCCTTTAGAAATCTGTCAGAAAACCTTATGAAAACAAACAAACAAACAAAAAATACTTTGTAAACCAACTGTGGTGCTAATTGGTGCTCTGTTTACTGCACATCTAAGTATATCTTTGCTTATGAATAATATATTTTGCTAAGCAAAATGTGTCCTCTGATACTTGAGGGAAGATAAGGCATTTTAGCCTCAGTAATCTCTGATTAACAGGAGACAAGATTAAATCACATATTGTTGAACTGCATCTTCTATTTGTGAACCCAATAAACAAAAAGTGTAGATATGGAAGCACTGATAAATACTATTTTAGGCTTCCAAAACCACTAAAAATATGGACATTTTCAGGAATATATGAGGAGCTGGGAGGTGATTTGGGCTTCTGGCTCCATTCCTAAAAAAAAAAAAGTCTCTGAATTCATTACATTCAGCAGATCAGGAAAGCAGGTGAGAACAAGCAAGAAGTTTTGCATTCAGGTCAGGCAGAATTTCAGTCACCTGAAACTCTTGTACCATAACTTCCAGACCACTGTGCAAACCCTTCTTAGAAACCTCCACTCCTTCAGTAGAAGAAAATCAAATCATGCCAGTGGAGGAGGTGAGCGTAAGACTTTTTGGTCAAAGACATCGTGAGAGAATCTTCTCATTATGATGTCAAATGGAGGAAAAAATATACAGCTTATCCATGAATACCACATTTTCCCAATAGCTCCCGCCCCACGCCCTGAGTCCGTGGTACTTGATATTTTATAGTTAAGCAGTCTTTATTAGAACAGACAAATAATGTTCTGTCTTACCTGCCTGCTCTTGGCCTTGCAGGTTATCCCCACATGTAGATAGACTGTAAGATAAAAACAATTAAAAATGACAAAGAAATTAAATCCCCCAAAAGAATGGCTGCTCTTTCCTGAGAGGAAATGAGGTCAGGGAGGCAGTCTGATGGATAGGCACAGCACAGGGCACTCAGGGCATGGACAAATTGAGTGGGGATGGCTGGTAGAAAAACAGAGCCATGGGTTCATCTTCTTTCCTGCCTATGAACTTCACCTGCTTTCCCCTCAACATACCTCAGCCTCTGTTAAGTCTTGAGATTCAAATCTTGAGTTTATGCTTAAGGCAAAGATCATGAAATTTTAGCATTCTGCATGAGTAAAGTCTGTCACTTCTGAACTTAAAATTTACTAAGAATCTAATTAAATCAGCTTATCTGGTGCAGGAGTGAGAAGAATGGAAACAAAAGCCTTTTCAGTGCATCACATGAGAGGCAGCTCTATGATAGCTCTCAGGTGATCTGCGACTGCATGGTGGTATGGTAATTATTAATGACACCAGTAATGATAGCCAGCCCTCCAATGCATGAGTTTGGCTGACTTAGCCTTACCCTGCTACTGGAAAATGCTGCTAAGACTGTTACATGAGATTACTGCTATTTTTTGCTCTGCACCATACTTCCAAACATCATTCCTAAGGTTGTGTCTTTTTTTCTTTTTTTTTTGTTTTTGCTTCTCCAGCACTACCCTACCTCTAACCAAATACACTTCAGCTGCATTTGCTTAAGCAGTGAATACATGAAGTCGTACTGAAAAGTTCATGGGAAATACCAGTCTTTCAGACTTAATTTTTATCCTGAAAAAGGACAAAAAGTTTAAAAAATCAGAATTTTGGTGAACAAAATACATTCAAGTTTGAGTAAGTTCAGGGTTAAACTATATTTCTGTATAGTAGCACATTGCCTCATAGAGTTGTAGATATGTATAACCACAGTTTGTGCCATAAATCATGTTTGTGCGGCAAGCTACATCACCCTTGGGGCACACAGCATTGTGAAATTCCCATGATGTAGCAGACAGCTTGATCAGAAAGCTATCCCGACACATGATGGGAAAAGGTATCCTTCAAAGAATACCCTGGAAACGAACAGAGCACTGAGATACATTTCTCATGAGGCACTGGGTCATAAGGAAGACATCATTTCAGACTGAATAGTTATGAAAGAGTATTTTGATGTAGTTCAACAAAATAAAAAGGTCATTCTTTGGTTTAAATCAGCCAAAGCAGAATATTTTATTCTGAATTTTCAGGGGTCACAATTTTCCTACCGGAAACTCCAATATTGCAGACATTATATTTCCTATTGGAGAAATCAGGCAACAAATAATTAAGTAATAATGTGACCCAAACTTACAAAACACAAGCATTCAAGCAGTGATTAGTATTTTCTTCTACAGTCTCTTCTAAAAATAAAAGCAGAGCTCTTAGGTGAAGTATTGCCAGATCAGTTTATAACAATTAACCACCCTATTGTACAGCTTTATTTTCGGTGAGTCCTGAAACGCATGAGAAATATTGGGAAAAGGGTCTAGTAATTTCCTTTAGTAATCTGAGGCCTTTTTTAACCAAATCTGGAATACAAAATAAAATCCTGAATTATTCATTTGTCTCTATTATCTGCCAGTTATCCATATTCTGGAAGTTTCTAGCAGTCCTAATGAAAATGGAAAACCACCTTTTCTGATTCTGCACGAATGCATCCCAATGCACAGCTCCTGCATAGCTTGAAATGGGGGAGACAGTCCACTCTTGTGTGGAGGTAGGATTATCTCCTCCTTTTTACCAAGTGCACAGGAAGATCCCAGCTCTCCTGCCTTTCCGTTCAGTTTTTCAACCCGAAAGTAAGCAAAGATGGCTCAGAAGTATTTAACTCATTGCTGAAAAATGCTACGGACAGGATTCTTTCCCTGCAGGTTCAACTGAAGCCACGGAGACCATCAGTTTAAGGAGCTGCCTTGCTCTCCATGACAGAGGAGGGAGTATATATGCATTAGCAAGCTTAGTCTGTTTTTTGTTAAACTGCAGAGCAACAGGGTTGTTTTAAGACTGTCGATCTCTGCCTAGCTGTAACCCTGAAAGTTCAATACTAGTGCACCGACTATTAAGATCTCCCGGTAAGCCAGCATGTTTTCTCCAAACCAGTCTTTTAGGTTCCCTTTATGGTCAATACAAAGAGTAAGGCACCTCCACGGCAGTTCACCTGTGTTAGGAGGAAAAGAAACTCTTTGGAGGTCCTTTTCTTCATTGGCTGAAGAAGCAGCCTAGCTTTGGACTAAACACAGAGCTCTGAGATGGCTAGTGAGACAATCCCCAGGTGTTAGGTGACATATCTTGACAAGTGGCACGTTCACCCGGGCAGAAGTCAAAATGGTAGAACAAAGGTGAAATTTTGATGAAAACAAGATCAGATTTTGCAACACATGGTGATTTTTCCCCATCCACCTAAGAGAAAGGAAGCAAACCGCAACCACGAGTGTCACGCTGAGTATCAATGTAAGTATCTGGTACTTACAAATTGGCCTGGGGAAACAATTTAACATATTTAACATTTAACATATTTAATATTGCAAATTTAACATTTTGATAGGAAATACAAACAGGTGCTCAGATTCCGTCAGCACCTCTGTGGGCAAGAACAAAAGATTTAAAAATGGAGTTAGTGACTAAGAGCAGAGTGCTAATGCTTGTCATCAGCACAAGCACACTAGTACAGAACCCCCCCCCTCCCGACATTGTCCTCAGTCACCATGGGATGCTGAGAATCTGCAGAATCCTTTTTTCCAGTTTTACCAAGCAGTGGCGTAGGAAAAGGGTGGTCTACAGTGGAGAGTCTTCATCTAGGTAAGTCCACGATGCTCTGCTGCACAACAGAATTCCTCCATTACCCATCTCAAAGCTATGGCTGATCCATTGGCCTGGATCTGATGCCACCTCACAAAGCAAGTCTGAAAACTAAAGAAAAAGATCCCCTGCCCTTATCATAAAGCATCAGCAGCCGTTTTAGACACTACCAGTCAATAGAGAGCTCTATTGCTGATCATATGGTGGGATGCTATTTTTTGAGGCTGAATCCCTGGGCTGGTACCCTGTAAACATGGGTTTCTACCTGAATGGGCAAGTCTCCTCTTTCTTTTGCACCTCAGTTTCCTGTGTGCAATGCAAATATAGTAATACTGCCTCTTTCTAATGGTATCCATTTGAATTGTAAGATTTTGGGCCAGCAGGACCTTGTACCCTGATCTTTTCTTCTCTTCAGTACCACTGTAACAGAAATTTTAAAGTCCTCTGCAATGAATAGTGCTGGGGTATCTTGTTCCCTATCAGTTCCCATATCTTTCAGAAATTAACCTTTTCCCACATGTTCAGATGCGTTTGCAACCAAAAGTGAGCTTGGTGTGATGCCACTGACGTAGCAGTCTGGCTGCTACCCCTCAGACTGTGAAAACTACTCCAGCAAACCAGTAAGGCAATGTTCTCACAGCCATCAATGCAATTATTAATCACATCAAGATGGGGTTTTTGCTCAGATGGTGAGAAGGGTTGGGGAGAAGGGAGCGCATATCATGGGAGGTAGAAACCAGGCTGTGTCAAAGACATTCAGAGAGCAAAATGGATTAAGCCCCACCAGAGAGGCTTCTAAGTGGTTCAGTATCAGTGGACATGGTGTTGAAAGGGAACAGCTATTAAATGCTGTTTTATTTAGTGAATTTGGGAGGCTTTTTGTCTGACCTTGAGAGCGTTGGTTCAAGGAAGGCACAGCTCAGGAGCCACTGAAGAGACATCTCCAATTAGCTTTGCTGAGATGCTTGATCTGCATCACCTGGGGCACTGCCCCACTTCCTGAGCAAAAATCCTGTCCACCACGGTGAACTGTAGCTAAGAGAAGTGGTTTTATGACTATCCTAGCTTGAAAACCCAATGGACCAATGTCTAGGTCTGCTATAGTCACATACAACAGCCCAGATGTGACACCAGAGACAAAAGATTTTACAAAGCCAACTACCAGTCACTGGGGTGGGAAAGAAATTGCTTTCCTGTCCCTTTTGTGAACCTTCTTGGGAGAAATAAACTAGGATACTCAACATTCTTTGAAATCACTTAGATTTTGAGTTGTAGTTAGTAATTTGTCATTGGGTTGGTGCACCCACTGATTTCTCTTCTATTATCACCTTTTAGGAGACCTTGAGGCTAATAAAAAGCCACTAGTAAAAGACTGAAAGAGCAGGCTAGCAAACTCCTTTGTGCAGACGACGGGATATACAGCATGAGCTGTGTTTCCGAGTCCCTTTGGCAGAGGGAGTCCAGAGTCTTCTCTGCTTGCTGTGGCCTCTCAAAATCCTTCCAGTCGGAGCATTGCAGTTACACAGCAATGGTGAGAAAATATCTGTCACTGCATTTGGTCAAAGAAAAAAACTGCAAGGAAATGGAGCTTCCCATCTGTCAGAGAAGTTGCCAGGAGAAGTGCCTGTGCAGCAGCAGGAGGTCAAAGAAAGGACGGTAATGTCTGGGGGGAGTAAAGGGCGAGAGTGAGGCAGAAGGACCATTTTTTCATGTTAAGATGACTCACAGCAGAGGAGATGCACTGACACACCTTCTCAGGATTAGAAGTCAAAGTTTAGAGCTAGTTTAATTGAAATTAGCTCATTCCCCAGCTGAGTAATCCACCGGTCTGATTCTCCATTGCCTGGTGACTTGCACAGCCATTTACAGCAGGGCACAATGAGGGTAAGGTGTTACAGCGGGACTGAACTGTAAATGACACAACATGAAGGGCAGTAAAGATTTTGGCCCCAGATGTGGGAAGTACAGAGGTAACTTCCATTACATTTAATTAGTGCTACCACCATTAATTTCCTGTGCATAGACAGCAGAAGACATCCTTTTGATTTCAAATTAATTAACACATAATGATTAATCTGATAGGGTACATCTTTTCAGACAAGAGTGTCCTCTTGATCACAGTTTGGGTGCCAGCACCACTCATCATCTGTGTGTTTTAATTTCTAACTGCTCTCCAGAAGCAAATTTAGCTCTGCAAATCTGTCGATGGAATGAATGACTGGCTGGTTTCCATGTTCTGTGTGTTTTGTTCATTTGATAACACACTGAGAACATCTTGGAAATCTCTTTTTTTTTTTTTTTTTTTGCTCCCCCTCCCCTCCAAGGAGGTTTCAAGGTAGAAGTTGAGGACTCTGCATTAGTGAGAAATTTATACCAGCTCTTTACTACAGAATGCAAGAAATGAAAAGTTTCTAAAAATTGAAAAACACATAAACAGATTATGGCAGGTTCCCAGACAGATTTGTCTCACTTCAGTTGCCAGCATTTAACAGAACCATTCTCCTTGCCACCAACTATAGTAAAGTGTGTTTGTTTCACTGAAACAGGATCTTAACTTCATCAGCTTCACACCATATTCCTCACACTGTATGATACCTACTGGATAGCACTGTTAATATTACTCTTCCCTTTCCATTTGTCAAGTGATTACCCAATCACACTTGGTTAATATTTATCTACTTTCTTTAGATGTTTATGAATGCAAACATCTCCATATCCAGGTGCACCACAATACTCGAGTAGACAGCCCATGGTTAACTTTAATATTGAGAAATATGCAAATAAACTTGCAGTTATACAGACATGAATTAGGAGGTAGCAGCAAATCTCAGATACTTTTGGTTAGGAAGGCCTTTAAATTCCAAGACATTCCATATCCATAGAGAAAAGTATTTGAGCATATTTATGGTGACTGGGCTGTTTTGGCATAACAGCAGAACACTAAGTATGCTTTTGCAACATGGAATGAATAGGGAAAAAACCATACTTTTTTCAGATCTCATAGCTAGGATGAGAAGTTCTTCTATTATCAACTCTATGAACTCATATATATAGTTTCTGAATCAATTGCTGCATTTAGGTAACCAGGAAAAAATGAAAAGAATGGGAGGAAAACAACAAAGATTCTTCATACTATTACTGTGGAGTCATTTATGTGATACAGTTGTGTTCTGCATCCTGGCTCAGCTACACTTTGTATGGCAGTTCCATCAGGGAGAAAGCTCATGGTATCTATCTACCCATCTCTGCTCAAGTAAACAAGAAGAAAGATGCAACTAGCACAGTGCCCTCAGGCAGAAACAATTGGACTCTTGTTTTCTGTCTGTCTTAGAATCGAAAGGAGATGACAAACACCTTTTCAGTCTTTAACTTTAGGACCTGACTTTGGACAGCTAAATGAAGTTGAGGTCCCCTTTCCCTGCCCATCAACGTTGGAGTTGTTAAGCACACTGAAATCATAGCTGCTGTAGGAAGATATTAATTTATTTTGTCTCTTCAGCATGCCTGCAATTTGCATTGAAAGAAATGAAGGACACTTGGTTTGATATTCAAAGCACCCCTGGAAGATCCATGTGAAAACTCACAAGTGACGTGACTCCAGGGAATGAAGCTTTTCTGGAAGTATGCCAGATAGTGAAAACTGTAATAACACTTCAAGACTTCTCATATGTTGGTAAATATAAATTTGGGTAGGGTTCTCTCTGTGTGAAGCCTTTGGTAAAATTCCTGTTCAGAGACCACAGTATCAACTTGTTCTGCTCTTTTCAAAGTAGAAGTCCTAGGGCGAGTTGAGACAATCAGTGTTGCTCACTGAATAACGGCATTGGAAGCTGATGGTATCATCGTGCTGCATTTTAATCACAATGTGAGCTCACTCTTAATTGAGAAGAAACATTACAGATAACGCTAAATAACAATAGCTAAAGATGTTTCCATTTGAAAAAGCGTAACACTGTGCTGAAGTGGGAAAGAGTTGTATTTTAAGCCTCCCAGATACATACGGGAAAGTGCATAAATTCAGTACACAGGTTGTCACAAGCAAGGAAAGAAAACAACAACAGTGAAAACAGTAACAACAGCAATAATTTTGCAGTACACTCAGTTTGAGTCTGGTCCCTTTGCTAAAAAACGTACCCTGGCTGGTCAAAAGAGACAGCCTATGAAGCTATGAAAAAATCAAAGCTCTTTAAATCTGGAATTAAGCTCTTTTAACTGGAATTAAAACAAGAAATAAATAAAAAAAAATATTTCCCACATCATATCTTACAGATCAAATAGAAAAAAAAGGCTTTTTAAAATTTTTAACCACTATAATGAAAAAAATTGATAAGCTCCAACCTGTATGCCTTGATCCAGCTGTTTATATAAGGGAATAGTTGCAGGCTGGTGCATCTGCGCCTCTGTTCTGCCACAGACCCAAAGTCTAAAAACTGGAGGACAACAACTGGTGTTCTTGGCTTGGTTTTCCACCCCCATTTTTTTTTTTTTTTGAAGATACCAAGAAGGGCAAGGAAAGGCTGTTTGCCAAGAAGTGGTGTTTAAGTTGACAGTTTAGAAGGATGATTGTTTGCTTAGCAAAAGGAAAGCAGAAATCAGGACTAGCCTAGTTTTTAACAATGGGGACTCCAGAAAAGGCAAGATGGGAAAGAGATGGTGGAGGAGTAAGGGCAGCGATAACTGAAATGGGGGGGGGGGGGGGAGGGGCAGAAAAAAAAAGCAGAAGTTGCTTTGGTTGCTTTCATTTCCAAGAAATATATTGCTGTCCCTTTAACTCCGTATGCCTCTTTGGCACATGTACCAGGGGAAGGATTACACTTTACTAAGGAAGTAATGCAAACTTGTCTTCATTTGGTTACCATGGATATGGCACTATGTGAGACAAAGCTTCCCATTTGCATTGCAAACAACCAGGAGCAGTGAAGGACACCCAACTTGATATTCTGGCCACAGAGTGTCCCAGGTTCTTCCTGATGACTGATCACAAGTAAAACAACCACCAGCTTTGGGTCTGCACTTGGTACCAAAAGAACAAGGGTAAGGGATGTCGCATTTCAGATGAAGAAGGAAGAGGTGGAATCATGCACATCTGCAGAACAAATGGCATTTCTTGTGCTACCTAGTGTGAAATAGCCAACAGATAGGTATGGCGATAATTTAGCTTTCCAGCTTTTCCCCCTGGAGTACTAGAGCTGAATCAATATGTTGGTAATCTGGAATAAGTGATTTCCACAAACACTGGAATGGAATAGGAAGTGGCAAAGTCTTATGATTGTTGGGCTTTTATGCAACAGTTTTTATGTAGCTGAGTGTCCTCTTCATTCTGCAGAAGTACTGTATAAAGTACCTTAATTTTACACAAAATCCAGTTAAATGAGCAAGATAAACAGTCCCGTAAGCAAACCTAGTGGGAACCACCACAGTACAGTTAATAGTGAAGAGGGAAATTGTCTTGTTTCCCTAAAACAAATTGCAGATGATTATTTGTCTATTAGATTGCTAGATTGTCAGTAGTTCTTTTTTATTGCTTTAAGCTCTGCCAGATATATAGGCACACATCATTTTTATTTCAACTGACATGGAATACAAATTGTATGACCCTGCTTCTATGGATAGAAATGGCCAAATTGCCATCGGTTTGAGTGAAAAAAGAACTGGATCCCAAATGGTTAGCCCACATCCATGAATCAAGGGTTTCCTTTCCAAGGGATCTTAGGCATGGATTAACTAGAACAGTAGATCAGACATTTGGCAAAAACATTGTTTCCCCCACAGCACTGGACTAGGCACATCTCTGATGGGGCCAGGGCAGCTATATCATTCCAGGATACTCTTCTTGGCTCCCCACTTCAGAATAGTGGCCCACAGCTGGTGACAGTGCACCAGCACCATCTAAGTAGCTTTCCTTTGATAAGGAGGGTGCAGCCAGACCTCCCTCTGTCCTTACACCACCATTCTCTGTGGGTACAGGGGCATAATCAGGACCACCAACCCTTCAGTTGCCCACCAAAGGGTTCACAGAATAGTAGCTTTGCACGAATATAATTCCAATGACATCAGCAGATTTGTTTCCTGCTGGTGTCTGCGAGTGAGAGAAGCATCAGGCCCAGATGTGTTTGCCTTTTCCCTTTCTTCTAAAGCAAGCAGCTGGCTCCACACCTAGCCCTGAATGCATTTTCTAACACTGTGCTCATGGGGAGCTCAAGCCCACCACTGTTGTGTCCCTGAGCAAACACCATGAGCAAAGAACAGGGTGCTTAGCAAAAGGGTTAAGTTACCTCTTTGCTCTGGTGTCCTACCTCAGCACACCCCTTGAACGCTCACTCAGATGCCCACAGTAAGCTGCGTCCTTGAGCACAGAGCAACATCACCAGACTAAGACCTTCACGTACCCTGAGGATTATTTCAGGCATTTCCAGCAGCCCTATTGCTAACTACTGATGGGACAGATTTTGTCAGCTCTTCCAGTGAATGTGCAGCTGGGGAGAGGAACAGGGTAGAAGGCAAGTGTTAAACACAGAAATACTGCCCCAGTCTCGTGGTGCCTGTGTAAGCACATTGGACTTCATATGCACACACTTCAGTCTTTTCCTACCCTTTCAGAGCACCTGGCAATGAAATAAAGCCCTGGGTCTACTCTTTTCTCCTCCCTCTCTGCACCAGCCCGTGAAGCAGGGCAAGAAGGGAGAGGGAGGAGGGTGGGACTTGAAATAGGGGCAAATACCTGGACAGGCAGCTCTCTCCATATGCCTCTGACAGCTCTGCAGGACTTCAAGTCCTCAGCCTCCCCTTGCAGCAGTGCAGAGCGGGGACGTGTCGCCCATGGGCTGCTCTTAGTGCTCTTCCAGACGCTCTGTGCAGCAGCAACAGCAAAGCATAGAAAACACCAGTGCCAGCCTGTCTTGTCAGGCGAAAGCAAACGTAAATCCTGACCATACGTAGGTCTCCTTGAAAACTGAACTTAGCATTTCATTTACTTTTAGTCCCATCCTCCTGCCCTGTAAGATCCTTTCCTTTCTCTGCAACAAAATTGATTAGGAAGCAGTTTTCTTGGCATTTCTTTAAAAATTAGTCCACCGGCCAGCAAAGATGTAGTGAGGCAGGCAGGATGGTAAGTCTCTTGAATGACAAAATGACTCAGTGTGAATAATCTATGAAAAGCACTGTTTCCTTTTATGTCTGAAAATAAGTTTGGACTCAGCCCTCCAATCAATAGGTCCATTCCCTATGTGTGTTCAGTCCTCTGTTTATTTTAGTAAAAAACATTTTGTTGCTTTAATTCTATTAATCCTGCACAACCACAAAAGGAATGGGAAAAGCAGTATTCCCTGCCTCCTTTCATCAGCATGACCGCAAATTCTATATGTAATGCTGAATCTATAAATGGGAGATATCCTGCTATTTCCACTGGTTTCAAGGGAGTTACAGACAGATATTCCAGAAGAGGTAGAAGGCCTGCTATTTTTATTTTTAGCATTGTCAGAGCCAGGAATAACTCACCCTGACTCTTATGGACAAGGCTAAATTTGCAGAACTGAAATTTAGAACATTTGTTTTTTCTTCTCAGTAAAACTAGGATCTTTAAGTCATAAAGGATACAGCAATAGTTAAGTGTATTGGCCCTTGCAATGTCATTCTTACAGGGCTCATTTCAAAGTGTAACATCAGTGCAAACTATTTTTACATTTGTTGCCATTCATAGCAATACTGTTCAAGTGGAATCTTGCTCTCACCAACCTTTATATCCCTACTTCACCCATACATATGAGCTCAGACTTCTTATCTGTTAACAGTTCAAAAAGCCAGTACCGATTATGGGATGGGTATGCATTTCACTAATATCTCAGTAATGTCCTAACACAGAGAAGCAAACACTGATACTACTTGCTTGCAGCTAGTCATACCTGGTTTTGCCATGATTTTGGAACAGATTTGGATAGGTTTAGGTTAGTTCACAAGCAGCCTGGCTGACTTCAGTCAGAAGCCAGCATGCTTGGTATGTGTCAGCGTATAAGGAAAGAAATCAGACGAGGCTGACCTCCTGTCTCAGATTAGAGATACTACACATTCACCAGAATTGCTCTGACAAGTGTTTAACTGTAATTACTCCCTTCTTTCTTTCTGCAGTACAAAGTTTCAACTGGTTTTTCTTTCATATGGAAGTAGACAGGTTTTGCCCCAAATTACTCCCAATTTAACTTATAGTCACTTCAGGTCCAGTTCTGAGACTACAAAAGTCAATTGAAAATTACCCACTGAGAATTTGGTTCAGGCTTCATCCACATCAGACTGTTAGCTGTCATGAACATTAATTTTCCCCATCTGTGAACTGCCACAGGAAACCCTGAGGGCAAACATTTTACTTTTCTGTGTTGATGAGAGTATGCTTTGCATACTGGGGGCAGGGAGGGGACACAACTGTAAGTATATGTAATCTTCTGTGTTGTAGGCCAGATTTTGTGTTCCTTAGTCAAACAGACATGCCATTTAAACAATCGCTAATCTTATCTCTATGTCTGAGAAAACAAAGAGTATAGTTGATAAGTCAAGAACTTAATCTGACTTTATACGCGTCAATAAAACTACACAGCTCAATATCTTAGATAGTGGTATCATTAGACACTGTATATTTAATTACTCAGTGATGTAAGCTTCAAGCTTTAGCCCCTGGTAAAGGCATCATCCCATGCACATGGAGTAATATAGTATGAGACACAGTTGTGCTGTGTTAGACACACTTTCCCTCTCTATTAGATGCGTTTGCGCACAGAGGACCAGCAGAAAAGGACTTTTGTCCTCCAGAGATACTTCCCTTGGCATCACCCTTCTGCCAGCAGTGCTTGTCTGTCAACTTACAATACAAATGCAGCTTCAATAAAGAATAAGGGAAAGTATATAAGGCTTACCTAGGCCAGCACAGGTACTGCAGAGCATGCTCTAAAACTCCTTCAGAAGCCAGAGGAGGGACAGGTGAGAGAGAGTCTCCAGCAGGTCTCCCATCTCAGCTCAGCAGCACTGAAAATCTCCCGCAGCCTTCCCGGTCCTAAAGGAGG
Organism: Haliaeetus albicilla; assembly: GCF_947461875.1. Classification (NCBI taxonomy): domain Eukaryota; kingdom Metazoa; phylum Chordata; class Aves; order Accipitriformes; family Accipitridae; genus Haliaeetus; species Haliaeetus albicilla. The sequence continues at coordinate 32,893,820 of NC_091484.1, read as the reverse complement.
GAGGACAAACATTTGCCTAACCTGGGCTGATATTTTCATAATCCCCACCCATTCAAGCCAAAAAGAAACCTGTTTTTCAAATATGCTTTGTCTACTCTGTGTCACATAAATGTTTTCAAGAATAGATGAGTTCAGGAAGTTTTGTATTGTTAAGTTTTTTCTTAAAGTGGTGTGGGAAGTGAATGTGGTGCAGGTTTTAGGGCCAGCGAGACCCGTTGTGAGGGCTGCTGCCCTGTTGATGCCACAAGCCAACCTGTCTGTGCACAGTCATACATGAATGTAAAATACACTGGGCAACCCTGTGGGGTGAGGCAGACACAGGCTGGGAAGAGGTCCCAAGGACATCTAAAACTGGACTGCCTTAACGTGGTCAGTCCACAACATCTTCTATAGGTGTCAGGGTCCAGATGTCTGCAAGAAGCCAGGCAGCCCAATTGTCATTCAGGTGCCCAGGGATGGTGGTGACCACAGAGTTCATCAGAACAGTAAAAATTCCTGGTGCCTTCATGACTCATGGAAATGACACAAAGCGCTCTCAAACATCAATCCCAAGAACAAACAAGATTTTTAGAACAAACAGGCGAGCTAACAAAAACAAACTCAGCACTTGAAAACTAATGAAAATAACAACACAGCCAAAGCCTACAAAGCTGCTCTGATCAGACTTGGAAAAAATAAATAAACAGCCTGACAAACAACAAATCCAACCTTGCAAAGCTACTCTCAGCAGCACAATATTCCCAAACATGCAGCTGCTGCAGGGTGTGCCATTTCAGCTGGGGGCAAGGACAATTTCAATAGCCTCAGTACACCAGAGATACTGAGCAGACCAGCTAGCATGGATATCATCTGGGGCAAATCTCTCATTCTCAGTCTGGCTCAGCCTCTGACTTCCACTAAGTATTTTGGGCAAGTAATTTGACTTCTCTGTCTCTACACTTCACTCCTTGTAAAATAAGAACTCTAGGAACCTCTCACATGCATATTAAGGTATGCATACCACTTTACACATTAATATTATATATTCCCTGTAGTGATCTACAGTCAGTCCTCAGTGGGGATGAAACATTTCCTCTGCAAGAACATGCTACAAACTCAGAAAGCAACATTTGTGAAGGAAAGGATACCCTTGAGCAGCCCTTTGACCAGGAATCCTGACCAGAAAAGTCTTCATAATGTCTTCCTCCATGTGTATTGAAAGCTCAAAGTTCATACTGGATGGCCTTCATGAAATAGCCAGATCATGAAACCGTAGTCAGGTAGGTTAACTAAGCCAATACTGAGACAAGGAAAAACCTAGGAATCCAATCTGGAGCTCTGTAAGAGCTCCTGGAAGGGAGCTACTTATCATGTGCGAATACACATAAATAATGCATTAGTTCATCAGTGTAATTTATTCTGTCCCCTTTCTTCCTCCCAATCTTCTCCTATGCTTTTTGGCTTCCCACCTCATCAGTGAGGAAGTCCAAAACCAGTTCACTGGTTTCACATGTAACTTCAGTCCATTTGCTATCCCTCCTCACTCACACTTGAAGATAGATGTACAAAACTGGAAATAATATAAGCACTACAGAGTTGCACTGAGCTCCATCAAACTCCTGGTGTACAGTGCTAACTAGTTTGCACTATTGCATGGCATTTTACTAGAGATAAAAAAGTTTAATAACACGAGTTGGTATTGCTGCAAGATGCAGCATGATGCAGCAAGATGCCCAGCAGAGCCTGCAGGGATGTCTCTAAACATAAAGTTGTGTTGCATGTTGTTCATATAGCAAATTCACCCTCAAAAAATTATATTATTTTCCCTAGTGAAATCCAGGCCTCTTTAAGAGGGAAAACATCACCCAGCCTGGATTAGCAATTTATCTGCACTTGTCCTCCCTATATTTTCAGAGCATTCAGTGGACTGTTGTACTAAAGAGGTGAAGCGAGAAATATCAAATTAAAGAGGCCACCAGAAATAAACCAGCTTCTTTCCCACAGCTTTTTAACCAAGTCAAATGCCGTATCCCAATGTCTTTGTGACAGCCAGTGTGATGCAATTTATCATTACCATGAACACAATTTATTGAACATACAAAAACACCCTTTCATGATGATTTTGATCAGGACTCAGAAACTGGGTGTCAAAGACAACATCTCATCCTCTAGTATGCAACTGCTGCATCAAATGGCATTCTCAGTTTTCTCTAAACTTTCCCCATATACAAAATCTTTTGATTTTGTTTAGATTTCTGATCTTTCCACCATTCTTATTTAATACTGTCCCCCTTTTTCCCCAAAAGTACCAACTGAAATTTTAGAAACTCTTTCAAACCCATTAAATGTTTCTATTTTAATAATATAAAATGAACTAATTTTACTGTTATAATTTAATTTGAAAATATAAATTTTAATGAACTCCACTTCTATTTAAAAAAACTTTTTGTCTGGGAAAGAAAAAAAATCTTGTGATGAAAGTGCTATAATGGCAGATTTTGTACAAGTCCAGAAGAAAGGCTATCATAAACAGTTTCAGGTCAAGAGTTGGTCAAGAGGAACTGTTTCTATAAAATGTTCTCATTGTGGCAAATCAACATTTTTAATGTAGGAAACGTCAAAAAATGTTCTAGCCAGCTTTATCTCTAATTTCTTTCCCTGCTCCTCCCTCAATCTCAAATTACTTTGAGGAGAGTCATGTCCTGATAAAAGACACGTCTCTCTTTCAGGAACAAATGTTATAAGTTTCCGAGAGACGCAATATGATGAATATGATTGCCAAGCAGTAGTAAGCAGCTCCACAGGTTTGCAGGCAAATGTTCTGCTTTTGGTGGGAAACCACAGCACATTCACATCCTTCTCTCCATGTAATCTTTCACTTTCTATAAAGAAAGCCTTGGCTGGGACTTCAGAGCGGATATACTTTCTTGTGGCCCTCAGTAGAGGATGAAAGGCACATACTTGTCACCTCAGCTCCATACGAGCCACAGGAGGGGACTGACTATCCCAAAGACCAGGTATTAAGTTGCCTATTCATTACTGGGGGGACTCAGTCTTGCCCACTGCAAGGGATGTGGGATTGCCCAACAAATCTGAGGTTATATTTTCAGTAGACAGAGTGGATCTGCACAAACACCTCAATGGCCAGATTTCCCTCCTTATCTCAGCGCAACCCCACTGAACCCAGAGCAACCAGCCAGAGTCTAGGCTTGGAAGCAGCAAAGCATGTGCTTAGAATTAAGCACAGCTTCCAGTGTTTTTCTGATAGAGACAGACTTATGCTGGAAATTAAGCAAGCTGGACTCAGCTCTTCAGTGGTAGATTCTCTGTCAACTTTTCAACAATAATATTTTTAAATTTTCCTTCTCCATCTCCTGTAAAAAAAATAAAAATCAAATAGCTCAGCTTCTTCCTCAGAGATTTAAAGTCACAGATGCCTTCTGTACAAATAAAAACTGAAAGTTTGGTTATGACCTGTGACACTGAAGTGAAACTATTCCTCTCAGAGCTATTTCTAGAATACTAGGCAAAAAAAGAGAACATTTTTCAACAGGACAGTCATTAATAAGGAAGAATCTGTTTGCATGCTTGCATGTGTCTGCTTTTCTGTGGGTACATACAGGGAGTGTACAAAATTAGAAGAAAGTGCTAAAAGTATATTTTTCCAGCATTCTCTGTGAAGTTAGCCAGAAAGTTGACAAAGAACAAATCTGGATGGGGAAACAACAAATATGTGTTCTCTTGCAACCCATGGCACAAAGAGTTCATTCTGGGCTCTTGCCATGTCTTTTCTGCCCCCTTTTGTCACATGGGAGACTCCAAGTCAGAGTGCTAAAGACAATTTGGGAAAATAGCATATAAATGACAGGGCCTGCCCTGTCCTGTGACTGCACGCTCCCTAGAGATGCCTGGTTGGAAAGTTTCTGAAGAACTTTCTTTCCCCAGTGAAAAATGGGTTATGTTGAAATTGAGATTCTTATGAGAATGAAGCTTTCACAAGCTGGGATTTTTTTTTTAATGTGGTTTTTTTTTAAATTGTTTTTAAGCAAGCACATTTAGAAAAACACTCCAGTGTTTTCACATCGTGTTTTCCCACTCTGCTACTGTGTTACAACTGACAAACATTGCTCAGCAACTACAAAAATTGGGTTAATCCCCCCCTTTTTTCTTGATTACATTCAGATCTTTGTCAATAACAAAAGAATGTGGACATTAGCATAGAAAAGAGTAAGCTGGTGTCTAGAAAAAAAGTATTGTGACTTTAGGTAACATTTGCAAAACTGCCATAATCCAGGGAATCTATATGGCCATAATTTTCTATTTCTCCATGCCTGCATACAGATTAATACCAGTGTCTACGCAAAGTTTGTTGGTTGTTATCATTCACTAAGTGGCCTTTATAGGAGGAGATGGAAAAGGAGATAGAAAATTATGTATTTTATAAACATGATTCAGATCATAAACCTTTTGGATCCTGTAGAAAGATTAGAAAGACAGACTCTATTAGTAAGTGCGGAATAACAATCTTCTTCCATATCAAATCCATCCTCCATACAAAAAGGAGTAAAATGATTCTACTATCGGTTATGTGATCTAATTTTATCCTTGCTAGGAGTCTGTTTATTATTTTTATAGAGACGATGCCACAGGAATGGGTGCCACAGTCAAAAAGCTTTATATAACAACAAATATTTTGGGGTCACTCTATCTTTTCCTTAGTATTTCAGCATTTGTGACTTCCTCCCTAATATTCCTTGGGCCTGTATCTTTTTGGTACTGAAGATAGCTGACAATCTTCTAACATACAGCATCTCTGAAATATTCCAGTTCCCCTTAGAAGATCACTGCAACAAAATACACTGAGAAAGCAGGGCAACAGCATTTGGACCCAAATGTGTATGAAAAGACCTGGATAATACTTGATTAATTGATCAGACATGCAAATTTCCACCAGCAGAGGTCATTTTCACTCTAGAATGAGTTAAGGAGCTCATAAAAAGCTCTGTCTTTTTATCTAAGGGAATATCTTAAAAACAGTCCCGATGCCCAGGGTATTCTTCATCAAAGCAAGTAATCTGGGGCGGGATATCAAGAATGTTAAAAAGCTTAAGCAAATGCTCTTAATTTGATCAAACAGATTCAGTCTGTGCTGTGAAACATCAACAAAACCCCTGCTTTCACATTTCTTGTGCATATGGGATTGGTCAATTTAAGCAACCCTGATGACCTAAATATTTTTCCTGAGCAATTACATTTGTCTGGGAACAACTTGCCTATGCAACACTCAGACTTTGTGTAAGGGTCAGTAAAAATGCAGTGGGCAAATGGGAGCCACCTGTTTTCTCCCTTTTTTTTCTCTTGTCTACCAGCATCACCTGTGACTCCCTTCCCAGCAGGCCAAATCCCACCCTCACATACACTGCCTCAGTGGCACGGCTTTCGTTGAGGGGTGTCTCTGACAAATGTGCTGTGTTCACACAGACATACACTTCAATACCATTCACCTGAAGATAAAACTATGAACTAATACATACTGGCATTTGAGTTTTAGGAAGGGGGTGCATTTTAGGTTTTTAGCTTTAGCAAAGGTAAGAGCTGTTATTTAGAAAAGGAACCTGGAATTAAAAAAAAAAAGTTTAAAATTAAGAAATACCTGTTAGGCACAGCTATGGCATGAACCTGAAAAAAGCATTAAACTGTTGTACTGTAACAAATTAAAAATAGAAACAAAGGGAAATGGGAAATAAAGTGTGCAATTGTCCAAAATGAACATTGAGAGTAACACAATGATTCAGATAAGCAGACCTGTATGAAAGGAGACTTGATAGTAACTATTCCTCGTATAATCATACTGGGAAACACACCTATGCTGGATATCAAGGGGCTTTGATTTTTTGGGTTGTCTTGTCATCTTATGGGTGACAAGATGCTTAGAAAAATATTTCCCTCTACATTGTCACACTGCCATTAAAATACCTGCACTCACTGGCCAAACACCTCTCTACTATTCAGTTTTTCCCTTTACCGAAACTACAAGTTTCCACTATGGATATATTGTGCTCTCTGCTGAAGAAACACAGTACAAACCCAGTATTGTTAACATTCCCACAGAGCTTGTCATCTGTAACATCACGTGATTTTTTTTCTCCCACTCCAACAATGGCAGGGATCCCACTGCATTACACCCTGTAAATGCTATAAGCACATGCTATCTTCTAAATACATAGGAATAATTTCTAAATTGTTGCATTGCAGGGAACATAATGTTATAGTTCATTTGGAGTTCTAGCACATTTTTCTAGCAAGATATATGATTTTCTTGAACTGACAGATCAATTGTCCCTGTCTTTCACACTCAGCATTTTGATTAACTTCCTACCCAAAACCTACTGTGGGACTAGATGATGCACATGAAACTGCAGAGATGATGCTACTTTGAGATAATAATAATAATTGGCATTTTGAGAAGGCCAATATATGTTGACTTGTTATAAAGCAGTCCCAGGACAGAAAGTCAATTGCAAACTGGACTGTGGACAGGCTGATGTCTTGCACAATAACATGCTCAGCAAAGTTTGGCTTGAGTTTGATCCAAAGTGCCTGAAAGACAATGGGAAAACTTTGCATTAGGCCCAGCAACAAACATAGCAAGGGACAGGTTGTGTTTCTAAATGCCACAAAGACTGTTATTGGGGGCAACAGGAAAGATGGAGTAAAGGATGTGAAATATCCCTTCTAAATCTGAAAACACTGCTCGGCAATCACTACACAGGAATTAACGCTTGGCAAAGCAATAATATCCCTATTTCTCCTTGTTTTACACCAAGGACTGAAAGGGGAGTTGAAGGAGATTAATTACTTTGCCTGCTAATCAATGCAAAGACATATTTTTCTGTTCCTCCATCTCATAATTTTTATTTCATCTAGTTTGGGTTTTTTTAGGGTTGCCAGATGTCCCAGTTTCACTGGGACAATCCTGGTTTTTGAAGGTACATCCCATCTGCTCTTGAAAATATTTCTGTTCACTGCTCTCTTGTTGATTGTGTGCTGTTAGAGCAGCCAGCCAGCAAAGGACTGCAGGAGAGAGGCTGATAAATTATTATCAAACTATAAAAAGCTGCCCATATTTCCCCAATGCTGAAAATTAATTCTGTAGGGACCCTTTTTCACAAAATGTAAATGGTCACCATGGCACAGAAGAAATGATGATTACAAGTCCCACTGTTGTTCGGAGATCACCACTTAATGTGTGTACATTTCAAACTGGAAGCAGTACTTCTGCCCTTCCTCGGCTGCTTGAGCTCCCACAACAGAGGGAGCCCTGGTCTTTTTGATTGTGCAGCCAAGAAAAGAGATCCTCTAGAACCAGTGTGGGGGAGGACATTGCAGGAAAACCTCAAACCAAGAGCCGGACTTGGATGCAGCAGCAGTGCGGGTGAGTGGCAAGGAAGCTATGCTGCATCCCTGACCCAGGAAAGTCCCCAAGGGAAGGAGGCTACAGGTTGATTAGCCCAAAGTACCTAGAGAAAGTGGAAGTTCACTCCTACACTTTCAGCTCCAGATCTATTTCACAGCTACTAGCTCCCATGAGTATATCACAATTGTAATGAACGTATCACAATATTATTCCTAAAGCTGCAGCTACTGGAGTCACGAGAATCTTTAAGAATCAAAGCTGTTCATTAAGAACAGAAAGTGAGTTTATGGTCCTCATTACAAAAAAAAAAATTTTGCAAAATCAACTGTGAAAGAACAAATGAAAAGCATGCCAAGTCAGTTATTTTCCATTCCTTTTCATGGTGTTCTTCTGAGGCTTTGACTCATGGTTTCTGAATGCTTGGGGAGAACAGGAGAAGATCAAGAAAAAGAGAAAGTGATGATACCTCAAATGGGAGGTCATCTTCCTCCAATCTGGTGCCACGTTTGCAAACAAATCCCATCACAATATCTCCTGTTCGACATTCACACAACTACCTCACTTTGTTCCAGCAAATGTCTCATTAAAAACTGCCTTTTGTCACAAAGACTGCAAAGGACTTGACAACATCTACACTGCAGGTTGTGCTGAAAGTAGAGGTGCAAAACTTCCAAAAGTTAAGCAGCATAACTGCTTGCCTTTTCTCCCCCAAGTGGGGGAGAGTTGAGCTCTTTAAGAATTAGAAATATGGTAAATACATATCAGCTAGTACATATAAAGTACTGTTAGTGCATTTATAAACTAAATCAGTACAAACCTTTTCTTACAAGTAACAGCATATGGGAGTACCAAGTTTCTGATGGGAGAGAGGGTTTACCTAGTGATAGAGTTAAAAAACAGGAAGAGTGGAATACCAAAAATAAAAACCACCAATCTTGCTTACATGAAATCTAAAAGGAAGATTACATCCATGAAACTCAGACATCTAGAATGGGATTCATTTGTCCAAATGACTGGCTGCAAAGGGAGCCAGGCTCACTAGCTCAGGCACAGAAATTTGCACTCCAGACAGCTGGAGTGAGATGGGATGCATCCCACTCCTCATGCTCTCATACAAATAGAGGAACACCTCTTTTTAAAGAGTTTGGAAAGCTACCATAGCTGCCCAAGACTTATTGAATGCAACAAACCAGGATATTAAGTGCTAACAACATATTTACCTTGGAGTACACCAGAATCCTAAGGGACTAATACTGTCTGGAACCAGTAACTTCACCTGAAGTACTTATTTGGTACAGAAACCATTTTGAAGGACTGAAGTACAGCAATGAGAGTACGATTCTCTTGTTTTCTTCTGGGATAAAAAAATTTAGTGGGAGAACAACTTTATTTTTTCCCTCTGCATTTCTAATTCATGGGAGGAAACTCTAGAAGCGCTCATCCTGCCTTTCCAGCTCTGCCTACAACAGTCAGTTGTCTCACCAGCCAACACGGTCCTTCTGCTTCCTCTTCCTCAGGATAAATGTCTTGCCTCCAAACACAAGCTCACTGGAGCAGAAAATATCTTTTTTCTTGCATTTCAAGGTCCAACTTACAAGCAGGTGCCTTGATAACTGTCCCCATCCTGCTGCAAAGCTCTTCTAAGCACAGCCTGTGACACCTCCACATCTCCTCTGGGACTGTAGTGGCCTGTCCTGGCCAGGTCTGAGCTTGTTCACAGCTGGAGCATGACCCACACATCCTTCTCTGGGAGGAGGTTTGGGGAAGAAAGCTCCCATCTTATGCTAAATGAGGTCCTTGTTACAACACTGCTGCGTCAATGTGAGGTCCTTGCAGGATGCCATACTTTTAGGGCAGCACACAACAGGCTGATTGCTCACGGATCACAAACCACTGAACTTAGATAAAAAAAACCAAAGCACATTGGTTGGCAAACATGAGTACCAGCAGTTTCTGACAAGTGAACTCAAACTCTGCAGCTGTGTGCAACCTACCTGAACTTGCTCTGTCCACTCTGATGGCATAACTAGGATACAGGTTTAACTGGTAGCAGACAGTAAGGAAAGCAAGGACTGGTACAGCTGTGAGAGGTTTCAAGATCATGATTCCCTAATACTATGGCAGACATTTCATATCAGCATGCTTTTTAAAACTAAAACCCGACCTGTAAAATATACATTTTTCCTTGCAGAGTGCTATTTGCAAAGGTGGAGAGATATACCTCAAAGGTCACAAGACAGGTAATTACTCCTTAGTATCTTAATTTCCCCAGTCTGTGGATTCAGCTGACCACAGTACTTGCTTGTATTGTGTGTATAATATTAGACCTTATCATCTGCAATATATGGAAGTTATAAGGCTTATTGCCAAATGCCTGTAGAGGAGTCAAAACATCTCTACCACTTACCAGCAAGCGTCTCAATAATTCATATAGCAATGCCAGCTATAGCAGTGCCACCATTTACACAAAAGATTTGCAGAAACTCTTTCTGGCTGCTACATCCTACGTTTTCAGTAAGGATGCCAGTCATTTTTCATTTGACATTTGTTCTGAGTTAAAAAGATGTTAAATTAAATTTTAAAGCTGCTCAGATACAATTCTAGGTGCATGGAGTGGAGCAGCACAAACAAAGCCTCTTATAATTTCTCACTTGTCTCCACACAGTGTTTTTGTTGCTTTCATCTAAGATGGGAAAGACACTTTCACTCAATAAACAATCTCAAGTGTCACTGTGAAGTAGTTAAATTCTCTGCAAACAAAAAACCTACACCTGGTGTTTGCATAAAGTTACTCTGTCTTCAAGGTCCCTCAGACCTGTCTTCTCCTGCTGGGTGAAATATAAATAAATTTTTGTCCTAATATGTGCCTGGCGAAGAGAAATGAGCAAGTATGGATAAATCTTATAGTCCAGGTATACTGAATCTGTCACTTTCAGGATACATCTGATTTATGCGGTGTTTACCACAAAGACTGTCTGCACACATGCAACATATCTGATGTTCCCCAAATACGGTATGCTTACTGGGCAGTGCATGTGCAAGTATTTCTGTTCAGGAAATGTGCTAGGGTCTCTCTTGTTAAAATGCAGTTCCCACAGTTTGATTAGTTCCCTCTATGCCCTGCGTCTGCTCAGCACTTCACTGCATGGTTAGACATGGACTTTAAATACCAAAGTAAATGCATTTTTGTATCAGAAGTATGGTCATCACTTAGTCCAACCTGGATACAAAGAGATCAAACAAAGTGTGAACATTCATTAATTCCAGAGACCAAAGAGGTTACACTCAGTAGACCTCTAAACTACCAGCAACTGTTCAAAAAAACAGTGCATCACTGGAGTATTTTAAATTCTACCAGCAGATTAAAAAGCAATCGGGAAAGATCCAAAGACAATTCTGCCTCTAGGATGAATTAATTCAGAGAAAGAAAACAATGCTCTTAAATAAGAAATGACACAAACTTTTATTTGAACTTGAAATAAATCAGATCACAGACCTTTGGGGAAGTGTAAAAGATTGTATTTGATTGTTTTCTATTTCTTACCCTTATTTTCTCTAATTGTGATCAAGACAGGAAGGGCCAGCGCTGAAATACAAAAGAAGAAAACATTAAAAATGTTCTTACTGTGACAGGCTAAAGCATCAAAAACATTGTGAAATGCATTTATTAAATATGTAAAGCTATTGTGAATAGACGCTTAAGTACTTTATTGCACTTGAAATGCAGTCTTTTATTTCCTCAGACAAGATGAAACAGAATAAAGAAAGAGAAAAAGAGGAGTTTCTTCATGTCCTACGTTGCATATCTGGTACTACAGAAGCCTTACAGCAGGGGGTTTTGGCAGACCCAAGCACCAGGCCTGGCTGCTGGTGGTCCCACGTGCAGCAACCCAGCACAGCAGAGTAAAGGGAGACAAGGTGACCATCACCCCAGCTTGGAGCTCCTCCTTTCCACATCCAAATAATTCAGCAGGCCAGGAGGCCGGGAAACAGGCAAAGTAGGCATTGCAGTGCTTGACTGCATGCCTTTCCTTCCTTGCTCTCTAAAAAATGCTAACGATGGCCGTGTTACTGGCCTCGCAGAGGTTTCATCTTCAGGGAAACACAGGAGCCCACTAAAAGGGCTTTCTCAGCTTGCCTGCCTTGGGTCAGCCTTTTCCGTTGGGGTCCCATGCTCTCACATGGCCCCACGTGGCTCAGAGACTCTTCTGACACTGCTAAGCCCCTGCCATTTGTTCCTGCCACAGGAAAAAAAAAAAAAAAAAATCACTGGTTAATCACTCATGCCCTTTTTGTCTTTTGCAAAACAGCCTCAGTTGGGAGCCCGAGCACAGAACGATATTTGATAACTGCCCCCAAATATTTGCTGGGAAGATGCTTATCCATATCCACAGAGTTGATTTCCTGCTTGGTTATCCAGTATGCCCCTGTTCAGCTAGGGTAATGTCTACATGCAGGGAAATTTTGTGTCTCAGCAGACTGATACTGTATTTTGTCTCACAGATAAGATTATTTATGGGATTTCCAAAATTGTTATAGATCGGTATTTTAAGTGATTGCACAGCAGCTCCATATCTGCTATGTGCCTCACTAGCAGATAGGATACTTCCTAGTCCTAAATGCAAAACAACTCTCTCTTTTAATTCAAAAAGCCTGGAGAGGTAGCAAAGTCTTAAAGCATGCAAGCATAGATAGACCCACTGGTACCTAGTTGCTTCAGAAAATGGACAAGAAATCTTTATCCAAAGTTAACCTACCTACCTGAAGGGTATGGAGATTATGTGTAACCCTTGGCCAGTTGCACTGATTTCTGCAATAGTTTTAGTACACGTCATCACCATTATAACAGCTTCTGAGCACCCCGCAACCTCTGATGGATTTATCTTTATGCACTATGTTTTTCTTAGGCAGGTGGACCACAAAGTCTCAGAGAAGATAAAATAACCTGCTTCAGACCACCTGGGAAGTCTGGAGCAGGGCAAGACTTTGCACATAGTCCTTCTCAGGCCCATCATCTTCCCATCCTTTCTGAAGAATCGAGAATCTGTTTTTCAGAGGATCAAAAATAAAGCTTATCCGGGAGCAAATTGCCCAGAGCTGACCAACCCAAATATTCATATTTGCCTGAATAGTTTTGCACAACATGTTCCTGTTCTGGCAGGATATTGCACCCCTTCACTTCCTCTCTGCTTCAGGTTCAGAATACTTAGCATTGCTGAAAATTTGGGGCATTTCTATCTACAAACTAGATTTTTACATGTGCACATCACCAGACACTACCGACAGTATGGGAGCCTCTGCATCATTGCTGTGGACAGAGGAGGCTGTGTATGCTTTGGCATTACATACATATACACTTTGTACTAAGCAAGTGGCTTACATTTTCTCCAAGGCAAATAAAACCATTTCAACTTCTGCCTATGACTTCACGGGAGATTTGAAAAAAAATCAAGCAAACTCATTAAGGTAATTAAATGATCTTTAAAAAGTGAATCAGCTCAGCTCTGGTTTCCTGGATTTTAAGGGAAGGAGGCCGCAACAGAATTCTCTAATCTAATCATGACTTGAAAGTAAATAAAATGAGAGAAACTGAAATAGTTGCTAACTCTCATAAGAAGAAACATAGGAACAGTGACAGATAAGTACTGTGTCACTTCAGGGACAGAAGAATTATGTTTCTCTGCTTCTACATAATTGTCTCTACCTGGACAGATTTCCAATTGTGTCATCCACACCAAGGGGAACATTACTAGATTAATTACTGTAGTCTACAAGGTAGTCAGTGACCGTAGCATCTAAACATATTCAGCATGGAGTATGACATTTAAATCAGGGAGGGAAGAACCTGTAAGACTTTGAGGGCTACAAGTCTCTTCAGATATTTTAGAAGTTGCTGCGGTTTAAGCCCAGCCTGCAACAAAACACCATGAAGCTGCTTGCTCACTTCCCCCCAGTCCCCCCCAGGTGGGATGAAGAGGAGAAAATATAACAAAAAGTTCATGGGTTGAGACAAGGACAGGGAGGGATCACTCACCAGTTATGGTCACAGGCAAAAACCAGACTCAACTTGGGGAAAATACAAAATCAATTTAATTTGTTACCAATCAAATCAAAACAAGGATAATGAGAAGTAAAACCAAACCCTAGAACACCTTCCCCCGACCCCCCCCCCCTTCCCGGCTCAATTCTACTCCGGCTTTTCTCTCCCTCCTCCCCTCCAGCAGTGCAGGGGGAGGGGGAATGGGGGTTGGGGTCACTTCGTCACACGTTGTCTCTGCTGCTCCTTCCTCCTCAGGGGGAGGACTCCTCACTCGTCCCCTGCTCCAGCATGGGGTCCCTCCCATGGGAGACAGTCCTTCACAAACTGCTCCAGCGTGGGTCCTTCCATGGGCTGCAGTCCTTCAGGCACAGACTGCTCCAGCACAGGCTTTCCCATGGAGTCACGGCCATCTTCGGGGTTATCCCCCTGCTCCAGCGTGGGGTCCTCCCCAGGCTGCAGGTGGGCATCTGCTCCCCCGCTCCCCTCCACTGGCTGGGGGGGGACAGCCTGCCGTCCCACCACGGGCTGCAGGGGCATCCCCTCCTCCCCCGCTCCTCCTCCCCTCCCTCTTCACTGACCTTGCTGTCTGCACAGGGGTTTGTCTCGCATTCCAATCCCACTACTCACTGCAGTTTTCCCTTCATAAATCTGTTCTCCCAGAGGCACTACCACTGTCACTGATGGGCTCGGCCTTGGCCAGAGGCAGGTCCGACTTGGAGCCGGGGAAGCTTTTAGCAGCTTCTCACAGGAACCGCTCCTGCAGCCTCTCCCCCACTACTGAAACCCTGCCACACAAACCCAAAACATAAGTACAACAGAGTACTAGCCTTCCTAGTATCTTTCCCCCACGTACCATACCCTCTCATTCTTCCTAATAAACAGTCCTTTAAATACATGTATACCCCTGTAACAGGGGTAACCAGGGACTAACTTGTTGCATCTGTTTTTTTCTAGGAAAAACAAATCTGTGAATATTGCACATCTAATGGTCCAAAAAACTTTAGCAAGGTTCCTGAAGTCTGTGGCATCAAGGCACTTCAGAATGAAGATGCGCTGGCATTTGCAGTTGAATTTTAAAAATTCAACCTACAATATCTAATATTTCTTCTGCTTTCCTAAATTTCCCTAAAGATTATTTGTACTTTCATAATGCAAAAAAATGTTTTCCGTAAAATAATAGTTTTGCAAACCCAAGGCAATTTTAATCTAAAATAAGTTTTTGTATCACAGCAATTTGACTTTCCTTATTTTTCTGTCTTGCTTTCAAGAGTTCAGAAAACTCCAGCCAAACTTATGAGTTTCATTCCAGTCAAAAAGCAGTTGCTTATAAAAAGGCATTTTCAAAGAAGAGATTTCTGCCACCCCTTACAGTGATACCAGATCACTGCATTGGACACAGCTCTGTGCCTTTAATTTTCAGCTCGTAAAAGATTGTGGAGCTGACAACGGAGGTCAGACCCACTGATGAAGGAAGCAGCTTGTTAACAATAACAGGATCTGGGACTAGCAAAGTGCTTCTCATTTCTTTGAGACTGACAGCATGCTTTTTTGGTAGTGATTAATCCAACCTTTACAGGTAAAGCAGAATATACCGACAAAAGCCCAATTCTGTTAGCATAAAATACCATCAGCTACCCCTTGTATAGCTACACGTGCCATAAATCACTCCTTGCCCTGCCTACCCATGGTGACTACACCTCTGCTAATAAAAATGTGTGGTATAGACTGCCACTGCCCAAGTCATTGACATTCACTGACATTATCAGCCAATTTTGCCTGCTGAGAGGTAACTAGCTGGAGACAGCAGCACTTGGGAAGGCATAGATGATGAGGGTTATGCATTACCTGTCTGCCTGCAAGCAGCCATCCCTGAAATAGGTGAGGATGCAAATGCATGCTTCAGAGTTAGCACCCTGTGGAGAGGAAGGGGCTGGTGCCGATTCAAGCCACTATACATTTCTGAAGACAAGGGAAGAAAGGGCCCCAAATAAGACCGATCGCCAGCTGAGGGGATCTAGATGCAAACGCCACACACCTGCTTGCTCTCAGGGATCCCTCTGGAGGAAAACAGCAGGTCAGGCTGCAGCCTGAGCTCAGCGGCCTCGCTAGCTAAGCCCCACAGGTGAACACGAGTGCAATAACAGTGACCCAGGAAGCCCTTCAGGCTCAATTTGAATTTTAACACAGCCGTAAGTTAGAAACATCATTTGCTTTAATCAAAATCATTTTCAGAGTGCAGGTGCGCAGCCAGGGTTGAGTAATGCTGGTGTGAAACACGCAGTGTAGGAGATAGAGAATCACCCCAAACACTTCCCTAACACTAGCCAATGCCTCATGCGCTGCATTCTTCTCTTCGTAAGAATTTTTCTTCCTAGTCTTTGCAACTGGTTTTTATGGTTTCTCAAGAAAGAAGAGGGCCCAGCTCAATGCTTTGAATCATGAAGCCCAGTTTCGGGATTTATACAAATGGGTACCAGTGATACTAACAGAGTTGCATCTGTTTTTACCAGTTCTGAATCTGACAAGCAATCTTAGGTTCAAAAGCCATTTCCCCATTCTTCATATAGTCATAAAGACATCTATATTCTGGAACCAGTTTCCTTTCCTTTTTGCACAGCCATTAATACATTTTTTCTTTTTTTTTTTCATAGCTGCCAAATCTTGCACAGCTCCATGTGTGAATTTATGCAAATTTCAGAATGCGCTAATTCACATATTTGCAAATTGGCAAGTGATTGGCAAACATGTAAATTAGCTCATTTAGTGATTTTCCTCTTCCCTTAAACTTCAGTTTGGGATCAGTATACCCTTTCCCAAGTTATGGCAATGAGGGGAAGTTAATGCAACTTCCCCAAACCTGGCAGGTCTAGTAGGGTTTTGGGTTAGTGTACCCATGTGCCTGGCTGAGTATGGGAAGGATGTTAAAAAACAGCATAGGCTTGCTAATACGCTAAGGAGATCTCCAGATGTGGTAGGAAGGTGTCAGGAGAGTACCCAGCACAGCTGCAGAAATATCAGCAGTAAATGGGTGCGGATGTGGTCATGCTTGGCACAGTCAGGCCAGGGGTGGGAGCTGAGATGTCTGATGGTGTGAAGCAACGCTGGCTGTGAGGGGAGCTGAAGAGCTGGTTTCACTGCAGGTGACAGCAGTTTGGAGCATAGCTGGTGTTCCTGGATGAAGGAAAGATAATTTGACAGAAGAAGGTTGTGGATGAGGAGGTACAGTGAAAAAAGTCATCTCTTGACTCTTCTGGTAGAGCCTAAGATTTTGCTGTAAAACGGGCAAGCAGAACATGGAGCAGGAATGAAGGTGCCCTAGCACCCAGGCTCCCAGTGGCTGAGGTTGCTCTTCCCCTCCAGACTATCCAGCCCCATGGGCACTCATCACCCAAGAGCTCCTGGCAGCAGCTCCTGCAGCACCTGCAAATTGCTGCTTGCAGCGAGGGTATGACATAGCTGCTGCATAGGGCGAGCCATGCCAGATGCAGGGTAGTAGGCAACCCTCTTAATTTTCTCTCTCACCAAGAGCAGCTTACTGCTTTTGCATGAAGGGCAGTGGCTCATGGAGAAAATAAATATTGCTTTCCAGTTTTCCCACTGCTCACAGCCCAGCAATGCTGAGTGCAAAGTATGTCCTGCTGAGCTATGTTACACCGGTACTTCCAAGGTTTAGGGCAACCTCTGATCTTCTCCCTTTATTTACCTGAGCCAGAGCATGTTAGAAGTCCTATCACACTATCTGCTAAATCATACTTTATGAGCTGAGGAGATCCCAGTGACTGCTTATTCCAGCCAGCGCCAGTCGTGTTGCTTTTCCTCAAAAGCAACATATTTGTAGGAAGCTGTATCACCTCTAAAAATGACAGATACCTTGTAAAGCACCTGTAGTTTTGGGTAACAAAATTAGCAGTGAGTAGCCTCAAAAGGTTAAACAAACCAGGGTTGAGAAATTCAGGTAAACCCAAAGGAAAAAAAAAAAGGCCAGAGAAAACATACAATTCATCTTCAAGTTATCTAGGGCAGCTTGCCTTAGAATTAGCTTAATTAGCTTCATTACCTTGTTTCATATGGAAATATTGTAGGAACAGTATTCTTTCTGTGGCACTCAGGTAGTTAAATCCACACAATTTGCTTTTTGAAGCTTGGATTCTGCTGACTTTATTTCAAGCAATCAAAAGTATCTAATTTGCATTCACATTCACATTAGTGGTCCATATGTTAGCCCTGTTTAAAAGCTATATGCTGCATTCATTATGAAATACTTGGCTTCCTAGCTTTATCCTTTTACTTTGAAATTATTGTGATAATATTGCAACTCTTCTATTTAGGCTATTCTCAAATACAAGGGGTTTTGTGTGATTTGATTCTTTTTCAAAGTCTTCCAAGGGTAGGGCTTTTTAATTTTTGTTTACAGTGTTATGGGAACTTGCAAATTGGCAAAATAACTCACTACTGTCATTTAATATGACAGTATACTATTCCTCATACCTAAAGCTTCATTAAAATATCAGGATTTCAATCTGTCTCTGCATAAGATTTCAGACCACACACAGCGTCATGAAGTACATGCCCTTCAGAGTTCATCATGCTACTCACTGAACTGAGTCAGCCTCTTAAAATGATAAAATTTGGTTACATTACATTATTGTTCTTCAAGTTTCTTTTTCATTGTGGAGCACAGAGTAAGGCGTTTCCTTCTTACAGAGTTCATAATCCAAATGAAACAAAAATAAATTGACAGAATTAAAAAAAACGAGTCGCCGTCAGATGAAATGTCTGTCCATGGTCACATAAAAGGACTGTGATGGAGCCAAGAATTAAATCAAGGTCTTCCAGGATGTCTTCCTCTGCCTGGGATAGAAGATCACCTACCATATATTATTACCTACTTCAGCAGGTCATCACTTTGTCAGTACTTGCTATAATGCATACATTAAAGCCATCACCAAAGTATTATTTCCAGAATTTAATGTATAATGCAGTTTGTTTTTATTCACCGGCTTAAATACTGTACATCTAATGCTCATAGTTTGGGAAAAGAATCATATTTCTTCCCATAGAAAACACTGATAAATGATTCCCTGTTGAAGACTGATTCTCATAGCCCTGAAAACTTGAAAGAGAAACTCCTTTCTCACCTGCACGTTCACTGTGGCTTCTGACATTTGGAAAATCCTTTCCCACTTCAGTCTTTGGAAGCTCTCTGGACATCCTAGAAGGTGAAGAAAGTGAGGTGTCTGCTATGAAATGAACATCACAAAGGGGCATCTGTTGAGTATGAGACAAATATCCTGAGGTAAACACCTCAAAAAAAAAAAAATCAGAAAAACTCCATTAAAAATCCAGCAATCAGAAAAAAAAAATATCCTTCATTGGTCTTAAATTTTTACATGAAATCTGTTTAAGCAAGAGTTTATTGGATGGGTGGAAGTGGAACGTTTATTAGATGAATTGTTTCTGAGGTGTGGAGTTTTAAATTATTAGGTTTGCTGTTTGGAGACATCTCGACCTGACTCCATTAACAAATTTACGTAGTACCCCTGAGAATGAATTGTCATTAATGGTCAAAGAATTAATTTACAATTAATTCCCAAGTGCAGGAGCTACATCTTTCATAAAAAGGGTTGTGTATGGGAGGAGCATGAACAGAAGCTGTTGAGTTATGATGGCAACCAGCATGAAATGAGAAATTCAAAGAATAAGCTCCAAATCCCATCTGGTTATTAAGAAATTTAAGAAGACACCCTGAGTATCCTATTCTGATCACACGTAAAACTGAACTGAATTGAATAGAAAAGAATAAAGAAAATTCAGTCATGAAATGTAACATATCCAAGCATGAAGCCTGTGGTACCTAGAGGAATACAAAATCACTATACAGCATTTCTGATTACTGTGGGCACATCTCTGGCACATAACTATTTGAACTGAATAGGAAATACTGCCTTTTATCTGTGGACTACTTCTCTGCATTTTTTTAAAAAATGGAGCTCTTTACAACACCTGAGTAGTATAATAACACACAGTAAATTGCAGCTCACTTTCTAGAGGACTCTGAGTGAGGTAATAACAAATAATGATCCACAACTCACAACTGAGTTTTTCAACAGTTCTTTCTGTGGTATTAGTTTAAGTACATCATGCCAAGCTTTATGTAGGGTCAAAAAAGCTAGGAAAAATTCAGTGTGCATAATAAATAGACTGACTTTTTCTTAAGTCCAAGAAAATTCAGATCAGTATTTATTATTGCTAGACATTATGTTGAACCCTCCCCTCCTCCAAAAGCCCAACAGTTTGGAGAGTATAGGCAGAAAGCCAAAATTTTAGTGTTAAAATCAAACAAGCTTCTTGAGTCAAAGACTATTAACCCTGAAGTAGTTACAAAAGAGCTATATGCCAGGAAATAAGAAGAAAACCATACACTGATGTGTCAAAGTTACCCTATCTGCATTCCAATTCCACCTATATAATACCTCCTTGGGTTACAGCTATACTATCCATACTGCATGTGATCACTCTTGAGAGTCAGTCCCTCCAGAGGAACAAGAGATGTTTCGATAACACGAATGAAAAGGCACAGATACACCATGTCCAATATGCTTCCCACTGCGCTGACTCACTGGCAGAAGTACAGCTCTGAACATCTTGAAATAATCTATCCATAAAAGAGAGGGGCCCCATCCTCAGTTGTGGTAAGTCACAGAGAGCAATGACTGTAGCTGCTGTAAGGTCCTCTGAAGATAGCAGAGCAACACTGATTCAGTCCAGCTATGGTTCTGGGTCAGTTGGTCATTTTCTGGACAGGTGTAAGTGAAACCTTGTAACAAAATCAATAGTGGTGAATATTTTCTATGGCTGGGGTCATGCTTTTCTCTTAGCATGTGCTTGCAACTCCCATATGAAATAAAAAATGAAAACTTAATGTCTGGGGGAAAAAAAAACAGAAAGCCAAAAGCTTCTTCTCTCCATCCTACACACTCATTGGCTCTATGCAGTTGTCTTAGCCAGAGGCAATGTCAATGTACAGGGGAAAAAAATGAATATTTAGGTTAGGGGAACCACTCACACACACTAAGAAAATTTTTTTTCAGAGACAGGTGTAATGGGGGGGGGGGAGATAAGCATATGCAAATCAGCATGTAAATTAATCTTCACTAACAGTGAAGCCATGCCTGGATCCAAACTTCCAGTGCTTCATTTGTGTGGCAACTGGAATATCCCAGCTATGGACATCAAACCAGCTCAGGTCATCAAAAAACTGACAATAACTTTCAACAATATATAGCCATATATAGCCTTCCATGAGCCTTGAAAAAATTAATGCAATCATTTAATTATCTGTGCACCTGAACGTACATACTGCTTTACTCCCTTGAAGTGCAAACACTAGCGATCCCCCCCCGCCCCGGTACTTCCAGTTTAGAAGAAATCAAAAAGAACAGGTTGCTGGCTAAAATGGTGTTAGCATGAAAGTAAGGTGAATGCTTGAGGTCTGGACTGTCTCAAAGAAATTCCTGCTTGGGTGTTTAGATTTTTCTTGCCATTTTAAGCCACTAAATTGGGATCACAGTTGTTAGGACCTGACTCTATGTTGGGAAAGTGCTTTGGATAGTACCGAGTTTTCTGTGGTTGCTTGAGTATCCCTATGACCTCAACAAGTCTGGTTTTTTATCATGTAACTTCCATATCACGTATGCTATCCTCTGCTGCCTTGAGATACACTTTATCAGAACAACACAAATATCTACATCTGCCTTGGGAATAATGTAAAGAGTACCCATGAAGTGAGACCCTCTCCATTCGCAGTCCTTAAGCTAGGATTTTGCTACTTTCTCCCACATGTTCCCTCAGTGAAATTCAGTAGATAACAGCATTATGTCTCCCATTATGTTCGCTTATCTTATGAATCAGGCTGCATGGTTCTCTGCTGCTCAGTGAACACATCAGATGAATCACTTTGTTGCTGTCAGTTGGCAGGTAATAAATATGCAGGTTAGGAGTGTTAATGATTTAAAAGGTCCGGTCCTGCTCCTGTTGCTAGCAACCTCTTCCCAATGAAACAGAGCTAAAACTGACTGTGAAAAGCTAGATTGTGTGGCACCTCCTGCCAGTTTCTACTAGAAATTTCCTGTAGCCTCATACTGCACTGGAGTCTCAAATGTTGTCCTCCCTGTTTCTTTTCTAACCAGTGTGGAGAGCGTGCAGCATGCTACTGCTCTCATTGAAAAGCCTGTAACCACAGACATAGATAAATCTGGCCCCAAAATGCTGGCTGGACAGTATGGGAGAGCTAGTTCCACATTTTAATGGCTCCTTTCTCCATAAAGCAATGAGACTTTAAAGAAAAAAAACAAAATAATGGCATATATATATATATATGTATCACCACATGATGTCATAATTTACCTGCAGTACCCCTTTGATTCAGGGCTAAACCACAGTCCAGCAGGGTACTCAGCAGCATCAGAGTGTAGGGAGCTGGTATAGAAACCGAACTGAGAGCCCCATAACTCTGAGGACTAATGATCCAGCATAACTCTTTCATATAAGCACACAGTACTCCAAGTATGGGACTGTAGTTAAAGTCTGTTTCCAGGAGTGGCTAAGTGCTATGGCGTGTATACCCATTTTCCACTGGAAGTGTGCACCTTGTACATGCTTTATTGTAGGTAGGGCTCATTTTTCCTCATTACGTGGGATGAGTCTTGTGTTTCTATTGACAACTTTTGAATCAGTTTAAGCCACTAAGTCAAACCATCATTGTTACAAAGCTATGCTGGGGAATCGGTCATCCTGTCAGCCACTATCACAGGAATTAGGAGGAGATCAAACTTATCTACTGTGACTAGCTAGGTCAAATGAAGCCAGGCAACTTAAAGCAGCCTTCAATGTGCACCAACTCCAGGACTAAGGAAGTTCAAATGTAGCTTAAAATCAGCTTCACATACTCATCTTTCTTGAGCTTGAACTCTTCTAGACAAAGTGCCGAGTCTGGTTTCTGATGCCAACAGAGGACTAATGTCAAAGTCTAGAGAAGATTCTCCACAGTATTGGGTACACTGGGTGAGTGGATTGACTCTTTGATTTTCTGGCTAGCCTGCAGTTGTGATAAACTGTGTCAACTGGAAAACATCCATTAGAAGCCATCCACTAGCTGCAATGTGCCCTAGGTCCTTCCAAGTCCCCTTCATTTACAGCACCTTCCCCGGAGAAGGGCCCAGGTAAGCTCTGAGGGACTCCTGTGGCCAGGGCCACTCTCCAAGCAGCTGGGACTAGATGCTTCATATGGGACAGGAGAGGTGTAAAATGGGGTGGTGGATGTAAAGTCTGAACTCTTAACTTTTGCAGATCCTTACTTGATATTTTAACTGTGTACATAGATTCGCATCCTTTAGGTACTTACAGTATAAATCAATTCATCCTGTCACCACACCAACTTGTATATCTGTATATTATAATATACAATCCTCAGCTCCCATTCAAATAAGTAAACATTGACTTAATATAAATTGTTCTCTTACCATATCAGAACATTGTGTAATTAAATCATCTCACTGGTAGTGTGTACAGATGGCTTAATTTTCTGTAATACCCACTAAAGCTCAATTGACTTAAAGGGGACTACTAATCTATTTAAAGTTAAACCCACAATGGATAAATTTGTAGCTCAAAAAGGATTTGTCTCTCTAGTAGACCACCATTTTCTTAAACGTTTGGGGAGAACAAAAGAATTTGCCATTTAGAATTACTAGTCACTCGGAAAAAAAAAATTCAACAAAGAAACCCCCAACCCTGTGGCCATTAACAAAGTAATAAGGCTAGCAGATGATCTTTCTCCCTCTTGATAATCTTTCACTGTGAAACATTTCTGTCAGACTGGAACACAGCACTGAGAGCAAAAGGCAAAGCTTAGTCTTCTTTCAGACACTGCTGCATATTTCTACACTTTCATATCACAACAGAAGAAAAAAAGAAAAGAAAAAAATATATAACCAACTGAAGTGAATTACAAGCCAACACGTTGCATGAAGGTTTACAGCTTTTTCATAAAGTGAAATTTAACATCTCCAGAACCTGTGCACTGAGTTCGTTTTCTATTTTTATTGTGTTGCAGCTTTAAAAAATTGCCAATTAAGTCAAATTAAGCTGTTGTGCAGTCAGCTTCTATAATTACTAGCAATAGTTTATGGTAGGTTCAAGCAAATAGAGGGTGTTTGGGTTTTTGGTTTTTTGTTTTGTCTTTTTTTTTCCTTCTTTTTTTTTTTTTTTTTTTTTTGCCAGAGTAGTAGTTTCTTTTTGTAGAAACAATTATCATGGTAGTGCTTCCCAGCAAAGAAAAACATAGCCTGCAGCCATCCTATATTTCATTTTCAGTCCAGCAGTTTTAGAGAGGCTTTTTGCTTTTCTAGCGAATGTACAATAAGAGGAAAACAATCCAAGGTGACGAATAAAATGTGGGGCATCATAAAGCAGGCAGAGAGGCAAACGAAGCAGAATGGAGAGGAAGCCATGCTGGTCTGGACGGCTCCTTCCTCTCATGCTCAGACTTACAGTGGCAGTAAGTATCTGTTCTATCACACGGTGCCAGGACTCTTATATACCCCCAGCCACTGTAACAACGTTATTGCCACACCTGAAATAATTGCAACGCAAGCCCATGAATGACAGGCTTGTCACAAAGGACAAACCAAAGACACAGGTATAGCATTTTGTATATCCAGAATGTGCTGGTCTCATGCATGTTGTTTGCAACTCCAGTCCCCCCTCTTAAAAGTATGCAGTGGAACTGAAAAGATAAAGGGAATTGTGGCAAGGATGGTCAAGAGTAGGATGCAGCTTCTGTGTGACACTTTTTTGTGAGAGGAATGGCTAAATAGACTGGGGCTCTTTCACCTTGGCATGGGAGGATGGTGTGGATATCTAAAGACATGTATAAAACCATGACTGGTGTGATACAGGGAATGATCTTCTGCTGTGTCTTCTGGTGTAAGCAGCAGCACATATGAAATAAAACTAGCAATGGCCAGTTCAAAATTAACTGAAAAAAAATACTTCTTCACACAGAAGAAGTGGTTAGGCTGTGAATCTCTGTGTCAAGGGGTGTTGGAGATGCAGAAAGTCTGCATGAGTTCAGAAAGGGATTGGAAAAATTCAGAAAACTAAAAAAAAACCCCAAACCAACCACATTAGGATCAGCAATCTGTACTACTTTGATGGAGCTGAGACAAGGGAATGACTGCCCTAGCCTTCTCTTTACATCCCTCACATCTCCAGTCTTATGTTCAGTGTGCCTTTTACTCCAGCACTGGACACCCTTGTCTAGCCTACCATGTCAAGGTGAAATAGTTCCTATATTAGGGAGAAAATGACAAGAACCTCAACATTTTTCAACAGAGCAGAGAATAGTATAAAACTGTATTTTATGTAAGGTGCAAGTCAAATGTAAACATTCCAGTAGCAAGGCATAGGTAACGTAACACCAACCCAACACACATGCATAGTGCTTTATAAACCTTCACAGAGTCTCCCAACACCTTCCATGTTGGCATTAAGATATTATTACCCAGGCCAGTGCCAGAGAAAACTCCAACATCCATGAGTAGAGAGATTAGCCTTCTTTTACAGAAGGAGAAAGCAGAATACACAGATGTTAAGTACCTAGCCCAAAGTGATCTATCAGCATAGCCAAGACAGCAACCATCCCAGCTACCTCCCAGTCCTATGCTTAAGCCTCTTGACTGATCTGCTCTCCAGCTGACAAGCTCTACATGGATCTCCGCACCACACTTCCAAGCAGTGCCTGCTAAGTGGCATATCCATCACCACCAAAGAGGTGCAGAGAGGGAATGCAGCATCAGAGTCAGCGGCTGCCTTGACTCCAGCTCTGAGCAGCCCATTCATTGTGCACCTTACAGATTTTCCCCAGTATAAAGAATGAATAATTTGTTCAAGCACCGAATGCAAAAGCCGGTGCCAGAACAGTCAGTGCCAATTTAGGGGCTATTTCAATGAATGTATGTAGCCCTAGTCCTCCACAAAGCATGGGGTGCTGTGAGGACCTGTAGAATAGTCCTTCCTCTGTCTCTATGGGAGGTGAGCTAGAGGAAATTGCTTCTGCCCCACAGTCTTACTGCTGGCCAGGAGGATGTTTTGGCTTGGACCTGTATGCAATGTCTGCCACAATTTGACCCATTGAGCAATTTACCAAAGGATTATGAGGGTTTTTTCCCTCCTTCACGGATTTTTTTTTTAAACTATCCTAAGAAATGCGTAACTCCAGGTTAATTGCAAGGGGGAAGGGAGAGGAACAACAAGAAGTCCATTTTTATTCTCCTCGAATTAGAAACATGAATTTTCTTCCCCTCCCACTGATTCACCGCTCAGCATTCAGCTAAGATGATCACCGAAAAAGGAAAAGCAAATGAACAGTGATGTTTCTTAGGGTATGAAATACTTTACAATTAAATAAGGTGCTGCGGAGTATTGCACTGATCACCAGTGATTGGTAGCTCTCTGCTAAGCTGCAAATGAATTCAGCACAGGACAGCATTCCAAATTGCTCTTACAAGCTTTCCTTTATTATTTTTATTTGGTTATGCTCTGACTCTCATCCAGAATTGTACTTAATGCCCTCGTCTGAAGTTGTTGAAATGGCACCCCATGGCATAGTGTGACAGTGAAAGGATATTGCCTTTGGAAGCTGCTAATGGTCCATGAAAAGAAAACAGCAGAAAACGGGAGAGCAGTTGTTCCAAAATAATAAGAACAAAAATCTTTACATTTTTAGCTCATCGTCTTCCCATTGTCAGAGGACTGAGAATGGGCAGAACATAGTTTGCAGCTAGCAAGGAGTTGCAGATCCAGACGGGTTGCAAGTCAAAGATACAAGCAATGAAAAAATAGTGCATTATATGTAGCAAAATAATTTAATATTGTTAATCTTCCACTTGCCACTCAAAATTAATGCTTGCTATATAATGTTATCCACAACATATCATTATTCCCTGGGGTGGGAGAGATGGACCAATAAAGTGTCATTAGAAATGAGCAGCAAGGATTGCAAAGGTCAGGCCAAGCAACAAAAGCTTCAGTCCTGGTAACTCTGTCTTAGACAAAGATACTTCAGTGACCCCCAAGCACAAGGCCCCACTGAAGCCAAAAGGAGCTCTCTGCAACAATTTTCCTAAACTTAGGAGTACAAAACACAGCTGGGAAGGCCCAATTCCTCAATGGCTTTAACCCAGACTTACCTGCACATTGCTCCAGCAGGAGTATTGCAAAAGCAAAGTGATAATCACTTGGCTAAAACAATGCCAACAGGCAAGCTATGAGCGTATCTGTGTTTTAACAAACCTGTTTGTCCTAATTCCACCGAAGTGATTTATTTCCCCTACGGCTGAACACACTTGTACAGGTGAAAACAAAGAAAAGAGAAGAAAGGTAACAATGATCGTGGCGCATTCCTTTAACAACTCTCTCCCTACACACAAGAGCTTTTCCTCTATTCTTAAATTATTCCTATGGCCATAACTGTCTCAGCATAAGCTTTGGCACCTGCCTCTGCATCCCACAGACCACAACAGTAATAAGGATCTAGCTGGACTCTTTCATGTCCCCTACCAGTCTACCGGCCTACTTGGTGTAGGAAAAACAAGGGGATACCAACTTCTTTGGCTCAGCATAGCAACATCGAAGTGGAGTCTATGTGTCCTAAGTTACTTTAACAGCAGTCTAGCTTACAGTATATTTCACCCCAAAGTAAAGCACTACATTTTTTCAGTATAACCATTACTTAAATGACTTACTACCATGAAATTTGCCATTTTTTCTTCCCCTCTCCAAACAACAATATGATAAAATAATAATAATAATAATTAGAAGGAAAATGATCGCCCTAAGAGACAGTTATGTTTACTGTGTAGTGATTTCCCAGTAGAAATTAATCCAAAACAAATTTACATTCTACATTTAAAGAAGATATAAATAATTCATGTTCTCATATCATGAGCACTCTGCATGTCATACACCGGGGTACCTGCAATTTTTCAGTTTATCCATTTAAAATTTTCATTCAGGAACTCATTATCATGATTTTTTGTGCTTCTATTCCACTGTGGTAATTTAATAGTCTTCAATAGAATTATGTTCAATTAAAATGTATTCAGTTTTACCATTCCAAATCTTTTTAGCTTTTAATTTAATTGCCGTAGGCTTCAATTTTACTTATGTACTATTAACTCACCTTGTTCACCAATTCTGCTCTCAGAAATATGAAAAGACTAACCCCATAAAGGCTGCAAAACCGTTCCACTCCTAAGCCACTTCTGCATAAATGTCACTCTACCTCTTTCAGGCCAATGATTCCCATAATCTCTGAGAGCAGAGCCAGGCCCCATTACTTCATTTTTTAGCAGCCATTCTTCTTCCACATAAACACAGTGAACTCCTTTGCATGCTAGTGCACCCCGTTGCCCTCTGACGGGCCATTCCCACACCACCGCCAGGTCCCACGAGTTTCTGCTTGCCCAGCTCCTGCCCAAGATTATCGTGCTTGTGAGTTCCTGCAAGAACCCCCAAGTCACTGATGTGCTCAGAGCCAAGCAGGTAAGTAGATGCTTTGCTGGAGAGGGCAGGAAAATGCTCCACTTTTTGTTGGATCAGTGACATGACATGGAAATGGACCTCCTTCCAATCACTGGAGGTTTAATGTCTCAAAATAGACAGCAAAAAGGAACAAGTGACCTATGGAAAGGTAGAAAACGGTAATTCAGGCTGTCTTCTGGATTTATGCAACTTTGTGCCCCCATGGGCATGGGGATAGTAGACCAGGAATATCCACATCAGTTTCTGAGTCTCCGCTGCCAAAACCAGGTTTCCTAAACTGTACTGGCCTATAAGCACTGGACTCTTAAGAATGTAATACAAGAGTCTGGAAAAAAAAAAAAAAAAGAAAATTAGCTCTGCATCTTCTCTATAGGCCCATCTGATCCTATGTTGCAGGTGAAAATACACCACTGATGCATACAGTGACACTATCAGGTTCACCATTGTTCTGTAACTGATTGACATAGTTTTATAGCCCAACCTTTACAGGTACTAACATTTTACCTATTTTTGAGCTACTATTACAGGCTGACCAGTTCTGACTGACCTCTGTTCAGTGGTATTTTTCCTGAGCATTAAAGTTAAATTGTAACCTCCAAAATGAATGGGCTGTTTCGAATTCTCCATTATCCCAAGATAAATGACTTGCATTTGTCAACTTGCAGTTCCCTATGTCATTGCATTACGTCCTGTTGTCTCCTTCTGAATTTCCTTACGACTCTTGACTGGCTTAAATGACTACAAATTCTTCGACCCGTGAGCTTATTTCCCTGTTCTCAAATGTCAGACAGTAATTCTCGAACTGCAAAAACTTTGAGTGCTCCTTTTCTCCCATACTGAACAAACTAAAATTTTTCCTTATTTCGACCAAAAGGAAGTGCTTTCATGGGTATCTCATAGACAGAAATTTTCATCTAATAAACACTGTCTCTTTCATTTTTTTTATGTGCAAAGACATTTCAAAGGATGAATATAAATAAAATCAGGAGAAAAATTTTCTGAGAAAACACTTTGCAGTCATCTGCAACTACTAAATTTATGGTAAAGATCTTGGAAAAGCATGCTGCAAAAATGGCTTGAAATCAGCTGGGTACACAATTCACTGAAAAAAACCCTAGGTAGATACTTATTGTTCAACTTCATAACCTTGCTGCACATGTACTTGTTGGTCTCAGGCGTGCAAGCTGTGCTAGACTCAATCTTTATGTATCCTCAGGTTACAGTAGGCTTGACTCTCTTGTCCCACGTATATGCGTATGCTGTTATTGAAAGATCAAAGATCTACCCAAATCTAATTGGCCAATCAGATGTTTATGACCAGCTTCCTGTAGTCAGTGGCATGGGAACAGGCAATGTGCTCAGCAACATGCTTGGATTGCTTCAGAAACCATTTACACATAAATAACCATAGTTGAGATATTCGTTAAGGTCTACAGCAGAGTCTAGACTCACACCATTAGCACTGTATTAAGACTCTTCAATAGCCCTGTTCACTGTGCTGTTGAGAAGAGACAACAGCTCACACTTGGATGAGATGAAATGTCCAGCTAGCTGACACCCCTGCCTCCAACAAGGGTCAGCCGTGGTGCCTGTGTTATGGCCCCTCCACAAATGGGGGAGAGTTCCGTTTGGGACAGGCAACATAGGCAAAACCTGGCAGAAAAAGGATTAATTTTTTCTTTGTGTGCAGTGATATATGTATGTCCATCTAGAACTCTTCTGGCCTACAACACAGTTTTTTTCTGCAATCAGCAGTAATGAATTCCCGTTACAAATTAACGCTAGCAACATTTCATTTTTAATATCAGAAAGACACTGAGCTCTTCAATCATTCCACAAAGAAACAAACCAAGGAACCACCAGGTGTAGTGTCCCAAAGCAACTTGAACATGGAAAAGCAAAGTTTTGTGTTTTGAGTTTCAAGCAACACTGAAGTTTAGCTGAGGTTTTGCGTGCCAAGTTTCAGCTTAGAGGGAATTTTTTTGGCTACAGTATAAGCCCTGGAGAATAGGAAGCATTCTAGAGGAAGCATCAAATCACACTTAACTACTGTATGGCAGAGCAAGTGGCTGTGTTACAACACAATCACTCAATAAGATAATTTCTTATGTTAGCATTTTAATTAAAATAAAGAATACTTGCCTCCATCTTACACTCTACAATTGTCTCTTCAAATTACACAGACAGACAAAATGTACAAAGCAAACAGAAAATAGGATCACAAATCCTAGCAGACTTGAAGGCATGACTCAGAAGCTTTGTGAGAAATATGGCCAATAAAACCGGAGTTAATGATTCCATAAACATTTATTTCGAGGAAATATTAACAGCAGTCCCTAAAATGTTTCTGGGCAATAAAGGATAAATAACACCTATTATTAATGTAATGGTAAAAAATGTCATTTACCACACATTTGCAGTACTCTAGTTAAATACATTATTAAACAGCATCCCAGTATGGATTAACACTGAACAGAAGCTCCAGATGTAGAGATGTTTCCCTGTGGTTTTATCAGCAGCAACATGGTTGGTGCTAGCCCAATCCTGATCCCATTGTGGACAGGGCCTTTGGCTTGCTCTGTTTGTTTTTTGGATGAATAATAACACTTGTGCAGACTTCACACTGGGCTTGGTGCTTTGATCAAAGCACTTTCCAGTGGGCACAAAATCTGCCTCTAATGTTTGCACCTAAGCTTTCATTTTAAAGTAAATCACTGGGGTGAGACCCTGTCAATCCAGCCTTGCATACCGCTCCCTCCAGCCAAAAGGTTGCACAGATTGTCCCCTATAGCGTCTTGCTCAAAGAGGAAAGCAGGTCTTCTCTCACCCGTGCCACAAACGGTGCAGGAGTGTTCTCTGCACCTCCTTCCCTCACTGGCTTCCCCCGAGCAGGGTCTTTGCCCAGCCCAAAGGCTGCTGTGGGGGAATAGATGGTTACTGGGCAGCATGCAGCAGGAGCCGATGGTGTGTTCCAGCCCAATTCTGACAGTAGGAAATCTCCTGAGAAGAGTCAGGGCTTTCTGCATTGACCTTCCACTTCTCTGCCCAGCCGTGCTGCTCTGGGGTGAGAAACGGTGTCTTACCCAGCAGGTTTCTTGAGAAAGACGAGCAATGTGGCACAGACCAGCACTGGCCGAAGATGTGGTTAAAGCCTGTTCAGCTCACTTCAGTTAAAGGTGATCTTCTCACTGGAACCCAGATCAGATGTGTTTTATGGAAAGACACCACTGATGCGATCCTGGAAGATCAGGCAGGTCCACGAAGGCTTCTTTCACTCCCTCCAATCCCCACGGCCCCCAGACGCTTAACAGATCAGCAGCCTTTCACTTGGGCAGTAACACTCCAGCCCGGTTGACATCTGCCACCCTGCAATGGGAATTTTTATTACTGATCTCTTCCTGGTGGTAGACGTGCTCTAGGTTATACGAGATCATGTCTCCCTCTAGTGACTAAATAAATGTAGTTTTGAAAGTCGTGACCCCAACTTTAAAGACATTATTTTTAAAAGGGGCTGTAAAGTACACATCTACCTATCTATGCATAGATTAAACTCTCCTTTCTTTCACCTCAGTGCACCAAGGTATGAATTGGATTTTGCTTAAAACTATCCAATTATTAACAGAGTCATAGGACTTCTCAGTAGGCATTCTGTCTCCATTATACTGGGCTTTTAAACAAAAAAGGCAGTATCTGACCAGGAGGAACGATAGATCTTGATTAAACATTCATGCTATTTATTTTGTACTGGCAGCTAATCTTTGTCCAAACATTTAAATCCAGACAGTGATATTTAATGGCAACTCTACTAAAACTATCAAACTGTGCTTGCTACAGATATGAGGATCACTCTTTCTTATTTGGCAAGCTAGAAGACATCTACTTATCCTCACCAACAAAGCAGTGGCCCAATTTGTTTTCAAAAGACGTAGAAAAAAAGGGAAAACCATGTTCAAAGTTTCATCTGCTGGAGATAAGAGTGAAGAGAAGATGACCAGAGAAGAGACTGGAAGCTTGAAGCTTCACAAAAGGCCTGCCTTTTCTGGCTTATCCCACAGGCAATAACACACTTCACGCTGATAATAAAAAGCAACAACACACAAAGCATCAGATAGGGACGATGTCCTGAGATTTAGAAAAGTAAAATCTTTTTATCTTTAGCCCTAGTAATATGAAGCATAGTATAAAGAGTGTCATGTACGCAGCAACAAATGGAAGTGGAACATAGAGTATAAGGGTGACCAAAAAATAGTGCCATGGCACATACCAAGGATGAGCACTAGGAAGCAAGGAAAGGCAACACAAAATCTCATAGGACGTATGTCACATTCCTCACACATGGAGAGAAGGAAACAGTAAAGAAAAATGAAAACATACCTGAGCTATGCTGGAAAAAAAATTGCAAAACAATTTCTAAAACTCTGTTGGAAGCTGCTAAAAAAGCAACATAGGACAAAGACAACTTCAAACTCACATTTCCACTCAAAATTTTTAAGCAATTATTATTATAACAAATATAATTGAAAAAGGAAGTGAAATTAATATTTTTCTATATGTTTTCTTTGCTGAATAAGTTTCCTACACATAAAATCAATTTAATTTTACATCTGGCATCACTTTTGTTCTCATTTTTAGTGGCACTGAGCTTGCCTAAATCCACAAGTAGCCTTGGGAACACTCAGAACTCAACAATTTCACTGTTTCTCCTGACTAGGAAACCAGGGCCTGGTTCTGCAATTTCCAATATATTTGGCCTCAAATCTTCATAGGGTGCCTTGCAGTGGGAGCAAGAAACCTCTCTACCAACCCCTATCATGATCCAAGTTTCATGTTACCCTGCTTGATCCCCTAGATCTTTCACAGAAAAGAGGATAAGACAATGTGATTTAAAATCTGCAGAAACTCATAAAGTTTGGCAGTGGGAATAGTGCCCAGGGCTAGATGTCAAGCCTATGGGGTTCCTTAAACTACTCCTACCTAATTGCAAAAGAGAGTGTTCTACCTACATTTTACATGGTCTGAAATATTTTTAATTTTTTTTTAAACAGTAATAACAATCATAATAGGACTGCTAAACTAGAGAAGAGCCCTTGAAACTTTTCTTAAAAATTCACTGTGCCCCTAGTCTGGTTTCAAGGATGGTTTTGGTTTTCCTTCTTAGTCAACTCTAGTTCAGCTGCTTCTCTCAGCTCTATTCTGGTCTTGCTGCAAAGGAGTAACTAAACCTAAGCACATGCCCCTCATCTCAGGATGTCTGTAGCTTCCTTTAGCGACAGTAAAATAATAGGTTGTTCTCTGCGCCCCCACCCCAGGAAACCATTTTGTATAATATTTCCCTTTCAATCATCTACATTCCCCCATTTACTTCCGCAGCTTCAAGTCACCAGCTACAGCAAGAGTACGTCCCTACTAGAAAAACCTGGGAAGGATAAAGGAATACAACCCTTTTACAAACCCTGCGAATAGGACAACCAACCACCCCTGCCGCCAAAATCTACAAGTTACTCCGGTGCTCCTCATCAGCAAAGCAGACCACAGCTCCACCGGTTAGTTTTCTGCTACCTATAGGTGTCACTAGTTCTGTTTGTAACGTCTCAGCCCATGCTTGCCGCTATTTCTGCGGACCTTCCCGGGCTGCAGCTTCTCGTCCGAATTCTCCCTTGCTGTAGGTGGAGGTGTTAATCACAAACTTTAAATACATTCAGAAGCAGCTTCAGACAAACTAAGCATGCATTTGTAAAGCAAGAAACGAACTCGCCCGAGATCTGCCAGTTTACGCACCTCCACCTCCCAGGTGTACATCCGTGTCTTCTGGGTGTCCTCAAATGTTAAGGCCAAATGGAGGCAAATACCAGTCTGAATCGTACTTCTCAGGAAAGGTGGCTTTACAAACGTTAGGGCATATTTAACATTGTTCTCCCAGACCTGCCTCTGGTGAAGAGAAGCAGCAAACCCACCAGGCTCCCATGGAAAGCAGCATCAACCCACAGTTCACTGAAGTTCACACAAAATTTGACAGTGCAACATTGACTATTATTTGAGCCACAGACCTTTCTAGATTTTAAGCATTACGCTAAGCTGCAAATGTTTTTCCCATCACATGAGAAATTTCAGAATTTCGGTAAAAAGCCAAAAAACGTGAGAAATAATGCTGTTCAAGAAGACAAACGAATAGACATCCCTAAGATTAATTTGTTAAAATATTTCATGTAAATAATAGTCTTATCTTTTTTATTTTTTGTTAATTTTAACACTCTAAACTAGAAATTAACTAAAATACTGTGATGAAAGCATTAGTTTGAATTATAAAACAGTAAACTCTTCTTCTTGAAAGTATCAAAAGAGAACATTTCAAGAAAACATTTTTCCCCCAGAAATGTTTCAGATTAGATCAGAGCAATCAAAACTGATCCTTTCTTACAAGCAGGTTTTATTGCTGTTACAATGAACCTACATTTTCCAAAAGAGAAACCAAAGAATTACAATAAAATTGACACTTATTTTGTGTCCTCTTTTTTTTTTCTTGTGATCTACTAATTTTTACCTTTCTGTTGCCTTTCATTTTGTGCTTCAGTTGTTTTTGTTTTTTTTATTTTGCTTTAATTCTGAGACCCAAAGTGTTGGAGAATAGATGTATAATTAGATCCCCCCCCCCCCCCCCCCCCCCAACACTGGTGTTTGATCCTGACCTTTAGAGAAGGAGGTTACCCTTAACACCCTGCTCCATCCAGAGAGAACTACAAGGAAGACCTTACTCCAGACACATGCAAAACTTCTCCAAACAACCCAAGAACTACCTCAGCTTGCTTTGTCCAGCTGTATGCCCAGCACACGAGAAGAAGCACGGAAAAGATGGATCAGTCTTATAATACCTGTTGAGGGAAGGACTCATTTCACCTAACTTTAGCCATCTAAAATGGAGATGTCTAGTTGAAACCACCCATGTAGGGTCTCTCAATACTCAGTGGATAGTGATGATCAGTCTCAGCCTGAAGCAGTTCCTGTGGGATGAGTTGCCCTCCAGAAATGTCTCTCGAGTGCCTACTGAAGCAGCCTGCAGAACTAGCTTACACTCAGCATGTCACATTTAGCTGGCGTGGCTGACCTGAAGACAAAGGCCCCCATGCATGTACCTTGAATGCAAAGGCTGCTTTTGTGATCTGTGCACGCAGAGGCAGCTGTGTATCTCCTTCCCCCCTACTCTCACCAGCCAGTTGCCATCTGCATCATTAGGTTTTTAAACCTCAAGTCATCTTCGCACCATTGTTTGGGTGGTTTGCTAGGTGCCGCGCTGCCCTGCCCTATACTCTCCTCCTCAGCCCCCAAAGCAAAGATAAATATTATGTACTGCAATTACCAGGCTTTTCTTTATAAAAAGAGGCCACATAATATTCTAAATATAAACCACTATATTATACCCTAACACACTCACAAAGGCTAAAGAATTATAATTCATTCCTGTTGCAACATTATTTTAGTCCACTTTCCAGTTGTTTTATTTAAATGATTAGTTCTTGTGCAACTTACTTTTCTCAAAAAAAAAAAAAAATAAATCTGTTTTAACACATTTCAGCTCTGTTAAACTACCTTTTACACATGAATTAGTGTGAATTTTATTGCTGTATTTTCCCAACTTATTAAAAGGGCTGTACTTCACAAATAAAACCGCAGGATGGATTTATTATTTACAGTCCTAGTCCTAGCCTTCATATCTACTTAATATGTGTAAAGTGTTTAGTTTTCCAATGTAGTCCAGCTGCATCACTGGAATCAAACTTGTAATTGCCTCTTTGGGATTTAAAACCATTATAGTTGTGCTTTTATGTTCTCTTTTGTTTTGCTTGAATCACTTTTTCAGGTCTATGAAGTACAGCTGGCACAATAAAAGTTTGATCAATGCATAACCAATGCAGTGTATATTTCTTCCAGATATATAAAACCCAGGTGAAAAATGTTAATCTATGAAAATTATCTTTGTCAGCTACTTATTCTTGGAATTTAAATCGGTTTCAATCTTGAGGTATATGGTTTGGCCTGGGGTTTTCCAGTCTGGGTTTTTCAACAGTTTCTTGTAATGTGTACATTTGACATATTAAAATGAATGATTGCCTGATGTAAAGTTTCAATTACCAGGGCAGATTTTTTTCTCATACTGTGATACTTGAATAAAATTATCCCGGTACCACAGGAGTTAGCACTGGCAACAGCCTACACAAGCAGCCTTTATTTTCTTACCAGTTTAGGATCCTCTCATGCATCA
The DNA here is from genome assembly GCF_947461875.1 of Haliaeetus albicilla. Taxonomy (NCBI): domain Eukaryota; kingdom Metazoa; phylum Chordata; class Aves; order Accipitriformes; family Accipitridae; genus Haliaeetus; species Haliaeetus albicilla. Next base: position 32,857,523 of record NC_091484.1, on the reverse strand, counting down.
TTGACATTGATGCTACTGGATCATCTACTCAAATCCGTTAGGCCTCAAAGTCATGCTTTGGGCATACAGGAAATCACCAAATCCCTGCCAAGAAACTGAAAAACTAAACCATTCAGTTTTGGCAGCATGAACTGGTCTTCAGGTTCTGGAGTACATTAACCTGGTAGACAATTAATTCTCATTCCCTCACACTGATTCAGTGGCCTTCTCCTCCTGAAGCCTGACTCTTCTGGAATTGCTGGTGGAGCAAGGTGCTCCTCAGTATAAGCCAGGAATTCAGACTCTGGCCTTCAGATATCATTTATCACACTATACCCTTTTAAAGTCAAATGTAAAATTAAGTAGAAAACAGGCACAATGTCAGTATATACCTTTTTGATGATAGGTTTTCCAAATAACAGTGTATAAAAACATTGTAGGTGTATTAACACAAAACTGCAGAGCCAGCTTAAAGGTGGTGTTGCCAGAGCTCATGGTTTCAGCAAGTTTCACAATATTTGATGTTTGTCTCTGAAAGCTCAGTTTCAGGATTTAAATGATTACATTAGCCTCAGAAGCAAGACCACAAATAAAATGGACAAGATTTGTAAATAAATTTTGAAGCCAACTTTACTGTTAGCAACTTAGACCCGAGACTCCTCCATTCTGTTCAGGTCATATGTAGTACATCACATAGCCCTGTGTGGTTCCAGAACATGATTGACTTTGTCATCAGACACAGTCAAGCATGTAAGCTGTCCATACACCCTAGCAGAAAGCCTCTCACAGCCACACTAATGTATTAAGGAATGAGCCCAATTTATAAAGGTGTCACAGCTTGAGTGGTAAGCAAGTCTGGACTTCCTACACTGCCTACGCAGTAGGTTTGGTCCAACTGCATGTGCAAGACAGAGTTTCTTTGTGTAAGCATGCATAAAGACAGAGTCTCTAGTAGTTATAAGAAGGCTCTCCTAGACACTCTTCAGATAGGTATTATAAACATGTCTATGGGAACAGAACTTGCATCAAAACATAAATGTGATTTGACTGAAAGTATGAGGGGAAACAGCTCCTTCTACAGTAGACTTGAATAGTCTGATTACAGTGGAGGCTCTCATACCATCCAGAACAAGAGTGATTTTCTAGACAATATTCAAATTTCATCTTGTTCCTGTCTAAATAAACCTAATTGTGAGATTCAGGTTTCTGGAGCTTATATTTGTATTTATAAATTCAAGACTCACATTCTGCTAATGTGTTGAAATAAATAGTTAATGTCCATAGGAATGCCAAGCCTTTCTTACTGTACCTTTTGCCATACAATGATGATATTTTGCATATGCAAACACAGTCATATAAATTTCAGTTAATGCTCACTAGAATGATTTTGCAGTTCTCTTGTACCCTGTCATCAGAAATGGGTGTAACAAGAACATATTTACAAGGGCAATATGTCCCACCTGTTTTCTAGAACAAAGAATATGCACAAGGTAATCATGATCATCGTTCAAAGGAAGACATCATTTACTAATGCCACTAAACTAAGAGAAAGCCCCCAGATACGTTCTGAGATATTAACTTTCAGTATATATTAAATAGACAGCTTTTTATTTACTGTCCAACAGACTTTTCTGGCAATTCTTCTGTACTATATACTGCATGGAACTCTTCTTCTAGATTGTCCCTTGAATTAAGACTCTCACTGCGTTCAGATAACTCTGGAAGACCTGACTCTACCATGCATACCTACAAGAAAACAGCCATGCGATTGGGGTAAGTTCTGAGGAAGATTTTCTCTTCCTTTTTCCCTTTAATCATCACCTATTTGTCACCTACGTACCCATTTGTGTGTTGTACTCCTGCTTCTTCTGCTCATTCCTCATCTATTCTTTGGTTCAGTCACTAGTAGTAACTTTCCCAAAATACCTCAGTGATTGAAGAAGTTACTCTGGCATGATTTGGCAGATCTCATGGAGCTTTCCAAAACCACCTCATTTACTGATTTGAAACACAGCTAATTGCAGAGGATCACGTTCTGACCATCCTCTCCAGACAGCCAGCTTAGCCATTGCTCCTGCTCTCAACTGACTTTTATACAGAGCTCAGATCTGGCAACTTCAAACAGCAAATGCCCTGGATTTCTTATCCCTTTCTAGTACTTAGACCATAATATCTCACCTCAAAACAGCCCTCAGACATTTTTGAAAATCTAATCTTGCATTGTTTTCTATCCAGATAGTGAAAAAAACCCATCTCTTGTTAGTAGAACCTCTCCCTTCTTGAAAGTCAGTGTGCCTTAGGCTCCTGTATTTCTGCTAGTCTTGAAAGTTGGACTTGGGATTTTGAAAGTGCAGGTCCATGCTATGAATCCTTCTCTCAGACCTGGCTCAAGAAGAGGTTTTCTGCACCCTCCCAAGAACCTCCCATTCCCACTGCTTCCCTGTCAAAGACTACATTTTCTCCATTGTGACAATACTTGTGTGTTTATGTTCAAGACCACCTTTTTTTAATTTCCTTATAAAAAAAAATTATTTCACATAAATGAAAAGATGGTACTACTACAGTGAAGGACTGGAGGCAAGATAGAAAGGAAACTTCCTAAAATTATTTTGCAAAAAAATATTTTATAAAGTAGCATTTGAAACTAAATTATTTAGGGCCTTGTAGTGTTCAATGACCAGCAATGTGGGCTTCTCCCACCCTTAGACCTCATACCACCATCACATCCCAGCGTGTGAGGGTGGGAGCTAGAGAATCAAATGCTGTTTCCACTCAGACATATCTCACCATCTTTATAAAAATATCCTTATTCTATCTAGCTCTTGCTATCATACTGAGACTTGGTTTGTCAAGGTTTAGGCCAAATCAAGCATTTGCAAAACAGTTCCCTATTTTTGACTGCACAGATTATGATGTGAAAAACAAACTTCAGGCACAGAACTGCAGGCGCAACTGCTGCCACAATTTGGATGGTGTGAGGTATCTGTGAAGCTTAATCCATCCTTCTAACACAAGATTCAGGTAGGGTAGCTGCACTATGTTCCAAATTGTGCTATTTTAAAAGTAAATTATTTTCCTTTCACAGCACCATAATTGTTAACTGTGAATATTTGCAGCCACTACAGGGTACACATGGGAGGCAGAGTAATGGAAGATTTGTTAATTTATTTTACCAGTAGGATATAATGGTTCCTCAGCACTTCTCTTCTCCCTTAGAAGAAAGAGGCATGATGAAAAGATGTATTGTATGTCTTCCAAACTCTCCCTTTCTATCATCATTGAAATTAGATATTTGTATAAAGACCTACATCATCATTTGTAATGCTGCACTCTCTAGAACTGTGCTTTAATCATGTGTAATGTAGGCAACAAGATGTACAAAGCAGGAAGGAAGATATGTGTTCAATCATACTTGGCCTGATATCTCTTGATTCTTATGAGAAAGGCTAGAGTAGCACGTTCTAGAGACTGAAAGTCAAATGCTTAACCATCAGAAATGCTGTATGGAGATTCATGCTCCATATACCTTCCCATCTAAACCACCACAAAGCTTTCCCCACCCACAGCCATCATCAAAAAGGAGAATACAGTTCAACCTCCATTCTCATTCTGATCTAAACATCTGTGCTGAAGCAACCACAAAAGAAGATCTTTAAAGCCAATGGTAGCCATAATTATTTTGTTGTTTGGCCAGATCTTCCACTAACTAGGAACTCGGCTCCCACAGGATGCCAAACCACCACCAGATGGTTCTCTGAAACCCTTTTTGCCAAGCTCACAGTACGATTTGGATGACATTGCAAACCTTGTGTGAGAAAGCCTCTTTCTGCCACTACCAGTATTTCTGGACCCCTCAAGCTTTTTATCCCCTGCTCACGCCACCCATGCATGGGAGATGTGGCGCTGGCACGCTCAGCCACGGCAGGCCTGTTAAGACATGCTGGCGTGACCCAGAGAGAAAGCGTACTTCCAGCCTGAGCTCCTTGAAATGACACCCCCATCCCTCTATTTTGTGATGGTCTCTCCTTCCCACAGAGGCTCCATATACCACGTCTCATTGGTAGATGATGGATCAGGAGGGAAACCACAAGGCTGTACTGCATATGCATGAAAACAAGACCTAATTATGAGAGAATGAGAGACGGAAGTCGGTTGTGTAAGACCTGCACGAAACACATGAGCCTTGACTACTCGTGCTCTTCTCTGTGAGCCTGTCTTTGCATTCAGATGCCTGCCTTCTCTCATGAACCACAGCAGTGTTTGGTGCTGTGGTTGAAAGGAAATTTCTTGGGGTTTCCCCTTCACTGGAAGTCCCCTGGTAAAGGCTGTTGTTGCTGGGGAACTCTGTGCAGCCTTTCCTCTGGTCGAGGGCTGAACCTTGTAGTCTTAATCTTTAATTAGCTTTCCCTTGACCCCTCCACAAGGCTTGCCACTGGAAGGCTTCTCCCTGGGGTGAGGAAGACACCTGCTTGCGTAAGTAAGACATTTTGATGAATCTCTTTAGAAGTGCTCAGGCTGAGAGAGCTGCCAGGACCTGCAGAGCACTCTGTCTCGGCTTCACGATAACGGGGTTTTCTGCAGAATACTGCAGAGTGGCCACCAATTAAGGTCATTTCAGCCTTGCCCCTTTTGCCTCACTGACATTGCGTGGGTTCAGGCCATTCCCAGCCATGAAGATTTTACACAAGACAGAAGAAAACAAGAAGGGCTGATTTAATAAATCTTTTCACAAGCAGACCCCTTGCTCTCCGCAACATATCTAGGCACCCACGTGCAAGGAGCCTGTCCCTCTTTTAAAGGGACATCAGCCATCTCACTGGGCATAGACAGAAAGTATTCCCCATCAAGAAGTTAAGGAATTTTGGTGTCATTGTTACTTCAGAACAATTTGAGCTGGAAACCCCTCCAGTGTCTGGAGCAAGTATTACTTTCTGAATGCAGAGACATGGTAAGAAGAGTTATTGCAACACCCACCACGAGGCAGCTTCCTACAGAGCACCCGCCACAGAGCTGAACTTCCCAGGTCTCTCCATGGTCAGCAATGGGAAACAGGCACCATCAGAGAAAGGCATAGGACTGCTTTCTAAAAAAGTTTCTTTCTCTCTTCATTGACTATAGATGATACCTTGGAAGATGAGGCTATGGTTTGGCAGTTACAGAAAGCTGGGTGGCTGAATACACACTGGTAGTGTCATTGGCTGATCGTGATTACAGGGGTTACAATTGTGTTCTCCCTTTCCTCTTCTTGCTGGACTTTTGTGATTGCTGCTAGCAATCTCACTCACAGTTTCTGCATTGCAGCCCAAGTTTTCAATATCAGAAGCAGTTGCACTAATATTAGCAATTCCCTGGAGCCTGCAGCTTCACTTCAATAACTACTTTTTCTAACTGAATGTTTTGCATTTCACCTGGGCGACTACCACATCAGCCTAATACTGTCCAATAGGGTTTTCCTCTGTTAGAAAGGAGGTTTTCTTCCACCTTACGGCCTTTAGTCATAGCAGGATTTCCTCCTTCCTCTGGCCAGGAAGTTGTATTAATTTGCTGAGCTTTCCAGCGCTGGGCCATGAAATGGGCAACACCTTCATAGCTGAAGTCAGGGGAAAACCTCATCAGGTACGTTGAAGTCACTTAGCTGTCTGAGGAAACAGTCTGACTCCTCTTCAGTCACCCGGACTAGCCGCCCCTGGGACAGCATGGCGTGCAAACTATTAGTTGTTTGTGCATTGGACACCCATCCTCCAAAATCTTCAAGAGTCTTCAGGCAAAACTTCTTCTCTGCTTTCTGGGATTACTTTGGTGGTAATACGGTATCTATCGGCCTTGCTTTTCTTGAAGTGGCCTCAAAAAAATTCTGTGGTCTTCACTCACCATCAGATATTTTTTCCTCTGTGTCAGAGGAGACCAGCTGCTGCCTCACTTTTCTGGGTACGAGACACGTGCTCAAAGGTTCCCTGCAGCAATAGCCCTGCCACATGGAGCAAGCCCGGTATTTTGTGCATTAGCACGGGGCTATCAGTGCACAAATGTTGAACTGGGAGGATGTGTCTCCAAACCATATTTTGGATAGTGATATATGAAGGTGTCTGCTGGGAATATTTTTTCTGGCTCTGGCCACAGCTTCTTTGGACTCAACTTGCTACACTTTGCACAATTCGCTTCACTTTCTCTCCAGAGCAAAAGGAACTTACTTTTGTACAGACCCTCTTGACATGATCCCTTCTTTCAAAAGACTGATTACATCGTCACTTTCTGTTTCTTTCCTGGTAAGTGCTGCTGCAGCACGCACATCTGCTCCTTTAATTCTTCCTCCCTTTTGCAACATGCTGCCCAACATGACTGCAGTCAAGAAAAATCTCCTAAAGAAATTTTTCTTCTGGGCTTGTATTGTGCTTTCAAGGAGCACCTTCACAGCTTTAAAGTTCTGCAATGAAGTCTTGGCCACGCAGATGCTACAGGTTTGTCAGGAATGTCCTCTGGGGCCTGTGATCTCTTTCAGTGGTAACAGCACAGCTATCTATGTGCTGATTAAGCTCCTGATACCATGGAACAACAGCAATAATCCAATGTTTTCCATCTGAACACCATTTTGCTGTGTTGACACTCTCAATCCTTTCACTGTGGAGCTTCTTCTTGCACTAGTGCTGTTCCAACTGCTGCTTGTTAAGCACTTCCCTGTGGTGGGACTTCCCTTGTTTTCATAAAGTATTTTGTTTCTTTCCCAAAGCAACAGCGTCCTTCATGTTCCAGATCGCTGCCCCATCCTGACTGTTATGGAGGCCCTGTGACTTCTCCTGATCTGGGTACCCAGTTTTAATTGGTAAGTAGTTATCCAACACTTGGCTTCCAGTTTCTTAGGGGAGGTTGTTTTATGGCATACACTTCATTCATGGTGCCTGAAGTCCTTCATTTGCTATGCAGTGATTTACATTCTGCTGTGATCCAGGTTTAGTTTATGCTTCCCGAATTTTGGCTGAGCAGCAGTATTCCCTCTTGTCTTGGTCACATACCTCTAAGTTGTCGTGTATGTTTTCACCTCCTGTCAACATTCATGCATCGTGCACCCTTTCCCAGGAAATCTCATTTGCTGATAACAGGCCAGCAGGTGTTTCCTACCAAATGTTGTGGCTGCTCATCTCTTCTTCCAGTCTCACCTGCCTCACCCAGGATGGGAGGGTTATATTCAGAATAAGCTGCAGAGTCCTGATAAATATTAGCCTATAGCATAGGGAGCCTATAGCCTCCCTGAAATATTGAGTTGCTTTTTTTGCAGTGATTGGTATGTATCCAGACTGTCATTTTCTTCCTTGCTGTACCCATTTTAGAGGTTTGGCCACTTTAAATCATACTCCTGTGTCAGACACTGAGGTTCCCTTACCTCTTTGCACCTCGCTTGTGGAAGTGGCTGCTGAAATACCAGAACCTTGGGAGGTCACTTATTTTTGCAGTTTCCAGGATATAGCCCATGTTTGTGGGCGAAAAATTCTTAGCTGTTAGAAAAATCCCATTTTACTTGCCTCCACTATGAAATGGATTGCACAGATACCAAGTTTTTTATCAAGTGAAATGATTTTCTGTCTTGGGACTGACTTGTCAGCTTGTCAGCCACATAGGAAGAGACTTTCTGACCTTTGCATCTATATTCAATCTGTATTTCTCCAACACTTGGGGTGGAAGACCTCCATATTTCGTTAGTCCTACTGATGCAGACAATGTTAGAGTCCAAATGGAAGCTAGCTTTTGCCCATCTTCTGTCTCATGAATACAGATTACTTTTCCCCAGTTACCAGTTTTGAATGTCACTGGGTTTCCTTTGGCCCTATGCAGCTAATTAGACCTAGGAAGCTAGCTGCATTGTGATCCTTCTCTTTGTACTGTACCGTAGCCAAGAAGAGTGCTGTGTCACTGCTGCTGCTTGAGTCTCTTTGGGGGTGCTCTCCAACTGCAGGCACCGTACGCCCTGTACTTTTCTGTTTGCTTATGCGTCATGCTTCTGCAAAATGGTTTACTTTGTGGTTGGAATCAAACAGCCTTATCAAAATGCAACTCTTCAATAAAGCTGTAATGAAACATTTGGACCTCATGAAAACAGAATGTTTTGCTATTTTGCATGGGGGAGTTTAGGAAGAAGGTGAACAGCTTCTCAGTTGTTGAGTCAGCATTTGGGGGGGTGAGGGGGGTAAGGATCTCCCTAAATGGCCAGAGCATTATTTTCTTTTAGCACAGTTTTGACGGTCAGAATTGGAGACAATGTCAGAACACAAAGCTGCAAATATGGGAAGATGATATTTCAATCTAGATCCAAAAGCAAATTCACAGCTGTCTGTAAATTAAAACAAAGAACAGCTCAGTGACTTGGGAGCTTGCAGACATGTAGAGCTATGCATCTGCCCGCACTTCAGGCTGACGGGGTACGAAGCAATCCTAACCCGGCAGGATGATAGCTGTGTGCGTGCGGTGCTGAGTCCCAATAATATGCCTTGCTAACAGGCAGCGTGTCCTACACCAGGGTGAACACCTACATAACATAGTGCCGTGGCTGCCAGGCCAGGGCTGCCTCATATACCGACGTGCATCCATGTCCGAAATGACTCACACCTGCCTACAGCGCTAGATTTTTAGAGTTCCAAAGCATGCAGATAGAGAACTTGATGGGAGTGGGGCACGGAAAACAGCAGTGGGAACCAATTTGCCTCTATAGGTCCTGAATGTGTTTGGAAATCTGGTTATATTTCAAGCATAATAATGACTTTGGTCAAAAGTAAGTTTGGTTATTTGGTCCTACAAATCGTTTGATTTTTACCCAAGATGACATTCATGAAGGACAAATTTTATTTTTGCTCATATTTTCTCCTAATTGTTTAGGAAGCAATTGAGTATGACAGAATTTTTGAAGAATATTCTTATCAAAAGAATGACTGTAAAACCTATATCTTCACCTGTAGTGGTAAACAGATTCTTTTAAGTAACATTCTTTACCCATATTAGTTCTTAATCAAATGTTTAGTCAGAAATTCTTTCTTACTACTACTGGATTTCATAATTGAAACAAATAATATTTCAGAAATAATATTAATAGAAAATAATATTTGCTCATCTTGTAATTATTTTCAGATAGTGATGGAATTTATTAATTTTTTGTGGCAAATGTAGAATTAAAATTTACTCATTGGTAGGGGGAAAATAAAGTCATTTTGCTTGTATTCCCCACACAGACATTATAATAACAAATTATCATACCTGGGTGTAGGTGTATAAAGGAAAAATTGGGGTTATCTCATTTCATAGGGATGATTACGTTTTGAATTATCTTGCATACATCTAATATGCCAGGGGCATCTTGGGAGCTAATCAACACCTGCAAATCTTACAAAAATTAATGGACTCAAGTTTATAAGATATTCGTGTTGACTTAGGCCCAGTTTGCACTTAGATTTTACAAACTAATGGAGGTATACCAGAGGGGACAGAGTTTATACCTGCACATTAGCTTAAACTCATTCCTTGAACAGAATAGAAATATACAGTATTGGAAGTATAACTGCATCTATACTACAGCTGTAACTGCTGCAGCTAAATTTTTAAGATTAGTAGCAAAAAAAAAAAAAAAGTCAAAAAAGAAGGAGCAAAGTGACTTGCTGTGATACAGCAGAGGAGCTTGAGGAAGCTGCTACAAGTATTGAACTCCACCATGCTGTAAATGCATGGTGATGGCAAGTAATGGGCAATACCCATGTGATGTGAGTCTTCCACAACATCCAAGCAAGTGTCAAAGTGGTGCCAATGGCTGAAATCTGATCAAAGCTTTTGGACAAGGACCCTCTGAGATTTCAGAGGACTGTTTTAGGACCAGCTCCTTCTCATCCCCCATTCCCAGCTACAGTAATCTTGAAGAGGAGACGATCAGTCTCGCTGGGGGAGGACTGGAGATTTGCTCCAGCTGTAGTGGAGACAGCAAGGTAAAGTGGTAGCAGGACTTCCTCCACTGAACCCCAAGAAAACCAGCTCTGCTCTGGCACCTGGAGAGAACCATTAGTAATCAGCCTAAAGATACTATGGCATCTGGATATATTACCCAACAGACAGACACATCTCTCTTCAATGTTCTCTCAAACCTCACTAAAACCTCACTAAAACTTGGGACAATGGCTGTCCAGGCATACCAAGTTCAACTATGCAGAGCAGAAGGACCGTTTAGATGTATACAAAGAGGCACACCCACAAGGGTGTCCAAGGAGGAAAAGACGACAGCACAGCAACCTGGAAAGCTAATCACTTATCCCTGGCTTTTATGGGCTCCGCTGAGTTTGACCTCTCAGCGTTAGCAATTGGTTAGACGATGTAACTGGAAAGAGGGCAAATATCCCTGTCCCATCTATCACACAGCAAAGAGGCTCCTTACAGCTCCCCTTCGGCACCTAAATCAGGAGATCTGCAGCAGCTACCCTCCCTTAAAGATTTGACTGTTCAGAAGCATCGACAAGTTACACGGTTGCAGTGGCTCATTGGAGGAAGTAAATTAATGGGAAAAAACAGCTGAAAAGGTGATTAAAAAGCAAAAGCAAAAAAAAAAAATTAAAAAAAATTAGCAGTCTTAGTATCTTAGACCACATATTTGCACTCCGTTCTTCTAACAAAAGACATGATGAGCTTGCGCGCGCACACACACACGCACACGCTCATGCTTATTCTATGCTTTTTCGCCTCATCTGGCAGCCGCTTTCCGGTCCAGCAGACACTAACATCTAATGAGTCAAACTTCCCATTTTCAGACTAATCAGTCGGCTGCACTAATTGCAAATGCAAATATGCAAATTTATATTAATTAATTACTCTGCTAATTAGTTCTGCAGTCTTTTTGGGGTAATAAATCATTGTGCAGTGGAAGGGAAACACGTCCTGTCCCATTTCACTCCACATAAAAATTTAATGTACTCATTGAAGAAAATATATAAAAAACCCCCCGATTCTGATAGCTCTGCTTCTACTGATGAGTCCCCTACAGAAAGGTATGATTGTAAGAAGGCTTTCACATCTCCAGCAAATGCCATCACTAAGGTGCCTGTTAGCAATTTAATTATCATATTATGAGCTCCAGGAAAAGCCAGTTTTCTGTGCTGCAGGCTGTGACTCTGAGCTCCGTAGCTCACACATTTTGCAGCAATGCTGTTTATACATACATGAAAGATAATCTGGAGGAAAGCATTCGGTTTGCTCTACCTGAATGGACTGCTAAACCCTGCACTCAAATCCCAGGAAGCTGCTAAAACCATCATGACTATATCCGCTTTAGTCCTGCAGCCTCGCTAGACCACATTTGAATGGGTTGTCAGGAAAAATGAAGAGTAGCTAAAGAAGAAACTGCTTGCAGACCCCTTCCCCGGCCTTGAATTTTACTTCGGCTCTGATCCATTTCAACGGGGAGCTTTTGGATCCCCAGCCGGTGCCGCCTCTCCCTTGCGCCCCTCACCTCCCCAGTGCACCTCGGGAATAGGGAGGGTCACTCCGCTGCCCTCCCTGCTGGTGGTCTGCCCAGCCTCAGGGGATCCCGTGTCCTCCTTCCCCACGCCGACATCTGGAGGGTGCAGTGAGTTCCCCACACTGAATTCACGCCCCAGCGACAGCACGCAGGGCGGCACGCTGGTGGAGGCTCAGGTACCAAAGCCCGTCACAGCGTGGAGGTCACTGTGTCAGGTTGCAGGGCTTATTCTACATCTTCCTCCTTTTAGGACAGGAGAAAAACATCCCTGTAGCATAACAAACCCAATGGCACCTGGCTGTGAAAAGAGGGTCACTGAGTCCCCTCATCACATGGAGCAACACCAACTCACAGCACTGCTATGGTGCACAGCTCATCACAGGCATCCTAGGAGCCAAAGGCTTTCCCAAGAGGTTTAGAAAGGCATTAGGCAAAGCGCATCCTCTTATCTGACACAAGTTAAGGCTAACTGGAAATGCAGCACCTCCCACAGCTCTCAGAAGGTTTCTTCATCCTTCACTTGCTTACTTTTCACTGTTATATACCATCATTTCAATAAATGTGAAATGTTCACAGAGCATTTTCTTGAGAGTTTGAATGTGATCAAGTGGGTTAATCCTCCTCATAGAGGTAGGCTGAAAACCAGATAAAGATGTTATAATAAGTCAACAGAGCTCTTCTTGTAACTCTGAGATTCACACATCTCACATATAAAAAGTCTTCAGATATATTAAAGAAAAGAAAAAGGATTAGCAAATGTTTTGCTTTATGCTTTGAATTATTGGGTTTAAATTGAAGCAACAAATGAGGTTTACAGGTAATTAAATTCCCAGAGCCTCTATCATTCTAGGTTTAACCAGAACTTGAGCTGTATATTTCTCTCATAATTTGGAACCCTAAGACAGTTTCTTTCTTATTTATTTATCTTTCCTATCCAAACACTGGAATAAAATACTGTTGAACTGATAATCTGAAGTCCTGTGATTTAGGCTCTGGGGAAGAAAGGAAACTAAAAAGACTAAACCAACTTAAATTCACCAGGCAGTTTATGGAACAGCCAAAGATAAAATTTATTTTTGAAAAGTTGCTACCTTTGCTTGAAATACTAATATGCGCTAATGGCTATGCCATTTAACATCATGCAAATTACAATATTTATTTAAAAGCAAACCACCTGTGTGATCTTTCTAGGTTTGCAAGATCCTGGAGTCACATGGGATCCAAATTGTTTGTTACAGAGTACAGTCCTCCTCACCTGCTGTGAGTTTTGCCTGATATTTAAAAAACAGCTTCTTTTTTTTTTTTTTTAAACTCTACAAGTTTTCAGAGATTAATATGTGAAGGTTTTGACAAAACTCCACAGGTAACTCTTTAATAATGAATAGGTATGAGAGGGTAATGGGACCTTGTTCTGGTTGTCTGTAGCATTCTTTAAAGAGTTACATTTAAATCGTAATTACACTGGGACATGAGCTGTAACTTAAGACATTTGACAAAGTCTCTAGACCCTTTGATGGGTTAGCTTCACTTAGAAAGCTTCAACAGCACATGCATCTTTTGCAAATTGCAGTAGGCTTCCTCATGGCAGGCACTGTGAACAAAATCATCTTTTTTTCTTTTTTTTGATTGTGTTCATAAAATAGCTAAGAAAGTTTTGTCAGTACTTATTTCTGAAGAATATTGTCTTGATTCAGAATACTTACGTATAGTCAGAAAAAAGTGATGCTAATAAAAATTCCATCATGATAGTCTATGTTTATTCCCTTTCAGTGTACTTCTGGCTGATATTTATTCTCCTGTCAGGGCTGTGAAATTAAGACTTTTCTCAACATATAGGACAGCAAGACCCATTTGGCATCCAAGATGAAACCCAGATGAGTGTTAAGATTGACAGTGTTTTCACCCTTATAATTAGCTATTCACACAAATGGGGTTTTAGTTTGCACTTATGCTTGGAACATGGCACTTCTTCATACAGAGAGCAGCATTCACATGTTAACATTTTCGCTTTTGTTTTTTGTTGGCAAGTAAACCAGCATACTTGCTATTGACTTCTGTTAGTGTTTTGCTATATATTATTCACCATTTATTAGTGCCTTATTTAAAAAGAATTTAACGTGAGCAAAGCATGAACAAGAACTACAGTGATGTCCTTTTCCTTTGCCTTGTTCTGGAGGAGGACGGCACCTGCCTAGAGTCACTCTGCTGCTTCCAGGTGAATGCTTTCCATATGCATAGTGCTGGGGCACTGCTTTCCAGCATCTTTTTTTTTTCAAGGGTTACAGACCCCCCTCCCTTGTGGAGGGAAGGATGGGTTGCCCCAGTGCAACAGAACGCGTACCATACCGAGCTAATTTGCAGCCTTGTCCTCGGTTGCGCACTGACTCAGTGGTGTCTGGAGGAAGGGTGCAGAAGTAAAAAACCTTATGGCAGTACAGCAACCATTGCCAGAAATTCATCAAGGATTGTGATGGGTTCTGAACAAGGTCCTGTTCATTCTAAATCGAGGAATAAAAGGCTCAGTGATGGAAAAGAAGGCAAAAGGATGGCTAAAACTTCACTGTTTTGCTAGATCTGAGATGTGATTGATTTGCTCATACACACGAAGAATTTTAAAGAGAAAAAAATGAAATAAAGCATCCTGAATGGACTGCACTCAATATGTACTTAGGCTAGAGAGCTCACTGCCACAAGAATTGGATTTCAGAAATGTATGTTTGCAAAAAGGAATTGATATGCATATCAGAGTTACCATAATTAATTACAATAACGTTTTTGGGTCATGCTTCAGGGCTCACAGAATTCAGCAACTGTTAGAGAACGGGCTGAGACTTAACAAGGGTAATCTCTTTTTAACCTTCATGTACACACTTTCAGGGTCTGTCTTCAGCAATGGCTATTGCCAGAAAATAAATACGAGATGAGACCAATCTTAGGTCTAAACAAAGAGGAAATATTTCTGTGTTCTCAGCTGTGGACTATATCCCTATGTGGTCCTTCCTCTTATGGCAATGGATGGCTTTTGGCACTTGATTTAGTCTGCTAATTCTTTATAAGGCTAGAATAAAAAGGGGATGAAAAAAAGGTAAGGAATATTTGATCACTTGAGCAAAAGAGGTGGTGTAATACACAAGGTCTTTTGCACCAAACAGATTAATTAATATTGTTCATCTCTTTAGAAACAATTGCATCTACAATGGACAAGAGGACAACAATCAGGCTAGATTAAAATGAAGATTACATATAAAATCACTGGGGGAAGAAAAGGAGAATAGACTAATGGTGGAGAAAAGGCACAGAGAAGCCCTAAAGGCAAACAATGGAATGAATAAGTATGGTAACTGCAAACCACCTAAGCAAAAAATAAAATAACGATTGGGGAAATAGCAGTAAAATGGGAAAATCATTTGTCTATACTGAAGCTCCACAACTGCAGCTCTCTGCCTCCAGGCACTCCAAGCACAATGATGCCTTCTCACCCAAGTGGTAAGATATCCAGAGAAGCAAACCGAGACTGCTGTTCATCTCTCTTAGAGGAGCAGAGTGATGCCTCCCTCTGCTCCCACATCCATGCAGCACCACCACCATAGCTCAGAGAGGGCAGCTGTGGACTTGAGGCTGGGCCAGGGGGATGTAGCGATATATAGCAACAGTGGGACCCCAGGGCTTGGACGCTGCGGTTGCAGCTGCCCAGGAAGGCAGCAGCAACAAGCACCTCTGATGCAAATCAAGGTGTGAAGCAGGTCAGTGCTTCAGGGACGGGGACTTCCACTGGTGCAGGTCAGAAAAGTGGAACTGAACCACCACATCCTTACCAGAGATAAAAAGGTCTGTCTTACTCTCTTTTATTGTATTTTCAAGTCCTTTGCTCACCTTTGTTGGGGGATACTTCACTTACTATGCTGAGGCAGAAACACTGAGGCTGCTATGCGACGGGTTAAAATGGAGTTGTGTCTGCAATGCACCTTGAGATAAAGATAAACCAAAATCAGAGTCTTCTTCTAGTGAGTTATCGCCAAATTTCTGTTTTTGTGAAATGTTACAATATTTGGTCAATATACTCCCTAACAGTATTTTCAACTGAAAAACTATATTTAAATTTCAGAAGCTGAACCTTTTCAGCTTTGATGTACAAAGTAGGAAACAACAGCTCATTGCCAGATGCTTAAAACAGAGAAATGCCTATTTGTCTGACAACACTTGGTGTCATGGGAGTTTTCCTCAGGAGCAAGTGCCCCCTGCAAGCCCAGCTTCCTGCCCCAGCTGCACATCATGGTACAGAGGGATGGTCATTCAGAGGCAGGATTGCACTGTGCCCTAAACACATTATGGCCACAGAACAAAAGCCACAAAGAAGAATTGGGGCCCACACCACAGCTTCTGTGACCCAATGTGTCTGCTAGAACAGGACACATTGACATTTAGCTGACTAGAGAAATATACATTTTGGGGCAGCCCAACAAACAGATTATTCCTGTTGTGATTTATTGACCCCAGAAAGGACTGGTTTTCTCTTTCTGAGCAGGTAGTCAACAGACCTCACTAACAAGGAAACACGCCCAAGAAAATTCTGATTTGTGAGAGCAGCTTTATCATGAGGAAATTGTTCTGGCAAACAGAAAAATTGTTCCAACCAGCTCTAATCCTGACCCTGCAAAGAGTTACAGTAGAATTCAACTTATCTAATGTCAGCCACCAAAAAAATTGTCTGTCCTAAGAAGATTGTCTAACACGCACAGAGTTAGTGGAAGGTAGTGGAAGGTGATTCATTGCACTTAGTTTAGACACCCCAGGAGAAGATGATGCCTTTTCTTCCCATTCTCTAAGAGCAAGCCTAGACAGTTTGCTTTCACTCAGGCAGCTACTGAGCAGTAAGCTGGGGGTATGTGAGTCCTTGCACAGCTTCATGTGTACATGCAGGGCTGTTATTCATCACCCATCTAACATGGTGCTGGTGCTAAGTGAAATCCACCCGGAGCTGAGCTCAGTGAAAAGCCCCTACCCTCACTCTCATCCTTAGCATCACTGTGGTTGTATGCATCTGCCTGGACAAAACAGAAATAATGTTTTGGGCACTGTAAGATTAAGTGGCAAAGACCTGAAGCTATGGCATGAAATATGTAGCTGAGAGCAAAGGTTGCAGCAGCCTAAGATGACAGGAATCTCTTTTCCTTCCCTAATTGGAAAAACTCTCAGTGAAAATGGGACCGATGGATTTGGAGTAAACTTTTGATGGGATTTTAAATGTCCTAGTGGTGTCAAGTTGGCTTGACCACATTGCCTACAGTGTTTAGGCAGCTCAAAATCAAAGCCTTGAAATGAATGTACTAGTACTTAAATAAAGAAAAAAAGACCCACGGTCAATAAAAATCCCTAAAAAACCCAACCATATTTCAACTAGGTTTTGGGAGGATTCTTACATGTTTAAAAAGCTTTGCTTTGGGAGAAAAATTTCTAGTTCCTCTTTTAATTTCTTATTTGAATTACCATCTAATGTAAAAAGCAGAGAGCAAAATGGTTTTGTGTGTAGTTCTTTAACATTCACTACCTAGCTTACTTAGTGAAAAACTGAATTAAAATGCTGGCTTTCAGTTAAATCATTTTTTCATCAGTTAATTTCTTTTATTGTATCTTGATTATTTTTCCTTTTCAGCATTTTACTTATCCAGGATAAAATCTTAGCTTTGAGCAGGACCATGATAGGAACTATGAAGGTTAAGTTCGTAGCTGATTCTTAAATCCCTTTTCCTATATAGAGCATGTGAATTCACACTTTTTTTCTGCAACAGCAAAGACACACGTGTCATATTCGACAATAGCTTTACATAAACAGAGGTTAAATAAAACATTAATGTACAAGGTGCCATTTGACCAAGGAAAAGGTTTCTTGACCGTACACTTACAAGATGCAATTTAAACATCTGATTTCCTCGAAAATGAAATATTTAGTTTCTCTGGAATAGAAGAGGCAGCACAGTTGGGTCTGGATGGATTTCATCAGACTGCGAACTAGCTGTGCTGCAAATAGAGAAATACTTCAGCTAGACCAGGCTGGAGGGGAACAGAAAATTTTTTACACTCTGCTGCATTACCAACAGGACATTCGCGTGCTCCATAGACAACAGTGTCACCGACCTTTCTTTCTTCTGCTCTGCACTCAGTCTATCCTCTTCTAGCTCACACCACCATTGCCCCAGATAAATAATACTCAGTACCATCACTCTTGCCTCAATCTATCACTGGTAAGAGATTTCAGAAAGCAATCAGCCCAGCTGGAGGAAACGTCAAAGTGGAAAATATACTTGTACCTAGGAAACATTACGTTTGTGCTTGGGACTTGGGCACATCAGGCTCTTGTGTGCTTCTTTAGCTGCCTGAGCACCCTTTTTTCCTAATTGCTTGCAGATATAAATTGGGCGCTGTGCATGTGGTAGGGGCGTACACAGAATTCACAGCAATATTCACACCATCCACCTCTGGGAACTTGTCCCTTAAGGTTTCCGTCAGGAACAGATGTTTTAAGCATATAGTTTGAATAGAAGGTTCTTTATTTTCCTTGAGGTTGAAAAATAGAATAGTTTTGCTCCATGATCTTCTCACTACTTAAAAGTTAGAATTAAGTCAATGGGAAAGGCACATGTGCATGTGGGTTAGATCCAGAGACTGAAAGTTGCTGAGCTCTCGGTGTATTTCCCACTGTACGTCTGACTCACGATGGGAACCCGAGTGATAGCTCCTCCATCTATGAAACACTGATATGAACTCACTGAACCAGCAGGCACTGAAGCTTAATTTCAGTATGTACAGCTCTGTGAGATCTTTATTTACCATGTGCTGTAAGAAGTGCAAAGTAACTTTCACAGTCCCAAAAGTAAAAGTAAGTAAAGTGGATTTCTCTTGCACATTTCTGATAAGAAGTCCTTGGTGCTCTGAGTATCTTTTCCAGCCGCTGATGGGATTTTGCCATTTTAATAGTAGCATACAAAAAAAATTTCCAAGTTTTTATTCTGCAATGCTACTTTTGTGCATAAACAGTTATTAACTTTGCATTAACATCTCCATGGATTAAACAGTCCCTAAGTACACATTGACAGCACAGATCATTATGGTTATGGACCCTTAACATTTAAAATGGAGGGGAGGGAGGTTGCGTGTGTGTGTATTCATCTCCTTGCTCCCTCTCTTTCACAAACTATAAGGTTTAATAGTGATTAACACTAGACCACAGCACTTCTAAATTAACAATAGCCCTGCCAATTCTAATTGGTATTCTAATTAGTCTGACAATTCTACTAATTAAGAACATTAAACTTTTTAACAAAGGCTATCTTTTTTGTGTTGTGTTTGGCAAAATGGAATTGAGGGTATAGGGGAGCCTGAACTGCTACTTCAGAGAATTGCTGATGATTAAAGGGGAAAAAAAAAAAAGGAAAAAGATTTGGGGACCATGTAGAAACATTTGTATGTGGTAGTTAAATAACAAGAATAGGCTGTCTGAATTATAGGGTATAGTAAATGATAGAGAAATGAATTAATAAAGTGAAAACTGCAAATCCAGAATGCATGGCTGAAAGAGGTTTGCCTTTTAGAAACACTGATTTAGCCCAGGTACTATAGGGATTTCAGTACAGTAGGCAAACTGAGACATTCCTTTGTTTGGAGAATGCTCACATTTCTAAATTTGCTTTCCTTTAGATATGAAACAAAAGCAAAGAAAAAAGTGTGTTCCACAATGCAAAATTTTCAGTAAATATTTGTTTCACTTCAATTGAAATGTCTCATTTTGAAAAAAAAATTACTCTAGTTTTGATTTTATGTATTATATGTGATTTTGAAAAGAAATATCATTTTGAATCCCTTTGGAATGAATTAAAGATCTTACTTTTCCTAAATGTCTTATTCTCAGAATGAAATTTCATTATAATGCACTGAATATACAAAGTTTTATGCTGAAAAGTATATGCAATCTTCTGAAAGAAAACATGTTCCATTTTCTGCCACTTTATGTTACAAGGTCACACTGCAAATACCTTGTTCACAATCAAGATTTCTGTTTCCACGGGAGTCAGAGCATTTGCACAGTCTTTATAAAAAAACCTCATTGATGTTAGTTGGTGCCGCAAGAAGCAGATGAATAACAGACTGAAAGGAAAGCAACAGAAAGCAATATTCATTCTAAACCCCACCAATCTGAACTTCACAGATTTTACTCTTCCAACACCCAGCCTTCAAGGCATAGTGCAGGAGCTCTGAATCTCTCAGGATTTGGCCCCATGCTGTAACGTCAAGTGTATTTCCTCCATCACTTCACCAAATCGTTATTGAACTGCTTGTATTCACACTGTTCAAGGGCTTAGAGGTACAGGGAGAGAAGGCTATTCCAGTCACCATCTGCTGGTGACAGCAAATGTTCTCTACAGAGCTGTCTTCAAAATTCATAGCAAAGTACCCTTTTGAGATAAATTTTACATAGATGGCTTTACATAGTGAGATGCCTTACAGGTCCAAATGCAGAATGAAGAAGTCAGCACACCTCTCTAGGCAGAAAGTGCACTTCAAATTTCAACCCAAGCCACGCATAAAAGTGCTGAACACAAGAATGAGGCCCTGAACATATTATAGTACCCTCTTCAGAACGCATATCTTTGAATACTTTGTAAAGTGCATATTTTTTCTCTCCTGGTCACACTGCAGTAATAATGACTCTAACTGCAATACGTATTTCTCCAAAAATAGCAATTATATTAAAGATGATCATGAAGAAACCAAAATAAGGCCAGATACATACTGGCTGACACTACGAGCAGTACTATGGGGGAAAAAAGAAAGTAAAAAAAAAAAAAAGGAAAAAAAGGATTCCTAACTTGCAAATATAGATGCATATTCTGTACTGTTTCTGCTCACCACTGACTGTTTTAGCATTTTGCAACCTGTCCCCTGTATGACCTTTTCCCAGTACTTCAAGAGCTGAAAGAGTCAGGCTCCCAGTAAGGTCATGCAAGCCAGGTAGAAAGGCAGCTTATACAGCAACAAGCACAACAGAGGCGAAATGCAAGCAGGATTCAGGCTCAGCAAGCCACGCTCCCTTCTTAGGAAAGGGAATTTGGCCAGAAAAGAAGGCTTTTTGCCAAACTTCCAGGTGCATTCTGGCCATGGTTGCTTTAAACTGTTTGGGGATTCAAAACAGTCCTCAGCCAGCCCAAGCACTGAAATGAAAACTCTAGGCTGCCAAAAGATACTACTCCATTTCCTCTGCACGCCCTGTAAGGTGAAACCGCTTTGCAGAGCGGTTACCTCCAAAACCAATACTGTGTGCTCAAGGCTGTGGCATGAAGCACCGGTTTTCATGATGGCTGGTGGCTGAGGAATCTGGCAAGCTGTAGGGCTCACACAAATCCTTAGAGATTACGCAGACATGAGATGGAAATTACTGAAACTACTGTTTACTTCAGCTTGTACTTAAATACGTGAAAACCTCACCTCTCTTTATGGCAGATCATAACTCCATGTTGATTTTGGCAAATTTTACTGACTGTTGTTAGACAATGCTGCTTCCAAGGGGATGTCCACAGATCTTACCAAAAACATCTATGCAGGTATAAGCAAAATCCACTTGAGCTCTACTGCTTTTAGTTATGTACTTGAATAGATGGGAACCATCGCTCTATTCTTAATCTTCTCCTCTTCACTCTGTCCCAGGAAAATTATGAGGCTTGCAATGGGAATCTAAGAAATTTGCAGTTTACAACATCAGTGTGTCTACTTGTCCAGGAAATTTGGTGAAAAACACATCAAAATGGGTTTTCATAAATATGAGAAACATCAGTTACTCTGAAAGTAGATCTGCAGCTAGAAGTAATAGAATTGTTCATTCATCACTGAAAAAATGTTCTTTAAACATCAATTTTCCAAAATGATTTTGGAAAAAGATCATTACAGCCCAATCTGAATTCAGCACCATTTTACAGCTGAGCTGAAATTGGCTGTGCTTTTCACTTTCTCAGAAGCTTGGGGATTGAATCCAGAAAACAGTTTTATAAAATCCTGTTCTATTTGCGGTCAAATTCTGCCACCAAATCTCCAGTACTGTCGAGGGAAAATTGATCCTGTGGGTAAAACACCTCAAATGACCTGGCTTCCACTCTCAGCTGTAACAAACTTTCTGTGTCTTGAGGTAAAATGTGATGGTCAAGATCACCTGAAGTATATTGCTGTCCATATTCCACTGCCTTCAGATTACTGAAGATGCGTATAGTTTTGTGTAACAGGAGAAAGGCTGGAGGATCCAGTGACTGTATGCTTCACTTAATCTGCTTCTGAAAAATAATTTCTGGAGTGTTAATCAGATAGACATTGGGTTCTTGATTACTTCTAATGTTTGCATCTAGCATTTTAAATCAGTGGAACGAGTTCAGGATCTGTGCCATAAGATCCTTGTGCCTCCCTTTTCTTGGAAAGTAGCATTTCCCTGCTTCATAGAAGCATTATAAACATTTAATTCTGGCACTGGCTGATGTTTATTTGGTTTGGGGTTTTTGGTTGGGTTTTTTGCCTTTTTTTGTGGTGGTGTTTTTTGTTTTTTTTTACCCAAAGTTACCTTTCTTTTCGGTAAGGAAAGATCTCCAGTAAGGTTTTTAAGTACGTGTATTATCACATGTTGCAGGTGCTGGTTGGCAATTGTGGATGCTAGAAGGAGTCAAAAGTGTAACACAGATTTGGGAAACATACGGCAGGCCATAGTTTATTAACAGCTTGGGATGCCTGATTGCACAGCTTTCCTGCTTTTTGAATGGAAAATTTACTTATCTTCATCAGACCAGTATCTTAGGAAGAGCACTGTCCAAGGAAGGTTATAAATTCAGATAATAGAAGGCAAACCAAAAGGAGCAGATATTCCCATTACAATAAGCCTGAGTCATCCTGCCCCACACTTAATATTATTTCATAAAAACAAGCACTTCAGCTGAGTTGTGCTGTTAAGAAACTACCTGCATATTTGTACATAAAGAGAGAGAATAGAGGTTTCATAAGCAACTGTAGCTCTGGCATTTCCTACTGTGAGCTACTCAACTTCTCAACTTTAATAATGTGCTTCAAAATAGGTTTAAACCGTTGTTTCTAAGGGTTTGGGTTTTGGTGGTTTGTTTTGGTTTTTGGGTTTTTTTTGTTCCCTAAGATGCTCAGGTATTATTTCAGCATGCTGCTAAAATTTGCCTGAGGAGTGCACGCAAGAGAGAGGCAATGATGATTCTTAGTTAGGAGCTTACAGCTCACCTGAACCTGGATAAATTTTCATGGGGGTAAAGAAAAGTCATTTCTCTAGCCTGAGGGCTTTCTCCCTGCTGAATTTCAAAGGTCTGCTGCAAATAACGGAAATGTCAGAGTTTCTCATAAACTTTGCAAGGATCTTTTACAAAGTTCCCCTTACAAAACATCCTATAATTTCCTGGGCGGGAACTGTCCACCAGAAGCTGACGTTACTCTTAGGTTTTATTTTGCATTTCTGTCAAGTCAGTGTTAATTCAACTTCTCTGTTTCCTTGCATCTCGCATTTAATCTAGAGCAGGTTGCGTAGTCCTAAGCAAACCGCTCATCTCGGCGTGTACTTTCTGTAAGGCTGTTCGGCCGTCCGGAGTCGGCACTGTCGCCACGTGCTCAGAGCTCCCACCACTTCCCAGAGGGGCTTTGCCCCAGCGCAGCCCCACAACGTAGGGCTCAGCGCCGCACAACGGATAATCCTCTCACGGGGGAAGGCTGCGGGAAGGGAGAGAAAGTATAGGGAATATGCACAGGGGTGATTTAGGGAGAATATCCCATCAGGCACCTCTTGCTGGGGGAGGTTTGCAGCAGGGAGAGGAGAGAAAGCAGCCCATCAGCCTCAGATGTTTTGCAAGGAAGGAGTGCCCCTGGTTCATGGAAGAAAAAGCATGCGCCATAGCCACGGAGTCTGCCTGGGGAAGCGGAAGCAGCGCAGGTCTCTTCTGGGGTCACAGCCACCCAACACTACCTCTTCTAGAAGGGACTGGCTGCAAGGGCCATCCCCAAAAACACGCTTGGATGGGGACAGAGACATTCTCAAAATGGAAACATGGAGGAAGCATGCCTGTGAATCACTCTAGGCTCCGGCAGAAGAAAGGGAGGAAAAAAGCAGCATCGCTAACTAGCTGTTTGACAGAGATTGCCATCAAAGAGTAGACGCAGATCAGCAGCGTGAGGGTTTGTGCCACAGCCAAGTGTCCCTGCTGCAGCCTCTAAAAGCTGCCGAACTTACTGATCTCAGAGCATCCGCAAGGTAGGGTAGCAGAGAGTGTGAAAACCCCAGTCACCAAGTATGAATTAAAAAAAAAAGGCAAACCAAACCAAAGCAATTTCTCAGATGTACCATAGGGTTGCCTCACACCACAAAGCATTAGCAATGATCTCAATCCCCTGCAGTTTCAAGAAGTGACACAGCTACGTGACTGGCCTGACTAGAGCATTTTTCCCCAGGGAGAGAATACCTTAAATCCCATATTGCTGCAAGGTACATATCACCTTTAAGAAAACTTTTAGGCTATACTGTGGCATTACTTTTCTAGGTGGAATGCATTTTATTAATTTTTTAAAAAATGTATTTTCCATCTTAAGATTATCTGGTCCCACCCTCTCTCAACTCATTTACATTAGTGTAAGCCAGAAGTAGCTCAAAATTAATAGGTTTATGCCAAATGTATGTCATATCTAAATCAGTCCCATTCTAGTCATGTGTTTCAGAAATCTTAGAGCAATTTCTGGTCACAAACTCATTTTTGGTTAACCATAAGCAATTAGTATTAGAGACCATTTTCAGATTCTAAATTCATGTTTTACTCAAGCGACTCCCATTAAAATAGAGTAACTAACCCCTCTGCAGCTCTTTCATATTTGTCCCTAACAGCCTATTCAAAACACAAAACTGAGGATGTCTGATTAGAGCAAGAAGTACATCCTCATTACAGGGGGCTTAGATAGTGCAAAGCACATTTATAATATTTCGCAGCATTAGCAGATGGGTTAAAATCACGTTTTCAGACTGAACCGAATCCTCTTGAGCTAACGTAGGTTACTTCTCTGAAGCTGGGGGTCCTTATTAGCGTCTTTTTTAATCTCTCCTGGGAAAAGGACATATATCCCTGAACATCATCTTAGCACTGATGGGAGAGGGCTTAGCTAACTTGATGGGAACGGTAAGTTCCCTTCACAAAGCAGTCCATAATCTACGGCAGTGTACTGGGGATGCAGAGAGGCAGAAAAGGGCTGGGTGGCCCCTGGACAGGGACAGACATCACTTCAGTCCCATAGTGTGCTAGTTGCACACAAGGATAAGCAGCTGGCAGGCAACACGCATATGGCACATCAGTTTGGTTCCTCCCCCCAGCAGCTCCTTCTGTAGGGACACAGTCCTGCCTTCACCAGAGAATCCCAGTTCTCACCAGTCTGAAACTCACTGGGTCTGGCAGACCAGAGTCCCTGCCCAAGATACCATCTGCTTTTGCCCTACTTTTGCAGAAAAAACCCCAACCAAACACACATAAAAAAACCATGAAAAACGCTGGACAGGTTTTCCCACCTCCTCCTGAGCTCTGAACTCAGCAGGAGACTGGAGCCAGGAGCCACTGTTTTTCATACCATTACCCATGTATTCGCCCCTCATGGTCTGGCTTTGCAATTTGGGATGCATTAGACACAAATTCCCCCACCCAGTCTTGCTCCCAAGACAGCAGATGTACCTGCCGAGGGAAGCTGAGAGTCCAATCCCGCTGCAGGCATACAGTCGGGTTCTGGCATAGACACCAAATCAGACCCTTCCCAGAGGCGAGCAGGTTTGGAGGGGGTATTTTTGGTCATCCCCGGGTGTTTGGGCTGTGCATGTGGGTGCTATGGCAGGAAGGCAAACTCACACCAGGTCATGAGGGAGGGAGTTTGGCATCACAGGACTGTCGCCATGACTTTACACGCGCAAGGAGCAGAGTTGCTGAGACGTTTAGTGCCTACATTAGAAAGACGAGGAAACAAAGAAAAGAAAAAGATTTAGCTAAGTCCCCCTTCTGAACAGTCCCCTGCTGCCCACAAGGTCCCATTGCTACCAGTGAATGACCCACACTGCCACACACCAAATTGGTCCTGAGCAAACATCATTAGAGTTTCTTAATTCTGATGCAGTTCTCCTGTTTCAGCAAAACTGGGAGATATGGGCCAGTTGGGAGAGGGTGGGAGAGGACGATGAAAAAATTAAGAAAAAAAAAAAGAGGAAAAAGAAAAGAGTAGAGACATTCCCTGGGGATCCAATGATAGCATACTGAAGTTACTGGAGGGACTCCCACTGATTGCAGTGCAGTTTGGGTCAGTCCCCCTGACGCACCGTGGAGGTTCTGCAGTCCTTTGAACTCAATATTATTTCAGTGAATCTATTAATGTTTGGCTATGTTAAATGTATTATAACAATACTGCATTTGAAATAGAGTCACTTATAATTCAAAACTATACAGCCTGGACACAGGAAAAAAAATTGTGGTATGTGTTCAGTAACATATTTGGTGTTGTGCAGCCATTCTATAGAGTGCATTTAACTGTGTTTTGTATATTATTCTTAACATGCATTCACAGTAGACAGCAAAGCAGCAGTTATGGGGTATGCTGTGAATGCATATTAACAGCAGTACACATTTGCATATCATGGATCCATAATACAAAATGTGTAGTAAAATCCTTATGAAAAGTTATTATGCATGCACAGTAGAGGCTTTTTAAACCTTGATATCTCAGCTATTTTGTTTCTCCACTATTTATTTGAAAATATTAAAAAGGTCAAATGATGGATTAAGAATCTGCAAAAATGTAATGTTACTACTACAGAGGGAATCCTTCAACACAGACTAATTCATTTATTTTGTTTTTAGTAGCAGTATAAAAGCCATTCAAAAATGCATTTTACAATAACATTTGAGTAGTTTTTTAAAAAACCACCTACTTCAGCAATAAAAAAGGATGGAGAAAATATTTTTATAAAAGTGTGTGTTGGAGGCTGCGTGATATAACTGGAAATTTTGATGGTCCTTCCCTTAACACAGAGCCACTACAATATCAACCTTTCCTTCAGTTTCTCGTAGTATTTTTAGTATGCATTGAAACAGGGTTTGGTTCCTCAGGACTTTGCATATTTAGATTATCGTGCATTGTATAATACTCTGAATATGCAAAATCCTTGAAAAGGTTGACAACCCTTAGGACCTTCCACAATATAAATCTTAATACATAAATTCCTATTGAGAATAATGGGATTCTACCCTCCCCTCTGTTACACAGATTGTAATATTTGGGATAAAATGAAACGAATGTTGTGAATAGTACAGCTCTTGCTCCTTTTGAACAGTTGCCACTTAAGTTTTAACATCTTTGTCACTTCAAATACATTTGCCTTAAAAAATACAATTTTTTTAAAAAGTGGCCTGAGCTCCGTAAAGAATGAATGACCCGATATGTCTCACTTCTGTAAAAGACCAAACAAAAAAACCCCAACCAAAACCAAAGTTTGGGGTGAGGGCTTTTTTTTTAATGAAAGGCTCTAAAAATCATTGAGCACACACACGTAGATGTACATAACATGCTCTCCACACACACACATGTGGTTCTGCTGCTGCCTTATTTTTTGTTCCCCTCTCTAATCAAAAAATGCCCAAACATATTTAAATGAAACTTTGTGAAAACAAAATAATTGGATCTGGGCTGAGAACATTAATGCCAAGCTTGGGCCCAATGTGAATTAAAGCAGATGAGTTATAAACCCTTCAAAAACAGGATTTATAATAGAAACGCTGACACAGACCCATAACAATAGCAGCCCTGCCAGGGATTATTTTAATACTAAAAGCATACTCAGTCACTGACTTTTTTAAAATAGAGATTACTTAGTCGGTAAAAAGCAGTGATATGCGATAATAATGAAAGCAAACTTTAAAAAAAATGTTTCTAAGATCACACGTCCTTCCCCCTGTAACTCTCTTGGTATCACTTATATGTGACACGCCACTCCTTAAATATAAAAAACCACAAACCCCAAACACACCAAGGTGGAGTTTGCCATAAGCTCCATGGCAAGGCTGAGCCGAGAGGCTTTGTCAGCTTCATTTAACAGTTTCTTGCCCATGGAAAGAGACAAAAGGGTTAAGGGAGGAAGAGCAGGGAGTACAGGAGAGGCAGCTGACGGGAGAAACAAGGGCACGAAGAAAGGAGCAGCCAGGGAGGCGAAGGGAAGAGCAGGGGGAGATTTTTTAGGAGGAGGAAGAGCGTGTTTCCAAAGGAAATAACTCAGTTTTTAAAGAGATTTCAGGGAAGCATTCGCAAAAAGGCCAGGCAGGCAGAGAAAATTTGGCAGGGGAGCAAACCCTCGGAGCCCCCCAAGTTACACCTGCGAGCGTGTCACCCCGCCAGGAGCAGGTGCCCTGGTTGCACCGCATCGCACCAGGGCAGGACGGGGACCAGCGAACCCCGCCACACACTTCCGAAAAAAGGCATCGTTTATTACATCTTCAGATTGTACGTCCAGTTTCCCACAAACGCCTCTTTTCTTTTGGGAATGTCAGAAACCACGGAGAGATGCGAGGGGAGGGTTTCTCACAGCCGGCAGGAGGTTTGTTCCTGTTATCCTGCGCTCTGGGGCAGCACGCTGCAGTCAAAAAACCCCCACACTCCCAAAATCACTCCCAGCAGCTTCACACAAAAACTACTTTTTGTGACCGTGCTATGTGTTATAGCACTGGCATTACTTCCCCGTCCCTGCCTTCCCTTCCTTGCCTCCTTTTTTTTTTTTTTTTTTTTCTCCTGGGTACCAGGTGCACCAGAGGGACTCAGATCAATACAAGACAGCACTTTTCGTAAAAACAATACCATATTAACAACCACAGGGCAGCCGTACCTGTAGGCAGGGATAGCACCAAATGTTGGCATGTCTATCCGTGCAGCTAGACTGCTAAAAAAGAAGCAGCTCCAGTGGAAATGCACCTACTGTATGTGAAATGCTGGTGCAGATTTTTTTCTTTTCTTTTTTTTTTTTCTATCAGTCTAACCTTCTGTGTTGATACATGAATGCTGGTACCCACTTAGAGGGATGCCAGATGATCAGTGCAGAATGAAGGTCCCAGGAGAAAGGCTCACGTGGTTTTCTCTGCCCCGTGACGTCACTAGCAGATGGCATGGGTACCAGCTCTGGCAGTTGGCATCAATGTCACTTTTTAGAGATCAATGAGATAGTGCAGATATACACAGATCTAGACTCCAGGAGACGATGCGACATTCAGACTGAAAAGATTTGGAAGGCAAAAAATGAAAACTGATTGTTGAATGAAATAAAAAGCTAAGGTAATACAAATAAAGATATATTTCAGTTGGTGCTGGGTGTGCATGCAAGTGTTTAAAGATACAGTATCATTGTCTTGTATTTTATGTATGCTATTTACTGTCTAATAACTCCTCCTAACATTTTATTCTTCTGATGCAATTGCATACTTTCATTGGTGTTATGTAATATTGCAAGTGTGTAGACAATACTGATAAGAGTTAGTCTTTGACTGGGGTTTTTGTTTAGTTTTGTTCTATTAAAAAAAGTCCCTGCATTTGTTTTGCTTGTCTCTTTGAGGACTGTGGGATGCAAGCTTTTGCTGCTCCCAAACTGCAAACAAAAGCAAAATAATTGGGAGAAGGAAATTATTTTCCTATTCCAGGCTGGATTCTGAGCACACGTGCAGGATTGCAGTCAGAATCTACAGACCGCTCCTGTCAGCTACGAGCTGGAGGGAGATGTCTGAGCCTCGCAGAACATAAACACTGCTATAGCGTGCAGGGAATTTTTCACCTCCCCCCCTGCCAACAATTGATGGGGGAGAAAAAAAAAAGGAGGAAAGAAAAAGAGAAAAAGCAAATAAGTTGATTCTAACTAAACAGATAATATCAATTAGAATTTTTGCTGGGAAAAAGGAAAAAAAAAAAAAAAGGTAGGGGGATTTTATTTCCTAACTCTAATCTGAATATGTTTAGGGTTAGATCATTCTGATTTTTCTCTTAATATGAAATAAGTAATATGTGATATTTATACAAATCATTAGAAAAAAATCTTCATTTTTAATTATGTTACTAGCTGAGTGATCTGGGGGGGGGGGAATGTTCCATTAATTTTTTTTCTCACCCACTCTAACTTACTAGAGTTTAATATCTTGATTCATAAGGGAAGAAACGTGGAGGGAAAAAAACCAAACTTGGAAATATAAGTCAAAAAGTGATTTTAAAATATTTAACCATTAGTTAATAGAGATATGGCACTTTTCAATTTTAAGACTGCTCTCGCTCTCCTCATTTTTTCACCCAGGGGAATTTGGATTAATGAAATTTCTGTATTGCTTTATCGTGTTTTGCATTTCTTTGAATTCCACGGTGGCGAGGGTTCGAAGGGCTTGTTTAAAAATACAATAAATGAGCAGGGAGCTAATTGTACGTTTTAAATATTGATTTACTCTATACTTATCTGTGAGAAACGTGGCTTTTTAGTTGCAAGATCCCAAATGTTTTGAGTGATTTTAAAATTCTGGACAGCTTTTATTTTTTAAAAAGCGAGCATTTGCAACTGGCATTTTATGCGAAAAATACAGATTGTGCATATTTGTACAAACACACACACTTATATATACAGAGCGTGCACGCAGACGCACGAAATGTGCATGAGGATGTGTGTGTAAGTCGGCAAACTTTAAAAATGGAAATATTTAAATATTGTGCTGGCATTCTTTCAGGTAACTTAAGATTATAGAACCATGTTAACACTACCGTTTGATGAGTCTGTTGTAATGCCAGAATCCCAGATGTGCAGAAAGTTTTCCAGAGAAAGTGATGACCAAAAGCAAATGAAGAACCCAGAAAGCTTTTCGAAGCAGATTGTGCTCCGAGGAAAGAACATTAAAAGATCTCCTGGTGAAGACACAGAAAAAGAGGAGGAGGAGGAAGAGAGAGAAGAGGAGGATGAGAATGGCTTGCCTAGGCGAAGGGGCCTTCGGAAAAAAAAGACAAGCAAGATAAGGATGGAAAGGATCAAATTCAGGCGACAAGAAGCCAACGCTAGAGAGAGGAACCGGATGCATGGCCTTAATGACGCCCTGGACAATTTAAGGAAAGTGGTCCCTTGTTATTCTAAAACGCAAAAACTGTCCAAAATAGAAACTTTAAGACTAGCCAAGAACTACATTTGGGCTCTTTCTGAAATCCTCCGAATTGGCAAGAGACCCGACCTGCTCACCTTCGTCCAAAACTTGTGCAAGGGTCTGTCCCAGCCAACTACAAACTTGGTGGCGGGATGCCTCCAGCTGAATGCCAGAAGTTTTCTGATGGGCCAGGCAGGCGAAGGCGCCCATCACACCCGCTCGCCCTACTCCACCTTCTACCCCCCCTACCACAGCCCCGAGCTCAGCACCCCCCCGGGGCACGGGACTCTCGACAACTCCAAGTCCATGAAACCTTACAATTACTGCAGCGCTTACGAGTCCTTCTATGAAAGCACTTCCCCCGAGTGCGCCAGCCCACAGTTTGAAGGTCCCTTAAGTCCTCCCCCAATTAACTATAATGGGATATTTTCCCTGAAGCAAGAAGAAAGCTTGGACTATGGCAAAAATTACAATTATGGCATGCATTACTGTGCAGTGCCACCCAGGGGTCCCCTTGGGCAGAGCTCTATGTTCAGGTTGCCTACAGAGAGCCACTTCCCTTACGACTTACATCTGCGCAGCCAGTCTCTCACCATGCAAGATGAATTAAATGCAGTTTTTCATAATTAATGAGGAAAATGAAAATAAACAGTGGTCATTCACCTCCCCATCTAATTAAGAGCAAGCAGATGCTTGGGCACTGCGTAATTGGCACAACTCTATTTAACGTGTTTACTAGTTCCTAAAGTGTGTTTCAACTATTGTGGGGATTTTCTATGTATTAATAAACCCTTTTTCCGATAAGTATTTTTCCTTTCGTTTTTTTGTCTGTAAACACTGTGAGATTCTGTTTCCTCCCAGAGGTTATTTCCCCTTCCTTTTTTTTTTTCTTTTTATTTTCCTATTTGCTTGATTTGTTGAGCAGTGTGTCGGAACAATATCGCTGAAATAAAAGCATACACACTGTGTAAAGTCAATGTCTATTTTGATTGTACAGTAATTATACAAATGCATGTTATTGAAATCAGATTAATAAAAATGATGTATTTATAATTGGTAGAAAATATATATTATGTATTTGAGGAGAACTGGATTAAAAATATTCAGAACTTTAAAGAAATTATCTCAGAACTGAGATGGGCTTGCAATATGCAGAGGTGAGAGTGCAGCAATATTGAAAGCTATGCAAAAAAAAAAAAAGCAAACAAAAAAAACAAACAGTTTTGGGGGTTGTTGTTTTTGGGTAAGCTAAGGAAAACCAGTGATTGTCACTGACATTATTCAGCCTGACCTTTAGAGTGTTGCTGGCAAGGGCCACATGCTAATATTTTAGAAGATGTTGTTGAAATTTTGCCTCAGTTATTTTGACCATATATAATCAGCACTTTTTTTGTATTATTCTGACTTCAGATGTAAAGGTTTGTTATAACAATGTATAACTGTGGTTTCTCACTACGTACTTTAAATGCAATTAAACATAGATGTTTCCACTTTTAAAATACATCTATTAGCTGTGATACTGTATTTTGCCTGATACTTATTATTTCACAGTATACAGCTGCCTTTGGGCTTGCCTACACAGCTTTCTTCCCCGCACCCCCATAGTGCTTGAGCCTGGGGATGGAAATCATGAATTATCAGGGCGAACTTTGTGCTATTTTCAGAAGGATGTATTAGCGATGCAGCAAAAGCAGACCCAAAATATCACAGAAACAGCTGTGTGCTAAACAAAACACAGGTTAGAGGAAGAAGATAACTTTATAGCTCAACAAAATGCTGAATTTCATACGGGAAAGGGCCCTGAGCAGACACGCAGGCCACTAGCTACCCCTCCAGCTCTGGCTCACGGAGGGGTGCAGGACTGCGGGAAGCGTAAAAACTGCAGAGAGAAGGACTCCCTGAACATTGCTAAACTTAGCCTTGGCTAATAGACAGCACCAGTAAACTACAGATGCGTCTGCAACCCACATTAGTTCAGCAGCTACAGGGATCTGCATGGCCCCTCGCGCCTGAACAGAGTCGAGCTCAGCTGAGCTGTGGTCATTTTCTAAGCACTCAGAGCTATTTCTCAATAAGCTACAAAAGTGACAAAATGAACGAACAGTTGAGGTAAAAGCTAACAGCCTTTAAAGCTGTGAGGGAGCAAGACCCCTTGATTTTGAGTGATAAATAGCAGCTACCTGACAAGCATTCACCCAAAGTACCAAATTGCTGTGCTGTGAATGAGCAGGGAATGTTTTTTTCAAAAACTATATAAAAAGTGCAAATTCCACCTGCAGGTTGGAGACCCTTGGCTGAATCACAGTCTAGGTCACAGTTTGTTAATGACACATCAACCCCAGACCCTCACTTGAGTATGCAGCTTGGCAAGAGGGGCCGGGCCGATTTTTCCTGATAATTTGCCTAATTTCACAAGTGGGACTTGCTGTAAACAGTCTGCCCCATCAAGCATTGCAGGTCCTTCAGGACAACAGCAGCCTGACATTCATCTCTTCTAAATAAGACAAGGCTACCCCAACCGCTAGAGAGACGTAACAAGTCCCAAAGTTTGGATGGGTCTAAATGCTTCCAAGCTTCCAGAGGGAGGGGGAAGACATGGGGTTTTCCTCAACCAACATCCTTTCTAGACACAAATATCAGGCCCAAAATAAAGCCTTTTGAAGCAGAATCTTGACCCACAGCTCAGGGGGGTTGGCTCAGGATTATCCCACCTTTCATCAGGGTCAGGAACTGTGGAAGGTACAGGCACAGTTTTCTGCCTTGGAAGAAAGGTGATGGTGATGACTATCAGCTCAAAAGCATCCCCAGGTGTTTTGCACTGAATATAGGAGGAAAGAGGAGAGGGTAAAATAGATCGCTTTTTGCTGTTATTCAGAATTAGCTGATATTCAGCAAAGCACGGAAAGGTGACAGGAGAGAGCAGAAGGTGGAAGAAGCCAGTCAAGGAGAAGAAAGCACGCAGTCCTGGGCACAGAGTTGCATGAAGAGACACTGAGATATACTAACATATCACAAGGAGCTATGGGCAAGTAGGCCCAGAAACAGGGGATCCTCTGAGGGGAGGGGCAGTGGCAGCAAACTTCTCTAACCAAGTTTTGTTAGAGGAGCCTCCTCCAGAAGCCTGAAAGTTAGCCGTGCGCCTCGGAGCAGCGTTGCTGCACCGGGGAAGGGCGCGTTTGCATAAGTTGAGAGCGAAGCGAGGAGGCAGCTGTAAGGTCCTGCACCAAGGGAAGGAAACGCCTGCTGCAACACATTCAGCAGGCACTCGAGGGGTGTTAAGACTTCAGGCTCTGCAATCTGGGGGTCTCCAGCTCTGTGGCCCTATATTAACTCAATAACTCATGGGCCAGTTCCAGTTTCCCCTTCTGGCAGCAGAAGCAAAAGGAAAGGGGAAAAAAATGTCCCTGCCAGTTTGAATCTTCCTCGTTCACTCCACGACAGATGGGGAGGCAATTCACAGCCAGATTCCCCCTCTGGTAGCTCAAGGCGGGCACCACGCTTGCTCAGGGCATTGCAAATTGGAAAGCCAGTCCAGAATAAATAATGGAGCAAGTCATAGAAAAATATTGAGACAGCATAAAAAAAGCCCCTGACATTCCCTGTCTAGGAGGGTATGGATTATTTAGAGATACGGAGGTAGAGGATTCCCTTGAGAGCAGGCTTTCTTGCATACCTTCTCTTTCACGTACACGGCAAACATTTCTGTGCTCCTTCGCCGGCCAGTCACAGAACATAAGGTGCTCTGAGCTCTGAAGTGATTTATAAAAGCCTTTGAAGTCGCCTTATTTTAGGGAACAAATCTGAGCGTCGAGAAAGTTCTGGTGCTTTAAACTCACAGGAATAAAAGCCAGTGGGTTCCTTTACCTGTAGTCTCTGCTTTATAGGGTTTGTCTCCTTTCAACCCCATTCATACAGCAAAACAAAGCTGCTCATTTCTGCCTGCCTTGTTCTCCTCTTAACTGCCTTCACTTCCTTGAGGACAGAAATATGTAAAATAGTAACTGCTCCAGAAAAATTAGGTGAGAAGTTTCTATTCTCCCCTGTCCTCTAGCACAAGAGTAATGAAGCCTTCTGTCAATTTTAGAGGTGGGAACCCCAAAGCTGGCAGAAGAAAAGCTGCTTCATATGTGCTTTTGTTACACAGTGGAACTCTTTGCCATTTATTATTTCCCAGAGTAACATTTTAGTGTGATTTTTAAAAAGCACTGTATGTTTTTATGGCATCAGAAATACACTAATTATTTAAGAATGACTGTACTGGTTCAGATTAAACATCCAGCTAACCTAATATCCTGTTTCCAACATGAGGGTGTAAAAAGGATGGCCAAAGATGTCAGAACAGTGTGAGGAAAATAAATATTTGTTTTACTAATAAAAATGCTGGAAAAGAAACTAAACATCATGTTCCAGGATTTCAGCCAGCCCTGTCGAAGACAGGGATGTACCTGAATTGGAAAAAGGGGTGGGAGGCATGACAGTGTACTGCAGGGTTTCCACCCTTTCCTCTGCAACACTAGGCTCACCAGTAATCACTGAGTAGGATGGACTGGGTAGCACTAGGCTGTACCTCTGAACTCAGTCTCAAAAAACCAGCTCATCAGGAGCAAAATTTAAAACCTGTGGCCCCAGCCCCACAGTCCTACAAATCCCAGTGCGACTGCAAAGAAAGAGGGAGGGGTAGCCACTGCTTTGCCAGAGCTCAGAGGAGATCTCAAAGCTCTTCTGCTCTGCAGTAGAAATACGCTAGTTTTAGGACACATCCTGGCTGTGCTCCCTTTGGGACTGTCTGCATTCTTTCACTTCATAGCTATCTGCACAAAGATTTTTAAAACGTATGGAGCTTGCACAGGCACAAACGTGACGGCAGGTTTTTTCTACACTAGCAATTCCCTCTCCCATTTTTACCCCTACTTTACTCTTGTCTTCTCCCCTTTGCCTGTAGGGTTCTCAAATGGCAGCAAATTAAGTGAAATGCCATCAATAAAGATGAATGAAATCCCAATGAAACACATGGCAGACTCTTTCCTTGCAAAAACAAATAATACTTGCCTAAATTAAAAAGTAGCTGCATGGTTTTGTTTTTCAGATTGTGAATCTAGCTTAACTCAAGCCTATGGTTATATTTTATGGTCCACACCCAAGGTCAAAGCAGGTTTAATCCTGGTACCAAAATCCTACAGCTTTTGATGTACAAGTAGCAAAGGTGATACTGCTTCGGGCCGAATTGTCACGAAATCAGCTCCTCTTATAAAATTTCAGCAATTTCCAAATTAAAAGCAATGACAAACAAAAAAACCAAACCAAACAAACCCCTCAATAATCTGGCTGTGGGTCTGACCCAGAGCTGAACCATGGCAGCAGGTTGTGATTTTGCTCTGGAGAGACACAGATCAGCATGGCGAACAGCTGGCACCATGCCACTGCAGAATCTCAAGGGCAGACCTGTCGTGTCTCTCTGATACAAATCTAACTACCGTACACGGGGCTGCCATGCAGAATCGCACTCCCAAGTCCTCTCCGCCGCACAATCAGACCTGAGCGAGTCGTCTCACAAAATTCTTGCACATTATGCCAAGAGGATGGCCTATTTTCCTGCAGAGCCTTCCCCCTTACCCAGAGGACGTGCAAGAACAAACTAGGGAAAAGGAAAAGACAGACAAATTCACAGGCAAAAGAGCTCTGGAAAAAAAAAAAGTTTCTTTTTTTTGATGCCTGCCGTGTGGACTCCCTATGACTCACAACTGGCTTTGAATTGGCATCACCCAGAAAGGTTGTTACAGAGTTGTAAAGAGGTTTCCTCCCCCAACACACTGTTTTCTCTTGGCTGTTTTTCCTTTGTCACTAGCTGCTTAGACTTCCACATTTATCCCTGTAACGGCGCTACTTGCACTATTGAATTCTAGGACACCATGTATGTAGAACATACCATACAGAATCAATCCAGATCTTCTCGTAGCTGAAATTCTGGACAACTTCAGGAGGTTAAAATAATAAAATTGGAACAGAAAAGCGACCTTTATGATTTATCATTTTTCTAGGATATTCAGTGTATCCCCATCCCCACCCCAGCCTAATGAACATTGTACTTTCCGATATTCTGGGTTTTATTGTTTTTTTGCATTTCTGTAGAGCATTACTAAGCAGGTTTGGTTTTTTTTCCTTGGTTGTTTTTTTTTTTATTGGAGTTGATTAATACGTGAAATAGTATTTTTCAAACTGATGAAATTTCCTGGTGTATATGTATACCCACACATAAAAGGTTATAAATTCCAAAGTGCTTGGACATTCTGCTTGCAAATGAAAATGGTAATAATCAACTGAATTGGAGGTCCTTGTACAGATAGAGAATCCAGGCTAAATCAGAGATTATAACATAAATTTTGTACTCTTGAAAGCAGGAACGTGAGGGCTTGGGTCTGCTCTTGTTCCATGGGAGTTCAGCAGATACCAGATTGAATTCTAAATCACACGGGAAGCTGAACGTAGCCTTATCCACTACGTTATTTATTTACAGTCACATGAGCAGATGCATAATGCTTAGATGCAACTGAAATGACATTTCTGTTGGGCAGACAGCTTGCAAACAAAGAAACTATGACGGGATCTTGCTCAGAATCCAGGGGGAAGCCCACATGAATACTAGTGGATATTTGCCCCGCACCAGGAGAAGCATATGTGGGAAGGAAAAGAATTATCCAGACACTGAGAACCGCAGGAGCAGGACTCTTGCTAATTTTAATAATTAAGCAATTGAGATTCCCAAATTCTGAGGGAGACTCCACATCAGTCACGATGCAAAGCCCTGTCCCTCTGGATTAACAAAGAGAGCTGTTCTTGTGCTTGGCATCTTTGTCTGGGTAACAGGCATTACTTTAGAAAAGTAAATATATTCCCTGCAATAGATATAATAACCATTTTGGTTCCCTTCACACCCATCAGTGTACATACAGAGGCACACCTATACCCATTGGGACACAGATTTTGCAGGTCCCCATCAAAAAGTGGGGAAAAAATTTGACCAAAGGCATGTAGTTATACTAATTTTGATGCCAAAAAGGCACAAAATTTAGGAGTGTGATAAGACAGTGAGTGAATAGCCAGTCAATATGTCCAGCCACCAGTTCCCAGGTGTTTAGCTACACAGACTTCCAGCCCATGGATTCAAACTAGTCATAACAATCATTTTCCTCAACTCCTAAATCTCATATATTTTTGCTCTTTCTACACACACATTTTTCCCCTTATTCAATAAAATAATAGAAGCTTAGTTAAAAGGGTAACCCTGTCCCCATGCCTCATCTCCCACTCTCTTTTTAGGAGAGGCTTAAGATAACTAAACCCAGAAATCAGAATGGCAAATACTGTAAACGCGGAAACACAGCCCAAACATAAGTGACCAGGATACAAATAAATGCCACCAGAAGTGTGACGAAGGCTTTCCTAGTGGATAGCGTAATTCAGTGCAGGATGCACCGCGGTGTGCAGTGGAAACACAGGCAAGGGAGTACCTAGCTTCTGCAGGGAAAAAGCAACTTTGTGGTCACAACAAATTCAGATAATTAGCTCCTCAGAGGCAGGTACGTTAAACATGAGCTGGGGTGCCAGTGTGCTTTGCCTGGACAGCAAGTGTGTCCCAGCTACAACTCTGTCTATCCCTGTATTGAACGATGCAGTTGCTTTGCACAGCAGGTCATCTACCCCATAACAGTTACTTCAGCCTTCATGCTGGATTAACAGGCACTTCACAACAGCTGAGCCTGCAAAAGATGCCCTAGAGGAGATATGTTGCTGTACAATACATCCACATCTTACTTAATCACGGGTTCCCTGTACCCTCAGGTACTCACACAGATGTCAGTGCGTTCTGTAAGATGGTGACTCCGCCATGAGTAATAGCCTCTACCACAGGCACAGCCTTATGGAAAAGCTCTTCAGTGGTTCATTTAAGCTGTGCCTAGTGGCCTCTACAAGAGACTTAACAGTACAAGCTGCCTAAGCGCAATATCTCACTCTTACTATGGTCATATTCCTTATACTCTTTTTCCTATCCATGTGTTGGGATGTGCCCTCTCTTCAAATTCAGCACTGTTCTGGACAAAAATGACACTAACAGCATTAATATTAATATATTAAATATGTTATTAATGGACCAAGGCATAAGAGAAGATATTTCATGTGGGACCACATACATTTCTAGCAATCCCAGACTGCAAGCATACACTCACCATCATCCTTTGCCTTCTTACAGTCATCAATGAGATGTCTGGGAAGCAAATCCTCCTCCAGAAAGGTAAGTTATTGGCAAGGAAGGACCACACACAAGGAGGGATAACTCCTGTGCTCAGATATCCTAGATCAGTGTTATACCTGCCCCTTCTCTCCTGCAGGTCAGTGTGTGTGAAGGTAGCAGTAGACAATACAGAGTCTTTGCTTAGTTTACCCATTCATTTCACCTGTGATTTACTCCAGCTCCTGCATCATGTATAGGTAATCTGGTCTCCAGGTCATCCAACTGCTATGGGACATTTTACTTTGAAATATCTACAGGATTATTAAAGAAACTCAGTCTCAAATGATAATCAAGAATTAATTTTTTTAAAAGAAAAAAAATCCTCTGATTTGTTCCTAAATGTATTTAAATCTTACCAGTGAACATGATGCTGGTTATTAAAAAGTAATTCTGGAGAAATTAGCTTGCAGCTACAAAATTAATATAATTCATTTATTACTTGCAGCCACAAATCAAAATGCTGTTAACACTGCTGCATGCAATTTAATATGCACAGTAAGTTTCCATATGGCTTCAATTTTAGGTTCCCTGGTCACTACAGAGGCTCATTTGAAGAATGGTCTGTAGACATGTGAAGTCAGCTTGTGCTTACTGGCAGAAAAGCCATTCTAGATGGTTCATACACAGGCACAAGAGTCCAAACAGGTCCAAAACCACTAACACTGTTTGGGATTACCATAACCTACATAAGACTGAGGAATATCTACATGCGTTCATAGAAGCACAGATATAACCAGTGTTTATGAAAAAGGCATCCATAGTCAGACTGCTATTACCAGTTCAGCCTCCTGACCACGAAGGCACATTTTTTAAAAGTGCTGAGCATCCAATACCTCTTTTGGAGCCAACAGGACCAAAACATAACAACATGATACATCATCAGCATTGACTACAAAGCTTAAAAACAACGAAAGAGCCTACATTTTGACAGTGACATATAGGTTCGCTGTTACTGAAGTACTGCTGAGTTGTTGCGTAACGTACCTGGAGTTGTGCATACACTGTGATTAGTTTGAACATATCAACTACATAAAGGCAGTATGTTTCACACACATCTCATTTTCAACAGGCTTGTTGCAGAACCTTGTTGTGTCTGAATGAGCGACAGCGCTTGTTCAAAGTTCTCTCTCTCTTACCTTCTTCAAGCACTAAGACCACACCAAACTCCAGCAACACCAGGCTCATTGTTGCCTAACAAAGCCCACTGAAGAGTGATTATAGTGGAATTATGCCCCTAGATTCAAGTCTGATTGATTGATTGCCTGACTGAGAGCAAGAGCGATAAACTGAGTCCTTTCCAAGTAAGAGCAGGCCACGAATGCCAGCATCCTACACCACAACTCCAGTCACTAGGCTGCAAACCCACACGGGTCACAGCAATACTCATTCCATCCCTCTTCCCCCTCCTCCAGAAAACCCACCCAATGAAGTCTCTCTCATAACCAAAGCAAGATATTTCAAAGCACTTTTGCTTCATTGGAAGTTTTCTAACCAGCTTTGCTAATAAAATTGTTGGCAATTCCCAGCGTGCTTTCCCTGTTGCTTCAAGCAGGCAACTGGCATCAGCTATGGCATGGTGGCCAGCACTAGGGCAACAGCGAATAAGGCCAAAATCATAGGCACAGAATTGTCCTTTTTTTCATTAACACACTTGCAATTGAACCCTTGCCACTTGTTTGATAAGTTAGCAGCTGGTTTGGTTCAGCCGTGCCTGGGTTCCACTTATAGCTGGGAAACCACATCAAGCACAGCCCCAGTCATATCCAAACTTAGAGCCTTTCACATCCTGAGACCACAGTACATCAAGTAACGGCCTGAAAGCACCTAACAAAGGCATGAATACCACCCAGAACTAGGTCAGGGTTACCAAATATCCACTGGGCTAGTCAGAAAGAATGAGAAGGGGGGTCTTGATGACTGTATTTATCAGAGACACCTTTGAGGCATCTTTAGCTGTTGGTTGTTCAGAGTGGTTGATGTCAACACAACCCTTCACCTGGAAAACCTCTTTGCCAGATCTCTCCTGGGCAGCAAAGGCATCAGCATGCCATTGCAGGCCAGCTAACCACAGATGGGAAAAACCATCAGAGATCAAAGCACTGATGATGCTGAAACCCTGATTCTGAAGAAATTCAATGAAACAAGTCTCTGATCTAACCTATTCTAGTATTTCAGGTTATTTTGACTAATTTCTAACTGATGCTTTTGGGACAACCCCAGGCTAAATTACTGTGAAAGAAGGGAGACAGATGGAGGGAAGAACAATAGAAGCAGGCAGCCTATTATAACTTAAGTCCTACTCTTTCTAGCACTCCTGACATCAAGAAGTCCTGTCCACCAGAAGGGCATCGCGATGCAAAGTGGGCTCATAGAAATATTTCACTGCATTTACACAATGATTTTCTGAGATGGGAGGGAGCAGGGGAGCTGCCGCCTTTATTTTAGTACTGTCAACTGTTAGTACAGAGAGTCTCTCTCTGGTGTGTTATGTTCTCGTGAGCTGGCAGACCTGTTGGGAATATAATGAGGTCTGTGCATGCACCTCCTGGTGTGATGTTTAAAAACTTCATTTCTAACAACTTATTCCTCAGATGCTTTCCTGATTTTCTTGAGGCGTAAGGACCAGTTGACTATGCAAATGAAAGAAGAGAGTGTAGGAAATGAGTTAGACACAAAGGGAGTTGCTGGCAAATGCCATTGCTTCCTCGGGGCATAATGGTAAGAGACAGCTGCTACTGCCAGCCCAGAAGCAGTAGCTGAGGGTGTTAGCACAGCTCTGTTGAAAATCTTTAGTCTGATGAATAACTAGGCAGAGGCTGCCTATGTTTATGAGGCAGGACCCCCAAACCAAGATCTTTGATTCTTGCTCTGCTGTTCCCCGTTATCATCCACTGTAAATGCACAGGAGTGGTATCAGAAGATTTTTGTAGCAATTTGCGAGTTTATTGTCTGAAAGTCCTTTGTAACAGGAGGGGCAACACAAGAAATTGACTGTGAATACATGAGAAACATTGTCCTTTGCAACTTCTAGAGGTGTCCTTGTAAGAATACAGTGACCATTTTTGCAGCAAGACATTAATTTTGTGCATCAAATATTTTGAAATATGAACCACTTCCATGACTGTAGAATAAATCATTCCACTAAACACTGACCGTGATACTATGAATTTATTTTTCATTTTCATTATGGAGTGATTCCCTCAAGTAATTATCATGGCAATCATAACTGATACATCTATTTTGTCATTCTGCCCTATAAATGGTAGCAGAGTACTGTAACTGATGTGCATACATAAATATTTTAGGACTTTGTGCTTCTTAAATTGTTTGGAAATACTTATGGTAACCAGTAAATACTGATACTTTTCTTTTGCCTCCAAAAGAATCTGTCACTTGGAGAACTGGCATGATGCTTAGAGTACCACTTTATGCAAAAAAATAACACAAATGTTTATTGGTAGTATTAAAGGAAATGCTTGGTGTTTTTCAGCTCTGAGCTGAATAGCTGTCTGGAGTGCCGCATGTTATGATCACCACACAAAGACAGAATAAAAATCTTT
The DNA here is from genome assembly GCF_947461875.1 of Haliaeetus albicilla. NCBI lineage: Eukaryota > Metazoa > Chordata > Aves > Accipitriformes > Accipitridae > Haliaeetus > Haliaeetus albicilla. Next base: position 32,815,010 of record NC_091484.1, on the reverse strand, counting down.
CCACAGGGGAACACCTTCATTTCAAACAAGGGAGAAACCTAACCTCTCAATATTAAATGATTTAAAAGCATGTCATATTTTTAAAAAATGGGCACTTGTGCACTTTTCCTGGGAGGACAGGGGTGCCTGATACTTTCCAAGATACCCAAAGAGAGTAAGTGGCAAGCAAAAAGTGCATTTCCTGATTCTTCTGCTCTTTCCTCAGCACTTACCAGAAATTGTGATAAATCTCAGCTGAGGTTATGCGTGCTCACCAATAGAAGGCTAGGTCCCTATGGCAAGGTTCTGCCTTCTTTTATACCAGCAACCCCCCTTTAAACATATTGGATTTACTCACATATTAATGAGGACAAGCATGAAAACTTTGCATTAAACTCAGCCAAAGTTCAACGTACTCCACATTTCTACCCAGCAACAAATAGAAACATTCTGCTCTTATAGCATTCCCCCTCCCCCCTTTTTTCCCCCTCTCTCCTCTCCCCCAAAAGACTTCACAGTTGTGTGTTGGCACCATTACTACTGCTATATGCATGAGAAAAACCAAGATGAAATTGTTGCCCAAAGACGTCATGAAAAGAGCAGAAGCCTGGTGCCCTACCTCCTGAACTGAGCTGAACCCAGATTCCTTAAATCAGATTTCAGGCATATGTCTGAACTACCTTGGCTTAATGGCTTCCATGCATCAGCTGAGCCCCAGTGAAAATAGTTTAAATTAGCGTGTGCTACCCTACATTTGCAACAGCTCAGCTGCTACACAGGAACTCATTAAGCTATGGTAACTTGCTCAAGTGTCTGAGACCTCAATCTGATGCTTTACCCAGTGGCCCACATAACTGCCCAAATCATGCTCTCTGCCTCCATGCCAATAAACATCCTGAGCCCATCTTTCACAAAGTAAGGACATGCCCAAGAAAATAAGCTCAATACAATTTTCCAGCAAGATGCTTCAGAAGAAGATATGTTCAGATAAGGAAAGCACCCTCAAGGACACTTTTATTTCTTCTCTCCCTGACCTAGATCTGGACAGAGCTCTCTGCAATTCAGATAAAATCCATGGATAGTACTAGGATTATCTTTATGTCCTGTCTTTATCTTCTGTTTCATATACAGTGTTCAATGTTTTCTTCTTCAGCCCACTAACAAGGATACACTAGTCATTCCTCTTACCTTAACTATTGTAATTTCTTCTCCTGATGATCTCCTCAAGACCTACTTCTCCAGAACACTTCAAGCAACTGTTTTTTCCTAGGGGAGAAAAGAAAAAAAAAATCTTTTTACAAAATCAGCCATAAAACCCTGTTTTCATTAAACTCTGCTGACTCCTCCCTCATTTAAAAATCCAGTTCCAAACTCCCTCTATCCTTCTCTCTTCATCTCTAAACCATCTGTTCATCTATTGTCTACCAGAAATGTAGTGCAGGAAACTTTACTTCAGCTGGTGCCGTGAAATGCACATCCTGATCCTTGACCCATATCTCTCTTTTTGGAAAGAGGGCTCCCATTAATTCTTGCTTGCTTCCTTAATCTCTCTTTTGGGGTATTATAAATGTATCATTTAACTCTATTAAACATTTTAGGATTCAGATCACATTAAAATGTTATGCAAAATTAAGTTATATTTTATTGTCTTGCATGGATTTCTTGTTATTTTGCAACCTGTAATACCTACCAAGAGAAATATCTGTGAAGATAATTAAATTATATTAAATGCAGAGCAAAAGTGAATATCCCTATATTCCTGACCCAGTGTAGCTCCGTATCTCAAGTTTTCTAAGTCACTAGTTTAAACCTTGGAGCAAGTGTTATCTCACTATCATGTCTACAGGTAAACAAAACCAGATTGAGCCAAGAAATTTTGGGCATCTATAAAATTGCCATGGTAAGATTTGCAATTTTGCATGAAAGAGCAAGTCAACTTACACAACCACAAAGTTGTATTTTGGAGGAGTTAAACGCAGGGAGAGTAGTTACTCTCTCATGCCACAAACTTAACAAAGCAGCTCAAGAAAAAGCTGGCTAGTCTTCTCCCATCTAATGATGATATCATAGCAATTTCAACAGGTAAATATGATTTCAGCTTTGCCCTATATAGTGTGAAAGCATTGATTATTCATGAGTTATGCTTGAAGATGCAACAATGCTTTCCCTAGACTTGTGACTCCTAAGCTTACAAGCAGCCGAAGTCATGCTTAACTTTATGAGTACCTCCCAGGGCTGATGGCTGGGCTGTGCTAGCACAAGGTCTACTAAGAAATACAATTTCCTGGCTGAGGGAAGAAGTAGGAAAGGGACGATTGCTGTAGTTGTTTTCACCTGGTTGGGCTGAGACCTTGCTGTTTGCTCAGTCTAGCCCCACCAGCTGTGAAATAACGGAACCCTAAAGGAGCCATTGCCATTACCATTCTTCACTTGTTCGCTCAGCTCTCTGAGGGGATGTCTCTTATTACTTCTATCTATGAGGCGATGTCACGGATCTAAGGGTCAGCCTGTCCATTAGGGCATCGTGCAATCTCTGCTGTCCTACAGGAGAGTCAGGAGGCAGCTGTCAATGGTCTCAAACTGGGCAGCAATGGTCAGGGAAGGGCTGGCCTCAGGCTTGCTTGATATAGACTCCAAATGGCCTTCCCCGGTGGCAATTTGTTCAGATCATTGGCAGGTTTTAAAGCTGTGTATTCACAGCAAAACCTCTGGGAAAAGACAATGAAAATTTTGTTCTTTGGCATCTCCATGAGGGAATCCATACTTTAGCTCAATCAGTAGCTACTAGAGTGATGGAGGAAATGAGATGCGAATCCCTTTCAGCGAGGGGGAAAGGGTATCTGTCCCTGAGTGCTTATGTCTAGATTCCGTGCCAGGAGCAGAAAAGCAAACAAATGAAAACGAACATGTTTTATTATAAAAAATGGCAAATAGGGAACGTTCTCCGAAACGAAGAAGAATAGAATAGTTCAGCACACTAAAAAATTGCTGGAGACAAACCCAAATGCATCCTATTGCATTTTCCCAGAGCTAGGAAGAAAGTAACTAGTTCATAAATTCCATCAGGAGCTTGGGGATTTTTGATGTAATGAGTTTTACAGTTTCAGAGGAGACTGCTTTGCTAATAATTATGTAACAGTAATTAAATCTGAAAAAGGCTGTACTCTAACTATGTTGATTTATTGCAGCTCCAACAAAGTACTCCTAGAGTGTGCTTTGGAGCGTGCACCTCCTCCCTCCAGTTTTCTTTAAATTCTCACAGAGCACTGGGTCACAGATGGTCTGAGATGCGATATTTTCCCTATTAAATTCCTAATAATCTTTTTCCGAGGCTGAGTCATGGAAGCCTGGGGATTTCTCATTTTAATTAGAAGGTTTAAGGAGCTAACTCTGTTTGAAATTTCCTCCTAGGAGATATGGGTGCAGGTGATCCCATTCAGAAGAATGACACAATATCAAGGCCAACATCTCATTTCCATATTAGATTACAGCTAGTTTGGCATAACTCCTGATCTGGATGCTGATGATGTGCCGCCTGAGCAGGAGGCACGAACTTTTACCATTTGAAAACAGGATTATTTTAGGATTATGTCTGAAGACATTTTAGGCTCTAGCTGGATGTTTCCTACCCTACCACAACGCTCCATCACCCTGTGTAGAAACCATTTAGAAATGTGAATTATTTATTAGTCTGATCGAAGCAATAAGTCTATATCATTTGGAAAGCAGTGCTGTTAAGGATGCTTATACAATGAGATTTACCATATTGTCCAAAGGGCTGATCCTCATGGTATTTAAGATATTAGTGTTTCAGATGGATTTTGTCTGCAAACATTATAAGCTATATAAACAGAGCATTCACCCAGCAAAATGTTTTATGTACGGCTTTAGCATTTGCAGTACGCGAAGAGCAATGTCCCACCCCTGCCATCCAAAGGAGGTTATTCTTAGGCGCTTATAGCTGAGTTTGATCATTTGTAAGAATTCCTGTTGTTTAAGAGTTAGTCTGGTGTACTATTCACATGTCCCTTGATAGTCTATTGTGAAAAAAACCCTGCTTCTTAGAAGACAGCTGTTGAAGTTTCGTCAGCCTACACTGTACAGCCAATTCCTGTGCTTTAGGAAAATAATGAGCATCTCTTATTCTTCCAGCGTGGCATGCAGTTGTCAAGAAGTCAGATGAGACATTATTTGCCTTTTATAACACTAGGTAGCTTCTCAGTTTTCGAAAGACAGAAGTGACTGTATTTTGGGAAAATAAAAAATCTTACCCACTCTAAGCTGCACCACTTAAACATGCTAAAAATAAGATTTTACTGGAAGTAGTACTGCAGCGTATAGACTTGGCTGTGAATAGAAGAAATAACCTTTTCCACATTAAATCCTGCCAGTTGTACCATCTCTATGAATGAGTTTTGATGAGCCTGAAGTTTTAACTTTGAAATGCATTTTAAAGATACTCTGCATGTAATTTTCAAAAGCTTGAGTTGTCATAAATTGCTTAAAAGGTTTAATTTATATATATAATCCATCCATTTGTATATGCAATTTTTATGCCCTTTGTTGCTGAAATGCTCTAGAGATCTGGGATTTAATTTAATGGCAGGTATTTCTCTAAAGCGTTGCAGAAACAAAAAAACAGAGACACAGAATAGTGCTTTAGACTGTTTTCCAAAGATCATATCCACCCTTACTGTCATATCACAGTCTGCAAATGCCCCACAAAGAGGGTTACTCCCAGTAAAGTGCTATGCCACTTGAGAAAGAAGAAGAAGCCATACTAGTAATGAGTAAGAAAAGCCAAACCTTGCCTGGGATATAGTGAGAAAGAAGAATTTGACCCAGCCCTAGATCGCACGTAATATTTTGTATATGACACATCAATGTGTGAACTGCAAACCCAGCCATTTTTCTGAATGCCCGTGAGCCCAGCCGATGCTGTAAGAATTGGCTGGATTTGGCCTCTTGCTTCACGATGCCTTTTGTGAAGCCCAGGAAGGAGGTGGCTAGCAGTAGCTGCCTTGCCAAAGCACTCACGTGGAAGCAGGTTGGCCTCTGTGCTGCATGTTTATAATACCATTCCTTGTAATAAGAAGGAAAGTACACCCAGTGCTGTAATTGTGTGGAAAATCCAATTGTGTTAATTTCCCCAAAACTGATGTAGGGAAAAGCAAGTACTGCTTTTCAGGCCCCATTCACATAACGGTTGAGCTGCAAAATGAACTCCTCAGTGGAGGGTCAGCAGAAAGCATGGGCAACAGCAGCTTTTTCTGAAGCGATCGGACTTCCAGGTCTGTTCTCCCCCTTGAAGGCCCAAAATATGAAAACGCAAGGAAAGGTAGATTCAAAATACTCTGTAAACCAAAGAGTTAAAGTGGCAGATGAAATCAGGTTCTGTAATGAGTTAAAGGGAAAACGTCTCTGAGTTCTGATTAATGACCAGGGACACCTAGAGCTGCTTTGCCTGTCTCAGCAGTACATGACTGGTGCAGCAGGGTAATGTCTAATAACTAATCTTTGACACTAGAATTAAGTCATTTTGCAAGAAAGCAGGTCATTAGAAGCTAAATTGAATTATAAGTAATACTATCTCTATGGAGGATTGTAAATTAATTGGTTTTTAACAATAACATTTCTGTATTTTATTAAAGCAGTGTAAGAATTCAGTGAAGAAAAGAATGTAGCAGATAAACAGGGCAGGTGTTGATGATGCAAATGAAATAGATGACAGATGGTTAGTAGCACGATCACTCACTGTGTGTGTATAATGGATAGAGGTAATCAAATTCCTTTGTGAATTGGTGACTTTCTTTACATCAAGAACTTTAACTGTGCCGTGCTTATACAGCTTCTCCTTAAAAATTAACTCCACTCCTTGTCATTATCTGGAGGTGCAGGACGCTCGTGCTTGCCTACTGTCACAAACAAAAGCCAGGCGTGCAAATAAAACCCCACCTGGGCAACCAGCTACGTTTGCAAAGTACTCATGGGACTCTGAAGAAGCATCTGCCATCAAAGAGCAGGCCACCCCCTAGAGCAGCCCAAGTGACTCCCAGTGTAAAGACTTTTCTCCAGCCCTGTGGATGAACTGCAAGGCTGAACATGAGCCCATGACGTGGGTGCTGCCCCCCAAACCCCAGTTCATGGTTCTGTCTTGGAAGTGACAAGTTAACACCACAGCAGAATAACACAAGTGTTGCTTGCTGACGGGTGCTAAGCTCAGCTCAGTCCAGGACCAGTATACTGGTTTTTGAGGGAGATTTATTTCATGGCACCACACAGCTATGTCTTGTGATTTGACATAGGCTGCAAGAGAAAAATCACCGGGATCTAGACACAGAGATGCCACAGCATTATATATCCCCACACACACACATGCAAACACACCCAGGGAAAAAGCAGAGAATGCTTGAGCCAGCACTTACTTTACAGAAAGCTGTCCTTGTTCTGAGCCAAAAAAAATGAGCAAAAATAATTGATCAAGGACTGCAGACACCATATCAGGAGCCAATCTATTAGCAGAGCAGTTTCCAGGATGAGTACGGAATGGGCTTCTGATGGCGTAGATGGGAAATATTATCTACACACGGCACTTTCTTAGCACTCTGCATTTCATCAAAACAAAGCCATCCCTTGTCCGTGGAAGTACTCTGCACACAGCAATGTTGGGAGAACCCCTGCAAGGTATTTCTAGGATCACTGGTGAGGCCAGGTCGACATTGTCTCAGTCCTTGCTCTTACAATTACAAGCATAGCGTCGCTGCACCAAGGCAGCCTCTAGCTCTTTAGCAGGGTGGTGTTATCAGGGTGTCATAAAAGGGTGGCATAAAAGGGCAATGTTCTTGTTTTTGTGGTCTAGCAAAGTATTCCCATAAGGAACTGCTCTGCTGAAGCACCTGCATTGCGCACCCCTTCCTCACTCTCAAGGAACAGAGGGCATGCCCGCAGGGGGAAAGAAGGGTGGCGGGATCCTCTGCAGCATCCCTCCGCCACAGCTAATTCTACTAAACAGCCAAAACCTCTCCTAAACTCCAAAAATGCTCGGAAGGCTCCATTTTCTCTAAGGCTAGAGTAGCTTCAGGGTCACAATGTCAGCTGCTTGTACCCTCCTCTGTCAGCAGAAGCCTGAGCCTGGATAAATGCAGATCACTCACCATACTTATGGAGAACTTCGCAATATGATGATTTTTGTCCAAGTGCTAAAATATTTTGGTGATGGGTGTCCCACTGCACACACAGAGCTGTGTAAAGCATTGGAAATCTGGACAAGATATTTGATGATTTGTTTAAAGTATGCAATATCTGTTACATTTTACTGAGGCATGTAACTTTTTCATATTTTGGATATTTGTTCTTGAAACCTTGACTGTGGAAAATGAAAAATTAAATTAGCTAACAAAGTACCAAGGAAAAGATTTTTTTCTGGTTTACCTCTTTGTAGCAGAAACATACTTATTCAGTTTCTATTACCAACAGTACCCTATATGAAGTCAAGGAAAATAACTCATGCAACTGCATTTGTTTGAGTCAACATGGAAAAGTGAGATGGTCACCTTTCGATAGAAACAAATACACTTTCTTTGGCTGTTAAGAAAGCCATTGAAGCATCAAAAAAACCAAACCAAACCAAAACAAACATGGTGCATGGTAAATACTGTGCTTGAAGCTAAGTGTCAAGAATTCTAGCAAGCTTCTGTGATGAGAGTACAGACATACATGGATGCTAAAGAAAGTTTACTACAACTTATATTAGGGAATCAAAATACTTCTCTATGTTAGATGACAGCATGTTATTAAGTATCTTTTGTAATATATCAAGAATACAGTTCCTGACATTGATTTCAGGCAGAATATTTTCTCCCCCAAAACACCACATCTACTCCCTATTCAAATGAAATTGTAGCAGGTTGCTCTATCATTAGAACAGGGGAGATGCATGCACAGTCCAGAGATTACCAGATGCAACAAAAGACTGGAACTACATTCAAGACCCCTTGATGTTTCAGTTTATTCATGCTGTATTTCTGTTTTATGATTCTTTAATATTATACAACCATTATTTTGGTTTATTCATGTCTATACTTATGACTGACACCTGCAAACAATTTAACAAAGTTATTAGGGAATTTTATTATTTTTCCTATGGGAAAACTGCATATTTCACAAAGGAAAGAATATGTGATGATATTATTTATTTTGGGGAAGGCAAAACACAGAACCTTCATGTTGTTAAAGAAACTATGCATAAACCCTTCAATATCTTAAGTATTTGGAATAAAGAGAATATTTGTTAGTGAATAAAAAAAAAAGCCATTTAGAAAATATTTTATCACTGGCTTTGAATTATATCTGCTTAGGCATCAAATCTTTGTTGTTGCTATTGTTGCTTCTGCCCCTTGCCTGCCCTGCAGAGACAAAACAGCAAAGAATGAGCTTGATTTTTCCTTTTTAGGAAGCAGCATTGACAACAAATCTCAAAATACATAGGCAGGGTGTTAACCCTAACTCTGTGTTAAGTCTAACCTTGAATGAAAAGCTGTGGCAGGGGAAAATTTGGCCTATTGCATTTTCACCGCTGATGATGGTTAACAACTAGAGAAGGTATTTGGACTCTTGGGTAGCAGGCTGGGCTTACAAGAGTATTTCTTATAAAAAATATTTTATAATGTACACAATACAGAAACTAGCAAGGAACAAAACTGCATGCAGGAAACATGCACACACTATTTTTACGATCAAGTTTCTGAGCTGAAGAATACCTTAAAATGAATGAGGTTAGATCCCGTATATAGGCATTTAGCTGTCTTGTGCTTGACCTGTTACTCACAGGCAAATACAAAGAAAGGTACCAAAACAGATAAATACTGTGTATGACCAGGGGTTTCTATGTGGCTGTTAAGAAACAAATAAAAGTTGTAAAATAAGATCCCTGTGACCAGACGAGGTCCAGGTATACACTCCAAGCTAGCTTATCAGAAGCCAAGCCAATAAAGTATTTGACTATTGCATGTGTTAAAATAGCATTTTACCACCACTATTTTGACAAACTGCTGTGCAGTCATTTTATACAGATGAAAGACCTTAGAATCACTTCCCACCGGGGTAAGAGTCCTCTCCTGTGGGGACTGGAACTGTCCCCATGCTAGTCAGAAGCTCCTTTAGGAGGCCACACAATTAGCTCTGCATCATCCAGGGTTCACATTTCTGTCTTGGCACCTAAACTTACTGAAATTTGTGAAGAATTACATGCTTAACAGGAATAAGAATTTGAATATTCATTGATTTTAGCTGCTTCCTCACCCCCACCCCACCCTCCTGCTTCCTCTAGGGTCATTTTGACAAAGTTACAGATTCCCAAAAGCTGACAACATACTGCAGGACACCTCAGTCATGCATTTCATATGTATTTTAGCATCTATGGTAGGCTTTCAACTCCATTCCCATACTTCTTTGAGACCACCAGAGAAAACTCATATTGATTTATATGTTACATCTCACCACCCTAGGGTTGAGGAAGGGAGGAAATATATCCTATATAGTTAAAATAAATTAAGATAGACTTCAGGTGAGTAACTGTCCTGGTTTCATCTGGGATAGAGTTAATTGTCTTCCTAGTAGCTGTATAGTGTTATGTTTTGAGTTCAGTACGAGAAGAATGTCGATAACACTGATGTTTTCAGTTGTTGCTAAGTAGTGTTTAGACTGAAGTCAAGGATTTTTCAGCTTCTCATGCCCAGCCAGCGAGAAAGCTGGAGGGGCACAAGAAGCTGGGAGGGGACACAGCCAGGACAGCTGACCCAAACAGGCCAAAGGGGTATTCCATACCATGTGATGTCATGCCCAGTATATAAACTGGGGGGACTTGGCCTGGGGGGGGATTGCTGCTCGGGAACTAACTGGGCATCAGTCGGCAAGTGGTGAGCAATTGCATTGTGCATCACTTGTATATTCCACCCCTTTTATTATTGTTACTATAATCATTATTAGTTTCTTCCTTTCTATTCTATTAAACTGTTCTTATCTCAACCCACGAGTTTTACTTCTTTTCCCGATTTTCTCCCCCATCCCACTGGGTCGGGGGAAGTGAGTGAGCAGCTGCACGGTACTTAGTTGCTGGCTGGGGTTAAACCATGACAGTAACCTCTATCTATCCCTGCGTATGCTGTGATAAGTGAGTCTTTAGAAGAATAGCAGAAACGCCAGATTAAATTTACCTTTTTAGAATACAAATCTCCTCTGGCATTACTGGTGGTGGAAAGCTAAAACACAGAGGAAAGTTAATGAGGAGGAGAAATACCCTTACAGCATTTTTGTTTCTTAACTTTTCAATATTCCAGCTACCAAAGAGGATCTAGAGAAATAGTGTGATCATCAGTTGCTTATTCATCAAAACCCTTACTCTGTGGGGAGGTGGGAAAAGGAGAAAACAGAAGAAATAATAGCAAAGATACCTTTAATTTCGCTGATTCGAGGAATCCAAAATATCAAAAGAATCCCTATTTCCTTTATAAATTACATTGGCCTTTTCTTTGAGGTATTTTGGAAGACCCAAGAGCTCTCTGGGGTTAAAATAATGGTCTGCATTCAGAGAGTTGGATGCATCCCTATTCCAGTAGCAAATCACAGAGTAACTTGCATTTACGCTCTGCAGCAGTTGCAAGGATGAGTAATTCTGCATCACTTCTCTAGTATGCTCTCTTCAATGACAACTAAGCATCTGTGAGGTGAAAAAGCACCAAACAATCACTTTTTCACCTTGACCCCTGCCACGCCCACGGAACTTGCCCTTGCACTGAAGCGTTACCATCATACTGGTCTTAGTCTTCTCACTAGTGGTAGGCAGCAGTTAGTTGCGTTTTGAGATAGGAAGAGCAAAAAACCACTTGCGTCAAAGGCTTGTTCAGAGGGATTTTGGCTGCCCGTGAACTTCAGATGGAGGAGACTGAAGGCATTTGCCTGTGGGCTGGGAGAGTGCCAGCCACAGAGCAAGGGCTGGACACTGGGAGACAAAATGAGACACAGCTCTGTAACCTGCTACAGGCTAATGGACAAAACTGGACAGAGCATTTAAAGCAGGCTCTTGGGATCTCCTAAACCAGCAAATTTTTAGAAACAGTTTTAAATTTTCTAAGTATGATTTACTTTTTAAAGCTGTTACTGAGAAGTAAGTGTCTTTTCATTTCAGCTTGTTTTTCTACTCAGAAAGCACATAATTTCTGTTACATTAACCTAATTCTGTGGCTGTTACATTATGCATGCTAGATAATGAACTTCCCATGTTTGTTTTTAACTGAAATTTTGGAATAGGAATCCACTATTGAACAGCTATCTTGTAAGTATCAAACATCACCTCTTCTGCTACGGTCAAAAGACTCGACAGCTGCCCTAATAGTGCTTAGGATTTCAGATAGAAAGTGGCATTTGCTGCAGTCCACGGAGCTTCTCAGGATTTCACTGGGCAAGGACAGAAAGAAATGGCTGCCACGGCTTTAGGGGAAAGCAAATCACCAAGAAAAGGGAAGTGTTACAGTAAAGGAGACGTTCCTTCCCACAGAGAAGAAAAAAAAACCCCTCTCCTTAGACATGTGAGAGGCTTTAATGAGAAAACAAAAGTCAAAGATATGGAAAAATGGACGCAAAAGATTTGTTATGAGCTAGACCTAAACCATTTCCAGAAAAAATTGGCAGTCAAAGTAGCCAGCTGAAAAGATTGTGTCTGCCTCTCAGCAACCATGTGGCAACCAAAGGTGATGTTAGAGCTGCACAAGCCGTAGAAAAGCTCATTTGTTCCTGAGAAAATCTGTAACCTAAAATTAGCAGTAGACAGCACAATCCAGTGGTACAGCATGCATATGTGATCCGCGATGTCCGTAATGCAGTCACTCAAATATCTGACGGAAGGATTTTGAGTTGCTTTCACAAGAGCTTGACTGTCGCGGAGGAGGCGGCTGAAAGGAGAGCCAGCATAGCTACTGCCATAGGGAACTGCACGGGAGATGGGATGGAGAAGGTGCTGTGGGAAAGACCCAGACAGCAACTGGGCAAGAAACACATGATAAGCCCCAGCAGAAAAACAAGCATCTGCACTGAAGCGCAATTATAAGCATTTCAGCCTCTGCACTTGTTGATAATGAATAAGGGGAAGTTGCATGATACTTGTGCTGTTCAGAAATGACTGGAAGCTAAGCAGCTCCTTACAGGCTGTATCTGAGTGGTGGCTGCTCAGCACAGGGAAATGCAAGCCTCTGTGTAACACAGCCACTGGGTTCGACGCTCTCATAGCAGAGTCTCATAAGGGACAGTTCCCCACAACATTCTCCTTGTCAAACTTAAAAATAACACCAATTGATCAATATGAACATAATACACATCTGCGGTTGCTTATAAGCAACGTGCTGACTCAGGTGGAAACATTCAGTTGCAGTGGCACATGGACCTCCTCATCCACACGTGACTTTCGGGAGGCAGCAACAAGAAGTGCTCAATCTACCTCCCTGCCCTGGGGCTCAGCTCTCACAGGCATCACTGCTTTGGCTTAGTCTCAGGGTCTCTTGATAGAAACAACCTATATGGTGCCTTCACTGCTCTGGTGTTTTGAGGAGCTGCCACAGGTTTTTCCACAGGACACCTGCAGCTGGTGGGAATGGAAGCTTCATGCAGCTGGAGGGCTACCTCATACGCTATTCCCATCATCTGCAGCTACAGCCTCCTGGTGTAGACACACACAGCATTGCTCCTTGGAGAAATGACAATACCCAGGTGGTCAAATCATACCAAGCATCAGTTTTTCTGATCTTTATTCTTTCCGTATCTCTACATCTCCACTGTGCCTGACATCAGTGTCTAACCGTGCAGACATTGTGCTCTGCAGCCGTCAGTTGAACAAAATGTCAGCAGGTGATGATTCATGCTTCATTGGTGCTGCTCTATAATTTAACAGCAGTATATACAAATTAGGTCTGCCTCCACCGTCTTTTTTTAAGAGAGGCAATATTATTTTGATGCTGTTTTCCAGCAACCTCCGTGGTAGTGGTTAAGGGAGAGCAGCAGTTACTGGTGAAGTGAAGTGAAGAAATGGCTCACGCTTGCTTGTGATAATTCATTTGTGGAAGTTACCATGCCAGATAGAAAATGTATAAGGCATAGATTCAATATGAACAAATATCTAGCTATGAGATCTTCTAGTAAAACATCTTGGGAAAAAGAACATCAGATTAAGAGAAATACCTAGTTTTCCCCTTCTAACTTAGATAAATGTATGACTATTTTCCATGCAGATGTATGACTGCATTTTCCCTGCAGATGTACATCTACTTTGGTGTCGTCCCCCCCCCCACTAGGTTCAGCAATTTTTCTTAAAATTAGGCTATATTTCTGGCATCAACAACAACTTCCAACTTTTATTTTGTGAGCTCAGTACAAAAGAACTCTTATATCATTTATATTTTTCAGTTTCTAAGAGACCTTCATTATACCACTTGAGAAAGATAAGAGCACCTTCCCAGTACCTTTAAGCAAAACTCCATTTTGTACTGAGACCTTTTTCGAAACTAGTAAGAGGAGCAGGGAACATGCTGTTAAGCCCACTATGTTTTAACAGTGTTACTTGGTTTTGCTGGGCCTTCTCCCAGTGCTGGCCAACTGCAACCCACATGGCAATCAAGCTCAGAGTTTTACAGAAAAGTATTTAAATGGTTTCTCTTGGGACCTCTTGGGACTTTGCTTCATCATACTCTTTTCAAATGCTGAATATGGCATATCCACAGCTACTATATGCCTCCCAGATTGGTATCGTATTTACAATTATAGCTGGGGGGGGGGGGGGGGGGGGGGCAAGTCTTGTACCATTGCAGGGAGATAGGGAGAAAAGAGGAGGAAGAGAAAAATGCCAAGCCAGGGATGGGTGATTTTTCAGAGTCAGTTTCAGTAAAAGCTGATCCCTCATAAATGACAAGATGAAATTTTTTGCGCCTGGTTACCTCTGGGAGATCAACATTTACTGACACCAACTCCAGTTTTCACATCCACCTACTAAGACCTAAACCTCTTCTTCTGCTTCAGCATGCTGGTAATCCACCTTGCCAACAACTAGCTACAAATCTCCCATTCAGATCACAGTATTATAAGAGAGCAGAAACAATAGCCTGAGAAGCGACAGTGAACAATTCAGTGTTGGAAATACTTTGACAATAAGCATAAACTCCTTTTTTTAACTGTTTCAGCCACTCAAGTGTTTGATTTACAAATACTCACCATACCTGGTTTTAAATACCTTATTCAAGGTTGTTGGATCAGGTAGCTAAGGAAGACACTTAATCCCTCCACCACATGTGGTGTATATTTTAAGTCTCCATATTTGTCATTATTTACATAACAGTTCATGTAAATCTGGAAAACATTAATAAACCTAGCCTTTTAGCACTACTCTCCAGATACAGAAGACAGCATTTTTTAAATCCAAAAAAACCATAAAGCTAAAATAAACTTGTTCCTAAGGACTAAGAAAACCCCCAATGTCTTTGGAAATGCCGCTCCGTCTCTCTTTCAGCTTGTTACCAAAGAAGAGCAGATTTTGAATGATTAGCCCCAATGAGTGAATTGCCTGCTGGGGTTTATAACACTAAAACACGTTTAATTTATAAATGAAATGTTTTTTCAGCTTGCTGTCTCAAAGCAATCCCCATGCTCTGCTGTCTTATGAAATATCAAGCTTTAACATGTTGCTGATGTTTTATACACACTGACAGTCTTGTTTACTAAATACACGTATCGTCAATTGTGTTATCCCTAACCACATTATAATCTCTATTTACACCAATCTAATTGGTACTGCCGCTAAGCATTATCAGTATTAGTAACAGCAACTAAAGCATGGAAAACACAGCAAATGTTTCCTCAGCTGAAGGTCACACTCTCTGTTGACCTGCTCCCCCCTTTATGTCATTGAATTTAGGGGAGCATGAACAGAGAAGTGCAAGACAAGACTGAATTTGCAGCTGATTTTGTACTGTGCCACTTCTCAAAGTCCTGCCCTGCTTCAATCACAGGCAGCTTCATGCACAAAGGATTTATGTGCAACTCCATTGCAAGCAAAGACCTACTCCAGTTTGACCCAAAGCCCATTGCAGTCAGGGAAGGTCCACTCCCCCAGTCTGTACCAAGCCCTTACTGTCCATAGCACATTTGTAATTGTTAACCAGCAGCAGTATCAGCTAAAGCTGTTTGAGTAGAAAACCCCTAGAATTTCATAGGTAATAAGAGCCCTTTTTATAGAAAAGTCAGAGAAATAAGGTTCCCCACTGTACTTTGTAGGACATTTAAAAGAAACTACAGAAACGGTACCATTCTTTATTAATTGTTAAGTGGTTTTGAAAGAGTAGTTTCTAGGGGGCCCCATTTAATTTCTAAACAGTCCCACTGGGTTTCATCTCTTCTGAATTCCATGGGGAAAGAAGAGATAGAAATTGCATTTAAAAAAAAAAAAAAAAAAGGTAAATCTGACAACAAGAGGGGAAAACATCTTACAAGCACTGTACCCTCCCCAGGAAAAAAAAAAAAAGTAAAAAGGATGATTTAAACAAAAATTAAGGACAACTCACATTTGAATATTATATCTTTGGGCACAGAGCCAAATGCAGATGCATCTAGCCATGTTTTGGACCGAGGCCAAATTCTCTCAGTCCCAGTTGTTCAATTTTATAGCGAGTGAACAAAAGGGGGGGGGGGGGTTGATATAATATGGTCGTTTGGTAACCAATGTTTGGGGGCTTGTTAAGGTGCAAGTGAGGGTGTTTATGTGAAAGGAGAGCATAAAATTAACACTGTGTTCTTCAAACCAAAGGATGATCTGTGTCATGTAGCACTGTATTTTGTGATTATTTCCGATAGCAGCAGGGCAGCTCAGTGCAATGATTTACAAGTGAAGACATTGTGTCAATCCACTGGGTTTCACTTCACGACCATCTTGAGAAAAATCAAATCTGGACACGATATGCAGTGACAAACCCAAATATACCGCAGCAATTGTGTTTCTATCTACAGGCAAACAAACATCTACAACAATGTTTTTATTCTTCTCTCATAGAACTGCTAAAACAAGTCAAACCTTTAGCAAATCCTGACATTTGGGAATATTAATATGCTGATATTGGGGTTTTGCTCCAAACTGCAATGCGTTCACCAGGCCTGACCCAACAGACGGGAAGGGAGCTGGACAGCTCTGATTGGGACGGAGCAGAAAAGGCAATTACTGGCAACGCGAGGGACACACGCCCTCCCTCTCCCCTCCAGCCACACTAATGTATTTCACGGTGTGGAGGATCACTGAGTGGGGAAGCGACAGCTGCAGAGGCAGCACCAGACACCACAGACCCATGGGATATTAGCAGGTACGTTAAGGCTGATCCTGTCGGCGTTAATTTCCTGGCTGTCCTCTCTGCAATGTGAAACTCTCCCTGGAAGGGTTTTGGGGCAGCAAAGGGGAGGCTGTTCTGGCGGGTACCCAAAATGACTGGGACCAATTGAGGTGACAAAGGGCCTCTGTGCCACCAGCCCAGACCTCCATCGCTGTGACAGTTTGGGCCGACTTCTCCTCCAAGGGTGGAAAAGAAACCCTCCCTCTCAATCCCTACTGGGAAACTAGTGAGAAGCTCAGTTAAGTGAGTAATAGTAATGATTAATAATCCTGGGGATTTGTAGCTGTAGGAAGTTAGAATAGCTGGCTGGAGGGAGAACAAAGAGCCTTTGATGTTTGGGATATTAACAGTCGCCAAAAAAACCCTCTACGAGGGGAAACGCAGAGTCCCAACTTCCATGGTTGCTCTTGGGCCAACTGGAGAAGCAACACTACAGCCAGAGGGTAAGGATGGGCATTGGAGCACGAGTGGAAAGAAGACCAACCCATTATCCAGGGCTGGCTCTGACTCCAAATTACCCTCCCGTAGAGGAGGACAAGGGCAAGGCCAGCCCATCCATCACTGCCATCACTAGCCCCAGTGGCTCAGTAACGCCTGCGACACATCCCCACTCACAGGCAGAGACAGCAACAGGTCTTGGAGGACCATTTTGAGAGCTCTCCAGGCTGTTCTCGGACACACTTGTCTAAGCCTAAATTCAGCTTGAGTGCAGGCGGCTGCCTCACAGTTGAAGTCAATGAAGTTGCACCCACCTACACCGGATCTGAATTGACTCTATGAATAGATATGTACAGGGTAGGATATTCAAATTCTGTGGTTGCCAAAACTAGACATCTGTGTCAAAGCATTTGACAAGTGCACTGATATATGTCAGCAAATTGCCTGAGGTACTTGCTAAAAAACTACAGTAACTTTCTCATCCTGAAATACTTCATCTGCACAATGATTAGAAAATGGCTACAAAGGCAAAATGCTAATAACTCCTGCCTAAGAATTTAACTGTATGCTCATATTCAAGAAACGAGACTGCAACTTAAATTTTGTTATGTTCAAAAGAAAAAAAAAAAGAGTAAAACAAGGTTTGAATACAGGACCTTCAAAAGCAGCTCTACATGCCAAGGATCTTACTGGGATCTGATGGTGAAGAAATACTTCTGTAACTTATCAACTCAGCCTGTAATCACTGCAGGAAAGTCAAGACTATCACGATCATCAATTCCAGGGAGCAACCTCTGTGCAAAGTAACATTGATGGGTCAAGAGCCCTGTCCTGTTCTCTGGCTTAATAACAGATCTGTGCACCAGATTGGTGCTTGAGGAATCCATATGCTGACATTCTGCCTTGCTTGCCTCAGCCCAGGCTGCGCTGCTCGTCGCTGGCATATCTGGACACCACATTCAAGCAAGAAAAAAAGCCAAATTGAAAAAGAAAAAAAATCCCATTCTGTCTCCTTTTATCATCATGGGAGCTCAGAGCTTCTAAGGCATGGAAAGGGACATGAGCAAATTTTGTGGAAAGGAATACCCGAGACAGGACATCACCTCTGTTTTGCAGGCGAGGAGGGGTGTAGTTTGGATTCCAGCAAGACACGATATATATGTTCTGTTTTGAAATGAAGATTGCTTTACTCATACATCAGTAAGTGCGAGCTGTTAGAGAATACCAAAACAGCCCATCCAGGTCTTTGATCATTAGGATTTGTATTATAAATATATATTTTTATTTTTCCACTGGCAAAAAACCCCTTAACTTGGAATTGCTGCAAAACCACAATTCTGGGCTTTTCTTATGCATTCACTGATTAAACATTCAAGAAAAAAAACCAAACCAGCAGATATTTTGAACCCAGCCTGAATAATTAAACAAATTATGTAAAAATAAAAATAAAAAGAGAGTCACGGGGAATAATTAAGAACAGGAGCGTATTTTATAAAACAACTGAGATAAGGTAGTTCTCCAAAACCAAGCACAAACAGAAGACAGTTTTCCTAAGAATATGAACCCAGCTGGAAAAATTTGGTTAGAAAGTCTTTAACAGTCCTGAGGAGCAGAGCAAATTACCCCGGTGCACTGCAGTTGTGACATGGCTGTATTTATTCTGAATAACAGGTAGCATCTCTTCACAGCACTGACAGTATTTGACATCAGTTTATTTAGAGCTGCATTGCACAGGATAGCTGTATTTCAGAATTTACTGTAGCTTGAGTTATGCTACTCTGATAGCTGCAAGATTTAGTTCAGTAATTTTCTGCAATTGGCAAATAGACAGAAACAGCACAATTTAACATTTATGAATTGCCAATCTCCTCATATAAATACTATAAGGAATGCTGCAATTATCAAATTATCTAAAGAAAGTAAATTGCAATTTGGGATGCTGCTTATTTGTTAAAGTGATTTATAAACGAGCATAAGCACATTGACTTAAAGAGTCTAATCCAGTGACTCGACAAAAAAGTTACTCCGCCTAGCACAGGTGTTTTCATAATTGTGGTACATTCGGAAATTTCAACGTGTTTAATGGACCTCAAACTAACCCTTCTTCTTGAGATCCTTGATGGAGAAGTGCCTAGGAGCCTTCTCTAGAGTCAGAGGTAAAATGCAATCATCAGCCACATACATCTATATATCAACTATAACTTGTTTGGCTGGCTCACATTTGGAGTTTCACTGAAGTTTAGCACAAGCTGAATTCAACACCCTAGTTTCTGTGATTTGGCCCATTAAAACCACTCTTATCAAATAGGTTACACTCACTACAAGATAAAGAAAGCCTTCAATTACCTTCCTTTCTCTTGCCTACAGCAAGAGCACCTCCTCTTCCCCCATCCCATTACCAGGGCTGCTCAGAAGCACTTGAGCAGGCAGCAAATTTAGGACACAAGAGCAGAGGTGCAGACAGAGTTAGCCCTAGTTAACTCACATGAAGGGAAGTTTCTGCATATGAAAGGAGTTGTGTGAGGTGAAACCACTTATGCCCTGAAATTTGACATTCATTGCTTAAATATTGGATCAAGCCCACAATTTGGAAAGAATCAACAAGCAGAAAAGCTCGAAACTTCTTTGAGCCACAGACACACAGAAATGTATATAAATGCCAAATGTATACAATAAGATGGAATGTATTTAATGTAATAAAGAACATATATAAACATACATAAATAATTACATTTCCTATGCTAGCAGAAATACCTTATCTACAAGGACAAGCTAAGAATTTCAGTGGAATGCACTGACACATTTTCATCTATTGTTTAGTTACACAAAAGCTTTTCTTGGAGAACTATAGGTGAGAATCCATATATGCCATTTTAACCTGATCCCAGAAACAGAGCAGCAAGAATTTGACAATTTAGCAAAAAGTACTTCCATTCAATCTCTTGCGTTGCTTTCATCACTAAAGTATCAGAGCACTTTCCAGTAGAGCAGTAAGCAACATGGCTAGCTTGTCACACATTTGTTCTTTCTTCCTCTCCCCAAGGGGACAATTGCATGTGGTGTTTTGCTTTTTCTTGCACATGCAGACTGCTGGGGAAAATTTTTGCTGGAGAAGCTAGGGTGAAAGACTTGTGTTAGTGTCAAAGATGATAAACTCTGCAATGGTACTTCATCTTTGTGCAAAAGCATTAAACCCATGCAGAGATTGACTTCGTCCTTCGAGTAAAATCATCTTTTAGCCTTACATACAAAGTTGTTCTCTCTTGTTGACGTACCCTCAGTAATTACTGCATAGAGCACCTGATGACAGCTGAGTCATCAGCACTGTAAAAATACAAAGTATTGGTGAAAACGTGGTCACTGCCATCCACCAGAATTCTTGAAAGTCTAAGCTGGACTTTTCTCCATTAGCAGACACACTAATTTATGTAATGAAATGTTGAAACCACTTACTCACCAAGAAGAGCCTGTCAACATTTTTCCAACAAAACTCTTCCAACAGAAAAAACTGGCGTTCTGACTAAAATTAAATTTTTACAAAAAGTATCTACTTTCTAAGGAAATTTTGCCTGCTTGTTGAAAAAATAAAAACATGAAAACTTTTTGAAGCCCATTCTCTGAAAAGTTCTAGTCACAGGCATAAACTTAGCTTCTTTTCACACATCTTGACAATGTTTAGATCTGTTGACAGTGTTGTTATCAAGAAATGCCGAGGGGACACGGACAGAAATCTGTTTCATGTAGCTCATTTAAGTTAATACCTTCTCCTACCGTTTGCTATCCCAGCACAGCCAGTATGTCCAGAAATAGATGGAAACAACCGCGTGCAAAGGGTGGCTGGTGATAAATCCATCAAAATTAAAATTCAAGGTTCAAAAACCTTGACAACAGGAGGGATCCAGATTTGAATCTGACAGCAAAATGAAAAGAGCAAAATTTTTCTAGGGGATTTAATCCTAGAAAGCTGCATCACAACTGGGTGCAGGTTGCCACTGCTCTTCTAGAGGACCGAGAGGCTTGCTGTCACCTTTGGGGACTCACTCCCGTTAGGCTTGTGACACCCTGCTCCTGCAGCTTGAGGCAAGGAAGAGTATTAGGAGAATACCTTCTTCCAGAGGACCGGATCTAGCACCGGTGCTGAAGCCTGGAAATCAGTTTTGGCCTTTTCTATTCAGGGTCTAAAAAAATCTCTAAATTTCTTCATTAAGATCTCAGATTCAAAGTAAGTCCATCTCTAATTTAATCAGCAACTACCTGCCAAATTTATTCTAACATAATAGTGCTCAAAATATCTCTTTTTTTTTGTTAAATTTGCCTGTTAACTAGTATCATAATAGTCTATTTTAAATTGCTTATAAAAATATAAAAACAGCAACAAAAAAAACAAGTGAAAAGCTCACCACCAACAAAAAAGGCTTTACCTTCTTCTAAGTCTTCCATGCTAGATGACCATTCTGAGACTCAATCTTCTGGAAATTTTAGGTAAACACCCTCTATAACTCCAAAGCCCAGGAGCCTGGAGAGGAGGGAGGATACCTTTGCCCATGGAGACAGTCATACCACAGGATCAAGGGTGCTGACCACAAAATAAAACCAGATGAGACCAGGCCCTGGGGTCTTATCCCCTTCTTTTCAACCTCTTATCAGCTCTCCTCGCAGCTCTTGCCCTATCAGGTGTGTCAGTCATTCAATCAGGTTGCACAGCTTTGGGGCTAATTGAGTTCTCAGGCTCTCCTTAACTTTTTCACCACCACCATGCTGTTAGTGCTGCACAAATGAGGTTTAGTCTCATAGGAGCTCCCACAGGCTCTAAACACAGAGCTATATACTACAATCTCCTTTCTGGAGATGTAAATTATTTATTTAGAAATAAAAAGGTAACAACTGAGTGCCTTGAATACAAGAGGTCAAGAATTGAGAATAGATTTGCTCTTCACTAAGTCACCTGGCGTGGAGAGTGCCTAGCATCCACACAACGCCTCTGTTGTTCAAGTATGTTCCAGTGTTGTGTCTTGCTGGTCTTTTCCTGAATACGAGATTACATTGTATATGTACACTGTGCTTGGTCAAAAGTGACAGAAACATGTTTAAGTAAGCACTAGCCAACACTTCCAGATGCCAAGCAGAAATGTTAAAAGTCAATGCTGAAAAATGAAGTTATGTGAAACCTTTTCAAGAAAACTCTACAAGCATTCATAAGTTGTGCAGCTTCTCAAACATCTCTTCAGCCAACATTGTCCTAAAGCCGTGGGTCACCACAGAAGAAAATGCAAGGCCATGTGTAGTGAAAGGCAATTGAGGGCTTTACCTGTCACCTGTTATGTCTGTTGGTCAAGTATTCTGCCTTACATTTTGGTAATACCTGCATATGGAGATTCTGCAGAGAGAAAACTTACGTCCTCATGGGACAAAGGTACACCTTCCACTGTTTTTGGAAGGCATCCTGCGGGGAGAACCTGGAGCTGAGACTGATGTACCCAAAGTAAGTTTCTTCAGTGTGGGTTGCATTATTCCATGTTTCGAAGGAGGATGGGATGCACCCTTTCCTGACAAAAGCATTGCGTGTTTTGGCTGTGAGCAGCACCAGTTCTTCAAAACCTTCCTTCTTATCAGCCAGGGAAGAGCAGACTCATATATTTGATATTTTCAGTACAATCTCTTTAAGCAAGCCCTGAAACTGCACGTGAGTAAATGTATTAAGCCCCAGGAACGCAGATAGGGAAGTGAAGACATCAGTTCTGTGATTTTTTGTATCTGCATTCCTGTCAGCACGAATGCTGAAATCTCTGGAGGTAAAAGTCTGGAGTATTTCACCATCATTGCCAACAAGGTATCAGTAAACTCCATTATGAACCCTCTGGGGACACAGTAAATGAACAAAAATGTATGTTAGCTTTGGCTCTGTTTTCTATTGTTAGATGAATGAATTAAATCAAACGTGTCTGATCTGAAGGACCGCTTGGGTTTTAAAGTTTGAAGGGATGATAAATGAAGTGTAGCATTCCTTTCTCTCTTCTCTGAGTTTGTGACTAGCCTAGCGGCCCGCTGAGAGAAGGGAGGCAAAGGGAGAGACAAGGAATGGACTAACACTGGGTTTGCAGTGTCTTCTGCCAGGGTGTCTGTGATAAAAACCGTATCACATGTGTTATCTCTGAGAAGTCTGCATATTGTTTGGCAGAAGGTAATCTTGCATTCATACAAATGTCTTTAGTGGGGATAAGTGATATAATGTTCTTCAATCAACTATATGAAATCATTTCCAAGCCTCGATGTCCACACTTATAAATACGTATACACGTAAGACTGGTCTGACTCAGGCACCTTAGCTATGTTCTTTCACTGAATATCCCTATGAAAGAGCCTCTCTCTGCTGAATCACAGACGGAGCCTACGGAGACCATCTTCCTAACTGTGTCAGTAGGTTTAAGGTCCCTAACTGCAATTTCTCATGCATTTTCTTCTATCACCTGCTTTTCTTGAATGCAGTTGGGTTTATCGATGGCATGTTTGGAAAGACAAAGTCCTGCAACAACTTCAGAAGAGGAGCCTGCCCCATATGCCAGTACCCAAGGTCAGCTGCTAGGCTCCCCAGTTCTTCAGGGAGATGAGTAACAGTGGTAGTTGAAGGCAGCAAGGTCCAGTGAGTCTGAAACTAGTTGGGAATGCAAGAAGCCTGGATTTTATTCCAAATCTGTCATTGAATGTTGTGTGACTGACCTTAGCCAAATCTTTTTTACCTCTCATTAGCTCCTTTTCTCTCCTACTCATTTTCTATCTTACCTTTTCATGGTATAAACTCTTTGAGATAGGAGCTGTAGCTCTTTACGTACAGAAAACCAGGAGACCTAAGCTGGCCATTACACAATTAAATCACAAATACAGCACTTTGGTTCTTTCATATGTACATGTAATTTTTAAACACTTTGCAAACAATTATTTAAATCTGCTTTTACAGAGTAGTAAACTGACACAGGACACTCAAGTGACTAGCCTTAAGTTCTGAGAATCGGTGGCAAACTATGGACTACAGCCTTGAAATCCTGGCTGGTAACCACATGATACAGTCCTTGTTCTCTTTGTATGGAGTCTGCTAAGTTGGAATTACTCTATCCTTTCCAGTGACATACATCCAAAGTGCTTGATAAAAAAAATCCTCTAAACTTATATAACAAATGCACAAATGTATTTTAGCTCAGAAGTATTACGGATCCAGAGTTGTCTTTACATGTCACAATCACATTTTCTTACCCATGCTTTTACCATGTGTTGTAAGCATATGGCATGTTGGCAATGCATGACAAGAATGCACAAAGTATGGTGTCAAAAAAAAAAAAATCCTACCAAGAAGTTTGAGAAGCTGCCTACTACTCTATTTGCTCTTGAATAAGTCAGGCACCTTCTAAAGTACCCATTTTCTTGTAACCTGAAGGCTCTCTCAACTATTGCCAGACACTTTTATTTTCATACTGAATAGAAACATGCAGCTCTAGAAGGGGCTTGGTCTCTTGCTGACAATAGATAAAGATTAAATCATCAGTTGGTTTACACCAGTGGAGAGTATAAGCCATCTAATCTACCAGGCTCCCACGTTTTCCTCATGGGCACAGGAATCCTGGTTTTGACTGCCTGTGTGCAACACCAAAGCTCTGCTTCTACTATTCATTCACTGGCTAACACCTTCTATTTTCATTATTCAGTGGATGAAACAGACAATTAAAGTGCTACTTAACCTATACTACTAAATTAAATAGGGCAAAGGAAACTTCCCTGCCACTGAAAGCTGAATGTGTAATTCTTGGAACAGTCTGCAGTCCAGTTTTGGCCCAGACCAACCAGCACCTCCTCAAACCACTCCTCAGCATGATTCAATTATTAATAATGTGGATGTAGGCTTCACTGTGACAGATGGCCTTGGGGCCAGGGAGTAGTCATGTCACTACTAGAGACATAGACAATATGAAAGAGCTGGTGGCATCTGATCTGAAATCCTAAGATCTAATCAAAGACCCTTGACAGAGAATGAGGCTCCATATCTCTTGGTTAGTCAGTGAAAGAAACAGGTATGCAAAAAATCTAGTCACTGCTTTAAAGAAAGCCAGGGCTGTTCCCTCTATGAAAGGCTACAATGAAGTCTAAGGCTAATTCCCTCCTCTTCTCAAGCTCCGCCCCCCACCATCCCAAATTATACCCTCAACCCCTACTCCAAATCTTGCTCCTTCCTGCAGCAAAAAGACCAACTCCTCAATCCGACCCTTAAATATTCCTGCTAAGTGAGCTGATCCTGCCACCAAATTTGACAGCAGTAGGAAGGCAGTTGCGGTAAGAAGTAGCATTAAGAAGCACCCAACAGTCGAGATGGTGCCACCTCACACTCACACTTCCCAGCCAAATCCTGGGTAAATACTATTTAAAGCAATCAAGAAATGGGCCCTGAGCTGCAGAACCTGAAGGAAGGCTGCAGCCGTCACATTTAACAATTGCTTTCTAATGACATCAAAGTGGCTATTTGTTATGCATCAAAACTTTCTGATAAGCATGCAGGACACTAGAAACAGTATTTAAGAGGACCAAGGAATGTTAAGCTCATTTACTAGATCAAGTGAGTGATTTTGGTACTGAATACCCAAATTCACTCTCAAGTAAGGGGATGGTAAAAAGAGTAAACTTCTTTCAGCTATCAAAATAATCGACACCATGGCGGCAGGTATTAAGCAGACAGAACATGTCCAGCTAAAAACACTGAAAGACAGTGTGAAAAGAAGCAAGTTAAACTATGAATTATTGTGTGCTTTCAAAGACTATGCTGCAGCTCGTTGTAAGCAGTGTATCCTAGCAGCTCAGAAAGAGACAAGGAATCACAATTCATTACACAAACCATTCACAGCTGCACACCAGAGAAGTTGTTGTCAGGACCATTTTAGTAGAGGTCGGATAAATAACAAGACCTATAGCAAAGCTGCCTAGCATTGCCAAATCTATATCCTCATTGTAAAATGGGCAATACTAAAAATACTCATAACAATAGTGATGTTGAATACCCATAGCACTGCTCATCTTCAAGGTGTGTTACAGTAACTCTACCGCATCCCACAAATATAAGAACAAGTGATACGGTTGTGATCAGTATAACATCTGATCCATTTATGAAAACAGACCTGCATTCTCTATTTGACAGCACCTCAGGCTAAATCCAAATGGCCAGTCACACATTTACAGTACCCAAATTTTCCTCACTATTATAAACTACACGTTAGTTGTTAAGTAACTCCTCTTTAATAGAAAGGCAAATTCAGATAATAATGTGCATACAAAATAAAGCATCAACTGACACCATGTAGAGGATGCAAAGTCACCCCCTTTTCTTCTCTCACACAAAACTAGCAGACATGATCTCTACTAGTCTCTCTTGCTTCCTAATAAAATTATGCTACATACTTTAGAAAACCCAAATATTATTCTACAATACATGATGCACCAGACAAATGAAACCCTTAAAAAGTTAATTTCTTTAAGTGAATAGGATGATGAAGCTTTTAGTAGTGATGAAGTGAAATTTTTAATTAGCTAGAAAATTAAAGGAAAATCCTTTAGTAGACATAGGGCAGCAAAGGAATTAACATTGAAAGAGATTAGGGGCAAAACTCTTCTTTCAGTTCCATGGGACTCTGTACTCCAATACTATTTTCTCCCTTGTTGCCCCAAACTCTCCTGTTGACATCAGTGTGGGGAGAGGGAGCAGAGCATCAAAGATATGCAAGGTCTCTGCTCCGCTTGCAGCATCTCTCAGCAGCTCTTCTTCTTGGCCTTTCTCCTTGCCCTCACCTACCTCTTATACCTCCTCTGCTTAAGAGAAGGCGGGCAGTAAAGCTGCGTAACTTGGGCTCACAGTCGACTGCACTTTGCGGCCTCAGCCCTGGTAGGTGTTGGTGGATTTTACCCCACAGGGTGTAAAATAAGCAGATCTTTTTTGTTCTTGTGTGAGTAAAGGAGAAGGAAAGCTGGCGTCTTGGGATTGTAGTGTGTTGCTGGGACGAGGAGTGGAGAAATCCTGAGCTCCAGCCCAGTCCCTGGGCTTGCTCCTGCTCTTGCGTTGGGCAAGTCTGCCAGCCTCAGCTTCGGAGCTGGGAATTTTGTTTCTCTGAATGGAAAATACATTAAAACCGCAGCTTGGGAACCATTGAAAAAACCCACAAAACCCTATTCACAGTCACATTGAAGCCTGTGAACAGTCTCAGCTGACAAAAGGTCTTTTTTTTTCCTGAGAAGTTGAAATGCTTGCTTTAAAATTTTCAGTGCAAAATATTTTGATTGTTCTTTTAACTGAGATTTCAAAGTAACCTAACTTTTTAAAAATATATATATTTTAAGAAGTGTTACAGAGTCCCCAAATAAAAATGGTAAATTTTGTATTAAAAGAAACATTTGCCCAATGTTTTTATTTCAGCCTAGTCATTGAAACTTCAAATTAATGTTAGAAGGTAAAATTGCAAATAAATAAAAAATTGAAGTGTTCCACTTATCCTTAAACTACTTGCTACAAATCTGTGTGATTAATTTAGCAAAATAATAATTCAAATTAGAACACCCAAAAGAAAAACCTCCGCCTTGCCCCAAAATGATACTTTTGGTACCTTCTTGTTCTAATTCAGATTAGATTATTTCTTCAAGGAAAAAAAAAAAATTGCATTTTTTCCCTTTCTGATCACAGGACTGAGATGGGGTTGTTTCAATGCCTTAACAATCCAGAGCAGTAAGTATAACTCTGTCTCTGCCCTTTAAGGTTTCCCACTCTGATCCTTCCTCAGTTCTCTCTGGCACTACTGCCTCAGTCTGCAGGAGTGCAAAAGCAGCAGTGTTGGGAGAGCCTTCAAGATCGCCCATCTGCATGTAGCAATGTAATCGTAAAGGGCAGTGACAAATGGACCAAGCAACTTCCTCTTGACACGTGCAGTTTCCTTGAAGCCTCTGAAATCAGCAGAACTGTTGCAAGCAAATTAACATGGGTGGAAATACGGCTCTTGGCAGAATTAGTTGTATTAGACAGGCTCTATTTAAGAGTTATAAAAACTGGTGACCAAGGCACATCTATAGCCTATAATAATAATCACAATTAGAAACAATAAATGTTAATAACTTTGCTTAATTACAGCCTACTTTCTTCAAACACAGCCCAAACACAAGATTTGAATTAGCTTTATATGAAAAGTTTTAAATGACTCGTTATGCTGTTAGGACCACTTGAGACAAAGGAAAGACTGACACAGGTGCTAAATTTTGTAAATGATCCAGTTTTAAATGAATTTTAACTGGCAAACTAATGAATGGCTTTATATGAAAGTCTTTGGAAATTCATCCAATACTTATCAAGGAAGGACTCCAAGTTTGGTGAGGACATGTTGCACTGTTCAGAGGTAAAAAAAGAGATTAATCTCTTTTCTATAAGCCAAACAATACCAAGTTGTAACTTTTGGCCAGTGTCTCCCTAGTGTTAAGTGTTACCTATTTTATGGACCTGAATGGACCATAAATATCCTAGCAAATTAAGACATTTTAATTTTAAATGTTTTCTAACTCATTCTTGTTATACTTTGATGGAGGAATTCACCTCCATCAACTGGGTCAGTGCAGCTTACGTTCTTGAAAGAGGTCTTACCTTGATAACTTTATTGTTTTTATATAGATATACTTTAGGTATTTAAGTATAACTCCAGAATAGGTCCAACAGCAGAGGTGCAGAGATGTCCTCTTCTCCTGCCAGAACACTCTACAACCAGTTGGTTAGAGCACTTGCTTGGGTGATAATGGGTTTGAATCCCAGACTAAGAAGGGAATTATATTTGGTTGCCCCAGGTTGAGGACTCCAGTTTGCTGCATAAAACCTAGCAGCAGCAATATTTTAGAAGGAAATAGCCACAACAGCATTTCCTGAAAGGTCCAATCCTGTTGATATTCATGAGGCACACCCATAACATACCTTCTGGCTGAAGCTACTGAAGAGACTGAAATAGTGGAATATGGACATTTCTGGATCCTCATTGTACTTAAATAAGATGGCAATCAGTATTGCCTTGCTCGGAGGTGTGGTGCAGGGTGCAAGCGCACTTCTAGGCACATGGGCATCTCAGGAGTGACGGGGTGGCACACAGAGGCTAACAAGCAGGTTTAGGAGTTTTGCATTGCAACTCTGGACCGCCGTCTTTACCTTCCATATCCATCCTGCCTTAGGCCCCCCATTTTTTTACCAGTGAACCTTTTAACCAGCAGTCAGGGAATGTATTTTTACTGTGATTGTAGGTTCTGAGGAAAATAGCTGGTACAGTGTTGTTATGCAGCCTGAAACACATGTACTACCATGAGACTTGCATTGTCATTTGATACAAAACATTCAGACACCACTACTTACAAGTCAACGCTGTTATAACACGGTTTGCATTTGCACCTGATATTAGTTGTAAGCATTGTAGGGACTCTATACTGCATGGTTGAAGTGTTTGATTTAAAATAAGGCAATAAAAAGGCTGGTAAATGGCCTAGTTGCGTTTAAAAATGCCCATCCACATCTAAAAAGAAAATCATGCTAAAATAATCACACTAGTCTAAAATCAAGCAATCAGATTCTATTTGCAAATGATTGTAAAATTGGGGTAAAAAGTCTAAATGGAGCTGAAATGGAACACTATTAACCAACTATGTTCTAGAGGCCTCCCTTCATTTACTTTTTTTTAATCTAAGGGGGAAAAAAATAAGGTACTGCTGTTGGTACATTATTTCTGCTTAATGCACAAGATCAGTAATTAAATATATTTCTGCTGGTCTTGTGGCCATATGCCTGCAATATGTAAAAATATATTTGCGGCTTTTTTTTTTTTTTTTTTAATTCCTTTTGTTCCCAGTACTGACTGCCTGTCAGAGTGAACCCTCCAGATTCCTGTGTGCTGGTATCCATGGGCTCTTTCTTGCCAAGCTGCCAGTCTGGAGCGTCACACCTTACTGCCTTTAAAGATTGCCCTGCAGAGATAGAGGAAAATGGCAATTTTTACATGATGCAGTCTGGCGGCCCAGGAGATTTGAAGTCAGAACTGGTGCCAAGATTTACCCAGGAGAGCAAGCAGAGGCAAAACAGAGAACCTGGGCCAAAGGAAAAAAAAAAAAAAAAGGCAAAAAAAATAAAGCAAAGGAAGAGGGGAGTGAAAAGGAGGAAAGCGTGGCAGAGTGGGAGCAGGTTTTCTGATAAAGGGTGGAACACAGGGCTAAGCAATGGACACTACATGTTGTTTGCATGTGTTTATTAAGAGGGTCAGGGTCCTAAAGAAAGTCAAAGGGAAAAGGTCGGCTTTTTTTGCATGCCCCAAATTGTAGTAGATTGCAGAATGTAAATGAGACAATTATTACACCAATGCTCATCAAGCTGTGCTGGAAAGACTTCAATAGCCTGATGAATATGCATGCAAATTTGTTAATTAAGTTAATTATTCTGCTGAAAATTCATTTGTCTTCCAAGGACATTTTCCCAATGATTTTAACATGCTTGTGCCATTAGTCATGCTCCATGCTATTTAACATTACTTTTTGTCCACTTTTTCTTTTTTCCTTCCTTCCTCCTTGCTTTTCTGTTCTATTCAGGTTTTTTTATTAAAGCTTTAAAACCAGATGATTGGTTCTCTTAATTGACCCCTGCAATGCTGGAAAACGCTAACAGCCAGCTCTGTAGGAATCCCCTAGAAGCAGATTTCATTCAAATACTTGCTTCATATATAAAGAGTCCCTAAAATGTCACCTAGGAAAGAGGGGGTGCCAAGGGGGTGGGGGGTGGGGGGGAGGGAAGAGAACCTATCTGGCATCATCAGAGCTGGAGTCTGAATGAGTCCATGCAGGGATGGGGAGGGATAAATCTGTCCCTGCTGCAGGCTATTTCCTCAGTCGCAGCCTTGGTTTGGCACAGGGAGTTACCTTGCTCTGAAAGGTGCGATCTCTTCACACCTCCCTTCCCTCTGCCTGTACAGCTATACACAGAAACATATGCGTTCAAAGAGGAACAAGAACTGAGATACTTTTCTGTCACCATGAGGGCCAAAAACCGTTACCATGGCAACAAAAGGGAATCGTGAGTTTAAAAATCATGTCTAAATGGCAAAATGAGATACTTTAAAGAAACAGAAGGGTGGTTTTTTTTTTTTTCTTCTGTGAAAGAGAAGCACGGTATTGTTACAACTTTGCATGATTACACTCTCAAAAAACGGGACCTTTCTCTAGCCATTCTCAAATCCCCATCATTTGAAAATGTGTCAGAGAGCACAATGACTATTTTAGATTTCTCATATGCATTAGGCTTTTTCTATAACTCCACAGCATTCAGCTGCCGGTTCCTCTTAAGTTCACTTATTCTTATTCTATTATTCACTTATTCTATTCTGTTGCACGTGAAAAATAAATTGTTTTTCAGCAAACAGGAAAAGTCCAAATATGACCGTGGGATGCTTTCTGCCTCCCTACAGCAACAAGGATACCAGGAAAAGCTTAACAGAAAAGGGATTATAAGGAAGGGAAAACTGCAGATAATGGAGTTTAAGAAAATTAATTGGCAAGATTTCTCTTTTGTGCAGTCCTTATACATTACACAGTCTGAATGGCACTGTAGTGTCACATAGATCGTAAACCAATTAGGATGATATTTTAAACCCTGTAATTTCTGTAATTCCATCTGCTTTAGATGGTTTAATTAGTGAAAGTTACAAAAGCCAAATATATTTGAATATTTTGAAATCAAGCCCAAAGGCAAGAAATAAGAGTTACCGAAAACACTTGATGTGCAAGTGGGCATATTGCATGAGTATATGAAAAAGGGGAAGGGAAGGCTTTTCTCTTCAATTTTTTTTTTTTTAATGGAAGATGGGTTAAACAATATTAGTGGGTGAAATCCCAATCGTACAGAAGACAGTGGTAAAATTGCCTTGGACTCCAAAAGGGTAAGAGTTCATCCCCAAAGAAAGATAATCCTTAGTCCTGAGCTATTTTTCTAGCAGGGATATTACTGCTTTCTTAATTACCTAGACCCCATCCTGCTCCTTCTGAAATCAAACACAAACTCCTCAGTGGGGACTCTGACCAAGCCTGTCATTTGCAGTATGTAGTTGGGGGACTCTACAATATTTCTGACTTTAAGATGGTGGAGGGAAAGACTGGTCAATGGATATAGCCCTTTTATTTCCAGAAGCTGTGTCCTGAAGCAATTGTCCCTACTCTTTTAGATCCCTAGCCTTTGCCCAGTGAACAGGTGAATACTTTGATTAAAAACTACTCACTTTTAGCTGGGTGATTATACACAACATATCCCTGCTCTCATCTTTTTCAAGTTTACCATGGACCTGATTTTGAGAAATTAAACCCATGATTTTCTGGTGTGTTTCCAAATTGCTAACAGTAAACATCATAACACAGAAAGCCACCGTGCTGGTATCTTCGCCTCTGCAAAAAGTCCAGGAGAAGTCCACAAGAAGGACAATTTGTAAGGAATAGAGTTACACAACCCATGAAATCACTTTCACATACTGGAAAGAAGAATAATCTCTCTTTTTAAAAAGGAATTTATCAGAACTTTAAGAATGTCTAAAACCAATTAAATGATTAGCACAGCACTGTGTTTGTTTAGCGATGGTATTTCTCGTGCACAGCAGCTGTGCATTATTATGGACCACAAATAGCTTCAGTCACCGGTGACTGACAGCAGCATACTGAAGACAGGGTGTATGCTATTGCAATGTCTGTCACCCCCTGATTGAGACACCGTAGGTGTCCAGGGCTGTCCTTGCTCACTCTGAAATATTCCAAGGTAAAACTGTTACTCATAAAAAAGATGACTTGTCTTTCTACTTAACAGGAACACAATAATAGAAGTGAGCTATTAATGCATGGTACCTCCTACAGTTTAAACAAATCACTTTTGTTCTAGCTGTTGTGAGAAATGTCAAGTGAGTGAGAATATCTAGCATAACAACAATTGTCAAACAGTGACAATGAAATGGAAAAAAATAACGGAAAGCAACTATTATATAGCAGCGTTAAAAAAAGCGGGGGGAGACTTACAAAATACTTGTGTCATTATAGGGCAACAGCTGTTTTCTGTAACTGCCAGGAAAGGTTTTACTAATAAAATCAGGTGCATACTACCCTCTTGCATATTTTGTTCTGTAGCCATTTGCAATATGGTACTTCCAGGGAGGGGTGTGGAGGGGAGGAGAAATGAAAAAACTTTTCCCTATCGAAAACCTACACCTCTGGCTTCAATCAAATTCATATCAGAAGCAGCTGTAAAGATGAAGGACACTGCTCCTGGGATTATCCAGCTCTTTGACTCTTGCTCTGTATAACACAGGCAGCCAGCTTGCTTTCCTTTCCATAGCCTAAAAGATGCATCTAAATATCCTTGTGACAGCTGGTAATTGTCACTGTAGGTGTGCTGTGAACATACACCTTTCCTCCCAGCTCACAACCCACCGCTAAGGGGTGGTCTGAGCTTGCTCTCGAAGTTGCTGAGAACAACTGAGTCTTTTGCTAGTGGCTCTATTACACATAAAGTATAAAGCTGGCAGACCATGGACAATAATTTGGGCAAACACTGCCGAAGTCCAGAAGCATCAGGGTTCCAGGTAATCTCTTTGCGGCAGCATATTTGTGGTTGTACACTCTATTAAATGAGCAAATTTGGGTGAACCATGGATACATCATTGATAGTAAATTTTAAAAGAAGAAATTGCTATTGCTTAGCAGCTGAGAGCCTCCTTCCATTGGGCAGCTCTGGTTCCTGTGCCCTTGTTTCTTATTTCTTTCTCCTCTGGACCTCATGAGCACATTTTGGGATTAGTTGCCTGCTCTTTGGCACTCCATGACTCCACTTGTAAGAGCGTCAAGGTTTTAGCCGTACAGACAGTGTTAGACAATTCAGGAGCAACAGAAGATCAAGATCAACATTTATTCCAGGACAAAGCAGAGGTAAAATAAAGAAGATTAAAAAATCCAGAACTAGGGACAGAAGGGAAAGAACTAAAGATAGCTATTTATTCAGAGTTATTACAGCAGAACACTACTGTCCCATAAGGGTTAAGATTCCCTCCACCAGTATGTCATATAGAAAAATCCAACCCATACCTCTCCACAGGCATAGCCAGTGGAATTAGAGGTCAACGAGGTGCCTGATGCTCAGCACTGGGAAGCCAGTCTGTCATCTGCGGAGGGATCGCAGGCTGCTCTGCACCGGCAGCCTCCTTGCTGTCCGGTGGCCCCAAGGCTCAGCTGCCCATCAGCTCCCACCGACAAAGGGGAAGAGCGAAGCATGCTTTCCACAGTGTGAAGAGAGGCAAAAAGGCATCTCCCTACCCGCTGCAAGGAGCAGCTCCTGTACTGCTGCCCTTCTGTTGCTGGAAACCAAATCCTGCCAGCCAGCTCTCCACAAACTCTCGTTTCCCCTTCTGACAGCAGCAGCACCCACCTGTGACATATTGGGGCTGGCAAACTCATCACAGGGGGGCTGTCAGCAACTCCTTTTTCCCCTGTAAGCTACAGCCTCTTGCCAGGTCTGCAAGGTCTGGCCCCCACAGAGGACACGCGTTCTGCAGAGCTGCAGCGGCTCTTTGGGTTCTTGACCGGCTCCTGAAGGAGGTCTGTGCCTCCCAGGCACAGACAGCAGAAGCAGTTTCACTGTGTGATGGAGATGACGTTGAGCCCTGAAGATTTTTGCAAGCCAACAGAGCAGCGAGAATGTTTCCATTTGTTTCTTACACTACCTAAAATCATGAAGGGAGTGTGGTTTGCTGCCCTGACTGAATGTACTACTGACCTCCAACAGTAACTTTAGGCAGAAGGCCACTACATCTCATTACTGCCTTGTCCTGCTGCTTTCTCCCACCAAAAAGCACCACTCAAGTTGCAGTCAACTTTTACTGACTTAGAGCTGCACTGCAACGTTTCTCGCTCCATCGATCCTCAGAGAAGTACTTAATGTTTCCTGAGGGACCATTTTCCTCAGGGTATTTCCCTTCGAGGACGCAGACAACCCTTGTGCTCCTGCCTCCCCTCCTGCCTTTTCTGGTTTTTGCCCCCACTGCTAATCGTGGCTTTGACATGGAGGTAGCAACAGTGGTGATAAAACCTTAAGGAGTAAAACGTTGCTAAGTCTGAGCCTTCAACTGCAAAAGAAACTTTTAAGGAGAGTTGACTCAGCACACTACTGCAGCAATTCATTTCCTTTTTTTTATATCCAACTCAGCCTATTTAAAAAAAAAAAAAAAGGAAAAGAAATGGCAATAGACTTATCAGTGAATTAGTCATGGCAGATTTTGGCTCTTCTAAGACTGGCAAAGCTACAGAACTATACCTAATCCTGTTGCAGTCTTAAAATTAATATCATAGCCCACTCTCATTCTGTGCACTAGAGCATTCATTGTGGTTTTCCTCTGCAGGAAAGACTGTACTAAACTCACAAATTGCACAAGTCAAGGCACACACGTTTGGTGTGAGCACTCCTTGGGATCACAGGTGGAAATGCCCAGGCAGCCCAGAAGAGGAGAGGTTCTTGCAACAGACCTCCAAAAGAGGGGCAGAACTTTGCAAGGGGGACATGGGTTGTCAACACCGCAGTCACGATCGGGCAAGAGCTCAGCATTTCTGGCACCATTTGCCAATGGTTGCTGCCTTCTTTTTTTCATTTGCTTCCCCTATGAAGGCCAACTCCATCCTGTTCTGACAGCACAGCTGTGTTGGTCAGAGGTGCGATGAGATGTGTTCTCTGACAGCGTAAGCTGCCACCACACTCTGGCACGTTATTTTTCTCCAGTTATCATTAACACTTACAGTGAATAAACCTCTTAATGCAGATTGCCGCAAATCCCCATTTGTCTTCTGTTCTTTTAGGCGGAGAAACACAATATGTGTCTGCGCTGCAGTCACAACAAAGACGGCGAGTTCTGCCCACGGTCCAAGCTAGTTTTAAACCAGCAGCCGTGTGGAGGCAGAGCCACCCTACAGACAGCAAGAGACAGATCAGCTCCTGCTGAGCATCCCTGGATAGCACAAATAAAGCCAGCCCAGGTACACCGCAATTGCAGCGGTCACTGTTGGGTAGATACACACTCGAGTGCATCACAAGTCTCACCATAAAAATCACAAATGCCTTCAGCTGAAGGCGCTCCTGTGAGTTTCTTGCCAATGATGAGAAATTTGGGATTTCTTTTGAAATCCCAGTACTTTCAAATCATGCAATTGTGTCAGCAATTTCAGCCTCCAGTTTATAAAAAGGAAAGCAAAAAGTAAATCTTCAGCCAGGAAAAAAGTCAGCAAGTGAGACCTCGCTTCTCAAAAAAACCAAAAAGCAGATGAAAAGACAAATATCTCCAGAGATTTTTTGAGGGCTGGACCCACGAGGTGTTGCTCATCATGTTTTGATTTATTCTGTACTTCTTACAAGACTTCATCTGCTGGTCTCTGTAGTGAATGCCAGTGGAAGTTTTGTCATGCTTTTTGCTTGCACTAATATATGCTTTTCCATACACTCGAAATTTTAGGAAACACATGTCTCTGAGACTCCAAAACCCAGCTACATCAACAATTTAGACTGCAGGGTTTTTTAGGTTTACTTCAGCGACAGAGCATTTTAGGCTAACACATGCTGAGCGAACATCAGGTTCTTAGCCCACAACTCCTCATCATGATATTACTCCATTACCCAGTCCAAAGGAGCAGGCACACAATATATTTGAGCTTATGTGATAAAGAAATAACAGACATACTGGGATGCAGGGCTTCCTGCCCAGCTCACGGAAGAACCATGTGTACACCCAAAGTGCTGGTGGCAGGCACCACGTGGAGGTGGAGAAAGAAAAAAAGTGAAAAAAGCCAAAAAAGACAGACAACCAACAAACCGATGTGTATTTTTACTCCACGGGTCACTACAAAATATAACGGGAAGGGGCGCAAGAGCATTTGCAAATGAGCACATCACTAGAATAACTTAGGGGCAATAATTAACCACATGAGGATTACTGTGAACTGAATTCAAACCTTTGTACAGATATTGATCTAAATCTGCTTGACCAGAACAGACCAGGTTAACTTTCAGTGGATTTTATGACTTTGCTTTCAAAGGGGAAAAGGGAAAAAGACAGATGCTGAAGATATACTACCGTTAACATGCACAAATAATGTAATGCCAGTTAAAAAAAAATTCACTGGCAGGGATGTATTCTCATTATTATATTTTCTGTCGCATCTTGTGAATTATCCCTTTTAAGCTTTTTTTGAAATGACTCAGAGAAATACAGACTATTTTGCAAGAGTAAATAAGGCACCGGGATTTCAGCTTTTCCTTTCCTCCTTCCTCTCTTCTTTCCCTTCTGCTCCTTCACTGCCACCCCCCCTTCCCCTGTTTACAATTTCAACTGTATTTACTGATCATCAGCAAATGTGTAAACGATGTAGTCAGGATGGTTAACATTCTGTTTAGCCAAGATCTTCAACCTTGAGCTTGCAAACGTTGCTGTGAGCACTGGTGGCTAAAGACAGAGGTTTTCAATTAGAGCCGTGCAAGTGCTTAATGTGTGCATCTGTTCTGCAGAAAGGCTAAACATCTTTAAAATTTTAACACAAGTGCATTGACATTGCAAAAGGAAAATCAAATGTCATTGAGAAGGGAATGGTTAAAAAGGTTGCTGAGGATCTTATTTGCATTTTTTGGATGGCTAATTAGGTCACAAGGGTTAATATGTTAAAGAATGGTCTGTCTATTGTTATGTTGGCTGTCAGAGCCTATCTCAATCAAGCATAACTACAGATTACGGGGCAGCTGTCTTTGATCAAAATCTGAGCCCTTGTTTAGTCTTGGTTCAAAATGAAAAGCCTAATAGTATTTTAAAATATTTTGTAGCCTAAGTGCCATTGTGAGTAAAAGTGCTGCTGAGGAAAGCTTTCTTATGAAAAAGCAGGAAACTTCTCACAAATTTAAATTGTCAGTCTGATGCTTTGTACCAGAATAAGGTATGGTGGTGTTGGCATCATTTTTTTTTTCCTCCAAAACAAACAAAAACTATTCCAGTACCACCCTGTTTCAGGAACTTTCTCAATCTGAGCAACATTTGCTGAGGACTTGTGTCCCTTCAATATATTGAACTGGAACAAAAACACTATTACAATGGGCATATTCGCCCACTATAGTGAACAATTACTTGGCAGTCTAGGTTATTTTAATGGACATATCACTTTAAACGAAGCTTTCGCATCTGTTCTGCCCTCTAATTACAAATGCAAAAAGAACATAATTCACAATTGCATCATAAAAAAGGAAGCTGTAAGTGATTTAAATGCATGTGTATGTTCTTTAGTAAACACAACATGCAATCTGCTATGTATTTCCCATGTACCAGGAAAAAATCAGATGGAAAACCTGATGTACTGACCAGGGATTTCTCTTCCTCTCTCCCTTTATTCCCCTAGTTGAAGAAGGATTTCATTGTATGAATGAGTCTATTGAAGAAGTAAACTGGTAGAAGAAACAAGTACATTCTCCTGCTTGCTTCTTATACAGTAGAGGATTGAATAAAGCTGAGCAAGTATTTCACAGTTCTTAATTTATTTAACAAATTTTGATGTCTTCTGTCTGCAACTTGTCCCTGAGTGACTTTTTTTTTTTTTCATAGTGTTTCTTGAAGAATTAGGAAAAAATGGCACATAGGTTTTTCCCCTCTTTTTGGTCATACTACATTTGGGGGGGGGGGATAATTTTCTACCCACTTTTGATATTTTTCTCTGTTGCAGTTACTGCAAATAGTGGAGGAATTTTGCTACCATTTTTGTTCCCAACTGAACATGGCTCATAGGCAATTTTCAACAGCCATCTGATACGTCAGTTTGGGCAGATTCCACTAGTTATTACTGGAACACAAGTTACTTGCTTCATGTCTCCCTATCACAGTGGTTCTCAGAAGTAGGATGCCAGTAAATGATTGCATTTAAAGGCTTTATTTTTCCTCCTAATATTCACTTCAAATTCACAGTTCCTATAAATATGCCTGATAGGAAACTCTGTATGAAATCTGTGTATGAATATGTAAGTAATCAGTAAGATCATTTTGACGTCTACTCATTTCTCCCTATAACACTGTAATACGGAGCAACAAAGGTACAGCCAAGATATCATTTTCTCTAGCTTACCAGCTATACCGCTTGCTTTTCCAGTTGTTACCACCAGGCTAGGTGGATGACATGCTTGCTGTGATTTCCTCACACACTTCCACAGCCCCACGTATGCTTCTGAAGAGTGTGCTGCAGGATTTCTCTCCACAAAGTCAATGCTCTTACCTAGCAATAAGCCTTAAGGAACAGCTGCTATAGGAGCTGGCATTGTGGGTTTTGTGGGTTTTCCCCCAACTATATATCCTGTTCATCAAAGCACAGGAGAAGACATCAGGAGAAGTGCTGATGTGTCTGCAAGTTTTTGCCATTTTTTTTTTCCCCAGCTATGTCTCATAAAAGCCATCCTCTCACTATATTCCTCTTCTCTCATTTAGTTTGCCCTGTAAGTTTATGGAAGGGTTGGTATAGCAGAGGACCAAGCTTTTGAGCTGAATCTGTAGATCCCTGATGTGATGAGGTCTCCAAAGGTATTTGGAAGGACACCATCACCCACCAGTGACCTGCAGCAGTTATAGGGTATTATCCCCATATCTCAGAGCTTTTGCTGGTCACCTAACAGACCAGAAGAAACTCAATTTTCTTAATTATTCCCCCATCTTTTGACATCTAGCATGGTTTCTGGGACATTTATTCACCTTCTTCTATTGAAACAATGGAGGCTGGCCACAGCTATGAGCAGAATGAACCCTTGCCCACTTTTTATACTCCTCTGAGAATCTCATGTAGTAATACCTGTTGAAAGGACCAAACCCCCAAATCTCTAATTTTGCCTTATTTTCATGGTTGTGAGTCTTCTACTACTCCCTCTAAGTTTCTAACTGTATCACAGGAACGTTTGGTGGTGTGTGACAATGCACGGAGCTCCCTATCAATCCTCCATCCCTTACAACACCTAATTATTGTGGCTAAACAGCTGAGGAACAGCAGAGCCCACACGCTCCTGTTGCTGCTCCATGTTAGGGACAGATCTAGTTAGCAAATCGCGAGCAAGGCTCGAAGCTTAATGATGTAAAGCTTTGGGGGAAAGCCTGGATCTGCAGATTTCACTGATGTCTGCCTAAAGCTGAATTTGCACAGCAGCTGGGCAAGCCCTGGCCGAAAAGCGTGCTCCCCTGGACTCGACGTCATTCTCCGACAGAGATGCAATGCTACACAACCTGCGGTGCTAATGTACTGGAATGAAAGGAATGGGATTCCGTTGGTAGGTCTGAGCACTCTACTTAGCGAGACAGAGTGAGGATTCAGCATTGTACAAAAAGCCCACCACAGAGGCAAGGGCAGGCAGGCCACAGCCCTGCCGGGCAGCTACATGGACCCTCTCAGAGTGTCACCAAGCCATAATCCAGCCAGAGCTACGGGCTAGGAAATATCTGCCTTACTTTGGGTCTGACAGGCCCACACCAACTCCCTCAGAGGACAGAAAGTCCACAGCTGTGTAAAACTTAGAGACAAAATCAGATTTCCAGAAAGAAATTGCATTGAGTGACAGCACAGGAAGCTAAAATGGACATTCAGGACAACACACATTGGGCACCGGCTTCCAGACACCTCCCCGGGATGTTTCAAGTCCGGAGCAAGCAAAAGTGGTATCAGCACAGCTTTCAAAGGATAAAAAGAAAGGCAGGCAACTTGATTCATTGTTTTCCTCTCCTCACTTCTCTCCCCATCTAGTCACCACTGAAATGCGGCAAAACAGGGATGTCACACCAGGATGCTGCGGGGCTGGAGGCTGCGGCATCCCAAACCACCCGTGCTCTCCCGTCCCTTCCCTCTGTTGTCCCTGGCTGCAGCTGGCATGGCAAATGGCCGCTTTCTCACTGCAGCAGTTGGTTTCTATTGTTTCTATCGGGCATCAATAGGCCTCTGCCGCTCTGTTTTATCCCCGTAACAGCGAGCGCCCCAGCAAGCTGCTGCGCTGTTTGTCTCTGCTGGTCCCCAGGGACCGTGGCGGAGACTGTGTTTATTTCTCAAGAAATGGCAGGTGCCTGCTCTTTGACAAGGTGAATTTAAGTCTAGGGTGGCAGACATACTGGGAAGGAAACAATCCTCGCCCGGATTGTGCCTCCGGCATGAAAGGCAGGCATTTTCACTCGGTAGTTCCCGTCTGTTCTGGGCAGTTTGGTGCCCTCGCGTTGGGCGGGGAGGGGAGGTACCACATCGGAGGGAAGAGACACCAAACCTGTAAGCAGGATAGGCAGAACCGGGCCCCCGGCTCTTCCTTCTCCCTGCTTCTTCTTCCCATTTTCAGGCTCCCCACAGCTGTTTGCCCTCTGCGAGGGGCTGAGCCGGGCCAGGCTGAATGCCTTGCTTTCCCCTCACTTGTTTTCTTCCTATTTGCTTTCCACCCTTTCTGATGATTCCTCCTCCTCCCTGCCCCACAGCAGTAAAATCCCCATTTTAAACAGACCCATGGCTGGTGCCACAGTGGTGTATTAGAAGCGGGGTCTCGTTGGCAGGCAGGTCACCGCCTTCGTCTCTGCTACTCGCTGCAGCAGCTGCCAAAAACACCCGTATCACCATTTTGGCCTCTGAGAGCATCCCCTGCTCCTGGTCCTGCTGGACCACAAGCCCCAGAGCAGCCGTCCATCTTCTCCTATGGCTCCTGAGGATTGCCCTAGTGCTCTCTGCAGGAGCATCCTTCTTATGTTCATAATTGCAGCAGAAGCCTCAAGGGTCCCAAATGAGACACAAGGAAGCACAGTTTGGGGCAGAGAAGCCGATGCTGCTGGTCTTTCTGGCAGGAGCTAGTTGAGGACTGATGAAACCCTCCCATTTGATGTTTCTTTCTGCCCTTCAACGTCCTACTTCTTCTGGAGTGCTGCAAGCCTGCCAGGAAGTAGGCTGACCTAGAGAGAGGAACAGATACATTTTTGGTGATGAGAAGGGAGCAAGAAATGGGAGGGTTTCTCACTGGTAAGAAATATCCTTCACAGAACTGCATCAAATTTGGCAGCTCTGAGAAATCTCTCTGGATCTCCTCGCCCCATCATATGTCATGGCTAAATGATAAAACGCACTGTTCTCTCAGTAAACAAAACTGGAAAAATCCAGAAAGTAGGACATTGCTTTCTCCCGAGTGGTACCACCTCTCAGGCAAAGGCCAGGTGGGCTGCAGGAGGACTTTTGCTACTGATACTAAAAAATGATATGGTCTCACCCTCTGTCATAACAGTTGTGAGTAAAAACAGTTTCAAAGTAATGCAAACAGATGATAAAGCAACACTATGGGAAAGAGCAGGGGTCTGTCACGCAGTGAAAACCCATCTCACAAAAGTAAAGCTTTCCATGCTTGAAGGAAAGACTGAACGGTTGAGGCTGAGCAGCTTTTCAGATACTTTCCAGAAATTTCATGTTTCAACAGGATTTTAACGATCTTTTGTAGGGCCACAACTGCCAAGCATTTAAGCAGATTTTTTTAAACTGAAATTAAAAAAGAAAATGCAAAAAAAAAGGATAAAAAAAAAGCTCTGCTTAGAACTTTGATTCTTGGGATAACTTCACATATTAGCAAACTACACGTGTAGGTTCCCACATACTATGTGCGAATACACACATTTAACTTTTACAGTTGCCCTGCTGCTGTGGCCTCACGTGACAGAGGGGTCTCGTGGCTCTGCTTCAGAAGGACACTGAAGCGCTTGCAGCCCTTACAGCACGAGTACTTCCACTGCAGCCAACCATGGTCATTATGTTCCCCATGCTAGAGCTGCCTGCAAAGCCTTTACTGGAGGAGGCCCTGTTCTATTCAACTCAACTAACTGTTAAAATTCACTTTTTTTTTTTCCCATCGCTCTCTTTTTTTGCAAGAAACAGAAAGTAATCAGAGCCGTACATTACCACCTCTTTTTTTTCCCCCCAACTAAGTTGTTCCACCCCATTAAGTGCTATGCATACGCCCTACCCACTGCCAATACACACAACTCATTTTGGGAACCCAGAAAAGGTCAATTTCTGTATTTATATCTTTATCTAGTGAATTATTGCAGTGGCATTTCTTCCGTTTTTCCATGTAATATGTAATACTTCACAATATGTCTTCTTTACACCACTGTGATATTTTATCACAGCTATTTGGTCAGATAGTGGATATTTCCGTAATTGAATGCCTGCAATTTCTATAATTTCTACACCGTCCAAATAGGATTACCCAACTTCTGTTAATAATTGGTCATTCCCACACAATGCGTACTAGTGCAGCTATGCCAAATCTTGTGCAAGTTAGGAAATCAAAATGTAAAAAGTTTAAATGGCTCGCTATAGGACTTACTAAGAGTCAGTAGTGAAGTCAGGCACAAAAAGTGCACCACATCCGTTCTGGATTTGTGATTTCTCCTCCAAACGCTAGGCCAATCCAGAACAAATGAGCATAGGATTATCACCAGAATGTATAGTATTAGATAGCAGATGCTATTTTAAAAGTCATTTCAGATAAGGAAAACTACAACAGCCAGGTTTTGCAAAGATGGCAGGTTCCCAAGAGAGGGCTGTAGCTGCTGATGCCACAACAGTTCATCAACTGGATAAGCATATAGTTCTGTCTCTGCTAACAAGTCATAGAGCAGAATCAAGGCTGACATGTTTAACTACTTTTAATCTCTTTTCTAATAGGATTAAATCCATTATTCATAGAAATTTGCATATTTTGCAGTAGGATACAAAGGTGGGATTCTGCTGTATTCAATTACAATGCGTGTCATAGAGAAGGGACCATAGCCTACCCAGCTCCACCAATACACTTATTTCTAGCCATGGGTATTTTTCCATGTTTAAAGTTTTCTATGGAGGAAGTTTTGGCCAACTGTTCTTTCACTTATTCTGGCTACATATACTTGCTTTACTGTAGAACTTAAGCAAATTTCTGTGGGCAGAATATGATCATAATATTGTGAAAAGTCAGAAAAGATTTTTTTTTTTTCCTAGACTTTTTTTTCACATTTTGGTATAGATCTATTTTTCTAGAGTTGAGACAAAGAAGCTCACATTTCAAAGGGTTTTCAAAATTTTTAGCAGACCTGGAAGAGTCTGAAAAAGATTGATTTTTAAGTAGGGCAGTTTGGTATCTCTCCCCCCACCAAATTTAAATGCTAGCCTGTGGTTCATTAGAATGCTACCAACAGCATAGCTCCAGCTAATCTTGAGTTGTTCCAAACGGCAAAGTGAAACTAAAGTGTGAAGAACTCTTTGTAAAAAACCCTTGCAAAAGTAGCATGATGCTTTTGAACCAGTCTGCGTAACACCGAGCCTCAAAGCTACCAGCAATCTACACCGGAACTGGAGAGTTAACTCAAAAAAATTTCAAATCAGATGCTTAAAAAATGGGAGATACTAGTAAATCGTGCCAGAAAGCTAAATCAGAGGCAGCCTAAATTGTGCAGCGCAGTAAAATTCACTCCTACAAAGAATTTACACTGAAGAACCCAGAAGTCATCTTCTTCACCTGCTGAAGGTGAATTCCCTCCTGAGTTTAAAATAATTAATAACTGGCCATATTTATCTTTCACTTTCCCGAGTGCAAAGGAAGAAGCCAAAATTAAAAAGGAGGGGAAAAATAGATAATTTCACCTGAAAAAAAGCTGACTACCTGCTGGTTCCTAGTGGTAAGCCTTAAACCTCAAAAAAAAAAAAAAAGAAATGAAAAAGAAAGGGGGCGGGGGGGAAGGCTCTTCAGGAGAGTTGTGAAGCCCCTGCAGACCTCCCCGCCGGCCCAGGCCAGCGGGACGCCGCATTGTTCTGCAGCAGCAGCGGCGGCGGCGGCGGCGGCGGCACCGACTGCGCTCGC
Organism: Haliaeetus albicilla; assembly: GCF_947461875.1. Classification (NCBI taxonomy): domain Eukaryota; kingdom Metazoa; phylum Chordata; class Aves; order Accipitriformes; family Accipitridae; genus Haliaeetus; species Haliaeetus albicilla. The sequence goes on along the minus strand of NC_091484.1, from coordinate 32,770,220 downwards.
TGCCAGGGAGGACCCGCTGAAATCCCTGGATCGCAGTGACCTCTAGGGGTAAACTGTACATCTGCAGGATTCCCTCGGTTCTAGAGGAAAAGCGTTCTTCTACACAAAAGAGTCTCCCGAGGAATTTTTTTTTTTTTTTCCTGAGGATCATCCGAAAAATCCTCCATCAGGTGCTCGCCAGTGCATCCAGAGATTGGGAAAGACTTCTTCACGATTTCGTATATGAACTTGACACAAAAAAGGTTGCTTCTCAGAAAACAGATTAATGTAATGAACCGAGTGAGAACATGATGTCAGAGTGAAAAAAAGCAAATTAAAATATATCAGAGTCAGAGCCTCTGTCCGTTTTACGCAGTGGTAAAACTCACACTCACCTTAGTGAGTGAAGGTCACGATGGGTGACTGCCTTCTATTCATTTTTTTCCTACGCGAAGGAACTCCAGCTACAGTCCTGCAAGAAAAATAATGCCTTTAAAAATAAAACAGCAATCCTTGGCACCTAAAGGCAGATCATTTGTGAGCGTTGTTCTGTGAGACCCTCTTCCCACTTTAAAACATTGAGAATCCAATTCCCATTAACTTGGAGACTTCTTTCTCTTGCCAGACCAGCATAAAAAGTCTGTAAAGCAGACTAGCGTGTATGCTGGCAGGTTATGTTTTAGCACACTCCCCACTGCATGAGGAATTAAAAGCTCAGTCCCTGTTATTTGTAAAAGTTGTGTAATTAATTTGTAGCACACATTAAAAAGCTCTGGGGACCTGGAATGGATTAGATTAGTGATATTACTATTGTTCAACCAAGCTATACTCCAGTTCTCAGGGAAAAGACAGGGGACTATAAACTGGAGGCTGTAACTTCTAAATCCCACTTCCAGTCTTATGCCAGCTGCCACTAAGGTCCAAACTCTGACTTTCTGGCTATTTGCAGGCTTCTCCCCAGAGGTGACCTGGTCCGTACTGGTATTTCAGAGGTGAACATCTGTAGGGAGAGGGGTTATACACAGAGAAACAATTTTATGTTCTTTTCACTGGACGGGGAGGACCTTCTAATGGTAGCACAGCTGGAGCGTGGCTGCACGTCTTCACACTCTGGCAGAACCTGAGGGGTCTCTCCACAGGGTTGCCCATGGTGCCTGAAGATGCAGCTTACAAAGCCTTACGAAGTGTGGATGTTAGATGTTTGGATCTGATGCGTGAGATGAGAGGAGGAGGAGTCGTCACATCGTGGGCCCAAGGAGAAGACAGAAAGTGTGGTGCTCTGTCCATAGGGCTGCTGACAAGCAGGCTTCCACCATGGACGATCCTTGTACATTCAAAGGTATTTGGGCAACTAATCTGGTTATTTCCCCAATGTAATTTTACTGCTATTAAAGATTCAAATAATATGAACCCCTCTGGAGGGAAAAAAAAAAAAAATCACAAAGAAAAGAGTAGCTAGTTAGAAAAGTAATATGATTGGATTTATTGGACACAAGACCACAGACAGGGGAAATAGTGCTTGGTACAAAAAAGAATAAAAATGGCCCAATGCTTCTTTAAGCAAGGGAGAATCAGAGCAAAACAGCCTTGCAAATCAATCATCCATTACAAACCAGAACATATTGGCATCTCAGTCTGCACTCACTCAGGATGGGGGCGAAGTCTCCTGATGCCAGCATTGCTCCAGGCTTTCTGAGACATCTGGTCATTTCACTGAAAGGTGAAGACTCCAAACAGAAGTGAATATACATGAAAATTAATTTAAAAGAGGGGGGAAATCCTCTCGCTAGTGCTGTTGGGATGATTTCAGGAAAAAAAGGGAGTCAGGGCAATGCAGCACATTGACTAAGCAACAAGCATGAGAGGGGGGAAGTGTAACTGAGCTCGCTGCACAGAGCAAAACCAGCATCCAAAGCGATTTGATGATATTTTCATAACCTTACTGGAAACTGGGCAAAAGAAACAATCCAAACAGAAGTTAGCCGACATAACACGAGAGGTCGCTCTAGAACCGGATTACCCGCGTTGACAGCTCCCGTTAATTCTGTGAGGTGACAAAATCCCAGCAAACACAGCTACCCTGGACTGCAAGAAAGTTACACCAGATTGCAAACTGGGTTGGGGGCTTTTGCCTGCGTGTAGCTTTTTCAAACATACATAATGTTTACGCATCCATGGACAAAACTGCTGTTATATTTTTTCCTCTTCTTCCACTGATACTCAAAAAAATCAGATGGAACCAGACTTGAGCTAATAGCAACGTACTGGGGGGGACTAACTCCTGCAGGAGAAAAGGGAGGCATCTTCATCAGTTATGTTCATTCGCTGGGAGAAATATTATTGCTTACAAGAAGTAGTGCAGCTTCGCTTCACATACAGGGGTTATCAAACATGGGGGGGGGGGGGCGGGATGTCACCAAATAACCAAAGAATGAAGAGCAATAAATGGAAAATAACCAAATCTAGGTACAGTGTCTGACAACAAGGTCCACTGATGTCCCCTGAGTGTCTTTACTCTGTCTTCCGTAGCTTTAAATCTGCCTTTGCAAACAAAATTTCCTCAGCCGTGGTTACTTTTCTTCTGCTGGATTCCCATGTACCCAAGGAATTGAGTTATTGCCTGTTTTCTAGTCTGTGGAGTGATGCTGCCTTCGTTAAACATTGGCTCTCAGCTCTTTCCTCAAATTTATGACTCTTCCTGCAGCATATGACTTGCTTTCATTGAAAGAAAGCTTGTCATTTTGTTAATAAAATTCACATTTTCAAAGAAAGAAACTGAAACCTCTCTCCTAATTGCCTACACTCATATAAACTAATGATGCTAGGTTGGTAATGAATATGACAAATTCCTGTGGTAATTTGCGCTTCACGCTGGCTCTGTGTGGGCTTGCAATAACATTTGCTACACTAAAAACATGAGGTGAAATCTTGGCCTCATTTGAATCAATGATTTTTTTTCTCTTTCAGCCTCCGCAGGGCTGTGCTGCGATGGTGCCTACTGAATTCAGTGGCATTATCTGTTTGATTGCTGTGAACATGGCCATATGGACATATCCTTTGCCACATGGCATCACAAATGAGTATCTGATTTTTTTCCCCCAAGAATTATAAGATGTTATGCTATGTGATGGTACCATAAAATATTTAGATTAAGTCCCTGATCCCACCAAAATCAACAATAAAGAATTGTGGTGGTCTCAAAGGGACAGGATTTTACCCTAAAACATGCAGAAGGGCAGCTCTCTCATGTTCAGAAGGGGGAACACAGGGGACTTATTTAAGCTCGAATCCTGGAAGAGCTTTGGTACCATAGTATTGAGTTTTCATTCATGCAGCTATGTAAGGATAGTGCATTGCCCTTTCACTGCTCTTTCCCAGCTTTTGACTGTTTTTCCACACAAACATTTTCTGCTTTTTGCTACACAAATGTAAGATTTGCTTCCCCCGCCCCCCTTTCACTATAGTAACAGGCATCCATCAATTCAGTGATAAATAGGTAAAGCTGAGCAGCTTATGATAGATAGGGGATCAGGCAAGAGTCTGTCTCACCTCCATTACGTGAATCATTTATGGCTTCTAGTAAAATTTCTTGAGGAAAGGGATGAGCACTCCTCTTATTTTCTCGGTTTCCTGTTACGTTATTCAGGATTTTGTTGTTAGAGCAATTACTATAATATTTGAGAAAAAGAGAAGTAGAATAACAAATATGGAGAAAATAGGAGGATGGGAGGGAAGAGGAAATGTCCTGGTGTGAAAACACAACATGCAGCTGGGGAGTGTCTTCGATATCTTCGGCTTCAGTCAGCACCGGGGCAGTACTCAGTTAGCATTAAGAAGTATGTCTCAGTTCCATCCCCTCCAAGATGTGGACCTTATCACAATCACAGAAAATTTTCATGCCTAGCACTTCTTTTAAAAATAAACTGCATTGGGACCAGTTTATCGAACGACCTACATAATGCTGAGCTTTTCCCCGGCTTCCTTCTCTCTCGCCCCAGCCCTTAGGCACACCTCACTCCCTGCCCTCCAACTACCTCCGTTGCCTTCGATTCCCCAGCGAATTAAAGCAGCTCTCTTAAGGCTAGGTACTCCACAGGGACCAGCATCTCATGGGTCCCTGCTTGAGCCTCATAGTCCCCAGACTTGCAGCTTATTTTCCAGGCATATCTTTGGGAAGAGCACAATGCAAAGCCACTGAGGCCAATCCAGATTTCACCCTGTCACCCGGGGCTTTGCACGCCAGCACAACCGGTGCTCGCTGGGCTGCGATCACGGGGAGTCACCTTGGGCGGCATCCCTGGGCAAGCTACAGGCAAGGGAGCAGTGGGTCCCTCTTAGATGCCTAGAGCACTTGCGCAGAACTGCTATGGGGAAGATGCAAAATATTCTGCGGTAGTATGTGACCGCACAGACGTCTGGCACGAATAACAGAAATTTCTGCTTAAAGGCTTCAGAAAATTCAGTAAAAGGACAGCTTTTCAACAACCCTGGGTTTCTTTTAATGTGCTTTTTGAAGTCCACACAAAGACAATAAATGCCTGATATGTGTAACCAACCCCAAATCCCAGTGGCTGCCAGGGAAGAAGTCCTGCCCAGGCTTTTGCATGTAACTGCCAGTGCTGTGGCCATGCTACTTTATATGGAGCCTGTTACGAGTTAACATGATAAAGTGTTGTATAAAGAACTAAAAAGGGCAGAGCTAATCCTGGGGGTACTTATGGGCAGCTAATAGCGTAAAAGGAGTTTAGTCAGAATAAGGAATGCAGCATAGCTGAAAAAAGGCGCACAAGTTTTTGTTTCAGTGTAATTTCTGCAACAAAAAAATTAATTGAAGAGGAGTAGGTTTCTTGATGTGATGCTAAATCTAATAGGGAAATTGGACAGCTGCTTACACATCAAGGTATCTTTCAAGTCACTTGCTCTTAAAACTGTTGTGCAGAGGTTACTTGCCTCCTAAAGAGTGTAAAAGCCATAATTACTAAGAGGTTATCACACCTTTTTTACAACAAAGCAGTCAAGACAGCAGAAATTACTTGTTTTTTCTACTTATTGTTCAAGATCTGCTCACTAACAGTGAGTAGCTCTCTGTACACATAAACTTGGCTTTTTTTTAAGTTTATATGGTGTCAGTTTTACCTCCAATGTTTCATTTGGCACGTAGTGCTTGACAGCGCTAGTACTGGACTGTAAAGTAAACAAAGTTTTGTGGGGAGAAAATGTTCACTCAGAGATTCCATTGCTGAATATTGCAAAAACCTAGGAAAGGAATATTTAAGACAAGCCAGTGGGCAATCTTCATTCCTTTCCACTTCCAGTATCCTTTCCAACTTTTTTCTTTCCTCAGCCACTTTAACTCCCAATAAAAAGTAAATCAATATGTTAAATTAAAAAAAAGAAAATCTTCAATCCCTAATGTACTTCATCCAAAAATGTCACCAGGGTCTCTTTCAGCGCAGTTGGCTAAAGCTGCAAAGCTAATGTTCATGTCCATTAGTGAACATTAGAGTTGGTCTGATCTCTAATTTTACAGTCATCTTGCCTTCAATAACCTGTAGGTTTTCTTTGGCAGGCTGCTTGTAATGATAATGAATTGATCACTGCTGGGTTGCTCAAGAGCTACATGAGCTTTATAGACAGTGGGCATAATCCTCCTCAGATTTACATTCACTAGGCGGCTCCAATTACCTCCGCTGTGGCTGTGCTGGAAGTGCTTGCCATAAAGAAATGAAAACAACTAAACTAGACAAGATGTTTTTTTAACAACCAAAGGTTTTAACTTTTTTTTTTTTTTCTGTCTAGGATTCAAGGTCTATCCAGGTTTCAAGTAGTCTGAGGTTTGTTGTATCCATAATACAGTGTTTGAAGTCACAGACTGAACTGAGGACATGCCAAATAGTGAAAAAAGGATCCCTGCCCCATCACTTCTGCAGTTTCTGTAGTCCCAGGCATCAGGTCGATAAAACGAATGGATACAGGAAAGCAGAATGGGATGAAGCAGTTAAGACATGGGGCATTACAGTAAGTGACACAGCAGGATGCTGTTGTGGTATTATTGTAGGCATCAGGAGACACAAGCAATTTAAGGAGATTATCCTAATTATCCAAGGTGGCTTTGAATACACTAGTGATTCAAATTCAGGACAAATGAGAAGAGTATTCACATTAGAGGATATGACCCATATTTTCTTAACCCAGCCTACACTTTTAAGAATATTATAGCATACCACTGCTTGAGCAGAGCATAGACTCATTGTCTGGCAAAGTTAGGTGGTTGATTTTTTAGTAATTTAGGTCAGACTAGCGAAAACTTGTCTGATATCAAAATCTATACTACTCTAAAAGTGCAGCTATCATTCAAAGTGTGTTCAGAAGTGAATGACAAAAAGAATGCTACATCATACTAGAACAACTTGCTTTTAAATCGTACGGACAGTGTCACTTTTTCTAAAAACAAAATTTTATGTTTCGTTCTTCTTTCACACTCTTTATGTTGACAGTGGAGTTTTCAATGACTGACAGATTTTTACATCATTGAGATTAATCAGTAGGGTAAAGATCAAAATCCTGTAGGATCTTCTAAGCCTACAGAAGCTTTGGAGTATTTCTTTTATTTCACACACTAGGGTCTAGAGCTTGGAGCATCTTGGCACTAGTGTAACACCAATGTACAAACAACAACATCTCAGGAGACAGGTAGCTGAGTCTGCTGTTATTCAGCTTTAAAAGTACATATTTAAAATTACCCAGTAGTTAATTTAATGTGACAAGTGTTGGTGGTCTACATGAAATGAGTTTTTGATGCCTGCCTAGTCCCTGGTAAAAAAATTGCTAGCGCTAAACTGATTATGACTTCAGTCATAACTTCTCCTCTTAGACATATCTGCTGCAACAGGCTCAGGGACAGAGACTGATCCTACTAAACAGCATGCATGCCCGCATTACCATTGATAGTCCTATTGAAATTTTACTCACAGGTAAAAATTAGGATCCAGCTTCACATTCCCACAGCATCTCTCATTATTTCAGTATTCAAATGCTTGTTATGGCAACACTCATCACAACACCGGTGGTGCTTTGAGGCCCTACCTGCTCCCCAGGGAGAGGACTTGGTCCTTCAGAGCTTTCATTCTGCCACCTCTCAAAGCGCCACATCTCTGCTGGGAAGAAAAAAAAAAAGAGTCGGGAAACAAAGCATAAACATTTATTAGCATTTCACATTGATTGCTGCAACACAGACATGGAAGAAGCAGTCATCACCTGCTATTTTGAGACTCAAATTACAATTTCAAACTACAGTTCTTCGATATTCTTTAGGTGGACACCTTTAACTTTCAGTCATGTTCCTGACTAGCCTTTAGCAGCACTTTAGCTTTTAGGATGAGCTAAGCAAAGTAGAATTCATTTTGTTGTTGTTATTAATACCTTTGATTGGCATCTGAAGGACAGCTTTCCTCTGGGAACGACCTGAAATGTTTTGCTGCAGTAACATATGTTTGGGGCAGCAGGGGGGAGGTATTTGCTATTGACTATATGATGGGAGAATGCTAGACAGTAAAACAAATTATAAAGAGCTATGCCAGAAGGAACAAAAACTTTAAACAGATTATTTAGGTATCACTTTGGTGAGATTTGAGATGACTCAAATCACATCGGGAAATTGTATGTTTGGAGTGTTTGATATTGGATACTTGGGATATTTGATATCGGGGAGCCTCTTATAGGCTGAAGGCATTTAGTCTGAAATATTAATTTTCTTCAGAAGTACTTTTTTGGAGAGGCGAAAGAGCTATCGAAATAATTCACTCTCCGAGTGCAAAAGGAAAGACACAAAGGTTAAGATTAAAAAAACCCACAACCAAACTGGTCTCCTCAGTCTTCCTTATTCTATTCTAAGACGGATGACAGCTGACTTAGATGGAAATGGGAATTTTTTTTCTACTTATGTGGAAATAGGAATTTTTTATTATTATTATTGCAGCCACTGAAACAAAACAAAAAGAGTTCCCTTAGGAAGCCAGAGGAGTTCTCTGGTGCCATAGCTCATCTGAAGAATTTTCCTTGCTGATGGAGGCCAGTTGGAAGCCATGAAGATCTACAAACACTTGCTCTGCCCCAGACCTAATGTCCACCTTGCCCAGCATCCTGTCTCCAACACTGTCTAGGGGCAGACATGCAGAAAAAAGAGCAGATAAGTGGGGACTGACATTTCCCCAGTACACTGACTGTGCCTCCAGTGCAGAAATCACCGGGATTTCCTGAGCCAGAGATGGTCTATTTTCTTTTAATAACGATTAGTGGATTTTTCTTTTACATGTCAGTTGGTTTCACATTGAAAGCAAAATCAATGAGGTAAAGTCTGAGTACCTTCCTGTGTATTCTTCATACCCTGGACCTGTCCCAGTTTACATATACATTCCCTAACCACTGAAAGCAGGCCTGTTCTGTCAGTAGAAAGATGCATACATTACTTCTACATGAGAATGGTAGGATTCTGTACCGTTATAAAAGCAGTTTAATCCATCTAGAATTCTCCATACCAGGTGTTACAGAAATATCTCTAAAAAAATTAGAGCTATAAATATAATAAATATATAAATGCAAAGCTGCATTTAAACCAGAGTCATAGAGGTCTTAGTTAATTGAAAAGTTATTGAACTAGAACAGTTCGAAGGGACCTACGATGATCATCTAGTCCAACTGAGTTAGTAAATAGCACTTAAGCAATTTCCAAAAGCCTTAGACTAAACCCAATGCTACTCTTCCAAGGAATAACACCATCAAGAATTAACTAGTGAAAGAGATTAAAACAGAAGGAAATAACTCCGGATTCTTTCATGGTACTTAGCCTACACCATTCTTTCCTTAGAAAATCTGTGGGCTTTAGGACCCATTGACACTTTGACCATTTCATTTTTCATTTTATTGAAGAAAAGGTTATTCCAAACAGAAATGTTTGATAACAGTGCCCCCTTCATGTCAGCTTTTGTTACCTGTTGCCAAAATAAGGCATTATTTTTAAAAACACTGCTAAGATATTTCACCCTGTTGTAAGACTACGTTCTCTGTAGGGTATGCCAGCACTCAGAAGCACGTGACAGCTACTCTAGTTAGAAAATTACCCAAACAAATAAATTAAAATAACATTTCTGGTGCATACTAAGGTAAATTAGCCCAGCATTCAGAGAGAGAAAGAGGAACACAACATTCAACAGGCAACATGCTTATATGCCAATCTAAACCCTACTGCACACACAAAAAAGGGGCCATCTTAAATGAGTACCTACTGAAGGTAACTTCAGCACATCAAGTGCCAAACACCTGTGTGGTTGTGAACTTTCAGATAGGCAACATCTGGGGAAATATTTATCTTGTTAAATAAAACACACACCTGGCCCCTTAATTATCAGCTATAATTGACAACTTTACCATCTCAGAGCACTTTTTTTCTGCCCATACCTCATTGCTGAAAGTAACTAGGCAATAATTAATGGTGCTTTAAGTGCGTGATACCTTAGGAAAGACTCCAAGCATAAATAAGACCAGTGGGTGTTTTGGTTGCCTAGCATGTGGTCAGCACTAGCTGGGAATTTTCTGATGAAAATACTCACTGAAGTTAAAGCACTTTATGCATTTTTATATCAGTTTCAGTTAATTTCTGTCAAAATACAGCTAGAGTCTCCCATGGAGAACATCTCTGATTCTCTTCCAGCTCACCTAGCAGGAAGGCATCATACTCCGAAGATCTACAGCTCCAGACACAGTCATGGGATGGTTCCCTTCATCTTGTAACAACCTTCTTCATGGGGCATGTACAATATTTGTGTTCCAGACTCCACAAAATGGTAGATTAAAAGGTCCACAGAAAGGTCATTTGTCCTAGGGTTTTCAATGTCCCTAATCGTTCAAGACATCACGTAGAGAGCTGGTAACCTTCATGGAGCCAGAAGAGCCAGTCTTATGTACAGGTGATGTACAAGGCATTGGACAAGGAATTTGGTACCTCACCTGGAAAACAGGGTCTTCTTCTGGTCATCTATATTCAGGAAAGATCAACTCAGAACAGGAAGGAAGGAAGGGATCTATTTAAATTAAAAGATCTTGTTGGCAAGAGAACAAATTGGGATGAAAATGACCATTAACAGCACCATCAAAATGAGGTGCTAGAATAGTCTTTTAGCAAGAATATTAAGGAAATGAAATTTAACTGGTTCTACTGGACTTTGTTCAGTTAGTTCATGAAAGGAAATATATGGAGTAGCTGCTAATGAAAATAGGAGACTGGACTTGAGGACCTTCCAATTCCATGCTCCTGATTGCATTTCAGAATTTCCAAACAAAATGTTTACGTTATTCTGAAGGGCTGAGGCTTTGGTAGGCTTGGCCATTTCATATGATTTGTCCACCTCCAAAATAAGTTTCAGTCATATACACGTCCATCTATCTACCTATCTATCTTCCTATTTACCTACCTACCTCAGATTTCACATTCATTAGTGTTTTGCAAGGTACACTTCAACCTTGCTAATAGGTTAGATGAAAAGGAAACTGAGGAAAGGACCACAGTGCCTGACACAACCCCCCCCCCAGGCCCCAGAACTACTGATGTAGTTGGGAAAACTGCCAAGTTTTCAGGACAAATCTTTCTTTGGGTCTGAAACAAAAGCGACATATTTCAAACTAATTGGAAGTTGGGAAAAAGCACTTAAATTTAAGTTAGCCCTCTTATTCAGACAAATGAAAGAAAAGGGCAATAACACTTATGAAGCAGAGGAGAAACTTAAGAGGAGGTCAGGTGAAAAAGTTGGTCGTGTCTGTAGGATGGGAGTGAGAGTGAGACAAGAACAGCTGAGCAGGCAGTGGAGTATGGCACAAGGTTATTGTAGGATGACATGTGCCACCTGGTCAAGGTGAAGCACGGGTCTCTTCTTTGATGAAGCCATGTCATGGACACAGTCTTGAGCTAAGAAACAGGGCAACACACTACCTTGATATTGGCATTTGGCAATCTCAAATTGTATGTTCTTACATTGTTAGATGCAGTCTCTCATGCCCCACCCTGAAAATGAAAATGGAGAAAAGTATTTTACTCCATTTCTATCATCTTCTATCCAACCCTATATATAGACTTCATGAATTTAATACTGAGCAGGTGTTCTGATCTCTTACTAGGTAATCACTTCATTGCCAGCTTCCTATTCTGTGCCATTCTCCTAAAATCAACACAGCAAAATACATAATAGGAATTTCAGCCATCAGCCTGATTATTCAAGTTAGATAAAGGTAAGGGGGCAGATCGTGTCAAGTTCTTAATTGCCCCATCTCTATTGAGAGACTGATGTAGGACAGACTATATCCTTTCTATGAAGTGGTCTCTTTGCTGGATAAAGTGATCACTTTTTTACTATTCCTTTTCTCTTTCTGAATATAGCACAGAGCAGCATCATTAGGATTGAATTACACAGCTCTCAGATAGCAAACCCAGAGGAATACTGTTTAAATGACAGAAATTACTGTACATTACCACTTATGCAGATTAGTGCAAAGCTTGTCTCATGATGTGTATCCTTCAGCTTCAAGGGAGCCTGTTTGAGTCCCTTCTCACTTGTGTTAGTATAAATCTAGAATAATTTCATGAAAGTCAATACATCATATCTGAATACATGTCTGCAGCAGGGAAATCTCTGCTCAGGGTTACTACTTCATTAATTTCTGATTCTTTACAGCTGTTGAACTGCTGGTTAACTTACCAAAACATAGCACATCTAGAAGTTCAGGCATTAAAACGACACTAACCACATCAAAAGCAAAGGAGAAATGAACTGGAAATCCATGAATTAATCCTTTCCGACAGTCACAGGAAATTATAGCATGGCTAAGACATGAAAAACTAATTTCCATTGCTCTTTTGTTAAGATGATTCATTTCTCCACTATCATGCTTTACTTCTGTCAAAACCACTTGCAAATAAAATCTCCATTTGCAGCCATTTAAAATGTTGAAACCTTGGATGTGCAGGGGTGAGCAGTCATATGACTTTAAATCTGCTTGTGCATTTGAATCTTCACAAAATAGCTGCTTTTGTTGTATTTTAATTCTGGTAGCAAGCCAGCCGGGGCCAGGGGACCGTAAGATCTACTTTGCATCTTTAATGACTCCCACAACACTCTCCTTAGTCATTCTGGGATGCAATTATCTAGTGTGCTACGGGCACTCAAAATTTTAATCAAATCAAAACATCATACCTAGGACGACTCAGGTCAGTATCCACCCCACTAGACCCCAAAAGTGTGGGAAAAACTCATTTCTCTCTTTCTCATGGGGCATTTCACTACTAAAGGGAAAGGATCTAGCAGAGGAGCTCCCGTGACATCCGATCCTAAGAGCAGGCCAGTGGCCAGCATAGGAAGCCAAAATGTCAGACCAACTCCAGCCCTACACAGGAGCCAGGCTGAGCAGCATGCTAACAAATGAGCTGTTTTTCCCAGGGTGAAAGAACATCTTCTTTTTCTCAAATTTTGATCTAGTTTTCATCTAGTTCTTCCCTTCTTGGTGAAACCGGAAGAAACAAACCTGCAAAGGTTTTGGGTTTCTTTTCTAAAACAAAGCCACTTCATCATAGAAGTCCTAAGAGGTTCTTAAAAGCTGCTTAGGAGGAAGGCAACACACAAAATCGTGCAATGTACAGGCTGCTGTTCTCTGCTCATTAAAAAGAAGAAAGGTGAGCGAGCCCCACAGAGGGCAGAGTGAGCTCAGCAAGCCTGGGACAGCCACTGCCTGCTGCCACACTCATGCTGTACGGTAACAAAAAGGTACTAGTACTGCCCTGGTTTCTTCTGGGATAGAGTTAATTTTCTTTCTAGTAGCTGGTATAGTGTTATGTCTTGGATTCAGTATGAGAAGAATGTTGATAACACATTGATGTTTTCAGTTGTTGCTAAGTAGTGTTTAGACTGAAGTCAAGGATTTTTCAGCTTCTCATGCCCAGCCAGCGACAAGGCTGGAGGGGCACAAGAAGTCGGGAGGGGACACAGCCAGGACAGCTGACCCAAACTGGCCAAAGGGGTATTCCATACCATGTGACATCATGCCCAGTATATAAACTGGGGGGAGTTGGCCTGGGGGGGGATTGCTGCTCGGGAACTAACCAGGCATCAGTCGGCAAGTGGTGAGCAATTGCATTGTGCATCACTTGTTTTGTATATTCCAATCCTTTTATTAGTATTGCCATTTTATTATTATTATCATTATTAGTTTCTTCCTTTCTGTTCTATTAAACTGTTCTTATCTCAACCCATGAGTTTTAACCTTTTTCCGTCCGATTCTCTCCCCCACACCACTGGATGGGGGGGAAGTGAGTGAGTGGCTGCGTGGTGCTTAGTTGCTGGCTGGGGTTAAACCACAACAAGTACATCTAAAAGTTTCTGGTTATTATTTTAGCTGATGCTGCACTAAAGCTTCCACTAAGGTCCAAAAGCAAACTACGCATTGCACTCCTCTCGGCAGCATCCTCCTCCTATCCTCCTACTACTTTTGCCCAACAGTGTTTTCTTTCCCCTGAAGGCAGCTTTCCTGACTGAGAACATTTGCTTTTACTTTGAAGGGTGCTACCTACATGCCCAGGACCCACATCTACTTGGAGCTTTCCTAATGCCTTTGGTATTTCACTTCCCAAAAGTGGTACACAAAGCCATGGTCTTCCACCAGTGCAAACGTGCTCTGAGTCACAGGTTAGGTCCTAATTCTGCCCAGCCTGTTCTTAGATATTTATTTAGCTGACAGCCTAACACAGAGGAAATAGACTGTTTCTGTATGGCTGGAGAACATTTAAACACTTACACACAGGGTCTCCACAAAAAGCAGAGAAAGGAGCTGAAGATGAGGAAAGGGAGAGCCTGAAATTTCAGGTTCAGTTTTTCAGTTTTGTTTTAGAATTAAGGTTCAGGTCAGTTCACATTTTACCACAGAGGTTTCGCCCATCCTCTAAATGATGAGAAAACTTTGACGGGACCTCTAATGGTTATTAGAAATACAGAGAGGTACGCCACAGCCACAGAAATAAATCAGCTTTTTTTACTGCTTCTATCCAGCTTCTACTCTGACAAAGTAAGCATGGGGATGCATGGAGTTGAAGAAAATCTTTCAAATGTATTTAGCTACTCATGGACTATAAATCCTTGCAGAAAAAAATGCATGAAGCTGAATAATTTGACTTTCACCCAAATTCATACAGACTGAAACAGAACTCAAGTTATACAGGTTGACAGTATTATCACAGGCCAGTATCACCACCACGTGGGGTTTTACGTCATGTTGATAGAGCAATACTGTTAAAATATAAATAATTCCTACTAATATTTTATTTCCATGGTTTTACAACATTGTAGTCAAGCTATTTAAACTCCTAGTCTCCAAATAGCTTGATTTTATACAAGTCACAGAATTACAATAAAGTCGTCCATTATCCACACGCAGATAAACACATGCACATACCATTTAATTCAAACATACATGAGAAAACGTCTCACCCGATTAATGGAAAAATACTTGAGCTGGACAGGAACAATAAGTGACAAAATGATATTATTAGGATAAATTTGCAGCCACTCTTTATTCCAAAAAGTTGTATTTCTGTAAACCTGACATTTCCAAAACAGTGCAAGTGAATTAGAATACAGGTGAACACAAGCTTCTAAATACAGGTGACATCAATAAGAGTGAACACATTCTTCCAACCACAAGTTCACAAAAAGAAACATACAATTTTACAATACTTAAGGAGTGACATTCTAAGAAAGAGGAGTGACAATGGTGCAGGTACCCTACTGGTATGCAAACCATGCTCCAAAAGCAATTATAGTCTTCATGCCAGTTTAATCAATGTACACTAAATGAACCAAATCCTACTTTCATTTATAGCCAAGAAACGCTAGCAAGTGGATGAGCTTGGACAAAGGTAGAAATTAGTTCCATGACTCCCTTTATCCTCCAGTGAAAGCAATACTGTATGTTCCCACACCACATGGATACTACGCTTGACACTTGTGCAAGACTCCAAAATGTGTCTATGAACAGAAGACATTCAAGAACATTGATACTAAATATTGCCAAAACCCATCTTTGCGCAACTGTTGCTTTCAGCAAGCTGAGTCACCTGCACATCACTGACTTGTACGTAGGGTCCTTCCCATTCATGTATTGAGGCAGAGAGGGTTGTCCTCACTGGTATGCTCGGCATTGCAAAAGCCTTTGCCACTTTGAGATGAAAGGATTGCTTAAGTGGTTTACAGGGTTGGGGTTCACATCAAGCACAATTTCTCTCTCACATAACCCAAGTGATTTGTGAGGTGACTTCAATTCAGAGGCTGCTCCAGTGTTTTCTACAGTTTGCTGACTTCCTCATTGTAATTGGGCAAATTAAAACCTAGGTTTATTCAGAAGAACATAGCTAGTATTTTTGTTAGCTACAATAGCCAAATACTAGAGCATACTAGTGACAGCCTCAGAGTGCACCAGCCCCACTGTTGCTTGGGGTGAACTGATGGAAATTCACCTCCAAGAGCAGACCTTTGGTTTTCAAATGAAATGGTCACAAAACACGCTGTGAATGGTGGCAAATACTTCCAGCTCTTGGGAAGTGAAATTCACCCCTGTGCTGTGGGCCACCAAAACTCTGAAATGACTGTGATCTTCTTGATGTCAAGCTGGAAATTAAATGGGGTTGCAACAGCATGGGCTCTGCATTAAGTGATTTTTTTCCTTAATTATTTCCCCCCTTTCTTCCTGATCATATTTTTCTGAAATTGTTTTCTTCCTACCCTAAAAGCAACTTCAAGGGTACTATCTGTAAGAAGACACCCTGCACATGGCAAGCTTCAGGGCTTAATCAAAAGATCTCTTAGGTGCCAGATAATGCATTTAAAAATGCTACTGCCCCACTTCTAAGCTTCCACTTGCATAGCTTAAAGCCAGTGCAAAGTGAGCCTGCTGCATAAAAAAAATGCAATGCCAATTCAGCAAACCTTTCAATGAAGTTATCCAAGACAATTGATGACTTTGCCCCAAAATGGATTAACTGGAGAGAACTGGTACAACGACTTCCCCCAGCTCTGCTGCGCAAGCGGTACAGCACAAAGGAACTAACATGCAGCTGACAGACGGGAACTTCCAGACCCTAGAAGCAATTTCCAATGTAACCACGTCTCTAGATTTTGACACAATTGCATTTATTATGATTTCTTAGTTTAAAAAAAACAGCAGATCTATAGCACAGCTATGTTCTACACATTCTTGAAGTATATTACAGTTTCATAAGATTTTTGGGTTAGAAACTGATTGCAACCAACTGATATTAGTGGGTTTTTTGTTTGGCTTGTTTGGTTGCTTTTTAAAGAGAGGAAAGGTGCATCTACAGGATTTTAATATGAAGTATTGGTATGTTTCATTGTCAAGTCTGACTATCTTAACTGGAAACAAGCAAGAGCCACAATGGAATTTGACCAAAAAAAAAAAACCCAAACAAAAAATTATGAAGCGTTATACATATAAAAACAAAAACACCTGTGACAACAGAACTACTGAGTACCTAACAGTGATGATACTAAGAATTAATGGATTATTTCAAGAACATGTCACTAATCTGGCCAACAACTAGATTTTCACTGAGTGACAACTTGTGCTGGATCAATAGTAGACAGTTCAAGGCAGGTATCAAAAAAGTCCAGTGTGGGCTCACTCAGATGGGCTTTACTTTTTTTTTTTTACTTTAACCAAAAAAAAGAAAAACATTTTTGCCTGGAGACAAAAAGAAAAAAAAAATTGTCCAACACAATATGAAATGCTTAATGGGTATTTTACTTTAAAAAAAGTCAGTTTAAAAAAACTCTTTTCTTCATATACTTTAAAAAGACATTTCAGAGGAATAACTAATGTTGATTTTTAAAATATTGTAAAGAAGCATTTTCGGCAGATCTGAAAGTAAATTTTTATTTAAAAAGTGGAAATGAGGCATTTCAACTTTTCAAATAGAATTTCCTCCTTTTTTGGATGGAAACTTTCAAATTCAGTTAAATTCACGAATAGTTTCATTTATCCCCTGAATTATTTTTTCACCATTTTTAAATAATTTTGGAGGGGCTCAGTTTTAGAGAGGACAGATACTGAAAATTCTTACAGCTAAATAAACGGAATTCTTTTTTTTCAGCAAGTATTCTAAGCAATTTCTTATTCAATTCATAGTTGTGAATCAGCCTCATGTCCAACTTCTATCTGTTAGTCTTAGGTATTTTTCAACAACACAAAAACCAGATACTTTCAGTTTAAATACTAGCAAAACTAACTGATGTCAGAAATATCATACTGTGAGGAATTCAATAGCCTCTAATATAACAGTGCAGTCAAAGGCCATCAGTCTTTTGTTTTTGCACTCTGATGAAAAATCTGCAGTCCACCACATGTGGTTATAACAGGATTTTACCTCAGCAGTTTTTTTCAGATTCTGGCTTTAATGATCATTTGTTATTCGAAATCTGTCAAATCACCAATGATTGTTTTAAGAAAGATAACTGAATAGACTAATAGCTTTTCTTGTCAAATGTTGAATCAACACACTTCATTCACTTAAAAACCATCTTCTGCCTAGTGGGTGCAGATAGTTAAGTTAATAAATATTGATCAATACCGTAGTAACAGCAGGCACTTAATGCCAGTGGGGGAAAAAAGCAAACAGGAATATGGACGTGGTAAATTTTTTGAAGTTTGAAGCTATAATGAATTTGACAAGCAAGAGCAAGAATAAGACCTGTTCTCAAGCAGATATCCAAAACTCCAGCAGTTCTTTTACCTTACCCTTATGGAAGGAGACATCTTGCAGCCATTCATTCCTGTTTCTCCTTCACCTTCTACCACAGAGCTCGACCCTTCTTTCCCTTACATGGAATTTATACCAATGTGACATTTACTTCTTATTTACACAAGGTGCAAAGTACAAGTAGAATCTAAACCCAAGTCTTACAGAGTTCCACCATTTCTATTCAGAGATCCAAGAGCTTTTTGAAGAAACATGGTTGAATTTATTACAACTAAGTTTCTTCTAATTCAACAAGTGATTTGCTAAGGAATTACCAGGGAACAAAGTGGCAATCTGAGATCCAGTAACATCTGCATCTTGACTAAACTTCCTTCTTGATGCTTGAGGAAGGATGACATTCAGTACTTGGAACACACGGATATGGAATCTCAAGATCCAAACATTTTAACTCTTGCATCTACTTATCTCTCTTAAAATTATCATATAAACAAACTCATGACTCGTGTATAAAACTCACAAGGCAGGCATACTGCTCATAGCTTGTAGCAATTTATCACTTGCTTTGATAGCAACAGATCACAATCATTAACAGTAGCTTAAAAACTATCCTTCTTAACATTAATATGGCTCCATTTCTTTTTTTTTTTAATTCCAAGGAATTTGTCAATGCCATAGTGGTTGGCCCAATGATACCCTTCTGGTATCTCAATTGTACAGTCCTAGACCATTATCAAACTACTAGAGACTGCAGGAGAAAAATTCCCAAAGGACAACATTCTGTGATGCTTTCTTCAGTGAGCCAAAGCAAGCTACAAGTCTTGCTACATGTCACCAAGGAAGTGTTTTCATCCTCTCCCATTCAGGCCAGTAAAGGATAGACTCAGATACAGAATATCACATCTGTGTAATATTTTAGGTTCATTAGTTTATAAATCAAACACCAAATTCAACTCAAAAAAAAGAGATAATGAAAAGACTTTGGCTTATTACCATTAAATGGTCTATATACAACATTACCAAGCCTTGTGAATTAAGCATATGAGGATTTCAGCTACTTTAATCTGCAAATGTCTCTCTTCTCTCTTGCATTGAAGTTTAAAAGTACAATAGGATTTATATATACATATATGTATTTCCAAGGATTTAGCCAGGTATCAGTGCTTGAGTGAACTATATAGCTATTCAATAGAAACTATAAAACATTGATACAAATATAAAGACATGATCAATATAAAAAGCTTATATTTATAAAAAATATTTTTAGGTAACAGTCTTCCCCTGAGGGTATACCACATAGTTGGATTCATAAATATTGCTCTGCACTGCAGCTTGGTTACCAAAGTTCAAAGTTCAGCTCTTAAATGAAGTGTAAATTGCTCCAGTCACCTGACATGGCTGCAGTGGTTGCCTCAGGATATGTTCCCTAGCTTGTTGGAGTGATAAAGACACAGCATCAATGGGGTCTCCGAAAAATCTGGAGAAGATTCCTTCTTCCACATATGGAAGATACGAGAGCAGGACCTATAGGCTAGCAAGCGCGTGTCACATGACTGGGCTTTAATTTTCATGGGCAGTTCACTGATTTTTCTGGACCCAGTCCCAACTATCTTCATTCTCCTTTCTGCTCTTTTCAGCCTCAATAATTTCTTTGTACCTCCGGCGGAAGAAGCCCATCTGCAAATCAAGAAGAGATGACAGTGGTAAGTAACAGTATCATTAAATTGAAACTTACTTTGTCAGAAAATGGCATGCAAAAAACAATAGCACAGGTGTTAATATCGAATTTCTCCTAGTGCCAATCTGGAATCATAGCTCCTTGTTTACATCAGTAGAAATGAGATCAAACTGGGTCCCAAATCTTCATGAGTACTCTGCTCCTTATAGATGAACTACTCTGAGAGAAGAGTCCTCTTATATGAAACATGATTAAAAAAAAAAAAAAAAAGCACATAAGGTACTTCTAATAAACACAGACCGGAAGAGGCAGATACAGGTTTGGTTTCAAATATAGACTAAGGCGAAACCTGGATCTGAACCTAAAGCCAGGCTAGCACTTGGGTCCTGAGTAAATGCTGCCAGAGTTTTATGAACTGTGCTCTCAGTGTCCACAACTGCACAAAACAAGAGATCAGAGGAATACAGTATGCCCACCTCCCAGCATCCAAATTCCAATTATCAGCCTTTTTTGTAAGAAACCCTCTTCCAGAAAAGCCAGCACTGTCTATTGTCTATCGCAGGTGCTCCACCACCGTGCTGAAGAGCTTTGCTGCCATTTCGCGTGCCTGTCCCCACAAGTTATCAGCCCACTGCTGTGCACCCACAGGTACTTCTCTTCCTGCTGGTAATCACTCTAAGGTCAGGTCTCAGATTTTCTATTTAAGGGTCATTTATGTTAACATGCTTTGGATGAAACTGATAGGCACAGACTCTTCTTTTTGCTAAATGATTTCCATTGTCCCATTCCTACCAGTTGCATAATCTGCAGTTCAGAAGGCAAAATACAAGCCTGATCCTACAAAATGCAGAGCATCAACAATAATTCCTCCAGAAGCTTTCAAGATGCTGCAGGGCTGATTATCACTTTTGCATATCTTCTTGTTTCCTAAACCCTTGTACTTAGTTAAAGTAATGCAAGTGGTTTTCATTTCAGTTTGGATAAAAACCTCTCATATCTCTGGCTTTTTAAGTCTTTCAAATAAACAAAAGTGATTTTAATAACAGACTTTGGTAAGCATTCAAGAATAACTCCTCAAACTTAGCAGTGCACTATTGAGACCATTGAATCAATATTTTGTTTATCATAATTAAACATTTATGTAATTCCTACCACTCTAAACCTGTTTTCTTACTCCTGCTGGGTAAAACATGATGCTTTAGTCCTCCTTTATCAACCAGTTATTGCCATCCTTTATTCCCAAATTGGCTATATGTAGGAATATTTTGTGCTGTTTTGTCACTACTAAGTTTCTGTTAAGTTAGGCTTTTTAGTTTGAGTTCTTTAGCAACTTTAATTTTCTTCAAGTATATTTTTACTCACAGGGGTCTGAAAGGCAGCTTGTCCAAACTGCCAAGGGTGCTTTGCCAGCAGAGCTTCCTAAAGCCCAGGTCCTTGCCAGTGCCCCCAGCTACATCCGGAATTCATGGCAACATGAGACCAGACACACACCATCCTCTCACCACCCCCTACCTCCGCTGCCTGGCTTCTGTGCAAAGGACACAGAAGCTGCTGCATGCTCTAACAAGCCCCTTTTTTGGGTAACTGTGGACCACAGCCCTGGGGCATGCTATTAATCTAGAGATAGGTGTACCCTGCTGAGTGCAGAGATGTACGTTACATACACACCTATAACTGCTTTGTGGTTTTGTGTAGACATACACATAAAAGCCTATGATCTCAATTTTACAGATGTCCCATGACCTTCTGGAGGCCCCCCCCACTAACTAGAATTAGACCTTAAAAGTCATTTGTTCACAGTCTTGTGCGCAGACTGTAGACATAGTCTCCTCCCCATCTATCCTAAGCAAAGCTTTATCTGCTGCTCAATACATGCAAATGCATGGATAGTGGTGGTTCTGTTCTGAAACCACCTGACAAAAGGGACACTGTTGAAGTTTGGAGGGCCATGTCTCCCTTGCCTCCTAGCATCTTTCAGAACAGCGTATGCAAAGGATTCAGAAAAAGAGAATTAAAGAAATGTTTCTCTAGTTCCCTATTCTTCAAACTTGCTCTAGAAGTCTAATCAAGTTCTTCCTTTAGCAGAAAAATATCATTACTAGTTATTTTTGTACTTGTACCTACAAGCTATACCAGTGCGAAGGATGTGTTTTGAGAAGAGATCCTCAAGATAGCACGATCATAAAATCCCAGTGAAATTTCACCACTGATGCCAACATACTTCAGCTCAATGGAAACTTGAAGCCAATAGCACAAGTTTCCCTAGATTTTCACAGTCTAAAAGGGAGGTGAATTATTTTATTGATAATGAAAAAAAAACCCAAACCAAAAAAAGTATAAGAACCTACTACTCCTCCATTGTTCTGCCCCAGCAGGATTAATTGTAGGTACTTATTTTAGTCACAGAAATCTGCAGATACTCCTTACATATGCTCAGGGAGCAGAGGGTTGAAGAAGCCATTTTTGTATTATCAGTTTTTATAACAGGCCTACATGTTCGGCACATTATAAAAGAAAATTGCCACAGGACTTTGTTTCCTGAGATTAACATGAGAAGTTCAATTTGTAGCTTTTAAAAACAGGTTTTAAACCCTTAAGGTTTCCATCCTTCATGCTACCACATCCTTGGTACAATAAAATTCTCTCTTGAAGTTATAATCAAAATTATAGAAAGGCTTTTTAATTTCCTCGAGGGCCAAACAAACAAAAGCAAACTCCTTCCCACTGTTATTTTAATAAAAATTGTCTGTTTGTGAACATCTGCTTCAGGAATTATCTTTAAAAGTTGGTTATGATAGTTTTGGTATTTTACTATTTTGTTAGTGGATACAGAATGCTTTTGTATAACTTTTCAGTAGGGCAAAAAGTGAGCCGAAGACCTTAATAAATATTACTGAAGCATGAAATCCTACATCTAGAGGTGATTCCACTACAAAGTTATGTATGTTTACTTGCTGTAAATGATGTGGATAATCTAAAATTATGTGGAGGACTTAAATTAAGTGCAAGCAGAAGGAGAAACTGGAACTTAAGGAGTTGGGGTTTTTTTACATTTTTTAAAATAGTGGTCAGGGATTATATATATATATTTCCCATCCCTGAAAGGCAAGGATGTGCTTTGTTATGAGATACTGTTCCTTAGTGTTAACAGTGCGTATTTGCACTTAACGTGATAGAGTCCCTGTCATCACCAGAAAGGGTTTTTTTGGTAATGGCTGTGAAGAAATCACAACATAGTCATTGTCTCACAAGAGACCACACAACCCACATATCCACCTCCTTACAATAAACTGATTTCATTAAAAATGACAGCAATATTAACCCATATGGTGAGGGTTGATAAGTGCCTGTGGCAAGCTGGAGAGAACAAGTGAATTTAACATACAGTGAGGAGATACAGGGGTAATAAGGAGGAGGACACTTGGAGCAAAGCAGGAGAATTGATGCAATATGGGGCCGAGTAGGTACTGGCTCTGTTGTCACTGGGGCAGAAGTGACACCACAAGATCTCTTTTCTGTGGCTACTGCAAAGCCCTTAATGGAACTCAGAAAACCCAGTGAGGACAGCACTGCTGGGACTTAGTCCTGGATTTCAAGCAGGGAGAGGAGGAGAGATCTTCAGCTTTAACAAGAGCATGGTCATGATCTCACTTGTGGAATGGGTGTTTACAGTGGGCCAATGGTCTCCAACCCATGCTTCATGGGCAATAAGTCTCTAATATTGTTCAATTCTCCCAGACTTTGCTTTCCATATACACAGACATACATATCTCTGCGTGTGTGTATACACACAGCTGTATGGATATGGCAAAGGAATACCCAAGTCCAGAGCCGTGATCCCATCATGCAGTCTGTGAGTTCACACCACCACATCCAAGGAAAGGACTTATGACAATATTTTGATCAGTAAACCTCTGCCTGGGGAAGGCACTCATGAGAGGAAGAGCAACAGGGGAACACATTTACAGGCAGCAAGGAGAGATTACCATGGGAAGCAGAAGGGTTATAATGGAAGAAGAGGCATCAGCCAACAAAGACAATGCAGGAAATGAGAAAAGCAAACTACAGTCAGCATTTCACAGTTGGGTGAAAATTATTTGGGAAGGCTGAGGAGGGCCTCTTGAGTTATGGGCCTTTCAGGTCTGTGTGGCTGAAAGCAAGGTCTCAGGAGCAGGACACTGCTCAGCATACACCATGCTTTATTCTTAACCTTGGCAGACCTTACCAGAGGGGAACTGCTACGCCATGGGTACCATGTCCTACTTCATTTCTTCTGTGTGCAAACACAGAGGAGAAAGACGGCCATTGAAGACCTTGGGAATATAGGGATAGTCCCGAAATCCTGGGGCTATCAGTGTCACTTACAATGGATTCACGCACCACGCCAGGGAAAGGAGAGAGTGTCTGAATTGTCTGTGAATTCACAAGCTGTCATATTTCACATCTGCTATGATAAACTGCAAAGATGTCTGCTTGCTTTTAAACAAATCCAAACAAATTCAGGCAGAACCAAACAAAATGAAAAGAAAAAGCTGGCCTGGTCTTTACCAGAAGTGACAAACAATAACCAGTTCTTTCTGGAGGTGCTTCAAGTAAGTATTAGAGCTGCTATAAATAGGTGGCTTAGATTCAAAACCTGAAACCCTCCATAGGTTTTACACACATTCTTTCATTTAGTTCTTCCAGCCCATGCACCCTCTTCTAGCATAACCTTACTGCCATCTACAGTATACGCTGAGCAGAAAGCATGTTCCTGGCAAAACTGAACAATGGAACAACAGAAATTCTGTGTTACTTGTAGGCTGGGGAATTACACCTGTTATTGTGCAGTTATTTCTTGCCATGCGACAGCACTGTCAAGTCCTCTATTCAATCTTGAGTATTTAAAGTCTCTTTCACTAGCTCACACAACTTACTTCAGCTGTCACGCCAGGTTTAAATCCCTTAAATATCACAGATAATTCATATCTAACAACACTGACATAAAATTGCATTCTTCAAGCACTCACACAAACTGAAAACTTCAGTCAAAGTGATTTCAAAGTGTTGAATTAACATCACAATAAATTGTCTTGTTTTCTGCTGCTATTTTCTGCACATCCAAAGGCTGATCACTGAATTACTGGACTTTATATTTTTCTAAACTGCAAAAGTATAAACATTTAGCCAGCATTTCCTGCAGTACCGTCCTGTGGCTATCTCTCTAGGGTCGCAATTATAAGTATGTTTGAAGAGTGACGATATTACAAAATAAAATTTAATCCACAGTTAGGAAAAAACAAAGCTGATCGGAGGGCAAGCAATATCACTGCCTTTGTTATTTTCATTGTTGGGTAAATATCTAAAGCATTTTTATCATGCCCAGTGAGGCTTATTCTCCTAGTCAAATAAAACCAGATATAGTTTGAAATGTGGATTGTAGAAGAATGGTTATGTTTTGTATTTCTTTCAAAAGTCTTTTTCCCAATAACATCACCCATTAAGAAACAAGAAAAAACTGATAAAAACAGTTGCACACTGCTGTAAAAAAATTATGTCTTGATTTACAGTAGTGTTTCAAGACTATAACTGAGCTAGGAATAGAGTTTTGTGAATGACAATGTTCAAACAGAATCCAAAACTGTATCGGACACTTTTGCCACTTTTTGTACAATTTTTTAATTAAGTTTCTCTAGTATATATACTGAGGTACTAAGCTGCACACAAAAAGTATTGATTTTTATCAGTATGGCTCTGCTGACAAATGTCTTCTAATGGAAGTTACTGACCACAGTACAAGCCAACAAGTAAAAAGAAGAGGGTGAAGTAAGTACTGACATAGGTGTAAGTAAAAAATAAAACCAAATTTAAGAACCACTGAAGAAATATCCCACTGAACTAGGCTTTGACAAGATACTTTGGGTTCAGTGCCTTAATCACAAGCTGTCTTTCCTCTATTATACAGTTTCTTCATCTACTGTAAACACCATCCAGCCATACCTGATGAACAGTCTGGACTTACATCATGAACCTTTTACTGCCACATCTCTTTAATCTAGGCAAAGGTCCCTAGCCATTCACCTTGTGGCCCTTCAGAAAGAATTAGCATACTCTTCTCCTCACCTTTTTTGGGTGCATGCCCTTTGGGCACTTCTCCCTTCTCATAAATAGTACCACAGCTGGAAAAACATGCAGCTAATCATGGCTCAAAGCAGGGCCAGGAACCTCACCCCAAGCAAGATGCCACCAGTCAGCAGAGCAGCAACACCCCCAATCTCTGCAAAGCAGTGCTACCGAGATGGAAAGCATGGAGTGTTTCCCCCTGCAGAGATTGATCACTGGTTATTAAGTGCATCTCACTTTACTACTGCCAAGAAGGCAGGAAAAAGTACCTTGCACTTGGGTTCGCGTGGCCCTGGATAATTCTGGCAAGCCACCAGCTCCAAGAGGATGCACTATTTCCTTCCTCCCAATTAAAGGACCCTTGCCACAGTACAGAGGGGTCACGAACAGATATTGTGTATCAGCTTTTCCATAAAAGACTGGCAAACTGCCACCGTCTGGGCCCCCCTGTAAGGAAAAGGCATGTTTGGAAAGAAGCCACGTGTCCTGCCTGCAGTTAAAGGAGAAACTGTATATTTAGGAGGAAGGATGATAATGTGGCTAAGGTAAGCTCATGAGGACTAGAGTGGTCTGTTTTTGATTATTCAGTCTTTTCATTGACTTTTTGAGAGGCAAATACCTTAACTTTGCTGTAATGTAGGTCCTCATTTGCTCAATGAAATATGTACAAGGAGATAAATACATATGCTTCAAACATCACCATTCCACAAATGGCTGGTGTATGTGTGTATGTATACACATACAATATATACTTTGTATATACACACAATGCTATATATGCTTATGCAGCTGGGGAACTGAGACAAAGAGAAGTTCAGCAGCTTGCTCAAAGATAGCTCTCCTCTACAAACACTTTGTTTAGCTACTATGGAGGAATTTGATACCTAGCATCTGTATCTGATCCCAATGTATTGCAACAGATAGACATTGCTATGGCAGAAAAGAATTAGTAATGTACACAAAATTGCACTTAACTTTTAAGTTACTTCCATATAGCTGGGCTAACTGACTTAAGATACTACTGTTGGTACCTAGGGTGAAGATCTGTAGTCCTCCATAGATTTTAGAAGGACTTTTATTTTACATGCTGTAGTAGTAAAACAAGCATAGTTTTTAAACACACATTTTATTAGGCAGTTACTTTGTAATGTTGAAATAATATGAAAAAACTTTAAGTGTTCTTTTTTTGCTAAGAACAGTCAGTCAATTCCTAAACTTAGCTCAAGCGGTCATTAAATAAACTGTTAATTTAACCAAATGCTATATATCTATCTCAAGGGCCAAATTTTAAAAAAACAGTCACGAAGGCTAGGTACCTCAAAGTACATACACAATTCAGACTAGCAGCATGCATGGAAAAGATGCATTTAGGTGTGTGAAAGAGAGAACTACACACAGAGATGGACATTGGTATGGACAATCTAATTTAGTACTTCAGTTTTTTTTAATGTAACATGCCTTGCTGTTTTCACTGGTGCTCGAGTGTCACACCACTCTAAACACAAAGCCCAGTCATCATTAATTTGTTCCTCTACCCACATCTCATGCGACTTTTCTCCAGGAGTTGTTCAGTTGGCTTCAATGGACCTACCTGCGATTGCAGTGAATAAAGCTGGTAGTTCTGGTGTCTACCTTTGGAATACCTTTACCATGTAGCTAAGATCTAGTTTGCCTCAGACAAGACTCATTCACCTAGCACTTGATTTATTTGTGCATACATAATATATTTCATTAAGGACTCAGTACTTAACAGTACTTTAGAAATGAAGACAACTCCAGTGACAGGACTTTTAAAGTTCTTTCAGTGCTGAGTTCTGGTAACTTGAGTTTAATGAATGCATGAACTTCTTGTAGGATGGTAACTATGTACAGTAACTTGCATGACAGATGTTACCAGTATACTTGTAAGTGCAATCAAAAAGCAAATTAGCCAACATTAAAACTTTAAACACTTCCAAATAGTTTAAAGATTTTTTCGTATTGCGAAATTTTACTAAGTAGTTTGTTTTTTAAAACGTCATAGAATGAACACAGCCATCATCCAACGTTCATCTCTGATTATCAGTCTCAAAAATTAGAAAGAACACAATGTCTACTGCAGATATGTCTAGACAAATTACTATATACTGACTTCTTAAATCTCCACAGGGAATAGGACATTAATTAGATATATCATTCCTGTAACTGCAATTAATTTAAGACACATCTCAGTCCATATTTTCCATTTCCTCTCCAAAGAAAAAAAGAAAAACTACTGAAATATTTCTGGCTTTGTTTGAAAACCAGAGACTAAACATTAAAGACTATTTCTGGAATCAATAAAAAGTAACTTTACAATCATATTTTGATATATTTGACCTGCCAAAAATATTTGAATGAAAGTTGCACTATGTCCATAATTATCAGAATAAGTTACTTTCATGGGTTTGGCTGAACCAGGAGGCAATGGCTATGGCTGGTCTAAGTCATAATACAGCATTTCCCACTGTGACACCAAGCCTAAAGAGAGAATTCAGACTATGCAAGTCACGCTTTCTCTGTTATTGGCATTTGGGTCTGAGGGATGCTAACGACTTCCAATAAATACACGTTGTGTTCTGGCAGTGGGGAACCTTGGAATCTTAGGTACTTATTTGCAGTTTTTCAGTCTACACACGTATTCGTTTTCTGGTTTGGGCTCCTGAAAATGATGGCTATCTTTCTTCTTTTCAGAAAGATATTCTGAACCAGAACCTGACCTCTCTCTTGCCAGTGGATTCAATTCGTTCACACGGTGCCAGGATGAGAGCAACATAGCTGCAATGACTGTGACGTTCTCAAAGTGCCCTGGCATGCACAGCTCCCGTTTGGAGGACACTGAGACCTGAGAGAACCCTCAGCCACAACATTATTGTTGTACATTTACATAGCTCATTTTATCCAGAAAGATAACAAAGGCATTTCACAAGTGCTGGACACACACCACCACTGAAATGTTGCCAACCTTGCTCTTGAGGGTGGTGAGCAAATATTACATGGCAGCCAGCAAACTCACTGGGGAAGGCAGTGCTTTGGCTACAATAGCAGCATTACCCATTTACTTGTGTAAGAACAAATAAAAGATGCCCAAACTCAATCTTCCTGTAACATTCAGACAGAATTCAAAAAGCACAGCAAATCACCCAGATAATCTACTGTAGAAAACCCAACATGTGAGTGACTTGCAGGAATACAAATCCTTTTGGTCTTGGGAAGCCAAGGGTCTACAAACATTTTGTGATGCTCACTTTGGTCCAGGAAAAGGAAAAAATGAAACACAGTTTTGACTGTTCTTTAAGAAAATAAGCAGACTTCAAATGATGCACCTGACTTCTGCCTGGTGAAAACATCATGATTTATACAGACAACCAACCACTTCCACTGCCCCATTGCCTTCTCAAGGTTTCCTAGCTGCTATACATAATGAAGATCTATCCACGTTTGGGAGATAATATGCATTTCATTTTGAATCACAGAAGTTAATTATCACCTGACTGCTTTTTTATTATTTGTAACAGGATAATATTGAAAAAGCATAATTCTAGGCCTACTGAACCTAGAATCTGTGTCAAAAAAGTAGTACCCCTGAGAAGCCTACACATGAGATAGCAAGTAACAGCTTACTTCAAGCTACTATATAAATGGGTAACAAAAGCAACAGAATTAAAAGTTTATCAGAAAAACTCTACAGAATGCAATGATTTGAGGACTACAGAAAGAGGAATTTCAGAGAACACAAATGAAGTCACAGTTTTTGCAGTTTTGATGGACAGATGGGACAGGTATGGGCTATGTAGTTCCTACAGGTAGGGATCATACTTCTGTAAGTGAGACAAGCTGAAAAACAAGCTGGGCAGGAACTTGGACAAAAGTGTGAGAAACTAGTGTTGACATGGTTTTAAACTGAGGAGAGATGGTGGAGAAAAAAAAGAAAAGAAAAAGGAGAAGTATAGACTTATTCTGAGGCAGCTGGTGCATCCATCTACATCTCTACAGGGAAGACCTTTGTGAGCTGTGAAATCCACCCTTCCCATCACTAGCCCCTAGTAAGTGCTCTCACAGCAAGTTGAGCCAACTGCCTTGTTTATCTGAACATCAGTTATGATTCTTATTTTTAAACCATCACCATAGTAAATAACGGTTTATTCTTGGAATTACATGTACAGAAAGGAAGAAGCATGTGAACTCTGAATAGGCACAACAACTTTCATCAAAGACACGAAATGCCACTCAGTTTCAACAGGTTTCTCTATCCCCACCTCTAAACCCAATATTTGAAGCTAGACAGCTGTGATAAAGGGTGTGTTACACTCAACTGGGACACTTTTTAATTGAAAAGTGTTCTTCCTGGAAAGATTATATATATAAATAGATTATAGATAGATATATATAGATTATAGATAGATATATAGAGACAACATAGAGAGGGAGAGAGAGAGAGAAAAAAGCCGGACTTCTCCCCTGCACTGAAATCCAGAGAGGTTTTGTGCCATAACTGTATGTGCCTATGCACCTCTGGGGGGGGGGGACGGGGGGGAAAGCAGTTTTATTTCATTGCAGAGCTACTACTCCAAAACCTGGCCACCAGGAAAGGGGGTCGGTACAAGGACTGGCCAGGAAATGGTAGCTAGCCGCTGCCACCTGAGCTGTAGATAAAAGGGAGAGAAAGTATTTTGGGGCTTGTAACACAGGATACAGAGCAACCACTGGCAAAGAATAAGCACAGAGGGTTTGCTTTTTTTTATTTTCCTCCACTGGAAAATGGTGAGCTGTATGTTTTGGCCCATTCTAAAAAGACTTTATGTTTGAGGCCCTAAGTAAGGGAAAGTGTCTCCTTCCAAAATGGGGAAAACAGTGGGTTTTGCTACATAGGTGAATTTCAAGTTAGCTTTAGCCTTGCTTAGCTTCAGATATTTTCTGAATGCTGAAACAATATGTGAGGCAATGGCAACTAGTGCATGTAGGGGACATAGATGTGTTCTTTCAAAGACACTGGTGCCGTCACAGAAAAAAGTCATAAGGCTTTTCCAAGCAAGAAGCCCAAATACACCTTGAAACCCAGAGATCAATTCTTTGTCCCAGGAATCCAGAAGCTATAAAACGGTGCTAGAAACCTCATTTTAGACAAGGCAGACCTTGGATACCACAGGCACAGGCTCGGTTCAGAAAGAAGCTTGATGTCCAGATAAATAATAAGTTTAGATAAAAGTCCAACTCCTGTGTTAAACATGCCACAAAGAAACAAAATAATGCTACTGCAACAAATATAAAATCTTTGTTTTGCAAATCACTTCCACAACTGGCTCCACAGATCACTCAGCTGCCCAAATGTCCAGTCTGGTGCTTGCTTACACATCCCCTCTTTGACATCCTCTGGCCTCAAACCATTTTTTTTTCTTTCTCTGCACTTTATCTAAAATGATATGGATTGAATAATTCACTCAACAACTCAAGCCAGTCCAAATGCAGAAACTTCAATCCAAAGCATTGTAAAACACTACTATTATTAATAGAATATTTATTGTGTTATAATATATCACACTTCCCTTTTTCATTTGCATGGTGAATGCCAATTCTCCCCCGGTTTACGCGTGTATAAATCCACTATGCCCGAAGTGGACCTTGTCCCCGTGCATGGCTGCAGTCCTGACAGCTGAGGGAAGTGTATGTGAGACTCCCCAGAATAATCCAGCCATGACCCCCTTTCCCTCCTGAACTGTTGCCAGTGCTTGTGAAACCACCGGCTTGTCTAGCACATGGGTAGTTGGCCTGAAGCAAAGCGACCTCCTCCCCTGCTCCACTCTCCACAAGCATCTGGAGGCCACCAAAGAGGAGCAGGCCAATCTCCGCAGTAAAAAGCAAGATGTATTGCTGTGGGCAACAGCACGAGAGCCCCTCCTGCTCCTCTTGCACATGGGAGACCACAGGTGAGGCGCGAGTGGGGAGAGCGAGCTGTGCTGCAGAGGAACCGGCCAGAGTGGGAGCACATTCCCATCGATGCATGCACAAAGGCATCCAGAGTGGATGCACAAAGGCATCCAGGGTGGATGAACAAGATACGAATAGCCACAAGTGTCTGGGTAAAACTGGGCTATCCAACAAAATAGGCAAAACTGGGGTAACTCTTGCCGGTCTGCCTTACGTGGAAGTCAGGGAAAACTGCTCACCCCCTCTGAATCTGTATGCACTTAAACCAGAGGAAACACGGTGTCTACATGAAATACTAAAATAAACAGAGAAGCAAAGCCAGTCAAAAACTGATCAAGCTCAAGCTAAAAAGCTTGTTATGTGTGTATAAACATGGCTGTGGTCTTGCATGTGAATAAATAAGCTTTTATTTGAAGTGAAACAACCAGGTATTTAACATCACTTTCATTGACATGGACGCCCTAAACTGTGCAATTTTAGATCTACAAATAATGAAATAATTACCATCCTCATCTTATTGTATGCACAGTAACCTTATTCTGATTCAAAATAGGATTTGGGGCTGGAATGTCCCTGAGATCTCACTCCTGCTATAATGCCATTCATTCTAGCAGTGTGTAATGTGAAACATTTACGTGTTTTCTAATATTTTTCTGCAACATTAAGGAGCTGCTTACTCTGTCTGCAAAATATCAGTGTGTTCAAGGATTTGCCTGTTGTGTTGCAGCACTCACAGCACAGTTGTGCACACAGTGAGAGTGTACCTTCCACACAGGGCTGAGACACAGGCGCTGCCAGTGCTCAATTCCCTTATAATGAGTTTGATCCAGCTCCTGCTCTGTTTTGTGCAAACAGCTGCCTTCCAGGACCACACTTTAACTCTAATTAATTTCTTAATAAAAATATAACTTAGTTTATACTCTAGTGCTAAAATTTGGGTTATTTCTAGCTCTCACTAGCGGTTCTAAGATGCCCCAAACTCCCATCTAATTCAAATCTGTTCTTTCATTTCACAGCTAAAGACTAAAACACTTCTAAAATAAGTGTGGTTTTTTTTCTTCTTCACACGCAAACTTTAGGAATGACTATAGGATATGCTTGGCCAATTTTGTCTAACAAATATTAACAATCAGACAATTAAGATTCCTCTCTAGGACTGCAACTTTCCCATGTCAGTTTTATCTCAGACAACTTTAATATTGCCAGTAACATTAATAAACATAGCAACTAGTGAGTGCAAAGTATTACTTATGTAAGTTTATGTTCCAGACTAAGACTTAAATAAAAATACTGGCTGATACTAGCAGCTACCCATTTTTAATCACTCTTCTCTAAAACAAAACCTTAAGTTATTGGTTCCTTTAGTAATCATGCAACTTTGTGGATAAAGCACTGGAGTGCAGCTGACAAAGCCTGGCTTTTACTGCCATCTCTGCCACAGGACTCTGGACAAGTCATCTCACCTTGCTTTGCCTCAGCACTTTAACATCTGCGTGCAGAAAGGGCTATATAAGCCTGGTGTTAATTACAATTATTTGTTGCTGTCACTCAGAATTTTCCTCAAGGCTTTCATGCAACAAAACGGCAGCTTCTGCATGTGTATGTGAATGATCCCTATAAAATTTAAAAGAGCTCAAGTTTCAAGATTAAGCCAGGAAGCAAAGGACTCTATTAATTTCAGTAGAGACCAAGACTTGAACTTGTGTCAGATTCTCATGGAGACTCACAGTGAAAGGTGCTATTCCTCTTATCTTGCACATTTTCAAACAGTTCATCTACTGCCTTTTTACTTTCAGGAAATGAGCCATATGAAATCAGTCATACAGGTATTAGCAGCAGTAACTCCTTTTTCAAAACTGTGTGTCATTGGGACATAAACCCTGGGCCTCTTCCAATCTCACACTTTCCATTCTTATGGTTATTCTACCATCTTAATTGCACAGACTTTTTTTTTTTCTTCACTCTTTCTGACACATAAAGCAAAAGCATTTCCTGCATGCCAGAAAAACAGAAGAGAAATTATAAGATATTCTAGACTGTGGTCAAACATTGTTTTCCAAATGGAAAGCACAGTCAATTTTGACCTGGCCATTATATGCTTAAAAATCTTCAAAACTGACTATAAAAATACTTTACATCTATAACCCATATAAAATTCATATAATCTATGAAGTAGAGGTATAATCTATAACAAAGCTATACACACATCTGCATAATCTATAACAAGAATTGCATGGCCAGTTTTTGGCCTAGGTTTGTAAATCCATTTTGCAGCCTCGCGACCTGCAGCGATATGTCCTTTCGCAGCACATCGGGGCTGTGACCTCCAGTCCCGGCACAGTCGGCGAGCAGAGCCTGCAGCGCACATGCTGCTAAACAGTGCAAATCAGGCTGCTGGACCTCCGCCACGGGAAATAAAATGAGGTTGGATTTGTTCCCATGTGTGAATTTGAAATTTACTTCTCTCAAAGACAGTCCCTGACCTTGACCATGGCCTTTTAAATTTATGGATTGGTAACAGGGAACTGAGGAATGAAAACACTTGAAGCTCCTTACCCTTCATATTTACCACACCAGATGGCTGCTGCTAAGTGTCAGCATCAGCCCAGTTCTACCACGTAACAGTGTCTGGGTACAAGAATTGTATCTTATCAGAGATGGTGTGAAGGCTGGCTTTTAACAGGTCCTGGCGCTTCTTGCTCTGGTAATGCATTTTACTCATCTGGAACTCTTTCTTTGAGGGATCTGAAGAATTTATTGCTGGATACTCCTCTCCCCCAGGCATTTACCTCTTGAAAACAGTAGCTACTGACTGTTTTTTGCTAGGCATGCACCCAATCTTTTAGCTGGTCAAGCAAAGTTGACCTGATTTTCAGGAAACACTGTTGAAATCAGTGAGCCTCAGTCATCAGAAAACCATAGAGATGTACCAAGTATCTAAGTGTGAGAGAACAGCAGGTTTCTAAGAGGGATCCTCCTTTGTCCTGAAATGGTATCAGAGGTTTCAACTTTTAATAACCAGGCCCTAAAAAAAATTCCACTTTTCCACTTCTTCTCTACACCATGAGTCTCTCCCTGACCCTCACAAAAGCCTGGATATGAAAATATTTTTGCTGGCCGACAGCTTTTGTAATGGAGTGGACAATTACTTGGTTCCTAAAGCAAATGGATGTTAAATACAAGGATAAATTCAAACTTTTTTTCCTGGGACTAGCCTTGGTGTTTATGTTGCATCTGTTACCTTACCTTCCATAGGAGCACAGCCAGCAACAGGAAGATGAGAATTCCCACCAGCAAACTGATGGCAATGATCCATCCGACAACATACCCACGAGGCTCCAGATTGTGCAAAGCCTCAAAGACCACCTACAAAGCAATTAGAAAAAGATCTTTTTATGATTGGAAGTTGTATTGTTTTCTCTTGTACTCATCTTATTAAACACATTGCATGGTGGCCTCAATGATCATATTTCATCTGTCAAACAAATACGGAATACGACCTTAATTTTGTGCTTTCCATCTATTTTTCGCAAGGGATTTAAAGCTTTCAAGTGGAATTTGAGTAGCCATGCACTGGATCCAAAGGATATCAGCTTCCACTCCAAAATAACTCTTACCCTGCCAAACCCGTACCCCACCCCAGACACTGAGCTTGTTCTAGTGCTGGGCCACCAAAGGTGCACAAAGGTTTGCATGAAAAACTCCATCCCTTGGGCATTGGCAAGGATTGCCATGACATCTCGCGTGGTTTGTCTTACTCATCATGTTCCTGGCCCAGCCAAACACCCTGATGCTTCCCATGAAACACTCATGTATGCTGAGCTTGTCAACTTTTTTTCACAAAAAATGGGACAACTCACATACATCCCTATTGAATACAAATTGTCCCTGCTGTGCTTCACAAGACACATTGTGTGAAAGAGGGAAGGGCGCGTGCAGGCATGGGTTCTTCTGGGAATGCAGAAAGCAGTCCCCTGCTGTTCTCTTCACTCTTTTTGTATAGCATGTATGGCAGGGAAATACATCCTACAAAGAGCTTTCCTTAACTGTCTCCCTTAAGAAGAAAATGGGAGCAAATTATACCGCTCGTATACACTATGTGAATTTCCAGTCTCTTATTTCAATCAAAACCAGTTCCTCAGTGGAAAACTCAAAACCAGTTCTCCTCAGTGAGAGCTATTTCTATGTTAAATTTTGCAATTTAATATCCAGCAAATGCAGAGAGGAAACAGAGATTTTTTTAAAGGTAATACGTTTGCTTTGTCTGGCTTTGTTTTGGTTTGTTTTGGAAGGCAAAGTAGTGAGTTTTCCTCCCTCCTTCACAAACCACTTTCATCATCTTTGCTTAAAAATGTCAAAACCCTTTTCTAGATATGAATTGTTAAATCAATCTTTTAAACAAAACAAAAAAAATTGGTAGCTAAAAGTGGGTGAAAATCTGGGAGTTTGAGTCAGATACAATTACGCAACCCCAAGATACTCATCTTTAAGAGGCCCATGGGAGATCCATGAAATACCTCTACTCACTGGTGACACCATTCAAACAGCATCATTTATGAGACAGCAAAGGGAATGCGATACCAAAAGCCCATATGGATGTTGAAGGCGGGCATTCAGGAAAAGGTTGCCACAGGGAGGTGACGGCAGCACTGGAAAAGGGGCCAAAGAGGATCTGGGTTCTCCATCCTTGCAGGTTTCCTTTGTCCTCAGACAAAGCCATGGGGATCCTGAGCCAGTGCAGGCAACAGCCCTGCTTGGAGTGGGAAACGGGACAGGACAGCCTCCCAAGATCCCACTAATGAACATGTCTCTGTTTCCGTAAGTATACGCAGCCTCAGCAAACACCCACAAAAATCACAGGCACAGATGAGAGAAAGCAGGCTAGTAGGGCTATATTTTGTCATGGTGTTCCCATAAAGAAGTACTCAAAGATCCTTTGTCTCAGTTTCACAGACTAACACTGGTTAAGACCACAGCTTTTGTGGAGGAAGAATTTGAACACAGCTGATTTACACACACTGTTTTTTAATATTGATGAGATATTATCAGGCATTTGATGACGAGACATGAAAACAACAAATGGACAGGAATGAAGCTATACATAGATAGCGTTATCCAAACACATTCCCATAACTAGTGTCACAATGCTCAGAATAGCTCTTGAACATGGACCAGTTCTTCACCGGAGAAAAAAAATAATTTTAGCATTTCAGACATTAGCACAAAGCCTTTGTCAGACTTTTTAAGACATCTTGCTGAATAGAGAAAGTTTCCTAAGCAGCAGAGCGTCCCTCATAGCCAAGATGAGTGTAAGGGAAATACCAGAAAAGAGAGATCAAACACAAATCTTGTGCCTTTTTCGTATTTCTGAGCCAGCTTGGAAAGATGATCTGATGTGGCAGTCCATTTCTCAAGGAGGCTATGGTTAGCATCCATCTTGCAGACACAAGTCAGATGACTATTTCTTAGATGATAAGGCACTGATGTTATTTTTCTTTCTGACTCTAAAAGAAAAAACCTCCCAACATTTTAAGTATTGCCAACTTCAGTGAAGAGACCTTTCAAGCAGTCCCTGGATGCAAAATGAGGTGGTACCTTCTCTCCACTACTCAGAGAGTAAAAGTTAACACAACCTCCAGCACAACAGATCTGTGTGTCCTTCAAGCTGCCAAAAGACAGAGCCAGGAATAGCTGCAGAGATCAAATTATACATCATCTCTACACCAAGAGCCCCACATTTCAGGTTTGAAGCACACTGGCTGGAATAGCTTGGCTGTAGGTTTTGCAGGCACAGCTCAAGCTGTAAGGGTAGAGAGCAACAACAGCTTCTTATCTATCCAGTTTCTTCTAGCAGTCTGGAATCAACATACAAGCATAAAACCCCCTTGTTCATGGCTTTGTGGTTTGGAGAGGAGCAGGCAAGTTGCACATGTTAATGTCCTTATCCCTCTCAAGCCCTCAAAGTCTGCCTGCATTAATAAGCAGCCACTGCAATGAGTTTTGGTGAAGAAGCAACCAATAACAAAAAACCCGAGCCAAACCCCAATCAAACCAGACTGAGCAGACAGTCAGTGTACATCACACATCAGGAGTATCAGCAAGAACCAGTACAGTAAGTGGTGGGAGGCCAGGGAAGCAAGTCATCCTAGGGGGGAGGTTCGAGGCAGAGGGTGACGTTACTAAAGAGAAGTGTGCTATCAGCCGCCTGCCACTTGACCCGCTGGCCATCGCGCAGTCTCTGAAAGCCAATCTCAAGCGAACCTGGAACCCCTCGCCCCATCCACCCCAGCAGCACAGCCCCTATAGGACAGCCAACACACTGGGGAGCACAAGGCAGCCCCCAGCCCAGGGCACTTCCCACAGCCCTGACCGACAGAGAAGACAGGAGTGGTAAGGGTGACTGATACAGAAGATAAGGGGGTGGGGGGGAGCGGGAAAGCATCCCAGAGAGGGCGGTGGGGGGTGGCAGCTGTCTGGTTAAGAGAAAGCACATGAAACGGTCATAAAATATGGAGTGGATTACAGGCTTGTTTTCAGACTCTGACGAAACACCAGGCAAAGGCCACGAAAAAAACAGTTGTCCTGACAATGTATGAGGAGTTTTAGTTTCGTATTTATCTTTTGCATTTCACACTGTACTTGTGCGATCTGAAAGTGGGAAAGCCTGGGAGTCAGCGTAGCTTGTCATTTAGTTGTTTGTAGCTCACATGTCAATCAGGTTTTACATAATGTAACTGCCTTTCTGTAAAATAACAGAGATCTGCACCCTACCACTGATTTCTGAAATATGGAACCCACATGGACAAGGGCACCTACCAGTTCCTCTTCTACCTGTACCAAACACTTGCTATATTCTGATAGTCTTAGAGAACAGATTGAAAAGAACCAGAATTTTATATATTTTTTAATGCTTTTAAAACACCCTATTTCAGTAAAGTGTGTAGGCAAGAAGTTAAGAAGTTAACTGAGTAGGAATTTTGCAAATACTTAGAAGTTCATACTGTGCTGAAGCCCTTTGCAGAATAGGCACATGCTGCTGCACTGGGACTCAGAAAGACAAGAAACATACTTCAGCAAAATCTGGTGAGGAATACATAATTGCAAAATTTTCATTTCTTTTTGCTTACGCACACTAAATGAATTTTATGCACTTGTATCATGAACCACAGCACTATGGAAGGCATGGGCTTATAAAAAGATCCTATTTTATTTCTGTATTATTACCCAGAATATTTCTGGTGTTTCAAACCACATTGCACTGCTGGCTGACTTGTCCATTCAAGTGCTGTTATACTTGGGGGACTTGCAGTAAAGACACTATTCTCCTATACATCTGTACATGTATGTATATGCATCCCTTTTTATATATGTATTTATCTACATATACTAAGAAAAACCTTGGAAGTTCTTGAAAAATACAAACCTGAGGTAACCATGCTACTTGCTTGTCTCTGTCCCTGGGAAATTAACTGTATTTTATTGCTGTTGTGTATTGATCTATTCCTTTACCCAAGTGTTGTTCCTACCTGCCAGACTGGACTGTAAAGACAAGAAAATCTATAAAGGGATTGTTACAGCAACAGATGGAAAGGTAAAACAACGAAATGAAAAACAAAATGTGGTGAAAACAATAAGGTTGCAAACAACCCACTGGAAAGGAGGCCGCAAAGCTGCTGGAGGAAGCATGTATCTGGCTCCAACCAGGCTAGGATGTTGCGCCCATCTCAAAGGTAAGCTGGAGAGAACAGGTGGCTTAAAATGCTGAGTGTTTCTAAAAGGCAAGAGGGGGTGGTGGTGGGTTGATGAGTGGAAGAGATATTCCCATGTGCATTAAAAAAAGGCTGGGACATCATGAGCACTGTCTAGTACCACAGGCTGCTCCTTCCAACGCAGACATGGAGAACAGGTCAAAGTCAGGAATCCTCCACGCTGCAGGCAGATGGCTAAAGCTTAGGCATGTGAATATGCATTTAAATCACTCTGCATATAAATATGCATATAAAGACCTCTCAAAAACACCTTGTAGGTCTTCGCAACAATAAACTTAATTTTTTAAAGTTTTTCTTTTGTTGTTGTTTTCCCCAAAATATATTTGTTTATCATCACAAACACAAACATATCTAAATCCTGAGAAAAAAACCCCAACCCTATAGGGCAACTACTTGCCTGTGTGGAATTAAACCTGGTGTGACTGGGCTGAAAATGAGAGAACAGTGAACTCTACCCAGGAGGCGGGAAAGGTTCAAAGGCTTGATGAAGCCTACCTGTGCTGACCTGACAGCACCAGACAGCTATACGGCAGCCTTCAGCTTTACAGGGCATTTTGTTGCAGGAGCTGCGTGCATTTTATCTGGAGTTCCTCTTTCATCTATTCAGCTTTGCATTTCCTCACTTTCAAGACAGGGAGACTCAGAGGCATTCAGCTGGTTTTGACACAGTGAAATCCAGCCTCTTCTTCCCTCCACATTGGCACTCACAAAGGAAAGTCCTTTTGCTCTGTAAGAGCACTCTGCCTGCTGCACACGAGCAGCAAGCACAGAATGTGAATCCTTGGATCTGGTATTTGACCACTGTGGTCTCATGGAGCTTATTGCTGGTTTTGCCTCACATGCAGAGAAGAAGGGAGCCAAACCTTCAGAGAAACCCATATGCTAAAGAAAAGAAAGTATGCTTCCTGAAAATACCACGCCATCAGTTTCAGCCAATATACACTCATGTTAATACAACTGTCACCACAGAGCCAAATCCAAACTCTGCTCACCTTCTTCATGTGATTTGTCCAATATAAGAGTTCAAACAGCCTATTGTAACCAGAGACAGAAAATATATCATTCCAAGTCACATGAAACCATATCCAAATCCAGACAAATTATTTCTGAAAATTGCATAAATGCTTCTTTTTAAAAAAGGGGTTCATTTCAAAGACAGCCTGCTACCCAACTTATAGATATTTACATAAGCTTTTGCATCTCCCTTACAAATCATCTACTGGAGTTTCTGACATAACTGATATTTATATGGGTGGTCCTGCCACCACTGGTACTCTTACACGAGCATCACAAATATCAATCTTCCTTTTCCTTTTGTCTTCTTTATAGATAGTTTGCATTCTGATATTGTACACTATATTGCAAAAGTGCCCAGTAAATTAAGGGCACCTGCTTCTGAAGAACCATTTAAACGTGCTAATAAGTCTACATTTAGCTGTAGAAAGCAAAAAGGCCTTTTCCAATTTACCATGATAAAGTGTCTAAGAAAATGTTTTTCATTGTTAGGGAACGCTTTCATAAACTCATAGACTCAAAGGAAATCCATGCACAACTGTTCAGAAGGAGCTGTTATCCAAACAGATATGATACAGCAGTCCATGGTCAACGAAAAGAATACAGGATGAGCTTTAAAAAGGAAAGGAGGAGTATGAACAAAGATATTTTCTCTCTCCTGTCTCTGCATCCAGCTGAATAGCTGTGGCTTGCAACAAGTACTATCCCCTTCTGCATTCCACAAGAAAAGAGAAGGGGGGAAAAATGAATACCTTGAGCCAAACCACATGTCTTAAATTTTTCCCTCAACATGACCCTATGCAAAACATATAGCAATGGTGAAGCCAACAGACATATGGAAATAGCATAAAGGAGAGAGCAAATGGCACTCACATGAGAAAAGACTTGAAATTACAAATTGCTGTTACATGGCTACAACGTCAAGCATGCTCCTTTATAGCTAGGGCTTCCCAGGAATTAGGAGCAAGCTCTTTTTTGAAGATTAATGTAGCTTTCCAGGACAGACAGTGTACTTTATAATCATTGCAACTTAAGGCTTGATGAAAGGCTTTCTGGGAACAAGAAAAGGACAATGTTGGGGGTTTTTTTGTTTTCTTTTTTTTTTTTTCTCCAAGCACTAGATAACAATTAAATACAGCAGTGCTTGCATTCCTAGATAAAAGCATTTCTAAACTTTGAACATTAAAAAAATAGTAATCCCACGCATTTTACATTGTGCTTATCATTCTGAGTGATTCTAAAACCCTTTACAGATCAAAATATTTGGCAGAGAGATCCTGGCTTCTTCCGTTTCAGTTGAGGCAGAGGTATCACAGTCAGGCGTTACTTCAGTCATTAATGAAATTTTGCCATAAAATTGCAAGATTTGCTCTGTGCAAGCTGTAGAACTAAAGAGAGATCAAGTAATGTATTAACAATCAGGGCTGCAGGTCCCGTATAAGGCACATTCCCAGGGGAGGCTAGCTATGTTTTTTATTTCAGCTGCCAAGCCTATTTTTTAATGCTCTTCAGAATGGTCCAGAAACCTGACAAAGAAAATAAAACAGAAGGGAAAAAATGGGGTCCTGTCATATAAAAGAATTTCTTTTTCTGACAGGTCCAATAAAATAGAAAGTTAAGTTTAGGGTCGCAGACATGATGGTGGAAAAGATGGTCACTGTACTGGTGTCTCTGCTTTCAGACTGAAGGCAGCAAGTAGATGCAAGTTCAATTTTTTCTTTGCCCATAGGGTTTTAAATCCTGTATCTCTGAGATGAGTGCTTTAATTTGGGACATCAGTGTCTTCCAAAAGTGTGTTGGACTAAATGCTCTCACACTCAAACCTCCATAGCACTCACTGAAACAGAGTCAATGAAAGAATGGTTGCATGGGCTAGTGGTGATGACAGTCATTGGGGATAAAAAGATAACTGAGAAATGGGATCTAGATCAAGTTCCAAAAATACACAGCAAGAGGAGAAATTGAAAGTACTCCAGATTACCTTTGATTCTCATGTGAGAGAGAAATAAGAAATGAAACTTTAAAATTTCACCAGGCAAAAAGAAAGCTGAATTTGGGTGTGGGCCCCTGTTCAATTTTCATGCGTAAGTATTAGGCAACTTGGTAGTAGGAAACCAAAGTCATCACCTCCTTGTTCTCCAGTAGACTGTACTTACAGCCAAAACTATACAGTGAATTCACCTTGAACTTTAATATTTCCCCTTCAATTTTCAATCCAGCCTCACACAGATCAACACAAAATGCAGTATCAGATCATACATGAAGTCCACCAGCTCAGCACAATTGAACAGCTAAATGAACCTCTGAAAGTTTAGACCTCCTTGCCCATTTTCACAGCTCCCAAAATATCATTAACACTTCTAAATATTTCATACTGGCACATCTGAAAAGACTTTGCCGGGGTTTCAAGTCTCTGCTAGGTTGTCAAGGAAAATCTGAATTAGATTAAAGCAGACGTTGACCCTAGAACAGGAAGCTAAACCTAATTTTTG
Source organism: Haliaeetus albicilla (assembly GCF_947461875.1). Lineage (NCBI taxonomy): Eukaryota > Metazoa > Chordata > Aves > Accipitriformes > Accipitridae > Haliaeetus > Haliaeetus albicilla. The sequence continues at coordinate 32,727,437 of NC_091484.1, read as the reverse complement.
CACAAATACCTCAAGGGTATTACAATTTTGGCTAGTACAACACAGAATCTCCTGCTCCACATAACATCATTCACTGTGATGGCATGGTTATCACAGAGAGCAAAATCACAGAAGCACAGTTCACAGCACTGCTAGTCTAGCCAAAGTCTGGGCACTCTCATGGGCTAGCCCAGCCCAAGCCCAGCCACAAATTCCGGTTTGCGTAGAGCTCTCAATGATCTCCAGCCCACTGGCATCAGGAAACCTTTCTCTTCAGGTTTATTTACTTACTGGTTTTTCTTCTGGGCTCCCATTGGGCACCTCCACAACTCTGAGGTCAGGGTCCACCCGTACCCTCGCTCTTGTGACGAACTGGATGACCGATGAGCTGTCCTGAGAAGTAAAAAGACGAAGAATTGGATTCGAGGGTGCAAATAAAAGCACCAAAAAACCCCCAAACAAAAACATCAAACATTTGCCAGTGTAATAAACACATCTAGACAATGCTCAGTGGAGGTTGGGCTGAGAGTTAAGTACTATCCTGGTTAAAACCCTGCTTTGAAAAAGATAGCTTACGCTCATAACAAACAAAACCGAGCACATTATCTCAGAACAAAACAAAATCAGGTATGTTGGACTCTAAACACACCATTTGTATTTGGCCTGTTAATGTTTCCCACATTTACCGCAGAAGCAAAAGACAGAACATTGCCAATCAACACAGGTAGGCTCAATATTAACCATCAAAGAAAAGTTCCTATTTGTTTTCCAAGTGAACAGAAAAAAGATATACAAAACCTGGGATAAACTCAGGTATTTCCCAAGGTGAAAACGTCTTGATTATTTGAATCTGTGCACTGCAAATATCTTAAATGTTCAATATACACCTCCCCTTATTAATATATATTTCTCCTATATTTTACACAGTGCATTTTAACAGGCACATTCCAAGAAGCTGCCATTTCAACTTATAGGTTAGTCATTTGTATGCTGTTCACCATGGGGAGGGTAGGACATAAGTAGCAAATGGTATGCATTGGTGATACTGACCCAAAGACTCGTGTAAGCACTGTATGTCTCTTAAAGGAGTGTTGCTAATGGTCATCTTGGAAAGGACCCAGCAGACAGGATGAATCCTGGCTTTTCCCAGGACTGAGTTTCGCAGAAGCATATTTTGTGTGCACTCAGTTACTTGCTTACATATTTCAGCATTTCTATAAGCATGTAACAAAACCCTGAAACTTCTGGCCTTGCCTGTATTTCCTGTTTTCAAATATGAACAAACATTAGCAGATTGGCTGGTTTCATCTGGAAAAGCTCAGGGGTATCAATTGCTTTAGGAACTGCTTTCTAATAAGGGCTCTCTCCAATGCTTTCAATCCAGCAGCTATCAAAGACAGGTTTATTTTAGTAGGCTCATGCTATCAGCTTTCTCCTCTGATTATCTTACACCCTCATAATCTTATAGCATCTTGCCAGAATTACACAGTCAGCATCTTTGTAAGTAAAGGAAAACAGGGCAAAATGCAGTAAATCACTAGAAATTTAAAAGATTTGCTGTCTCATTCAGTGGCTTCAGAGAAGACAGGAATTAACTTGCAACCATTTGTTTCTTGTCACAAATGTCAAGCTCAGCATTAATATGGCCGTGATGTATCTTCTTTGAATAATAATAATTTGAAGTAAAAAATTACAAAAAACTGCCACGTCTCTGTTTACATGGAAGGAATGATAGATAGTTGGTCACAGTTTACATGCACTTACTCTACTTTTCATTTTTCAGAATGAAAACTTCCAGAAATCAATTTAACTTTCAGAAGTCTCTAGCCTTAACACCATGCATAAAATTAGGGGCCTCATTTGTTGTTTCTCAATGTATAAATTTCTGAACTTAATTTATTTCTGTCTTAATGGGTAATGGGTAAGAACTAGGATTAACACCTCCATACATGCTGTTGATAAATAGATCTGTTTTCTTTGACACCATGATTTTTTTTAACACACTAGCAAAGAGAGGAAGGAATGCAAGTTTTGAGTCCATTGGCGCACATAAGCATACTTAAATTGGCATTTAAGACAAATTACAAAGGAAGCACATACCTTCTTCAGTATCTCAGTATTCAGCAGCGTGTAGATACTTATATCACAGGACTCTGCTTTGGCTAGTGAGCTTAAGTTGCAGCGTATAATTAAGCAGGACCTGCCTGGTCTTTCACAGTCCTACAGGAAATATGGAAAAAGCTGTTAGGCAAAGGAGGAAAAAATTCAGTGGCAAGTCGTGTAATAGCAAACACACCAGCTGACCAAGTTACATAGTAAACTGCTAAAATACAGCACTCCTGCATTGAAATAGCAGCAACTTTCAAGACCTGAAGACAGCTAGATGCAGAGACCTGCATGAAAGCAAGCCAGGTAAAATTCAGCCCTCTACAGAGCCACGGAGCCAGGTGAGTGCCCGGGGCTGGGAGGAGCAGGGCTGCTGCCGCACATCAGTCCTCGGCGGGAGTCAGGCACCGAGCACGGTGCAGGGCCCCGCTGCCCCACGTGCCTTTGACAAAACATGGGAGCGAGGGCTCTGGTCACCACGTGCGCGCTGCCATGTCAGGCAACTCCCTCCCCGCTGCACTTCCTGAAACTTCTTATTTCTGTTTAAAAATCAGATAATTAAAATCACTAAATATCACCACAGCACAACATCAGTATCAGTATACATGCACCAAACAGTTGCTGTATAATGAACTATATGCTTGAGTACTTCATGCTAAGCCACGCAAAATCTTTTGTAAGATACACTGTATGTTCAAGTTTGCCATAAGTGGACTTTCTTACCAATACTTTTCTGCCAGACTTTGTGAAAAAAGCAAATATTGTGTGGAAAATATTTTCATTCTCTTGAGGAACAACGCATGGGCTGGGGTTTCTGTGAAAAGAACAGCTGCCTTTGTCCTGACCAACCTGCAAGCACAATTATAAATCACAATTATTATTCTGAATTAAACTAAATGACACAAGAAGGTGGCATTAGCCTGTCCATAAAAATACACCTACATCTGAGCGGGCTGTCTGGACTCCCTTTAACAGTCAAAAGAGAGAAACGAGCGCTTCAGGAGTCAAATAATCCTAAAGAAGTATCTAAAGTAAGCCAGACAGACCACGGTCTGGAAATGCTTGTCTCTCTTGACTGGATATGATATGAATGTATCTAACCTTGCTCACATGTAGGTGTCCGAGTTCTACAAGTCTGGAGACAGAGACAGAGGAGAAAAATCTCAGCAAAAGATATAGATCACCACATAGCATTTTAAGTCAATAGTGTTACCCTGTGTATTACCTTTTTGGTAACTGTATTATTTGGTGCTTTGGCCAACTTGGCTGTTTCACAGTTTATATCAGAACTAATGAGATAAATGAAATCTTTGTGTAAATGCACAAGCCTGGACACTAAAACTGTTCTTTTACCTTCAGCATAAATAGTACAAAAATAATCTTTTTGTATCATTAGCTTCTTCACTTGTGCAGAGAAGTAGATGCTTGAAGCAAGTGAAATGTACCAAGCTTTGATAAAATGTTCTTCAGTCAAGATAACCTCGCACTAGAAAACCCTTATCACTTTTTGCAGCTTATGAATATTCACTGAAGAAAATCTATTGGCATTTAATACAAACTATGACAACAAAGTATCAGCAAATTCATCCTGCCACCATCCTTAAAACCTGTAAGAGTGTGGGAGATTTTTCCCCTAAACCACCAAGTGACGTTCTTACACATCCTGCTGTTGACCTCCCTACATCCTCTACTCTGAAAAGATGAAAACTTGTACCTTATTCAAATCACAAATCCTTGAAAGAGGGAGGAAAAAAGTTGCTATAGATATGAAATTACTGCATGCCCTGAGTCTGATTCTGCATTAAACAGTTTATAGCTGAGTTAACCAAAGTATTTCCAAAAAAGGCAAAGGTCTATCTGGATGTTAAATGCTTCTTCCAGACAAGTGACGACAATGTCTCTTCATAAGATACATCTTTTCTGCTTCACTGGCCCACAAGCTCTTCATAATCTGTTCTTTGAAGTACGTATTCATAACCTGTCTACATAATCTGTCCTTACATTCCCAACAGATACAGGCACAGGTAGCTACCCACAGTTTACAGTCTCCTTGGGATCAACTGAAAATTAAGACTATCATGTTCTCCATTTGTCCGGATCACCTGGAATGAGTTTTCATTATTTATTGTAGGTAAGAGATTCACAAAGCCCACTGACATTTATTTTCTTTGAACTTTCACATGGGAATTAGATCCAGATCAACCAGAAGGTTTATGTTAAATCAAGAACAGCAAAGAGTCAAGATCTATTCAGTACTTGCTCTTTCTTCCTGAAAGTTTGAATTACCAGACATTTGGACAGATGTCATTAGATTCATGCAAGCGATACAGAAAGGAGCTTCTGCGCTATCCCAGCTTTTGGTGTACTCTCCAAATAGTCCTGCTTTACATCCTGTACAAATACGATGTAAGAACAAACCAAAGCAGAAATATCTCACAAGACTAAAAGGAATTACCTGGCATGAAGCAACATAAATCTGGTCCTTTCTTCTCCAAGTGATCATCTTTTCTTAAACTGAAGCTTGGCTACATCTTGTCCTTTTTAAAACACTTTAGCTGATACAGAGAAAGGCACCTCCAGAGGACTAAGTCTGAACTTGGAAATACCCTTTCCTCTCTGCCAATTGTGCAGCAATCCCACACAATGTGGCTACTAAATTCAGTGTTAGGAGGGACACGTGCAGGGACTGATCACCTCCTGTCACCTGCACTGCTCTGGAACAGACCATCAGGTCACCTATAGCTTGTTTTAGTAGCCAACGGAAGATGCCACTTCCTAGAAGAAAGCAGAAACTGCTACTTGGCCTGCAGAATTTGGGGGAATTCAGCCAGGCAGAAATTAGGTTGTATTCATCTGTGTATCTGTGATCTATAAGTGTATGCTGACAGCCAGTAGGCAGGAAAGGATGCAAGGCAGCTGAGAAGCACTCAAGTTTCTTTTAGCACTCTTAGAAACAGCAGAGCCACAGAACTCAGAAAAAAGTAACAAGAAAACCTGAAATGGATGGATCATGCTGAGATAGAAGAAAATCCAGCCTTTCCAAAGGCCACAGTTGGGTTTTAGGGTTTTTTTTGTTTGTTTATTTGTTTTGTTAGGGTGACTGTCAGACACTTATATTTCACACCATCTCTTATTTTCCTCAATTTTTACATGCATAAAGGGAAGATTCAGTCAACCAGTCAGACAAGACTATGGTAGCTTTTCATTAAGCTTTGTTTTCAATGAAAAATTCAGCTGTAAAAAATCAACCTGCTAAATAAAATCTTAGCACAAAGCTCCTGACTGCATTATGCTGAGACTGAACTACATCTCTGAAATTCAAATCAGAATTTGGCCTCATGTGTGACCCTCTCCCTGTTCAAACATGGTGCTACCCCAGCTACCTGTTTTACTCCTTGTGACCAACCACATAATCTGGTACACAGAGAAGAAAGTTTCTGGCAAAGTTTAAGGGCTTTGCATGAGCAAACACAATTTATAGATGCAAGAACTGTGCAAATCTTTGAAATGGAGTAGGTAGCCAGGCTCTATGACAAAGTCTTGGAGTTTCAGGGTACGTGACATACTAAAGCTTCTTGGAAATTTCCATGTGGTCTCAGCAGCCTATAAACAGAAGAGCACTACCCCCAAAGTGATCTTCCCAGGACCTGGGATCTCACATCTCACAGAAATAGCAGAAGAGAGTTTTTGGAGCAGTGCAGAGGATGTGGAAAGAGATGTGCATTGCTCTTGTACTCCATACAAGGACTACACAGAAGCCACAAAGAAAAATCAACGTCCAACTGCTAACACAAACAAACCAACAAAACTGGGGCAGGGGGAACAGGAACAGAAGGCAGGCTCTCTTAAATCCTGCATTAAGACTGCAGCTTGGGAAACAAAAACCCTGTCCTGAGTGAGGTACCAAGCAGGATCAGCTCTGCAGCCTCCCAAGGAGAGACTTCCAAGGAGCTGCGTCGGAGCTGTTTCTGCTGAGGGTTGTTTCATTTTGTTTTCCAGAAAGTACTTACCCATTTTAAGTCCTGCGTAAAATCATCTGCGATCTGGTGCACTGGCAATACAGTTAAACCCCCTGTACTGGAAGTGTACCTAAAATCTGTACCCAGACAGATGTAGACAAAGTCTTGCTGCAGCCACAAGTAAGTGTTAAGTGCACTCTTCGAGTGCTCCTTTGTGTTTCTTTTGCCCCAAAAGGAATCCAGTTTGAGCACTTTACGATGTGAACCACAGCTCCCTGCATAGGGAGGGTTGAGGATTTTGCTTTAAAAGCTCACTTCTGGACTGAACTATGACACTAGTAAAGAAGCACTTTAAGGCACACTTTGATCTTCAGTCCAGCAGAACTTCTGCAAAGGGTGATGACCCTGAAGGTGCACAAAATACACCTTATGCATGCTTGCTAAGAACAAGTTTACAATTTTTCCACCCACAAGTGTGGATATTACATTAACTCCTATAAGCAGGACTCCTGGAATTCATATTGTTTCTTATGTACGAGAATGGCTACATTTCTACATAAGCAAACCCTTCTGGAACGAAAAAGCTACAATCAGTCTTGACCAAACAAAATTCCTCCAAACAAGAAGATATTTATTTATTTATTTATTTATTTAATCTGACCTAGCAGATTCCATTGAACAGCTTTACATTGCATAAAAAATGGCATAAAAATCATTTCAAAGGTCTTAAATTATTTTCTACTTTTTCATCTTCTCTCTATACAATAGTCTATGCTCTCACATGTAGTCAAGACTACTACATATATAATGAGTTTTTTCAGGATAACAGGTAAAATATTTCTAACATAGAACTAAATATTACCAGCTACTGATCCTAGCCTTCAACTCCTGGAAAACCTTTCCAATTAAAAAAAAAAATCATCTTTTTGCAAAGAAATTACATTTTCAGATTTTCAATTCTAAACTGAAAAATTCATAAGGGAGTGGTTTTCTGATGGAAACCCAAATGATTTTGAAAAATTTATTATGGTTTGTCATTGTTCTAATTAGAATGAAGCATGCTTTGACCATCTTGAATAATGTCTTCAACTTTCATGTGAGGCAAACCAACATCAAGAACAAAAGTAAAATTTTCCGACACAACTTTTTACTGACAATGGTTTCTTTTTACCAGGCTATCCATGTGTAGGGATGTTCCCATTCTCTAGGAACATCTTGTCATAGACTGCAAAACACCTAATATCAATGCATCATGTGTATTATTTTTTTCTAGTTTTTATCTCAAGTTCAAAGGCACTTTTTGTCAAACTTTAGCCCCAAGGTGAAGAGAGGTAAATAAAAATCACTCTGATATTCCTACCATGGAATATCAGAGTGATTAAAGCTAGCACAGCCTGTATTCGGATCTCACCTGCATTCTTGAACATCACTGGATGCCAGAATAGCCATCTACAATTTTCAGTAGTGAGACATTATTGTTGGGTGCCTCACTTCGACACCTAACAGGCATGCTTCCAGAAGGTGGACATGTGACACTTAGAAATCACCGTCTTTTAGAGAGTTTTAGCTGGACATCCAAAATCTAAGGGACTGAAAATCACTACTCACTCATGAACATACATACATGTATTCTCCTATTGTATTCAACACGTGTGCATATACATGCAACATGCATAAACACAAAGAGATATAAGCCAGAACATTTGTACTACACAGACTGTAAATGGCACCTTGCATAACAGGCCTCTAAAGGTCACCGTAACTTTGCAAAGGCTAAGGGTATTACTAATCTGTCATCATGCAGAAAGGCAGAATATCCCTTATGCTGCCTACCTCACCCATAAATGGCCACATGTTCAGAGACGAGTTTGTCTCTAGCTTTGTTAATTTACTGGAAGTTGTCCCCTTAAAGAGCCCATAAACATGCTTGAGAGACAATGTTTAAATAGGACAGCCTATACAATGGGTTACTCTGCCAACTTCTTGTTGTCAGCACAAACCACTAAGCTTCTCAGAGACAAGACGTAACCACTGGAGAAAGCATGTGCATTACTTCATGCTTTAAAAATGCTGTATCTGCAACAAGGAAGAAATTCCCACAGGACAACTTTAGTGGACTCTGAATATTTGAAAAGTCCTACGGAGCAGGGCAAATCCATAAAGTAGCAATGAGTTTTAATATCAGATAACACCACCCTTAAGGAAAAGGGGAGGAGGGCATTTCAGAGTGAAACAGTTGTATGTAAAACATCATGTACACTCCACACATTACATCCTAAAAAACTGCAGTATATTTAATAGGGCTGTATGGGAATAGCATGCTGGATTTACTGCGTACACAGGGATCATCTTCTCTGACTTTCCCTGCATATGTACGGAGTTATGAGAATACTTGGGCTGGGCTTGGCACTCCAACAAGGTGGTACCAGTGCCAGGGGGACGATCACCACACATTCCCCTGGGAACACAGAGGATAACCCCGGGCTGCCAATGAAACACTTCTTGCATTTCTAATCCAGGTCAGCCATGGGTTTAGGGGGTTTGGAGTTTCTAGGAGAAATGATACACCTACTGCCTCAGCACATTCCCCTTCTACTATCAGCTCTGTCCCCCACCTTCAGGGCACTCGTAACACCATTCCTGCTCATCTGTAGCTACTCTCAGAACGTGGTAATTTCTAGCAAGCCTTTGGGGCCTTTAAGAAATTGCTGGGCTTTGTTAGCAAACATTTTAAGGTTTCCTGCCTGTAACATAAACTTCGCAAGTGGACTGAAAGCCAGTGGCCCCTTCTAGACTTAACCTCAACCTGTTTAACATGCATCAAAGGTGAGAGCCTCCATTTTTTCAGAGCCCTGTATCCTGCACAAGATGTCAGCCTGGGAGAGGGAAATGAAATACTGCGGGAGCATAATAATGGACTCAACGACAGATCAATATGATCATAGTTGAAGACCTTTTACTAGAGCATCAGACAGTTTTATACATTGGTTACCTCCATACATGCGTTTAGCTATTTTACTATTGGTTACTCGCATTATTCACCCGTTGTCCACACGCCTAGTTACATTTAATGATTGGTTATATCAATTCTGTACATGCGCATAAACATAGGACTTAATTGGTTATACCAACTAAAACATGCGAAACTTGTCTCAGTCTAATTGGTCAAGATAAACTGCTGAATTGACGTTCTTTGTGCCAAGTTCCCTTTATCATGGAATGCGTACCTGTGTTCTTCTAATTGGTATCTTTCTTTTTTTGTCTTCTTGTTTATTCTGTTCAAGGCCTTCTAAAGGTGTCTGGAATGCTCTTGCGACTCTTAGCTAAATATATGTCCACAAAATACAATTTCCAAATAGGGGGCTGGGAAGGTCAGCTGACGACCAAGCACAGGGAATTGGAAATTAGCAGTTGGCATGGGGTTACACAGGTGCATGTGATAGGAGTCTCTTGGAAGAATGAGACTGAAATCAAGAGGAAACTAGCTGTTGCTTCCAACAAAGCATTAAGTACAATCTCCCTGCTGCATTGCTGCATATAAGATGCTGAGGGCTAATCCCATATTTAATGATTGGCATTTTACAAGATAAACAAGTGAGCAAATGTGTATCTTCAGCTCATTCCTTACAGACAACATTAGACTCCCACTAATGCAGAAGAGTTCATTATGGTACTAAAACTTACACGTTTCCAGGCTCTTCCAGTAAGCCTGATTCCCCTCTTGAGCTAAATCATCACATCACCAGTTATTACTGACAGCCTGTAAGCCAGCAGAGTTAAGGTGACACAAAGCAAGCGTGAAGGTGGAATCCAGCCATGATTGCTTGTGATGGAATCAAACCCACGTCCGATCACAGAAAAAAGCACAGGGGCAAGCTTAGGGAAAACGTCATGAGACACAAGGTATTTGGAACAGCAATTTCAGCTGCAGGAAATACGCTCAAGGTCTGAACACAGGTCAGTTGTTTCACAAAATTGTTAACATTGTTCAACTCCGAAATGGAAGCCTTTCTCATCAGACCTGGGGTATGCTGGCTCCAAGGCACAGTTTGGCCGTAGGCTTCCTAAAATTGCTGGCAGATAGTTTTTACATATTTCTCCTTTCTTATTAGTTTTTTAAAATTGTTTTATTTATGTACGCATGCCTAACGAGTGGTTCAAGTTTGCAAACTGGATAATAAATAACAGATGCACTTTTGTTTGTCTTTGTTGCTAACCGTAACACATTCATCCTAATATTAGGGAAAAAAGGTATATGTGTGTCCTGATTCAAAGACACTGATTCACCCTTCAGTAGGTGAATTGATAGGCATGGTTAATCTAACATGTCACACTGAAAAAAAAAGAGTACTGACAAGAAATTCCAGACAAGGTCAGACTTTCAACAGTAGACAAGTAAGTTATGTAAATATGTTATCTGAGTACTTGGTCCATATGCCAAAAATGTTTAATATTCACAGATAATGAAACATGTTTGAATCAGAGCAGTTTTGTTGATTCTGGCAATAAATTTAAGAGCCACTGAAACAACAGAAAAGAATTTAAAAAATTAACCCATTTTACACAACCCCTGAAAGTTTTTGACTAAAACCAGTTATTAGTTACCGTAGTGCTGAAAAGCCAGCTGTGCTTGCATTGCAAAACCAACTGTAGACCTACTACTGACCAGCAAGCATAACATCAAGGGGCACCGTGCCTCTTTCAAGAAATCACTCTCTTATGCTGTGCTGAAAAGCTTCAGTAAGCCAACTTTCCGGTATAGAAAAGGAAAGTTCTAACAGGAAAAAAGTATCAAAGGAAGGCCAATGCTGGTAAGGAAAACCAGTACTGCATAGATCCAACAGGTAAACTTACATGGCCATGAGGAGATGCAAGATTTAAACAGCAAAGTGGAGATGCTGAAGCATTAAATCAACACAGACAAGAGCTCCACTGTAGCTCTGGCTTCTGCCGAAAGGAGAACACCAGATGCATGTTTGGCATAAATCTATGCTAACCTGATTGCAATGCCTGTAGATGTTTTTCTGATGCACTTATCCCTACAGTTTAATTAAATAACCTGTTAACCAGGTTTGATCAGCATAATCCTGCAACATTTGCCTGGTATTGGCCCTGCAACCACTTTGCACGTACTTAGCAGCAATCCCCAGAAGTACTACCCTCAAGAACTAGTGCTGCCTACCCAGTTTAGTAAGAAAAGTGAAGGTCTTCTGATTTAAAGTTCCTGACTTACAGGACAGCAGCTTCTGCCCTAGACAGAGAGCACTGCCACATGTACACATTGAGAAAAAAGACTGACCACTCCTATGATTTAACTGCGAGGTTCACAGAAGGTTCAGGCCTCAGAATGAACGAACACCACCTTACATGGAAACCAGTTCACCTCTACCATTCATGTGCTCCTTATATATCAGCCATTAACATTTGAAATCCAAGACAGAGTCACAGACAGGTACCTTTCCTCTCCCTATGAAGAACCATGAAATGCTTAACACATGAGGTGGCAATTAGATCTCAAGGTACATCGCTATTTAAAAAGCCGCTGAGATCACTTGGAGTTCAACGCTCCTTCAGCTAGGTTCTACCTGTCTCCAGCACATCCCCTTCTACAGCCTTTTCTATGGTGCATAAAACACAAGTAAGCCCATGTTTTTTCTTTATCTAATTGTTAGACTTTCCTCGTGGGCTGTGTTGATGTTAGAATGAAAAGTTCTGAAGACTGTGCAGATAAATACATTCGCTGTAGGGCTCAAACACTTTGGGTGGGACGTTTCACTAAAGCAGATATTTGAATGGATCGGAAAGGTATCCAAGATCAGCTCTAAGATCTAAGCTCTCTTTAGAGGCAGTGGAGAGAAGGCAGGACCTCCAAGAGGATGATTTTGCTGACCTATTGTAGACACTTGAAGAGTAAATGAGTCATCGTCATTAAAAAAACCCTCCCGAGTGCAGTGTGGTGGTGGGATATTTTAAGTTAGGCAGAAGATGTCCTTTGTTTCCAGGACATCCTCAGACTTCTCATTCCCCCAAGGAATGGTTTATTGATACTTTTGATACTGTCTGGTACCTTGCACAAGACTGGAGTGATGTACTTTCAAAGTCAGGAGAGAAATCCAACAGAAGATGCTTATTTCCACTCTGATACAGGAACAGGGGGGTAAACCCTTCTTCTATCAAATGGGAGCTAGAGTTTATACTCTTCCTTTCTTGGTTTACTGGATTTACATTTAAACCACAAATCCTGTATGTTATTTATAGAAGAAAAAGAATAGTTTATGAATCAGAATTTAAAAGAGGTGTGTATGTTGAAAGAATTAATCAATCAGCTCTTTCCTGAATTTCCTTCTTCATTGTTTTTTGGCAGGAACAGCTTCACCAATGGGAAAATGGTGAAAGGATGCAATTCTTAACACTCCTTCAAAAAGAAATACAATAAAAAATTAAAAAAAAAAAGATTTATAGACTCTCTTCTTTTCTCATTCAGTAGTTCCTTCACCAGGAGGAGCTTCCTTCTCTGGTTGGGAAGCTTACAAAAAGTCTACTTTATGGTTTTTTCCGTACCTCAGCAAAACTCCTGATTACTGTGGTATCTACCAAACCTCCTGCTTCCTTCATGAATCTGATAAGAGCTTATGTGTATACCCAATTCACTTCATAAGACTTCTTTCTTTATCTGAAATTCACTTTTATAAAAAGGCAAATCAACTATCTTTTTCAAAATTGAAATTTCACATATTCAGCCGAGAAAACAGGAACTATGGGCAGTTCACAAAGTAGCAACGTTTTCAGTTGACCCAAAATATTAATCAGACTGCCATATCATATTGACAGGTCATGAATTCTGGAGGGAGAGAGTGTTGGAAAATTTCAATAACTAAGTAATTTGACAAACTTCACTTCTTTAGTTTAGAAGCTAATTGTGAGCAGGCCACAAGTGAACAGGTCAAGTGTTGCCATGGTCTGATTTAATACATAGGTCACAGTGCATTTTTCCCATGTTTCGATGGCCTTGATTTTTATAGTACTAGTCTTTCTTGAAAGATTAGAAAATAACTTTTCTACATTCAAAATGTGTTTTACATGAACATTCTCTTTAGCATTTTCAAAAAAATTCACTGCTTATGCAAATACTACAGCAATCTCATTGCTAGATTTGGTCAAAACAAATAGAAAACATCAGAGGAGTTGTTCAAATCTGGTTTCACCTAAAAATCCAAACTAGGAAGTCAAAGAAAACTTTCTGCCATGTTAAGTTTTGCTTTATCCTCAAGGCAATATTCAGCAATGCATGAAAAGATTATTTTGAAACACTGTAAATGCAGTGAACTCTAACCAAGGCACAGCTTTTGTATAGTGATTCAGATGGCTCCTGTAAAGCAAAAATGCCATGATTTTTTTTTCCACTTCGGATTTATTTTAAGGTCCCAACTCAGGAAAGAACTTTATTTTATGGCCAGGCAGCCTTTCCTGTATAACAATGAAATCTTAAATGACAGCTAAGTTCCTCTTCACTGAAAGAGCTTCAGTTTATCATGCTGATATTAGGAATAAGTTTATGAGAGCTCGTTCTGAGCTCTGGGATCTTTCTGCTTTGGGATCCTGCTTCCCAGGTCTAGAGGTGACTGTGCCATGCTGGACCATGGTGTAGGTTCCTGACTCCCCTCACAGCCATCCCGGGACCAGGCAGATGCACCAGTTTCTCCTGCAAGTGGCAGGGCTTCCACACAAAGCCAGATTCAGTTGCCATCACAGAGATGCTCTAGACTGGGGGTGGGAAAAACACCTCCAACTGCCTAAGCAAAATGTTTTGGAACAGCCATTTAAAGAAGCAATTAAAGTGAAAGAGGCAGGAAGGTCAGCAAGTTTCTGTACAATACGCTCCCTGGAATGAATAATTTCCTCCAGCAATCTAGCTATGCCTTTAAATATGGTGCCAAAATATGTGTGTGTCAGCATGTGTGTAACAATCACTGAAATGAAGAGACTACAGGGGGGATGACTAGTACAAAGGGCTAAAATAAATCTTGCTGTAAGTCCAAAATGTTCCTATACAATCCTTCTATCAATGGTGGCAACCAGCAGCAGCATAAATCGTTGCTGGAGAAAAATTTTGCTACATCAAGTACTATCAGCAAACATTTATATCATCACATGCTGGGACCGTGTATATATGTTTTCAGAGCCAAGACCTGAAACTTCAAAAGACAGAAACTAAACAATTTTAAACTAGCTACCAACAAACGAGGGGTTTTCTGCATAATGATAACGATATACAGGTTTGCCTCTCTATGTGGAGTATGCAATAGTAAGCCGACCATCTTAACATATGCTTCAAGGAGCACTCAACGCACTACCAGCACTTTAGAGAGCTTTGACAGTCCTCCTTTGCTTACAGTTTTAAACATTAGCAGTGCAGTAGCCAAAGCATCTTATTCTTATTCTGGAGGATAACAACCTACAGATAATAAGAAGAAATTACATTTAAGGTTTTAAAATTGCAAAGATTCCTTTTCCATTATACAAGTGAAAAAAACCCTCAAGCAGCCTGGGACCTTCCATGGGGCAAGACAGCAAGCTTTAACTCTTCCTCTTAACGTCTTCCTGCTCCTTACAGACATTACTGTGCAAATGTCAGGAAGAAAAATGACATGAGTGCTACACAAAACTGGCCTTAAAAATGTAACCTGTCATCAGCCAGAAAGACTTGTCGCTTGGGGACTGACCCCATTTTACTTTTTGTGTTTCAACCTTCACAGGAAGAGAATAATGTTTATTTCAACAGTTTTCCTTATTGAACATGACAAGCTTTTCTATGGTCTCACGCTCAGGCAGCCATTAACTTAAAAGGCAACTTGGAAAAGGAATTCTCTTCAACTCCTCCATGCTGTTAATTCATTTCCAATTCAGCTTTTCCTTAGTTTTTTAAATCTTAATGATACCCAGCTTTCATAAAGGCCCAATCCAGGTCTCACTCACTCAGACAGAAGAAAGGAGAAGTGTGAACTGAATGCGCCAAGCGTAACAGGACAACTGGAGGACTTCTGTTTGTCCTTCCAACAGAAGGACTTTTATCTTGCTTCCTAACCAAAAAGTGATGGGAACGCTGGACCAGGAACTAGGGGCTTGAACTAACTGGCACACTCAAGGTTATTCCGAGTAGGACTCACAAGACTGAGATTTAACCCATTTTTCACTCTCTGGAGATAATTCTCAAAGTCTAAGCTTAGACACCTAGGAAAACTCAGAGAGACTAGGTGGCTTTCGTATTGTCAGTGGAGACTGGCAAGTGCTTCTCCAGAGTTGCTTCTATGTGTCCCTCTCTGCATTAATTACTAAAGTAAGAGAACATAGTAATTTAAAAATTCTATTACTAGTAATTACTAAAACAGTAATTACTATGCTTAGATTTCAAAAGTTACATGCAGGGAGGGGGTTTCTCATCAGAAAATTGAGGACAGTATTTCCTTCCTTCTCCCTCCTTCCTCCGAATTCCCTTTTATTTCATTGCCTAGACTGCAAATTCTTTGAAGAGACTGTTTTGCAAGATGTGCATCTCACTTTCCAACAAGATTCTTATCTCACTGATGATAACAACACAGTTCTTTATATCCTCAGTATTAATTCACCTAAGCAGACTTAAAAAACGCCAGTGCTTGCTGGCCTGCACAATGCATGCAATAGAAGAAGCAATAGCTCCTTCCAAAAGCCCACAAGTGCACATGGTACTTGCTCTGGGTTAACACCGTGCATCTTTGATTCTGGTGACAGCTGTCTGACTGGAGTCTAAACAACTTGGCAGCCCTGCAGAGCTCGGTCCCTCCAGAGGAGGGGTGAGGATCATCTCCTTGCACTGCAGTTGGCTTCCAGTTCAAACAGACAAACTTGGTTTCCAACTGTTAGCTCCTCGTTCCTCATAACTGTGCTTACCTTTGCTGGAAATAAAATAAACAGGAAGGTAACAATCTGATCCAGTTCCATAAAGCCAGCATCAGAGTAATCCTGGACACATTGCTAATTTATCAACAGCTTCAGGAAATACCCTGGTTAATTTGGTAGGAACTCCCATTGTGAAAATCTTTTTGGATGCCCCGGAAA
This sequence comes from Haliaeetus albicilla, assembly GCF_947461875.1. Lineage (NCBI taxonomy): Eukaryota > Metazoa > Chordata > Aves > Accipitriformes > Accipitridae > Haliaeetus > Haliaeetus albicilla. The sequence continues at coordinate 32,711,298 of NC_091484.1, read as the reverse complement.
GCAGCTCCTTGGCTGGCAAGTCAAGTAGCGCTTCCCTTGCCCTCCAAATTAGCTGGATACCCAAAGGAAATTACTAATCTTTCAGTTCAAAACCAAAACACACACAAGTATAATGAGCACTGCTTTCCTTTGTGGAAGAATATATAATCAATGGCTTGAAGAGTGGAGAATACACATTTCTGTTAACACTAACTCTACTGTACTCTGTTTGGGTGAAGCTCTACTATGTCATCACCTATACTGTTCCTATCACAACACTTTTACCAACAAGCTAAGGTATTTAATTTATTATGTTTTTAACCTGGCTTGAAGTCTCTGCAAGAAAGCAAATATAAAAATACATAAAAACAAACAAGTACTAATTTGTCTTATCTGCTTCCAAAATATCATTTACAACTGCAGAATTTGAATGTCTATTATGTAAAAACAATGTCAATGGTGAAATTCCCTGGTTAAAATAACTTTAAAAATTTCTAGCATTTCCTTTTGGTTTAAAGTTTCTGATAGGAAGGGAGTTCACTTTTTTTTTCCCCCTAGTTTTCTTTCAATTATCCATTTTCTTTTACTTCTGGCTTTTACTGTTGACTTGTTTCCTTTATATATTGGGGGTTTTGCTGGGGGAAGTGCTGCAGAAACTCCCAAGACCCCTTGAAGAGCGTCTGAACATCTCTAAGGCAGAACTCCAAATGTCAAAACATCTCTGTGACCTGAATTTCTCTGGAAGAAAATCTTAAAGCAGTTTCTGCAATAAAGCCAAAAGCTTAGAGCAACAGGAACAGAGGAAGCATGAGGGCTGTCATTTCCTCTAAGAGCAGCAAGATAATAATTCCTATTAACACCTCCCAGAGATACAGACCGTTCCAGTGGGCCATATGTGACTCTCTTCCTTTTATTATTTTTTGTGCCTGAAAGACTAAATCAGTCAATATGAAGGAATTAGCTCCTGGCACTATCCTGTGTGGTATAGAGACACAAACTCTAACGTTTTTACTATGCATTTTCGCCCATAAGTTTCACTGCTGCATTGTATATCAGAGAAGTGGCAAAAGAATTATTGGCTTTAAAAAAACAAAACCATGATGTAATCAAATCCCAAATGCTGTATCAACAGGTTCAGTTACAGATAAATGACAATTCCTAATCCTCTGTATTAATGACAGCTATTCTGAAAGGTCCAGCAATGCTGACACCTAGAATGGCTGGATTATAGGTATGAAGGTATAATTACAGAAACACCTGCACTGCCTGAAAGGATACTATCACCTTTACTGCAGTCTAGATTCTGGGAAGCTCAAAATAAGCAAAAGCTGGAAGTATTTAATGACTATGCTCACAAAAATGCTCTTGAAAAGCAGCTGTTCTTACCCATTTTCCAAAGTCCATTCCAATCTGCTACTTTTAGGTTTTGTTTGTTTGTTTGTTTGTTTAAGTATATTTGGTCTGTGAAAAGATGAAAAGCTCCATGATTTTAGTTCCCTTTTCAGTCAATAAAAACTCAGTGGGAGAGGGGCAGGAGGAAAGAGAGGAGGATGCTTTTCCTCTTACAGTAGTAAGACTTGGGAGACATGGGTTCAGTGCCTGGCTCTGACACAAATTTCCTGTGTGACCTCAGGCAAACCATTTGGTGTTTCAATTATTTATCTGTAAAGCAGGGATAACCACTATCCCAGACAGGATTTGCTTGGATAACATTTATTAACATGTCAGAGGTGTTCAAAAAGTCATGTATTAGACTCCTGCTGACCATACACCCCAAATCAGTGGTTGGAATGACACCCAGAGTATGCCAGTGTATCATGCAGACATCCCTCATAAAACCATACTTGCCTACTACCACTCTCCAGCCTGCAATGCAAATAGGTCTCACAACAGCAGTTTGAAATTTTTACAAAGACAAACTGCAAAATAGAAGAAAGATGTCAAATAATGTGGGGGGAAATGCAACCTATTGTTGGGGAAAAGGGATACAAACCTGCAAGTATTTATTAGCACAGTGCCTAAGACCACACTACCCAGCTGGACTTCCTTTAAGTAAGCCATCAGAGGTACAACAGCAATGAAAAACAAGTGAAGTGCAAGGTTTAAGGTTTTTGCCTTGTTTTTCTTCTAACAGCTATTCAAAACCACATAGCCCATCCCATGCTTGTCAGTGTAACTTAGGGTCTTGTGTAGAAATGATGACAAACTATGCCTGGAAATTAGCCCTTGCCCACTTGGTGGGTAGTGTACACCTCCGCTAATTCAAGCATGCAAACCAGGTGTCTTGTCTAAGACAATTTGCCCAGACTTTTGGAACAGTCAACACAGAGAAACAAGCAATGCCTAGAATGAATTCATCACACCCTAAGTTAGATGGGCTGAGTTTTCTATTCCTCTCTCTTGGCCATATAGGAATACATAGGATGACTGACTTTGGAGGAGACACCAACATCTGGGCAGACAAAATCTCTTAAGGAGACTCCCACCTCTCTGCTGCTGCTGCGAACGCAGACGCACACCCTCTCCCACAGCACACAGAGACCAGGGAAGGGACAAGGAAACGGGTCATGATCCTTTGACAGGCAATGTCTCGAAGGGAAGGTGATCTTCTGCATGTAAGGTTGGACTAAATAAAACATTAAAATATGAGGCCATGGAAAATGAGACATAGGCTGGAGAATTAATTCAGTCTCGTTGGAGAATTGACTCAGTCTGTACAATACTGGTGCCTCATACAATATCCCAAATCTGTTTCTCAGTGATTCTGTCTTTAGTGCCCATCTATAAGCTATATATATATATATATATATATATATTTATCTTGTACCTTTCAACAGCACAAATCTTGGAAACCTGCTTAGAAAGGTCTTATTGCATCTATATTTACACAGATTCAGTGACACCATTACCCGTGTATGAGGGATGGTAATACTTTTCAGCCAAAAGGCTAGAAAAGTAGCTAACAAGAAAGAAAGTATACTTCTTTTCAAGTAGCCCAAAACGCTGGTTCCATCTCACAAAGACAGATTACTCTGAATTTCAGCAATAAATTTACCTCAGTATTGAGGTTTCCCTCTCTTGGCCACCACAGTATAAATGATGGTATTTTAGTGGTTTAACAAAAGCTTTGAAAGTAATGATTAAATATTCAAAATGAAATCTAAGAATGTGTCTCCTTTACCACAATTCATTTGGATTTTCTTTGTAGTTGACACAAAATCATCTTTTGAAAAACATTGCATTGAAAGAATAAATTTCTCTGTTACTTACATTTGTTAGAAGAACAGTCAAAAAGAGCAAATTATAAGAAAATATCTATAGAATAATAGATATTAATAATGTATTCAGACCTAGCTAGCATTTTTGCAGATAACCACAGAAAAAAACAGGGAATGTGAGTCAGCTTGGTAACACATCCTGCTGATATTACATACACCATTTAATCAGGGAGGACTGATTAAGACTCAATCCTCTTTGGAGGTGTGACTCAGGGAAGTGTTCTCGACATTTCCTTCAGGATTAGCCTGACCTAGTTTCACACTGCATTGTAGGAAACCAGGAACACACAACCAGCTGCTGGCCCTAGGTGAGGGACAGCAGTCAACAGTTGGAGGGGCTCAGCTACTTGTAATGATCTGGCCACAGATACAAAGGACCTTTTATTATCTAAAAAAGCAACTGATTAATCTAGTTCTGCTGGACTTCTTTTGTTTCAGTCATCAATAGCTCTCAGTGCCTCTCTGGGCTCAGAACACATCATAATGTACTCACCATCATTTGCTGAACATGAAATATTTCAGCTCCAGTGGCAGAGAGGCGGTTTGGAAATGAAATGTCAACAAAAGCTCCAGGGAGACTGCTTGGTCCAGCATTGTAAACCTATACAACAAAGATGAATACAAATGTATAAAAAAAAAAAAAAAAAAATTACATATATGACTGCTCATAAATGGGAAACTACTATAGAACCAGAGCTGCGAGTATAGGTAAATCTGAAAAAAATTCAAATACTATGCAAGCTTTTCAATATCTTCAGACTAAGACTTCTTCTGTAAGTATCAGGATGAAGTCAAAGGTTTAGCTTATCTAACAGTCTTTAGGCACAGCTCATATATCAAGTGAGAAGCAGTTTTGCAGGATAATTGCCAGTCATCAATACAAATAGCATGAGACTACTACTTTATATACAGAGTCACTGTTAGTACTCTTTGAGTGTTTTGGTAATACCATCCAGAAGACTCTAAGAAATACTGCTGTCTCAGTTAACATTCTCATTCCCATCTGGTAACCACTGCATTATATTCTGCATATGTTTTCCTTATGGAGCAGAAGCCAAAGTAATGATGATTGTGACTACTGGACTGCGGGTTTGCTGAGTGAGTTGCCAGGAAATGCATGTGAACAACTTCCATTCAAGTTCTGGGGTTTCCAATTAAATGAAACTCTTAGTGGGAAACATTGGCTTTCTATCACCCCCCCCCCAAAATTTTCAACAAAAACTCAAAGAATTTCTAGTCCACCACTGAAGCGTATCCAGTGAAAAATCAAAAATTTGTGGGTTTTTGCTGAAAAGAAACAATCCATGGAAAAATTTCAATGAAAATAAGTTTCCATGTCTATCTACATTTTTTTATTAGAAACAACCAGGAAATATTTTTCCTAAGAACACATATATAAGTGCATACAGTAAAAACATTAAGCCCATTAGAATATTTATCTGCACTCAGACAGTCTGTCAAAAGATGTAGCAAGCAGTTGTTAATTATGTAAAGTACAAATATTAAAACCAACAGGTTTTAATTCTTCAAACACTGTTTAAATTTGAAGAAATGCCTGACTGATAAAGGGAATCGGTTCACAATGCCAAATCCTTACAAAAACCCTGAGGCTCCAGACAGGGGAAGAAATCCTACTACAATGGAGCATGATAAATGCTGTGTGGAAGACTAATACAATGTTGTGTGTTAGATATTTAAAAAAACTTGATTATCTCACTGAGATCAGATATAAGAGTTAATGCAGAAAAGACATTTTCATTGCACATCTTGTTACCTTCCCAAAATCATGCATAGATCTGTTTCCTTATTAACACTGGACCTGGTATAAATTTTCACATATAAAAACAGCTATAAAGCCCCATATTTTTGTAAATCATCTCTTTTTCTTGGTTAAGAAACTACTACTTTTCTCTGCTGGAGAAGTTTAATAAATGGCAGGCAAATCATTAAAAACAATTAAGCAGTGATAGAACCCATGCTTTGCCCATTATGAAACTCTACCCTTTCTCTCCGACAGACACAGTTATGAGGTTTACCATGTTACTGAAGAGCAGATCTGTGACTCGTTACAGTATAATTTTCTACTTCTATATGGAAAAAAATCATTAATGTTGCAACTTGTAAGGGTGTGCATGAGACAAGAGGATGGGGCAGGACAAATGGTGGCTCTGCCAATATAGAGATTCTCTCTCCCTTATATGTTATCACTTTGTTTTATTGAAAATATGCATCTAGTTAAAGCATCAGTACATGTGTTCTTTATCTGTTTTTAACCAATAACTGGCTATGAGGGGGAGGGAGGGGAAGACCTATAAACCCTCAAGAACAAAATCAGAATCACAAGAATTAATAGCCTGGTTCACAAAAGCTTTAATGTCCTGAAATCCTGCTTTCACTCCTTTTCGGTAAATAGCTAAGGGCACTGCATGACAGTGGGGGCTTAATTGCTCTGGACCACAGTCTGTCCACGGAGGCAGACATGTGTTATTCATTATGAGCTGAGTGGCATCCATGCCTAGGAGAACAGAAAGGGGGGAAAAAAGGCGAAAGACTATTTTTCACAATAAATGATTCCCCCACCACTGCATGATTTATCATTCCCTAGTTCCATCTAGCGGTCAGAAAGGATTTGAAGCGCTTGCAATAGAGTCACGGTAGTGAGACAAGTTCATTTTGGCCGCATCACAAGAGTTTTTTATAATAAATCATCCATCTATTTTGCCACATCAGGAACCCATCTAACTGCCATGTGAAGTGTAATCTATAGATAATACTTGAATAATACTGAGATCTATGAGACATTTAATGAAACCTTCTCACACCTGTCTTTTTAGTGTCACAGTCTCTTCCCTGTACTGTACTCTTATCATTAGTGCTATAAACATTTTCATACCAGGGCATTTAGCAAGTCTGAATCCCTTGCACGGGTATGTGTTTGTTCTCATGGATAAAAGCTGCCACTCCTCTGCTCAATGACCATGCCACTGAAAAGAATTACTCCTCCCTTCTGAACTTGTGACTGCATCCAAGATGTGGCACTTGAGTAACTAGAGCTCTTTACTTAGCATGTGATGAAAGGTAAAAGAGAAACAAATGGTAGCAGTTTCATTCCTACGGAAGTGAGATGTCCTATTTGCAATTCTTGTTATAATATATTCAGATAAGGAAATATATATTATCCCTGCATGCTGTAAATATGGCATCTAATCAAGAATGCATTGCACAGCGTACTGTGATTCAGAAACATGTGCCAAAGCCCATACCACACTCAGAATAAAAGAGATAGAAAACCAGAATGTGCTGTCAAGCAGGAAAGCAGTCAAAATAAGGATCAGTTTTACCTGCAGTGTGAAGTTGAGAGACTGGAAAAGGCATTCGTGGTTTTCCAACTGAACAAAGTTGGATGCTTCCACAGAATCACCGTAGAAAAATGAAGTAGGGAAGACTTCTCTGAAAGATCAAGACACAGATTTAGTAAGCTGCATTTGTCACCAAAATTAAATATATTTGTGGCAAGCTGAATTGCACCCCTTGCTTTCTGGTCATGTGACATTCTATGGGACCATGTTACATTGATCTATTATTTGTGATTTGATTTCCTCTTGACAGCACTAGACTACACAAGCAGCATCTCAACTGACCCAGGTTAACATCACATCTTTGAAGTAGACTTCTTTTGATTACTTATCTTATTTCTTTTTCTCCTTTCCTATCACAAAACCTCTTCTCCAGGGCCCCCTGCCATGGATGATTTGTGCAAGTCCTATAGCTTGTGTAACACGGGAAATCATTGCACTACCAAGTTAATCTGAAGGAACAGTTACTAATAGGAATACTTTCAGTTACATATTAACTAAAGTAACATTTCAATTTTATCTACCATTTACATAGCATTGCAGGAATAAACACTTCTTCAATTATCTGAGCTTTACTACCTTTATGATTAGCAGATGGTTGAAGGGAAGAGTAGAGAGGGATATAACGTGCTTTCAACTACAGTGGCACAGGCCAAGTCTCCTTGACTACTCTTATCACAAAGTAAAACGCAGTAAGGTTTTATCAGAAAGACTTGGAAGCACAACACGGTACCTGGAAATTATGCAGAAGAGGACTAAGAGTGCTTTAAGCATCCTTTGTGCCTCCTTCTAATCTCAGGCTGCTCCACTGGCTGGAAAGGGTCCTGGTGTAATTTCAGACAAACCTTGGCGAGGGACTGCCTAAAATTCTGCTTCCTTCCCAGGCTGTCCTTTTGAGTCAGAGTTTTTTGAGACAGGATTTTAAGCCTGTTAGGGTTATATATATCCTATACACACATACATATCCTTTTTTCCTGCCTGCCTCTTATGCCAGGGATTGCTAGGGGGAAACAGTGAGAGACAGATTTATTCCTCCCATTTACAGCGTTGTGCCAGAAGGCTCCTCCCAAACATGGTACAAGCCCTTCTGGGCTATTTATGAGTAAGGATGAAGTTTGCTCTTGTAGACTCAAATGCAGGACAGCTAATAAAAATAAGCTTTAAAAATACACTGTCCAAAAAAGAGTATTACTAATATTACCATGCCTGGGAATGTTGTGCCCTGCAATAAACCCAACTTTTCCTTGGTAGTTGGACATTTCTGTGAATTTGAATTAACTAAGCCTTGTCTATAAGAAAGAAAAAATAATCCACATAGTCAGTTGGGTGGGGCTTATAAATTCAGAGACCTTGTGCTTAAAAAAGTACATTCTGAAGAGAAAGAAAAGAGCCCAATTTTTATCAGGTTTTTTGGCATGCAGTATTCTGTAGGTGACAGAGATCTAAAGACAGAGATGAAAGCATTCATATCTGTAAAGCTGTACAAAAATCCATCTGTATCAAAGCATCAAGAAGCAAGGGATACAGAGTTAAATTTCTACACAATCTGTAACAATGAAAGCATTCAGAAACCTCCAGAACACGCTGTTGAGACTGTACTCTCAATATAGAGGAGACTTTTGTCCTTGCTAGTCAACTTGTGAGGTCTGACAGTGCTCTTCTCTGAGCAGGCTCAAGTATATCTTCTACCCGTTCCAACTATTGTGGCAGTAATTAAGAGATTTTATTTCTATGCAACAAGAGGGGAAGTCAGCCTTATGTGGTAAAACCCAGACTAGGCCATGCATCTGAGTTCACCCAGCTCTTCTTCAGCCAAATCACATGTCAGTGCAGGCAACTTTGTTCCTACACATGTAGCATGCTGGTCAAGGGAATCTTTGACTTCTACTGATGCCAACCTGCACTGGTCATTTAGACAACATGTATTTCCTGAGGGTTGCCATAAATGGTGGCTAAAACAGACACTGACCTCTTGGGGACACTGCTGATGAGTTTTTGCTTCCCCAGTTTAGGAATGAATGTCAACTTTTCAGTCTACATGGATGCTAATTCACCTCCAGTAACCAGGTCCCCCAATTCCAACTCGAGCACTGTCTATGCTAGAGGATGGTCTGTCTGGTGGGACTGACCACAAATCTTTCATTCTAGACTTAAGATTGTAATGCAGAAGTGGAAGGGAAGACCCCTGGGTACAAAGGCAGGAACTTGCACATGTGCAGCCCCAGGGAGAGGACCACAGCTATGTGTTAAACAAGTATATCAGTCAAAGGGTGAGTGATGTTCCTCAGTTGGTATTCAGACACCTCGCAGATGAGGGAGCAGAGGGAGTGGGAAAATGAACAGAAGCAGAAGTGAATTCTGATTGTGAAATTAAACAGAAAGGCAAACAGCTAGACTCCACCGAGCTCCTTAAAATCCCAGAACATTTGACCCTGACCTTTGGCCTGGTGATTCTCAAACATATCCTTAAAGACATGCCCTAAGGAACAAGATGTGATTTCTCTTTTTATTTTATTTTAAGGTCCATCATATCTACAGAATCATGTGCATTCCAATATGATCACTAAAATACCTACTATAAATGTGATGGTAACTAATTAGCATTAGCCAGAAAGGAGTGAGAAAGAGGTACAGTGTTGGAATGAAAGGCATGACAAATAAAATTCCCAGATAATAAAGGAGGCTGTCTGTATTTCCCGAGTCTGGGAAACAGGGAAAAAGCAACAGTCTGGCTACATGTAAACAAAGAGAAGAATTCAGTTTTTCACTGGAAGAGACTCAAATGTTATTATTAGGTTTATTATTATTTTTGTTGTTTTCGTTTGGTGACTGGTACTTACCCATTGATAGATGAGTCCACTTCATGCATCAGGGGCACCGAGAGGGTTAGAGTATTATCATGCAGAGATTCAGTGTGTTCTAGGTTTCCACTGTGCCAGAAAGGAAAAATAAACATGCTGTAAATTGACAGCCTTTGCAATATATCACACAGTTTCACAGCTACCATCTCTCTGCCTTGCACTCTTAGCCTCTCTATTTGAGTGATGTCAGCTCTCCTTAAGAAGCCTCTTAAAGATTAGGAGTTACATTTGTTCACCCACATCAGAGAGGGCACACACATAAAGCACGTGTTTTGTGGCTGCTCCTCTGTGGCTGTGACATGAGCAGTGTCACACCAAAAAACCTATCTTGGAGCAATGTATGAATTCAAACAGCAGTGCAAAACTACAGCAGCCATCATACATAGTGGAGAGAAAGAAGGACATTTAGACTCCAATGCAAGGGTTCATTTTCTCCCAGCCTGACTGTACATCAGTTTGGGAGGGATATGCACACCGCACAGAGCGTCTTGACTCAGTAAATGAAACTGCGCTTTCATTGTACCTGCATTGTACCACAGCACCAACTTGGTGCCACTACAAGCAGCTTTTTGGGTGAGACCCTCCTACTGAACTGGCCATAACCTCTCAGCAGTTGCATCCCCTCTTCCTCTACTTAGTTGCCAAAATGAAAGCACTTCTACTTTACATTTTCAAAGGCAGTTGCCTCAACTGGTCAAAAGCAGAAGGAGGAAAGAAAAGTGAGCAATCATCTCATTTGAGTCAATTTATTTCAGTGTGAACACTTATGTACGAAGTCTGGGAAAGGTTCCTGAAATGCATGTCCAACACACAAACTTGTAATTATTCTAATTCTGATGGTGAGTCTGCTTGGAGGGTGACAGCTCAGAAGACCAATTCTGAAGGATATGTTACATAAATTTCCAATTTCTTCAGCAGTGACTCTGGAATCACTTTTGCCTTGCAGTTCATTGGATTTACTCACAAATCAAACTGGCAAAACAAAAGAGAGGACCCTATTGATTTAAGGACAGTATCACTGAGGCAACAGCAGGCAGTAACATCCCAAGTGATACCATGCAGATGATGAGTTGCTCAGATTACAAAAACAGAGCCTGCTGGCTACATACATGCATAGATACAGCTCAGCTTTCTGCAACTGACACATTGGTCATGTCTGCTAATAAAACTATGGCCCAAATGGAAAAACCCACAAACTTTCAGTCCCAGGAAAAAAACTCTTAATAAAAGCTTTTCCTCTGAATAGGCTCAAAGAAGAGTCCAAAATAGAGATGTTTCTCATCCAACACAAATACTGAGATACCATGGTGGCAAGCAGAATAAGCAAGTAGATTCTGTACAGGGTTCATGGGTATGTGCTTATCTGTTTCAAATGGAGCAAAGGTACTGTCGGAAAAGGGGAATATAGCTCAGTGAACCTAGCTCTAGAAAAACAGTTCATGCCAGGAAGCACAAAAGAAGGTTTGTTGGGGTTTTTTCTGTAAACAAAAAGACTAAACGTAACATAATGTTTAGTTCTTTCTCCAATTGATCTCTCCCACTACTGAACCAGTCTCTTGTTACAGATGCTACTGCCAAGTTTGCAGCTTCAAGGGACAGGCTTAAGTGGCCACTTGAAGGGCAATACTTACTTTCCCATGACAGCATGGCATAGCTTCTCTGCGTCCAGCCATTTCTGCCAAACTAGCTCCAGTTTTGTGTGGAAACAATGTGCCCACTCATTGCAGTCTGGCCACAGCACAGACATTTCCTCTGCATTTCCTTATCACTCACTTTACCCCAGGGCTTCCTGCAACTCTTGTGGTAGAAAGATTTTATTACACTTACTTGACAGCAAGGGAATTGAGCAATGTGCCCAAAGTCACAGAGAAAATGAGGGAAATCAGCACTGGGACCTGCACAGTTGTCTTTGGAGGTTCAGCTGAATCCTTCAAAACACAACTGTCCTCCCACCCATCCTTCTGAAATGAGAAACTTTTTCTTAACCCCTCTGAGCATTCGTACTACGTGTACAAACTCCTATTTATTTCTTTGCTCCATCTAAATGCACTGACTAACCCTTCTCACTGGTAGGGCACAGAAATCTGAGGAGTGAGGTTATAGAGGAAAGCTCTGTGCTATCCATGGCAGGGAAATGAGTGGTACAATCTGGAAAACACTGGCCAGACAAATTTAAAGTGGTGCTGACCCATCTTTGCACCAGCTAGCATTCACCTAGCAGATACTGATGCATCTTCCTGACCTAGAAGCATCATGGGATCATGTGAACACACAATGAACTTCTCCTGGAGAACAGAACTTCTCTAATATGCAAGACATGGTCTTGCCTCTCTGGTGCGAGATCTCACTTTCAGCCTTTCATACCAGCCCCACGTGCTGCAGGATCTTGTTCCCACCTACAGCTGTTACTGCAGGGGAGGACTATGCCTTATGAGAGCAGTCACTCAGCAACTGCTGCATCTTGTCTCTCATATCCAGCCAGTCAGTGAGGTGTGATCAAATTGGGAAGGAGAATTCAGGCTGGAGATCCTGATTTTGACACGGGAGAGTACGAAGTTGGCCCACTTACACAGTAAGTGGAAGCAGGAACCAGTCACACCCCCAGCATGTCAGAGCAGCAGTTCATGGCCCAGGTTAATGCAGCTGTGCTACCGTCAGTTCCCATACACACCCTGACACTGTCTGTGACTGAATCACCTGCGGAGTCTGCTTCTCTGTGGCACATCATCTTAGGAGGCACAGAGCACGCATCACACCTTCTACTCTGCCCGAGATAAAATCCCTGTGCATGCATACTTGGCATCACCCTACTTCAATGCCTGCTCCAAGTGCCCTTGGGGAAGTACCCTATTCAGCTGTTTCACGCAGTCTGTCATAGCTCACTGAAGATCCAGAGGGGGCAAAAATAGACATGCAACTTTGGAAACTGTCAGTGAGATCCCTGACCATCTGATGAAAGCATTTATCTTTTTTGGTTTGCATCCAAGCACGCTTATTTCATTCAAATGCTGGAACAAATGGGTCTGCCTGGTGCTGACTGTCAACTGCAGCTGAGCTGAGCTTGATACGGGGCCCAAAGGGATGGGCACAGAAACACAAGGGCCTTCTGACTGAGAACACAAAATGCTCCTTCAGAATTGCAATTGCCTGGCAAAGAAAGCCTAAGTATCATTCTACCTCATTTTTCAGGAAGCTGGATCACATGGTTCCTCTGTATTACCAAAATATATGCATTTAGCCCCAGTAACTTAACCTCATTTACTACACATACACCTGTCTACAACTAATACCACATCACTGTCAAGCATATGCAATGTACACTTCATACGACAAAGAATATCCAAGTCATCAAGACATACAAAGGTTCCCTTACCTTTGGGCAGTGACAAGGAAGGTAAGCGTTTCTTCTTGCCCAGACAAGTGGCTTGTGTCAAAGATCACACTGAACTCATACTGCGCAAAGAAAAAGCGGTATTTAGAGACACTGTATATTGCTTTAAAATGTATTTATCCTGAAACTTCACATATATTTTACTGGCTTAGCTGTACAAAAGTAGGGTATTTTGATACATGTTAGAGAGCTTCCTCTACTGTAGAGTAGCTTTTAAATCTTAACAATTGTGTCTCTGTTCAAATACTGGAGAGTCCGATTTTTCATTGTGAAAAGGCCTTTAGTAGAATTGCCATTCAAAGATTTTCTTGAGGAGATCATCTGCCAGGGGAAGAGGCTTCCAGTATAATGGGATCACTACCTGAAACTACCTAAGCACCAATCTGTATGTTACTTGCTGGTGAAGAGATCGTTTGGAGAAATAAAGATCACACCATAAACCTGCACAGAGACTTGGAGCAACCAGCACAAGCTAAAGCAGCATTCAGGCCACCCATCATAACGGATAAAATCAGGTGCTAATTTCAAAAAGAGAATCTCCTTTGATGACCACTGTAGCACTACATTAACTTCTCCATGCAACAACTTTTCTACCTAACTCCAAAACAGTTTTTGGCCAAGTGAAACAGTTTCCAAATTCATGCTAATTTCAATGGCTTGCTGGAAAAAACCTGAAGATTACCCAACTATGTTATTCTGAAGCAAAACACTGAAATTCTTACATTACAGATACTATTTTGCTACTGCATTTATTTTTCCATTCCATTTAAAATCTTTTTAAATGTTTCATAAAAGTATGTTACAGTCAATAAAACACATAAAACAAAAAATTTCATGCCAGGTCTAAGGATATGTGAATTCAAACAAAAAGGATTAGTTTTTGAAACTGAAATTTTCTGAAAAATTTCAGACTCATTGTGTTCAGGTCATCCTGAAGTTATTCCTCATCTTCTCACCTTTCTGGGTTGGTCATTTGTACAGCTCAGTTTAGTGACAGACAGAACCCAGCTAGATTTCTAAAAATTATGAGCGAGTTCATCTTCTATTACTGAACAAAATCGTCTTTAAAAGCTACCAGGAGACCATAATATGAAAAAGTCATTAAGACATTTTCATTGTAATTTGCACAAATTCAGTTGCACTTTATGTGACAGAAGACAAAAATAAAACCAGAATAAGGCAACATAAATAAGACAGAGAGTCCTCTTCTAATTTTCTGCAGAGGAGATATGTAAGTTTTTTGTAGCTGCAACTCTTGCATCATTTTTCAAGACCGTTGTATTTCAGTGCACAGGGTACTGTCATTGGCTCTATCTGGTGAGAAAGAGGGCAGCTACTTTCTGTAACTGTGAAAGGCTTGGATATCCGGGTTAGAAAGCTACAGAAAGTATCACAGACATTTAACAGAGCAGTTGCCTTTCCAGCCACTCCTTGGAGACAGAGATGAACAGACCATCACTCTTCAAATGCAAGTATCACAACATTACCCTAGATTTCGATCTCATGAAAGGAAATCCCACACTGCACTTGAGGAAGTCTGACTCCAGCAACTCACAGGCAATGCCCAGCTCCTCCTGTAAGAAAATAAAGACGACCATGAGATGATAGGTTTGGGGAGAAAAAGGGGATTACTAAGAAATACCATTGTGATGAAGTGTCGTAGAAAACTAAACATTTCCCACCATAGCACTGTTATTTCCAGAAAACTAGTACTCATTGAGTAAGGAAAAGTGCAGTGTTGTACTTCCTTACTCCACCTCAGTCAGACCAGCACTGCGAAGAAGACAACCATCAGAACATTGCTCCAAGAGACAGACCACAGGGAAATACTGCATGACTAAACATATTAGAGTCAGGGGATCAGCCCAAGTTCTTGGATAACTCAGACCATCAGTTGCTCCCTCTGTTTATTAAAAGACAGCTTTCAAATGGTCCAAAATACAGGTTCTCCGAGGTAGTTTTTCCAGGTACCAGTCTCATAAAGAGAGAACTGTGGTGGGCGATGGTGACCAAACCATGCCATGCACAGATGCTGGAGAAAGCGTTAATCTGGTCCTGGTGTTATTCACTGCCCTGATCTCTTTCTCTGGTCCAGAGGATGAGCCACTTTGGTATGGATCCCATCTTTCTTTAATGATACAATGGTGGCATAGATAAAGTAGAGGGATGAGCCTCTCCTCATGCTAAACATTGACAGATTAAGAACACTGTCAATAATACAAATGAAAAAGGTTAGAGCAGCCCAATCCTGCTCAACTGGTGACTCCACTACAACAACAGAAATACTTCTGTTGAATGGAGAGTGTTTCATTGCTCCATAAAACAAATGTCTGGCTCCAGGTTAGCACGTTCTCATCTCCAGATTATCAGGGAACATTTTTATAGTCTGTCACTGTGGACAAGTTCATCTCACTAAACTTTAGGAATGGGATTCAGCTCTTGAATCTGATATGCACTTTTAGTTGCCTACACAGAAAGTGATTGCTATGTGATCTAGGTGTCACTGCTCCCATCATAGTCAATGGATGTAAAAAATGCTTCAGCAGACCAAATGCAGATGTTTCATTTAGACTGGGCTGAATACCTCTCCAGGCCTTGGTATTGACTAGATCATCACTGAAGCTATGGTATTGATGTTATGCAGCTACAATATGAATGCCTAAATTTAGACATCTGAATCTAGAAATTAACTCTACTCTAAACATGTAGCTGAGAATCATTTAGCTACAGGACATATGATTTATTTGACCTATTTTCAGTATCTACAGCAGTTTGCGAAGGTCAGGCTCTGTCTCCTTACGTACATTTCCCAAATCACTTCAAATATGAATTCTGCTTTAAGTATGCACTTAAAATTTACATGAGTACCATTCTCAACTAGAACAAGCACATGTGGAAGTAGCTTCCTAAACCATCTCCAGGAAATGCCCCTCTGCCTTTCACATTCTGACCCAAGCACAACATTAGTCCTCTACAGACGTTACTATTATCCTAATTATGAGTCTGACAGCATTCAGATTCTTGATCTTTTAACTGTTTCCTGTGACTTCTGAAAGACAAGGTCTCCTTTATCTTCAAAATCATGGTTCAAAATCAGGTTCAAATTTCATTTATAGAAAATTATAGACCTAAAGCTACCTTTCTTATCTGACTCAGACAGTATTTCACTGGTTTCATATGAAAAGAAAATAATGTAAGGAGAAAATTAATGCATGCTTGGAGATGCTTGGTGTGATATTACTCCAGTACTACTCAAATACCAGAGCAGTTGCCTCCATATTCAGCTCTTCTTTACGGATTTGTTTCCTTGCAATCTTCAGTAGGCTTCTATTTCCAGAAATACAAAAGATGGCACTGCCCAGCAAATCAAACATCTAGCTTCAGTTGTACAAAGCTGCCGTTCTCATATGCTGTGGTAGATTTTCTCCTCCATTTAACACAAAACAGCAGAACAAGTGCTTCATGGGTGAAGCATTGCCTTCACTTGTTTTTTCCTCTTGGCAATCTGGGAGGTTCTCCAGTTTTATGCGAGTGATGAAGTGAACACAAACTCTGAGCAGCTGCGTAACCAAATGAAAAATTTCATAGCTGTTTCCTCTGGGAACATTCTTGGTTCTGTGTTGTTCAAATGTCCCTTGCTGTCTAACTGTGGCAACCTATGAACTCTCTTTCATCAACTCACAGCCTCTGTTCATTCAAGAGGGGTTTCTATTTACATAGCTGTCTGGTGGTGACAGTGACCAGACAGACCCAAGAGGCTGCCTCCTCTCCTCAAGGCCATATCCCTTCAGAGATGTCAAAAAACAGGATAATAGAAAGAACTCTCATCTTGATAATGGAAGAAGTGCAGTACTTCTTCATTTTGCATGTTGGCGGCTGCCTGCCTTTGCAGCCCTGATAGCAGGCAGGCAGATGGCAGTTGTTTTATAATGGGCTGTTAAGGAAATGACAGATAATGTTGCATTGGCTGGTTTTGCTGTTGTTGCTTGCAAAAGACTGACTTGAACGACCTTCTGGCTTCATTAGCATACATCCAGTTTAATGACTAATATTAATACAACATTATTGAAGTTCGGATTGGACATTAGGAAAAGGTTCTTCACTGAGAGGATGGTTGGTCACTGAACAGGCTCCCGAGGGAAGTCGTCATGGCACAAACCTGTCAGAGTTCCAGGAGCATCTGGACAATGCTCTTAGTCATATGGTTTAGTTTTAGGTAGTCCTGCAAGGAGCAAGGAGTTGGATTCAATGATCCTTATAGGTCCCTTCCAACTTGAGGTATTTTGTGATTCCATTAGTGCTGCAAAGTCAAATTGTTCAATGCTACGGAACAGCAGAAATAGGTTTGCCTGCACCACACTGGTTCAGCCTTCCGCACATTTCTAAATTACACAGGCTACCCAGAAAACTTTTCCCATGGACCCCTTGCCTTGCTCTGTGATTAGGATGGAGAAGCTCAGCTAAGGAGTAAACATTTTGTTTTTCCTTCACTGCTCACTGTCTGGCTTCAGGCTAATTTATTTGCAGCACGCACTGTTTCAGAGAGAGAAAAAAATTGTTTCTTCATGGGGTTTCCTATGGTGTTCAGCTCTGTAACATGTGGGCACTCTGTAAGCACTAAATAAATTCAATCTTCACGCTATTCCAGCAGGCTTAAGGGTTGGTGCTGTCTTATCTAACAAATAGGGAACAGAAACAGCGCAACTCAGGGCTTACAGAAATTTTGGATGCCACTTCTCACTGATGTTAGGTAACACTTTTACTGTGCAATGATTCTCTATGACAATGTAACCCAGCTGAGAACCTATCTTATTGCATGAGTTTCCATAGTAGTTTCTAGTCTGCTTAGAAAACATATCCAAAGGGGTTGAAATTTTCCCTTCCAGCGAGACAGCGCGAAGCTTTATCTGGAAAACTGTTTTCTTTCTGAAACATTTCACAGCATTTCATATTCTTAGGAGAGTCAATCAGATAAATAGCCAGCTAATAAGCCAAATAGCTGTTCTATTACTGCATAACAAATGCAGACCTGGGTATGAGAAACATGAAGCTCAGGCTGGCTCACAGTCTGTTTCTCAAAGTCCTTTATCACAGAAAGAAAAGTTCCTGATAATTATAACATGAGCAATGAAACAGTCAAGTTTGAACTCCATTATAAGGGGCACATGGGGAAACAACTCAACCCAAATTCTGCAGCATAATACTGTCAAACATAATCCCTGGGGTATGTGATTGGGGGTATAAGCAGAGATGTAACAAAATGGCCTTACTTCCAGACATAAGTGTTTTGAAATGTAAATATTATGCATGGTTTCAACTAAGTAGTGCAGGAAGCTGGTAATGATCATATTAATATAGTGCCTAGAAGCAGCAGCCTGGGAATGTTGCTATTTGCTAACTTTGAGACTTGAGAGAGGAGAAATTTCAGCAATGCTCATGTTCTTCCCATCTCTCTGCTCTTTCAGGTATTCACCTGGTGCACCACGCAGTCTGCACTGGGGGACACCAGCTGTTTCCTCCATGGGCATCTTTGGTCAGTACCTGTCTCAGTAGAAGCAGGCAGCTGCTGAACATGGGAGCTCTAGGTATATCTGACTACAGGCTGACAACATGGGATGTGCCTAGGAGCAATGTCTCCCCTTATTCTTGCCCCCACACACTACATGCTGTCAAGTCCTTACTGCCCAAAACAAGTCAGATACCTGCCAGAAGAAAGTAAGGTGCTCACAGACTAATTTTTTTAATAAAGGTAAACAAGCTAGATCAAGCTGAATGCTTAAAACACTGCATTCGGCTTGGTCTAGCAAGCATTTCAACATGAGTAAAGCATTTTAACATGGATGGAATGCTGGATTATGGGATCATTATCTTACCCTGGAGTAACTCACGGGCAGTATCCTTTTGCTGGCTTCACCTAGCTGATTATCTGGGGATATAAAACATCGAACTACTCCAGATTTTGCTCTTTTCCTATCACAGAGATCATGACTGGACTGCAATTGAACCACACGTTTTTCAGGCCACATAAGGTAGGTCATCAGTAAGAAAATAGCTTGTCAGTACTAGAACAGGTCATACCATGTAAGTCTTTCACTGCATGTATTTTGGCATTTAAAAAGCCTGTCTTCCCTTAATAGCATTTGATGGGCCCAATTTTCTCATGGTACAAGGGCAGGACCAGTGCCAGCTGGAGCACAAGACCAGATTACTTCAGGTATGATTCTGCAAAAAGCCCCTTATTAGAACTGAACCCTGCTCCAAAACAGCTGCTCTTTGTCCCCCCTCCTCCTGAAACAAATATTTTTAGAAGATTTCTTAAATATTGTTTACTTTGACCTTGAAGGGTCCTTTTCAACTTGGTTAACTGCCAAATCTAAGACTTAAGAAGGAAAAGAGAATGCCTTAAGAAAACAGTAAGCGAGAACTGCTGGTGGAAGAAAGGTTCCCTGGCTCTGGGTAAAACACAGTCACAGGTCAGAGACTCTGCCTCTGGGAAGAGTGTTCATGTTGACATACCAATGCAACATGTTGCTCCTAATTGAGCTCCCTCTTCCTGAATGCAGATGACCAA
Organism: Haliaeetus albicilla; assembly: GCF_947461875.1. Classification (NCBI taxonomy): domain Eukaryota; kingdom Metazoa; phylum Chordata; class Aves; order Accipitriformes; family Accipitridae; genus Haliaeetus; species Haliaeetus albicilla. The sequence continues at coordinate 32,691,862 of NC_091484.1, read as the reverse complement.
GAACGGCCGCCATATGTGAAATGGCACAGCCCAAAGAAGGACATTGAAACTTCCTCAGCTTCACCTTGACTTCACCTGATTTTCAAATCAGATCACATATGGTTTTTTTTCCCCCAAGGGAGTCTTGCTTAGCTTGTATGTGATGACAATGATCAGCCAATACACCCGAACCCTTCTCTGCCTCACTTATGTCCAACCAAAACCCTCCAACCTTCCTGAGCCTGCTCTGGCAGCTCATATAATCATATTCTGTTTTTATTTTTACCCACCCTTAGGGTCATTCATTTCTTCCCCAAAGGTAGAACAACTCTTCTGAACTGATGCTGGCGTCAACCCAGAGTCATCAATACGCTTCCTCAACTTGCTCCCACCCCTCATCTCCACCCATGACTGGTTGCAAGCTCCTTGCCTCAAGCATCTCCTTAAGTAATCTCCCCCATCCTGTTAACTCCCCTTCAACAATCTCCAGTACCAGGCTTTTATCTATCTGACAACTCTTCTACCAAATTATGACTATCAGCAAAAGCAAACTAATATAAAAGTGTAGGTCACTTGTGTTAATTTTGCACTCACCACTGCTCTCTCAGAGAAGGTGTTAATTCAACTATCCTAACACTCATTTATGGCCTGCTAGCTCTCTGCTTTTCTAAGCACATAAGCTACTAGCAGATACTACATCTGAAATGTCAACAGGGAGATGCAACAGAGCAATACTAAACTTGCAAAAGGATGTGTCAGATATGGCTCTAATTTAATTTTTTTTAATAAATTCATACCACGATAGTCAACAGAAAGTTATATTAACTTCTGAACTTCGGGTAAGCTCAGTACTACTCTCAATACTGTTGATTATGTGTGCCAGAGTTGACTTCACCCTTTTAAATACTCTTCTGATTAGCTGTTATTTTTGAATGGATTAAAACCACTAACGAAAGGCACTGAAAATATCTTCATTGCAGAATCGCTAAGATAATCTGTCTATTTTTTTAGAAGGAAAAAACCCCAACTTGTTAGAAAATACATTTACCAGCAGTTTATATTTCTCTTTTCTTTGCTATACTCAAATTAAAGGTTTTTGTTACTGTTTAGACAGAAAAAAGTCTCCCCTGCAAATCCTGGCTACTAGCACATATACTCCAGAACAGAGGAGAAAATGTCCTGGAAGCCCTGATAATATGTTGGCAGAACACTCCTGTTTTGAAGATGTTGAGAATTTATTCAACTTTTTATTTTGTTTTATGCTGCTGCACATTTTCCAAAGGGTACAAAAGAAGAACGACAGGAGTGAATACTGAGGAACCCTGCACTTGTTGCCAGAGCCCATACTCTTGTTATTGCTTTTCTTGTTGTTACTGGTTTTCTTGTTCTGTAACGCCTGTCTGTGAACTATTACACTTGACATTACAGGGGACCATGAACAGTATCCTCATCCTAGATGTCCTAAAACAAAAACACTAAGAAAATATCTCAAAGGAGGGCTACTTGCACTGTCCACTTCATGCTACGCTAAGTCTCAAAAGTTAGATACTATGCATCTATCTACTATATACTCTCCAGTATATAGACTTTATAACTAACTCTCCCCTCTAGTTATTTGGAAATGTGGGTTCTCTGACCTGCACCAGGGTTAGAGGCTTACATCAGGCACTGGTAAAAATACAGTTTTGCTAAATTTGTACAGTTTTTCATTCTCATCATGGACTCTGACTTCAAGCACATACTTCTGTCTCAGTAATTCCAATTTGTACTTTTGGTGAAGAGGGACACTTTCCCAAATGAGAGTTTAGATGAACATCTGGATGTTTTGTTCCACCCAACAGGACAATTACATAGATCTGACCTGCATTTTAAGAGCTTCTTACTTTTGGGAGATATCATTGAATGTACGTCTGTTCACAGCTGGTAATCTGCTTCCTACACACTTAGCTAGCACAGCCGGGTAGCACAAACACCCCCCATGTCAGGAACCTAAAATAAAGGCTCACCTCTTTAATGATGATTGAGGTGGCTTCTTCAAATCACTCTTCATAATCTTGGTCTAAGCCCTTCAGTCATACTAGCAACAGCTTGTGGGTTTCCCTAGGATTTTGAGAGCATAATTTTTATTTTGCTCGTACCCTTATCTCTCCCTGCCTTATAATCCTCTTAATGCCTTCACTGAGGCTTCAAGGATATGAAGATTTGTCAATTCATTTAATAGCCACCCCTTGAGCATACTGAGGTGCTTTCTTTCCACAGCAACTGAAGTCACTAAAGAATGTGGGTCACAGTTACCCGCACATACAGAGCAGTTAGGGATGCCTGAGCTCATGAAAGCTTGGAGATTTTTTTCAAATAAAAAGACTGGCTCAGGCTGAGTTTCCCTATGACTGAGAGCAAGTGCAGCTCAGAGTAATTTAATCTTGGAGGCCCCTTCTTGTGCATACAACAGCTTGGTTTTTCTATTTCTAACAGAAAATTCCACAGATACCAGCTTTCCTCCAAAATGGGGCTTCACTGGGTATTTTAAAGCTGCAAGAACACAAAGAGGATCAGTGGTATTACCGACTGGAAACTCTTCCTGGTGCTGTACAATAATTCAAGTAAAAATAATCTGAAATTACTGAAATGGTGGGTGTGGTCTACCTCAGAAAACTCTTAAAAGTTGCTCTGATTATCATCCTTGAAAGCCCTTTGGGCCTCTGTTTTCTTTGTATAACAAGCAGTCTGATGTCTGCTTTGCCTCTTCGTCAGCAGTACTCTCTGTTAGCTGAACAGACAGCTAATATTTCCTCTGTGTTTCTGGGCCAGACCCTGCCAGGCACAGACCTTCCCCAACTCCTTCAGCCCACAGCCAACACTGAAGGCATCAGCAACTCGCTCATGTTTGGAAATCTCAGTATCTCACAAACTGAGCCAGCAGGTTTAGGGTTTGGTTTTCCCTTTTTGCTCATCCACTTCAGGAGTTACAAATGCATAAAGCATTCAAACACCCATTGTCATCAACGCCCAGCTCCCAACACTGCACAAACCAGGGGTCGGACAGAGGAAGGCACAGGGAAAGCTGCGTGTGGTGGCAGAATGCACTGCTTCCCTGAGGCCAGCTTCCCAGGCAGCAGCGGTGCCACACAGTGGTGGCACTGGGCCACCTGGGAAGGCCACAGGGCCTCTCGTGAGCTGCAAGTGTGCAACGCAACCTGAGGGGAAAAAAAAAAATCCTATTACTTATAGTAGCTTTGAAAATGGACTACAGTGGTCTGGCACAGGTGGCCATGGCTTCAAAAGCAATCAAAGGTCCAGGAAAAATTCTCTTGTGCATTTAAGGGAGTTTCTACTCTCAGAGGAAAAATCTCATGAGTTTTATTCCTTTTTTTTGAAATGTAGTTTACTTGGCAACTTCAAGCAAACACCTTGTGTTCAGAAACTCTTCTGCGTGCACTTCTCCACTTGCCAAAGCAAAGTGTGTGACAGAATCACACATAAGGAGGAAAAAGATGTTCATGATGGAAAGAAATTAAGATGGCTTTACTCTTTTAACATAACAGCTCTGTTGCGTGAGCTTCACAGGTTTCTTCTGCTGTAAATAATTTCCAAACACAGGTGGAATGCAAGTGACAATGTGAAAAACACGAAGGACAAGTCAATGATAAATCAGGAGCAATAGCAACTATAGCGTGAAAATTATTGTTAATCATTACCTGCTAGGAAAAATATTACAGAGAGGGAGATACAGCCTCCATATGGACTTGCCCAGCCAGACATTGTCATGAAACTAGCATCTATCTAGCCTATTGAATGCAATGATTGAAGAATATTGAATATCCAATCAAATTATACAGTGGAATAAACAGATTTTGTGTGTGCATTGTGAAAGTCTGTTTTAAAGATGTCACAGGGACTGAAAGTTTTCCTTTACTTTTCAACACACAGATATTCCCCTAACAAACCAAATCAGCAAATATGAATGTTGCACGTCATAAATTCTGCAGCTCCACAAATTACTGTTTCACCGGCAAAGACCCTCATCATCTCAGCGCTTGCATGAGCAAGCAAAACAACATACCTGAGCACGCTGACATGCACACAGCCAAATGTGCATAAGAAGATCTGGGGGAGTGGGGTGTCTGATCTGAATCAATCCTTTGATTCATTATCAGAAAATAAGCTTGAAAGGGAGTTGGGGAACCTCAACAGTTGTTTAATAAAAATAACTAGGGGGGAAAAGAAAGTTTTCTTTGGCATTAGGGAGAGATTTCCTGTCCTATTCCATGATCTCACTAGCAAATGCTGTAGGCACACCCCACCCCCAAGCCCAGAGAGCCTGGCTTCAAACATCTTGGAGCTGCTGCTTATTTTGTGGAAACAACTATTTCTATATAATTAATTAGAGTCTCCTGCCTCTTCCCTCTCCTCCCTGGATGGAACCTATTTATAGATCATGAGCTCACCAATCCCAGCCGACACAGCAAATCTTTGAGTAAAAAGGGAGAAAAAAGACAAAAACTTTTCTATTTACTGGATGTTCCCAACATTCTTATTTCTTCTTTCTCTCATAAACTTTTATCTTAACTGATGAAAAGCTAGTGCAGCAGATTTTTAAAGCACACTGTCTCAGAGGCTGAAGAAGCAGCAGAAATTGCTCACCTAAGTGATTAAGCCCCCAAACAATTTCAGAACCAGTCAACAAAACTGATTGTGTTTTTGCTTCTCCCATCTTTTAAGGGATGTGCAGGGCAGGTGGGTGAAGCTATAAAGAGAAAGGGGCATTTGGTGCCACGCTGAGAAGTTCCACCTCCTTTGCTGCCATACTAACTCTCATTTTTAATAGACCAACTAAACTTACATCAGCTTTCACTGTACTATGCAAGCTAAATCTTTCTTTTCCCTGATTGCTGAGAACTGCTGAACTTAATTTCTTCAAGGTATAGGAAATAATCCAGGGAACATCACCAAGATCCACCGTCCCCATAGAGCTGTTAGGTCAGCTGTCCCTCACTCATCGCAAGGTTGGCCACATTTCAACTATGCTGTTCGGTCAGGCCTGACTGTATAACCCTTTTCCATATGTGTTAATGTACAGCTACACACACTCTGCCAGCAGAGTAGGAGCAGCTTCAAGGTCAGACTTTCACCTGCCCACACAACAACACTCATCCACTGGAGCACTCTCGGGCATGACCTGGGTGTTATTAATAACATAAGGAATGCCCTTTAAATTTGGGCACAGTAGGCCATATGACTAAGTTGCGTAGACCTTGTTATTTAGGATAAACTAATAGAGCGCCCCCCAAGAACAAGATGGTAGCCTATTTTACAGTGGTGGATGACCAGTGTCCCCAGCAGAGTTGTCCAGGCCAGTAACAGCTGGAGACACCAGACTTTCCCTCTGATGTCTTTATTATGTCTCATAAAAGTTTGGAAGAGAGATGAGAACCTTATTCTTCCTTTTATATCCTTTCCACAGACAGTGGTACAAAAGCAGTCAGAGGAAAATAGTTCTCAGCAGAGCAAATATGTATTTTTTGGAATCTGGCTCTTAATGACAAGTTTGCATTTCTGAGGCCACTCCTCTCCCTACAGCAGCAATTAGCCTCTGAGAAGTGACTTCATTGCTGACACCATCGGTCTGGGAACTCATGCTGGGGCTCTGGCCCCTGCAGCTACCTCTGTGCCCCAGAGAAGACGCGTTAGCTGAGGCTTGGCACTTGTGTCTCTTTTCCCAGCGCAGGGGTCTGCCGATCCAGTCAGGATAACCTCAGGCTCCTGAAGGCCTCTCTAACTCCTGAACACAACCCAAACCAAATGTTTTCCCAAGGCCAGAAAGCTCAAGCTGCCCTTTCCCTCCCATTCTCATGAGCCTCTAACGCTTCCTAGATCCCACTGGGGAGGAACCACCTGAGCTGAAAGGCTGCAAGAAGACCAGCAGCTACCTTGACTGCAGGCACTGGAACCTTTCCAAGGAAGCCTCTTGTCATGCCATTTTCTGGGTGTTTTGCTATCTGAGGCTTTGGAGGAACACTCAAGGGCTTGAGAACTTCCCCCAACCACTTTCTGCCAAGGCTCTTCCTTGCTTTTAAGACTTCTCTCTGGCTGGGAGCAGCTTTGGGATGGGATTTGCCTCCTTCCACAGAAGAATGATCCAGGCAATGTTGGAGGAAAATCAGCACCAGCCCCAAAGTCAGTTCATTCATTTTCTACCAAAAAAGGAAGCGCATTCTTTTCACGGGAAGGATTCAGATGAAATCCTCTGTCTCTTGCAGTATTTAAGCAAAACCCGTCTTGAGCAGGTCGTGGCAGGGTGCCCCACTTGCACTTGCATCCCTTTCTGGTTGCTCCTCTTGCATATTGACCTTTTCTTTCATTCTTTCTTCCTTTAAAGGATGCTAAGCAATGATAAGGTACTTTTAACAAGGCAACTTCATGTAAGACTGTATTATGATCAGCTGTCTCTCGAAAGTGGCCTTTCTTGTTCACTGTGTCTCTTCCCCTCTTTAGAGAACCAACAAAAGTGAGGACAAAAAGGCAGTCTGCTTGTAGGATGGGGCAGTTACTGCTACTCCACAATCAAAAAACTACTAAAAATGCAAAGTAGTGAAGGATCAAGTTTGGAATACAAGAGAGTTTCACAAGCTCGAATTACCTACTCAGTAGTTTAAGGTAATTCATGCCTATCATTACCAAGAAATTACTACATTTCTAAGCCTGTATGAATTAATGTTTAATAAAACCAAACAAAAGCCAGTGATCCAGTTTTCACCTGTCCTTTGTAATCCTCATTAAAGAATCAGGCTCATACCTTCTGTTGAGACACAAATGCCTTTCACATAGCAAGTACTTTCTATAGTGGAAAAATGTAATTATTGGTTGGAATAGAAACAGAAAGAATTCCTTGCTTGGAACTCTCTGGCTTAAAACAATAAACAGGCCCCTTTGCTCTTGCTTTTCTTTGCATGCAGCATTTCAAAACTATGTACAGTCACTGGGGACGAAAGAAAGAAAGAAAGAGAGAAGGAAAGAAAGAAAAAGGAAAAAAGCTAACATCAAACTTCACCTGAGGTCTACTGCTCATACTATTTTCCAGCTGAGGCAGACAGACAAAAGTATACTGGTTTCAAACTGGGATTAACCCATTGGCTCCACTCATGATCATAACCTAATCATTTTTATTTTCTCCTCTATAGGCAGTTCAGATGAGAAATGGGAGAAAGGATGTCATGATTGTATCAGAGCTGGTAAGATATCACACTATGTCAGGAACCTTCGCAGATATCTAACCCTGCAGATATTTCCAAAATATGTGTTGCTCCTATTGCTATACTACTTGCCCTGTAAATACATATGGATAGATTTATGGCTGCTGCATTAAAAGACAAAAAGACAGTAAAAAAAAAAGACAAAAATCAAAGAGGGTAATAATAAAGCTAAGACTTCTTTTTCCTCTTGGATCAAAGAGCTGACACAACTGGAAACACCAATCATTCAACTTCCAGAAGTTCTGACTATTCCATCAATTCCACCGAAAGTTTATTTTTGATTAATAAAAGAAGACTGCTCTGCCTTAGTTGGAGAAGGATTAGGGACATACAGGATCCCTGAGTTGACTCAGTCTTGTCAGAAGTATTTATATTTTTGGTGTATTCATATTGTACCATTTTTTGAACAAATTCAGCCGCTTTCTTCCACACATTCATACATCCACACACACATACATAGCCCCATTCATTAGCAAGGCACAAGGCAAAATAAAAAGGTAACTGTGTACTTGCAGCCAAGCAAAAGAAACTGTTTCTTAGGGCCAAAATCAGTAACATACACACACTGCAAATGACCCAAACACAGCCACTTTACAGCGGGTATTTTGTACCCCACAGGTTATTACCATCAGTAGATATTATAGCTGAGGAGCCAAGCACATGCAGGTTATGCTTACGTTTGCAGTGTCTTTTTAGCAGGTTTTTATACATGCCATTTACTTTTGCATGAGTTTCACAGCTCGATATTGGAAAAAATGGCAACCATCATTTCTAACGTGAATTCTAAACACACAGATCATTTCATATTCTTGTTTTTCAGGACCAGTGTCATGGGTTGCACAGACCAGACATGGTGTGAAGCAGCCCTTACTTTTGTTTGATTTCTACCATAGACAGCAGGATAGCAGAAAAAATTCATTGCCCCTCCTAAGTCCACCCAGCTGATTTACTAGATGCCTTCCCCAGCTACTGTCTTAGGTAGCCACCTTGGAAAACAAATCTTTTATTGCCATCACTTGAAATGCTGTTTTTCATTTATTCCAAGAGATGTAGAGCTCTCCCTTCTAAAGGCACACTGTCATGTCCTGGCCTGATGTGGGCAACAGCCTTTTGCATCCAACAACAGGACAAGTAAACAGGAACAAAATAACTGGGAAGCAAGCTGGCCAGCTGAACTCCCACCACGCACAAGGCAAATGGAAAATGGATGCAGCAACCTTCCCTCTGTTTGGAGCACTGGTCTGGATACTGCTCTCCAGCAGGATCCCAGTGCTGGCTGTAAGTGCCACAGCATCAGGAACAGTCCCTAAGATACTAATGCAGCCAAATACAAAGCTGGAAATGTGGACTAAATCTAATCCAAACTCCATCTTCCCCATGTACTTGCACCTTATTTTAGAATTTGTACCTTTACTGGTCTGGTCCAATGGTTCTGCCAAGGAGCCAGAGGCCCATGTGTGGATGACCACTAGACGGTGAGCCAACTGTGACAGGAAATTCAACACAGACCACCCCTTGCAAAAGAGACACTTAAAAACAGTTGAACGTGACATACATCTGTTTCCTCTCTGCATCCCTGGATTACAAGTCTCATTTTACAAAAGAAACCTGCAACAGGTAACCCAGTGCACAACTGCCAGTCCTACGAATCATGCATTGCCACAATATTTTTCAAGTTAGACCAAAGATTTCATGAAAAATGAAGACTTAGGTGCAGAATGGGAAAAATCCATGATCCACACATACCAAAGCATTACAAAATGGTGCCTACTTAGTAATGCATTATCAGTTTGCCAACCAAGATAAAACCTTTGCTCATAAAAATGTGAAGACACACCTTTTGAAAACACTACATTGGCTAGTACGTACACTAATATACTACTAAGCCTAAGGCAACTTGTAGATACTCACCATGACTTTCAAGTTCCACATAAAAAACCATAGTAAAACCCTGAGGAAAATGAAGACTAAGGGAAAATCAGGTTTCTGACTCCACAGTGATACATTTAAAAAGCAACCACAAAAACTATTACACAAAATATCTCTGACACACATTCAGCTAAATTCAGCAGTAAATTAGATTGTGCTATTCCCCCCAAAAAGCTTTTCTCTATAAAACTGCAGAAACTTGGTTGGATTAAATGCCTATCCAGACACAATGCAATTACCCAGAAAAGAAAATTCAGTCCTGAGAGTCAGAAACCCCCCTTACTTTATATTTCTTACCATTACATGTACATCCAAACTACGTATGCTGTTGTAATCTGTCAGCGGTGTATTGCATTTGATTATACCTTTATTTCAAAAAAACTGTGGATGAACACGTATCTTTTTATCTTTATTATTCCCTCATGATCTGTGCACAAGAAAATTAGGATAAGCTTAATAACAGCAGTGCATACTCGTGCATATGAGTCCGTGCTCTGCAATAACCCAGGGAAAAATCAGAGACAAGGAAGCCGTTGGGAGGAGAAAGGGCTCTGGGGTAAGCTTTCCTTCATCTCACTTCACATGTAGATGTATGTATATTTGTGCTCACACACACATGTATCTCACATTACTAAATCATGGTTGCATGGTAACATTAACAGGGGAATTGTTTTTTGATTATTATAGATAATCCATGGGTTGTACACATTATTATTGTATAATAACAAAAACATATCTTCAAAACATGCTCCTCCTAAAAGCAGGAAAAAAAAAGTGGCAGAAATCAGATAAATGAATCAACATTCATTTCCTAGTGGTATTTCTGAAAGCATGGATAATGTATGCCCCCATATACTGTAAGACAACCTTCTGCGTGTAAGGTATTAATTATACTGAATATTGGTGTATTCAACTACAACACAGCTCTTCACTCTTAGTATTATAATGAAATGCTTAAATTAATAACGAGTTCAGGAAATAAATTCAAATGCCATCAACTACACATAGTTCAATGAAAAAGCAAATGGAAAACCTCACAGATAATAATGAAAAAAAAAAAATTAAAACCAAACTGGATGAGGAAACACAATCACTAAAACCAAGCCTTACCCCTGCTCTCCCCCTTCTTCCCTGGTGGTAATTTTTAAGTGTAAAGAATAATATTAAGGTAATAGCAATAACAATGAGTTTGGCACTGGGTATTTTCCTGGAATTAATAAACCTTAGCTCAACCTACAATCCCCATCAATCAAAGCCAAATCTGAAACCCCAGGAAATGCCTTCTGCAAACACATACAGCTTTGGGGGTTTTGGTCTTGCTCTTTCAGAAACTCAAATACAAGGCGCATCAGGACTTCTTCACAGAAAAACTTGATGACATGATAAATACTACATAACCTAGGAACACTGCTGAAATGCAAAGGTGTAATCCATTACCTACTGCACCGGGACAGAGAAACAGTTTTTTTTTAATATATGTATTTTCTTTTTTTAAAACAAAAGTTTAGCAGTTCACTTGTAAGGCTTTACTTTAAGGGGTGCCGCTCTACTTCATAGAGCAGCTTTTTAGTGCATTCCTCCTTTTTCCCTTGCTAAGTGGAAATCACTGCGTTACTCTTCGGCAGATGGTTACGGCCAAAAGTCAAGCATAGTTTTTCTGGCCTCCTCCCAAAGGTAGGCTGCGAAAGCGCTGCCGGCTGGGAACGCGCCTGGCTCAGCATCCCCTGCAGCCTGCCTGGGCGGGGGGGTCCGCTGAGACGGCCCGGAGAGGGAGTCCCCCGCTCACCCCTGGAGCCTGCAAGAGAGCCAGCTGAAACGCTTCTTGCTCTTCCTCCCTGCCTTGCTCAATGACTCTGGTTTTGATGAAACGCCCCAGGAAGCTCCCTCTCTGAAAAAAACCCAGATTTGGGGCCCGCAGGCCTCCTTTGGAGGGGGGGGTTAACGTGCCTGCTTCTGCTAATAGGAACGCAGACTGGTGCCAGCTGAACCCAGGGTTACGTCGCTGACTGTCAGCTGCTCTGGGAGGAGGGAGCCTGCCTCACCTAGTTCCCCAGAAGAAATCGAGGCTCTCCTGAGAGCTTTTCCGTCATGTTTTTGAAGGAAGGGAAAGAGCAAAGAATGAGCAAGAAAGAGGAAGAGGTAACAGAAAGGAAAAAAAAAGGCTGTGACTTTCCTTTCACACCAGAAGAAACCAGGGAGTTCACAAGAGTCAGAAAATCCCAGAGCCCCAGTGTCAAACTCAAGGAAAGGAAAGCTTGTGATTTCTTAACCAGTGCTGGCCCCTCCTTGGATTTTCAGCTAAAAACTCTTCACACTCTTACTCATCTTTTTGACTGTGCAGCTGGGCTTTTTTAAGTCTTTCTACAGACAAAACTGCTGTTGACTTCAGAGAGGCTATGCCTGAAGTATAACTGCAGGATCATGCCTTGCACTTAATAGGATTAATTAAAAGGGGCTTTGTTTTTATTTATAGTTCCTATCAGCACCACAGGAGAAATCTGAACAACTATGTGAAAGTGAGCAATTGCCACCACTTCCAGCCACACAGCACTGTGACTACAACATCCCACAGGATGTGTATGCATGTATATTACACTTATCATGTAAAAATATTTTTTTTTGTTTATACATAGTGTAAACATATTTACATTTGTTTACAATTCTATTGGATTTTCCACTCAGGGTATCATTTATCTTCTGGCACCACCTGCAGCTGCCTGTCTTAAAAGCGACCAAAAGAAACCGCTGCCAGAATAGAATTAACCTTTCATACCAGAAACTCGATAAACTTTAAGCTTCAAGTTACAACAAAAACAAACCCCCATTTCTTGCTGTAATGAAAGCCACTGAAAGCCATGCAAATCAATTCTTGAATCTTTTGCAGAGGATGTCAAAGTGCGAACAATTCTAAGCCTCATCCTAAGACCACAGGAGACAAACCCTGTCCCATAGATTTCTCACCTCAAATGTTGGCAAGTCTCTCTCCACTCAGTTTAAGAGCAAAATATGATAATGAAGAGAGACACTGAGACACAGGAAAGTCACTGGTGCTCTTTCTGTAGTGACTGCATAGCCTTTAAATAAGCACATCCAAGATAAGTGTATTGAGCTTGCTGTATACTGGGCTCTACCCTCTGCGAAGAGTTTTTCCCTTTCTCCTAGAAATGCAGTTTATCAAGGTGTCCTGGTTTCAGCTGGGATAGAGTTGATTGTCTTCCTAGTAGATGGTGCAGTGCTATGTTTTGAGTTCAGTATGAGAAGAATGTCGATAACACTGATGTTTTCAGTTGTTGCTCAGTAGTGTTTAGACTAAGTCAAGGATTTTTCAGCTTCTCATGCCCAGCCAGCAAGAAGGCTGGAGGGGCACAAGAAGTTGGGAGGGGACACAGCCAGGGCACCTGACCCAAACTGGCCAAAGGGGTATTCCATACCATGGGACGCCACATCTAGTGTATAAACTGGGGGAAGTGGGGGCGGGGGATCGCTGCTCGGGGATTAACTGGGTGTCGATCGGCGGGTGGTGAGCAATCACACTGTGCATCATTTGTATATTCCAATCCTTTTATTATTACTGCTGTCATTTTATTAGTGCTATCATTATCATTATTAGTTTCTTCTTTTCTGTTCTATTAAACCGTTCTTATCTCAGCCCATGAGTTTTACTTCTTTTTCCTGATTTTCTCCCCCGTCCCACTGGGTGGGAGGGAATTGAGTGAGCGGCTGCGTGGTGCTTAGTTGCTGGCTGGGGTTAAACCACGACACAAGGTAACAGTCTAGATTGGGGTGGCTGGATCTCAGCAACCAAGGCAGCCGAATCCCTTTTCCAAAGCCCTCTTCCATGGCCAACACTGATGGGACCATGGCAGTGGCTCCCAGCTCTGCACAGCTCCTGAAGATGTGCAGGGGGAAGCAGCTCGGCCAGTGAGCTATGGGCCACACAGGGACCGAAACGGGGTGGGCAGCTACCACCTGCAGCCCAGGAAGCCCTTCTCCACCCCCTCGAGCAAGTCTCATAATTTCAGTGCTTTGGATCTCCTTTTCCCTCCCTCACCTGCATGGAAACCAGGACCTCTGCTGGTGCCCAGTCACGGTGAAACCCCAGCTTGGCTGGTACACCAGCAGGTAGGTCAGGATTCGCTGTAAATGGGCTTTGCTATAGCACACAATGCCTTCTAGCCCCTACAAAAAAATACATCTCACATGACTGTATTCATCCATACAGCTGTTCTTCCTTTAGAAAACCATTCCCGTCGCAGCCCCAAGGGAAGAGCAGGGCTAGGCAGTCAAACAAAACCTCCCTTAATAATCTGAGCCACACAAAGCATCCCAGGCTATTCCTCAAAACTGCTATGTATATATATGTAAACAGTCAGTCAAATTAAGAGTCATGATGAGCTACTTCCAGGACAAACACTTTCCACATCATGTAACCCAGAGCACAGCCCACCTGATCAGCATAAAACTTCTTAATGTATCTGGTCACATATGTTATTCCAGGACCATCAAGTCCTTAAAAACAGAGATATTTGGTAACAGCTTGCTAATCGCAAGCTGTTTAAAAACAACCAGCCAACTTTGCCCTTCTCAAATCCTCACAGAAATTTATACGACATTTTTGTACTGCAAAATTAATTTTTACTCTGCCTAACCTCACCCAACAGAAACAGGGATATCATCAAAAGCCCTGTCTTCTTGAATCTGAAGTTTCTGCTGCTTTCTGTGGAAATGCTTAGGGTGATCCCCCACTGCAACTCATTGTTTCCATGCAAGTATGCAAAAACTTGGATTTTTAAAGCTCGTTGGAGTTAGCTGCATTCGGTTTTGCAAGGCTGGAGTCTTTTAGGCTTTTGGAACCTTATACGCTATCAATCTTCAATAGATTTCTAAGTATTAAGCTGCTTCTGAAAACAGGATTTAACAATCAAACTCACATAGGTTCTTTCAACAGTGAGCAGAACAAGATCTGAAGTCCTGCAAAATCACAGCTTCTGAATCGTTTATTCCAATCCAGATTTTGCCAAAAGACTTTAGAGATTTTTTATTCTATTCATCAAATTAATTTGTTGGGAAAAATAACAAAGACTTCTTTCAGATATACATGATAAGTCAGAGTGTTGGAGAAAAATTTACAAGACTCCGATCAGTACTAATTACACAACTAAACCCAGTCTCCAATGCCCATTCCCTGAACGTGGGAGTGATACATGAAACCCAAGTGGAAAGTTTGGATCAAAGGTTTAGCCTTCAATTCCTACCTGCTAAGAGCAGGGGGATATTAGATGGCTCTAACGGCCCCCAGCCTGAAAAAGGTGCTGCTCCTTACTTACCCCTAGAGAAGCATAAAAGCTGAGGTTTTCATTGAGCATTCACAGAAAAAGAAAATTAAAATAAACAATGAAGTCAGATAGCTTAAACTGCAGTTATTTTTTTCTTCCCAGTTAAGAAATTGGACAATTTTACTCCAGGGATGCAAAACATTTTGGTGCACTCTGGAGAAAAGTTAAGCATTAGATTTGCAAAAATGGAGAGGCAGCATGTGGTGTGGTTACTACCACGCTACTCATATTCCCAAGCCCTGGCTATAAAAGCTCTCCCAGCAAAAGGGTTCAGATCCCTTCATGTAAGTGATATATGGCTTGGGCAATCTTCCAGATGCCCTTGTATCAGTGCAAGGGGTCACAGCTTCCCTGCTACTTGGCATCAGTCCCCCCTGACCCTCTGGCAGAGTGGCTTACACAAGCAAGTCCAACTCACTCCACGCAAAATCAGCTGGATTAAACCAAACCACTAATTTCAAAGGTTTCTTCTAACCAGCTGGATGTGAATTGAGACTCGTCACGTTAACTTGTCTGCCAGCGGATCC
Organism: Haliaeetus albicilla; assembly: GCF_947461875.1. Lineage (NCBI taxonomy): Eukaryota > Metazoa > Chordata > Aves > Accipitriformes > Accipitridae > Haliaeetus > Haliaeetus albicilla. The sequence goes on along the minus strand of NC_091484.1, from coordinate 32,676,838 downwards.
AAAGAGGTAGTAACTGCTGGAAAAAGAGACATAATGAATACCAAGGAGGTAAATTTTTTTCCAATGGCACAGCTGGATCCAAAAGAGGGCATGTGTCTTTGGCATTTGTGCCCTATCAGTATCCTGCCCCTGCCAGCCTTAAGACTCTTAGAAAGTATGAGCTGTATGGGAAACCTGGGTAAGGGAATTTCCAATTTGGAAAAAATTAAACTCTGCCTGTGTCTGCTGCTCTTCTGGGCAATCCTAGTCAAGAGACGCCAGCAAGTGCTCTGGGAGTGAGGAAGAAAGAGTTCATATCCAAATTCCATGACCTCCCTGCTAATGCTGAAAGAGACAGTACTGCAATACTCCTCAGAAGAAAAACTCCAGAGCCCGTAAGCAGCGTGACTCTGGCTATTGGCAATATTCATACTCGACACCAAAGTTTCAGGTACCTGCTCACAAAGGAATCGTGGGAAATTACTGCACCTGAGGAAACCACAACCTCGCTGTTCACCCTGCCCTGGCTCGGCCCCACTAACTTCACTCAGCTGTTGCTTGCGAAAGCTGCTGTGAGAAGCAGCAGGAATGTTACACATAGCTGGCTTTGGATACTGGGAGCCTGTCTGAAATTTAGAAACAATCCACAGCTGGAAATGATGGCCAGCGATGGGATTTCCTGACCTACTCTCTCCATAACCAGTGCTGAAACAGCATTAGCTGATAGATTCCCGCCAGCCCTTGCACAGCAGTGAGAGATTAATGCTATATATATTGGGTTATTGCTGTTGTTTTTACTATTATTATGTTATATATGCTATTTTTATACTATTGCCATAAAATCTCATGCCATAGCTGAGCTGATTTAACGAAGATATGGCTCTGCCCTACACCACATTAACTGCCACTGCCAGCAAGCTTACAGTGCTTTTTCTGCAATGGTACTGAAAATACCCCTCTGCACTGAACAGCAGCTAACAAACGGTAAGCAAAGTGCCTATTGCTGATAAGCATTTTCAGCAAAACATCACAAGCCAGGAGGCAATTCCAATAGATGCAAAATGGTGTAGAAATTAGTAGCAATAGCTTTTTATTCTTCTTCCAGACTCAGCACACAGCACTACTCTACATTCTTCTGTAGGAAAATGGTATCACCTCTGTTAAGTGGATTTTTCAGACTCTGGAATAGGATGCTTTCCTGAAGCTGAATTAAGATTATGGGACAATAAACTTTAAGATTTAAAAAAAAAATTTAAAAAATCTACTTTACACAGAAGAAAGGACCAAGATTTCTTTGTCAACATAGTAAAGAAAAAATCTAAGCAGACAGGTGAGGTGTCTTTCCCTTTCTCTTCTTTCTTTTTTAAAGAGAACATGATTAAATCTTTCTGTATTTCAAAAGGAACATTTTTCTTAGTGGACACATTTTGAACTTCACTGCAGTGCAGTACTTCCATGCACCTGTAAAACAACCCGCTCTCACAGAGTGAGAGCTTGAAACTTTGCACAGCAGTTGTATCCATCGATCTTCACCAATCGCTCAAAACCACACACAGCCTCAGCCCAGCCCTGAAAGGACTTTGTCATTTTAGCTGAATGTTTTTTTTAAATAAACAATGTGAGTTGTAACTGGCTTCTAAAATCTCATCTCAAACAGTTTAACCCCACCAAATTTAGGAGTTGGAAAATAAGGTTCATAACAAAAGTGTTGTAATGCCCAATAAGAGGTACAATAACTGTCATAACCGTAAGGCAGTAAATGTAACATAAAGGAAAAGAATATGCACAGTAAGCTACTGGAGACAAACCCCACAGCTGTATCCTAAGTCTTCAGGAATTTCACCACTTAAAAAAATTGATATTTTATAGTTACATGACCATTTTCCCAGAAAAGTCCCCCTGTATTTAAAAAGGGTGAAGGGTTCCTTTGAGTGCAGAAGGACAGTGACACCTTGGTGAAGACAGCCCCTTCAAAGGGCAGTAGTGGTGAGAGAGTTAAAAGCACTACAGGGAGCACAGGCAGGAATGAGAAGTCAGCCCATGCCACATATTGTGCCTCTCAAGAGAAGGACTGTCTGCCAGAGCTATGGAAAGAAAACGCTGGGCTTTATCCGTGGAGACGGGGAGGACTGGCAGCGGCACAACAGGAAAATCAGACAGTGGAATAGGTGGAGTCTCCTAAATATCAGTTGGCGAATGCTTTTTCACCTTGCAAAGATGCGGCAGAGCCTTGCCACGTATCACAGAATTATAGAATACCAGGTTGGAAGGGACCTCAAGGATCATCTGGGTCGAGCTTTCTTGGCAAAAGCATGGTCTAGACAAGATGGCCCAGCACCCTGTGTAGCTGAATCTTAAAAGCGTCCAGTGTTGGGGAATCCACCACTTCCCTGGGGAGATTATTCCTATGGCTGTTTGTCCTCTAGATAGCGTCTCTATCCACCACGTCTCATGAAATCTCAGTATCCAAAAAGGAAAGAGGGGCTAGCTGCACTCAGACCCTTCAGGGAGCGCTACCGTCATCATCCCTGAGCTAGGCTACCCCATTTGTTTTCAAACACAAGATGTAGCATTTTGTCTCAATAACTCTGTTGAAAAAAACCAGCACTAAACTTTTGCGCTGTCAGGTCTCATTGTAACCAATCCATACAAAGAAACAAAACCGAACTGAATCTCCTAGAAATGTCCCTAGTGGGGACACAGGGAAAAAATACAGGGTACTCACAGCATCTTGAAAGGACTCCAGAGACGGGTTATGAAAGCCCACCACGCCATCATCATTCTCAGAGTCACCTTGCAGCAAAAGGATCAGGCAACCCCATGAAGAGACCATTCTCTTCCACTTTAGCATTATTCAGTAAAAGGCAGTTTCTGCTGAAAGTTTCCCACAGCAAGAAGCTCTTTTGATTCCAAAATTCCTCCACTAAGGGAAATCTTAGGAGCCGTCATTTTTAGTCTGGCTTTACATTCTGGATTTTTGCCTGGGCAATGTTCAACCAGGAACAAAATCTATTTAAAGTACATGCATAGTACATATTATGCATAGATGTCAAGGGATTGGAGTAGGTTATGAAACATGGAGGCTATGATATTTTACAAGAAAATCATTGTTCAAAGAGCTTAGGGAAAATGCAACACTGTAATTGAGCCTATGAGGTTGTAATCCAGTTTCCCAACTGGACAAATGGTGAGGCCAACAATATATTAGTTTGTCCTAAAGCAAAAGCTGACTGAGAGGAAGTAAAATAGCTCAACACAACCCTGTGAATTGTTTTTTCAAAACTGTTACTAAAATAATTATCAGGAAAAAACCCAAGCCCTATCAAACCAATCACAAGAACAGTGGAACAGCAGGAATAATAGCAGACTATAACCTGATCCTGTTTGCAAGACCTGAGGAAGAAAGAAGCCTATGTATCCTTGATGTGTGTGGGTTTTTTCTGTTTTTTTTTTAAAGATATCCTAGCTTTTATTAGCAGAAGACACACTGAGTAGTGAGATAACCCTACAACAATGTCATCTGCTTCCAGAAACTGGTCCTTCTAGGCAGCATTCAGCACAGATGTTTCAAGTCTGCTATAGACCCAGGCTCGAGGTGAAATACCAAGGGAAACAGCACATCATCTTCAGCTTGCTCCCTCACAGTGTTGGCCAAGAAGAACAACGAAGGCAACTGGTGTTCCAGTTAATCCATGTGTGTAAAATACTCAACGTGTAAGCACAGAAGAAAAAAACCCACACCACAACAACCTTTTAAAAGAGCATGCATCAAGCTTTGTTTCTTTTCCAGTGCAAAGGAATGGAAACCCTCTCACTGACTTCAACGGGAGCTGGGCCAGACCCTGAAAGTCTTCACATAAAACTTCCATTAGGGCAAAGTTGCATATTGGCATAGGGCATTTCTATTTTATCCCCTGCTTTTTTCCTCTGGATAAATTGCACACTTGCAGCACATAATGTCTGAAAATGAAGTTTATAATACAAAGGCAACTTTCCGAGGCTTGCAACTGTATTAAACTGAACACTAAGAGAATTAACGTATAAGAAATTATTATATTTTCTTTTATTATGTAATGAGTTAATTTAAGAGGTTTATACTAACCAAAATCTTACCATAAACCATAGCAAATAATGGCAAAATGTCATTGGTTCAATGGACCAAGGTAATCCCATACTTTGCAACAGTTGTACTACTGTTTTTAATACTACTCTTACAGCTTACAAAGCAAAGCAAAGCTCCAGCAGAGAGACAAACAACTGTGAAAAGCAGGAAGAAACAGACAGAATGTTGTTACGATTGTACAGCTCCTATTTTGCACAATTATTTTCACATTACTCACAAGCAGACAGCTTTTGCAGCCATCGGTTTGCAGAAAGCTCAATTCAGTGTTTGTATTTCAACACCTTTATCTCTAAATGAACTCATAGTAATGAAAACATCCAAGTATTTCAATCTAAATGTAAAGAGACTAAACCTCAAAATATTCACCTAACTCCATGCGGGAGAAATTAAAAGCACTTTTGAGGTCTTGGATTTAGTGATGTGCCTTGGCTACAACCCAAACTTGCACCAGGACATGAGCAAAGAACAGCCTTGTATCTTGGTTTCAAGGAGGAGCTCAAACTAGAGGCATCCTTTGTATTTCAGCACCATTTGGTACCCTACCGGTTTCCAAACCAGTCTCCCTCTACCTCTTAATACCTCAACCAAACAGTCTTTCTTTTTCATTAGTGCACCCCAAATAACAGTTTTGTGTCTTCTACAGAAACACAAGGGGTGTAATTTACATAATTTACACAGATCAAAGCCACAAAAGAAAAAAACTCAGTACAGAGCCTGGAAGAAATTCAGGCCCAGCATAACCAGAAATAACTTCCAAATGTCTTAGCAGTGTGGACCAGGCCACCCCCTGTCGCTACATCTTGCAATTAAGTTGGCTTAAAGTTAAAAGACTTGCTCACAGCAAGATTGGCCTTTCTTACCTTTTGCCACATTTTGATGAAGAAGAGCTCCCCAGAAAAATTGAAGAAAACATTGGTATCGTAGGCATCATCCCCAATGTTAGAGATGGAAATGTTAAGTGAGATGTTCCTCACCGCTCCCAGGGCCAGGTAGGCAGTTCTGTCATCAACACTGTAGGCAGAAACAGTTACACCGGTTTAACTCTGGGCAAGTTTCATACTCTGGTCCTTCTTTCTGTCTGCTACGCAAGTGTCACAACTCAACTGCTTAAAAGCTCGGCAGTCAGTAATTCAGGAATGTGCTCTATGGCCAATGGATGGGGGGGGGGGGGCATACTGGGAATGAGCAGCTCCCCAGTCCTGGTTCTGACACTGGGTTTTGTGACTGTAAGGAAACCCCATGATCCTTGTGTGGAACTATTTCATGTGACTTATCGCTAGTGTGGTTTTAGTGAGAATAAAACAGTTGAAGACTGTAAAGTAATTGGACAGGAGAAATGTACCAAGTGCAAGATATTAAGCCTGCATTCAAATACACAAGCTATTTCAGTTTGTCTCTCAATAATTCAAAGTTATTCTAACATTCTAGTAACTTTCTGAAAAATCTTAGAGCTATGCTATGGATAGAAAAAAATGGAAAAGAGGCTCAAATAAAATCCAGAAAGTGGGGTAAGTGGAAAAATGTATGAAAATTACAACGAATGTTCACTGAATGTGACTAATCTTTCTTCGGGTGTTTATGCTGGACCTAATATGATGGGGTCATCTTCTCAAAGTGGAATACCAAGGGAATGGTTGAATTAAAATAACAACTATATATCATGAATCTATACACTATTGTAATATGACATCACAGACTATGAACACAGACATGCACACACAAAGGCAAATATAAATATTCATACACACACATTTATTATTTGATTTTTAACCATACTAGGCTGTCCAGAAGATGTGCTAACAAGTAGGAATAAAGGCTAAAGATAAATCACAAGAAAATACAATATCAACGCACAGATCTGCAGATCTAGGAACTAAAACTACAATAAAAGGTAATATGAAATACACCAAGTGTAAATGTAAAAATAAGCAAATATAGCCAAAATATCAAATTTGCTACAGTTATCATAATGGAATCTAAGACCATTCATACATGCCAGTGAAACAGAGACAGTGACACAGAGAAAACACTAAGTAGTTGGTCAGAAAAGGGCTGAGACCTCCAGCCACACAGCAGGTAGATTCTCTTAATTATTTCCTCTAGGGGACAGCCAGCTGTCCAGGTTTTGGCTGGGATAGAGTTAATTTTCTTCTTAGTAGCTGGTGCAGTGTGTTTTGGATTTAGTGTGAGAATAATGTTGATAACACACTGATGTTTTAGTTGTTGCTAAGTAGAGCTTATCCTGTTAAGGATTTTTCAGTTTCCCATGCTCTGCCAGCAAGCAGATGTACAAGAAGCTGGGAGGAAGCATACCCAGGACAGCTGACCCGAACCAGCCAAAGGGATATCCCATAACATAGAACACCATGCTCAGTATATAAATGGGGGAAGTTGCCTGGGAGGGTTGGATTGCTGCTCGGGCATTGGTCAGTGGGTGGTGAGCAATTGCACTGTGCATCACTTGTCTTTTCTTGTTTTCAGGGTTTTTTTTTTTTGGGGGGGGGGGAAGGTGTTGGGTTTTTTGTTTTTTTTTTTATTACATTCTTTTTCATTACTATTATTATCATTATATTTTATTATTATTATTTTTAGTATTACATTTTAGTTTACTTTAGTTATTAAATCATTCTTATCTCAACCCATGAGTTTTACTTTTTTTTTCCTCAATTCTCCTCCCCATCCCACTGAGGGGGGCAAGGTGAGTGAGCAGCTGCATGGTGCCTAGTTGCTAGTTGGGCTTAAACCACAACACCAGCCCAAAAGTAAGAAGGAACCACCTCTGAGGACACGTACTGTTGCGCCACCCACCCTGCCAGACGCGGCTGCACAACACATATGCACACAGCAGCATGCAATGGCATGGAGAAATCCGTGGCCAACCAAGCCACCCTTCATTTACCCAATTTCCATGAAGGAATGGCTGTGCGAGGGACATACACGTTGGCACACACTGCTCCTCTACATATCAACAACTCTCTGAAAATCGCTGGGGTGCAGGATGTGAGCTGTGTTTAGAGGCAGCCTGTCCCTCCATTGCTGCCAGCCCTCCTCTGCCAGCCTTGCTCATGGTACCGCAGCCAGAGCACCTGCATAAAAGTGAGGTTTCTGAGAGCACGGTGCTTATTAACCCTTCAGCATCTTCTGCCAACCACAGCCATACCAGACCTCCAAAGGCAGAGGGAGGCTCCGTCTCCCTGCGTTTGCCAAGAAGTTTCTAGACCTGGGTTTCTCAAGGTACGTACCGAAGCAGCCAGGGGCTCTGGTGAGTGAGAAGTTAGGAGGAAAATGGTCTAGACTCAGGCTTTAAAGCTGATGGCTGTGGACTGTGAGTGTAACTCTTCCACGTAACGCAGACCATATTTATAACATATTTGTTTCCTGTACTTACTTCATTTATGATGATCTTCATTTATTAAGCCCAAAATTACAGCTTACAGTTCAATGACAGCTTCTTATGAGGCAGATATAAGTCTCCAGGAAATGAGCCTGCTTTCTCACTCTTACCATCAACTGCAGACACCAACCAATCCTACCGATAATTTGACACTTCACTTTCTAAACGTTGTAGTTTACTCTCATGGTCAACTATCAGTGCAAATAAACATTTGCAAAAGTGTATGCAGCACAGGATCAACTGCAAAACTAGTTTGAGAGGTGCAAATCATTTGAGCTGTTGCTCCTTATATACCAAATTAACAGCACAACTATATGAGAGTACTTGGAAGCATTTAACCTTTTGGCCCCAACTTCAATGCTTACTGTTGAAAAGCAGGCAAATTACGAAAATGTGAAACAATCTTCTGGGATTTTCTAATGATCAAAAGTACATATCTGGAAACATATTAATAAAACAACCATTTATTACTGTGAATTATTTCTCATTAACTTTATAATCTCACTTCTTGCAATCACTTCAAAACTTAATCAGCATCCATCAAACCCATTAGCAAAAGCTGGAGGTATCTCTTCAGTAAGCAAAGGAACATTACAAGACATTTATTTTATGCAGCATTGATACTAAATGCAATGCACACTACACAATCCTCTCTGAATTGGTAGTAGCAGCACTTTTAGATGTAACACAAAGTCAAGACAATCGAGAATACTCTCCTTCCTACTGAATAATAAAAAATACTCAGAATGAAATCCTATTTAAAACTAAACCCACAAAAAATAACGTCAAAATAAACACCATTGGGTTGTGTTACTCCTTTCTAAAGCTATCACTCCTCTGTTAAAAGTGCATCATACCAAAATGATGTTTATAACATTTTCTTCAGCAGAGAAAGAAAACCCGCTTTCTAAAAGCACATTGTAGCTGCTCCTACACAAAGTTCACACGGTAATAAACTCTGAAAAACCTCACCGATTTTAGGCTGGCAGAGGAATTCTGTTCTTCCTCTGAAAGGCTATATGAGATTGTGCTGTAAGTCCCATTTTAAGAGAGCAGCTTTCTGAGTCATTAAATCTGTGTACATCTGGAATGAATCAGGTTCACTTGCAGTGAGAAGAGGATTAGGAATCTCCCCGTTCACAGGGGAGCTCCCAGGCCCTGTTTGCTTGCTTGAGAGAGTAACGTCATGGGGTGTGGACAGCCTGCTGTGGTGCTGCAGCAGCTCTGCTGCCAACGTGGTGCCATCCTCCTCCAGCGCCTGCCGCACATGAAGCGGCCTAGCTGCCAAGTCAAAATATGTCAACTAAAGAACTGTTGTCACCTGCCAGAAGCAAGAAAACAAACTAAAGCCACCCCTTCATCTTGACATGGTATGTCAAACAATTTAAGAAATGTAATCAAGCAATGGCTTTCAGTTTATGTTTTGTTGGATGAGAACTATAAAGCTGCCAAATCCTCACCACAGTCCTTGTAACCTTGCTTACATCAAGGAAGAGAGGCTAAAAATAAAAACAGACTCAAAAAAGGAAAAAAAAAAAAGAAAGAAAAGAAGGGGAAAAAATATCAAGATATAACCACTTAATTGGACCAAACACCACCATCTCATTACCTCAGGTACTACACAAAAACAATGAACTGAGTAAAAGTTCTAGGTAGACTGTTGACATGACATATATATACATTATATATAGGCAACCACATTTGTACACACATACGTACAGGCACATGAAGGACGTCACAAGCTATCAATGTTTGCATGGAAAGGGAAAGAAGTTTGACATTTGAAAGTACTAAATACCTGCGGCTTTCATTCACATGACCCGGACTTGCAGGTAACAAGTAATTCTGAAAATCAGGCTCAAAATTTCTGCCACAGTTTTGAATTCACTGGTCATGGTACTACACATCAAATGTAAATAGAAATATTTAACATTTTCCCCTTAAGTGATTAAGAAAAGTAAACTAAATTCCAGGATGAAACAAGTATAATGTTTTTTGCATGTTTTAATGTTCTTTGTTAATGTCGGTGGCACATCATTGCACTATGGTCAGTGAAGGAAGAAAGACCAGCTGGGAAAGGCAAACTGAAAAGATCTGCTATTTTCATTTCCCCACCCCCCAAGATGCTGGTGTTTTTATTAACGTGGGTCAGGGGAGACATAATTTGCATTCCAAAAGGTATGCAGGGACATATTTCTCTATTTCCTGTGCTAGAGAGAATTTTTTAAAAAATTGAAAAAGCATTTAGCACTTCCTCTCAACCTGTGGAGATCATACATAGGGCAAGGAATGTGACAGGATCGCACCTACCCTGTTGGTCTGGGTCACCAACTTTCCCTTTCATATTAGGAGCCTTTCTTTCCTTACAGCAAATCAGCACCTACCTGGATAAATCACCACTACTGCTCGATGGAGAGTGGAAGTTACAGCTGGGGTCAGTTAGACTGCAAGTGGGCAAAAATGCTTCAAATAACTGAAGTCTAATCTGTCCTCCATCTCCCTCAGATGAAATCAGAGTCCCACCTTTTGCTTTTAAATCAGTAAAAGGTACAAGTGACTCAGCAACACTGGTCCTGTGACAGATCCAAACAGATTTCTACCTTCACCAACCAGTGTTGCAGTTGATCTTCATAGTTACTATGATATTTGAATATGAATTTTGTCTCCACAGACTCTTTACATCAATGCTGAAAACCTTTCTCCTGTTGGATTTTTATCACAGGCTCCAGGGTCAGTTGAACTTTGAAAGGAGTTTTGCAAATTCTTAAACCTCAAGGGCAAATGAAAAGCTGAAACCCTCAGCTGATCTGGGAATTCATTTGACACCTCAGTGCAAAACTGAGAGGTAGCAGCCCCATAAACAAATCCAAGCCAAGTAAAAATTTTAAACAAACCCATAGGGAGCAAAGCCATTGGATTGCACACTGCTTGGTTACACCGTCTTGCCATCGCCTGTGTGTTCAAGGTCAATTCTCTCTGCAAAGTTCACAGCCAATCTAGACTAAGGACTCAGTCAAACGCTCAACGTATCACGGCTTATTCTGCATTAGCTGAGCTGCTGCCTTCCCCCTCTTGCACTGAAGACTCTAGGAAATCGGTTTTGCTCTTTATTATGGTATTGAAACAACAGAGTGAATTCTAGCTACAGCTAGTTACCATATATTCAAAGCTTCTCTGGAAATTGTCCTCTTTTCCCCAAATGCAGTTTCTCCACATAATCCCCCATAAATACACAATAGATGTAACTCCCAGCCACCTATGTCTTCAAACTTTTAAGTAAAATGGACAAAGCAGGGCACAACATCCACATAAAAACACCCCTTATCACCCTACAGAAATCTGGTGCCTTTTATCAGTAATTTCAATTGTACCTAGATGTTCACAACCCTTTATAAACAGGAGAATCAGTGGGGAAAGAGCCACCTCTGTTTTCACACAGTGTTTACTCCAGGGAGCAGCTTTTGATTTGAACGGAGCTGCCCTGGTTTATGGAACTGCCACGTGAAAGCAAGATGAGGCACAACATGTACAGAAGCTTTAATCTAATCTTTCACCCTTGCAGACACGCATACAAACCAAAATCTTTTATAAACACAAGCAGTGTCCTTGAAATCAATGGTACTGTGCCCCCAGGACTAAGTTATCCCTGCACGTATGTGTAAGACAGCATCCTAAGGTTGGAACACAAACAAAAACTAGTTACTAGTGGCAGAATGAAATGCAAAAGATAAATGGTACCAGGCACACAGATGAAAGGTGCATGCATCAGCCTGATGCGAAAGAAAAAAAAACCCTCTACGTTTTCCCTGTTTGTTAAAATACTTGAAGAATTCTGTTAAAATAGGTGATCGTTGACCATAGATCTGACCCTGAAAATTGAGGATGAATCAGTAGCACTTTCTAACATACTGTTTCAAGGCATTAGATCATTAACAAAGTCATCATGCAAATCATGTATTTACCATAGAAATTATGCGTTCAGAAATAGATCTCCTATTATTAGATAGCTTCAATTGCTTGTCCTGCTTCTGGGATGCTGGGGTGCAAGATGTCATTTAAAAAGCACAGTCTGCAGAGCATCGATGAGGGAGAAAAAGACCAGTGCCCTATCCAGCAATCACATTCAGAGGTCAATAAAAAGACAGTTAATCAGAGATGAAACATTAGAAACAGTACAGGTTTGTTACTTTAGGAAATGTCTTTTGCAGTAACAGGTGTTATTCATCAGGAGTAAGCTATGTCTAAATGTCAAACGTGATAATCAACATATACCCATATCAGCACATTTCCTCTATAGCTCATGCAAAACCAGCAAGACGATTTACCCGGTGACCTGTGAAGAAACCTCAGCCTTACCAGATTTTGTAATTGCAGGACATACTACAGAAAAAGTTCATGTAGCTGCATCACAAAAGAGTATGTATATATGTATGTGTATATATATACATACACATGCATGTATGCATCAGCCAAGATATATTCTGCAAATACAAAACAATGGTGCATCTGCATCTCATTGTGGTCTGTACAGTATCAAGAACTTCCACCTCTGGAGGCAGCTGCTGCCTAAGGTTAAGCTTTTGTTTTGTTACCTTTATATTTTGGGTGCTAGAGCAAGAAGCAATATGGTGACTTGAACTATCTTAGGTCCATAAAATACTGATGTTGAGATGTTCACAGGGAGGGCCAGGTTAGACATCAGTTCAGCAATGGATTCAAATTATATGAAAGAACATCTCTTTAGGGTCTAGTTTAAAAAACAAACAGCAAAATCCTACTCCAGTAGATAGAGTCAAGTGATTCTTACAAAACAAAACCAGTATTTAAGAAATTACAAGACTGGTTTGTACAGTACTCCTGACTGATCATCAGTGGCCCGTTACCAGAAAATAGAGATTGGGAATCTGTATACTTGCATGAGATGTGGACTACAGAGGTTTGTTACCACTCATCACTTGATGGCTCTATTACCATCCATATGTGTTCAATCACCATAAGTTCAAAAGGAACAGGACTGCCCACTGCTATCAAACTGGACTTATTTATTTTGGGAGAGATTTATGAAGCTCTGAGTGCAACTAACCAGATGGAAAGAAGAAACCATTCCTTCATCCTCATTCAGCCTTAACAAGGGAAAACATTCACTTGTTCCTGAGATGATGCTCCCACTGCAATTTGTACTACATCCTGATTAATTGTGGGCTCTGCTGGGCAGCCCTTTCAGGAAACTGCAAATCCGATCCTGGATGAGCTACAACAAAGTTTTCCATGGGCCTCACAAACGCAGCATTCAATACACTAACAACTGTCTGTAGGTAAAAGATAAGTAAAAGTAAATATAAATTAGAAACCAGAATTCTGCTTCCTGGATTCACAGAAAAGAATAAATTCCAAACAGAATTACAAATGTACTAATACACATGAAATGGTATAAGCATTTTTTACAGTGCGGCAAATGACTTTGAAATAACATTAAACTACACTATAATTTATGAAATCACTTAAATCACAGTGTGAAACTTGGTATGACTTTTTGAGAAAACAAAAAGCAATCTTCTCATATCCATTTTCCCAATGTTTTGTCGTTCCTTTCCTCCTGGAAATAACTCTTTTGGTACTTTAAAAGATCATGAGTTAGGACAGCACCAGGGTATGACCAAGTAACCAGCAGGCAGTACATGACTGCAGTCGGGTCATGGCTCTGTATTTGTGTCTTGGGAGCAGGGAATAGCCATGTTGGTTCACGCAGCTTTATAGACACAAGGTCTTGACTGAAAGCTCAAGACCACTAGAAATGCTAAACCATACCATTTGCTCATTTTTCTTTGGTTGTTTTTTGTAAAGCAGAAAATTAGCTCCATCTGAGCAGCTCAGCTATTTAGGGTAGCCTGTCTAGAGTAAACAGAACACCAAAAATATTTTTGAAAAAAGTGTTTGTTCAGTGAAAGATAAAATAAGTGAAAACAAATTCTCATCTGCTATGAATGAAGAGGAAGGGAAAAACAGATATTATCAGAGCATGTAATTAAGCTCCAAATGAAAGGATATTGTTTTTCCTCATCATGACTGTTTTGTTAAGATGCACTTCAGGGGCATAAAACCGCAATGGGCATGCCATGAAACATAAGGCCTCTCTGGAAACAAATCCCTGTTGTGTGATCAAAGGAAGATAAGTGCTGAGGCGTGAGCCTGGTCAAATTTATGAAACAACTTTGCTTCCCACATTAAAACACAGGCTTGCAGCTCTTCTCCATGGGTTTGCAAAAGCCTATGATCAGTGAAAACCTTTATTAATTTTTTTTATAAACCACTATATATTAATGAGATATGCTCAAAAAGTTTTGAACTTTCTGATCAAAATTTTGCGTTATTGCTCCTTCCTTCAGAAGATACTGACTTTCTGCACTGTTACTGCACTAACCTATATTCTGTGCCATTACATCTTGTGCTGGTGAAAAGCAAATTGGACAAAGCTGTCATAACACATGTTTTTATCGATGATTTCTGGATTCCTTCAGTTCAGGTTCTGTAACAATTTGACAAGCCAATATGAAACTGCTGAGGTTCATTTTTCAAATCCAGGTGCCTAACATCTGATGATGTGCCCAGTGAACCAGAGGGAGTCCTTCCACTGATTTTAATAGGTCCATGAGCATATTCATTCTTCAATCCATACACAGCATTTGCAAAACCACCAGTTTTGGAGTTGCACAGCTAGTCGCCTATGTGAAATTATTCACTCTTCACTAATACAAATAATATGCTTATAAACTTCAGAGTTGTAAGCTCAACGGCTTGGGGGGGGGGGGGCACACAGGGTGGTGGTGCACACTCTTCCTTGTCTTTTCAGAGAGGCCTGCCTTAGTTACTTTGAGATTGCATCCCAAAACATCACATCAAATCATTCACCTGCCTATCAAATACAGAGCCATGCATAAAACAAAAGAGATCACAGAAACAAAAGGAGTGTTGGCAGAAAATGTGTTAATCCTTTAGTAAGTCACAGAAGGAATATATTTGGAAAAAAAATAGCCTTCTGTTGAGCTGACCAGAAGATACTGGAAAACACTTTTTCCTCATAAATTACCTTTTCATTAAAATGAAATATTTCAAACTCAATGAAATTTTTGACAGACTAGGGTTTTGTCCATTCCCTGGCTAACTCCAGAGGGACCAACAGAAGCAGAAATGGCCCACGTCACAAACTTGACCTTTCAACTAGAAAAGGGCATTTCTCAAAAATCCCACTTTACAAGAGAACTTTTGAAATCATTGACTCCAACTCAACCCCACAATTTGAAAAACCTTGAAAATTTCTGCAAAATGCACCTGTCACCCCTTTGACTTTCTATGACTTTTGTTTCCAATTTCACATTTCCAAAATAAACAATTTGCAGCAGTATGGGAACCCCAGCCAGTCTGTAGGGGAAGAACATAAATTTGAGTCTAACGAATGGTGGCCATTAGGGATGCTCTAAACCAACACATAAAAGCAAGCTGCTTATTCCAAATAGCCAAACATACACTCAGAAGCACTCCAATGGGTAAGTAATTCTGTTTCTAATGACGGATGAAGGGTAACCTCACGTCACATAAATATATGGAAGACAGACTTCCTCCTGGAACCTTCTCAGGAATAGAAATATTTATTACAGCATTTTCTGTTGCTATAATGTTTATTACAGCAGTATTTATTACAGCATTTTCTATCCAAGGGGGCTCATAGTCCTGTGCTTACAACCTGATTTACATACCATGCACACAGCTTGTGCTGGAACACAGCAGCTACATGACATGCCGCAACATCATCTTTCTTCTTGTATTGTTTGTTTTCAGTAAAGCTGCTCTATCCATTGCGACACACAGGCTGTCAGTATATTTACACAGCCATACAGGATTTCCTTTGTGGCTGCGTCTCGCAGGGAAGCCACCACCCATTCTGCTTTGGTTTTTTTAGCTGGTTTATTATAGCTGGAAGAAAGTCTGCTTTTTCAAACACCCCCACTGTTACTCAAATGTCTTCTCCATGGTTTTCACTTGGTTCCCATTACAGCATAAACAGGGCTTGATAACTACCGTTGCCTTTGCAGAGTGCCAATCAGACGGATAAGCATCAGCTCAGGACCTGAAACTGCCTTTGTATGTCAGACATGTGTGTTCCTGTCAACCCTTCTCCCTCAGTACTTTCAGGTTCTTCCTAAAAGACCAGAGTGCTTTTCTCCCATATAAAGTACCAGAGGAATGGATTAGCAGATTTTAAAGGCTAGGGAGGTCTAATCTTCTACACAATACCTACTTTAGAGTTTCCTCCAGCACATCTTGAGGAAACAGATGCAGTTCAGCTTCTAAACAAGTAGCTACGGAGAGGCTCAATAAAAATGTGCTATTTGCTCAGAAACCTGATGGAAAAGACATTTGCTGTGCTGAGAAAACAGCAAGGCATTGAAGTCAAGCATGAAATGTATGAATATGTAATAAATATATTTTTAATATTAAACAATATTTGAAAATAATAGCTAACAGAACACTTTAATTGCATTTTGCTTTTCAGTATTGGATTGCTGGAAAGGAAAACTGGTTTCCTATTGCTGTCCCAAAGCTGTGGCCATAAAAATAAAGTTTATTGCAAAATATTCTATTCCTAATTCTCTTATGGTTTCAGGTTGTGTCATTAAAGTTACCCACATGCAATACCTAAATACCCTCTCTACACTAAGGTACTTTTAAGTGTCTTCCTTTAGAAATACCCCCTCCCCCAACACAGGGCATTACTGCATGGATAGGGCCAGATTTTGCTGTTCTCCTATGACAGCTGCAAGATTTAACCCTGGAGACTCTTTGAAGGGGAGGCAATGAGTAGTCTCTCTGCTCTGTGCTGCCACAACCTCACGTGTTTATTCTTTAAGAAAAATCGATCTGAAAACAGTCATGACTGGAAAGATGAAACGCCTCTCTTCTGCTCCTTCAGTTTCTCCCAACACCGCCTTCACCAAGTCCCCAGGACTCTCCATGGCTCCATTTTTCTTACTCTTAAGTTGTAATCTGTAGTTTTAGGCTAACAACACTCATAGTCCTACGAGCAAGTCCAGGCCAACCACTAAAAAGACCATTTGTAGTAATACTAGCACACACCACTGTAGCTGTTTCTGCATGCTATCTCATAATGTCTGCCATAGAAAGTTAAATCCCCACGGTTTGCTTTGCCAGGTCTAGCCTTTGATATTACTGTCCCCTCTTGTGATGCTGCACGTTCTCGTTGGCAGAGGTTGGTGTCAGCGAGAGGCGAGGAGTCCCACAGGCAGGTTTCCAGCCACAGCACTGCAAGGCACTCATAACCATCCTAGGCAGGTGTTTCCATGTTGGTGAAGAGCTGGTTTTTGTTGAGCCAATTTTGCTAAGGTTACAGAGAGGATTTACCTCGAGATGAGTCAGAAAACTGCAGAAAAGTTGGTTGGAAGGGACTTCTAGAGGTCATACAATCCATCCTCATCCTCCTTGACACAGAACTATTGCCAGCAACAGATGAGGTCAGCGGGGACCTTATCTAGCCAAGTCCTGAAACCCAGGATGGCAGAGCACCCTGTCTCTGCACACCTCATTCCTGTGCAGCATGAACTACCTACACAAGAAGGTTTTTCCAAATCTCTGGTCTGAACCTGCCAAGCCACAGTCCATGACTCTTGCCCCTCTTGCCATCTGCCACAAGGAGGAAGAGTTTGGCTCCTTCGTCCCACAATCCCTTCAGGAAATTGGGATGGGTTTACATGCAAATTGATGCCAATGAAGGTGGATGAGCCTTAAAGAGATTCATCTGTTAACTGAAAACAAACCTTTTTCTTTCCAGAATAAATGCATTCTAACTCTTCTTCACTCCATACAGCATGTTACCCGCATGTTACCCTGGTCTTCAGCCCAAGTCTCCAAGGACTTTCACTATAACAGAAGTATTCAAAAAAACAGAATACAGGAATCATCACCACATCCCCCCCCCAAATCTTTGCAAAAGCTTCCAGATAGAGTTAGAAGGCTTTAAGGTTTTTTATCATTGCCCAATTTCAAGCAGTCCTACCCTACCCTCTTCTCCAACTTCACAGTGGAGGGTTTCAGCTTGCCCAGCAGCACTGTTTCCACATGCCGCAGCACCTCGACAACAGCAAATAACGAGGCAAACCCAATCATATCTGATCAGAACAGCAGTGAAGTTTCTAACTTACACATGCAGATTTGCTTGGTTCAAACATTTTGGATATATGGCCATATATTGGGTGATTACCAAGACTGTATGAGTTAATATCCCAGGCTGTCTGTTTGTTATTTATCAAAGTGCAGTACTCCCAATTTGAGGGCACATGAGTAAGTTTTCAGAAGAGAAGGAGGATCCCCAAAAAAGAAAAATCAGAGCAGACCTGGTTAGCTCTTGCCAGCACAGGCTGGTTTTCCTATTAGTCATTTGGTATGTGGATTTGGCATCTTTAAAGCTGGGTGCAATCTTTTAACTGGGTAATTCTAGTAATTCAAATGCATCCCAGGTGAAATCTGTATCAGAGTAGCTTGTACAGTTCCTGAGCTCATAAGAGTGACCTCAGCAAGCAATTCTCTTGATGATAATGTAATCTTAGCTAACTTCCTATGCACATATACGCTCTAACCAGCACACATTTGAAAGCATGTTATATATAGTGATGGACAAAACTATGTCTTACAATATATAGCTCTCTGCACAGCTTTTGGCTCTAACACGTTACAAATTCATGAAAAGTGTGTAAGAACAGCCAAACCAAGTTGGTCCATCTAGCAGAGAGCCCTGTATCCAACCATGTCTACAAGCAAGAGGCCTATGGAAGAACAAGGCAAGCACAGAGTGTTATTTTGCTGATATATTTCTGCAGCTTCCAGCATTCTTATTTGCCATTTCTCTACCATGTAAACTCTCAGCATTTACAACATCCCCAACACTAAAATTCACAGAGTAATCACATGCTTCATGAAAACATACCTCCTCGTTTGTTCTTTTTATTGCTTTGAATAATTTAGTATGATTAGCGAACTTTATCACCTTGCACTATTCATTTCTAGCAGATTATTTCCCTGATCATTTATGAATATGCTGAATACCACTGGTCCCAGCACAAGCACTTGTGGACATTATTCCACCAGGAAAACAAACTATTTACTCCTCTCTGTTGACTAGCTTTTAATTAGGTAGTAATGCTTAGGTACCATTCCTCTCAGATCTGGGCAACTTACTTTCTTTGTGAACCTTTGCTGAGAAATATTAATAGAAGTTTTTTGCAAGCCCAGGTAGATGATCTTAACTGGATCACCCTATCCACATGTCCAGTGACATCTTCAAAGAGCTGCAGCAGATCTGAGAGACAGCACTTACTGCTGCATTCCCATAAACATCCTGTTTATTTCAATCCAATGTATCATTGTGTCATTAATTGCATTCTTTCCAATAATAAGTCCACCAAATTTAGTCGGACCTGATTATTTAGACAAAGGCATTGCCATAACCTTGCTAACAATGAAGTCAATTGTTTACTGCAGATAGTAATAAACGAGTCACCTTTTTTGCTCTTTCTACAAAAAACCCCTGCTTTCTACACAGACTTAGCATAAACAGGAATAATGTGGAAAAATGCTGATAGGATTCTTTAGCACAAAACACATGGGGCTGGAAAAATTACCATATTCTTCAAGACCAGCACTTCTCTAAAATCAGAATCCATGGCATGTTTTTGTAGTTTTACATGCAAAAATAATAATAATAAAAAAAATCTGTTTTCTTTAGAGATACCCATTGCATTATGTTTCTTAATAACTGAAGCTTACACAGCCCATTAGCTAAAGAAAACCCATTCTGTGCAGACTTGATGGATTTGATGACTTCCTGTTTATTTCTAGCAGGAGTTCAGAGTGTCACTGGATAAAGAAGATTTGAGAGCATTTGTTCAACATTTTGCTATACAAATGTAGAAACTGTATTTGAATATCCTAAGTGGTTTTGACAGTTGTGGCTTTTAAATTGCCAAGATAACATAAATAACAGCCATAAAAATAAATAGTCTAATGCTCCAATCGCAAATACAGCTCTTACTGCTGTGATTACTGTACACTGACTGACAAGTTTTTAGGACTTGTCCCTTGCTTTTTATTGATTATTCCTCAGCTGCAGGACAAAATCCCTCGCTGGCTTCCCTAGTCTGCACAGACACGTCATCAGCTCTCAACAGATTTTGCTCACCACAAAGATCGAGAGAAAGGTCAAAAATCCAGACTAATCACAGTCAAAGCTCGGACTCTGCAACCTGAGACCTAACCCTGCTCCCAGCCAATCCCCCGAAACATTCCTGTGGACTTCAGTCGTGTCTGGAGAAGTCCATAACTTCTCAGACTTGACTCTGGTTCAGTTTTGTCTCCAAGTACGGTTACAGCATGCTGTAGAGTTATATAAAATGTGTGTATATCTCCTGATTATTACTTCTTCCCTTTTTTTTTTCCCCTAAAGCAGGGGAGTCTCTTCCCCTCTCTTTCCTGACATGAAAGCAAAGCATTTCACAGAAAGCATCTCCATTGAACAGCAAAACCTCTAGCACACAATTAAATAACTTGCATCAGCACTTCCATCTCTAAAAATGTGCTAAAAATGCTGATAAAAAGGAAACAGAAGTGATGTGTAAAGTTCACCTTTAGCTTGATTTATCCCGAAATTGAATAACTACATCCTGGCAAAACAATAGGCATTTTCCTAGGATCACCAGTGACAAGGGATAGAACATAAACTTCATCTCTGGTCTATTTGATGAGGTTTATTATCCCAGAAGAAAATGAAATCAGACACCCCTCCCCAAGTTACTAACAAGAAGAATCTGACAAAGGAGAGCAGTATTTCAGGAAAGTTAGCAAAACTAAAAGTTCAGAAACAGAAAAAGATAATTTGAAGAAGATAATTTGCCATGTTCTGAGGGGCTTTTTTAACCTTCCATGTGACATTTTTTCTGGACAAAACTGCTTTTCTGCAGACAGTTTTACTCCTACCATGTCATAAACAGTATTTTGTTGTCTTTGAAAAATTACATGGTCCACATTGGTACTTGATTTGGGCACACATATTTACTTTCCCCGCTCCTCTCTGCTATGCTATTTTTTTTTCTCCAGTTTTGTTTATTGTGATTGGGAAGGTGAACGTGTCTTGCCCTGTGCATGCACAGAGCCCACCACCACAGCAGTTCAGATTCTGTGTACATCTCAAGACCTTTCTGCACTAAAGATGATATCACTGTTGTCATCCTTCCAGTCTGGATATAAAACATCTGTATTTGTATTTTGATTTTTCAATGCCATCTTACATAAAATGAATGGCGTACTAGCATATAAGAAAGAAGAGAGAGGGAAAAAAAAAAAGTTCACCTACTCACCTAGACAGCAGTAATTTACCCTGAAGTTTCAAATCGGCAGCACAGTCATCAGATTGACAGTTCCTCTCAAAAACAGTCTGTGAAAAACAGAGAAAAGAACTGTTACAGCATGAAAAGAGTAAGATCAAAATTAAAAGAAGGAACATGCTTGGATGAAATAAAAAACCACCAAAATCTGTGATACAGGAATATATAGTGTGAATGTTATGGAAATTCAAGGGCAGGCAAATCTCAACATTATCAGAGCTGGTTTTTTTTCTCTTCTAACTGAATAAGCAGCTTCACCAAAACCAGACTCTCTCAGAGGTTTTCCTCAATCCATTCCCACTTCTCATCTGACAAGAATTACTGCTCACACAATATTTCTGGCACTCTTGTTTCTCTTACGAATGCATGTGCATGAAAATGAAACAGAAAATAAACTATTTATGAAACTATTTTCAGACCTAAGAATTGCAAGCAAGGAAATAATGAATCACATATTCACTAGCCTATATTAAAGATAAGGGATTAAACCTTTTTTTTTTTTTTTAGATTTTATCTATGGTAGGAAACATTTCTGCCATCCTGCAAGCAACAGAAAATTATAAAGACTGTTATGTACCAGTGATACCTGGTTTGATACCCTCAAACAATGGAACCACTGTCAATCTTGTGAACTCTGGTAAAGACTATCATTTAGGAAATTTAACTTATTGATAAAGCTAGGAACTGTGAAAGGACAACACACCACTAGACACAGGCATGCTATTTAAGCAGCAAAAAGAAGGGGAATACATGAGAAGTCTATGAGCCTATGCAAATCTCTACAGTAGTTTGTCATGGCTAAACAAGGCAGCCACCAGTGAGTGAAAGAGGAGGACAGGAACATGTTCCTGGCATCCAGGAAACCCAGATGCTGTCAAGATCATGGTTACTTTCCCCTGCTGTTGAGAATAGAGACCAATGCCTTTCTGAACTAGACTTTTCAGGCTGGAGGATTCATTCTTTCAGAGTTGTAATGCTCTTTCAGCTTACCAAATATTCAAGGGACAAATACCCAAAATGAGGGTTGCCAACAGTGTTCAGCTAGGAAACCTGTCAATCCACTGATTTCTTCATTTAGTATGAATGTTCCTTTCTACAGGCTTGGCTTCATGACTTTTATTACCAAAGTAAATACATTTCAATCATAAATGCAAAGACAGAGCAAATCTGTGCAGGACACACATAATGGTCAGATAGGGTTGGAGAGACTCAGTGAGGGGAGAAGATACAGACTTAATACATTTTTTAAGAGCTCTGCCCAACTGTATCAGGACTGGAGAAAGACTTTGAATCTTAAGCCCAGAGGGCATAGAGATTTCTAGTCCGTGTCTCTCCAGGAAGATTCTTGGCTAAGGAGGCAGCTTGCTCTCCTATCTCAATATTGTCAGAGCTCTCCAAAAAGGAGGGACCTCTATGAAGTTAATTGGTGTTGGACTAGCAGATATTGAACTATGCTGTAGGCTGCACTGAGTTGCAAAAAAAAGAAAGATGGGAGGTGGCCATTTCATTTGGGGCTATTTACTTCGCCCTTCCACTTTCCTTTCCCACCTTTTGCTTTCTCAGAATCTCAGAAGTGGAAATTGTTGAGGATTTAAACACAAGGGCTGAATTTACCCTTCCTCCTTAATAAAGACTACCACACCAAAGGACAAGAATAGCCCTGAGACAGGAACCAGCACAAGGTATCCCTCTCAAAACATGGCACATTTCAGAGGTATAGTCTCAAAAGTCCTCAGAATTAATCCTTAACCACTTAGTAGCTATATATAGGAAAGACCGTTTGACCTTCAGAGAAAGAAAAATAAACTGTAAAAATATTCTTGCCTGACAGTTTCCCTATTTGCGCTGCAGAAGTCTTGGCAAAGAGAAGAGTGATCAAAGGTATGACCTGCACGTTTCAAAGAATAAAGTACTGTAAGTACATTTAAGTAACTACCTAATAATGCTGGAATTTTATTACTAAATCTATAGTTGTGGTTCTTCAGAAAGAATGAACAAATACCTCATTTTCTAAAACTACTGAGCATGTATCTCTTCCAACATATCATGCACTAGACAGCAAGCTACTTTGAAATACATTGGGAGTATTTTGTTATGTCATACAAAAGCAAGTTCCTACACAGCACTGGGATGGGAGAAAGACATTAGGATGATGAGTCCCCAGATGCATAACTGTGTAGGAGTGAACCCTTTGCTTCTGTGGAGGATGTTGAACCTGTTCAGGTTTGGGGGAAGAAAGGATTTCCAGTCCAGCCAGCTACTAGGACCTATCGATGCTGCCACAGGTGGTTCAGTGGCCCACTTCCATCGCAAGCTAATGACATCTATGGATTATTTTGCTATTTTCTGCTATTTCCCTGGTCTGGCTAGATGTTGCCATGATTCTACCTCCCCTTTTTGTGTGCCTGCTAGACCCTCAACCCTGTAGCTTCTCACAGTCAATCTACTTGGTCCATTTTCTTCTCTGCTATCCTGAGCCTTCCCTTCCCCAACCTATTGCTTCTTCTGCCTTTCCAGTTGACCAATTCCTGCCTGTTGAAAACCCTTCTAAAGAATTAAGGGGTAAACACACTTTAAGTTGTCATAACATTTGTGAACACTGCTTATATATTCTGTTACTTATATATTCTGCTTATATATTCTTATATATTCTGCCCTACTTGGTCTACTTGGGCTGTGATTTCTTTGGGCCAAAAACTGTACTTACCTCAACACTGCATGTTGTTAGAGCAGAAGTCCATTCCTGGGATATGCACAGGCCCTACTACAATATAATCACTAATTTTAACTCTAAGCAATCTTTAAAGTGGTTTCAGCTTTACAATACCAGGTTTAGGGATTTACAGAGCTCTTTAAATATTAAAAGCATTGAACAGCATAACCAATGGGCTGTATGTATTATCCAGAACTGGAAAAAGGGAAGCAGGACAAAACAAATTCATTGCACTGTGGAAACACTTAATGATTTCTGCAGTTACTGTTACCCAAAGTGAAGAGGAACAATTCTGCACACTGATTTTACTGAAGTCCAAGTGATTCTTACTGGATTGCACTTATATTGTACCAAGTACCTCACAGCTTTGAACATGTGTATCAGAGATGGTCAGGAAGCTTCTTTACATAAGAAATACATGCAAGAAAAAATTCAAGGGGCAAGGGTGGGAGAGCACGGGGAAGGGGCAAAAAATTGTCCTGAATAAGAAACACAGCTGCATCTCTTATCTGAAGTCCACCACACTTCTGTCTGGCATTTCCAGGAGAAAAATAGGTGTTCGTGTGCTCAGCAGCAGGGACAGGATAACCTCAGTGTTTCTAGGACACATCTTTACTGTACAAACACAAAGCTAATGTATAGTGCATGCACAGCGAGTCTGTCGGACTTCCTGCAATCACCAGATCTACAGCAAAGCATAGAGCAAATCCAGTGTTTCCAGGGTTCACAATTCCTCTCTGTGCTCTCCCCTGCCACACAGAACCCAGCAGCTATGGGGAATTGCTCCATAGCAGTTCCCACCAGGTCACCAAGCTTCCCAGACAAACGGTTTTCTCAAATTCTGTGTGGCAACTTTTCTGGGCAGAAAAGATGACGCTTCTTGGGAGGTCAAGGAATGTGGCAGATATATCCTGAAAGGTTTGCAGAGATGGATGTTGCCCATGTCCTCCAGAGGGTAAGTCAAAAAGCCTACTTTAAGATATACTAATTATAAAGAGTGAATATACACATCTGTACACAATTAAATGTGCAGTAAGGAAAGACCTAGAGCCAGCTGATAAGGAAGGGGATATGTCTAGACAGGCACTCAGATCAGGGCCTCAAAGCGAGTACCTTTGTGTCCACTCTGCCTCTTGAAGAGAGGTAGTGGACTAAATTCCACACTTGGCGGTAAAGGCCAGGGGTAAATTGTACAGTCCTCTGCCTCAGGAAGTAGGAGGAGGATGAATCCCTAGTTCCTGCATCCTAAGGCATCCTAAGCACAAAGCTGCTGGCTGTTGGGTGTGAAGATATTCTCCTTTTCCTTCCTGCTGATGGTGGATGCTAAGGAATGCTGCTAGGAGGTAAAACAAGCAAGAAGGAGCCTGACTTCAGCCTAATGGTCAGAGCTCTCTGCTCAGAGGAACGTGATCTGGGATTTTCAACCTATCTCACTAAATTGCTTCACTTCCTTTCAATGGCTATCTAAAATTAAACACATCTATGTTTCTGGGAGTAGGGAAGAGAACAGGAAACAGAGAAAACCAAAACAACCTGTCTTTATGGCACTTCTGCCCACAGAACATACAGGAAATCATCCAATAAACAAAGAAAAAACCCAGTATTTCAAGACATTCAACTTCCCAAAATTCAGGGAAGTATATGGAAATTCCAGGTTGTAGCCAAAATGCGCAATCAAGACTTTGAGAGGTTGCCAGTACTGTGTTCCAGTAAAAGTTGTGCCCATCCTTTCATACAAAAGGGAAAGTGACAGCTGAAGGATAATGCTTGAAGAAAAGGGGGAGAAATGAGATTCTCAAAAGAACCCTTGAAAACAAGTTGGGTTTTGGTCTGGACAAGAGAATAGTGGTTCACTCTGGATCAGGCCTTTAACTACTTCCTCACACATCAGTCTACAAAAGGTTCAGATAGCACCTCTTAAAAGGCGGCAGGGCTGGCCTTTGGTAACTGAGTATCCATTCCTTTAACTTCATAAACTGCACTTCAGCAGCATAACTGAGGTTATGCAAAATAATCTGGGTTAAGAATACAGTATTCCAATGCCTACATCGATTTCTTGTAAATTGTCACCATACCCTATAGTATGTGCAGCGATGACTTAGTGATTACATCATGCTAGTAACACAAAAGCAATTCTGTTTAAAGGATGCAGGATAAGGGGGCTTGTTAGTCTAATAATTTTTTACTTTTTAGATCTTGATGCTATATGGCCATTACCATGTTATCGGGTGAAGCTGGGTTCCTGAGTCCTTATTTAGGGACCAGGATATGTGATCCAATTTTCAAAAGTACTGAGCTGTAAGCAAATCTCACTGCCTTTTCTAGGAACTATTTTCTCTTCTACAGCTTTACAAATCAATCACTTAGATATTAATGTGCCTAAATATAGATACGGGAGCCTGATTTTAGACCTTTATTTATTTTGTCTTTAAATTTTCAAGTTGCCTGCAAAATAAAGCTATTACTTACAGATCTATTGACCACAGAAATAGAAATAGTGACTGACTCTCCCCAGACATCCTATGCTTCACTATACTACTTATGGAAATGGTCCATTTATATATCCTACTGAGCCAAGTGCAAAATGGCTGATTTAAATTCCCACTAGAAAAACAGTTAATATTGTGAAAAACTTTGCAGGATTTCATCAGATGTGCTGGCTAAAATGAGAACGCATGATTTCCACAATACCCCTAATGAGAGGTGGAGCAAACACATGACGAAGGCAGGAATACTGAGGGAGTGATAAGCATTCAGTAGAATCTTACTATGAAGCCAAAGAGCCATGCCGGTACTGCGTGGTGCAGGGGGCCAAGGTTAGCTAGTAAGCTCCCTCAGCTCCATGTAGACTTCATTAGAACATGTCTTCATGCAAAGAAAACAGATGCTCATTTATAGTGCATTAGCATAAGAAAACAGAAACTGGCCAGTAATAATTATTTTACTACACTAGTAAGGGTGCAACCATGTAAGTTGAAGTTCTTCAGGTGGGGAAGGCTACAGGAAAATTCACCACTTTATTGAGTTGAAGACTCTGGGCCTATGGCTCATGACTAGCACATTGCCACTTGTCAAGCCATCTAAGGCCAAATGCAATCATTTTTCCTCTATTTTAGCTGCATCCTGCTTTCAGTAAGTGTTAAAAACTGGGCTGAAGCACCAAGCTAAAAAGGAGAGAGGACACTCAAATATAAGAGGAACAGGAACTCCCAAATGAAGTCAGCTGTTTAGGAAAGATCAGGCATGAAACCTGTTAGCTATTGAAGGCAAGCATAAATTAATAAACATATGTATTAGTTATTCCTCACAGCAGTGAGTGGATTTAACAACGCAGTCTTTTGTCCTCGTATTCTCCTGGGGTGAAGAATTACAATTGGTGGCAACAGAAATACGCCCCCAGCCTTTCAGACCTTTATTAGATTTCTGGTCTGACTCACTCATTTTTCAGGCTGAGGCAATTTTTTCTTTTTTAAATCATTAACAGCTCAAATCATCCAAATAGTGTTCTCATTTTACAAGACTTCAGACCTTATAAATTCATAGAACAATAGATGGGAAAGACCTATTGGGTTAATTGTCCCATCTCCCCATACCATTATAGGATGGATTTCTGCAACACATTTCTCAATATATTTTCCTGTCTTGTCTTAAATGGTCTTCCATTTATTTTGGATGACTACAGAATAATTCAATTATATCCTCTCAGGAGGGTTCTTTAAAGATATTCAAGAACATTTTCTACTCTAAAGCTCCTTATTCCGACTACTAAAAGTGGAACTGTGTAAGATGAATCTTTTTCACGCAGGATGCTTTCATACTTAAACATTTTAACACAAGAGTCAAAACCTTTGTTACTCATCACACAATTGTGTAATTAAAAATATAAAAGCATAATAACAATGACGAATGAAAAACAGATGTGGCAGCTGTTTTGCCAGCTGGAAACACAAAAAAAAGTCTTCAAATCATCAGGTATGCAATTTATGTCTATCTTTAGCTCATTTAGACCCCCAAGGATATGTGAAAGTCCTCTCCTATAATCCACCTGCACTTCAGTGCTTTTGCATTTATGAATGCTACTCTGAACTGACAAGGATTTTGTGGCACTGAGGTACTCTGAACTGAATGAACTAATACTATCATATTATCTCCTCTCAAGATGCTAGGTATTCCAATTAAGCTATACTGATCTTTCATACAACTGCTGAAAAGATATGAACAGAGCTAATGGAGCCTGGCTTCCTGAAGTCTGTCAACTGTCTCTGTGGCTTTTTAAGAATATTACAATTTTCTTTTACAGCTCCACACATAAGCAGAACTCCCCCTTTCTTACAATTACAATTCTCCATCCACAGAGGAGTTTGGAAATGAAATGCATGCTGTTATGCTGAACTGCAGAAAGTACCCAGTAGGATTTTAAGTTAGGGTTCAGCCTGCAAATGCTTATGTGATCATCTCTCCTTTCTCTACCTATTTATTTGAAGAACCTGTAAAGTAAATCAGATAATTAATGTCCTACCACCTAAGAGAGGATCACCCTGTAGTCTGACCCTCCCCTAGCACATATACCAAGACATGAAGGTCTATATATCTGTGTTCATGTGCATATTAGCATATGATATTGACTATTGTTCTTTAGGAAGCCCATGAGATCTAAACCTGGGGATTAATCCACGTCTTACACATTCTCAGTTGTGCTGTTTTTTCTCTGTTGTTAAACAGGATTATGAACAAGTTGGACAATTACTGGCCAAGCCTGTCAGTGCTTAAGAACGAGCATATAGAAACATGCATACCATCTGAGGCACTGATTTCTACTCGTTCTTACTTCAGCGAGTTTGCTAATTATAAACATTTCAGAGGTACAATACATCTGGACACCTGCTGTTCTTGTTCAGTTCTGAATCTCTTCCAGACTTGTAAATCTTTCCTCTTTATTGCCATTCAACAACAACAACAACAACAAAGAAAAAAAAAAAAAGGCAAGCAAATGTAATACTCAGCCTAATTCAGTACATGCTCAGGGTGGGACCTTTCCAGATTTCCTGGCACAAACAGCACCCAGTCCCTGCCAGCACCGATTCTGACCAAACTTGTCTAGAGCAAAAGACAGACACCACTGAAGGGATGGCAGAGGGAGGAGTAGAAATCATCACTTTCAGCAATCCCACTCCAACCAAAGGGTAAACAATGGCAATTAAACAGGAAGAGTGGCACATGGTGGATCTCTGCAAGAATAAATGAAGACAATAATTTGGGAGCTTGCCCTGCCCAAGGAGCAAAGAGTTTAGTGGCAAGACATTTCATCTGAAACATGGCAATTAGGCTGACTCCTGCAGTCTCCCAGAGACTTCCTATGTGCCTGGGTGTAAGTCAATTAAACTTCAAACTTTCCACCTATCCAGCTACTGACAGGTATACTAAGGTACTGAGGCTTCAGCTGTATCAGTAAATTAAACTGCCCTGGCCTCCAAGACAGGAATGTCCTAACTCTTGACCCATGCCTGGGAATGGTTTGCAGTAGTTGGCACAGGCTAAAAACATGCCAAGAACCATTCCAGCAGCTTACCATGATAAAGATGTCACTCCAATGCCTAGAAATGCCCCAGGCACAGCTCAGTTTGCTGGCAGAGACGTGACCTGACTCAAGCAGACACACAAGGATCTCTGCTCTGGAGAAAGCATCACTGACAAACCTGGACCACACTGTGTATGGACACTACATTTCAGCCTGCCTAGATCTGTCATTGCTTTGTCCCAGTATGAGACTGGGGAAGTGTGTGCATGTTTTAAAATAGAGAATGGCATTATTTGTGCAGGAAACCAAAATCACTAAAGGTTTTCTGAATTCAGCTCCATAAAAATCCTCCTATACTTTTGCATACCTGTCAACTAAGCTAATTTATGTGCAAATACTTGACCAGCTTTTCCAACACAAGTATTTCCAAAAAATATTCCTCTGCTTTAAAAAGGTGAAGTTTATCCCAGAGACTTGCAGTCTCAGTCACCTGGAGGTGCAGCACTGTACCCAAATTCTCACTGCAAGTCAGTAGCATAGCTCGGAACAGAACGTCCTAAACGTTTTCTGTCTCTTCTTATAACTTACAAGCAGTTTTATGGCAGGCCATTCACGAAGTCCTGAAGACACTGACGCAATTAAATCTCCTGAGAACATTTTGCTATAACAAAAATGGTGTCTCCATCCACATAACAGCAGGTGATTTTATTACAGTATTTAGAACAGGCAGAATTCTAGCATACCACATTTTGAACTCTAAGATATATTGTTGGATACTACTAGGAACAAATCCCCACTGTATTTGGCAGGAGATCTTTCTCCTCCTTGGTTGATATGCATTTATACAGTGGGTATACAAAAATAAATGTTATAGTACAAACCACTCACAACGAACTAAGCCAAACCAAGTTCTAAATACACATTAATTTCCCTGAAGAAGACTTACTAGTTTTTTCCAGTGGATGGAGGTAGCAACTGGATTTGGGAGGCAACAAAGAGACTAATGGAAAGTCATCCTCAGGGTGGGAAGTTTTAAAGTTCATAAAACACACTCAAAAAGTAGAATCTTTTTTTCCCCCCACCCAGTCTCGACCCATCAGAGGTTTTCTGTTTGAGCAAAACTGAGCTGGCTAGCCGCTTACAACTTGGAAAACTGTAATCTTCTCCACACAACCAGTCTCCACCCAACAATTGTACAAGTTGCCAAGGCATCCATCAATAGACACGTACATATAACCGTTAAGTATTTGCTTTTCCTACCACAAAAAAATACACCAAGCTATAGCACCCATCGTTTCTGGTAAGCATATACAAGAACCAAGAAAATAATTAAGTCTATGAGAAATCAACTGTTACTGTATCCTGGGCCAAATAGTCCCTAAGACCAGTTTAATGACATTATTACTTCATTTTGAAGTATCAGAGCTTCTTTGCTTACAAAAAATGGCCAATACATCAAGTCCCCAAATTGCATGTTTTTCATTAGGAAACTTCAGTTAAGATTCTTTTCTTCAAATCAATCAGATGTTCAAATTATTTATCATGTTTTGATTGTTTCAAGAACAGTTCATTAGGGCAGGCTCCTTCACTGAAGAGTCAACATTTGGTTTTGTTTTATTTTTAAACACAAGCATTTTGCACTGCCTTACAGTAAAGCTGCATTCTTTTAAAATACAGGTGACCAATAAATAAAATAAAATAAATAAAATAAATAAATAAAAGCATTTTGAATGATATCCCACATCCATCCAATCCTTTACTACTGTAGCTCTGCTTTGGTTTAAGTGATTATTACAAGACCAGACTGTTCTCTCACATATAATGTAATACTGATTTAAAGGATGACTATCCAACAAAATCCTTTTCTGTGATTATATCATTAGGGAGATGTCACTTCTGGTGGTGGGCATCCATGAACACTATTTCCAAGCTGACTCCTTAATGCATTAGAGCAAAGCACCATGAAGAACTTCATGGCTCAATATAATCTTCAATTCTCATGTCAAGAGGCCTCTTGATGGCTTTCCTACCTCCTTGTTTGTGAGCCATAGGGCTGTATACTCTTGTTGGGAAGTCATGCATGCACGCAGGGAACATCTGGTTCATGAAAAACAAACTAAAATCCCAGTGAAAGTGATTACTTCGGCTTTAACATCACTTTAGTTTAAATAAAATCATATCTAGGTGACTATAAAACCCACATGTTTGCAAGATGTGTGGCTTTTCAAGTAGGTCTAGCAGACCTTGATCTTGAAAGAAGTCTACCCCTTTCCTGCCCAATCACAGCTCCCTCCCATTTCTTCAGCTATTCACTACTTCCAGCTTCTTCTCCTGCATTCATTCACAAAAACCAGCCACCTAGGCTTTTTAGAGAAGTGTCAGTCTCTTAACAGTATCTCAATGGTGCCTTGAAGCAACAGATGCAATATTTCTGATTTCAAAATGCCACTTCTTACCAGATCAAAAGGATCTAGGGCTTTTGAAAACCACACATAACTAGCTACATTTAAAGACTTCAGTAATAGCACTAACACTAAGCTTGTCTACCTGCCCTCACCCTTGCTGTTATCTTCTGAAAACAGAGCCCACTAAATCTGTGTTGAATTGGACTTCCAAAATGTAAGGTCCCTCCATAATCATTAAATTCTTTGAAAATATAAATCCTTTATTATATAAACTTTCCTTTTTGCTATCCCTCTTGGGCTTTTAAAACAATCTCTACTTGTGAGATAAGAAGAATCCCAAACGAGAACACTATGTCCTGATTTTCCCATGAAATCAGTCTTTGAGGACCCAGCCACCATGCCTCGAGGCTACTCTGTCAGGGCTTTGCCACCATGACTGCCACACTAACTCTGAAGCTCTTCCCACTTCCTTAGCTGAAAGCACACTTGCAGGCACACCCCATGTCAAAATCCTTTTCTTACTAAGCTAAGTGAACAACATCTGGAAAGCAAATGGAAAG
Organism: Haliaeetus albicilla; assembly: GCF_947461875.1. Classification (NCBI taxonomy): domain Eukaryota; kingdom Metazoa; phylum Chordata; class Aves; order Accipitriformes; family Accipitridae; genus Haliaeetus; species Haliaeetus albicilla. The sequence goes on along the minus strand of NC_091484.1, from coordinate 32,644,698 downwards.
GGATTGTTAAACTGGCTCCATCTCATCCAAATTACACAAGAAAACAAGTCAGGGAAATTCCCAACATATTTTTGTTTCTGCTCTATAATCTCAGCATTTAGGTATTTTAATATTGATCCGAGACTATGCCTGCAGGGCAAGATGTGACCTTTTGAGTTTAAATCCAGTGGTAAAGCATTCAAGCACTTTCATTCATGTAATGCTTAGCATGCTGCTCAAATGCTCAAGTTCCAAAGTTCTCCACAAATTCCCGTCATATTGTTGCAACAATACAACATTCAGAAATGTAACAGCCACACAATCCCTCTTCATAAAAATAAATAATTCTTAGATGCATCTTTCATTCATACATTTATAAAAATAAAGCATACTTGAATAAATACTCATTTCTCTAAGTACAAGGACTATAGTCAAATACAGTTCAAAACGCTTGGATACATGACAAAGCAAATCTCTTTAAACATTTTAGTGACTTTTTTTTTTTTTAGTAGTAGTAGTATTCAGGGACCTGCAATTTCAACAAAATAACATAACCTTATGAGCAGCATCAGAAAGTAATGTTACAGATGATGATGCAAGCATCACTTAATACACATGAACTTCCCAGGATTAAAAACCAGATCTAACAATTGACTGCTAAAAGCCTCAGACTCCAGACAGACTTTTGACAGCTTTTAAAAAAAAAGAAAAGTTTCCTATTCACAAGCAATGCCAGCTCATAATTCTGTAAGCACGCTTTGGAAAATAAACTTGACTGGATGCAACCCCGAGCAACTCAATCTAACTTTTAAGTTGGCTCTGCTTTGAGCAAGGAACTGGATCTACAAAGCTCCCTTCCAGCCTAAATTATCCTGCAATTTTGACACACAAGAAGTTTTGCAAGCCACAGAAGAAGTCTGATTTCCCTGTGGAGCCTCGAGTTTCATGGTTGGATGCTCTGGTGCCAGCATGGTGGGAGGCTGAATTGTCCTGCAGGCTCCTTCCTTGGCAGATTGTCCTGCACCTACAAGAACCACGCTCAAACTGGAGTCTTTCAGAAGGTCACTAACAGGGTCTCTCTCCTCCACATAAGTGCCTGCTTCATGAACCCTGAAGGTGTTTAATACCTTCATAAGCACTTTCTTGATCATTCCTGTCAAAACCTGCCAAAATCGGCCAGCATTTTCCAAAGATACTAGTAAGGTTGAGACAGACAAACAAGAGAGGCGGGATAATCACATACACTTCAACTCTTTAGGGAACAATTTTGAAGAAAAAGACAAAGAAAGAAAAAGAAAAAAAAAGATCTCTACTCTCTCAACGAGAAGTGTTTCAAAATTAAGGGAATTCTCTTGCTCTCACCAAAATTAAAGACAAAAAGGTTTTCTGTGCTGCAGTGGAACAAAATAGGATCCTAACAAGTACACTGCTTCACTTACTACACTCTACTTTCTCTGAAAGAAAACCATCCTATTTTAGCACGGCATGTCCTGCAATAACAGCAGGGGCAGGTTTCTCTTGCGTGAGGACGTGAGGAGCCCTCAAGAAAACAGGGCAGTTGGGCCAGGCAAATTTTTTTTTATTCTCTTCACCATTCTCCCCTCATGCAGAGGGCCAAGTTCCCGTGTGCCCTCCTGGAGCCAGCCTTGTCCCTCTGGCACTAAGAAAGGCTCAGCCTGGAAAGAAGGCCAGGGACAAGCCTTTCAAAAGAACCCCTTACATAAAGGGAAGAACCAGAAGGAGCAGAATCTTTCCCATCCTTTCTCTTATTCAGTCTCCTTCTTCCCAGCACAAACACCCTAAAACAAGAAAGTAACCTCACCTTGCCCAACCTTGTCAGCACAAGTCTTTACTCTGTCATGGAGAAGCACTGATGTCAGCAACAGTAGGTATTGTACAAAAAGTCTACTGTGTGCAAATGACCCAGGGCTTGGCAGTCCCCTTTTATGTCCACTTCTGCTGTCAGTTCACCCACAGGCCTTCTAGGGAAAGAACATAGTCCAAATCTGACCTGATTCCTTTGTGCTATCTTTTGTCCTTTCTTCCAGCGGAGAATGGGCTTGAGAGCAGGTAGTTCCTTGCCCTCTTTTCCTCTTTCTATCACGTGTTCCCCAAGGCTGTATGCAGCTTCAAATACAATTGGAGATATGACATCTTTGACTCTTTTCTGTAAAAGAAAACAAACAGCTATTTCACCTATGCATATAGGAAAGCAGATTTTTATATGCAACAATTATATATAAAATTAAAGTAGATTTTTATATTCAACACTGCTGGCAGGAAGCTGGCTTCTCTACTTCCTTTATTCTTCTCTGTGCCAAATGGGAATAAGCACATTATACCAAAACAAGTTAGAAGATTAAAAAAAAAAGTCAAGAAAAAACCTAGTTATTCTTTTGGGACCTACTCTTGGTTCCACAGAAGCAGGGGCATATTTGGTACACCTATAAATCAAGTGTTTTTCAATAAAACCAAGATGTTTTCTTAAAACATAAAATAAATTAGGAAGTCTTTCCACTAGAAGCAAAGAGCAAATCATCTTCATCTCTGGGGTTTCTAAATCCTAGACTTCGACCAAGGTGACCTACAGTGTGCTGCACTCATTAAAAGAAAAAAAAATGCTCCACCTTGCCTTGTTGCTTTGCAATATCAATGAAATGAATGGATGGGTAAAGATACCAATGTGGCTATAAAACAAGATTACAGACATGCAGGGGCAAGAAAAGCCATCTTCCAGCACAGTTCTGAAAGCAAAACTCACAGGTCCCCCCACCCTCAGCACAGTTAACACTTTGAGTATGTAAAGAAAATAAGTTTTTCAGTTTCTTTATTTGCTATATTCTAGGCTTCATACCAGATGTATTAAATGGTGCCACATTATTGGTCTGAAGGGACGAAAGGATTGCCTTTTCTTGTTGTTGGAGACCAAGCCACAAAACTCATACCATTTGTCAGAACATGTGATGCCTAAATCCAGTTTGCTGTATGAGGATAAAATGCTCATTGTGCTCTGTTCAGACCTGACTTCGAAAATCCAATTTACTAGAAAACAGAAGTGGCAAATGCTCTACCTTTTAATAGGCAAAGATTCCTCTTAAATTTTACTTACTTAAAAACTTAGCATGAATTCAGCTCAGATGAAATTGAGGCAATAAATACCATAAGTAAGCACAACAAATCTTCAAATGGACCAACTCTCAACTTCGCCTTGCATCAGTTAGCAGGCTTCTCTGAACACAGCCTGCCAACCACAACAAGTAATTGAGATGCAATGCAACTTAAATTGCATCTTCCAGATGTGGGAAACCTGGGCACTAACTGGCTTTCTGACCACCTTGTCTGATCTGTTTCAAGGCAACCGTTTGCTCTCTCTAATACGTTGACTGGCCACAGGTCTCTGAAGTCAGACAAAGATTATTGGCTAATCAAATGCCCAAATCATCGGTTAGCCGGGTAAATAATAGCAAAGACCAGGTTGGATGACATTTTGCCCCCTGCATCTTGAAGCCTCCAGCCAGCGCGTGAATTCCCTCCCCCGTTACCGATGTCTGCCACAGCCCCGTGCCCAGCAGCAGCCCAGAGCACCCGAAATTTTAGACTGTGCATTGCTTAGAGCAGTTTGTGTGTTCTTGGTAATGGACACCAATTGACAGCGGACATAGTGGCAGAAGTGATGGCAGCTCTATGACCTCTTCCCCATCCCATAAAAAGGACCATGCACGCTCTGGGGCACTGCTAATCCCCTCAGCAGAAGAGACGCTGACGCCTTCAGCCCCCTCCATAGTCCCACCCTCGAGGTAGGAGTTGTACCATACTGAGATTACCAAATAACAATACTACAACTCACAGAAGCTACTAGCTTTGCTCTCACAGAACATCACGTGTATTAACTTAAGCATACAAGACTACATATACAGAGAAACAAGACTATAGAAGAGCATGCCATGCAGCAACAGTCAAACACAATAAATCATCAGGCAAATCGCCACCTAATCCAACTGTATGCAACCACTGTGTAAACATGGAACTATTAAAAATGTAGGGAGTGGGTTAAATCAAAATCCACCTATAGTTTTTCTAGCTCTGCTATTGCAGTATGGCAAGAATAAGTGCTTAATGACTTCTAAGTGTTTTAATATGATCTTGCAGGGTTTGGTCCCATGCCCTTTGAAGTCAAAAGACAAGTTTCCCATTGACTTCAATGAATCTTGGAGCGTGCCCATATTGTTCACTGGTGTCTCTTTCTGCTTCATTTTAGTGGTAAAATTGTGACTTCCAGCAGCTAGATTAATTACATGTGTGGATATTCCCTCACCACAGCCCTGGGGAAATATATTTCACATGCTCACTTGTCTTTAATTAAGGATGAAAGTATGAATGCTACCCAGTTATTAATTTTGCCACATGTTCAGTCCCTTCTGCTCACAATCCCACAAACACGAAGGCAGCAGTCTGTGGGATTTGTCCTCAGTAAGACAGTTCTGCCTCGCAGGTACACCACAGACTGTCTGGGATGTGAGCACGTAAAGAGAATAATGAGTATTTGCCCAAACACAATCTGGAAAAGTACTATTTTAGGTTGGAAATACACCCAGTTTCTTTCTCTTTCAGTCTACCTAAACGTACCACTTCCAGTCATTGAATCATATACTGATGACACAGCCCACAGATTGCTTTTAAGTATTCCTGATTTCTAAAAGGAAGTCAAAAGATGCAATGACAATCAGGTTTGAGATAGACTGAAAAAATCCTTCGAGTCAAGGAAACTATGTGTTGCTTTTCATATCCATTACATGGCCCTAATGGAGTGGATTTGCCAAGGGAAAATTTCCACAAACAGCTTTTATATGTATTCAGTGTTTTTCACCATGACACTGCTATGCTGAGGAAGTGTCGAAAGTTAAAGACACTTCTGCATCATGAGGAAGCATCCTTGGCAAATCATAGCACACAGACAGCACAGCTTCATTAATGGAAAAAATGTCTGGAGGACATTAAAACAAGTGTAATATCCAAGGAGTTAACATTATCAACAGAAACAACCACGTAACAAGGGTTCAGTGAGTAACAGCAATAAATATCCAGTCTGTACAGACTGGATGTCACTAGACTGCTGCAAGTTTTCACTGTGCCTGAATTAGATTGGGGACCTGAAGCTGGGTTTCCCACAAGCCATGAGCTATCCCATGTAGCTTTCTTGTTCTTACAAGCAGTTTCTCTAGGGTGGTGGGCTTTTTTCTTTCTCTCTCTTTCAGACCAGATTTCATTCTGGACATAACAAACTTTTGCAACAAGGCTTTTGCAGAAATCAGTAGACTTCAGTCCCAGTAAATTACCCTTCTGCCAGTATCCCTTCATGCAATGGAAACAGCCCTAGTCGGCTGTATCCTTTCATCGGGATCTTTTATCTTTTCCTGTGAGGCACGTTGTGTGACATGACTCTGAGTTGAAGAAAAAGCTGGTTTTGTATGAACAAGCTGGGGTTTTATCAAGGGTATTACAGGATGATCCCTCACTACTATCTAGCAAAGGCAAAGAACTCCATGTCCAAAAAAGAGCACACTTTTAAGAACATCTAAGAAAGCAATAAGGCACTTAGAGATGTTTCAAAAGACACCATGGTCCTGAAAGCTCACCCTAACAAAGAGCAGGCTTGCCATGTCCTCCCCCAAAACAATCACCTCAAAGAAATATGCATTTTTTAAATGCTGTGGTAGAAGCTGGGCATAGCCACATATTTCTTCCTTTTTGTTTTCTGGCATAGCAGGGGAGAAGAAACCAAGCAAGCAAAGCCTCTGCCAGATTTATGACTGCATTTCTATTTGGCTTTAGTACCAAAAAGTCCTAGAAATCTGAAAAGTAATCACAGAGCGATGATCAAATGTCGGAGTTGTGATTCTGAACATCATTTCCAATTCCCTCTCGAAGATGGAGTTTATTGTAAGAAATCATTTTCCGCGGTTCTCATAGGCACAGCCTAAGGCACACCATGACAACACAAACACAGGCACAGATTCGAACATCCTAAAGGCACACTGAGTTGGCAGGCAGCTGCTGCCTTCTCCAACCTTAACTTTGTGCTACCAAGAGCCCCCACACATCAGGAACTTGGGCAAATTTGGATGGAACAAGAAAGGGTTTTAGTCAAGGGATTGGATTTACTCTGTTCATGGTGTGAGTGGTTGCCAGAGAGGACTGGATATCATTTCAGCTTTCTTTCAGCTCAGTGCCACGGTACAGTCAGGGGACTGTACATAAGGCAAATAAATCATCACATATAATCCACTTTCTTCTACAAGGTGAAAGTCTCCAGCAGGTGCTCTGGAGAGTGCCAAATTCCATTTTTAATTACGGCCAATGGGCTGAAAAATAAATTGAGATGTAAATAATCCCCACAATGTACTGCAACAGTCCTGCAGGATAAAGGATGAAATGTGGTCCTTTAAAGCAATGACTATGAAGTCATTTTCAACAGCTTCAAGTGAGGAAACACAAGTAACCCTCAGGGTGACTTCTATGGCTGCCCTTTGCTTTCATCCTTGTTCATGTCCTTCTGGAGTTTCTCTCCTCCTTCTCTGTGGGAAAGTTCTCTGATATGTTGGGCCTTTTTTCTACTCCCTCTGACTTGATCCTGAGGACATCAACCCATGCATAGATTCCAGAACTTTTAGTGGATTCAGCACAGCTTTTCAGTACTTCTGAGAATCAAGCTCTGTTTAGTTTGATGACTAAGAAAGAATTCAAGAACCTAGCTTTTAAAACACTTGACTTGAAACTTTTAGTCTAAACGTATTTATTTCAAGTTTTAAACAGGCACTAATAATAGACTATATGACTTTTTAAAGCCTTAAAACACAAAATAAATTTGACAATCCTGATTTAATAGATAACATATTAATGCTCCAAAATGTATAAAAGCCATCGTGCTAATGCTAATCCAGCATAACACTTTAATCAGCTCTCAGGTCACTACCACATAAATCCTCAACTCAGTGCAAAGATATAAATAGTTCCCTGTTCAGTAATATAAAAAATGACTCAAATGTCCACCAGCCTTCAGAGCCAAAGGCCACTACTTCCACAATTTATCAAATGAAATATCAGCTGTAGGTCTTAATAAACATACATTATAGCTTATGAATCAATAAGATGACAGCACTTGACTTCAAAATCAGTTACCTTCTCCTATTATCTCAGCCTCCCTCGCTAAACTGTGAGTCATTCAGGACGCAAGGTTTAAGTGCCATGCAATTCAATGAAAACATCAATTAGACAAATTGGCTTTAAACTGGAAAACAGATTTCCATTCATTTCAGATGAATTACTGTATACATATCATTCTTGTACCTGAAAATGAGTAAGGAGCAACTTAACTTCCTTGCCCTGTTCCTTGCAACACTTACTGAGTCCAAGTTTAAATCCCCTGGTGTCAATTCCCAGTGCAAGTTAATACTTTCAACCCTCTACTAATCCTGTGCAAAAGAAAACCACCTCTGTCCTCATGAGAGCTTTCCTCTGTCCTGCATTTACTTTGATAAAGATATTCTGGAATTTGTAGTAATTTATTTCAGGTTGGCACAATTTTAGCGTTGGTATCTCCCTCCTGCAAAGGCAGACAAAACATGGTCATGCCAAAATTGTCTAGAAAAGATCTAGTTTCCATTCCACACACAAGCTGTTTTTTTAAAATATATATATATATATATTTTTTTTTTTTTTAAGATGTTACTGTAGTTAAAGGGGGGAAAAAACCCAACTGCAAACTCTTTTCCAGAGAAGAGGCAGAACTAGAAGTTTACTTGGTTGGTAAAAGCTCATCTACAACATTATTGGTGATTTTTTTTGGTCAAATTAATAGCATATGAATGCAATCAGAGGCCTGATGTTTCAATAATACATGGTTCTGTTTTCTTTTAAGATCTTGTGACAGCTACAATTCAACAAGTAAGCGAATACTCTTTGTTGCTAAACTTCAAACATTACAAAGCTTCTGAAGAATCCCGAAGTTTAGAGCAGGGAAAAAAAAAAGAGCAAAGGATTTGCAGGGTGTCACACCCTTGAGTGTTCTTTAGGGTTAGAGTTTGAAAGAATGGGAGTGCTTCTTTTGTCCTATTCCTAAACTCATTACTCCAGCACACAACTGTTTCTATCAGGTCAGCAACCCCTCTTGGCAAACACCGATAACTGTAAAGATGTTGTGGGAGAAAAAAAGCAAATCCTGGGGGAATCTGGTGTTAAATAAACACCAGGCGCCCATGAGCCTGCGCACATTAAGAGGACACCCTGAGACAGCGAGGGAAGAGCTGCGAGTCCAAACCCCAGCTGGGTAGAGTCACACTCTGAGTTTAAATAAGTGCTCAGCATCCCTGTGTATCTGGCTTCCTGCTATCAGCTGGGGAGTGATAAAGGTATTACTGATGTCAGCATGGGAGAGATTGCGATCAATAGCATAAATATTCCATGTCAAAGGTTACAAAGGCTTAGCAATAATATATCACTGATCCTTTCATGGCATTCAGTAAAAAAAGTCACTACATGCCACCCAAATATGATATTATGTATTAGTGAGCTCAGACCTTGATCTTTCAGCTCAGTACTAAACCGCATTATGACAATATTGTTTCACATCCTATCTATACATTTGAATGTTGAGTCTTTTATTGGACCAAATGTTTTCAGTTAGTTTTTATCACACATTCGCCTTCTGTCTTTTATAGTTCACTTTCAGTCTTTCATGGGGTTTTTTTAGATGAAAAGTAAGGAAAATTCCTCAACTGTCTGAAATCATGTTACTCCCCTCTGAAGAAAACATCCCTGCCGGGCTCGGATGCCCAGCTTTTTCCTGGTAGCAGGCCAGACACAACCAATCTCCGTAACATATGACTGGATACCTGCAATACCAACAGTACAGAAATACAAACAATTAGAAAGTCCGGGAGCTGATGGGTATTTTTGAAATGAACACCTGAACTTAGGTGACAAAGAGAACTCACAAAGGAAGAACAGGGGTAGTAATTCAAACATTTATTTATTTTACTCTCTTTCTGAAAATATGATCTATTTCAGCAGGGAATTATACACAGAATAGAGACAATAATTAAATCCAGACTCTTCCTGCACATATGTAATCCTATCATATACTTTTCCACTGGAGTTACCACATTTCATATTCTGCTGATACAAGATTTTATCAAAACCAAGCTTTAAAGAGATTTCCTTTAATAGTGTCTTAAAATGCATTGGGTCCAGAATACGAGTTAATTCAAAGACCTGTTGGCCTTTATACAGCACTCCCCTCCAACGCTGGTGCAGAAGCTGAACACAGGGCTCTCTGTGTATGAAGCTGTTCGAGAAGAAGGAGTTTAAGACCCTTGGCTCCTGAGTCATCGTATATGCTAACAGGTCTGCTAAAAGTTTGACATGTCCATGGACCTGGGGGAGGGGTGTTTGGTCAAAACATCACGGTTAGCTTTAGGGTTCATATACTGTATTTGCTTGCTCATTCTCTTGTTTTCTTCCTGTGTATGTACATCTAGCTAGGGATAAAAACAGCTGTGTGTATGTGTCATTCAACAAACTTCCAGTTCAAAATCTCACACACAAGCTGTCCTTAGAGCCACTGACCCTCCCAGCTCCTTCCCAAAACCACAGCCTGTCACAGGGGTGGTCAGGAGGCCTTCTTGCTGGTCCTGTACCCCTTTTGCTGTGTGTGGCAGCTCAGACTGGAAGCACAGTGCAGCCTTGCAGCTGACGGTAGCTGGTCGGGGGATCCTCCAAGGCACTGTGTCCCTTGGTCTTTGCATGAGCTCAGCCTGCTTCTACACAGCTGTGAGTAACCCCCTGAGCTGCTCTATAAGAGAAAGCAGCCATCTCTCCCTCATTCCCTTGCTCTCCAGACAGATTTTCCTCCTCCTTTTGTAAAAAAATGGCAGAAGCACCTTTCCGAGCGCATCCTAAGAGGCAACGGTGAAGTAATCAAAAGGCTTCTCCCAAAATCTCTGTAGAGGACACAGAAGCCACAGGGAGGGCTAAGACATAGGACACGTTCCTCACCTCAGCATTTCCCACTGACCATCCCACAGTGGCTGACTAAATTCCTGCTCCCATTTGGAGGTGCCTGTCACTTCTCAAGGGGAGTAAGCATCTAACACAGGTTTATGTGAATTGAGACAGGATCCACACCCCTTCTTGGATCTGGGTCCTAGGGTACATTTTATCTCACACTGTCATAAAGTATGTCTATCTCATATCTAGCAGGTCACCTTACTATCAGTAGGTCAAACATCTATGGGCTGAATGAGATTATCCTGCTGCATTCCCTAGATTTGCAGTGGATTTGTTTGAGAAAAGCATCGGTTTATACCGACTGGCAGATGTCCAGACGTCCCCTCAGTTCTAACCCTGGTATCTCAAATGGTCAAGGTGCCTGAATATCTGCTAGAAGAGACAGGACAGAAGACAGAAAGCCTGGATGGCTATGAAACATCACAATAGCAGTGGAAAAAATATTTTGATGGATACTTCATTTTAAGGTGCCTAGAATTGAAGGCCTGACAATACATTGTTATGATCCTTTCAACGCTGTTGTGACAAAAAGCATTTCATCAATACAGCTTTATAGGAAACACATGTATGGAACAAAGAAATGTTCTACTTAAGCCCAGTATCCTACAAAAAACAGCTAAAGGGAAAAAATAGGAGCACTGTGTCAGGACTGAAAGCAAGCAGAATCATCCTCAGTAGAAGAGGATAGATAGAGATGAAAGAAGGTTATCATTGACATTTTTACTGACAGTATTTTAATTCAATTGATCAGAGCTGATAGAAGCGGTCCTTGGAAGCCTTGCAAAGCAAGCCATGCACTGCTCAGCCTGCCCGCCTGCATGCATGCATCTGAGAGAAAGGCTGAGTGTGTGAAGAATGGTGTTCATTTACTTTCACTGACATACTATTGAGATAAGAACAGTTTACTTAAGAAATCTGGAGGTATTTACACACAAAAATATAAATCCTTCCTTCAGTCATGGGAGAATGGATAGCTCCACAATGTGGGCCTGGGATGAGTGTTGCAATAATGTGACCCAAGCCTATTCTTCCACTGTTAAATAGAGGAGGTAGTATTTATTAGCCTAATTCTCTTGACAGCAGGATTTAAAATCAATAGGGGTAAAAGGAAAAAGTGTTATGATTGTCTACTTTGCCACATGAATTTAAAAATGTGAACGGAGCTCCTCTGTGACATCTACTTCTGTTTAATATCAATTCACGTTTCACATGCTAGGTACCTCCTAGAAACCTTCTGAAACCAGGACCCTCTTTACTCCCCTGCGCTATGGCTTCTATATGCACGTGAGCTGCGATATCTGAAGAGGGTGAGGGAAGCATATTGTTCTGGCAACAATGAAATCTCTAAGGATGACAAATTGCCATTCACTATTCTGTAACAACCTAATTAATAGGAATGAATATTATTAACCAATTAATGTTGAGGAGAAGAGCTGAAGGAAACTTATCCATTATATAGCACAAGCATTACGGATGACTCCAAGGACATGTCATTAGCCTCTAGGTCTCCCATCCTGCACATACCTACATATAAGCACGGCGATGACCACGCTGCCTCCGCGTCATCTCCCTCCCCACCACCTTCCTCCTCCCATTCTCCTCTGAGCATTCAGACACCACTTCACTAACACCCTTGTCTCTTCAGGCTCCCAGCATCTGCTCACAACCAACACAAAACCAAAAGGAAGAAGAGGAAGGAATCAGGACATATTTCAGGAACCTCACAGTCATTTTAGACATTTACATCTGAAATCATGACTGAATGGAAAGCTCGCCATTCATTTCACCAAGGATAAGGCTTTTCCCCTTGTTTCACTGATCATTCACAAAGAGGCAGAGCCTCCCACTCAGCAACAACATCAGCGGATACGGCTGCCCAGCTCTCAGACATGGCTGGGCTGGAGGATATTGTACAATGACAAAGGGCAATTGTTTAAACCCACGGACGGGAGCAGGATGAATGTGTGTTTCTCAGGGGAACCAAGGAAAAACAAAACTTCCCCTTCAAGTTCCACTGGCTTTAAAAACAAACACGGCAAATGTTTCTGCAAATAAGTGTAAACCATACAGTTCCCCAGATTAAAGCTGAGAGCCCTACTCTGAAGCTGGAGGTGCGTTCACAGGGGATAGAAAAAATGGCCCTTTACAACGGCAATACTGCATTTACCATAATAAGCTTTTAACCGAATATGATTAAGTGCAGGTATTGCTACTTCACACATCTGCAGCCTGCATGTGATTACTTTTGATTATTTTATACATTATCCAATGGGACAAGAGTGCTTATCCTAACAGCAGCACTTCCTCAAAGCCCCGTCTCTCACTTCCACAACATGTAACACTTTGGTGGCAACAGAAATTTATGGCCTACGCAGAAGACTACTCTAGACGATATGCAATGACTCTAAGTGGATAACTGGAATATGCTGCGGTTTGGGACAAGGGAAGAGATGCCAGCAAAGCTGGCAAAGGGCAGAGTTAGCCCCTATCCAGCTGCAGGCCCTAGCAGCTAAATACACACAAATCCTTGGGGAGAGGTCTAAAAGAGATAATAACCAATGGGAGTAATAAGGGAGAAAGTATTGGGGGAGGGCAGGGGCAGTTGGGGATTGGCTTTTTTAAAAATTCTGGGTTTAGGAAGACATAATATAACAAAAATTCATAAAAACACAAGTTTATATGCACTAGATATTGCCTTGTATTGTAGAGCTGTAAAATAATCTTCATCTGTCCAGATTATTCTTTTGAATGGAAGCATCTTCCTCTTACCTAATGGAGGCAAAGCCAACCAGACTCACCCCGAGAGCTGATTTTTTTTGTGTGTGTGTGTTCAGCACATCAGACTGAGATACAAAACTACAAAAATGCCAGAATGGAGAGAGGCTGAAATGTTGTCTTTATCAGTCAACAAAAACCATTTCCAATTCCAAAGACAGCAACTTTGTCTGACTTCCCGACCACTTCATCTGTGAACAGCTCCCAGTATACCTAAAAGCATATACAGGTAATAGCTGCCAGCACCCAAGGAGCAGAAATAGCTTGTGCTGTATTTCAGCAACATTCAAACTGTTGGAGGCTCGGTGGCTCGGTGGTTTCACCTGCTAATTCTACTTTTTTCACAGAAGAAAGTAACTTCACATTAATCTCAACGAGACATGACAGCACACTGCACTGTGTGACATTCTCAGGAAACTCATCTCTTCTGGTCTTCCTCTTTTTGGCTAGCTGCTCTCCTGGGGTGTCCCAGAAATAACCACTGCTTTCCTCCCTGTCATCATCATTTGCGTGGTACCCTGACCACACTGTACACTTTTTGTAAAGGCTTGTGATACAAAATTACCTCCTCCACAAATGGCAATCCATTAAAAACCAAGAGCCAATACTGTGGAGAAAGGCATCTTTCCAGGGCTCAGGCATAAGCCAACTGGAACCAGTTATGTGGTGGGGGCCAATAACACCTCTGACACTGACCGTGGCAGACCTCTGCCAGGAGGTAGCTTTCAACATCACCAGCCAAAGAGGTACCGCTTCAACCCTCATTTCCAGCTGCAAAGGGAACGAGAGCTCTTCACTGCCCTGCAGTTTGGGAGTATGTAGCACAGCATCACTGCCCTTGGGCAGCTCACCTTTCAAAGGCTGCACGCTCAGCAGCACCAGGCTTGGAAGTGGCTTTGTTACAGCACACAGCACCAACAGCAATAAATGTGCTTGCCCTAGGTATGAAACTAGGTCAAAACTGAGGTTGTTTCATTTTAAGGGGTGAAGCTTTTCTTTAATTTTCTTACTGCATGAACTTTTGGAACATATTTTTCCATGGTCTGTTCATTTCCAAATTGGCTGGGATGCAGTGCTGAAGTAAGAGCAGATCAGAGAACAGTAAGCATGTCGGAGGAAAAACATCAGACAGTGCAAGGAGCAACTGTGGAGGCCAGGGAGTACTTGGAGAGAGCTGCAAGTGCATCAGAAGCATGGCACTCAGAGCTTGGGAAAGACAAAGCGAAGGGGAGATGGAGAAGAAAAGGAAACCAAAGCCACAGGCCAGGATGGCAAAGGTCCGACCCTAAAACCAGCACATACCAAATACTGAAAATCACCACCAGCCACCTCTAAATGCTTAGTGATAGCTAAAGAAAACAGAAGAAAAACAGCTGTGGAGGAACCTTCAGTGGTCAGATTCAAGACACAAAGAGAGTCACAAAACAGTCACAGGTGAGAAGCATGCATCAGACTCCCAGCACAGCCTGCTCAAGCACCAACTCATGTTGCATGGCTTTGCCTAGACTTGGACATTTACTGGCAGCATGTTATATTCACAGAACTATGCTGAGAATGTATTAAATACACACCCACTGCACTGGCAAAATGTAATATTTTTACCTTTATCTTAATTTCTGTATTACTTGTTCAGTAATTGTATCTTCAAACCCAGACACAAACCACATCTTGCTCTTTTTTATCCCACTGGCTGTGGGATTTTGTCCTATCTCTCTGCTGTGGTAGTGTTTCAAGAATCCAGTACAGAGAAACTGATATTGCTTTGTTATAATTTGTCCCTGTTTTATCAACAGGAAACTCTTATAAACACTGGGATACTAATGATGCTCCTTGAAATTCTCCTTTTTGTAAAAATAAATGATCTTAAGAGGCAGTAATAGACTGTATCATTTAGTCTGCCTGCTCGTATACCCCAGACATTACATTTCATTTGTTAACCTTCCACTACATTAAATCATTTGTTTAGTTACAGCATATTTTCCAGAAATGCATGTAGTTAGGTCCTATAGTAATCCCTCTTGAACTTAACAAGTCCTGGGTCTGGTTTTTAAATGCATGTGGCATCACCTGTCAGTCACAGGTTTTGTCACGCTTTTCTCTGCTAGATTACAAATACTTTCTTAGGTGCCTCTTGGCCTTCATTAAAATAAACACTGAATAGTTCAGATTTCTAAGAGAGAGCTTCCCTTGGACACTTGAACAGGTTTTATAGTCGTTTACAACATCATCTAAACAGAAAGCATCTCATCAGTGAACACACAACTCTAGCCCTGGCCAAAGCAGCGATCTACACAGAAGAAGAATCACTCCAAGTTACCATTCTCTCTGTTTGTATACCCAGAGAATGCATTACTCCTTTTTGCCAACCATCATGCTGGCAAGGCATGTTAAATTGTTGGTCTGCTATGACCCTGAAATCCTTGTCAAGGCCCCCGCTTTCCAGGAGACAAGCCCCTTCCCCCTTTGTAGGTGTGACCCGCATTCTTTGTTCCTGGATGTATGACCTCACACTCAGCTGGATTAAAATAAACTTTGCTTGAGTGGCTCAGTTTAGTAGCTCATCCAAAGCACTTTATAAAAAATCCCCTATCCTCCCCTTTTAACCAAGTATTTTTGTATTACTTGCAAAAGGGAGAAGTAATTTTGTATTTATTTTCAGATCTTTAATGACTATATTAATTTTAAACTTTCTGTTGATCCCTGAGAAATGTCACTAGAAGTAACCCCACTTAATAACCCTACACTGACATCTCCTTTTTAGATCAGTCTGCTGCCCAGGTATTAACTTTTATATACACAGATTTTGTACAATCCTTTTTTTTTTTTTTTTTTTTTTTTAAATCATAGTGTCTAAAACACTAAGTAAAATTGCAAGCCCGTAAACCTCTATTACATCTTCACAGCTACCTTCACTGAGCAAACTCATTATTTCATTACTCAGGTTTTTTTTTTCTTTTTTAAATCAAACTGTATTTGTTCCTTTAATTTCTTGAGCAATGACATGACATATTTGCATTTCCATCATATTGCTTATACGGTGATGTCAATCTACAGCCCTTCAGATCAGCTTTCCTACCCTTTTTTGGTATATTGAGACTTTAAAACCCTTAATGCTTGCTGGAATTTCCCTTGCATTGCAAGAATTAGGAAAAGTTAACAATATGGAGCCAGAGAGCTCTTCAGCTGGTCTTTGGGACTTTTAAGTTTCCAGACCATTTTAATGTGTTTATTTCTAGTAAACAGTATTTGACATCATCCATATTTACAAATGCATTAAAAGCACAGCATAAACTTCATGAAATATGAGTGCATTCTCCTCCTCCTTTACAAAATGCATAAGTATTTAATGAAGCACTTTTGCCTTTGTGTATGAACAGTTTTATTACCATCATCAAATGATTGGCCAATATTATTGCCAGGATTTATTCCATTAATGCATCACAACTTTATTCTGAAGAGGCTATAATCACAGAGGAAAGACTCCCACATAAATTCTGAAGGGACAAAGTACAGCTGCTCTACCACAAGTACTGATGGCCCTGTTACTGATGCCATGGAGTATATAAAGATACATGTATGTGTCCAAACAACTACTCTCAGCTTCCTCACCATCCAGACTGATTTCAAGTGTGACAGCTTGAAATCTCTGTAACCTGAAATCATGAAAACACCCACAAATAACAGCATGAAGGCAAATTTATACCCTAGACTTACTGGTATAGTATGATTCAATAGACACAAAGCTTTTTAGTAAGAATGGAAAAAATGTCCTGTAAAAAGCTCCATGCAACACAGTAGATGTTTAAACCTAGATGGCAGAAATGATTTACGGCTACCCACAAGTGATCGGATTCCTTTTAAAAAGACTTCAGTCAGGCAAGGAAGAATAAAATGAGACATCACAAGTGACAGGATGAAAAGAAAAGGCTTACTTAGCTCTGTTTTGTTAAAAATATGGAACGATTTTTAGGTTTTCCTTTTATTTAAAGTGGGTGGAATTCTCTTTCCACAGCAACCTGTTTTTACCACTACTCATCAGTAAAGAAGAGGCTTCTCTCAGCGTATGACATTTAAAAAGGAAACAAAAAGGGAAAAATAAAGATCATGTTACGGTAGTAGGTATCAACCTCCAGCAAGTTTTTCCAAGGCCTCTGAGAGGAAAACCCTTTCCGTTATGTAGAAATAGCCTCAATTGACTTTTCCACTCCTTTAACTGCTGGTCTGCAGCACATATAATCTTGAAGGTCCACCTTTAGAACTGACCAAATTAACAACCACATCGTTTCCTTGGAAAGGGCATTTAAAAAAATAAACAAAAAGCCCAAAACAACATAAAAATATATTACAAATCCTCCTGAGGATCCGAAAGTAACAAGTGTGCACTGCCAGCAATTCCCCAGTGTGTTGTAAATGGATGAAACATTCTACTAAAACTTCAAATACTTGGGCAAGACAGATACACAGTGCTGTTAAGCCTTAATGCTTTAGGAAATAATAATTGAGATATTTGGTATTCTCTGTATACTACATAAACAACAATAATGTTATCTGCTTTGCAAAGATGAAATTATATAAAGACTGAAGGTTTGCCAGTTTACTTTTTTGGCCAATGCAAGTGGAATTTAAAATGAAAATTGGCTACCCAGGAGAGGCACGACTACCCTTGGATTCACAATAAGAGTTACGAAGGTTTGTTAATCTCCTTCCCTGGAAACCCGAAGAGAGGAAAATTGTCCTTTTCAAACAAAATCTGTGTTTCTCAATGCAAAAAGTCCAGAAATCATTTCTATTGCAAAAGAGGCAAAGAAAGAAGTGAAAATCTGTACACCTAATTGATGAAACCATTGCCTCAGAGTTGAAGTGCAGGTCAACACCACTGTCCCACTGCAGCTGTGCAGTCCTGAAACACACTTGTGACATGCCACAACCAAAACTTACACACTGTGAAAGTGGTATTTTACACATCCTTCACTCCCTTTCACCTTTAATACTTATTTTTAAAGCACTTGGTCAAAGAAAACATTTTTATACTTTCCAACTTGATGGATAGAAATTTACAAAACTCCTCAAATAATGACTCCTGCAACAAGAGTTTTCATATTGATATCTCGGATGACAATCTTCAAAGCAGTACTGTGACACTCAAACATTGAGCCGAACCACTAGTCAAAATCAGTTTTCTCTGAAAATCCCTGCCTAAATGACACCTGCCCATTTGCATTCTCTTTGGACCTCTGGGTACATGAGTGTGCAGCCTGACACATAAATCAAATTATTACCCTTCCAGCTGATCATGCATATAGCTATTATTTTGTTCTTACATGAAGGCAGATGCAGTTTGCATCCACAGTTTTCAAAATCTGCCCTTGGTCTCATCATTTCTCCGCACTGAAAAATCCTGGGTAGTATCCTGAGCTCCCACTCAGCCTCCAGCCAACAGAACAAGTTATAAAAAGTTTAACAGTTCAAAACAGGCCTCTGTTTTTCTTTCCATTTAGTAGAACTGTAATACATTCTGCTTCTCTTCACTGTGTTTTACACTGTACCGTAACGTACTAACCATTTATTACAAAAACATGACACCTGAAAGTTTCTGGAAGACCTCTACTCTATTATCAATCATATTCAAACTTCAAGCTTAGCCCCATTAGGCTTGCTTCAAAACTGCTTCTTAAACACACACACACACACACAAATCCCACATACAATTAAAATTGGCTTTCTATCAAGACAGACATAACATATGGTTTGAATGTAAGGTATTACTTAGGAATTGATTTGGGCAATCCCCCAGAGAGTAAACAGCATATTACCAAACAGACCCCCAAATGCATGATAACCTAAAAATACAGACCATCTGAAAATGATGGGATGGGAAGGGAGAACATCTTAGTTGGTGACCATACCATATGACGTCAGCTCAGATATAAAAGCTAAGTAAAGGGAGACGGAAGAGGGGGGGCATTTTGTCTTCCGGAGCAACCACTACGCGTACTGAAGCCCTGCTTCCCGAGAAGTGGCTAGACATCGCCTGCTGATGGGAAGTAGAGAATAACATCATTTGTTTTTTTTTCTTTGCTTTCGCGCGCGCAACCTTTGCTATCACTTTATTAAACTGTCCTTATCTTGACCCACGAGCCTTTTGTTATATTTTCTCCCCCCCGTCCAGCTGAGGAGGGGGAGTGATAGAGCGGCTTTGGTGGGCACCTGGCATCCAACCAGGGTCAACCCACCACAGAAGACTAGATATATTTCTGACTAATACTCCTAAAAACAAAATATCCGTTCCACGTCTGTTAGGAGCTGAGACTGAAGATGCAGTCAGGAACTCCTGTTTTCACATGTAGAGTATACGCCAAACCCCATTTCTCTGAATATGGCAGCAACATACAGCAAGAAACCATTTTCAAGCTCCTCTCCACAGCACTGCTTGCCTCCAAGCTCTTTCAGTTTATTCTTACAGTAGACTTCAGACCTTCCAGCGGTCTATGGTGCTTCCCTGCCACCACTGCTGCCGCTGCCTGCTGTGAGCCCCTTACCAGACCCTCTGACTACACTGCTCAGGTTTGTGTATAACCTAGACCTGTCACAGAGACTCATCTTTACATCCAACACTGCCACTTGAATAAAATGCAGCCACAATATCCAATAATTTTAAGAAGGCAAAATGATATTCCTACCCTCGTATACTTTTGGGGGGTAAGGATATATGTACACTCTTAAGAGCAGAGTGTGGGCTATACCAGTCCATCCCATAGTTCCTCAACCCACCTTTTGTTCATTAGCTCAGACCTTGCAAACCTCACTGGAGAGAAGTGAGTGTCAGGAGGCCTTGATGAGGTGTGCCATGGAAGGGAAAGAGGCCCGGAGACAGCTGTGGGAAAGGCAGACCAATGCCATTTTTGCTTTATAAAACTTCTGTGGCACTTCTAGCTTAATGAAAGCACTTGGCCTTTGGTCAGCCTGAAGAACACCTCCACAGCCATTTACAACAACGCTGTCAGAAGTCGTTTATATACAAAGCAGTCAGACATACACCGCATAACTTTTAAACCAAAAAAGGGAGACGCTATGCATTCTCGCTTTGGAAGTTATTCTTAAAAACTCTTGGTGCTGTTTTTAACTCTCCTTACTTTCTACCCATCTGCTTGCCGGAAAATTCATATATTCACCCTCCCCCCACCCCCTGCCTCGCCCCGCCGGAAGGAGGACATAAAGCAGTCTAAAACTAGATCACCAGTCTCTGAACTAAGTGTAAAGTATACCCTTGCTTTCCTAAAACCACCTATTTCTATTAATACAATACAAATATCTGGCTAGCCAGATAACAAACAAATACAAAGTGCAATGGAGGAAACAACTGGTTTTGGAGAGAGGACAAGTGGAGGCAGTGCATGTGGAAAAGTCCAGCATGAAAAGCAAAACCAGCTTTCTCAACAAACTTGAAGAGCAGCCTCAGAGCCCCCAGCATGGAACCCTGCTGCAGACCATCCAGGCACCGTGCAGACAAATCACACCCCTCTGATCATGGCAGCTGTATTTCCATGCTACACAACATCTGGCTGTAACATTGGTATAACTCTTACATCCAGGGCCACTCTCCTGGCTGTGCTGGCATGGCTCTTAGCGCAGCCAGGCTTTAGAGCAGGCTCAGCTGCCTTCTAATTAAAAAGTTCATTTTTATGATCTAGTTCAGAGTCCTGCATAATGGAGGGTACAACGTGCAATGGTGCAAGGGTAGAAATAGGGCTACAGCCCAGGTACCTGGTCTGCGAAACGAACACAGGTTATGCCAACTAATTCCAGCTGCATGAATAATGAATCAAATACTTTTTATCTAGCGATAGGTTTCCCGAATCTTTCACCTCACCACCACCTCGTGGGTAACTGCATGTGGGGAAAAAGCAAATACACAAATGGGATTCTGCTTCTAAGAAGCAGCACTCTTGGTAATTGCCTTGTTCTGCTTTTGTTGTAGTTATAAAGTATACCTGCTCCACCATCCTTCTCTGGTAGTACCTGAAGACTCCAACTCAGGCAAAAAAAGCTCAGATTAACGTCCTGGTAGGCCTTCCAAGCTGTAAACAATTGGAAAGAGTATGTTCACCAGGTGACGCCTGCAGGAAACCACCATCTTCACATTCAGTCTATGTGCTGTGAGCAATACAGCATGCACTGGCAGTCACAACACTGTGAAGCCACTCTGGAGGAGGACAGGTTTGTATCTCCAGATCCACCTTTTAGTCTAAGCTGGATGTGTACTTCTTCTCATTAATCTCACAGTCAATTACCAGTCTCACTGGGAGTCAGTTTAAAGACCTCGATCTCTTCAAAAACCAACTACCGGCACTTTACAATCTTAGTTGGGCAATGAGGATTTAAAACAAACACACAAACGAAAAAAATCAAGCAAATGGATGCCTTAAAAAAAACATACCAGAGGCCCCATAAAAGCTCGTGCACATCACTGTATGCCGTCTCTACTTCCCAGTCAGACCCACTGAAGTAGTGCTGGGTATTTAGCTCTCAGCTTCAGCCTCAAGTCAGGACAGTGTGCTTGGCCTTGGGGCTCGCCCCGACTTTGGGTGATGGATTTCCAAAGGGCAAGTTCCCCAGGTGTGCTGTCATGCAAAGCTGCAATGCACCCCTCAACAGGGCAGTGGGCTTCCCCACGGGAGCTCCATGTGCCAGGATAAATCCCTGTTCTGAGTACAGCCTGTTATCAGGGGTGGAAGGACAGCTTACCTGGGAATTAAGCATCGAGATGTTAACTCTTGCTTTCTTCTCAGATACTTTTCCTTTCAAAATACATATTTTATGATCTACAGTTACCTCTTCCCCACCCCTGACAGAATGGGTGCTTATTGCAGCTGCTATTCAAAGGTTGAAGGATTTTACTCCACTGTGGTATCTTCATCTCTTTCATAGATATTCCCCAAATCCCAACAGGATGGCAGCTCTCTGCTGCTTTTAGAAGAAGATACATGCTGTCTCTTCCCACCGCCCTGTCCCTGGGGCGTCCTCATTGCATGGTGTCAGCCCCTAACTACAGTTGGTCACAAAAAGGACTTTTCAGGCTGTGATTGTAAAAGTCCTTCCCTTGAGAGCACTAAAAGACCTTGTAGACCTTTATTTTATTACGATGAGCTCACTAGTAAGCACTTTCATTTTTCAACCTTTTAAAATATACTCCTTGAGAAAGCCTATTTTTGTCTTCAGCAGTTGCATCTACACATCACGTTGAATGCGAGCTGTCTGTGTAGACATTAAAAAGACCAAAAAATAAAACGGCTCAAGCATGTATTTTTCCAGTCTTGCCTAAACCCAAGGACTAGTAGAGAAAGTCCCATTTCTTCTACTTCTCACAGCCATGCCACATGGAAAATTTCATCCCCCAAAAAGCAGTCTACCGAAAAGGTATGATAGTGTGAAAAAAGGGTGCTATAGTTGAAATCCTTTTGCAGCTGTAATTATAGCAGTTGCTATGAAGCCAAGGCTGTAATTTTTGCAAGCCAAACTAAAGCAAAAGGAACAAAAGTACTGTAATTGTTTTGGAAAGCTATGAGGGAGGTTTTCTTTCCTTTCCTGCTGTTTAATCAAAGTACTGAAGGGTGGGGTCATGAAGACACATGAAAGCCATATTAATGTTCTCCGCTGGGATCCAGGCTTCTCAGTTTTTTTGCAACATAATGCAATTAGAGGATATTTGTAAATCATCTGGAACATTACCCAGATTGAATTCTCTTTCTTTCTAGTTAAATAATCGATGACCTAAAAAAAAAAAAAAAAAAGGCAAGTCCCAATCCTGCAATTGGCTCCATAATGGATTATATTCCTATGGCCACAGAGTAGCTATTAGTTTACATAAAGTACATCAGAAGAGTGTCGCAAGTTAATGGAAAAGAGAAGAAGCAGGCGCAAGAACTCCACCCAAGTCAGTCAGGCCAACGACAGCTGCAAGGGGATGTCCTCACTGAAAAATACAGGCTGAAGGATGCATACAACCAACCTGACCTCCCAGACTTCCATTATGGTCTAGAGAAACCCAGCAACTCAGCTAAAAATCAAACCTTTGGAGAGGAAAACAGGTTTTGCTTTGTTTGGCTACTGAATGTACACTGATCTGCTTTTTTTCTAAGATTTCATTGTTGATTTTCAACACAATAAATAGAGCACCAAGAAAATTCCTGGAAATAATTTGACAAGGTTCCTTCCAGTCCTTCTTAGGGTGAGGGGATATACTAGTAATCCGAAAACCTCCGCTGTAAACAATTTATCCATGTCTGTATTACCCAGTTTCAAAAAGGACATGTTTTAGCTCCCTCATTATACACTGAGAGAGATCAGATGGTATGGGATATGCTCAGCTCAAGCAGAAGCAGACAATTCAGGGAAGGGCTTGGTCTCATGTTTCTGCTTGCAGCTAAAGTGAGCAGGATCAACTATTTGCCCAGAATTCAGCACTGCTGCAAGATCAGGTAGCATTTTAAATTTGAATAGCATTCACTCAGCTTCTGAGCTCTGAGGATTCCCAGTTGTCAAAATGGTAATCATATGGAAACATTACACATGATCATACTTACTTGAAACCATGTTTTTTAAATGTACCACCTTAGTTGTTCATGTACCTTCTGCAGCTGGTTAGACGGTTTGTGGTTTGGGTTTGTTTTGGTTTGGGTTTTTTTTTCTTTTTCAAACTATAAAAACTCTATACAAAGAGAACGTGTTTTATTTTTCCTCTATTTGAGATAAATTTCTGGTTTAGCGAACAAATAAACCTTTGTAAAAGCATCCATGTATTACTTCGTACCACGGCCAAGCATCCATTTTGCAAAAGCAGCAAAGTACAAGTTATCTTTCTGTCCACATTTACAAGAGAATGAAGAGTGCTATTTTTGGTCACTTGAACTTTAAAATATTACTGCAAAGAACTGGTTGACCTCTTCCAAACCACTTAATTATCAGCCAGCTACTTAAATACAAAGCCTGTATTCCTTGCTTCCATAGCTTCTCATTTCCCTTTTTAAACCAATTTTCTTTGAGATAAAAGGTTACTGCAGATTATCGCTGTAATTAAGCAGAAGTCTGCAGACTGCTTCTCTTTCTCTTGTGATAGAAAGATAAAAGTTGTTATATTCAAGGTTCAGAAAAATCTTCTGCTAAACAGGAAGAGAAAAATTGTGAGTTCTTTTGGTGGCAAAAAAAATTCTCAAAACTCTTTGTGACTCTAAGGAAAAGTTTGAAAGGACTTACAAAATTAAAAAAAACCCAAAACCTCTATTTAGAAATAATTAATGCTGAATTGGAGGGGACAAAAGTGGAAATAAAAATTAGGAACATTACACAACCATTTCCCATAGAAATTACTACACCAAAGAGAAAAATACTTTGAGCATAAGGTGATGAAAAAAACCCACCAAGTTGAAGGACCACAAAACAACCCTTTTGTTCTAGACTGTCTCTTCCCACGTAAGCGTACAAACAGAAAAAATATGCTTTCTAATGTTGTAGCATGAAATGTCCAAAGCTTGAAAAAGTGAATTTTTCTGATCTTCAAACTTCTGGGTATTTATGTAACTTTATAAAAAGCCTATCTTTTCCACTTCTACATAGTGTCTGTTCTCAAGGCCACGTCAATGTCTGCATATAACTTGTTCTTTCCTGGAAACCCCAGTCACTCTATTCCCTGTACCTTTTAGGCATAATGTCTCAACTTTGCTACACTACAATTTTCCTCTCCCCTTGCAAACAACATTCACCGCACAGAGTATAACTTGACTCAGCTTCCATTTCTGATAAACATAGAAAAAATTCTAACCCAAAGTTAAATGTTACGATGGATAAACATTTTTAAAGTGCATTTCAGGAGTTGTAGAAATTCACAGCAGAATTTCATATGGAAAAGCATTAGTGCTTATTGGCAGTAAAACTGACCGCTTACTTGCAGTTGTTCAGAGTTTACATAGCTTTACTAGACTGTGAAATTCCTCCTTCCAGGGGTCTGAAAGATGACAAAATGCTTATTTCGATTACAGCAACTTGTTCAATCAAACCAAGCCCATTTTTACCCAAACTAAGTCTCTATAGAAAAAAAGCTTTCTTTACAAAAAGTAGTACTAGAGATTCTTTACATCTCTTCCTCATGCAAATCCATTTACACAGAATCATCCCACTATTACCAGAAATTTCCTGCTATTTTAAGCCATACAAATGTCTGCCTCACACATTTGACTATTCTTGTCCCCAAAGCAAAAACTGCCATGCAATGCATCTTACACAGCAGAGTAAGAAAAACCACATTTTCTTGTTTGTGCCAAACTGACCACTGTGGGACACCAATTTGATTTTGTTTGTATGCCACCATTCTTGCCACCAAAGCTTGTGTTTAAATCACAATGTTATCCCACCAAAAAGTCGCCCAACCACCCAATGCTGATTGATCCAAATGACATAAAGACAGCTCCCAAAGTCATCAGATGGACAGGACACACAAAGGGCTTGGGTTTGGGACAGTTTCTCCAATTTATGTTTTTTTAATTCTCCAAGCACATTCCTGGGCACAGTCTTGGCTGCTGCCAGCTTCTAGAAGGGATGCACAAATCTTGATTTATTGACTGAAAGAATCATATATTATCTCAATAAACCCATCCCATCAAAGAAGGACACACTGCACTGCAGGGACACACTTGTATCAGCACTCTTTCCACTACTGTCCTTCCCCTCTAAAATTATCAAAAGGTCACTGCAGTCTTCCACCCTGAAAGCCTCAAAATGCACAGACCCAAAACTTCCCAGGGACTCATTTCCTGCCCAAGGATAAATGGTGGTATCTGTACTTTATTAATCCCTAATCTCCACCAAGTCTCTGGGGACTGCGCACTACCTATATGTCCCCTGAGGATTATTAAACCGGTTGGAGGTTTAAATTAACGCCAAGTGCAGCTCCACAGACAGGGGTGGCTTTCAGAAACTGTGCAGCAGAGGGGTTTCACATGCAGCACCAACACGTGGAGGGGGCCCCGTTGCCCGATGCCACTGGGGGTCTGCCGTGGACAATGGAGTGCCTCCCTTCTGGGTGCAGCTCCATGCTGGGACGAGGGCCGGGTGGAACTGCTTGTGGAAAAATGGGTTTGCTAAAACGGAAAAAAGACTTTCACGTGTGATCTGGAGTAGCTCCAGACAGCCTCCCCTGAATGGAAAAACACACCTCGGGAAAACGCTGCTGCTTTAATGACCAACCTCACCTACAGTATTATAAATAAAGAACCCAAATGCAGCCAGACACAGAAAACGAGTTCCCCTGAGAGGGGTAGAGGGTTTCCCTGCACTGGAGGAAGAGGGGACAGAGGGAAAAATCAGTGTGGGAGGCCACAGGCTTTCAAGTCCCCACATGGATGCAGGTGGGCACCCTTGCAAACCACCCCAGCTACGTTACCAGCCTTCACAGACCTGCCAAATCCAAACCAAAACCCTCCACTGATAAATGCATCTCTGTAAATTCTCTGCACCTGAGGCTGTCACACACCATGGCTGCGTGTGCCTTGGGACCACGTAGGGCAAGCTGCAGTGCCAGTGTGGCGTCAGGGTTTGGCTGCAGGGAGCACATGCCATTTCTGCTTCCCCCCCACCTCCCTTCTTCTTTAACTGCAAGGGTGCACAAACAAAATCAGTCCCCCAGGACTCCTGTAGCTGTCTGAGGTGCTGTTGGGGAATCATGGTATGGTTTGGGGGAAGTTTGACAGAGAAAAGGAGATGGCAGAGTGTCTGCTAATGCTGTTCCCAGTGTGAAACGCCCCACAGGCTGACACGGAGGCTCCTCTGGGGCTAAGTCACCAGCAGAGATAGTATAATGACTAGTTTTTAACTTGATGCCTAATTTAAAAAAAAAAAAAAATTTAAAAAATCCCTTCAGAATGAGCCTGGATCTCTGAAAGAGCTATTTTTAAGAAAAATCAATAACAGAAGAAGAGCTTTTAATCCCTTTAAAAATCCTTAATAGGCCAAATTCATCCCTGCTCTAACTCTAGAGGCTGAGCAGCCCCCCTGGGAGAAGTCAGATAAGACCACAAGCAAACACATCTGGCAACTCTCTTCCCTCCCAGCCTCATGCATGCAACCCACACCGGGAGCTGTTTGCAACACACACCAGCTCCCAAAGCCTGCCTGGGAATCATCGAAGATGGCTAATTTGGTCCAAAACCATGCCAGGAGCTATGCTACACTGTGGCACCACAGGTGACTGAACCACAGCAGCCAGTAGAGCTTCCCAGTGATGCTTAATTCAGTAGTATGGGCACAGCCATAAAAACTAAGTCCTGTGCTTAAATTCATAAATATTTATACATCAATCTCCAGCTACGCAAACCGCCTCAAGGCTGGAAACCTTGATCTGCAAGGCAGCCAATGCTGAGAAAAGGACGATACACCTTTGTAGTCACCACCTCTTTCCAGCGACACTTGCCATTTTCATTCCAAACTGGAACAAAACCAAGCTTCAAAATATCAAAGGTATCGCACATGAAGTAGTTCTCTACCAACACCTACCAAAACCTACTGACTGGAGGCAGCCTACACCAAGGAGAAATGCAGCCACAGGAAGCTTTCAAGTCTGGGCAAAATATTTCACTGTGTTCTATCCTTGTCTGGTTTTGCTTTCAAACCTAGACTCCAATTTCTTCAGCAGTCTAGTAAAGAACAAGAAAACTGAGAAGAAAGGTCAAAAATTACTTCCTTCAAGAGATCTGTACAGTTCTGGAGGTTACATAGCCTCTTTGTCATGTCTAAATGGCTCAGGCAAATGCCAAACAGAAAACTCCTGCAACAAAGAAATTCCACTACATCCAACTAACAAACATTTCAAGTAAATAAATATAACTGATTCTCATACAGATTACCTCTGATGAACCCACCACTGGGGACCTTGGTGCTCGGGTGCAGCTTGCACAAGGCGTGATGAGGCCAAGGTCCCCCCAGTCACCACCTCATCTGGCCCTGTTGCTCCTGTTGGACCTTACCTGAAACGAAGCCAAACCTACATAGTTTTAATCCCAGGATTTTGACATTTATTTCCTTGGTGGTTTTGAGCAAATTATTTTGTCTTGCTACCTCACTTTCCCATCTGTAAAACAGAGATAATGCTATTCACCTATCTTAAAGGAACTTGCTTGAGACTCATTAATTAATGTCTGCAAGGCACCCTGAAGGAAAACACCTTACAAATACAAAGCAAAACATTTCTCAATCTAAATTCCTATGGCCATCCTGTTTATTAGCAAGAGGAAAACATCTGAGCTAGAAACAAGGCACAAGGCTATTGTTTCCCATGAGGCTCACAGAAATACTAAATTGTCTCCAGGGTAATCACACGTCATTTAACTCGTATCACAAAAAAAAAGATCAAACTGCACTAATAGAAACATGGCATTTGAGTGAATAACATGCAACCCCACTGTATATTCAGCACCGCATGCTTCAGAGGCAACATCTGACCAGTAGAAAAATGGTCTTGGCTCTTGGACATCGGTCCCCTGTGTACTAATGGCACCACCACCAGTGCAGCTGACTTACTGAAACCCAGGTGCAGGCTGTTTCAGGAGGTGGGAAATAGGATATGGGTTCCCCCCATCCCCATGCAATGTGTTGTCATTTCACAGCAACCCTGCAAAAGCAGGGAGGAGGTTAATTAGGACTTACTCCTGATTTAAAGTTGTGGGGGTTCAAGGTGCAAATCTTAAATGTAGTTAGCACAGTAACTGCAGACAGGCTGTGCAATGATGACACAGAGCAGCAGGGCACTGAAGGAGACCTTGCACTTCCAGAGCCTGTGCTGTACTAGAGGATTTCATCCTGCAAGATTTCCCAGACCAAGAGTTTTCAGAAACACTGCAGCTCCCATTAAAAAGAGGCCCAGAGTCTGATGATGCTAGTTTCAGATTCAGCTGCATAATGGATGATGCAACGTTGGCACAAGATTTGAGTGCTGCTATAGAGCACAGGAAAATCACCGAGATAAAAAGCAGCTAAACTAGAATGGTTACTAAATAAGGCAGACAATTGCAAATTAGAGTTGCAATGGGACATTAGATCAGAAAGAAACATAGGACTTTCACCAGATCATCAGTACTGTTGCTAACATGAGTGGAAACAGCATTTCTACAGGATGGGTTGAGTTGGGGGGTTTTTTAATACAAAAAACCAGAAAACATTTCAGATGAAAAAGACACAGTTAGGAAAGATTACAGGTTTCATGAGAAACACATCTTTGATATTTTTGCCTTTGAGACCAGAAGCTAGTCAACAGCAAGGTTTAAGAAATACAATAGCTACCGACATCCTTTTTTTGTCCAAAAACCTGAAAGAGTCATTTTAATTGTATTAAATATTTGCAATTCTACAAGTCAACCATCTCCCATTGACTTCTCCAGTTTATTTCATCTAAACAAGAAGGAAGTTGAATGGTTAAAAGCACAGTAACAGTAGTTAGATTTGTCCCAGTGTAACCTAAAGTCACACAAAAATCAATGAGCTCCAGTATACTCTGTGAACTTTCTATAGTCAAACACAGAAATGACTGCATGTAGCAAACTCTGGTTTACATGACTGGGGACTATGGACTATTCAATTTTGTAATGTTTGACTCTTGATGCAGTGCTTTAATTTGCTAATTCACAATGTCTTGTGAGTTACAAACCCTGTGCTTGATCTGAACCTCAGGTGAGAAAGGGGCTTCATGTTGCATCTGCATCCTGCAGAGAGTTGGCATCTGACCTTAGTCTCAGGAAAAGCAGTGTACAAGCATGTAAGTTCAGTGACTGAATGCTGTGATAGAACTGCATAGTCCTTGTAGCACTGTTTAAATCAAAAAATAAAAATAAAAAGGGGAGTGTTGTGGTTTAACCCCAGCTAGCAACTAAACACCATGCAGCTGTTCACTAACTCCCCCCACCCAGTGGGATGTAAAAAGGTAAAACTCATGGGTTGAGATAAAGGCAGTTTAATAGGACAGAAAAGGAAAAAGTAATGATAATAATAATAACAGAATATACAAAGCAAGTGATGCACAATGCAATCGCTCACCACCCACCGACCGATGCCCACTCAGTTCCTTAGCAGCGGTCCCCGGCCAGCTTTCCCTCCAGTTTATATACTGGGCATGATGTCATATGGTACAGAATATGCCTTTGGCCAGTTTAGGTCAGCTATCCTGGCTGTGTCCCCTCCCAATTTCTTATGCCCCTCCAGCCTTCTTGCTGGCAGGGCATGAGAAGCTGAAAGGTCCTTGACTTAATATAAACACTACTTAGCAACAACTGAAAACATCAGTGTGTTATCAACATTCTTCTCATACTGCATCAAACCCACAACACTATACCAGCTAAAAGAAAAAAGAAAGAGAAAAGAAAATAAGTATATTAACTCCAAAATTAGAAGATGAAAACCCAATTGTTTCATTTTAGAATGCATCCAGAAGCCTGTTCCATCACCCCCTCATCTTGAGACTTGGTCTTTTAACCAAAAGTTTGACATTTTTAAATTCCTGGCACAAAGACACTACCTCCCCATTATCTCCAAATTCCGGTAAATCAAATTATTATTAGCTAGATGTTATTTGCTTTGGACTGCAAACAGCAAGTTCTATCCCAAATGTCAGAGGAAGCATAAGGGTAGCAATATAGAAGTGACTGCTCTTTTTGCTCAGTAGCCTTGCAATTTCCAAGCATCACCTTGTCTGGTAGCTGGCCAAATCAGTACTGAGCACCAAACTAATGGACCTTCATCTACAAAACATGTCGATACTTCATTTATCAAGGCAAATGGGTAAAAATGCATCATGTAAGACAGCAGGTGGAATCCCAGGACAGTAGCGAGGAGACTGGACATCTATAATGTCAGTTTAAATGCAAAACTGAAGTTAAATGGAGCACATTTTCTTGACTGCATTTACAGCATCTTTCTTTCCCAGTGGACTTACTGCATTTCATCAAAAGCAGCGGACGTTAACCAGTAGCAGCCTAAAATCAACCCAGTGTGTCCTCACATCAGACTGGGGCTTTTTTAGTAGCAAAGTCATTAAGGGAGTATATCTTCATCCTTCTTTCGTTTGTTTCCACTGAAAAGAACCAAAGCACCAAGACCACCGTAGGACTTCATCACCAAATCAAAATATATAGCAGTGAAAGCCCAGGGGCACGATCTGTTTCAATTGTAAAGTTTTCCCACTTGACAATTTTTGGAAGACTTTAAACAACCGTGTTCTTTTGTGTAAAAGAGGGGCTGAGTCATCTCGCGTAGGAGTAACTATAAATACCTAATGCCAAGACTTCTGCACAAAAACTGCAGCACTTGATATACAGTATTTTGGAGACACCAGAACACTGGAGAAAGAGTACAGCATGTCCTTTTTAGGAAGGAACATCTGTTGCAGTCACTGAAGAGCAGTTGGCGTGACCTCCCGTCCCCTAAATAATGTCAACTCACCGGTGTTACTTTTTACAAGCAGTGTCGCAAGATTTCCTCACAGTTTGAAGGGGGAAAAAGTGTTTGGAATGGAAAAAGAAGCTGCCGCCAGAGCATTTGTTCAGCCACTAAAACTTTGTTCCTTTCAATAAAACATAGTCATTACATTATCTCATAATGATGCAAATATCTGGTTCCCTTTATTCTGACATTATATTCTGCAGTTCATCTTGATACAGAAGTGAAACACACAAAGTCTATTTGCAACCCAGCTGCCACCATGCTGAATTCCCACTCTCCCATAGTATTTTCCTGAATTCAGTGCGTCTAGAGATTAGCAAATATGAAAGCAGCTATTTTTATACACACCAGCGAAAACCCACATATGTGAGTTTAATTCGATGTTAAGATTATCTTTTCCTGCCATGAGCAGGTGTAGGAGTGCAACCTAACTAGACAGGCCTGAATCAAAGCATGAGACCAAAACAGTGCCCAGCCCTGGAAGCCTCATTTGCTTTACAACTGATACTACAGATAAGTAACAAAGTCTTCAGGCTCCATCTTTTTCTTTTCTTCTGTAGACAGCTCTGCCAGTTCCTGAATATGTTTGTATCAATGAGTTCTGCTGTGTGGCTCTACTGTAGAGTTCCAACACTGGTTTTATAAAGTTAATATTTATAACTACCTCAAGCAAGGGCCTGAGCGCTTCCTACCCCCTGCAGATAAAGCAAAGAATCTACTCTGAAATCCCCTGCCAAATACTACAACCATATTTCATGCCTGCAATGTCAACGGACAGTTGGAATAGGGCTTGGGTCTTCACACACATACCCACTTTTCCCTTTCACATGCACACTGGGGATTTTTTGTAAACAAAACTTAGCTTTCTACTAGTTTAGTTTGCTAACTATTTCATTTTGGATCCATAATTAAGATCTTTAAGAACATGTTACCAGGCTTTTTTTGGTTGGTTGGTTTGGGGATTTTTTTGTTTTGGTTTGGTTTGGTTTTTCATTTGGTTGGTTTTTGGTTTGTTTCCCCCTGTCCTTTAAAAGACCATAAACAAACTTGAGTTCCTTAGCATGTTCTGCCAGGACTGTGACAAGCATCACAAGAGAAGACTAGATGAACAAATCAGTATGAAAACCTCTGAGAAGCAATGAAGTCTTAGTTACAAAGTAGGAACTCTTTCCTGTGACCAAGAGTGGTAGCCAATTACCTTCCAACACATAGAAATTAGAGGGGACACTCACAAGTATTTGCACGGATTTTTTGTTCCTCCCCATCAGGTTTATAAAGCACTCAATGCTGCAGTGCTCTGTAGCCTCCTGGGGATCAGTCGGTCCCAAGGCATGATTTCTTAAACCTTTCCTGTGACGGTGCTCTGCTTGCACAAAATACACGGGCCCTCCTAACTGCCTTTGAGGGGGTCTGACAGTGACTATGGGCCCTTTGCCTCAAGCTGGGATGTGCCAAGGAGCGCAAAGACCCTACCGTAAAAAGGGCGAAACAAGCTCTCACTATCTTGCTATGAATTCAACAGGAATACTTTTTTTCAGCCAAAACTACTAAGGGAAATCTCAAACTGCTTCCCCATCCTCCTCTCTCACGAAGTACCCCTATTTCTGACACAGGACAAGAGTAACTTTAGCAAGTCAGGTTTACACCCACTCTCAGCCTGATTCAGGGCACAGCACCAAGTTCATGATTTAACTGTCAGGTTTAAGCTTACCTTTTTGCCCAAAGATTACAACACTTGATAGGAAGTGGAATAGCATTACTGGACTGCAAAGCCCAGACCAAAACAGCACAGAGCCAGCTTTGTGATGAGGGTCCTCCCATGGCCATTGAGAAATGCAGCTTCAACTAGGAGCCCAGACTAGCTGTACAGGATCAAACCAACCAGTAGGCATGGCATATACAGGAATCAATAAAGGACAGTGAGGGGGAGACTACAAGAGCCCAGACAAGATGGAACACCACTATTCCTGCTATATACTCCCAAATTTAGACCCTTAATTTTTTACCTAAAATTTTTGTTATTAACCCTTCATGACTTTTCTTCCTTGAATTTGCCCAGTCACCTTCTGAAGTAATCACGCTCCTCTAACTACCCTTATTTCTCTATACTTCTTCTAGCTTTTTCTGAAAGCAGAGAAAGATGACAGTGCCCAGGATATGCACACACCACAGAGATATCCTGAATATAAATGAATTTTCAGCTTGGCTCTCTACTTCTCTGCTAATAAATTCTAATCAAGAATTGACTTTCTGGCTGCCACTTGCTCTGATGTTTTCAAAAAGCTAGTCATAATGTTTTCAAAATTTTTATATTGAATTGTAATAACCTGTTTAAACCCTATAATTGTGTGTATATATTTACAGCTGGCTTATACCATGTACATTGCTGCGAATTTAATCTGCCATTTTATTGCCCATTCACTAAGAAACCTTTCTGCAAACCTGGAATAAAATATTTTGGGTTTTTCTACCCTGAATACTACCATACTATTGGCAATTTTTTCCTACCCTGGATACTATTGTATGATCAGCAAACTTTGTCACCTCATCATTCATCCCTTTTCTGTACCACTTATGAAGCACGGGCCTAACACAGTTCTCCGTGACACCCCAGTAATCTTCTTCAACTACAAAAGCAGACCATTTATTCCCACTCTTCGATCAGCTCCTAATTCACAACAGTACCTTCCCTCTTGAGGGCTTCATTTCTACAAGGCTACCTAATGAAAGAGCTTGTAAAACCTTTTTAGAAATTCATTTACACCATATCCAGAATAGTATCTTCACTGACTGTTTCTAACGAACACAAAGATTTGTGAGAAATGGATAACCCCCTAAGAGAATCACACTAATTTTTCCTCATTCTATCATATGATTTATGGATATAATAATTCTATTATTTTTATACTTTCTACCAGTTTCCCTAGTATATAAGGAAGACAAACAGTGTATCAGCTTTGTGTGGCAAGGTTTTGGTAGCGGGGGGGGTTACAGGGGTGGCTTCTGTGAGAAGCTGCTGGAAGCTTCCCCTGTGTCTGATGGAGCCAATACCAGCCGGCTCTAAGACGGACCCGCCGTCGGCCAAGGCCGAGCCAATCAGCGACAGTGGTAGTGCCTCTGTGATAACATATTTAAGAAGGAAAAAAGTTGTGGGGCACACAGAAACAGCAGCCGGAGAGAGGAGTGAGAACATGTAAGAGAAACAGCCCTGCAGACACCAAGGTCAGTGAAGAAGGAGGGGGAGGAGATGCTCCAGGTGCCGGAGCAGAGATTCCCCTGCAGCCCCTGGTGAAGACCATGGTGAGGCAGGCTGTCCCCCTGCAGACCATGGAGGTCCACGGTGGAGCAGATATCCACCTGCAGTCCATGGAGGACCCCACGCCAGAGCAGGTGGGTGCCCAAAGGAGGCTTGTGACCCCGTGGGAAGCCCGCGCTGGAGCAGGCTCCTGGCAGGACCTGCAGATCTGTGGAGAGAGGAGCCCACATTGGAGCAGGTTTTCTGGCAGGACTTGTGATCCCACGGGGGACCCATGCTGGAGCAGTGTGCTCCTGAAGGACTGCACGCTGTGGAAAGGACCCATGCTGGAGCAGTCTGTGAAGAACTACAGCCCGTGGAAAGGACCCACGTTGGAGAAGTTTGTGGAGGACTGCCTACTGTGGGAGGGACCCCACGCTGGAGCAGGGGTAGAGTGTGATGAGTC
This sequence comes from Haliaeetus albicilla, assembly GCF_947461875.1. Taxonomy (NCBI): domain Eukaryota; kingdom Metazoa; phylum Chordata; class Aves; order Accipitriformes; family Accipitridae; genus Haliaeetus; species Haliaeetus albicilla. The sequence goes on along the minus strand of NC_091484.1, from coordinate 32,609,701 downwards.
CTGCCCCTGAAGAGGATGAAGCAGCAGAGATAACGCATGATGAACTGACCGTAAACCCCATTCCCTGTCCCCCTGTGCCACTGGTGGGGGTAGGTAGAGAATCTGGGAGTGAAGTTGTGCCCGGGAAAAAGGGAAGGGTGGAGGGAAGGCGTTTTGAGATTTGGTTTTATTTCTCATTACCCTACTCTGGTTGATTGGTAATAAATTGAGTTAATTTTCCCCAAGTTGAGTCTGTTTTGCCCGTGACAGTAACTGGTGAGTGATCTCTCCAGTCTTTATCTCGACCCACCAGCCCTTTGTTATATTTTCTCTCCCCTGTCCAGCTGGGGGTGGGGGGCCATGGGTGATAGAATGGCTTTAGTGGGCACCTGGCGTCCAGCCAGGATCAACCTACCACAAACAGTATTTAGTCTCCATGAAGTCTATTAAATTTGTATCACATTTGCCATTGTTCTGATACCAAAAAGCAAAGTAAGTGAATGGGAGTTGATAGTTTGCTATTTCCTATTTGAGTTCCCTCAGAACTTTTGGGTGAAAATCAGCTGGTCCTGGAAATGCAAACACAATTCCTCACTGCATCACTTTGTCACACAACCTCTTCCACTGCCACTTCAGGGGAGACAACTCACCTCGCTTGTCTCCCATAATGAAAGGATCATGTAGGAAGCCTTCAAAGCATTTTGAGAAGGAACTTAAATGGAAGGAATTAACTGAGATTTTTCTGTCGTGGCTTTGCTATCTGTGAATCCTCATTTGAGGGCCTGCTCCTCTACAGATCTTTCAGTTTCTCACCTAGGCTCCTTCTCCTCAGGCAGAGGGACACTAATACTCCTTTCATATCCAGGATGAATATCCTACTCACTGTCTTGGTTAGCAGCTGTTACCACCAGCCCACCACCTACCTCAATTTTCACTGGTTTTATAAATGCTTTTGAAGTTTAATTCTTTGTTTCTACTACTTCCCTTCTGTAAAAAAAAGCTTCTAAAATGGAAAAGAAACAACCATTTCTTTCACCAGAATGAAATATTTAACTTGAAAGTGTCTGAGGTTTGTCTTCGGGGTTTTTTTTGTGTTTGGGTTTTTTTTTTTCCTTTGGACAGTTTTGTCAAGAACACTTCTGTTCAATCCAACCTTTGTTCTCCCTTTTAGTTTTCTTTCTCCTTTACTTCCCACTTTTTCCAGTGTAGGCTTGAGCCAAAACTCATTTAGTTCACATAGCCTTTAATTAATCAATGTTCATGAGATAAGGAAATGACATACCACTGTAAGTATTGTTTTGCAAATGAATCAGAAAACCAAAGTCTTCATTAAAGCCATAGGGCACTTCCTCTCTGCCCCTGAATAGGTCCTAATGGGCTGTCCAAATCCCAGCCAGCCTCCACCTCTGCCTATTTATGTTGCTCTGGCATCCTTTCTGCTCCCAGCCATGGCTCTTCAAGCCTGCTAAATGTTAGCTGCCTCTTTTCAGAGCAGCCCCTTGTTTCAGCCCCTATGCTTTGTATATGGCTACAAAGAATCAGTCCCCTTGGGACTCAAAGCCCATACAGCATTTAGAAATGGTAGATACCATCATTGGGTAGGACACCTCTTTATTTTGGAAGGTGCAATTTCTGGGATGTGGAAGGATGCAACAGTGATGACTCCAGGCTACAAAACTACTAAGATCTCATATCTTCCTCCCCTCTGGCACTGTACTTCTTGAAATAACCTCTGGAAGATTCACCACTGCTCTTTGCTCATTCACACACCCCCCCTTCAAACTGACCACACAGAATCAAACTAGTGTTCTTCATCTGCTGTCAGGCACACTTGCCCCTGAGTTGAGGGAAAATGCCCCCCATGACTTTTGCCAGGGTAGACCTACAAAATTTCAGATGAATGCATTGCGAGTTACATGGGCCAAAGAGCCCCCACAGACACCCTCGGGATTCCACAGATGAAAATAATCAAAGCAGTCTGAATCCCTAAGATACTGGCATCCGTGTTTCTGTGTGCACCAGGAAAGGAGAACATTAATAATTTTAGCGTAATCCAAGAGGGGACCAAACACTCCCAGATGTTTGAGCATTGCCAACTGTCACTGTATTTCTTCCCTTCTAAGAATTAGATGAACATAGCCATCAGCTGTAGCTGCTCATTGCTGTCCCATATAAAAATCACATTTTCTAGAGCACTCCTCAGCTGCCTGACCCACCACACAATGCATCTGCCAGGGCTTAATGATATCATCTGAAATCACACAATCTTCCCCAGCCCAGTCACTTCCCCTGGAGTTCAAGTTTTCTCCTTATTTTTGAAAATGCTAGATACTAAATCACAAAAGGCTTCCAAAGTTGCTTCAACCTCTCTTTGGGACCCTTTCTTTCCCCTTTTATTAAATCACAGGACTGCTTTTAGATCCAGCAATAGAAAAGACTTTGTTTGGTTTGTCAAGGAACCTGTTGACCAGACACAAACACAGCCTCTATTTTTAAAACTAAAAATAAAATCGGAGAACAGCTTACATATTTTTTCATTCTTTTGACAATTGCCAAGATATTCATCCTGGGCCTCTGCAACAATAACTTGGAGAAGAAAAAAAAAAGTTAAAACAAGAGGTGGTAGAGGAAGAAGAGTTTTCAAGCCAGCTTCACTTTCATGTCACTTGCAACCTAATGAAATACTTGCTGCCTACTCGGTTAATAAGAGCACTTTCAGCTGATTATGGAAACAGGAAGCAGTGCAAAAAGCTGATTTCTTAAAAACAAACAGTGATAAAAACTAGGATTGTTTAATAACAATGTAGTCAATTTAGAACCTTTCCCTCCTCTCTCATGGTATCTGGGAACAAATACACACCTGCAAAGGAACACCACAGAACTGTTTGCCACCACCTTCTTTTTATTATACAAGACATTTATAGAAAACTGGGAGGGACAACTACAGTAAGAGGAAATGTCCTTTCAAATAGCCTTCTGGCTTTAACTCATTCATCCTGGAGCCTCACATCCCATTGACAATTACTTCTCTGGGCTATAAAACTCTTTTGTTCCTTCCTCAGGTTATAGCACAGACTCTGTCTCTCCTCCCAGCTCAGCCCCTGGCCCTTCTGATGGCAGAGCCTACCTGTTTGCAGGTTATCCTGCCTGTAATGTGCCTACAGGCACAGCTTTTCTGTATCTTTCTACTTGTCACTGTAAAATGATTTGGGTGCAGCCTTGGATGAAGACACTACTTGTGCAACCAGTTACTGAAAAATGGCTGTCAGCCATCTGAAGCACCAGCAGACATGTTAAATTCATTAAAACCCTGTTTAAGGATCTCCTATGACCCTGGTATTTCACCTATAACTTAAAATATTCACAAGGATGAGAATATGGGGTAAGAGTACTGGGTAAAACAAGGGGACTCTCTCAGTCTGTGCCCATTCCCAACCATGGCCAATGGCAAATCCTGTCAGAGATGAATAAGCAAAGGCCAAGCACGCAGTGATACCCCCCAACATGCTGTCCCAGCTTCCAGCAATATGTAAAGGCTCCCTGAGTCCAGGGCTGTATCTTTGCATTTATCTTTGAAGTATTATGCCATGGATTCATGTGATCACTTTTTGAACCCAGGTAAACTTTTGGCATCCACAAGGAACTCAATTCCAGCCAGCTACCTTCTGCCATACTCAGGAGCTCTGATTTTCCCAAAACACATCCCCCAGGTTACTGAGAGTCATTCAGAGAAAAAGCTGTGAGATACACGCCTCCCAGGCTCATCGTTTAACCAAAACCTCATCTCTGCCTCCCTTGGTTGTTCTCTGGGGCTAAGCTGGTGCCAGCTGCTGGAGGCAAGGAAGAGCAAATGAAATATTGGCTCTACCAACATCTATGATACTGATATCTCCTGAAAAGTAGGCCTGAGATATCCCAAGGTCAACACCTTCAGTTGAGACTCATGACTGGATGCATAGGTGTCTTCTCTGTCTTTCACACTCTCTCTGGTCACCAAGACCCAAAGTCACCTGCCTCCTGGAGGTATCTGCCTCCCTCATTTAGCAACACAGCCAAACTGCAGCAATGAGGCCATCACTTTACAACAGTTAACTGCCTTAAGTTGGAAAGGATAACCTAAGCCTGAAGTAGTATCATACTGAGCAACTGGCTCATCAGTAAGTCAGCCAAAACCCAAAGCCCCACACCCACTTTGCTACAGCTTGTCAATCTTCAAGTTTTCCCACACAGTTTCCCAGCTTGCTAGGCCTTGTTTTTCTAAGAAGATCTAGCAAGGTCACAGCTTGAGGTGTTACAGCTTGAGGCCCTCAGTGCAATTCTTTGCTATCAACAGGCCAAATAACAGCTTATTCTGCTTTTGCTGAAAAACATCAACAGATATTTGTAACAGGGCACACAAGGTTTAAGCTGTGGCTGTACGAACTGCTAAAAAACATTTGAGTGGAACAGCCTAACAGAAGGTGCCAAATTGAGAACACGATTAAAAGTATTGTGAAAAATATATTTACAGAATGAGACTGATGTAGCCCAGCTGGCAGATATGTGCACACACACAAAATGTGTGGAAGATGAGAAGAATTTTAAAGCAACCAACCAATGCCTCCAACTTAAAAGCAACAATGTGATCTACTGCCTTGGCCCCTGACCTTGGAGTGCTCCGCCTCTTACAACACCCTTGGCAGTTGTGAGGAACCAGTCTGCACACTTTCACCCAAGCTCTCCACGCTGCAGTGTATGGCAGCAAGATCTGGCTTTGTCTGCCTTTGCCAAAACACCCAAAGGAAGGGGAAAAAACAGAGTGCAAAGGAAAAAGAAAAAAACAAAATGCAAATTAATTTGTCTGGCAGAACCGCACTGAATTCTGAGCTGGATTCAGAGAATTAGTGTTCCAGTAATACACAAATACATAAACCAAGTGATCACCATAGGAACTGTAATCAAGTTACAGACTGTCCTCAAAGTGCAAAAAGCCTGTGGAGCAAACAGGCATGACGACTCAAGGGCAAGAGAGGAGGGGGACATAAAGATCAGAAACTGAAAGAAAAATTCTCAGTGCCTTCCCAGCTTCACACTAGATTACTGCTTTACAGCTGAGAATTCAGCTCAGACTTCTGAACTCCCAGCCCAGGACTTCAAACATACAACAATATTTCCTCTTAGGGAAACAACGACAGCTCCAAACAAAGCTCTCTAGGACATGCCAAGTTGGGTGGTTTTGGTGGTGGTGCAAAGGCCTGGGTTTTTTTTAAACTCTCTGGATTATTTAAACAACAAACTGGGTGGTCAGGAGTGCTTGTCATACACTGGCTAGTTGCTGGCTGGTTCACAAAGGGATGGTGACTGCTAATGGCAGCAGCTAATAAAGTGATCCCTTCAGTTCAAACGGTAGGGATGTGTGCCTTGGAGATCAAACACCAGGATTTCTTTGCTGGAGATGGTAACTACCCAGACATGTTTAGTATTGCATTTGTCAAACAGGGGATGCTTGCAATGTTACTGTCTGTCTCATGGGGGGCCCAAGGAGGGACCACTGAACACTTTGGAATCTATTTTTATGCTGAGGGAGACCAGGCAAAGAACCAGACCAGACCTGAATTCACCCAAAACATGGAGACAAGCAGACACTTCCTATCTTCAGATGTTCAACAATGACATTTCAGTGCTTCCAAAGTAATTTATAAAGCATGGAATATGTTTGAGAGGAGAAAAAGGTGATTATTACACTATTTCCTTTTAAGAAAGTAACTTCTTTGTTAAAAAAAAATAAATTAAAAAAAAAAATCTTAAAACTTAAGCCTTTACCTGTACCTCTTGCCTTTTTATTGGCAGACTTTTGGTTTTGGTGGGGGAAGGTTAATGAGGGCAAATTCCTAGTGATGTGATACTGTTTCTAAAAGCTTTAATTTCTATAAACCTCAGGTCCATGCTCCAGGCACTGTCTTTTGCATGAACATTTTCCTTCCCCAGATGATTCATGTCACAATTTTTATCATGTTAAACCATTAATAGAAGTGACATAGCAAAAGGTTAAGAGTGCAGTCTGGCATTCGAAGAGTGAGGACCACTGTTTAATGCAATTTTAAATGATTGGGAAAAATAAGCAAGCACTGAAGAGGCAAGTAATGCCAAATTATTAAGTTTAGCCAAAACTAGAAAAGACCATGATGAAATTCAGAAATATATAGAAAATGGAAAAGATAGCCGGGGCACATGAAATCTAATTTTGATAAAGCTAGGGTAATAACCACTTTGGAGAAATTATTTAATTTATATTGTTGGGTACCATTCAAGAGAAATAGGTGAGTAGCGCTATGGACAGTTCAGGCAGACCCACCTCCTGTGGCATGCAAGGCAGTAACCTGAAAAAAGACACTTGAATTAAATGTTCAGATTCTGTTAGATATGAAAAGCACAGATACTTTTATCTAACATGAACCAGTTTGCTCTGCTGTGTGGAATGTCTCTCATTGAGTCCACATTTTTATTCTAGAAACTGGCTAATACAGTCTTCTAGCTGAAGAGCTGGCCAAGGCTTCACCAGTGAAACATGCATTATGACTCTGGCTCTGGAACAGAGAGAAAGTAGTCCTGCCTAAAATGTCCATGCTCGGGGAAGTTTTAGTTCAGACCTAATTTCATGTAATTCTTACAAGGTTTCCTGCACTACTTGGTAAAGTATTTTTATACATGAGAGAGCTTATGACCTTCCCTATATCCTTAGCTTCATGGTCTCTGCCACAGAAGGATTAATTTTTAGGGCTGTGGATCACATCACTCGAGGAAAGCACTGGAAACCCTAGTAAAAATAAATCCATACAACAACATGGCTACTGGGTATGAATATACTGACTCAGGACTTGCAAAACTACATTAAACATCCCCCATATCCCAACATAATGAAAGATTTATGAAAAGCGAGAGCAGCTTCTTTGGGGTAGATGAAGCAATGAATTAAAGTTTGCATATTTCATCCAGAAGGTCTTTTTTCCCCACCACACTTTGAGATACAAGCAGGAGTTACTTAGTATGTTCTGGAGAGCTTTTCTTTTCAGTGTATTTCTTATTTGGTAAACAAACAAACAACCAAGAGTTCCACATGTCCTAAAACTCGCATTCCTGAAAAGACAAAATTCATTTCCTTGATGAATAGGCATTTTCAGCAAAATAATAGAGCACCATTTTCAGAAATTATTTCAGACACATCATCTGTGCTGTTTCTGATCAAAACTGTACTAACACTGAGCAAACACCACTGCCACATTTCTTTACACACAATGCCCACCTTTGAAGCCTTTTAAAAATTCCATGCCTCGAAAATAAGGCAATGGATGGGCAAGCTCCTCAGAGAGCCCACTCAATAGCCCAGGAAAAGTAAAAGGCTTTTCTGGAACACAAGAAGAAAATTAGAGACCAAGAGTGGTTTCTAGAAAAGGGAGCGCTCTGGAGTCTTCAACATACTATCTGCACACGCATACAACCAAGACTCCTGCAGAAAGATAAAAACTGTTTCATTTACAAACCACCACTGAGTTATAGATGTGAAAAATACTGAAAGCATTCATCCACATGGTACATACAAAAATTACAGTGCTGTGTAGATGGACTCACTTGAAGTTTGACCTGATCACACTGAAAACCACCCACAGAAACCAACCCTGGAATAAGTTCCCAGCAGAAACACAACTGTGTCCATTGATTTTCATGCAGAATTCCCCATATATGCTCATTTTGACTCTTCTCTTATAGCCTGTAAAGGAAAGCAGCAGGCTGGCTACTTTCCTGAAATTTTCTTGGAACTTGACTTTCTACCTAAAGCAAAGTTCAGGTTCCCACAAAAATCCTTGGGGGGAAGGATCACAACCCATCACTGACATCTGGAAGCAAGTCTGCTCTGCTGAAAAGGTGCAGGCCGATCCACACTGAGCAACATGTTGCTGCCTGCAGTTGTATCATCTCCTGTGAACAGTTCATGCCAACACTGCTCTGACCTGACTGAGCAGCCCCCTCAGCTTTTAAGCACCCAGCTCACTGCCTCTCCCACCCATCTCAGCATTCAAATCTCCTGTGCATCTTCCCCTTTCAGAAATTCATTCAAATTGAACCCTTCTTTCAACCCACATACATGGCAGCATGACTGAAATCTTTCTTAATCAAGTAGAACAATTAATGTGGTTTCTTTAGAATGGATTCTTCGTCCATCATCTACTTCTAAATGACAAGAAGCTGAAGTTATAGGTGTGTTACTGCTATGCAGTCAGAGCATCCTTGTGTGTCCCCTTATCTTCTGATGCAGAAAACCCCCTCTTTGGTATGTCTAGAATGCATCCCCAAATTGACATCTGTAAGTCTAAAGCCAACATTAAGCATAACAACAAGAACCTGTGTCTGCAGCTCAAAACTAAAATCAGACACCTGAGGTCACAAAAGGAATGACCTACACTGATTCCAAAAACAAGTGAATTTTTTTTGTTGAAAAAGCTATGTTAGCAAAAGACTGGCTGAAGAGGTGCCTGGCCAGGGCTCGCAGTTATTTCATGTCCTGAGTCATACTGTTTACACTATGTTGGAATACGGTGGCATATAACTCTATGTGCAGTATGCCCATGGGATCCAAAGGAAAACATGCTGTGTAATTAAATCCCCAGAATACTCTTGACCCTGACGAAGTAAACTGATGAAAATGAAGAATTGAGAAAGCAAATGCATTCTCTGCCACTGGTGGCTCAGGACATACAGACACAGACATACAGACCAGGATTAGATCATTGAGCAAAATTTTACCTCTGCCTATCCAAATGTGATGGATAGCTTTTCTTTTTATGAGAATGGCATTTTTCTTCACCATGTATTAACACAAGTAGAGAATTTTGAGACAGTCTTCACCTTTGTCTGGAGCACTGGCTAAAAATTATCTCTGCTAGTATTACATGGGAATATGGCACAGTCTATAATTACTATAACTGAAATGCAACAGATGAGAGGAGCAGAGGAACAAAAGGAGAAGGGTCGACTTTCTGATCTTACATTTCTCATTATTTCTTTTTAATTCAGTACCTTAGGCTCTTAGGAATTCTCCTAGAAAAACAGAGATTTAAAAAAAACAGTAAGCATTTAACTGTTACTAAATATGTCCAAAAAAAAAAGCATCTTTAATTCTTTTTTTGGGCAATGCAGAAACTGGGCATCACCACAGGATACAGAATCTCATTTATAGTAGAAGACAATGATGCTGTCCTAACACAAACAAGGAAAAAAGCCCCTGTACCAAAAGCACAAAATTTTAACTGAAGAAAAAACGGTAAGTAGATGAGGGTAGTTCTTGGAAATAGCAGAACACAGTATTGTGCTTGTCTCTTTAAGAAAGGTGCTGAAGTAATTTGTAAGGTCTCCTGAGTTGACCTGCTAGCTAAATCTATGAGCATGGAAGATGACTTCACATAGCTTTATATATGTTATTGCACAACAGCAGTCCATGATTTCAAGAAAGCCACGTAAAGCAAAGCTTAGACATAAGGAAAAGTGCTTCTGATTATACTGTCGTCTTTGTTACATAATACTATCAGGACTGTGCTCCTAGATGACGGGACATAAAACTATTCTTCTCCAATACTACACATGGTGGCATAAAATGGTTAATGAATGTCAGAGAAATCATAGGACAGACTGTGAGTTTGTTCAGTCATTAAACAAGGCATTTTCTAAGCTCCTGCCTAGGAGGACTGGTGACAGACCAGACACAGCAGCCACATACTGTGAGAAAGCAGCAATGCCATAAAAACATCAAAGACCAGATCCTCTGTGGCTCTTGGGGAGAAAAAGAGGAACAAAAAGAAGGGCTGTGAGAAAGCAGCACAGACAAACAGACCTGCAATAGAAAGCAGAGGAAGATGAAGCCTGGGGCAAGGAGAGCTGCATCTAACACGCGTAGGGATCCCCCAACTGATAGCTTCTATCCTACCTCATAAGAGTCAAAATACAATCCTATACAGTATGTTTGGGCATCTTAGAGAGCCCAGACTCCCTACAACGTCCTTTTCATACCCTGGGTGATACTGGTAGGTAGAATTAGCTGGGTACAGGCAATGCAACCCACCACATTGCTTTATGAAAAAATATGAAAGAGGTGTATTTTCTTCCCCTCAGGGGCCAGGGAAATGGCAGGTCTGCCATCAGAAACCTTCAGGGACAGTTTTGCCTTTTACAAGCTGCCTTATGCCACAGGTTATCGCTGAACACAAAGTTGTGTGACTGCAAGGGCTACGGTTGCAGACATGCAAGTTTCCCTCTCAGCTTCCTGCTCTGTCAAGGTTTCCTTCACGCACTGATTGATGCAACTCTGGTACCTAAAATATCATCGTGCTAATCCGGAGGAATGTTTATTACACAGCTATAGATCTTCACACAAAAACATGAACTCCTTGGTTAGAAGCCATGGGAGGAGGTTTCCTCGCCTTACTTGCGCATACAGCTGCGCTCCCTTCAGCAAGGTTACATGCAAGAGTAGCAGAGAGCAGAGCTCACGTTATTTTAGTAAACTATATTGTAGCAATGGCAGTCCAGTGCCTGGAGATAATTTGTTTAAATTAACAAATTCCCTGTCACATTTTAATCCTAAACTAGAATGCTTGGATTATTCTATGGTTTTGGGGGATTGTCTGCATTTTTTTGACTAGCACTTGGACACTGCTCCCTAAGCTTCCCTTCCTGCGAGTACTGGCCTAGAAATCAATGACTGTGCTTTCTCATCACCACTTTTCACACTCATAGGTGTTGACGGCCTGTGGAAACCTGCCCCACTGAGCCTACTACCGCCAGTTCAATTCCCCCTCCCACTTTCCTACAAAATTACATGGCAGCATGCGAATCCCAGACCCTGTAGCAGTGGGGTGGCCTCAGACTGGAAGGAGAGGAGGAAGGAGAAGGTGGGAGAGCCACAGCCACGCTACAGCAGCTGCACCATGCAGCGAGGTGCAAGCCAGATGCATTTGGGTGAGCAGAAGCATGGGTCTAGCAGGACAGTTGTGGAGCCAGCAACCACACAGCACCTCACTGCAGTGAACAAGGGTGGCCAGACCACCCTAGGGGGACCAGGGATGAACAACGTGGGGAGGGCCACCCTGTGCCAGCCAGCCCAGGAAAAAGGGGGCATCCCTGCAACACATCTTGGAGAATAACATAGGCACGAGCAGGATCTTCAGTAATGTCCCTTCTCCCCTAGGAGTCCTACTCTGCAGCCCCAAGGCAGCTTTCTGCAGCAGTATTATTTGCGATGCCTGGTTTACAGATCAGATGAGGGCTACAAAATTTTACCAGCAGGGAAACATCAGCCACTTGCTGACACTATAAAGCTTTATTTAGTTTGTGTTCAGTTTTGTGTTGTGTTTGGGGTTTGGTGTTTTGTTGGGGGTGGGGGGTGGGGGGGGTGGGGGTTAAAAAAAAAGTAAAGTTCCCACTATTTTCTTTTTATTTCCTAAGAAAACTGTTAAAACATTCATTCACATGGCAACATGCCATGGCCGATGAACTATTTTATTCCGTCTTATTCTGAGATGTGCTGGTAAGTCTAACAAAGGGGAAAAGAAACATCTCCAAGGTGTGAGTTGAAACCCCGGAATAAGGCCAAAGCCCAGAGGCAGAGGGGGATCCTGCTGTCATGATTAGGACCCAACTCCCGCAAGAGCATCTCTAACATGCTGAAACACTTCTCCCCACTTCTCCATACGCAGGTCTGGCATTTCCTGGCTGCTATGAAAGTACTTACAAGAAGTGCTAATTCTGGCAGGTTTTCTGGGCAACCATTAGGAACAAAGAGCCATCCCCAGAGGCAATAGGCAGGAAGGCCCTGCAGGCAGGAACCAGGACAGGCCAGCTAGCTCCCTGCTTTGTCAGAAGCTGCTGGTATCTGACTGGACCTGGTATTACCTTCATTCCTCTCACTTAGCACATCCCTACCTTACAGGCTGCACCAGCTGGCTACATGGCAAGCAGGCTGAGCAAAAAAGACCTCTGAGTCTCAGTTTCCCTCACCTGCAGACAGAGGCCACAAGTCCTCACTGATGTCAGCAAGGATGCAGTGAGGATAAACTCACCAGTAGGAACAGAGTCATCTCGGATGACACAAAATCAGTTGTTCTAAGGCGAAGTTTAAGTCGAGTAACTACATGTAATTCAGAAAGTTTTGAGTTTACTAACATTGAGGTGCTGATCTGAAGTTCATCCCACAAATAACTACAAGTATTTTTTCCAGGTTTAGAGGAAATAATCGCTACGACCTGAACTAACTCTCCCTTGTGTAGTGTGTTACAGGAACAGCATCCCAAGAAGCAGCAGTGAGGGTCCCTTAAAAAATGAATCTCCTCTCTGCAATGCAGCCAGGGATCAAGATCCTATAGCTTGATCATGCTGATGATGCTAAAATGAAGCAAAGAGATCTCTAAAAGGAAAAGCACAAAAGATCATTTCAGTGCTATGAAAGGAGAAGGAATTGCTCTTACATTAAAAGAAGCAGTGTTTACCACAGAAAGGAAAGAGTGAAAATAAACTCTGAAAGTTTTCACGCTACACACAAATTCAGGCTTTTTAATACACCATACTGTGAGGCCAACTCTGCCTCTCCTTCATTTTACTTTTCTGTAGACTAACTAAAAATAAATGACATTATTGAGATGAAGTTTTCCATTCACAAGGTGGCAAATTACATCTGTTACGTGTGCGGTGGTGGCCATATAAACACAGAGTACACTTTGCTTAAACACAAGCTGCTACTGGGAGGAATGGGCACGTTCCCTTACCAGCTCCGCTTCATCCTCTGTCATCACTACCTAATCCCTGCAGATTAAAATGTCCTTTTGTTAGCAGGAAAACTGCTTGACTTTTCTTGACTGCTGACACATTCCTCGCCTGACCACTTGTTTCCTTTGAAGTTTTCCTCGCTGTTCATTTAAGGCAGGAAACACAATACTAATTCAGCAAAAGCAGCAGCTTGGAGATAGTTTTAAGTTTCATTAGAGAAGCCAAAGGGTTACAGAAATAAAAATTGAAAGTGCCATCATTTTCCACCGAAAGCAGTGCTTGAGCAGCAGAAAGGTAATTATTTTTATCATGGCAGCCTGGCCTTGGAAGAAGCTGGCACAGAACGAGAGAAACTCCATCTCTGCCTCTCTGCGCTTCTAAAGCTTTTAAGATGAACACTGTTGGGAAGGAAAGAAACAGAGAGTGTGTTTTAACAACTTCCTTATGGTGCATATAGGAAGTTAAGCAAACAGGACAGGCTGAAGTCAGCCAAAGTCAAGTGAACCTTTCCAGGAGCCATTTTCACATCTGCTACCCAGTGATGGAAATGCCAGGTCTGTGAACCACGGGCACTGCATGACCCCTCTGCCAGGGGCCCCACAGGTAGGGGATGCTCTCTCCAGGGAAGGGGAGAGGAGCCTGAGAGTGCACAAGCTGTGCAGCACTGCAAGTGCATGGGTCCTCAGAGATGGTGGGCAGAGATGGTGCTCATCACTGGCAGATTGGTAACCACTAAGGCAGCAGATTGGTCCCTCCTTATATTGCTGATAACCTAAAATCTAGGCTGTTGCAGAACTGTAGTTTGGACCAGGGTGCATGGGATGGTAGCCATAGTAGGAACATACTTGCCTAAACCAGAATACACTGCTGCAGCTTATTTATTATTTTGCTCGCCTACTGACAGCAAGAACAATTCCTCTCCAGGCCTCTCTTCCAGCTCTCTTCCTTCCTCTTCCCCCCTCTTCCCATAGCCAAGGCAACCCAGACCTTCATTTATGGGGCAAGAAAACTTGAGAAAGAGATTGAAGTACATCTGCTGCAGCAAAAATGCAATCTCTCAGCAAAAGTGTTGTTTGCTGTAGAACAGCAACGATTTCTCATTACTGCCCATAATGCCTTCCTCTCCACCACCAAGTACCACCACTTTGTAACAGTATCCAGCAAACACCTTTTCAGATTAGTACAACTCTTTCCACTGACTTCAGTACACTTTGGATCAACCTCAACACTGCAGCTTTTAAGAGACAAGCCCCACATGTTCTTTTGCCTACACATGTAGTACCAATATTACTTCGGTCTTCTGTAGGTGTTTTAATAGTTACTCATTTCAGCTCAACAAAGGAGGTGACAATGATTCAACAAGAGGATAAGTAAAAACTTTACAGGGAAAAAGAGTGGATTTTGTGCAGAAATGTTTACTTTCCATGGAAAATTGAAGATTTCCATAAAGGAAAGCAACAAACTGGCTGACTGCTAAATTTTCTACAAGGAACTAATATTTTTCATGAACATAATTTACTTATTTATTTTAATCTACAGAGCAGGTCAGCTAGGCATCCTCCAAGCCCCTACTACATGCTTCTGTATAGACAGTCATTTCCTGCCATAGTAAATAAAGGTCATATCACTGTTTCTCCCACTCCAGGAACCTCTCTCTGAAACTAGTTAAGAGTTTGGTCTGCCAGAGGGACGATGCTGCTCTCTTTGTTCCAATCTCTTTCTAACAGCAGATCTAAAATTAGATGGTAAACTGTTCAGGGACGGATTAAGTGAGTTTTATGATTTATTATGTCATGAATCTAGTTAATTATCAAGCAGTAAGAATAACCTAAAACGATTAGACCCAACCAGAACTTTTTAAAAAAATCCAAAGAAGGGGGAAGAAGAGAAGAATTTTCTATGGCTTTACTTAATAATGCGCATTCCCATGTTTTAGCTATTTTCACTATTTTCCCATGACTGGAGACAGAGATCTGAAAGATCTTAGCAGTAAATCCTATAAAGCAAGTGAGTCAGCAAAATCTTGACATAAAATCTCAACTCAAATATTTAACACTGCAACATGAGAACAGACATTTCATCAACACCTTATTTCTTGAGGGGCCAAGAAAGTGTAATGCAACTTTCTAGAGATACATCTAATCATACAGCAATGGAGACAGAAGAATAAATCTGTTCATTAGTTCTCAAAGCCACACTATGTATCAGTTATGAAAATCCCAAACACCCTGTGTGTGTTTTCACCTCTTGGTTAAGCCTTACATTACACTGCCCCCCCCAAAAAAAAACCAAACAAACAAAACCAAAAAACCAAACCACCACCCACAAAAGGTTTTATTCCTATCTGGGAGGAAAAAGGGTTTTCACAGAAGAATAAAAGAAATGTATCCCTCTCCATACCAAGCTGGAAGCATCTTTGAATGCTTAAAGCAGAAGTAATGCCTGAATTTATTGTGCCTGCAGTCCTACAAGTTTGTTTGCAAAAGTGTTTAATACAGCTGTGGACATTGCTAAGAAGAAAAAGCTGGTGGCACTTGTGGCACTTGATCCTGGCAGAGTCTGAACACAAACCTCAGCCAGCCCCTTGCCTTAACATTCCCATGCCACACCATCTGCCTTCTACACTCCACAATCTGATCTCCAAACTCCTAAGTGATGACAAAAATTGTAAGAGAGCTGTACTATTGAACTGATGTACATCTCATTTCCAACAAAGCATATTTTACCCATATCCCCACTCAATTTTCAAAAGATGAGGTGTAAAATACGACTGGCTTCAAACACAAGGTAACTTTACAGGCATTTCAAACATGAAAAAGAAGTAGACCATAACAATGCTACCTCTAAGCTCTTCAGTGAGAGTAATATAAACTATTTAAAACCATTTAGCTAACATCTTTCAGAGCTGTTGGGTTGTTCGCTGGGGCTCTGGTCCAAATGCTACTACAACTACCAATAGAAAGGCTATGACAAGGTCCCACACGTGTTGGTTGCCATTTTAAAAGCAAGGTGGGATACCCAGCTGTAATAAAGGAATACAAATTTGCTCATTATGGATAGCCATCACATATTTCAGTGAAGCCAAAGAAAATTAGTAGGATTTGGACATATAAAAGACTCCTATATCTTTTACCCCATGAGCAGCAGACAGAAGAGATAGGAACACAGGACAGCAGTTGTGCTCTGCTCACTTTCATTTCTTTTCACTCAACTAGACCTTGTATGTCCCATGTGGAGTTCAGATTTGTAGCTGAAAAGCCTGATTTTTTTCGTTATTTGACTGTGAGCGGTGGGGGAGTGGAAAGTGGGGTTTTGACTGTACCACTTCTCTATTCCAGTCCTTTGGCTAAAATTCAATCTGATTTACTTAATAAATAGAATATTGGAAACAGATCAGTGCATTGTTACCAGCTAAACATTTTTCCTTCTTAACTTGCAAATAATGTCAGACAAGGCTGGACTGGATTGAGTGGGATTCATTTCGCTAAATGTAGACATCTGGAATACAGATGTCTACCTCCAATGAGTTGCCCTTGGCTTTCTTGTGAGCCAGTGGAGACCTAGTCAATGGAGTCTGACTTGTCTCGCCCCAACACACACATGGGCCACTCCAGGGCCAAGTGAATCGTGCCCTAAAAACACTTATTTCTTACCATTAATTGTAATGGCGACCAAAAGTGAATAGCTACACACATGGAAAGTGTGACAAGATGAGTATCACCCAGTCATGCACGTCAGCCTCCTTTATGCCAGTGCTGCAGTCACTTTTTCTCTCAGATGACCACTGTTGGCATCTCATTCCAGAAGAACTCCTCAAAAATGTCTTGGGTCATGCTACCTTCCCCTGCAGTAGAATCATTTATTTCTTCCGGGGGCCTAAAGTGCTATGGAGTAACAAGCTGTAATGACTGAGTTGGAATGAAATATGCTCTTCATCATAGCTTAGTCCCTTTGCATTAAACGGGAAAGAGATTACATGGAAAAAAGCACTTTCTTGTATGCAAAAAAGGAAAATTGCATTTGTTTTCAGTACTTCAACAAAAACCTGACAATTGTCAACTGAAAAGATCCATTTGCAAATGCAGCATTAAAACATCACCTTTTTTTTTAAGTCACAAAAACATATAGAACATAACAAAGTTGCAATCAGCTGTAGGTATAGACTTAACTGATTAAACAAAATTCATCCATGGGTATTATCTAGCTACAACAGGTCCTGTGGTAAACGCTGCAGCTGCCCTCTCGCTGAAGGGCAGCGCTGACTCCCAATGCCATGCTCACCTTTTTGCTCACCACTGCCTCCATAGGAAAGGGCCTGCTACATTGTTTTTGCATGTGGAAGTAAACACTTCTAGGGGGTATGCGTTAGCGCCACAGCCCCCCAACCACTGGCTGCTAAAAATCATGGATATTTATCCCTTTACCCCTTGCAATTGTGTTCATAAAACCCAGGCCTGAAAGAGATCTAGCCCAGGTAAGTATGGAATATAACACACAGTATGCAAGAGCTGCAGCCATCTCTCATTCCCTTCAGTAACTTCTCCTTCCTTGGATTACCCAGCAGCAATTCCCAAGCAAAAGTGGTAAGAGCAGTCCTAACAGCTTATCACATCTGAAGGGTAAAGGACTGTTCCTAAATGTGCTTTTGTTCATGACTAGCACAGTAAAAGTTCATGTCTTGTTAGGAATTTGTAGATACTACTATAATATATCCTTACTGGTTTTTCTTTTCCTAGAGAAGATGTCTTACAAGCTTCCTTCTAAACAGGCCTTCTTTTTCAAACAAATTTTGATAGGGGTGGTTTCTGTAAATATGATTAACATGAAAACCAGCATCACACTCCCTCTCTTTTCATATGAACAAGATTGCTCCAAAGTAAGGGAACAGGAAAGGAGAACAGCAGAAGGCTTAGTTATGCAAATGAGTAGAATTTATTCCAGCTCATTACTCAGAAATATATGGTCTGTATAAAATGAAGCATAAGCTGAAAATGCATACTAAGAAGTTGCAAATATTAGTCAAAATATTAGTAAATTAGTGGTAATAATAGTAAAGTAAAAATAAAGATTTGTTTGTAAAGACATTTTATGACCCAAAGGCCTTTCCTAAGGGCATGAAATAAACTTGCATATTTTTAGTTAGTTTCATCCATCTGTCTAGTGAAGCAATCTTGTGGGTCAAGACTTCCATCATCTGTGTTTACTGTATACATAAGATAATAATTTGCAGCCCATAGCTTGATGTAGTCCTGTCTTTCATACCCAGATTCAGTAGTATGCATCCACAAAAATAACTTCTTGCAACACCTCAAAAGGAGAAACTTTTCTGAGAGTGAAGCACAGATCAAATGGTGAGGACAAAGCTGACTAAGGATATTCCACCTGTTCAAAATTGCAAGTGGTATACGAATGAGCAAAACCTGATCATACCTCTCCTTAACTATGTTATTACCAACTAAATACCCATTAAGGAAATTAGCACACTCATCTGAAACACTGCAAGCTGTAGCTACAGACACAGTTTTGACAGTTGTCAGCTGACAAGAAGGTTTTAAAAGAGAAGAAGCAGTTTGCAATAGAGGTGCACTAAATTCCTCTGCCAAAGCCTAAAGTCAGCTGTAGGTCCAGCATAGACCAGTGAGCTCCTAGGTGGAGTGTAAGTTTGGCAGTACGCTTCTTGGCAATCTAAGCTAACCTACATGCCATGCTCTCCAGGAATCATAAATCAAGCTCTCTTTGGATAATGCTGAGCTGTTGGCAAAGGAAAACTGCTACACAATGCTTGTCTCATGGCCTACACCTACCATCCAGCCCAGCACTGGAGGAATGCATTCAGCAGAACGAGAAGAAATTTAGTAGTAGGAAAACTAACACACTAAAAAACATGTTTTGTTGTGAAGAAGATTCCCAGGTATCAATCTATTATATTTTGAAACGTGTCCTTTGCCAAATACATGGCAAAACATAAGCATTTATCTGGCTGACTAGACTTCCCTCTACCTCACAGTAACAAAGATCTCTAAGTTCTCCAAACCTACACACAGAGAATGTGGGTGGAAAAAAAAATTTAAGCTGAAGAGGAAGATGAGAGAAGTATGACAATTAGGAACACATCATCGTATCCTAAATTAATTTAAATAGTCCTTGCATATTGACATTAGAAGTATATGAGCTATATATACATCTAAATATGTACATCACTGACGCTCTTCGTTTCTTCTTCATACCTACTTATTTCATTCCCTGCTTCTCAGCCACCAGCAGAATACTGCACTTCTCAGATGGCAAAAACTGCAGCTATATCAAAAAGAAAACACATATACAAACCTTTACATGAGCCTTTTCAAGGTTTGGATTGTTTTTTTCTTTTTCTTAATAAGATACTAATTATTTCTGACCTTTCTTTTCTTTCTGCTTCAGACTGGAACTAGAAGGATGAGAGCACATACATTCCCAGAAATGCCCCTACGAAGCATCTACAGACAAACCAGAACTGGGAAGTGTAAGAGAGGAAAACCTTCTCTGATGGGACCTCCAGCCTAAACTTTGCTTTCTCAAAAGATTTAGACAGCTTATATACTATTTTGGATTATTTTGGGGGTGTCTATTTTAAGAAAACAGCCCCTCAAATATCCAAACCTTTTAAGGTGCTCATCCATCATGGTGACTGTCTCCCTGGCTGTTTATAGCCATGACTACTGCTGCTGCTTATAAAAGGGTCTGTAGCAAAGGTGGTTCCTGATCCTGACTGCTCGCAATCCAAAATCCTGGACTGATGCAACCAGTCACTAAAGAAACAAATAGGTCTTCGGAGGTATCATCATGAAAGGCAGATGTGTTGCTGTACTTTAGTAATCCCATTGACTTTGTGGGACAAAGTCAATGAGGAATCATGGTGGTTTCTGTGCCTCTGACATAGGTGGGAGCGGTGGCTCCCAAACAGTACTGGTAGTCAGAAAAGCAATAGGAGGAGATCTACAGAAGCTTATTAAGCAGCTTTTTACCTTTATTGCCTTTGCAACATTTTCAAGGGTGACAATATAAGAACCACTGCATTAAAGAACTAGGGACAGACATAAGGTAAACGCTTACAAGAGTAAGAAATTATCAGTAATGATACATAAGTATTAAGCGTTAAGCTGCCTGCCCACCATGCAGCTCTCCAGAGCTGCACTCGGGAATATTCCTTTCAAGATGAAAAAGACAGCATTAACACCAAAAGTAAGATACATACAGATTATGCAGCCAGAAAAGTTAGATTTTTAGATAGCTGTCTTGGTGGGTAGGAGGGGACACAGCAGAAGCCCTGTAAATACATTCTGCTCATTCCCTGAAACAAGCAACCTCGGGTTGAATCCACCAGCCTTCAGTCAACACAGGACATTAGATCATTTTGTTACAGAAGGAGAGAGAGAACCAATGTCAAAAAAGACCAACAGAAACAATGTAGGGCAAAATTAAGACTGTTCCCAAAATAGTAAGGAAAGAAAAATGAGCCATCACAAATATTTAAGTTGCTTATATAAAGTTTAAAAATAAATTCTGGCATTTGTCCAAGTTCTTGGAAGGGACAAATAAAAACCAGCACTTTGGATAATATTTATTGCTTGCAATTGCTATGGTGTCACAGCACAGTTTCATGCAGTATCTCCATTTCAGGGATGCATTTTGCCACAATTGACTACATATGGACTGGTCAAACAGAGATACAGGCAGCACAACCTGCCCCAGTGCATTTAGCAGGAATGGAAATACCAGAGGTGGAAGCACCATCCCAAACGGCTTAAACACTCACCCATTCCCCCATGCCAGAAATATTTAGTGGGTTCAGGAAAGGCTTTGAAAATGTTGTCTCGTGAGTAGGGTCTGCTCTGGTCTCCAGGTGAGGTTCTCACCCCTTGCTGAAGCCTGGGATAGTTTTTGCCATTGATTTCTATTCCCAAGGTTGCAGTGCTTGTGTTTTCTGGGCACAGACTGCAGACTGGGCTCCCAAACCTGGCTGCACTCCAGGGCTCAGCCTCTCAAAGCCAGCTCATGATTTTTGCTCCTGCAGTTCGAGAGCGGACAGGGGTAGCTTTCATGGAAATGATCACATGGGTAATATAAGAAAATGGAAACCGCCTCCTCCAGCTCCCTTCCTGCAGTCGAGCAGTGGATTGGATGAACGTTTGCATGTGCCAGGGCCCCCACTGACATCTCCAAGTCACAGGGAGCTCATGGGTTGCCAGTTACAGCTGGAGGGCTCAAGTGTCCTCTTTCACCATGTACTGCGGAGCTCCCTGAATGGGGGCAAACCAGCAGCTTTGCCTGGGCAAGCTCCTTCTGACGTGGCGGGGGAGGTCATGCACCACAAACGGGAACTGGACTTGCTCACTTTCACAGGGGTAATATTTTTCATACAAAATTGGGTTTGTTACCATGTGAATTTGTCAGGCTTTTGTACTTTACCAGGGCATGAAGCAATGGTTTTCCCCAGTGGCACATAACCAAAAGAGTGATTCAGAACCACTCAGTTCAATGATTTAAAAGGAGTAGTTTATAGCTATTACAGTTGCACGAAACCACCTGCTTTCTCTGAATAAAGAAAATCCTCATGAGAAAACAATAACAAAAAAGGTTCCACTTCACAATTTTTCATGCTGGTCTCAAAGACTTTGTGCCTGAAAGACAGAGCAGAGCTTGAAGAGCAAAAATCAAAGTTTACAGGTTGTGCTGCTCCAATAAGGTTGCTGCTTCTGCATTTGCAGGAACACTTGCCACATTATTTTTTTTTTATTATAATTTAAGGACTGAAAACCTCAATGGTTCCTAAAAACATTCAAGGTATCTTACAGACAACCTCAGCTATCCAATCAGTTCTCAAAGCATCCATGATCCACCACTGCCTGTCTCCAGTGAAGTGGGGAGATGCAGGAGGGTAAAAACTTTACATATATTTCAACAGGGGTTTTTTGGGGTTTGTTTTTTTTTTTTCTTTACTCTTTAGAGCACGATGAAGTTTCTGGCTTTTCAATTTTCACATGCTTTCTAGCTCCCAGAGCAAGAGCGCAGAAGCCAAATTTGCATGCAGAGTGATAGAGCTTAGCCTCTTACAAGGAAGGGATTTTAAAGGCCTTTCCATCAGACCGTTGTCCCTATACACTTGGACTTCACCAAACCCACTTTTTCGTGGCTGATGGTACATTTCACTTGGTGCTTTCTATACCCTAGCAGGTCAAAAATATGTCAAAGAAGTTATAATTTATATAAGACATACCCTGTATTAACTTACATTCTTTGTTAGTCGTTTCTACTTTTTACACTCTTTTCTTCTCACCAAAGTTACATTAATGTCAGTTCCTTTATAGTCAGTCTTGCCAAATGAGAAGCTATGTGTCCGCTAATAGGATAAAAATTACTAAGTCATGACAAGTTTAACCAGTTATATTTTTAACTTATTTTGTCATCTAAGGAAGTCTTAAGTGATGCGGTATGTGCGCCAAAAGAAGGAAGCAGTAAATCTACTTTACTCTTACATTAAATTCCTTCAG
The DNA here is from genome assembly GCF_947461875.1 of Haliaeetus albicilla. Lineage (NCBI taxonomy): Eukaryota > Metazoa > Chordata > Aves > Accipitriformes > Accipitridae > Haliaeetus > Haliaeetus albicilla. The sequence goes on along the minus strand of NC_091484.1, from coordinate 32,587,400 downwards.
ATTTACAGCTAACTCTTCACATTTCAGACTAGAATTTAACACTGGCCTGGGTCATCTCCCAGGACAAAAAAAACCCAACAATATAAACTATTGCAGGATTTTCTTCATTCTCATTATTATTTGTTATTACAGTCAGGCTATCACCCAGTCCTAGCCTCATGGTAATAGGGACATTCACATATCACAGAGTAAGACATATTTGGTGCCTTAAAACCTGCACATAAATGGAGATTAAAAATGGCTAGAATGACAAGATGGCAATAAAATAATCCAACTTGCACAAAAAGCATGCAAAAGCCATTCATTATTAGGTGTTTTTCTGCTTTTCACAAATAGTTTCAAGGAGGACTTTATTTACAGGAAAATGCTCATGTTACACACATGAGAAATGAACACCAATAGGTACAACTTATGCAGAAAAAGTGGTCAATAACTTGACAATAAAGGCAGAGTAGAAGATCCTCTGGTAAAATTTTCTGTGAAACAACTGAAGTTGCTACATTATGTTCTTGGCAGAATTTGATCAGAGAAACCTCTCTGGTGCAGTAACACTGAGGTTTTGCTTAAGAATCAATCAGTTAATTATGTTCTATGCAGCCTTTACAATATCCCCTTCTGAAAATTGTTCTTTTAAAGCTGTGCAATTCACATGCAGCAATACAAAATTAACACCAGATGAAAACAAATAGCACATTACACTGTGAGCCAGCCAAAGAATGCCAACGGAAGAAAAAACCCCCTCAAAATTAAATTGCACATATTCCTAAAATTTTACTACTTCACTGCTTTGAGAATAGCTTTCAAAAGTACACTTAGTTTCAAAGATGATCCTTTTTTTCCAAAGCAAAAATGACCACTGAAAGCAAGCACAGTGGCTACAACCATTTGGTGGGCGGAAAGGCCATTGTAAAATCATGACACGCCAAAGTGGAGAACTGCAAGCTAATTTGCCTAATGTATCCAATCCATAAGAACATCTTGTATATTAAGTCAGAAAACCATCTTAAGCATATGCTATCAGGTCAAAGACATTGTGGGCAAGTGGAAAACAACTTGAACTCCTGGACAACTACGTATTTCAAATCTCCGGAGGTGCACAGCTAGCATATGACAACATGCAGGTTCCAGGTACAGAATGCTAAACATTCCCTAAAATAACTAGGACTCCAGGAGAGGTCACAGAGCTCTACAAAGGGAATCAATAATTAAAATTATGCAACAAACTGGAAGCCTATGACCAGGAATGTAACTTTTGATCACCAGCACAACCATACCATCTGTAACTACCTCACTGCATATGGAAATGTCAGCGGGTGCATGGGGGTGAGGGTAACAGCACAGGGTATGAGCCTTTCCTCAATTGTTTCTGGACCTCGGATGTTCAAGATTAATTAAGTTCTACAAGTGAAGTTATGTAGTGGGGGAGAAAAGGCATTTTCTGCCAAAAAAGGTCTGTCCCTGCAACCTATTACTCCCACATTTCTTCAAAGATATTGTCAGGCGCTTTCGATATGAATTAGGGCACTGGATTAGCGTTACGTGTTGCCATCCAAACCAAACCAAACACAGCATCTGTAAGAGTCTCCCAGGAGACTCAAGTTTGTTCTGCCTATGAGGAGGTTATAGGTTTGGAACACACCCAGAAACCACAGCCAGCAAAATTAATTGTTTTCTTTTTAGCCTAGAGAGGAGTTTTCTATTGGAAGTTGCCTCCAATGTTTCCTGATGAAGTGCCCTGCTCATTCCTTCCTAAAGGTAGCAAAATGAAAGGGTGATAATTTTAGGCACTCCCCAGTTTGGACAGGATAAGCCGACCGTGTACATGTGTGTGTCCGAGATTACCGCACAGACTGATATTCCTCCATGTGTTATAAACAGGAAAACCACTAAGACAAACAAGCTGTTCCCTATTGTAATTTTCTGCAGCAATACTCTAGCATTAAGCGTATTCCCCCAAGTGTAAATTGTCCCAAAGAAGTACTAATAAACTTTTACGGCACAATTTGCCATCATGTGTTTAGTTTATATCACTCTGTACAAAAAACAAGCTTAGAAAATTTCTAAAACGGTAGTGTTGCCTTCTTTGTTGCTTTTTTCCACCTGAGAAAACAAGCTCTTTGGTTAACCAGGAGTGCCAGCGAAAGCAAAAATATTCCTATCCATCGTTACCTGCCTTTTGAAATGACTTTTCCTAGCACAAAGTGCAGCACCTCCTTTATCTCTGTTTGGCCACTCACTTCCTAAAAGTGCCATCACTGGGAAAGACAATGACTCTTCTCAGACAAAAGCCCCATGGACAGACTCTCCAAACCGTGGGTTCTGGTATCCTCCTCCCTAAAAGGGCCATGCTCTGTCCAGGCCTAAATCTGTCCCTCCTCAGTCTCCAAAACGTTTAGTCTACAAATGAAATATCTTTTTGAGGAGCTACAGTATCAGACAAATGCATCGGTGGACAGACGGTAAAGCCAGGCATATACCTGCTACTGAATGTCTAAGAGCAGCAGTGAAGTGTCACGCTTCATTAAGACTTTACATGCAATAAAAGTAATTCTCAACTCTGTTAAAACTTAAGAACTCTACTTGAAAAATAAATTGTATTTCTCTCCCATTATAGAGTATTTCAAAGGGACAGGTTTATCAAAGGGCTCAAGATTAAAGACTTAGATCCCTTTAGGGTTTAGCAGGGAACATTACAGTTTAAAAAAGGCAGGTAAAAAGAAATACAAGGCAGGCAAAGCAGAATTTCAGCAGCCACTGTGCTGTAAGCCTACTGACTGAGTCTCACTCAAGATTATATTTATTTCATTTGGGGAGCATAAAAATTTCTCTCCTTGGATTCATGAATATGGTTAACCAGGCACCTTGTCTGACAGCAGCTCCACCAGAGCAACCAAGTTTCTGCCTGTGCCATAAACAACATACTTGGCCTTTTGCATGCATGCTGGCAAAAGTCAAAAAGCAACAGTGAACTAAAGTAAAATTAGTTACCTTGCTAAAACTTGAAATGGGATGAGGTTTTTTGCTTCATTGTTTTTATAATGGACAAGCTTTGTACAAAGCAGAAAACACTCAAAGATGCTCTCCAACCAGAAAGGAGGAGTCATTTGCCAGATAGTTATCTATCAGTGTGAGGGGAAAAAAAAGTTATTTCTTTGAACACCTGGGAAGATGGGCAGAGGAGGAAATCTGGACAAAACCTCTGCCTTCAGCTTACAGCTGAAAACCTCCCACTGGCCTCAGGACACAAGACCCTTGGGGTTACCAAACAGCCCTACTAGCTACACTGCTTAGTAAAACACTTCCATACAGTTAATAGCACAATATCTGCTACAATTTGCTCTCCCATGTAGCTGCACTACCAGCCCTAGCAGATCTTACAGCACTTAACTACTTGCAGCACAGGCCCCCTGAAAGGATGCTAGTGCCAGGCGTATTTGCAGTTTCATTTTAGCCACACTGTGTAGGACAGTTTCGAACTTGAGTATAAGCTCATCCTTGAAAGACAATCTTACTTGCTCTTGGTGAACCTTGCAAAAACCTCTGGAAAAACCAAAGGGAACTCCATGGTCATTAATAGTATTTAAGTCTTGATACAGTTAAAGCTCAGCTGAAAGACGTCAGTCTTCCCACCAACTCCTAATACTCTTTCTGGTACATCTAAATCCCTGTACTTAAGAGGCAATGAAAAGGAACCCAGAGTTATGCAGCTAACAACTGTTCTTCCCTTGCCCATATGAGCTACTCGGGAAAAAATGCAGCTTCTCTTCTCCCTGCCTTATTTTTCAAGGTGAGACAGCTCTACACAGTGCTGGCCAGGGTGTATCTGAAAGGAGAGGGCTGATCACTTTACAACTGAGTAAGGCAACAGAAAACACTGTATTTATTTTGCTAAGATTATATTTATATTGCTCTGCTGGAGGGGAGACAGCCTGTGCTAATAGATTATGAGCACACTTTGCACAGTTTTGGAAAACAGAATTGTTCCAGAAAGTATGCTTCTGTAAATAAACCTCTGCGCTTCATGATCACCCAACCTATCCCAGAGCCCTTTAAGGCTGAACTTATGCTATGACTGCATCTGGCTCAGCCTTACAGTTTCTCCAGTTGGCTCAGCAAAAGGGGGAAAAAAAAAAAAAAAAAATAATATGAAACAACAAAAAGGAACAAACCCAAAGATATCAACTCCGCTCTTGGTCTTAGTGCTGAATCTCATTGCAGTCATCATTCCTGGCAAAACTACACAGCAGCTTTCGTCTTTCTTGCAGCAACTATAAACTTCCTGCTGCAAGCTGGAAAAGGTCACTACTCCCTCTGCCCAGCGGTCCAAACCTTGTGAAATTCTAGATAACTGTGACTAAGTTTTCATAGCTGTTGCTGCTGCAGAAGGAGTCTCTGATTCAAGTGTTAGCCGCTGACTTGCTCTGATTTCTCTCCTCTCCCAAGGAGAGGTGAGCAGAACCAGATAGGTCACTACCGAGAGGAACTGCCCCTGCTGAGGGACTGGTTTTCACCTCTTCCTCCTCAAAGCAGTGGTTATTGTCCATGTCCAATACGCGATCCATCACTTGCAGCACCAGCATCCCAGGAAAAACTTCATCATATGTGAGCAACCAGGCTCAGCCTGGAGCCAACAAACCTAATTTGAGTGCTTCAGCAGTAAGCTCTGCTGATAACCCCTCCCCTCCAAAAGGCTCCGCATTGACAGTATGGGAGAAACGAGCCCCATTTAAAAAAAAAAACAACAAAACAAACCACAACCCAAAACCCCACAAAAAACCAACCCCACACTTCATTATAAGCTCTGGAGCATCTCTGGCTGTCTCTTTATCCTGTAACACCACCAGCCAAACCTTAACATAGACATGCTAATTCACAGGCAGACAACTTTCAGAAGAAAGTTCGTCTTGCAAATGATCAAAATGATACCATCTCTGCATCACATGTGATGGCGAGACTGAATGCTTTGCTACCCAGACTCTAGAAAAAAACAGGTTACTATAATACTAGATACAATACTAGATACTAGAATAAAAGACTTCAATACACACATCCCCCTCAGATAAGAGCAAACAGCTACAGAGGCAGAAACAATCGCAACCACAGACAGTGACTAAAATTGACAAGCACTAGAGATGAAGTTGTGTAAGATCAGCAGCCCAGAGCATCTTTAGACACCTGAGGTAACAGTGATGCACAGCAGACAAAGGCCAGAAATGTACTTATAAAAAGGCAAAGTTTTGGCTACAGAATTCAGCAGCGAACAAAACATAGCTGTGCAATTTCTGCTGAAAAAGCATTTTATTCCAAACGTGCCTGTACAAACACAGCGCGAGCTTCTCACCTACACACGGTTATGAAAAGTCTTTGGTATCACCACTCCTCTGTTGCTTCTCAGCACCATCCTCCCCATAAGCTATGACTGGATCCATTAAGAGTTAATACGATGAGCAACATGAGACTGCTTAAAACAACCAGACAGCCACCAAGATAAAGATCTCTGGAAAATATAAATGCTGTGTCTGGTTTAATCATGTGCCAGGACTGCTGATGGTGTTTGAAGCTCTTACAACGTTCACTCTGCACACAAACAGCAGTGACTGGTAGCAACAGGCAGCCCAGCTGGCCGGCCCACAGTGGGGTAAGAAACCAGGAATTGTACAATGGGCTTTCACTATCATCACCATTACACCTTTGTGATAAATCAAAGAAGACAAGATATGACCCTGCATAAATCTGCAGGCACAAGGTGCTTTGCTGTCTGCATCAAATTCTCTCATCCCATCCACAGGCAAATCTATCCTAAATATTAGGGGAGCCCACATGAGCAGGAAACAACCAGGGCAGTTACTGGAAACGGGAAACTATTTCCTCAGAGCTGATGCCCTGATCACAGCAGGTCTTAAACACACAGCTCAAGTCTTCTGAGCACCATCAAATGAGTGTAGATCCCAAGAGAAAACTTTACATTTCAGCTGCGGGCCCAGATATCAAGATTAAGGAGATACTTGTAAAGCCTCCAAACCCATTTATTTTCTTCATCTTTTCTGTTTCTACTGACTTCTGTGCCTCTGCTCCTTAGTACCACATTCCATTTTCTCACATTTGTTTGCTGTTCCTTCTACCAAAAAGCAAATCCATTAAAAAAAAAAAAAGTTTATCAGATTTAAACTTTTGCTTCATTTTCCTCCAGCAAAATTGATGGAAGGTTACCACATAATGTATTTATGTCCTGTTACTAGTTTTATCACCGATGAGAAGACCGGCAGCACCATGATCCCTGGGTAGCCAGAGAAGGAACTGTCCAGCAGCAGAGCACCTCCCAGGAGACAGCAGGTATCAGCTATGCACCCACATAAGAAAAGCAGCAATGCTCCTGAACTTCACAATTAATAGCCACTTGCACCAGCTATCCATTTTCTACTGCACATATCCGTCAAAACTCCAAAGGTTTTTAAATTAAAATAAATGCAGCTTTTGCAGATGATACCTGAGGCACTGTGAGTATTGGAATTACTGTCTGGGTACACTGAAGAATTAAAGTTTCTTAATGAGAAATCATCAAACAGGTTCTGGGGGGTGGAGGCAAAGAATCAGAAAACTGCATCTCTCCTCTACTTCCCCATGCCCACTACAAAACCAAACTCAAAGCATTTTGAAGTCCCAAAGCATTTCCATTTCATTCTCTGTTCTCAACCGGAAAAACACACTTTCTCATGAATTACCATAATTCTAGTAACTTGAACTGTAATTCAGTAGCCTGCCTTGTACAAGATCAAGTTCTGAGCTACACATATCCTACAAACCTTCTGAGATCCATTTATATCAGTCACGCAGTTATGAAGAATGACAGACTTTAATACTCAAATTCATTAGCAGTGATAAGAACAGTAGCTTCTGTCCTGAGAGGGGACCACAAACAGGAAAGGAGTCAAGCTCAAAACATTGAGACTTATCAATTGCAAAACAATCTAATGATTATGTCTATCAGTTTATTTGCAGCCTGCAACTCTTTCAGTGCTCTGTTTCACTGGGGTCTCTTGAGATCAAATCTGTCAAAAGAAATTGCAGCAAGCTTGTATAGGTCTAGTGTTTCCATGACTTTCCTCAGTCCTCCTGTTTTATGCCTCCAACATGCTAGAACTACATGTTTGTAAGACAATGTCATCCAGCAAGGCACGGCACAGGCTTTCGCTTAACTAACACAACCTACAGAGCTCTGCTGTGTGCCATTTGGACTGGACACCTTGTTTACTTCGTAAGGTTTGTCAGCTAGCACATGAGGTCATGCACAAGTCCAAACAGCTTCTCTATCCTTGATCACAGGCAGTCCAGAACTGACATCGTCATGTAACCGTATAAACCTATTTGTCACCGGGGATTCAAATGAACAATAATAAAGTAAACAGATTAAGGATGCAACTGTAAACAACCCAATTTGCCATGGAGGTGAATTCATCAGGCATACAGTAAAATAAAAGGAAGGAGGAAAGCCTAAGTGAAATACTTCATATATTTTAAGCCCACGTCTTTTATCGCCCATTTCATCACAAAACTATGCAATCAAGGAGATTTCCGCTTGGAGTTTGGGAAGGTTTTTTTGGTTTTCAGGGTTTTTGTTTTTGTTTTACTAGCTGTTACTTAAGGATAGCAGTGAAAGATCATGACCCCATTTCCACTCCTCCGAAGTCTGCAGGGCTCTCTTTGATGTTTCTAATGACATGTAGCCTCGTGGATCATATCACCTTTCCCATGAAAGCACAGGGATTATCTTTCTCCACTACTTCGCATTCTCCCTTTCACGAACAAACACCACTTCCTGCTATTCTTCCAACTGTGAAAAATAGCTGCTTACATCATATAGAAAGCCAGTAGCTTTGTTTGTTAACCAGCTGTTTTGCTTTAAGTTGTTGGTATTTTTAAACACGTTTAAAAGTTTCTCTTGCCTATAAAAGTCAAATTTCCCAGAAATTCCCCAGAAAAATAGTTCTTACCTTTGCATTCCCAACATCAGCTAGAAATGTTACAATAAATAAAATAAAAAATAAATAAAAAATAAAATAAAAGTTTTCTGGGCATGTGTTGCCCTTTAACAAATTCTGCACAGTACCCAAAAACTACATCAGGACTAATGTGAAAGAAATCATTATTGGGATAAGATAGAAAGGGACATGTTCCTTTTCATCTGAACTCAATACATTAAAGCTTAACCAGATGTGCTCATTTGAGAAAGACCCGAATTTGTAAACTCACAGCCACATTTTCTAAGTAATGGTAATCTCATATGTCTACATTTTATTTAACGAACTTTTCCACAACAGAAAGTAAAGGTTGTTCCAGAAACAAAAAAACCACAGAAGATACCTAGACTCTTCCCAGAGATCCACACAACTTAACAGAACATCATTTCCTCCTTGGTGGTCCCTTTATTTATTTTATTTTCTCTCAACAGCCACGCACAAAATGTTGATAAAGTCAAAGGATTAATTTTATCTCCCGTTCTCACAGTTTTTAGGTACAAAGAAGCTTCCTGGAAAAGTTTATACATTTAGGGATGTCTGGACCTGCCTGATTCTCAAAACAAGACAGTGCCAAGTGATATCCACTGCATTTAGGTCATACTATGGGAATACGTCCTTCAGTAAGGAGGATATGCAACTCAGCCACACCACCATATTGCCTCATACTGCCATCTAGATTAGTGATACAGATTAGTGCTTGTGAGACATACATGGTTTAAAAGATAAATCTCCTTCCTATATAATTTTCAAATCCATTCTGTAAATTTCTCAGCTGAGAAGAAAACTATTGTGCTTACTTTGCAAACAGAATGGCACCTGGGCGACATTTCTTCAACAACAGCTACCAAGCGAAGATAACTACAGTCCTAGCAGACCCTGGACCAAGAGTTTGTCACAGGAAGAAGAGACCCTATCTATGTCCCAGCACGTCTGGAAAGCACTCTGTATCCCTAGGACCATGACACATGTGAAATTAAGTTATTCCACTGCTATTTTCAAGCCCAGATGAAATCCAGGGTGCTCTTTAAATCCAAGAGCCCAATTGATTCAGGACAGACCCCATGTTATCCTGCCATTCCCATGCAGATTGCATCACCAGCCCCTTGTGCAGTCAGACCTTACACAAAACTAAACACTAAACCTGCTGCTCCTGCCAAAACAAAGCTTTGCCTCCTTATTTTGAGTATTACAAGTGTAGCAACAAACCAAGCCAAAAGAAGAAAGAAATCCCCTGCAAATGTGCCTGATCAAAACTAAATAAAATACATATTCCTGGCACCAGGTGTTGAAGGCCCAATGGTACTCAGACTGACAAATCATGCCAAACAAGAAGTTCTGAGCTTCCACCCAAAAAACTTCATCTACCTGTCAGGAAAACAAAGAACATCTGAAGCCAAGCAGCACCGCTGTAATTGGTTGAATATTTAAAAAAAAACCAAGAGTGGAATTGCAGTGAGGCCAATGTAAGGACAGGAATGAACCGACCTTGACATACGCTAGGTAATGCTCGCACTTTTCCTGCATGTACGATAGTTGTAACTTCTCTGTGATCTGGCCCACTGTCTCTCCAGAAGTCACAAAGTAAACTCTGGGTTGCTGGCTCTTTTCCTTCTTTGCCACATCAGCAGTCAAGTTATAATTCAAACCTGTTTTAAAAAGGAAGAAGAAGAAAACAAAGGATGTCAGTGAACAATAGTTATTTTCTAGCCACCTATCAATGGATCCTGTTGCCCCTGGGGCATGTGTGCTTTAAGAAAGGTCAGCTCTTGCAGGCCCTCAATCAATCACTACATTTCCTGTGGCTGCATGAAACCAAATCCAATTGCTAACATACTCCCAGGTTTCGTGTCACTATGTTCCCCAGCCCATCCTTTCCCATAGGAAAGGATGTGTAAAAATACATCTAGACACACACACTTAAAAAAAAAAAAAAAAGATATGAAAGATGCTTAAACTATGTTGCTAACAGAAAAAGCAAAAACATAAGATAAACAGCAGCAGCAACCTCAAGCTTTGTTTTCCTTCTAGAACAGCACAAACCATGCAAATGTCAACCAGGATGTGGCACTTCCTGACAATTACTTTTGTTGATTTGCAGTCAGCTTAGTATTTAGACCTTAACTAGAGGTCGCTGTCTTGCACTCAGTATCCCCCCTCTTAGATGTTACACAACCCTGGTAGTTTATAGAAGACATACCCAGAGACTAATGAGCTGTATCTCTGTAAATCCTGTTTCCTGCTGTTCTACAGGATAGGCAGCTTAAGACAATCGGTTGGTTTGTGACTGGATGTATCTGTGCCCAAAAGAAAACTCATTTGTTACCAAGCTGCCTATACCTTTCCTGTTGGTAAATGCAACAACAGGAGCAATGAAACTGCAATGAGGCATGAACACTTGTTCTGCTGATGTCTACAGACAAGGGAAACACTGGCTATGAGGTCCTTCCACTCATCACAGACCCACCACCTGCAATGATTTCAGCTGCTATCAAGGCAATAATGGGAATACCATGAGATTGGCTCACTATAAATGGCTTAACTAGTTCATAGTCTTTGTAAACAACAGCAGCACCAGCTCCTGTGCTGATTCATTACGTAAGTAGGGTACTTGCCAAATTACTGCTTTGGCTTTTATTTGTGTTTTAAGTCCTAAATGATTGATACCAGATAAAATGCTCCCGATAAATGTAAACTTTTTTAAAGCCAGAATTTTATAAACAATCAATGTAAATGTAACACATTCCTGGACTGAGTTCTTCAAATTTCAGCAAGGGGTCTTTGCTGGGTTTTTGTTGTGGTTTTATTTGGTTTTGTGGTGGTGGTTTGTTGTTTGGGTGTTTTTTTTAAATCCATGAAAATCCTAATCTTGCTAAATTAACACTGCTGCCAATGCTATCACCTGCAATCATTTCTCCATCAAAATTTCACTACGTTGAAGAATTTATTTAATGATATTGTAAAACTTGGTACAAAAGTCTCCGTGAACGTTCACAATCCACATAATTCAAACAGACCTCACTTCCATTTGCGGTGTGTTGCATTCTGATGAAAAGCTCACTCACAAGTTCACGCAAAGTAACTAGAGACATACCCCAGGTAGTAACAAAAGCCACAGCTGAGGAATCAGCCTAACTACCATCACAGGGCTCCACCTGAACTTTTTCCACTTGCATTGGCAGCATAACTTGCTTAGAAGGACAATGCCTTGAAAGCATTGCAAATTCTGACAAGCTCAGCACCAAAAAACTCTCACTGAAGTAGTGTTTGCTCAGTCCCACTAAAGAGCACCACCTAAACAGAAACACAGGGTTTAGTCTGTTTAAAATCCCAGCAGCCTCTCTCAATGTTTTTTTCTTTTTCTAAAGTGTGCACATCCCACACCCATCCCCAATTGTCTCCCTTCCGCTTTCAAGACCTCACATGCATGCACACATGCTGAGATCTGCACCGCATCCCAAGAATAAAGACAAGAAAACCCGTTAGCAAACCCAGACCCTGCGTAGAGGCAAAAAGCCTCAAGGGGAGATGCAGCCCTCTTCAAAGGAGGAGCACCAAACAAAGGCAGGGCTGCAGAGCTTGCAGGGGCACCTGGGGAGGCTCAGAGGCTCTCCAAAGGAAGCACGATGTATTACTGACACTGAACAATTCCTCGCTGCAGGCGCAGAGACGCATCCCAACGTGCGCCCTGTACCAGGCCTCCGAGCAAAGCGATCCCAGCTACTGTCTCTCCAAAACAGCAGTGGATGTTTTCAATCAGGCAGCACAGTTCCCATCCTCCCCCGCCACCTCCCCTTTATTTTGACAACTTGTTTCTATGTTATATCCAATGATGTCACATCAGTGGAAAAACTGAAATATCATGAGTAAGTTTTTTTGGGGTTGGGGTGGTTTTTTTCCCCAGCTTCATTGCTTCCAAAAAGCAACCAGGGAGGGGAGATAACTGGCCAAACTTAGCACTGCTGGTGGTGTAAGTTCCTCCTGCTCACTCCAGCAGGAGATCAGGAGACAAGTTTTTGCTAGCAAATTAACTCTTGCAGGTAATGCCTTTCAAATATTTGTCCAGCAGCTTTAAGCAGGTCTGGTTAGAAATGCGTCTGGGGATCTGCCCACCCAACTTCACATGATCAAAATAAAACTCTGGCATGGATTTCATGAGCTCAGATGAAGGGCTTGATTTTTCTAATGACTATTCCTTTTCCGTAACTGAAGTTAAATGCCTAAAAGCTTCGATAACAGCTCCCTCTGAGAAATTTTTGGTCATACCTGCAAGAGGACCACCAGCCAGCAGACCAGGCAAGTTACTGCAGCCAGTAACAGCCAAACCAAGTAAATGGCAGAAGGCATTTTATAATGGATTTTCATCCTAAGTGGCACATATGTACTCACAATGCAAGAGTCATCCCCTGTGACAGGGCTGAAGGCAGCCCTGAAGCATAGCGGAGTGAGGAGAGATTGAAATCTAGCAGCAGTATCCTATGAGCCAGAACAGGAATAGCAGGTGGCTGTGCTAATGGAGGGGTTACACACCCTGAGCTGCCCAGCGCATCCCTTTGTCTCCCACTCAGTCGATGCTACAGCACACAAAAAGCAGGCAGCAAAATGCTCAGCAGGAATGAGCACATCTGTAAGTGCTTGTTAAACTACTAGCTATAGTACTGATTTGTGGTGTCGGTGGAGTGGGGGGAGAGGGAAGGCACCACATGGAGAAAATGAAGAACTTACTAAATAATAACAAAAAGCTATTGGAAGAGGAATGTGTTTCTTTGCCTTCTTATAAGGAGAAAATGATTCATGAACTTTGCTTGCAGAGAAAATTATTAATTAACAAAGTATTAAAAAAAGTTGCCCTAGCAAATGACAACATACATAGGACATTCCCCCCATCCTCTCCCAAACAGCTTTCCTTTTCCCCTTACTTCAAACTTTGTTTCAAATCCTTCCTCATAGCGTTGTCCCTAGCTTCCAACTAGGGAGCCATCCTCACTGCTCCAAGCATACACTGAACAACACATCCCTACAGCATCCCTGCTTCTGAGGCATTCAGAGGGTAGCACTGTCTTAGGTCCGCATCCAAGCGGGCTGGAAAGGTGACAGACAGAAATAACGCTCCTGCACCAAACTACACCAGGATACAGATAAGAAGAGGAGCATCTACTTTCATCAGGTTTTGGATCAGGCATGTTTCTTCAGTCCTAGAAATGTATCCAAACAGAGCAAAAACGTCAAGCAATCCATTATCCCACAGTAAATCTCACACCAGTCTTTCAGGCAACAGTATTTGGGACATGAAGACTACCCTAGAAATGGATCAACACACAAGCAATGCACACCTGAAGTGAATGGTAAAAGAGAAACTTTCAAGAAGTTTCAAACGCATCTGCCTAACTCTAGCCAAATGCCCAAACCCCTTCATTTCATAGCCAGTTAACAGTCCCAGTGTAAGAATTAGGTGAATTTTATTACTATTATTGTTGCTGTTGTTGTTGAGGAAATTATCCACACCATGGGCACAAGTTTATTTCCATTCTCCTGTGGGGATGAATGCAGCAGCAGCGCTTGATACACAGCATGTTTTCTTGTCCTGGTCACCCAGAAGTGCATGGTCTGAACAGGCTGAAGTCTGCTCATCCAGATTGCGAAAGGCCTTTCTCTAATCCCTGCCTTTCCTGCAGATACAGAGACCCCAGGAGAGACAAAGCAATGACCCCTCAAGTGAGGGAGGAACAGCTTGAGTGAGATTCTGAGGTGAAATACTGGAAACTTAAAAAGCTGTATTTCTCACACATCCAAGATGTACCGGAGGCTGTCTCTGTCAGAGTGAAGAGTCAGACAATGGCTGGCATACACTGTAGAGCACATGCTTCACTTAGGCATGGCTCTTTGTTCAGATGAAACCATTTCAGCAATAAATTCATATTTCTGAGGACCATAGTCTGCACACAGTATCCACAAAATGGATGGGAATTATACTATCATTGGCAGTATCAATAAACACAGATCCTCAGATAGCTGGTACATGACCAGTAGTATTGCAACTACGACTAGATGAAAAAGAAAAAAAAAAAAGAAAAAAGGAGAGGAAAAACAGGAGGGTGGGGAAGGTCTATATGCAAGTGTGAGGCAGTACTAGACGAAGACAACTTTTCTTCACATGCCAGTTAACAAAATAAGCACACATTCAAGTAAGCATTGAAGACACACATTTGCCATAGAAGAATGCTGCCTGTATGTTCAGCTTGACTTGACTTTCTAAACATTGTGTAGTAGGTGACAAACTTCAGCTGCCCAAAAGCAAGAGCAACGCCCAGCTTTTCACCAGTAAGCAGCAGTCTTGAACATCTGCACTCACAAGCCTTAGGGGAGCGGCATTCCCAGTCAGCACTATGTTCTCGTCATCTGACTTAACAGACCGCCCCCAGACATCCGAAGATGAGACAATCCAACCCTTTTAGCCACAAAACTTTGACATAGCATTTCAACATCCCCATATGCCTTTCAGAGTCTGAAGTGGACAACGATGTACTTAGAGGGTTATTCTATCCACCCCCAGTCCTGTGTCCCCCTTCCCCCCCCATTTAACCACGCAGGAGAGGAACCGTTGCAATACTGCCATGAATTGTTCCACCCTTTATTAATTGATACTCTTCAACTGCAACATAATTAAGACGGCCCGACTGTTAAGATGACACACTGAAAGCTTATTTGAGTATTTTATCCAAATCATATCCCGAAGGGGTTTTACAGTCAGATAGTTCTGGCTGCAATGTTTTCAAGACAAATCACTTTGCTAGAAGCATTGTATAAAAGGACAATCGTTGGAAGTTTTATCATCATTTACTTAATAGTAAAAAAATTCCTTGTAATGAGATGGATTTTACTTGCCAAAGAAGATGCACATGTGCTTTCACCACAATAAATCATTGGGAGTACAGTTTGTATGACAACACAGAGGAACTCAACTGGCTCTTACAAGACATGATGAAGCAGGAAGATAGGTCTTTTGCAAACAAGGGGAACACATATTTAGATTTGGAAAAAAGGCAGCTCACTTCCCAGCCACAGGTCCAGAGATATGAAATTAAAGCAAAGGAAACATTTTAAACAGTACCCCCAGGAACATAAGAAAACCTAGATATTCGGAAAATCTATTCAGTGATTTTCAGAAAGGAATTAACACCCCTGGAGCACTCGGAGATAAGTGTTTCCTTAACTGAGAGAGTAGCAGGCAGTACAAAAAATACTTTATCAAAGCATGTATTTGTCTGCTGAGAGTCATCATTTACATGGAAGGAAAAAGTGCAAAAATAGAAGTCTCAGTTGCACCAATATGTCAGAAACCAGAGGAATCTCAAATTTAGCAACTCTACTTTTTTGAGCTGTTCAGGTGACAAAGTGATAAGCTGCAGAGAGCAACTTCAACAAGCATCTTGTAGTTCTCACTGCATGTGAATGGCAGGAGAAGTGGCAAGGAACCTTTTTCTTCACCGACTCATTTAAAATCCAAATACTGCAGCAGGCTCTGCATACTGGGATGCACAGCTGCAATTCTCACCCTTCTCAATTAGCTGCTCAGAAAGGCTAGGGCACAGAGCAGGAGGAGGCACTGCTTCTCCCAGCAGCTCGCCAGACCCACTGCAGAGACGGAGCACGCTGTGAGGCTGAGGTATCTTCCCTGAGCAGCACACTGCAAGTCCTCTGCCATTGCTAAAGCATGGCAAAGGTAAAACATCATGGCTGAACTAAACAAACCCAGACCTCACAATATTTAGAAATGCTGTATCTATCCCATACCACTTCACAGAATATCTAAGATTTGTAAACATTAGGATGTAAAAGACAAGTAATATTTTAATGCAGCCAAGATGTAAAGGCTTGCACAATTACACACCTTACACAATTCCATTCATCAGAGAAACTCCATGTGTTTTACAGAGACTAACTAACCTGGAAGATATTCTTGCCATCAGTAAAATACTGGCCTATTTATAATCATTTTTTAGACAGGCAAACTGATGCATAGAAAAGGATTTGCTCATGTCTGGTAGGAATTCAGATTTATAGTGCTCTGTTTCAAGAGCTCCTTGTAGACTTTCAAAAACTATTAATCCAGAGCAAACACCACCTGCTTTCTGATAACACTGATTAAAGGATATGGATACAGAAACGTGTTATCAAGAGGTAAACAGGGAATATGAACTTAGAAAACATCAATTGCTTCTGTGTTCTCTGTCCTTGCAGTAAGCCCAAGGACACATTTCCCTCCTTTCACTGAGGAAGAAACTGCCCCAGTATTACATCAGCCTCATCAGAAGGCAAAAACATGCCCAAGAAAGTTCCCAGGGAGCCTCCAACTTTCTGGAATTGTATAGCCCAGCTCACCTGGAAACAACTTATTTCATATAAAAGCTCTGTTACTGACTTCAAAGGGAGCCCTTGACTCCAGGTCAACCTGCTAGCATGCCCCTGCCCAGGGCTGACACAGATACCTTACCTATTTCTCCAGGAACACGCTTGCCACTGAAGCGAAAGCATGCTGTGACATTGAGGCAGTTCACTGGCTGCAAGCCATCATGGCACTGAGGAGCTGTGATATTGATGGATGCAGGCAGGAAAATGGAGATGTCCATGGTAATGACAGGCCTGGATCTGGAGATAACAGAGAAACGGAACTGAGTGATCATTCAGAGGGAAGTTCTCAGCCAAAGGAAAATAAAGTAAATTTGGTAAACTACACAATTTCAAGCAGACATGAAAAATAAGAGAGTGCATTTGAACTGTAAGATAAATTAGCACTTGACCTAGCTGGCAAGGACTACTAGTGTCCAAAGACCATAACATCAGCTTGAAGTTCAGTGCTCAGATACAGACTGCAGGCAGGCAGCTGGGGAAACTGGTAATATATAATAACCATCTCCAGTAAAAGTTGCATAAAGCCTTCCTGGTAACAGGATAGCAAAATTAGCACAATGGCAACCAAGGACAACAAGCTCATGCAAGTGAGACTGCTTGCTAAGCAGCCTGGATGGTGAGGAACAGGTAGGCAGAGACCTTAGGTTTCCAGAGAATGGTCTACAGTCAAATTTGTGACCTGAAAGTCAAGGAGGGAACACAGGGGTATGAGATGGATTCATACATAATTTTTCTGAAAGTATAAGAGGGACAATAGACACCACATTCATGTTTTCTGGAGGAGGGAATGTTTGGCTAATTCCGTCCCAATGAGTGGTAAGGATTGAATACTCTTCACACTGCTGAACTCTGTTTCAGGAGTTACTCGCTCCACTATGAAAGAAAGCATTCTACCCTTGCAACTCCAGCACCGGATTATTGCTATGACTATTCCTGGCTGAAGAAGACCTCAGCCAGAATTGCAGAGCAAGCCGAGTGCCATCAGGGCCCAGGTGAGTCTCCTCTCCCACACAACACAGAAGCCCCACCAGCTTGGTTGGGAAAAGCAGCCCAGAAACCCAGGCTCTCCTGAGCCGTCCTCAGCGCAGGACTTTAGCCCAGAAATTCACCGAGTGTTATTCTTTGTGGTTTCAATTCTGTACATGTTCAACATGAACATGTTCTTTCAAAAGCAACTCCAGTAGTAAAAATATGTGCAACAACCAGCAGATTCACTTCTAAGGTAGTCCCAGCAGCTGTGCAAGGCCAGACCACGTAAGTAAACCACTTCAGGACTCTCACTCTACAAGCCACTTAATTTAGAGGCAGGGGAGAGGGGGGAGAAGAGAGCGGGGATTGTGGTTACACCTAATTCATATCGACTGGAACAAGATTCACATCAATCTCCGAGACAGCTGCTCAGACTCTTTTACCACAGCCTGAAATAACAGTGCAAGTTTGCATTTTGAGATGGAGGATGAAGATAAATGCTAAACCTAGAAATATATACAGTAATGGGGGGGGGAAGGAAGAAAGAGAGTGAGCTTCCTAGGATCACCTCACACCTTCGAAAAAAAAACCTCTTTGCAAATGCTCGGGGAGACATAAAAGAATGAATGCTATAACTGATCTACAAAAATATTTCTCCTAGAAAAAAAAAGTATTTTCTCCAGCCATGAAGTGCTGTGTGATTCTTCCTTAACATTAGCTCGCTTGGTTATTCACTGGGAAAAAAAAAACAATGTGCTGTCAAATGGCCATACACACACGCGAGCAATACAACAATGACAATCTGCCCCAAGTCACCGCGGCTTCCACCAAAGCCTTTAATATCACTTGGCAAAACATTTGTTGGTTTTGGCCACAGGACTTCACAAAGGCTTCTGGAGGGGTAAGGGGAAAAAAAAAAGAAAAAGCTGATTTCTTTATCCTAATCTGGATCTAAACAGCAAGAGGGATATGCTGTAAAATGGCAGTAGCAGCAATTAATCAGGCTGCCCATAAAGTCAGTCGGTAATGTGCTAATTTCCTCTGAAACACACAAGCATGACTGAACACGTGGACAGAGCTTACCACGCTGTTGTGATATTTGTTGTTTTAAACATCACAGGAAGCCTTTCAGATTGCCTTCCCCCCCGCAAGTAACAACAATGCAGGAGCAAAATGCACAGTTTTCTTTCTAGCGGTTTTGGAGATGTGGGGCTGCAAGATCCCATCTGGGGCATGGCACACCTTTTCACAGAAGCAGCAATTGGTTTCCTCTGCATGCATGATGAAGGAACAGAAAAGTCTTCAGAAGACTTGACCACCTGCCACGCTGATCATCAAAAGCATTTCTTCCCCCCCTCTCCTTTTTCTTTTTGCTTTGTTTAATTGATTCAAATGGAAATAAAAGCCAAGTTTTTTGTCTTGAACAGAAAGCAGGAGGCTGGCACGTCTGTTCTGCAGCTCCAGCATTTATCTTGCCAGTCTCACCACATCCCTGTATCTTCCATTAAGATGCAGGAGTCCCTAGTGACTTCTACTTCTAATGACATCTAGGTATTGACAGGATTTTTCTATTAAATATTAACAAGTGTAACAACGGAGCTACTGGCAAAATTCAGACTTCCTATTCTCTTCCCCAAGTCTGTGCATCTCAAACCCGCTCCTACTCTAACTCTTCCACCTGCATAATTTGGTGAACCAAGCTGTCACACCTCTCTCCACCAGATGAAACAAGCAATTGCACTTAGCTCATACAATCCAAACAGCAGCCCAAATCCTGTGTGCATTTAAAATGTCTCCATATTTCATTTCCCTGAAGACTCCTATTTCATTCTGTGTCCCATTATAAATTGCAAAATTACATTCTGGCATCATACACAGCTGGCTCTTTGCTCAACTGCGTTCCCTTAAATCATAATTTATTTACTTTATGTAAATGTAAAAACAATAAAAAAGACTTCTCACAAATTCAAAGCAACCTTTCTAAAGAGGCACTGAGATGCAACACATCTTCTGGCTCTAACCCTTTGTTTTCTTCAGAGCCTTGGGAGTCCTATGTATTGTCATCCCTCACTAAGCTGTTTAAATCAGATTGTGCACTCTTTGACACCATCCATGTCTAAGGTTCTGCTTAAAAAGTAATCCAGCTTGCTGCTTCTGACCACAATAAACTAGGGAGAAATTTGGAGTGGGGGAGGACTTAGATGACATAAGATACAAACAGAAAACAGACAAAAAGAAGACAACAGCGTATGAAAAAGACATTCATCTCACCTCAGAAGTACCACATTGTCTGACAAGAAGGCTCCAACAGTCATATCTGAAATTTTTGTAACATTGAGACAGTTACAAAGGAGGCATAGAATTCAGTTCTTTCAAATCAGTTCCTAAATTACAGAGCATATATCTAAAAAAAGCATTTTTCTGACTTAAATCAGCCAGTTGGTCCCTTCAAATATCATTACATCATAAATATTATATCTGCAGGATTAGGTCTGTGATGTTACTTCACTTCTACTTCATTGTTTGATTTTTATTATTACTATTATATTATTGTCTAGTTTGTTTGGTGTTTTTTTGGTTGGTTTTTTTTCAAGATTGTCATCATGACTGAGCAGCTTCCAAGAAACTTACAACCTTGGACAGATACTGAAATCCTCTGCTTTAATATCTCAATTCTTCATCATGACTGCCCAAACACCTGAATTCAGCAATCGGCTCAAATTCTTATCAGGAGCTTTGAATAACAGAAGGGAAAGGGAAGAAAATGCTCAGCTTCATCAGCCTCCCGCAATGGCAGGAACCAGCAACCTGGAAACACTCAGCTCTGCTGTTTTCTCAGCCTGCTGCTGTGTTTCCCCAGTGCTCTCACTGCCAGAGTAGCGGACGTACCTGGATAACCATTGCCATCCATATCGACTCCCCCTGATATGGACTGGCCGAACATCCGCAGCATCGGGTTTATTGTTTGCCCAGACAGCTTCTGCAGTGGAAAACACATGAGTGAAATCCGTCAGCAACACAAAGAATCCTCTAAAAAACCAAAACAAACAAAAACCCCAAGAAAAACACAACAACCACAAACCCCCAAAAAACCTTCGAGCCTTATTTTCATGGTCACCAGGGCTCTCTTCTATGGGCTGGAAGTGCTGCACATCTGCAGGCTCGCACTTCACCCACGCAGCCCTGAGCAGGAAGGCTGTCGACTGCAGGAAGCCCTTCTGCTCTGGGGTAGGAGGCAGCCACTTTTGACTTGGATTAAAAAACACACCTGCATTACAATCCTCATGCAGACCCAAGCAAAACAAAGAACACATCAAACAGCTTTTTTGGGGGGGACAGAGGGAGCGGAATTTAACTGCACCCTAGAGATTTTATCTTTTTTTTTTCCTTTCTTTTTTTTTTCGCATTACCTTTATTTCTGTAAATAAAAGTTTTAAGCACCCTCTTAACAAAATTGATTAATTGAAACAGAAAATCCTGCACAACCATTCCTTTTCACAAAGTTTGCCAGCATACTTAAAGTCAAAATGATTAATTTTCATCCCACTTGGAAATTCTGGTTTCCATCAGCTATTATGCAGTATTTTGTGTCCGTTTGGAAGCTATATCTCATTTCTGCCTCCCCAACACAAAGATTAATTAACTTCTAACATAGCTTCTTTTTTTTTTTTTTAATTACTAACACAAAAACTTTCTCTAAACATTTTGAATTGTAAATGCCTTTGTCTGAAGCAAATTAATATATCAAAATCTCATTTTCTAAGAAAGCAATCAGATGTCTCCCAGCCCTCATTCATTTTGCTGGGCCACCAACGGAAGACCTGAACTCA
Source organism: Haliaeetus albicilla (assembly GCF_947461875.1). Taxonomy (NCBI): domain Eukaryota; kingdom Metazoa; phylum Chordata; class Aves; order Accipitriformes; family Accipitridae; genus Haliaeetus; species Haliaeetus albicilla. The sequence continues at coordinate 32,566,174 of NC_091484.1, read as the reverse complement.
AACCAACATCTGAATGCAGAAGTTACAGAGAGGAAACCTACCCCACAAAGTAATTTCGAGGCTGTTGGTGGTGCTTCACAGCATGTGACATGCGACCAGCTTTTCCTGGCCCTCCCATAAAAGGACATAATATTGAACAAAAGGTCAGACAGGAAATTTCATGGAAAAAAACCCACAAGTTGAGGGGAAGAAAGATATCCTGCAGTCCTGACAGCCAGTTTAAAGGGAAACCAGTGCTTCACTGTGTACAGATCTCCTTTTCCTACTCATGGGCAGATAAGATTAAGACAACTGGAAGTAACTTCCTTCCCACATTACACTTGTATCACATTTTTGGGGGGGTCCCAGCTAGGGTGGTAAATCCTGCCTGCAAACTTCCCAGCGGACATCTGCAGGCTATTACAGCCTAGAAGGCAGAGGTATAATGCTACTCTGCTTTTAAGTGCCATGAATGAAAACAGCAGGCCACAAAGCCAATTAAGCTGCTTTTGCTCATAGCCACCGCTAAAGCTGCGGAAGGGATGTGAGGGAACGACATTGATCAGCGATTTAAATAAAGAAAAGGGGTGAGGAGGAAGCTAACAAAATGAAACAGGTGAAAACATATACCCTGCAGGCTCCCCCTCCACCTCTCTCAGCTTCTTTAAAAATGGAAATCCAGGGCACAGCTCTGGGCTCCATGACATGGCTCAGGGATATAGCAAGAAGATACAAAAAGTCTTTCACCTCTGGGTTCAAATCCAGGGCAGGTAAGTAAAGAGCTGAAGTTGTTACGCAGTTTTTTTGGTTGCAAGTGGGAGATGAACTGGTGGTATGTCTGGTGCCCTGCAGCAGACCCTGGGAAGGGTCAGAGAGACACTGCCCGTATGTGATGCCCCTTTGGCTGCCTCAGGACATGGGACAACGATAGGAATAGTATCAATAGTCAATGACCACAGTACCCTGCCTCCCTCTTGAGCTGGGCTTTGTCCCACTGACCAAGCAGAGAGGCACACGCCATGTCTGCTGGCCTTGCTCTAATGAGGAGGGAGAGATCACAAGCAGGATGTTTTGCTTCCCACCCTGCTGATCTGTCCTCTTTCAAAAATGTAAAATTTTCCCATGAATGATCAAAAAAAAAAAAAAAAAAATCTGATCCTTTTCAGCAAGAGCTGGAAAGCTCCATGCTTTTCAACAGCCAGAGAAGAACCTCCCAACCAGTGGCTCTCAGCAAGAAACAGGCAGAATCCTCCACATGCCACACATTAGTGCATTTTACAAGTGTACATAAAGAGTAATTTAACTTCCTTTTTTCTAAAAAGCAGCGCATGGCATATACATGGTAAAAGGAAAAAGGACTAAACTTCTATGGTCTGTTAGAAGAGTCTCCAATATAACCACTAAACTCTTTAATTCTGCTTAAACTGATTTACTGTGAAGGATCCCACCCAGCAACAAAACAACCAGAACTTCAAACACATGGAGGGAGGGAAGATTCAGGCTCTCTGAAAAAAGAAATGTGCTAGACAGAGACTAGGGGACACATGTTGGGCAGCATGAGCATAAATTTGTCTTCTCTACTGCCTGGCTACAGTAGCTAAATTGCACTGTGTCATCTCTGCACAAGATGCTATAGCATATCCTAGCTGAGATTTTATTTCATAATAATGGTCAGGGGAATGGCACCCAAGAAAAGCCGTGTGATAAATTGCCACATCACAAGGACAGTGCCAACAAAATGGGTAAATAGGCTTCTGCGGGGTACAAAAGAAAACTTAGTACCTCTTCTTCCTCGCTAAGCCTGTTTCTGCAGGAGGAGAGTGCAACCTCCCAGCTCCCCACTGGCTTCTCCATAATTTGTATGCTCAGCCCCTCCAGGGTTTTCATTTCTCCTCTGCAGCAGTACTATCTCTAAAAACTAACATTCAAACCCCAAGACTTCATTTGCTTCAAGAAGGAAGCTACAGCTGATAACTGTAACAAAAGACAGTGAAAAATATCTCCTAACATCATTTTACCCAAGAACATAGATATGGACAAACTTTGGGAGAAGCCATGTTCAAACCAGGACTGAGAAAACAATGTAGGGCTATGATGAGGCCACCTATAAAGGGACCCCTACATATGGCTTATTTCTGCAGGCCCTGTGAAAGTGACTTCAGATAGGTATCGTAAACAGTAGTGTCACATACCATAGAGTACTGAGGTACAATACCATTGGCATCCCCATGGTAAATGTACACTGCTCCTATGTAGTTATCCTCCTTAGGCGCTCCAATGGCAACATCTGTAAAACAGTACAGATTATAAACATTTCACAACCCATTCTATTAATCCAACTTTTTCCCAATTTTAGAAGCCAGCTATCCATAGGAAAATAGCTCCCCATGATGAAGATGATCAGCGGCTCATATGAACCTGGCTAGAAGGAACTTGTTTGATTTAACGAAGAGCTCCTGTTAAGATAAACTTAAAAAAACACACAAATGTATATGAATTTGTACATGCATGTGGCTATGTTGTGCCTAATTAGAAGCATGTGCTTGTTATGAAAATGTGTTTATTAACCAGCAACCATGCTGAAAAAATTTAATTTAGAATCCTTTCATATAAAAATCTCCAACCCAGGGGAACATCAGTTTTGTGAACGAAGACAGCATTGGCAAAACATTTATTATAGCACTACATTAAGTTTGCTTGAAAATCCAAGGCTCCAAAGTGAGGCTGGGTATATAAAATAGACAGGCAAGAAGAAGAAAAGGCTGCTGAGGGTGCACTTTCAAATTACATTTGATCCAATTTAAATGCAAACTCCTGCAGAAAGAGTTATCCCACTTCCCATTCTCCTCTCCTAGTTAGCTCTAGTGACTATACAGCTGCTAAAATTAAACTCTTCCCAATGGCTTCATAACCATGGACTGATACAACCCTGCAGTCTCTCCATCACCACAACTGACCCACAAGCAGCAGCAAGAACACAAAAATGTACGTCCAAGTGCAGAGGAAGAGCATGGCCACCATTTGTGAGGGCAACCTGCAATGAGGTTGGTTTAAGCTTAATGGAATAACATGCCCTGAGTGGCCTAAATCCAGGCACACACTGAGTAAGTCAGCCTTTGTTTGGAAGTCCTTAATCTGCGCTGCCAGAAATCAGGGCAGAAAAGATGCCAGCCTCAACACTTCGCTCTCACCTATCGCTATCACAGCATGGGGCCTCACACTGAGCAGCCTGCAAAAGGAGCAGGGGTAGAATAAAGCAAAGGAGAGAAATTATTAATAGAGTACATGCTATCAGGAGTGAGAAGCTACTTCTTAATTACACTTCATGATAAGAAAACGTGATTATGTCAACAAAACTGGAAAGGCTTGAAGACATAAGGAAATGGGAAAGAAGAAAGAAGTCAGACATAGGTTTCTGTTTTGTTTGGGGCGTGGGTATCTAAAGCCTTTTATAAACCATACACGAAGAATAAAATGCAAGAGCAAGGAAAGTAAAGCAATGTTAATGAGACTGGCATGCAAGTTGCTTGGCCACGGACTAAATGCACATCAAGGACAATCAGCTACAAAAGGCTCTAGCAGACAAATCCCACACAAGCGTATTTATCCTTAGCACAAGCCCAGGTGCTGGTCGGGTCCTCAGGAGCAATAGATGCCACGTGGCACCCAGACATGCAAGGAGACTGGCAGTGCTGCCAGCCCCGCTGGTATTTCCAGGGAAAAGGCCCAGGAGGAAATGGCACCGACCTGAGAAGCCATCATCATCGATGTCGCCGAGGGCGGCCATGCTCTCCCCAAAGTGTGCGTTGTATGTGCTGTCACCATCCAGGACAAGCTGCTCTTCCAGCACTCCCTAGCAAGTAGGAAATAAAACAGGGTCAGTGAAATGGTGCGAGCCCTGGATGAGGTGAGCTCTCCCCGTGGGAGCTGCTGGTAGCACCAGGGGCAGGGCTGCAGTCTGACTCTCACCCTCACTGCACACAGATCGCCTGGGCACCAAAAATCTAATTTATTTGGTTTTTTAACCATCTTCTGTCTTTTAGTTTTAGGGGGCGGGGGGGGTAGTATATGAGTGATATAACTAAAATGCTAAATTAACTAAAGGATAACTCAGTGATATAACTAAATGCAGTCACAGGGCTTGGGGAGCTCACGAAGGTTTCCGATGCCTAAAATGTAACAGCCCAGAGCTTGCTCTACTGGCAGATTACATCCGAGGAGTGAAATCCTCAGTCAAGGCTTATTCAGCTAAACCCCAGTGAGTTAAGAGGAATTTTCCCCTAAGCAAAGAACATTTGGGCAATTGGATTTGAAAACTTTTTAAGTATTGGACAGAAGGATTAAAGCAAAGTCCCCAAAAAGCCTTCTGAAATGAAGAATAAGGAAAGGGACTTAATGCAATAAAGAGACAGAGGAAAGTTCAGAATAAAGTAGCTTTGTACTCCTATGCCATGAGAAGCCTTATATGGATCTGGTATTTCTTGCCCACCCACTTTCTGGTCAGATACATAAGCTTTAGTTTCTTGCAGCCTTCCCTCAAGGGGAAAGAAACATTTCCACAAGAAAACAAAATTTAGTTACACAATCCAACTCCGTACCCACCTCAAGGGTTGTTTTGTTTTGTTTTTGCTTGCTTTGTGAATGAGAGTAAACTGCCCTCTGGAACATATAATAAAATCTTTTTCTTGGCTGCGGGGAGTTGCTGACTTTAAGAAAATCCCACATAATGAAATTGAAACACAACAGAGAGAAGACAGGCAGGCCTGTATGTGCAACTCACTTCTTTGCAGTCCTCACAGGAAAGGGCAAAATATACGTGTATTAAATCCAGCATCACTACACATGCTTGTATTATAATGCAGTTTTCTCTGATCCACTGCAATGACCTCTTCAGCAATGGTGCTTGCAGAATGAAACAGAGTTTAAAAAGTCCAAACACCAAAATAAAACCCACAATCCTGCAAGCTATTGCTCCTGCAAGTAATTCTTGAAGCAGGAGTATAAGAAAACCCTACTAGGTTCTTGACTGTTTTATAAAAAATAAAACTTAACTCATGCATACTCTCACTGTGAGCAGGAAATGTTGGCTATTATCTGCTTGGCATTCTGGACCTATCCTGAGGACCCAGCAGCAACACTGGAATATAAGTGGGACAGCCTGTGGATCAGACTGACAAAGTAAAGCTCATTTAAAGGAGGAGTGACAATAGAAAATAAACTTACACCAAAAGCAATTCTGAAGTCTCCCAAATGCTGCCTATAGGACTTGTGGTGAATGTTAAGTTTAGCATAAACAAAATCCATACATTAAAGTCCACAAAATACTGATGAAGAAAACCAATTTCATTTTAGTCCATAACAACTCCTCCTTTGAGACAGCAGGTTTGGGACCTGAATATCAAATATTTAATAATATGTAAACAACCATTGTTTTCCTATAAATACAACATAAGAATGATCTTGTTTTGCCAATGCAAGAAAGTTCAGACTCTTCCAAGACTGTTGTTGGATCACGTGAAATCCAAAAGCATCGGCTGATAAGAACTTCCCCTAAAGTCTATATATGGGGCATAATGCAAATATAACATGATTTCAATCTCTGGTTTCTCTTCACAAGGTCTTCTAAATCCCCAGACATTTGTGTTCTAATTTGTAGGTCCTAGTGACTACCCAAAACACTCAGCCAAAGCTGCTGACTCTTACTTGGTTTTGGCATCAAATTCATGTAAAGCCACAAATACCACCAAGTTTCAACATAAAACCAGAAACTTTCCCAGACCTCCTCGAAAGATTCACAGCTCTGTGATGAATGTGGGCTGGTGTCTGGGAAACCATGATACCAGATGAGTTTTCCGTGACTTCATGCTCTGCTAGAGACATCCAGAGCCCCTCTATTTGAGACATCGAGTTTCACCATGCAGTGCTGGAAGGACATTAGCGCTACCCTGCCCGGACCCACGGCCTCATCCCTTACCAAGTCATCTCCTGTACATACTCACGTTTCCTCTGTTGATATAGACTGTGACTTGACCCTCATCTCTGATCTCAGAAAACATAGGTGCTCCGACCAGCAGGTCTGACAACCCGTCAGAGTTCAGATCAACTGCACATAAGGAGGAGCCAAAGTAAGAGCCCATCTGTAACCAAGCCGAGTCACAACAAAGCATTCAGTATCTGCCCACACACAGGAGGAAGTCATTTAGGCATTTGCTTTTTTTTTTTTTTTTAATTATTTCAAATGATGACTTGCTGCTTTATCACTCACAAGCACTCCTACAGAGAAAGCTTAGGGGATAATTCTGGCAGGAATTAAACACTTTACTGTACAGTGTATCAGCTTGGATAATTTACCAACAGAATAAAATTTATACCCTGGGACATGCTTAAGTGAGACACTAAAGAGCTTTCTTAGACTAGCTTTCACTTATCAAATGCTTAAAATCAGAGAGGGGTGAAATAAGTTTCCCAAACCAAGACCTGGCTAGTGATTAGTCATGCCCAGTACCAGACTTCCTAAAAAGACTTCAAGTTGGGTACCACAGATCTTCTGGGGATACCTTAAAGAAATAAAGAAAAGAAAAAAGAAAAATAGGCAAGGGGTAGGGTATCCATGAAAAAGAGGCATCTAAAATTACCTCTTGATTGTGGCCTATCTTCCCCTGCTCTGTTTGTATCTATTTGTATCAGTCACCTTCAAAATAGCAGTACTGGTTGTGGGTTTTGATCACAGCCTTTCCTCTCAGGTACAGGCAGGCGAATTGACACAGAAAGATGACTTTCAATAAAAGCTTTTCAGTTGATACACAAAAAACCTAAGCCACTTTCAGTCTCCAGTTATTATTGCTTGATAAAACTTAACTGCTTAAATTTAAGAAATACATTAATCTCATTACATAATTTTTGATACAGGTTAACATTAAATGCTAACAATCTCCCAGCTGGCACCCACATTACGAATTTCAAAACACATTTAAACACAAAAAGGAAACCAAAACCAAGAATGATATTCCACCCTTACTTCATCCACTTCTGCTTAGGTAGCACAAGGCATACTCTTTGAGACCAACTACAAACCATAGTTTCAAAATTAAAAGCAACTTCTAAAGGAAGAATTAAAAGATACCACTTCTTATTTGAAAATGAGAGCTGTTTACATAGTAGGAAAAATTGCGGTTACAGAAATAATTATTTAGGTTAAAAAGAATGAATCACATTTCTCGCATGCTTTTACATTCCTCATTGGGGATCTCTGACCCACAGCCTTCCATGCCTAGTAAGTTTAGGTGCACGAGCCAGAGCTCCTGGGCATGCTAAGAGATGGGCAGTAGCAACTCTATTCTATGCAGTCCATAAGATTTAAAAGCTGCTAAATATAGCGGGGTGAGTTAAGGATAGAGTTTCAGTTGTAATTCAGATTTTTGTGTTTGTGTGGGTTTAAGGTCAGACCTCAAACATCATTTGATTCCAGTTATTTTGTAGCTTAAGTTCCCTTGTGGATTTTTTATTTGTTTATTCTTTTTTAATCCACTAAGGTTTTAAAACAAATTTCTCTTGGGTAAGGAGCGAAAGTTATGAAAAGCATTTCACTATGTATTCAGGCAGTTTTCAGGGAAAGGCTATTATTTACTTAACTGCAACATGGTATGTCTGCAGCGTGGGTGAGTTCATGATGCTGTGAGAACCTGAAGTTTGTGCACTTAACGTTTTTAACAAGGCACTGCATTTTCTTTTTTTCTTGTCTGCATCTGATTTCCTAGTTCAGCCTCCAGCAATAAAAAAGGGAAGGAAGAAACTGGCCTGCTTTTAATGTCTGTCTAGTAAGAATGTCAGAGCAATGAACTTTCACACCACTGGGAAGGACGCAGCATTCTGTGAGAGCTCATTTCGAGGCAATGCTCATTGCTGAGCATGTCTGGTTATATTTCAGTGACAAAACTAAGAAAGGGTGATTTAGAACAGCCTTCTCTTTATAATAAAATTATCATTTGGATTTTAGAGAATTTGTAGAAGACAGATGCTAATGGGGAAAGAGGAGATGACAGCCTAGAAGTACTTGAAGGATGTAAATACTTGATTAGTTAAGTTATATACAAGAATAACACAATTAAATTGAAAAAGGAAAGTTTTGGCTGAGATCTGGAAACTTCCTGATAGCTCTGTTTATCAGGCTGAGGAATAGTTCTCCAGGAACACATCCTTAGGGACATTTAAAAGTCAACAGGGAAAGAAATTAACAGGAAGCAATCAAACACAGGAGGTGCCCTGGATGAACCGGGAGGTCTTTTCCTTTCAAGATGTCTGCAATTCTGCTAGCGCAGAGAAAGACAAATTTTGGAGAGGCCCTAAAATACAAGTCACACCATCCATCTACACATACTTGCAGTTTTGCCCTATACCAGGCATGTTTTTAAAGACTGCAACTGTGTTTTGTTGGGAAAAAATAGCAAAACATGCTGACACTCCCAACTTGATGATACAATCAGACACTTCAGAACCTTCTGAGGGTGGCATGTCTTCCTAGAGCCAGAAGCCACCAGTAACCTTTTTCTTCTGTATTTCCTCTCCTTCCAGGAGAGCACAGGCAACCCCAGGTAAGGGCTATTGTTTCCTCACTGCAGTATTTGAAATAAGACATCTTTTTGTTGTTACCTATAGTTAGACATATTGTCCACTTCATTTCCCCTGCAACATATCTCCAGCAAGCCCCCAGTAAAGAACACAAGCTGTTCCCCACTCAAACACAACAGCGCATGAGGGGAGCTGGATCTCGCTAGCGTTCACTAAATTTCATGGGGGGGCAGTGGTGGTGTGGTGTGGTTCGGCTCTAAGACACCAGTCCTAAGAGCAAAACGCAGGACTAATTCATGTGGGAAGGGTGAAATCATCATCTCGAAGTAACGAAGCTGCTCCTCCACATGACAGCGTAACTCTAATATCCCCCCTGTCACATCAGGACACAGAAAAACAGACTGGGGCTTTGTGTATTAAACTAAGCTCCAGGCTACCCACATCTCCCAGTAACATCTACTAAGAGGAAATGTGCATCGAGGCTCACCTGGCACCCCACTTCCCACATCTCAGAAGGCGCTGCTACAGTTGCATAACGCTAAAGAGACCCACTAGTACATTTTTCAGCAGGACCTTTAATTTCAGTCACATGGGCACTGAGCAGACTTTGCAGTCATGACTGCTACAGGAGAAAGGGTATACAGCTGGTCTGTACAATAGGTTTACGTCTTCTGGGAGGTAAAAATAAACAGAATTTGCCTGACAACTCATGAAGCAGTGGAATGAAAATGATGCTCTGAGGTGACCCTGCCATTATTTCCCACTTCTCCATCCCTTAAAAGGAAACACACATACATAAAAGCTCACCTTTTTTCCTGAAGCCTGGAAAATCTTTACTAGAGAGCCTGATCGTCTGTCTGTTCTGAAAATATAAACCTGAAAAGTGAAAAAAGAAAAAAAGTTAACCAATACTAACTATGAAGCACATAATGGTACAGCATTGATGCTTCCTAAATAATATCTAAATCATGATCATGGCCATGACTATTGCCAAGATCCAATTTCATGACCACCTTATTGCTCAGTCTTCTTTTAAAAGACAAAAGATAGAGTTCCTCATTTTTCTGATGAGTCACAGGGCTCTTATGAGAAATGCTTGAATAGTATCTTGTCACCTACTTTTTTTGGTGTGCATGTGTGTATGTGCACATGTGAGTATTTAAAAGCACCTAATAAAGGAACTTTCCAACTCTCAAACAAGTGGCATCTGGAGACTGCCTGGAAATGAGCAGGGCAAAAGGCTGAAAAGGCATAACCCTGCTCCCCTTCCCTTATCCAGCCTTCCCTTCTCAAGGACATGTGCCTGCACATACTACGCTGCAAACCTCATGATGCTTTAGCAAAGATCAGAGTAGAAATCCCAATCAGACCACCCAACGCATTTGCACTGTTTCTGTCTGAAACAACCTGTAAATCAGAAAACTATTCAAATGTAGTCCACTCATTGCCTGTTTCCACAGGAGAACCTGTTTAACCAGGAACTCTCAGGGATAAAAGTTTTGATATGAGTTCAATAACGGACCTTGTACCAAAATTTAAGACCTAAAATGCATGGCTTGTAGAAAGGGACTCCCTTTGGCAGAAAGGCTGACTCAGTCAGCCTTTGAGACTCCTCCAGCATTTGACAGGCTCCCTCCTAGCAGGTGCTCATGCAGCTTGCAGGACAGAGGATCCCTTACTTCCAAGGCCACGTGGCGGAGCCAAGCACTTGACATAGCTGAATATGTGTCAAGTTATTAATACTTGGTGAGACAGAGTTCAAAGCTGTTTTCAGCTCAGAACACAGCACAGATTTACTGCAGACAATTGCTCTAGATATAAAGGACTCCCTAGGTTTTGCAGCGGCACGTTTAGCAGCAAAAGCAGCTTGCCGGGCGTCACAACTTCAAACCCAGTCTTAACTAATGACACCCTTGGTGACTTTGGAAAAATGACGCAGTCTCATTAGGTATCTTGGCTTCACCTTCAGTGACAAGGGTGTGACAATGCTAATCACTTTCTATCAGGGAAGTAGAAAGGATTAGCTTATTAGAGAGTGTGGAAAGCACAACAGGACTGCTCAGCGTAACATCCTGTACTCAACACCTCTTACCGCTCCTTTGCCATGCGTTCCTGCTACCCACATACCATGCCAAGGGAGAATAACAGGAGCTTTTGCAACTAAAGCAGTAGCCTTTACACTACAGGGCCAGCTGCTTTCTCATGGATCTCATGTTAGCAGCTGGTTTTTTCCCCCTCCTTGCACAGAAATTAAATCTTTTCCACAGAGAAAACAGGTTGGAAGGAAGGTGCATTGGAGCAGCCATAACATAGCACCTAGGATAAGGAAACTATGTCTTTCCTATGCACATGTCCTCTCAGTAGCAACTGTGCTGCTGCTATATCCCATATGTCCTAGTCGAGCCAGGTGAGGTATACGTACAAAGTTCATCTTCTACTTTTATTCCATTTTCCCCACTTGTGCTGCTACCCCTGAGACATGGTTACTACCCAAAATAAATCTGCCTAAACCAAGGGATAGTGTTCCTGGTAGTGGAGACCTTTTACTCCTTACTGTTATGACTCAGCTATAACTCATGTCCCTATAAAGCAGGAGAGGCAGAGGGAGGAAGATGGAAAGGGGGCTGCAGGACATCTCTGCTCAAGCACATGGTGGCAGCAGGTTCTGAAAGGATTGGATTTTGAAGAAAGAGGGACAAAAGCAGATTCTTTACATCCCTTCTCTCCCTCTCCCCATTCCCACTTCTCTACCTTTGGTTCAGAAGTATATAAGGGTCACAGCACTCACCCTCAACTGGCTCCCCCGACAGCAGACAGGTACTCGGCACAGGAGCATCAGGTACACCTAACTCACCAGCCATTTCCATCTAGTCATTCACTGGCTTACATCTTTGGGACATCGAACATATGTATGCCTACAGGACCCCCCCCCCATTTTTTTTTTTCCTTCTCAAGAGACTATCACCAACACTTCTAAGTAAAGCTGGCAGAAACCCAGACTCTAATCCACTAAACATTACAAAGTTTTAAGATGGACATCGAATTGCCTAGTAAATGGCTTTTCATGTTATGGGAGATGCTAATCTGAACTAAATACTGAAACAGACAAATGTATGAAGAAAACAAGCATAAGACAAACTCTTTTTCCCAAGTTTTGTCATTTCCAGGCAAGGTTTAAGGGATACCTGTATGTTACAAATCCTAAACAAAAGCAGTGTGAAAGAAATGTTGCCTAGGTCTCATTAAAATAACTATTGTAAGGATTGGGTGGGAGAGAGAGGAAAGAGAGGGGTGAGGGATGTGAGGCACCAAGAGGGACAGGTCAAGAAAATTTGATGACTTCATCAAACTATCTCACCTCTCCCCTGCTCAGTGCTCCAAAACCACCCTGTAGACAAAAATCTCTTGCCTTCTCAGACACATGGGAACTGCATCAGTATTACTTTTTTTGCCCCGTTGCATCTGACCACATTATTGTTTGACAAAAAGCCACACCTTTCCGATGCCTCCGTCCTGGGGAGCTCCTCCTACAACGTCCGTGGTAGTCGGCTGAGAGAAATGACCTGCTGTCACTGCATATCCTAAGCGGGAGATGGGTTAGGGTGGGAAAGGAGAGAGAACATAAATAAACAAATAATCATGAAAGGGAAGAGCCTAAGAAACAGGTCAGCCAGCTGGATCATGCTCATTGGGTTTCACTGCTCCTCCTGGGCTACACGTTGTTAGTGTTAACAACCATCCTGCTCAGGATGCACGAATATTCTGCTCAAAAGCTCACAGCGATGGGAAGTGACAGTATGCCCTCCAGTGCTCTTCCAAAAGCTGAGAGAAGAAAGGTATATGTGAAGCTGAACGAAGCACACATGAAGCAGGTACGGGGAGCAGTCTGGTAACCTGAGTCCAGAAAGGGAAGTGGTGAAACAGGAACAGGCACACAGAAACAGAGTAAACAGACCACACCGCTGCAGAGAAAGTATCATGTCAAAGAGAAACAGTCCCACATTGACCAGACAGAAGCGTCCTCCTTTGGCCAAAATCACTGCCCAGGAAGTCTTGGAAAATTATGTGCCTTTTTGGTTGAGGCGGGGAGAGCAGAGGACAGTAGGCAAAGAGGTCAGAGAAGTTAATGGCTTAAAAAGATTTTTGTTTAGGCAAGAAGAAAAATGGGAGGATAGATCAAAACAAGAAGGAGTGTATTTGAAAGGAGATCAAAGATTCAGTCTTATTTGATATATTAAAATGATATACAATAACTAAAGAAGAGTGCTTTCCTTCCAAGACAGCCTTGGATTTGCCTTGCACTTCTGCTGTAAATTATTGAGGCTCTTGTCTACATGGCAAATACTATAATTCAGGTCTAGCAGTGGCAAAATCTATTTATGTCCTTAAATATGTATATATACACTCCTCATTTAGCTATCACCAAGCAGCATCTTCCAAGTGGTATTTTTTCAAAGACTAAAGGTTAAAGGGAAAAAGCGAGGCCAGTGCAAGTCTTTAGTCAAACAATATCAAACTACTGACTGAAATGCCTTCTAGGTCTCAACAGTCTTAGGCACTCGGGACTAGGTGGAAGCCTTTAAATTAAGTATTTTTGGAACATTAGCTGGTTTTAGAGCAAGTAAACCCAACTGAGTTAAAGATGTACTCAACCCTTTCACAACCTCCTTCTGCTGCCAATGACTCATTTATATAGTGAAATTTTTGTTGAAATAAATTTGTATCTGCAATATACAGTCTGTAATTATGTGTTGTACCCATTTTAAAGACAGGTGTAAGCAGACGTGGAGCCTAACCAACGACAAATAATTTGTCCATCACAGGCAAAAGCAGGAATGTAGGAGGCCCACTACCATCCAACTTGCTTTTCAGTCGAAATGCATTTTCTGTATTAGTCCAAAAAAATTACAGCAACATTTTTTTCAAACAAACAAACAAAAGTGGAATATTCTGGCTGCTTATTTGCTTATATTTCTTTTCAGGTAGATAACCCTTTAATTCAGATGTTTTTCCTTTCACGCTTTTCATAGAAATACTCTACACCACCAAAAAAAAAAAAAAAAAAAATCAGTATTAACTTTATATCATCAAAGCCTTGAAATATGTTGTTGGACTGATCCATTCTCACAGTGAGCACCAGAGAGCTGCTTACCAAGGTATGTGTACCGCCTGGCTATCACAGCATCATCGTTCAGCTTGTAATACGTGTTGTCAGTGAGATTCAGCACTTTGACAGTTCCTGTCCAATAATAAGATCCTGGTGCCCCCATGATGACCAACTCCTGCAACAGGAAAAACAGAAGGGTTGGGGGAAAGGATGGGGAAAAAAATAAGTATCAAAACTGGACAAAAATTCATGCTTTACACAGTAAAGGAGAAGGGACAGGATATTAACTTAAAACACCAGTTATAAGTCCATCTATAACAATCTCTATTCTGTGTGCATGTAGCTAGTATCCTTCTTCCCAAGCATTGAGGTCACTGCACACACCCTAGAGACACATGGTCTCCCCTTTTATGGCCCACTTCTGCTCACTGTTCTGCCACTTCAATAGAAGACCTTCTTTGCCCTTACTAACCATCAAACTTATCCCTGACAACACAGTCCTCCCAAAAATCTCTATCTGCCTGCTGCCTTTCCCAACCATCCTCCAGAAGACCTTCACCAAGTGGCAGAAGAGTGCCAGCCCACCCAGACCCACCACTCAGCTACAGACCGTGCCACAGTGCTGGCTGACATGCTACACCAATCTGTGTCATGAAGAACACAGCACAAAAGATTTTGATTTTACTACTCTGAAGCTAAAGAGCTGCCATGCACTCAAAAACCAGGGGGTGTGTTATGTCATGGTTGGAACATTTTGCCTTGTTCTGTCCTCAGATACGCTCTGCTCTTTGAGAGACAATCTGGTTCTATTTCATTAGAGACACCCAGCATGATTCAGGGTTTTAAAAGACTAGAAATCAGGCAAAGTTTGATCTAGCATTCAAAGGCAGATGCTCATGGATAACGCTTTTGAATCAAAATCCAAAGTACATTTGCATGCAAGAGAGACTGAGAAAACATTGTCCCAAAACATTCAGCATCCCTGTGGGGAAACCTTACTCCTGGATGTGGTTTTAAATACCTCCAGCAAGGGACCAAATTAAGCCTGGGGAGCATTAACCCTAGGTAAGTTCTCCATCCCTGGGGAAGACAGGATGACAGCTGCTTTGCCTCATATCTCCGTTCAATGCAAGGCCACGGGTGGACTCCATCCTTGTGGGAAAACGCTCCCACGCCCGGGTTCCCTTCGGGTGACCAGTTCCAGTTGGGGCAAGATGTTAAACAAGGGATTTTTCTAATAAGACGATGGAGACAGGATTGCAAACCCGACCAAAGAGCAGGATATGCTTGGCAACAGCTTTTTTTCCTTGGGAGGGGCCATGCCCTTGAGGTCAAGGGATCATTTACCGGCAGGAATGACTACCATCAGCAGCACTGAATATACGGTAGGGGCTTGCCTGTTTGACCCAAAAAGCCATTTATCTGTGTTTCCTGCTCAGTGAGCTGCCATCAGGCTGAAGCAATGAAAGTTCAAAGATATCTTTTGAACTAGGGTAGCAAAGAAGGATTTAAAGCATGGGAACAAAAATAGGCTGGAAAGAGCAGACAAGCCAGGAAACAGCTGCTGCTGGCTGAACATCCAGTTATCAAGACTGCCACTGTAGCAACGTTGCCTGCCATCCCAGTTTACTTGGAAATCACCTTCTGCCATTTCAGAGATGACACCTTTATTCTGCTTTTATCAGCCTGGACAATAAATTCTGCAAATTACTGCATATATAATTAGGAGCGAGTATATACTTGACATGACAGTAACGAGGAGCCTGACACTGAAATAGCTTTTTTTTAAAAAAAAAAACCAAACCAAAACAACAACAACAACCAACCAAACAAAAAACCCCCCAAAACCCCAACCCTGAAATGTTACAAAACCCCATCAATTCATATATAAGGGAACAAATTAATCCTTGACATAACTAAAACATGGCTGATAGACTTCTGTCAAGGAAAGAATATGCTCCAGTATTTAGAACAGCTCTGGAGCATATATTTTACCACGCTATTTTTTCCCCATCTTTTTGCAATAAGGAACTGAAGCAGAACTAAAAAAAAAAAAGTGTTTATCTTATGTACATATATGTATGTGCATACAGATATTCACATACGTACATATGCTCACATGTACACATACATAAACAAAACCGTTCAGGGAGGACTGTTTTACATCATCACTTAAAGTAAAGAGCTAATGTTAGACACAGAAATATCTCTATGCAAGTTTTGGGATGTACACAATAAAAACATTCCCTGAGGACATTTCCCAGAGTCAATTCATTCATTCTTGTCCACAGACCTTGAGAGACATATACACCTACATACAAACCACTGGGCAGGCGTGCAAGATGCAGGTACCCGGGAGGCTGTACGAGGCAGGAGGGTGTTTGCTGGCAGGAAGGGACCATGCCCAGCGCTCAGCCCGCTGTCCAAGCCGTGCTCGGGACTCCCCTCCTGGGGCATGCAGCAGGAGAGCTGCTCATCAACCCCATCCCTTCCGTGCGTGCACTCCTGCTCACCTCAGTGAAGAAGCCCGCGATCCCTGCCTGGCATGAGCCATGCTCCTCTCCGTACTTCTTCTTGTACTCTGGATGGGAGAAGGGAAGAAAACAAACCATGGTCATCCCTGGCATGGCATGCACTCTCTACCTGAGCCATCTGCATTGCCACACGCACAGCCTGGAGAGACACCACCACACAGGGCTCCTGGGTTTATCAACGGATCTGCCACCAATGTGCACCATGGCAGCATCCTCACCTACATCGGGGGTTAAAGCAAGGGGCCTGAAACCGGGGGGACAGCCAGCGTGCTGCCGAGAGAGATGCTAAACAAGCAGTATCACAGTAACATGGTAACAGCAGCAGCATCACCCCAGTAAAGGTGCATCAGGAGTCTTCCACTTCTGGCAACCAGAGCAGCACAGCTGGAAAGGGGGCAGCAAAAGGTGATGCACATGCCTGCGTGCCACCAACCCTGCACTAGGAGGTTTAAACCTCAGGCCCATCACTACCTCAGAGAAACAAAGTGATTTTCCCCTACAATGACAGTCACCAGAACCCCCCACATAAACATTCCTTCACTCACTGCCTTCTCCCCCAGAAGGGAGGCAGTGAGTGAGGAGAGGGCGCTGCATTCCTAAGTGATCAGACAACAGTCTCATTTGAGGGATGCTCAGGTCTGCTGCTTTTCACAGCCACCTGCTCAGAGCTCCCAGTTCACAGGGGAACCAACCAGCATCACCACAGTTTTTGTTTCTGTATTTTATGTAGCAATTGTTTCTCCTATCAAACCTGAGGAATTTTTACTTTATCTTTTTGCCGAAGAGGAAAAAAATATTTCTAGAAATACATTAAGTTTGGGGTGGGGGAGAAAATCACTTTCCACCCTGCTTTAATCCAAACACTTTCAGATTAGGAGCATTTGAAACTTTGAGCTGGATCAGAACTTTTGCACGTTTTTTCCCAAGCATTATTTTCAAATATTTACCATAATAACGAGTGCCCAGTACTGCTACTTCCTGTGTATTACAGTAATTCAGGCTCCAAAAACACTCACCATATAGCCTGGTAATTGTGAATTATTTTTTTAAGCACGATTAACTCATTGCTAAATGATAAAAATTTTAATGAAATCAATGAGCAAATTGCCTCTTTGGAACCAAGCACGTTCCTTTTGAACTGCATTTTATCTTACTGAAAAACAAAAGGAATTCATCATAAACTGCTGCCTTCTCACAGAATTATTTCAAAACATTGTATGTGTGTGTATATACATATATATAGCGACACACACGCCCCATTCCCCTTTTATATATTATATATAGTCTCTTCCTAACATCATAAAGATGCTCAGATTTTAAGGAATTTGCTGAGGTCATACCAGTTGCACAGGGGGGAGGTTTAATTGGAGAGACCATGCAGAACAGTGACTTGATCCACAAATTACAGCTCAAATGCCTAACGCCCTTGGCTGAGGCAGGGTCCTGCCAAAGCAGATGTGTGTCCCAGCAGAGCAGGAGGCCCAGAAGCACACTTGGGTTTCCTAGTGGGAATGCATGACAACAATTCCACTGAGAAATGAAGCCCATATTTGCTCACGGCTATTCAGAAAGTGCTGGGGCTCTGAATTACTAGCTCTCCATGTACAGTCTCTCACAGAGCCAGGCACTCCTTCCCTGGGAAAAAAAATAAATCTGTTTATCGATATGAACATTTTTTTTTATTCAGAGAGCCAGGGAGATAAGGTTTCTCCCTCTGTATTTCCTGAAGAATAATGCTCTGTGCACGTCCATAAGACCCTGTCTTCGCTACAGCAGGATTCCCACCCTTTCATAGGATGAAATGCAGCAAGTTCCACGTCCATCCTATTCGGATGCTTTCACTTCCAGCCAAGGTGTTCCCTTCACATGATGTACTGAAGTGTGAACAGACCTTGCCTCTCCCCGATTTTGCACTCAACTTACTGTAATTCGAAACAAAATGCCACTAGCCACTGTCACCCTGGAGGTCTGGAAGTATCCTTCTGCCTTACCTGCTAAACTTGGCCGGAAGCATTTGCAATGCCAGAGCTCAAGGCTTTAGAGACTGCCTTCTTAAATCCCACTTTACAGGGTATATATATTTTTTGATGGAGGGCTAGAGGGGCTCAGGCTCATGCCTGAAAAGCCACCCCAGGTCCGCACAGCCATGGCCAACCCGACCTGCCAGCCAGGCCCCCAGCCCACCAGGAGACCACAGGGCTCACTATCCCTTTAGGTACTAGAGACCATGGTCCCTGGTAGATCTTA
Source organism: Haliaeetus albicilla (assembly GCF_947461875.1). Taxonomy (NCBI): domain Eukaryota; kingdom Metazoa; phylum Chordata; class Aves; order Accipitriformes; family Accipitridae; genus Haliaeetus; species Haliaeetus albicilla. The sequence goes on along the minus strand of NC_091484.1, from coordinate 32,547,739 downwards.
CTCACGACCCTGGCCAGGGTACGGCCTCTTAAAAGCCAAATGAGCCCATCATCTGGGACATAAGGAAAGAAGATTTCTTACGCATACATTTCTTTTCAGAGCAAGCCTCGATAGCTCTCTGTGTCAGGCCTGTAACCAACTCCTGCAAGTGGGCCCCACTGACAATTTGATGGATTTAAAATGTTGTATTTCCCTATAATATTGTATCACGCTTGGCTCACAGTTTCTTTAAGTGTATCCTTCAAAAAACACACAGCTCAATTTGCTTTAAAATGAAAGAGGAAAAAAGCCATAGGATATTTAACTTGCGCAGTGAAAGATTTAGGTCAGGCGAATAACGACATGACTGCAGGCAATGCCTCAGCACGGGATGGGAGGCAAACAAAACTTGTTTCTTGTTTTGGATTTTCAGATTTCTCCTCTCCTTTTATAAACAGGCTTCCCAGAACTTTTTTCACAATTCAGCAACACCTAAAAGCCTCAAACATGATGGCGGCTTCTCCAGCCATCACAGCTTTGCCATAGACTTGGGTGAGGCCTGAAGGTCTCCGAACCACCGCCCCATGTAACTCCAGCCGCCTGAGAGGCCCCATCCAAAGGCGCCCACGAGCCGTCCCCTGAATTCGGCTGCAAAGAAAAACCAAGGGCATGCAAAATCATAGGGCGGCAGAAGGAAGGGAAGCAGCTCTAGCAATGGAACAAGCCAGTTACTGAAGAGTGGTGGGTGGATCCGTAGCCTCACGCGGTTGTGTTTAACAAACATGCAAAATTGCTTCATTTCTTAGGGTAAACAGATGATTTTCTTCCAATAAGACAATACATGCACAAAAATTAAACCGTTTCTCCTATCAAGTCAAAAAGCTTATCGAATTCACAGCATTGTTTTATTATAATATAAATTTTGCCTACTTTAAAAAAAAAAAGGCAACCAAATTCAGATCTAGGAGTAACTTGAAACAAAAGTCCCAACATCAGAGGACACAACACAGCTGATGAAAATCAGCAATATATGTATTAGAAAGAACAGAAACACACACATTATTGTTTTCATTGTCAGGCAATGAAAAACAATTACTTTTTAAATGAACCGAATTACTACTAACTGCAATGCATAAGGAATGGGAAAGATTTGGTGGTTTAAACAGTTGTAGAATAAACCAAGTTGGTACATCCACTGAAGCTCATACTTTCACAGACATTGTTCATGGCTTTATGTGTTGTTTGGTGTTTTTTAAGTCACTTATATTGCCAGTACTATGTGCTCAAACTAATGGCCCTACATATAACTTAAATAACTAGTTACGCTTTGGTTTTAACAGTGGACAGATGGGATTGCAGCAGTTCAAGTAAATTCAGAGTTTGGATACAACCAATGCTTCTGTGAACTGAAGAAAAGACATCAAAACTTTTTGATTTGAATAAATACCTGACAATGCTTCTCAGAAAAAAAAAAAAAAAGGAGCTTACAGAAGAGGAAGAAATGGATTCATTACAGTAGTGCAGCATGACACACAGAGACAGTGCAAAGCAATGACCCTCCTTTCCTCCCTATAGGTATCAAGACTCCATCGCATCATTATGGGGTCTGAGAACATCACACACACCGATTAACCTGTTTTCCTAACACCTCTGAGAGAAAAAATGGCTTTAGTGACATTTCGCAAGAGGGAACAGAAGCACAGAGGCCCAAACACCCCAGACATTGAGACTATTTGAGCGTTTAAAGCTCCACTGACACAGAGCAGAGATCAGCACGTTTTCAGGGGGATCCAGACAGACACAGTCCTCCTCAGGGGGCCCGCAGCCTCACCTGGACAGACACTGGGCTCCTGGATTCCAACATAACCCTTTCACCACAAAACTACCCCTTCTCCTTGTCAGCCCACCTAACTCCCATCTGCGGCAGCATACCCACCCCACTCCACGCCCAGGCGGGGCTCCTTTCCAGCCATGCACCCATGGTCACAGCCCAGCACAGCCACCCTGTCCTGGACAGTCACATCCCAGCACCACAGACTTCCGACTCCTCCCTAAAGCCAGTCTGCCTCTCCCAAGCAGCGGATGAGCCCAAAAGGCATGAAAACCAGGACTGCTTCTACCTCCTCTCCACTTCAGTGCGCACTAGTGACACCTGTCACTTGTACGACGCTGCCATCCATCCATCAATGCAGTGAGATGACCAACCAGCAGGAAATTGTGCAGTTACTGTGTCAGCTCACAGCTCTTGCACACCTGAGTAGCAACATTTGCGTGAGGCTTAGATAGCGCATGCAGTGGATTCGGTAGTTTCCGCATAGCTCCAGGCAATAACTGCTGTCACAAACAGATCCTTTTTTATACTTTATTATTCTTTCTTGTCTGCCTGCAGACTGTTGTGCACCCCCGATTACACAGACCACAAGACACTAAACTAACTGCTGCGGCAACAGCTGATAGCAAAGCAGTAAGATGAGGCCAAGTCTGGAAGAGGCGGCTGCCTCTGCGACTTTGAAGATGTGCCATGAATAAATACATAAAGCAAAAAAGAGAAGAAGGTGGTAGTGGTTTGTAGCCGTGATGCTCTCAGGTTATAAGAGAAGTAAGGCTGAGGAGAAGTAATTGGATAAAACAACATACAAATAAAAAGGATAAGCTGGGATGTGTGACGATTTTGAAGGTAAATGCTCCACAACTTCTTCTCCGAGCAAACCACTCTAAAAGTCTCTAAGCAAACTTCAATGCCATAACATAGCATAAGCTTCAGGGTGCAATAAAATCCTCTATCTACCATCTTGACAGATGGAAACAAAGTGGACAGTTACAGTCAATTATCATTCGCACTGGAAGTCTCTTCCTTCCTATCTTACAGTGTTTCACTACTCTAGCATGCAACAGTAGTAATCTTTCTGACCTAGCATTGTGGTAGTGGGTCTGGACCACAAAGCAGGGATGTTTTGATGGCTCCCAGAAAACCAGATGTGGTCTGGACCCTGTGGGAAAACTTGCTTATCCCTTTGGAGGCGAGGCATGTGAGTATGTGCTGTTCCCCTCATTTACTAACCAAAGGGTCCATCAGTCTTGCCCACCTCCGCCACCAACTCCTACCGCAGAGGACTAGGAAGCCACCCCATCTCTCCCCACCAGCTGGGCTGCTTCTCACAGTAGACACAGCCACCCTTCTTCTTTGCAAACTGAATGCATCAGGGGAATGAAGAGGCAGCTCCCTTTTTTTGGAAGGCCATTAAAACTATGGGGAAAAATAACCAAGTGAAAGCACTGCCTAGAAGACTGTGGCTCCATAAGCCAGCTATACCACAAAGGACACCAGCTCATATAAACCAGATTAGTTCCTACTCAGAGAGATTGCATTTAACTATTAGGCTTGCTGCTGTTCTCATTAGCTCTCAATCGTTTCCAGACTTCTGTCAGCCCTTTCAGGGAAGCCGGACAAGAATAAGATGGATTGAGACTACTATGTTGTTGCACCACTACCATCCAGTCAGGAAAATTCCATTTCCTCCTTTATCTTTAATTATTAAGCCTGCTTTATGTGGAGAGAAAACATACTGTATGCATTAAGTACGTCTGTCCCAAGGTCAGACTCCTCTCCCTTTCTGGCACAAGACTTTTGTTATACAAGTGAATAATCCGTCTCCAGGTGCGTGTGCACACACACACACACAGAGATGGATGGAGACTGCTGATGTGCACTCGACTGGCCTGCACCCTTCGCCATTTAGGCGACAGCCAGCTCTGGTTGTGGACCATGCAGCCACACCAGCCTCTCACGGGGCTTATTGCCTTAGCTGTGCTAACGATGGGGCTTCTGGAAACGAGCACGCGACTACCTGCACCCGTGCACACATGGCAAGTCCCAGAGAAGGCCGAGATGCTGGGATCTCGGCAGGCAAAGGCATGCTCCCGGGTGCAGGGTTTGCAGCTGTGGGTCTGGCAGCCTCCCGGCAACGGCCGCAGAGGCTCTCGGTGTGGCAGCACTTCAGCTGCATTATGCACCATGCTTATTATCCCTATCAGACTCACCGCTTCTCCCCTTTGGGCTGTTCCTCAGTGTCAGTGGAGGCGAATTGCTTCTTCTGCTTCCAGAAAGTGAAGGAAAAAGGTTACAAGGATGACTGCAATCTTATTTCACAGCAAACCTCAAACAACGAATCCTTCTGCATGACGTACCACGGCTGTCTCTCTCTTTGAGCTTATTTTATTGAAATCTAAAAGATCCAGGAGTAAACAAATTCAGCCATCCCTCGTGATACTTTGTGATTTCATGTCTGGTGGGGGGAGAGAAAATCAGTCCCAAACCTCCAATTTTCACTCTAGCATGGAGTGAAATTAAGCCAACATTGTACTGCACCAACCCTGCCAACTTTCCACTGGCTGCTCTGCATGTACTAGGCCCACACATTTCTATTTTCTAGCAATTCCTGGCAAATATCCTGTCAGATTAGCAGCAGTTTTACTCCAAAGACATGACGCACAGAAAAACACAAGCGGTTCATCTCTTCCAGAAACCACCTCCCCACCACGGCTTCAGGCGAGCCGCTTTTAAGGCAGTGCAGGAGCAGTGCCACAGGCTCAGAAGTAGCCACGGCAGCGTCACTGCATGTGCATGTTGACCATAAAGTTAATATCGGATGATTTGCAGCTCATTACCTCAGTGTGAGGCCCTACCCCAATTTTGCTGACAAGAGGGGGGAGAGAAAAAAAAAAAAAAAAAAAAAAAAAAGACAGACAAATACAGCAGGACAGTGCTCACAACAAGAAGGCTTACATAGTTTAGTTGTATTCTGCTGCAAAGCAGCTGGCATGGCTGGGTCAAGAGACACAAAATCCCTCACATTTCAAATAATGACCAATTTCAGGGCTGGGAAATGCCCAACGCATGAGTGTCTGCCATCTCCAGGCGCATGGGTTTGCGGTGGCAGGTCCCGAAGCAAAGCCCAGAGGAAGGTGAAGAGGTCTCAGGAGAAAGAGTGGGCATGGAGTGGACCCAGTTCTGCCACAGAGCTGGCTTCACAGGCTGCTGAGCTGGGACACAGCCGCTCACCAGCAGCGGAGAAACTTGCCGGGACATCCCCCGCCTTATCCCTTTCCCACTTACTAATGTCAGCAGCAAGCCTGCTGCTGGCTGCTGCCAACTGTGGATGGGGGGAAATGAATAAAAGCAAGTAAATAAATAAAACCAGAGGTCTTGCCCACAACAAACCCTGCTGTGTCTTGGCCTCCGAACTCCCACACTTCCTCAGGCTCCTACAGCAAGAGGGGAAAGACAATGCCCAGGACAGACAGGAGAAACCAAGAGGGTGCTTCCCCCCAAATGTTTCTCTGAAGGCCAAGATAACTTAGGAGATATCCTATCTTCTTCCTAACAACACACTCATGCCTCTGGTTTAGTTAATTGCTCTTGGCTGAGGAGACCCAAAACACACTGTTCTCTGAAGTCTTTAGGAAAGGAAACACGATACAAGTCTCATGTACCAGAAAGCTGGAAAATTAAAACATTGACACTTGGGATTTGGAACAGAACCAACAAGGCGCAGCCACCCACTGCTCAGAGCTGGAGCCCTCCATCTCTGTGGACCCCAAACCCAGACCTTCGGAGCATCCAAACAGCACCTGAAACACAGCAGCAGTTTAATATAAACTGCTGCAGAAGTTCCCCAAAGTGAGCAAGGTGTTAAAGCAGCCCTTTTTCTCCCGCTCTAGTCCTCTGAGAAATCACAACACAAAAATGAAAGTGGTTCCACAAGATGGGCAAATTGGTCCCCCATTGCAATGTAATTCAGGATTTTTACTCTGTGCCACAGCAAAGCGTGAGAGGCCAAGCTCAGATCAATATCTACTGATTATTCATATAAGGGAAGAGAGAGCTGCTGTCTCAAAAACACAGTTCAGAGACGTATTATTCCTCTAGTAAAGTGTGACCATGCACAGTAACTCACAGCACCCGTTCAGTCATTGTGCTACTCTCTCAACTTCATTCAAGACCCAACCACCACCCCAGCTGTGCTCCAAGGCAGCCGTATGTTACCAAAAACAAAAACCAAAAAGGAAAAAATCAGTAACGAGCGTTAGTGCGGATGGCTTTGGAAGTAAAGGGAAAACACAGCAGCTGTAGACAGGGTGCAGCAAGGGAGGTGAGCCCCGCTCCCAGCCCCACACTCCTTACCTTCGTAGCAGGGCAAGAGCTTCCTCCCGTTGGGCTGCAGGTTGGGGGGAATGATGTTGCAGAAGCCATGGGGCAGGATGTACTCTGTCTCATAGTAGATGTTTTTCCAGCGGTGCGCACATGCCTAAACAGATCATATCACATGCGTTATTGACCCAGAGTCACAGGAGAGCCCTCTGACCAAGGCAGAGAACGCACGAACAGAACCTCTTAGCATCACCTTCCCCCCACAACCCCATTGTCCTCTCCCTACATCCCACTCTTTCTAGATAAAGTATCTTCTCACTTATCTTCTGCAGCTCATGACACAGCTCAGATCTCACCTTCACAGGTGCATGACTAGGAAAACAACAGGTCTCACAGCAAGACAGAGCTCACGCTGCAGACTTCAAGATCTCTCACTGTGTATGACTCTGTACAGCCAGTGAAGCTCTTCTAACTAAAAATGCACTAACGGAACCCAGCCAAGCCAGAAAAGGGGGAAAAACAGCAATAAAGACATTGAGAATACACATAAGAGGATCAGAATGGATGCTAAGACTCAGAAGGTTACTAAGACCATATTAGAAGGTTATCCCACCAGAGGATGCATGTGCGAGTCAAAGGCTTGTCTCGCTGGGAAAGGCAGCCTTGTTTCTGGTGACAGAAGAGCTGGGCTTTGCTTACTGGTAATGAATTTAAGTGAAAATGCCAGAGGTTTGTGGCAACAAGAGTGGCAACATCAGTCAAGTTGCACATGAGCTACAGAGATCAGGGTGCCTTTCTCTTCACAGTGAAGAATAAGATCACCCTGCAAAACCAGAGCTAAACTAGTCTCACCTGGACACTTGCTCAGTACAAGTGCCACACACAGGCACAGATACAAGCAATGCAGAGCCTGGTTCACATCTTCCTAGAACCCATTTGCTTCAAAAATTAACACTGCATTGCTGCCAGGCAAACCACAAGTTGTCTGACGCTCAGGGTTACTTGGAATAAAAGGAAACAAAATGTGAAACAGCAAGGGCTTTGAACTTGAGCACATGCTGGGCCGTATCTCCAGCTGGTCTAAGTCACTGAAGTCAGTGTAGATGTGTCAATTTATATCATTTAAGGCTTGGTCCAATGTGAACAGAGCAGCCTCTATGCTACAAATCATCTCCTCCACATACTTTAAACTTTTTGTGGAAACTTTGCGGCAGCCCCATTCGTGATCCCCACATTTGACCCTATCCTCCCCAGACGAGACACCCTCTGTCTTCCTTCCCTTTGTGCTACCCCACTTTTCTGCCTCAGCACCTCAGAGCTGCCCATGGGGGCATCTCAACATCATTAAAAAAAACACATCCATAAGAGAGGCACAGTTGTGTTACCTATCCAGTAAAGGACCAGGGAAGCGTATCAGCCACTGGGAAGCTCAAAATTCAATCCAGCAGTCAACACAGGCCCCTTCCCATACACTTAACACCAGAAAGACATGAAAGGGTAATACTACTCTCATTTTTTTAACTGAAACAGAGCAAAACCGGTTGTGCAAAAACCTGCTCTGCTGTTAGCAGTGCTGCATTTGGACTTTGATATTTATTGCTTTCCTAACTTCCAGCACTCAAGGAGAAGCACGTATCTCCTGAAGATGGCTATTACAGAGGGATAACAAGGGACTCCGGGGGCCACGGAAAGCTCTGCACCGCACTGCATGGCGCAGGCTGCCACCCGTGACGCGAAGGATCCTTCTGATGATACTCTGCTCAACAGCCAAATGCATGTGAGGAGTCCTGCAAAGAGCAGCTTTGGGGACTCCCTTATGTGCTTTAAGGAAGCTTAGTTATGATTTTAATCCCCATGCACCACTCATTCAAAATTCAACAGCAACAAAAAGCCAGCACATGAAACGCTCATTTTCAGAGTAACCAGGAAATAGTTTCTCTCCTGACAGATCTGTGCTGCGAGCACAAATATACACATGCACAGCCCTTTTAAAGACAGTACAATAAAGACATACACCATTAAAGCAACAGTCAAGTCAATCCCAACTCCGGATATAAACTCAAACAGAAACAGACCAAGAGTATTTTTTAAAATTATGGAAAGATAAATAAAGGATTGTGATATTGTAAATTCCTTGACATTTTATATCTCAGAAACTGCAAGGGACCCACATAAATTAACCTACTAATCTCTCCCAGAGGAGCACAAATGACAGAGTCAAGGAAAGCAGCAGCATTTCATCACAAGCAGGAGGCTTTGCCCAGGAGTGAGGTGCAGAGGCCAAGACAGAACAATATAAGGAGGAAAAAAGGAGCTGGTGCCCAAGAAGTACATTCAAAATCAACTGGAGACTATGGGCTCACTTCAGCAATTCTGGGCACACTTACCTAACCTGTTAGGGTTTTGGTTTTGTTTGGGTGGGTTTTTGGTTTGGATTTTTTTTTTTTTAATGATCACCTTTCTGTATCTTCATCACGCTGTGTATTCAGGCACACTAAAGTTTACTGCTGACTCCCTGAGTCTGCAGACAGCTCGTACCCATAGCTCCAAGAGATGAGCTCCACCTCAGTTATCTCAGCAGGGGCTTCCCCAGCCACCCCCATGCCACAGCTGCAGAATTTGGTATTTTCCCAATGGACAGGAGTGGACCAACTCCTCTTCCTCCCTGAAACTCATTTCTCTGCAGCCAGGCAACCAGTACCTTTGTCTTCCTGCCATAGCAAAGCTCATCCACAGCTGCTTTTGGTTCTCCTGCCTTCCCAAAAATGTTTAGTTGGATTACACTACGCAGTCCCCGCATTATTCAACGTTACTGAGGCAAGATGATGTGCTACCAAAGGTGGCCACAGCCTTCCTTCTTTGATGGCACATGTCTGAAGAGGTCTTGGGAACAGAGATGAGTCACCTGAATTTGATGCTGTAGATAAGGTTTGTCTGTGGGTTTTTTTTTTCCTAAGGTGATTGCAAACAACTGACAGCTTACACACCCTTTTTCAGATACAAGCCATAGGCAGGGCCCTGTACAATGTGGAAGCCGTCAGCACACTTTGGTGCTCAGCAGCTGCTGCCAGGGCACAGGCTCCAGCTCCACAATGGGACAGGGGAAAAAGGATGCAAACCTGTGAAGCAAAATAAAACGCTTCAGGGCAAAGCACACGGAGGTCTCCATTGACAGCAGACACTGCATTACCACAATGTAATGAATAGGCCATTTCAGAACTGCAGCCACTTTGCTCTTTTGCCTATTGAACACCAGCCACAGGCTTTGCACCGTAGGAAAAGCAACACAAGACACCCAGGCTTCACTTCAGAGGCCGAACGCCCCACGTGAATGCATGGTCCTTATAGAGCCCTCCGCTGACTCCTAAAGTCAGAGTACAAACAAGGGACTTTTTGAACATGTCACTGTCAGACCACTTCTGGTTTGCTCTTTCCTAGGACTTTGGCTTTGTTGCAGTGATGGGTTTTTTTACAGACACACACACAATCACTAAATGTCCCAGTAAGTCAGCTACTTTAAATGAAAAATAGCAACATTTGATAAAAACCAGAGTAATGACTGATGTGGTGGGTATTTAGGAAGAGGAAGACTGAAGGATGTGGCTTATCTCCAAATCATAATGCACTGTCCCTGGTTCCTCTCTCAACAAAAGTAAAAGGAGGACTTTTGCCATTTCAGTTTGGAAAGAGCTGGCAATCTCAGCTGTATTATTGCAGCACTTAGATTAATGCAAATATTGACTGATAGCATACCTGAGAACAGGAAGCCACTGAACTGCAAACTCAGAGCTTTTTTAGCTAATCTTACGTCTTCATTTGTTTAAATCCTCATTGTTTGATGCTTTTCTATTTAGTCCGTCACACAAACATAGAACTCTGGTTCAGTAACATTCTGGCACAATATGGGTTCAAACGCAATCCACTTTTTACCAAACACCAGCTAAAGCCCCCCTGCACACTCCTCACCTTCCCTACCACCCCTTTCCACTGAAGCTGGTACTCTCATCAGGCAATTGGGGAAGGCTGATAAGACAGAAATTTAAGCCACTAAGCAGTTTCAAAGCAAAAGCAACAACTTCTTTGTAAAATCCACAGTTAAACTGTGGGACTAATTCCTCTAACACAGGACATCAAGAGCATGAATAGTTCACACAGGTTTAAAAAGCAACTACCCTTATGTATGAAAAAAAAAAAAAAAAAATATCCATCCAGGGCTATTGACCACAAAGATACAACTCTGACTTAAAGGAATCCCTGGAAGAGATGCAGTAAATAGAGCTGTAATGCCTACAATATAGACTGCACACACTCCTAACTACATGGAATTGCTCATGAGAGTTAGCTAGTAATTTCATTAAAAAGCTAAAAATCAGCAGATAGGGCCACAAACACGCATTCAGATAAGTCTCCTCAGAATACCAGTTTCTCATAGAGGCTTCAAAGAAGAGCTGCATTTTAAAGAAATCCTTATCTTTAAAATTAGAGGAGCACATGTATAAAAACCCATCTGCTTATGGGAAAGTCACAAATCTTTTTCATTAAAAAGTTATCTCAAAACAGAGTAACAGTCCCCTGAAACAGCTAGGTATTTTCCATCCACAAAGCAATCCATATGCCTTCTTCATTCCAGGCTCTGTCCACACACAGGTGTGCACAGATGTAGAACTACTAGTTTAAGACAGAGTGCTTTGGTGATAAATATCAATAGGAATTAGATATTTAAACATCCTTGAGCATCCGGACACAATATATTTGGTGAGGGCAGTATAATCTCATCAGAGGGCTGGTTTAGGACTACCTTAAATCAGCATAACTTGTGGAGACATTTTACCAGCTTAAGCTGCACCAGAACAAGCACATCACCAGCTGCACATTTTACTTTAGCTACATTTTGCTTTTAAACCTGCTTTACGTCCGAAATTTCTGTCCCCTCAGCCCCAACCTAAGCCCTCACAGCCTGCCCATGTCTTTCACCCTTGTAGCCTCCCCTCAGCCAGCTAGCAGCCAGCCCCAGCCTTGGTAGTTGCCCGGCTTTTTTCCCCACCAGCTTTCCCTTCCTTTGCTGCTTTTGTCTAAGGAAATGACACCTAAGCATCAGCTGCAACCTGTTCCCCTTTAAACCACAAAACCATTATTCTTAAGGTATCATTTTTTCAAAAATGTCTCAGTGTTGCCTAAAAAAAGTGTATGTGCTACCTTCTGAAAATGGGACAAGAATTTGTCTAGTTCAGCCAGATGACTGGAAAATCGAGTGGATGCTGTCTTGAGGTAGTGTTATCCTGATCAGTGCAAGTTACTCCTCAGTTGTCACGCAGGACTCTGAGCACAAATACAGATCAGGATATCCCTTGAAAACATGAATTGCTTACACTACATGAATGCCTTAATTTTGTGGTCTGCTGTACGTTTACAGGGTATTTCATTTATGCCTCTCTTTTTCCCCTCCTCCTCTAGTGCTGAACACATTTAAGACATCCAAGAAAAGTAAAGCATCAGCCAGCCGCTATAGCACTAACGAGCTGTACACCAAAAGAGACAATCAGATAAAATACCATACTACTATCACAGAAAGGTATAAAAACCACCTGCCCCCCCATGGGGAAGTTGGTCTGCGAGGACTTAGGGTGTAATCATTTGGACTCTAAGCTCATATTAAGAAAAATGCCTTTGAGTGAAGCAGCTTTGTCCACTTGCCTTACACACGTCGTTGGCACAGTAATCATTGTGCAAGATCTTTCTCACTAGCAGCTTTGTGACAGTTTGATGCCAAGTACCAGGGCAATCCCCTATTTCATGGGAAATATGGGGTCATACTGGAGGTTTCCGACACCCAAACAGCAGTCTTTAGAATTAGATTGTTGTCAGGGTTACTCTGATAAGAGCTTGAAATTTGCCTGCCACATATACTATGCACAACATTTTACTGCAATTCTTTTTTTTATTTCGGTTAACATTCCTGCAGACAGACTCAATCAGGTAGACAGTCAGAACCCAACCGCGGATGTAAACACAGACAACTATTGATCATAATATAACCATGAATTTTAGAAAGATTTTTGCCCAGCTCTCTACGATTATTTTTTTTCCAACACAGGAAATGTTGTTTTGCAAAGATAAATTCCTCATCCTAAGGATCACATCTGCTCTCCTTGACCTGTCTATGTGCATGGTAACCATATCAAAGACAACAAGGCCACCCACACACAACTAAGGCATCTCTACTCGCAACTCTTCTGCCTCATTAATGGAAAATTAATATACATAAGGAAAAAATATTGCCACAAAGACTCATCTTGCATTTTTGACTGTACGTTCTGACAAGCAATACATACGCTCAGGGAAAATGGATGCATACATATTCCCTACCTAAACAAAAAGAACAAACTAGCAGGTACCTCCCAGACAAAGTTCTATTTATTCAGTTCAAAGATTTAATCCCTCAGATTTAGGAGGAAGCCCTTGGGTGACACAAGTCAGGTGTGACGGCTTTGAAGTCTTCCCTCTATAAATAAAGCTTTCTGGCTGGGGCTCACTTTTCCTTCCGCTTGAAGGAAGGGGCTACAGAATATGCTGCCCGTAAAGCTGGACTCTGTCAGTCACTGCCGAACACATTAATCCTGACGTGTTTAGCATTAGAGTCAGACAGCAGCAACGGTTTTCATGAGATCAAAGAAAAGAGTGGACTTACCAGCACGCTTCCACCAGCCTTCGGCTGTCTAGCCAGGCTCACACCCATCCATTCGTCATCTCTGTCTTCTCTGCAGGTCTTTCCACAGAGTGTGCCCCGAGAATTGCCTACAGAAAGATCAGAAAGGCAGCAAGGCAAGGAGACATGAGTTTTAAAAACCCACCAGAGAATCCCTACAAGAAAAGAGATTGCCCATCAAACATCTGCCTGACAGTGCTTTTCTTTTCCCTTGCATCCTGATTTGTTCGAGTTCTTGTATGCATTTTGAGTTCTTGCATGCATTAATCAGGGTGATGCTCTCACTCTTACTAGGCATCATACAAATACATACTAGAGGACAGACCCTGTCCCAAACAGCCAGCAGCTGTTACAGCATCTCCACAGCTCTACTTGAATAATCCATCCAAATGAAGTCAATGGGAGATATGTGGGATTGCCTGCAGAATGCAATCAAAGCAAAAATTACTCTTGAAAATGAGTTCTGGAGCATTTAAAAAAAATTGAAGCCCAAATCTTTAGTCCTGTCAGGCAGTATTCACAAATCCTTAAGACACAGTTTACATTACAGTAGCAGGACAAATCAAACTTAGCCAAAATACTGTTTTAACACAAGTAAGCTTCATAAAATAAATTATACTTGACTCATTCATGAAAAGATGAACAATACTAACATGCCTTTTTCATAGGCAGAGAAAGCAGCAACATGCATGTCACCAAGAAGAGCAAAATATTAAAAGGCTTCAGTTCTCTCCATTGGAATCCAGCACGAGATTTTAGATCAGAGTTTTACTTTAGGACTCCCCTTCCCCCTGAGTTGGGACAGGACATCAAAGAAACCAGAGTCAATCCTGGTCACGTGCAATACTGTACAAGCATGGCTCTCACAGAGAAACTTACTTCCTTTAGCACAAGAAGCAAACCCAAGGAATGATTTGCTGCATTGCGAGGGAACCCACTAATCCCCACGTTGCTAATAACACCACACATCATGGGCCCACCAAGGCACTGCCTGGGGTCATCCCACACACCCCTATTTCAGCACTGCCTGGAGCAGGCAGCAGCGCTCCCAACCACTCACATACCCACCGACATGCTGCAAAGCCATACCGAAGCAGGTGGAGAAAAGACAGCAGCTTAGGGTAGGCAGGGAAAAATCCACCTTTGCCTGGTTGCTCGCTGGAGAGAGACAGAGAGAGAGCAGGGCCACTGGGAGAACACCAGCCCCAGGTGGGATGCTGTTTTGTAATGCTGAAGAGAATATGACACCTTTACTACCAGTGCTCAAAATCTGTCAGGAGAGGCTGACGAATCCCTCTCAGTGTCTTGGGGCCTCTTTGAAGCTGTCAGGAGGATTGCTAGCCATTTGGGGTATGGTTTGGTTTTTTTGGTTTCCTCCATCTCCCCCCCCCCCAAGCATCGCAACTGCCTACCTCGACCCATATCCAGTTCTGTGCATCTTCTGTCAGGATTGGTATGGACTCGACATTTAAACACTGCTCCTGGGGACTGAACAGAGGTGCTGTATTTAGATTCTGCCCTGGGAGCACCAACCAAGACCCTGGAAACCAAAAGCAAAGTAACAAGTGATTAATTTCAGGAGAAAAGAAAAAAAAAAATAATAAAACAACAGCAAGGTTCACATTGCTAGAGCTTCCTCAGCAAAAGGACTTCCTCCAGCAACCTTGTAAAATGATGGCATTGACTCGCAAACTGAAAACACTATACACAATAAAGGCATTTTTCCCCAGCAAAGCCACAAATACTTTAACAAGTTAAATTTCCATTAGGATTGTAACACATTTAAAGCACCGCCCCCCACCCCCAAAAGCATTTAGGAAACTATTAGGAGAGACAGGAGCAGCTGCACCCATTTTTCCTCAGTTTTAACTACATCCCTATCAATCCAAGAACCTACAAGAGCTAATACACACACCCATAAGAGGATAAAATCTGAACCTGCGTGCTTGCCAGCTAGCCAAAGATTAATAAGCTTGTTGAGAAAGTTGAGGCACCCCATTGTCAGAACACTTTATGTAACTACAGCTTTAAAAGACAACAACGAAAACACCCAGCCAACAACACAGGAGCAAACCTCTTCCACAGTGCATTGCTATCAACCCGTGTTTATCACTAAGGCTGTGAACACTATACCTGGACTATTTATCCTGTGTGAGAGCTACTGTCTCTGTGAAGCACCAATGCACAAGCTCTGACCATAGGGTTCCCTAACGTACCCTTGAAAGATGATGAGCACTTTTTAATCACTTGTGTTACAATCCAGTTAACTGTTTAACAAGCTGGCAGCTGCTCATGCCCTAAGGGGTGCTTTTTGCAGAGGATTACAGGGGAGGCACAAGTATTAAGGGAGCCCTTTTACCACCTCCTCATTAAAGGGACAATCTTTCTCAGCTGATTGTGAGCCCAGATCTGGGCACAGGAGCATGAGGAGGGAAGCTAAGCAGGAGGAAGGCAGCTCCAGGGAGGGCAGTGGGGAGCATCAGGTAGTTTAGTACCAGTTCTGCAGATACCCTTGCACTGTGAGGCAGGGCAGAGCTTCTGCATGTAACAAAATCCTCTCTGAAGTTAAGCCCAGGGCTGGAACTAAGGGTGCTCATCTCTAACAGACTGAGCCTCCAGCACTTGCATGCACAGATCCAGCCTGCTACTTGGGAGGCAGCAGCTGACCAAGGAGAAACTCTTCTTGGTTTACCCACTAAAGGGATAAAGAGCTACTAGTGCAAAGTCAGTCCGCGTACACAGCCCACCCACAGCACAGACGGACAGCCCAGCACAAGCCCCAAAACTGAAGCTTTCCTTGTTTTAAGCAACCTCTCCTTCATCCTCCAATTTAAGGTTCCATCCCCAACCACCACCCATCATCACTATCCCAGTAAACACAGGGAGACCCAAGGCACAAGGCATGCACGTGTCCAGGGTCAACCTGAACCACCCGGAAGAGCTGTTCCTGCATCAGTCTGGTCTATATGAAACAGCAGCACATCTCCACTGCCTACACGCTTCCCAGGATGCAACAAAACTGTCCTGTGGCACTTGGAAATACATTTACAAGAAGAAGAGAAAGCCCTACATTAAGCAACCATTTTCTCCAAAGTTTCATGAGCTAAGCTGTATCATTTGGAGAAGTTTGATGGGGCTGCACTCTACAATGCACATCATGTTTTCACAAGTGAGAAGAATTAATGTCCGAAATACTTAGGTTGCTAAAACCTACAAAGCCTGCACACGTTGAGGAGCAAGCGCAAAGCAGCCTGAAATAATAGCTCCAAATGGAAATCCCAGCAGGCAGGCGGCAGGCAGAAAATCAAATGCCAATCATTTCATTTACACAGGCGATGAATGCATGTCATTCACTTATTGACATTCATGAGGTCTAACAAAAATAAATAAGGGGGGATACTAGTAGCTTAAAGAGTTATGAGTTCAGATTGCAAATGGCAAGAAACTGTTTCTATGACCTGTTATAACAATAAGAAAATGTAGCCCACATTGACCTCCAGTTTAAAAGAAGCTTTGCTCTAACCTTATAAAAGTAAATATGTTTCGGCAATTAGTGCACAAGTTACCTTGGGTTGCAGAACACAAGATGGAGATGAAGGAGCCTAAATCACAAAGACTCTTCAGCTCTCTTTAAAAATCTGAACGGGAAAAACTGATAATTAATGATCTGAGTAGGCTACTGGCACAGATAATATTGCTATCTTGAGCAAATATACCTTTCAAAAAGAAAACATCTGTTGCCATTTCTTTGTGTGGACTGAGCAGAAGGAAGCAGCCAGTAAAGGCAACTGGTGATGTGTGCCAAAAGCAAATCTATTTTGGATTGTCCTGAATGCCCATACGTTCAAATTCGGTACATTACCTACATCACATACTATGTCATATTAGGATCTTGTCTCATTCTTTCACTCTTGCACCTAGACCCCAGCAGGTGAAACCTTTGCAAATCTACTGTTCTATCTGTCATGAGCCATGCTCCTCGCCTGTGGCCTAAGACAGTCACCTTCAGGGAGATGGGAGATTTTCTGTTGGTTCACATGCTTTTTGCTTGGTCAAGTTGGTATTTGCCACATACCACTTACTTCGGTTTTATTCAAAGGTTTGACACTGGAATATTTCCTTTGTCAAGAAAAGAGTCCTCTGCTCTTTCATAAAGTTTCTGTATGTAACAGCTTAACTGTTGGAAGAAAGCCACCTATTTAATTGTCATGAGACTTTTCAGCAGACCTGGATAGAAGACTCATTTGCATCCAAATATTTTGGGACTCATCGAGCAAAACAAACACCTGTTTTGTATCCCCCCCTACATATTAAAGCACCTTTGAAATCCTTTGCAACTTCCGTGAAACAACGCTGCAGCCAGAGTAGGTGTTTTTCTCTGGTACCATACTGAAACAGAAATACATTTCAAACCAAAGCCTTAGAGCCTAATACAGCCTTCTTGCATTTCAGTGGAGTCTTGCCTGGTGTAAACACAGAAGATACTTAAACAGCCAGCAGAAGTAGAACCCTGTCCTCTTGCTATCATCAGGCAACCTTCCAATGTATTCCAACTAGTTTAACCAGCTTTCATTTAAAATAGCCTAATTTTGTGGTAGAGATTTCCAGTGCTGCTATAGGACTACCTGGATTGTCAGCAAGCAAGCACCAGCAGTTCTCCAGCCTTTTGCCAAAAGGCTTATGATGTGGGCAGTACTCTTTGCAGAGATTATCAATGAGTGCCGGCTCTCACCACAACTGTAATAGTCTGCAGGAAGCCCTTAGGATATTTGCGAGTAGCTGCATGAAAACAGCTTGAAGGGGAAACCCCATCAAGAGAAAGGGATTACTTTCCATCAAAGAGAACCAAGGGCAGTAGGAGTGGGGTTTGGGGCCATTTTAGGGTCACTTTTGCTTGATATGCACAGAGCTTTGAACCAAGTACTGGGGTCTGAACTGACATGAGGAGCAGCAGGCAGAGAGACCATTTAACCTTCTGTTCTTGATTTCATGCTCGCATGATGAAGGACAAACGCCCTCATCTGTATGGAGACAACTACGCAGCTACGTGGCCAGAAACCATCACATTGCAGGACCCACAGCAGCCAGTATTAATGGATGACAAGAAGCTTTTCTGGCCGTGTGGAAATCCACACCTCCTTAAAATTACTTCCTGCAGAACAGTAACTATCACTTTGCTGGTGATTGACCCTCGGGAAATACAGATTTGGAAATTAAGTGCTGCATTTAGCAGAAGGAACAGTGAACGAAAGTATCGAGCTGACTGATGGCATGGAGAGATGCCAAGCACATTAAGCATCAGCCTACAGCATGCCGGCAACGATTAGGCAATCACAGCTCAAGGACTGGGGAGTATAGGTACCTCGCCTCACTGCAATGTTAAGTGGCAGAGAGAAAAAGTCTTTAAATATCCTCGCATACCACAGCAGACTTCAAAAGCAGCACCAGAGGAGGGTGCACCATCAGCATATCCCAGCTGAGTTTCTTCCCTTCAGAAAGGTCTCTGTCACATGCTAAGCCCTCGAAATAAAAACCTCAGTGATTCATCCACTACGTGCAGAGCAAGAAGGGGGAGGGCTGTTATTTGGACAGCAGATGGATGACCTGTGACCAACAACAGGAAGCCCAGGTCCCCTGAAATGCCGCGGCAGCACCTACAGCATCACTACATCGCTCGTGCAACACAGCATTGCTAACACAACACCCAGCCTCTACACGGTCAGTCTGTTCCCGCACTTTCCTTCTGGTTGCACACAAGTACACCATGCACTAACGACACGTATCCTTCAGCCTGAGATGCAGAACAGCCTTTGTTATTTCAGCGGCAGCTCAAGCCGGTGAAGAGCACGGCCGAAGGAATGAAGCAACAGCACAGAAACCAGACTCATTCCTTATTGTAAAACTCGCAGCAGGACACCATGCAACTAAACTGACTGCATTAGTTTTTCGTGCCAGATCATGTTGCCAGAAAGGATAAAGTTGTTACCCTGGACTTGCTGAGGGATTTGAGGGTGTCAGCAAGAAGGGGGCATAGGGAGGGGAAAGGAGAGAGATAAAGTAACATCGTATTTTAAAAAAGAACGATCTGAGATGTCACATTATTAACATTTTTTCACTGGGGCAAAATTGACATTTGTTTCTTCTTAAACTGTCTGAAGGAAAGCAAAGCAAGCAACATTCTTGGTCGCTTTGTAGGGTCTTTACTCCAAGCTTCAAAATTATATCCAGAGAACAGAAGCACTTCAGCTTGTCTCTGCTCCAAATGCAAGTAGCCACCTGGTTCTTACTCGACCGAAAATGGCAATGGTGGGGAACCAGGTAAATCTTTCAAGATTTACAGTCACAAAACCCGCATAAGGAAGGAAAAGGAGACGTTGTCAGAAATACAATAACCCCAGCACATCTGTGATGACAAACTTTTCTGGAGATGAAAACTGTGCAAAAACAACTCCTAAACGGAAGCATCATTGCAATTAACCATTTCACACAGGTCAAAGGCACTGACTTACTCCACTGTCGCAGTGGAGGCTGAATAACCATATTCCACTATCATTTCTGTGTCGAGGGCTGTGTGGCAGCCTGACTATTCACATTTATCTGATGTGATATTTCAAACCAAATATCCCCCTTTTCTTTCCTCCTGCAAGAATATAAATCCTCAAGAATCACCAAACCCTGAATTGGTTTACCGGGTATGATCAATCACATTTTTGCAGGCTCACATAGCGTACAGCTCACCAGGCAAACCATGAATGGCCAAAACATTACTGTCTAAAGTTAACTTAGCTTAACTACTGCCCACTGTAGGGTACAGGCCAAACATGCATGAGAAACTGAAATCGTAAGTCTTCTTTGGGTGAAGAAAAGCTACACAGCTAAGAAGCAAGCTGATGCACAAAACCAAATAATAACCCTATGACTATTAAGAGAAGCTATATACTACAATGGGATGAATGGAAAACATTTTTATTATATATTCTCTATATCATACTTCAACCTTTCCACAGAATATCACATCTGAATGAGAAGGGAGGAAAAAAAAAAAAAAATTAAAAATCACCCAGCCCGTTAGGGAAATATCTCTATAGCTTTTGCACACAAAAGCTTCACACACAAAAACCTGACAAATCTGAAAAATGTCGTCACCTCTACTAAACATTTCCCTCTACACTCATCCAATAACCGGGATTGTTTCTTGTATTTCAATAACCTGCAACGGGTAATCGCTTTAAACAGGAAATCAGAGACTTTTATGCTCCAAAGTGATGTCTGAAGGCAGAAATAAGATTCTGTACAGTATAAATATGGTTTTAAAATAGTACTATATAATACTGCAAGCCTTTATGCCCAGTTGAAGTGGGCATAGCTAAAGGCACTGACAAGGGTTCAGCCCTTTGATGGTCTGAATGTCAAAGAAGATGGGGCAGATCTTTTAAGCTTTCCAGAAGAAATATGTTAAAGGCTTAAAATTGACACTATGTTGCACTATGCAAAACCCCTGCCTGCACTCAGAATATGCCTATCCAGTACAGGGGATGGCATCTTCAGAAAACTGGAAGAAGGCTGCATATACTTTTAAAAGCAGAGAAATTCATTGCTGTCCCTTGACCTTTAGGCTGCAGGCACACACGCATATAGCAAACTAGAGTCAAGGAGACTGTAAAAAACACATCTCCCAAATTTGTTATTCCAGAGTCTGTTGGGCACAGGATTTTGAAGCACCCGTGAAAACAAACTCCCTGGTTCCAAAATGGAAAGAGGAGCTTTCCCGTCAGTGGTGACAATCCCAACCTTACAACTTTTGACAGTGCTGACGCTGACCATATTAAGCTGCTGTTAACCCTTCTGGGTGTTCAGGCTAGCAAATTATTTATTTAAAAACACTTCATGGGGTTTTTTTTTCTGGGTGCCATAGCCATGAAGAAGCTCCATTTTCAGAAAACTGGAGATTTTACTTTTCCAAGCACCAGACTTCTTAGAGATGCCTGCCTTCAGACAGACACCTAACATGGCTAGCCCAGCATTGTTCCCAAACAAAGTGGGATATCTGAGAGACTCTCCTCCCTGGTCCACTTCCCCTTAAAAAAAAAAAAACAACAACAAAAAAACACACTAGCAGGTGCTATCTGAAAATAATTCGCGTTATCGATCAGAATGATAGACACCTACACAAGGAGCAACAAATAATGTCATTTTCACGCCACCATACCCCACTAGATCAGCATTTCATTCACACCACTGTGAATCCCCAGCAATTTGTGTTGAACACAAGTCGCTTTCAGCCTTTATATCCTTTGTCGGTTCCTGCCCCAAGTTAAGCATTGCTTTAAACTGAGAGCTCTTCTTCTCCCGGAACGCTTTTCCTCTATGAAGTCTTCTGATAAGTCTTTAAAAATGGATGCTCCATGAAAGCCACTATGCAGAAAGGCAGAGCATACAACTACTTGTGAACTAAGGGGTGTGAAAGAAATTCATTTTTAAAGAACTGGATGCCAGCATGAATACATTTATTTATATCACAGTGCACTATAGTTCCAACATCAACAGCTGAGTAATCGGGCCATATCTAAGTGTAAAAGATAAAGACAAGCTTTGTGGACATTTATTGGCAGCAGTGGCTCCTACTCACATTAGAAGTGCACCAGATGACATCAACTCGGTCCAATTAAGAGAAATCAGTTTTAATTCTAACAAAGAGCCTCTGACCCAGACAAGAGAGAGACAGACTATGCTCCAAGGCTCTTTTCAGTCAACGGGAAAAAACAAGAAGCTTGCCAGTTTGCATAATTTTTTGAGATGTAGACAAACTTTCTATCATCGTTCCTTTTTTTTTTTTTTTTTTTTTTCTTGAAAGTTACAGAGACATTTCCTCTACGGTCCCTCGCGCCAAGAGCGGGCACACAGAGGGGACGGACGCCTCCCGGTTTGGAAACGTCTCTCCAGTCACCGGCGGATCTTCTTCCTCGCCAAGGGGCGCTCGGGGAGGTCGGCACTGTCCGTGCCGAACGCGCTGCTCCCGCTGGAGGCGACCGCTGCTAAAACCTTTCCCGTTTAACGCGGCGTGACCGATCACCTCGCGCACCCCGCGCGTTTTCTGCCAAGGAGGAGACGGGCTGCCGAAGGCTCCCCGCGAGGCAGCGGGGCCGCGCAAAGCGCCGGGCCGCCGGGCGAGGGACCGCGGCAGGACAGCGGGCTCCCGACGCCGAGCGCCCGCTGCCAGCCCGGGACGGACACCCCCGAGTTAAAACACCGCCCGACGGGGGGGGGGGGGTGTCCCCGCGTTACCCCACGGCGAACCCCCCCCCGGCCCGCAGCGCTGCCTCCGCCGCGCCCGCCCGCACGACGGGGCGGAAGGAGCGCGGGGGAGAGCCCCCGGAGGCCGGGGCGGAGGCTCCCGCTCCCCGCCTGCCGCGGGGGGTGCCCCGGCGGCGCCGGCCCCGCCGCCGCCCGCGCCCCGCGGCTTGACCGCCCCGCGGGCGCGCAGGGTCCGCGCTACTCACCACCGCGTGCTGTCGTGGTAGTGCTGCAGCACCGAGTACCCGAAGAAGGAGCCGTTGGGGCCCTGGAAAACCACGGGGCGACCCACGTCCACGTTGTAGCAGCGCGCCAGGGCCGCCCACAGCAGCGCCCACAGCACCCGCGCTCCGCGCCGCCGCGAAGCCGCCGGCATCCTGCGAGCCCCCGGGGCAGCCGCCCGTCCCGGCGCCGCTGAGCGCTGAGCCCCGGCCCGCCGAGCACCGCGCCGACCCCGCCGCCGACTCCCAGGCGGCGCGGCCGGGCGCGGCGCTTTTGTGCCCGCCCCGCGGCTTTCGGCTCGGCTCGGCCCGGCCCGGCCCCGCCGCGGCTCCGCTGCGCCCCGCGCCGCGACGCGCGGGGACTGCGCGCCCCGTCCGCCCCGCTCCGCTCCGCCCCCGCGGCGCCGGCGCCCCCTGGCGGCCGCGGGAGCGGGCAGCGCCCCGCCGCAGCAGCCCGCCGGTGAACGCGACCTGCTCCCCCTCGGCCCGCCCCGCCCGCAGGCACACCCCCCCCCCCCGCTCCGAACGGCGCGGCACCCGTGGGCGCCCCGCGAGGCCCCGCCGCCACCCCTCAGCGTCCCCCTCTCCCAGGGAAGATCTGTGGCTTAGCCTCGGTTTTAATCTCGTTTTGTCCGTCGAGAGTCGACGCCTGGAGGGAGAGAAGAGGCACCAAGCCGAGGGCCGGAAAGGGCTGCTGGAGGAAGCGGTCGCCCACCGTTTGGGGTCGTCAGCCCTGCCCGGCGCTTGGCACCGGGAGAGGGACGAGGCACGTCCAGGGTGACGGAAGAAGGGCCCGAGTCGCGTCACGCCGAAATGAGCGGGAGATTCTCCTGGGAAAAGGGAAGCCGTGAGGGGAGGGGGTGTCTTTTATCAGGGCAACACGAATGAAAATACGTTGGGGGAAAAAACCCAGTCAGTCAGACCTGTGTTTTCCAGCATAAGTGCTTGAGGTCTGAAAAAGAAGCGGCAACCTTCGTGGCTAAGCAAACGCTGAAAATAATTGCTCTAATATTTTAACAGTCAGACTCTCTGAGAGTGAAAGTAGTCAGTCAAACATGCAATAAAAGATGAGCAAGGGCAAAGGCAAGAAGAGA
Source organism: Haliaeetus albicilla (assembly GCF_947461875.1). Taxonomy (NCBI): domain Eukaryota; kingdom Metazoa; phylum Chordata; class Aves; order Accipitriformes; family Accipitridae; genus Haliaeetus; species Haliaeetus albicilla. The sequence goes on along the minus strand of NC_091484.1, from coordinate 32,524,294 downwards.
GTCTCCCTCAGTGGGTAAGACGAGGGGGACATGTCACTCTGCAAGGAGAAGGGGAGGGGAGTTACGTGCTAGAAAACCCTTGGGCCCATAGAGCCCGTCCTTTCACCATTCAGTAAAAAGCAATACCTTTTAGTGCTCAGGATTCATGAGAAACCGTGCTTAGATCCCTCTTGAGGATCGAGACCAGGATCTCAGAGAAGAAATGCTCCCTCAGAGGTAAACGAGAGTTTCATTTGTTGTTGTGAGCCCTGGCTTTGGCTGGGTAATTCCACGTTCTCCCCTCGTGCACGAGGAGGTGCACTGGGAGAAGCAGCTGAGCGGATCCTGGGAAACACCGGAGCAGAGGGGCCGGGAACTCGGAGACAACGGGAACTGCTGCTTCTGGCAGGCAGCTGGAGAAGGGCGGCCAGGTCCAGTACTTCTTGCGTAGGCACGTGACGGTTCCTGGGGAATTTACTTTTGATGACAAGAGCGATCTCAGGGCAGAGTGCTGGAGGTTGGGGCTGTTTGAGAGCTGGTGTGGGAAAACGCTGTTGCAGGTCGAATCGTCTTTCAGCACAGGAAGCTCTTGGTGAAAGTCTCGTCGTTTTCTGCAAAGGATTTGTACCAGGATGTGTGTTCGGCAGGGAGGGAACGTTGTGGTAAGCCGTTCCATGATATCCACGTGGCTCTTTCAAAAGCATAGCCTGTTTCTGCAGGGGAGCATCCTCATCAGGGAGAAGAGTGTTCATAAGCATCACCCTTGAGCACCGCCCTCAGAGCAAGCGCCCTGGTGCTATATGTATATGTTGCTGTTTAGAAACTGCCATTTTTGACGTTGACTGTGATGCCAGAAAGTGGACATTAGCGTAGGCATATTCCAGGGACAAGTTTAGTAAAGAAGTACTAACTACAGAATTGTGCGGTGAAAAAAAAATCAGTGGAGGAAGGAAGGGGTTCCAGTCATCAAAGAATTTTACATTTGCTGTGTAAACCCTAGCGGTACAATTATTTCAAGCTCTTGTTCAAGGTGGCTTCTAAGATGGTTGGCATAGTGCAAGTCTTCTCTTCTTCATGTAAGTATGCCCAGGGATATGGAGAAGTGAACGTTGCCCAGTCTTAAACGGAAGTAGGACAGTGCTCAACATCAAATAAAAAGGAAAAGTCACTTATCGGTAACTTCAGCCTTCAGCATATGATCAAATTGAAAGAACTGCTTTGCTCGTTCGAGCACCAAGTGAAAACAACAGGGCATTTACATCATATGAGCAGGGAGATTTATAACATTTAATGAAAAGATTTTCACGGGTGTTTTATAACTGTGCAATCAATATGGATAAAAGTAATCTGATTTAGGCAGAAAGTCAATATGACATGATTAAGCAAATTCTACAAATGACATGCAATCCCATTAGCACTACCAAGCCAAATGCTCTGCCTTTTGAAGCAAGAAAGTGATGGGGCTTTTCAATTAATTACCCGGGCACTGAACAACGCTCAGACAGCTCTCTGACAAAGTTAAAGGAAACGTGAGCTGACACGCTGGAGAGAGCGACGAGTTCATCCATCTCCAGAGGGAGGAGGGAAGCAAGGCGGCTAGATGAGGTGAACGAAGCACTTGTCTCTCACGTAGTGGAGTGCTCTCGGGAGGACTTATTTCAGCAAGAAGTGATACATACGGAACTGTGTCAGTCCATAAAAAATTTTAGCTCTTCATTCTTGGCAAGGAAGACCATCCAGAGAAAGGCCAGGAACACTACACTTCCATCCATTTCTTTCTTTTACTGCACATCCAAATACTGAAGTCATCTCACAACATTTAATCCAATGGGAATTCTGTCAGCCGGAGCAGAAAGAAAAACTGCCTGTCTTAATGGCGTAGGTTTAGCTGATAAAATCCTGGCGTGCCATTTACGAAAGCGATGGGAAGCATCCAACTGCAGCGACAAGCATCATAACGATGGACTGTTAAATGAATACGATGGTAAAAATAAGGGCTGAGAACAAGGACTAGTACATTAAATTGTGTGCCAACCCTTTGCGAAGGAACCAGACTAGGAATAGCTGTATCTGCATTTCTACATCCCTGTTCTCACTCCTTGAACCTTGATATTTGCATCATCTAGAGAGGCTCCATACCTGCACCGTAGGGCTAATTTGTAGTTTACACCCACCTAGATTAATTAGGCACTTAACTGGAATTTAACATGCTGTATTTTGGCAGGCCTCAGTCTCCAGATTACTTTTTAAATTAGAAAAGTTATCTGTAAATTGAGGACCATCAGTGAAACAGCACCCTTGACAATACTTTTTAATTAATAACTTCAATTGTAGAGCTCAGGAAAAAAAAAACCAACACAATAATATTCTGACTGTGGAAAGAGAAAACAAATGCCCCATGTCTGCACTGCTCGCAGATTCAGCTGTGGACAGACCTGGTTCACCAAGACTGAGTGTTAACAGATGGTTTCCCTCCTGGATGCCTCTCTTCCCAAAGTGCCACTTCACACATGATTTTGGGTTTGTTGTTTTTTTTTTTTTTTTTGGGGGGGGGGGGGTTGGTTGGTTGTTTTTAATACATATAATTTTGCTCCTGTGCTGCACATATTGAACTCAATATAATTTTCCTTATTTTTACCAATACCTTTCTTAATTTTAAGACACTGCTTTTTGGTGTGCTAACCATTTGCCTTTCCTCGCATTTGTATCGAAGTGGTGCTGTGGCGTTCCCATGGTATTACTGTGGTTGAGGTTTTACTGTCTGTTTTAAGCCAGTCTATATCCACAAGTAACTCTGTGTTTTCACTGACTTCCTGCAGACACCCGTGACTTAAGCTTACAGCAACTGTACTCGCATTTGACCATCTTTTTTGAGCCCCGTCTGTTCAGGTGTGGATGTCTCCAATCTGGCCCCAGCTCCCTCCCGCTCGCTCCCAGCCACAGCTGGGGAGTGGCTGTGCTCCTGTGCGGGGACAGGGCTACATCCCCTTCTCCCACCCTGGCATCCATCGGCAGGGACGTGCTAATGATGGGAAGGCATCCCATAAACTCATTAATAGGAAGGCTGCTGCCTCTCCCAATCATTATTCATACGTTTATATCAGTATGTGCTTAGTGAGGAGGTTTAAAGTGAACTTGTGTTAAAGCTTTCCCATCGCGGCTGTGAGACATGCCAATTCTTCATGTGCGTTCTCCATATTTCTCTGGCAAGTGCTCAATACAAGGAGATCAGTAACTACGTTTGTAAATCGGGTCTTAATGATAATGCTGCAGTTTATGTTTAGTCAGTTCCCGCAGAGCTGTGTGATCGGATCCACCTTCAGACTCAGCTGTAAGGAGCTCAGGAGGTGGAACTTCTTTAGTCTTTCAGTGGATGAGATGTTTTCCAGACATTTTTGGTAGCTCTTCTTGCCTAGCAGGTAAAGAACCATCTCTTCAGTTCCTCTTCCACTGTGGCTTCATGCAAAAGACTGATTGTAGTTGCCTCCACCATTGAGGGAGAGAGAAGAGCACTGCCACCTTTCATTGCACTGAGAGGAGAATGGAAAAGACTTCTCTTTCCTCCTTTCTTTCAAGCCCTCATCGCCGCTGAAGCTGTTAAAGAGGAGCATTGCTTTGTAACAAATACATAAAAGGAGTAAATACAAAAGACCAAAATATTAATATATATACATAAAATATGACACATATGACATATTTTGGGTAAAGAGGGAACTCCCCACATTCACTTGCCTCTCAGAGAATGAGGTAGGAAACACTTGGATTGACAGGGACAGAGCTCCATGCTTCCAAAATGACTATAGTCACACTGAGAGGAGCTCCCTACATTTCAACTCCTACCACTTCAGCCTGTCAAACATCAAATCACTTGCAGCATCCAGGCTTACTGGCAAATCCAGATTGTCATGGTACAAACTACACCTTCCCATGTTATTCCCATTAAATTAAGGAGATGTCGCCCTCAATTTTTGCATCAAATGCAGGGGGAATTACTTTTGCTAGGTAACTTGTTCAGGCTCATTTCCTACTGGAAAAGTAAATGAGGTGCCTACACTGATCTCCTCACATAATATACTAATTTAATTCCTACTGGTCTGTCCTTTCATTTGGCTGTAAGCTAGTTCTCCAGCTGGAGTAAATAGGAAAGAAGGAAAATTATTCTCTTGCTGGTACTGTTATTTGCTGGTTTTAGCTCTTCAACCACTGTCACCTTTCTCGTAGAGCTCTACTAGAGTTTTCTAAACAGATTGAGAATCCAAAATTTTTATCTGGGTAGAAGACAGAGCCAATGCAAATCTTAAGTGATACAGAAGCTGATGATTTCATCAAAAAATCATCTTCTTGTAATAACAGCTAAAAGAATAGAGCGGAAAGCCAGAATTTTCAGAGCCTCATATGCAAAAATCAATTGTCCCTTTTTAGGTATTTAAGGGATTTCTTTTCTTAAGCTGTACTGTTTCAGCAGCAGTCCAGTTTATTTAGCGATCCAGTCCCTCCATTTTTCTATCCCCTTGAAAACTATGCATTAACATTGCACTTAAACACTTGCCCTGGCTTTCAATATCAGGGTATATTTCAGCATGATTTATGGTCAATTTGTGCCCAAATGAAAATGCATCATATAATGTAAAACATATTTCTAAAACATTGATCATACGTGGTATGCCAGTAACTGAAGGAATTTACCTGAGCCAAGTAAGATAAAAAAATCCATCAGGTAAATTTTTCCCATTTGATAAAGTTTTTTTGGGTTGATTTTGGGGGGGGGGTGGGGTGTTCTTTCTTTCTTTAGTACATCCAGATATCTGCATTTTCATATTCATGCAACAGACCTCTACTCGGCAGTCTCTATTCAGCTATGCTATGTACTTCATTAAGTACATGCTTAAATATGAGTGCATGCTTGTGCTTTATTGACCTAAGAGGAACTGAATGGCAGGCCTAAAGCCAAGCATGTGCTTAGGGTGCATTGGGACTCAGGCTACATTTCGGATACACTGCTATCAGCAAGTAGTGGTCACGTTTTGCACCTCTCATTTTCTGACAGCCATCATATGTTTGTTTGTGTGTGGTTTGAATTACAACCTTGCCGTACGTATTCATATACTATATATTTAAAAATGTACACACACACACTGCAAACCAAACACACACAGGCTTCTTTTGAATTGCTTTGTGTTCACTAGAGTTGGTCTCGCTAGTAGGCCTGTCACTACATGGTTTTATTTCACACTGACAACATTGAGATCATGTACGCAGTCACTCAGAGTTGATTGAACCTCATTACCACAGCCCAGGGATCAACAGATCAAACAACTTCTATCATCATAACAAGAGGAGACGTACTTTTATTTGGCAATATACTGTAATCAAATCCTCTATGTGCTATTTCTTTTGATGTATAAATAAGGAAGACCAGTGAATAAAAATGTGTAAATCCGAAAATAAGCCATGTTGCAATGTATTCCAAAAGCACAAGCAAGGTGAGTCAGGTAGTTACTCGTAAAACAGCTGCGCCAGGCCCACGAGGCCTTTCTTAAGCAAAATGATTAAGAAATTCTGTTTCCTTCATCTCCACTGACAAATGCCCATCAGGACCACTATGAGGACAGGTTATCAAGGTACAAGAGCTATGGTTAAAGAAAAGTGAAGCTCCACCGGTGGACTATCCAGAGCACCTGAAGCTGGACTTTCAAAAATGGTCAAGAGATAAAACCCCTCTCTCATCCGTGACTACAGAGAAACTCCAGAAATACTAACCTCGCTACACCAAAGCTAGCCTTTGTCAGTACCTCCTAAACAATCACTGAAACACAACCAAAACTATGATAGCCCTAAAACATAACTCATGCATATCCCCATACTTAAGAAGGTTGATACGCTCTTAATTGAACTTGCTTGCTAGCATTGTCTCAGTCTCGTCTAACTTAATGTTTTTTGGCTAACTAGCAAGCTCTCACCCATGGCTGAATTTTAAAATCGGACTAGATGAGGCTGTTGAACGTATCATACAAGTTGGAGAAAAACGCGTCACTAGCTTTCAAAAGGCATTGCCCCAGCCTATAGCTTTTCTCCATAATCTTCTTAGTAACCTCACGGGGATTATAAGTAAAGGGGGTGAATACTGAAATTGTGGCTTTTCACAAAATAGCTCTTTTTCCCAGAAGACTACCTCTGTACTGCTAGCCGTGGACTTCCGGGAAAAGTGCTAGGCTACCTGGAGAAATACATCAAATAGAAATGACAAATCAAATCCCCCTACTGATTACCATTCTTTGTCCAGCATCAGGAGGGGATTAGACCTGCCACAAAAACTGCAGTTTCTACATCAACCTCAGGCTGACAAGAATTCAGGTATCTGAGACAGAGACACAATCGATCCTTATCACAGTTTTCTTAAGTAGCTTAGCCCTATCCCCAGTCTGTATCTGAGTTGCAAACCCCCAGCAGCTCTTCCCCTTTTCTCCTAGAGAATCCTCAGGACAATGGGGGGGAATCTCATAAGGAGAACCAACACGCTGCAACGTTGCAGTGAAAAGGATAAATTGTAAATGATCTGCAAGCATCACCTCCCATGCAAAAAATTCCACTGATTTCATCCTGCACATTTCAAATGCTAAGCACAGCTAGAGTCGACTGTTCCCCAGGCTGGGGAAAGCCACGTTGCAGTCTGTATTTCAGCAATGCTATCACAGCAGCTTATCACAGTTAGCTTTACAGACAGCTAACCCTCCCCACTAGCTGCACTGTGGCCATACTCAAAGGACTAGCTGATGATGAGACCCACAAAACAAACACAGTATTATAAAACCAGAAGCTATCCTATTTTCAGAAATAGTTTTAAATCTAAGTGGAATTAACTAGACTTAAAGATTATACTAACTTAAATGCCATTAGATTTACATGTCTTCGTTTTCTATAAAGTTACAGCTCAAGAAGAGATATTAGTTGTATAATTATAGACTGTTGATTGTTTCCTTCATTTGATTTTCACTTTTTAGTGAACCTCCAGTGATAGAGGTCCTTTTCAACAGCCTGGACCTAACCAACAGAAACCCAGGGAAAGGTTCCGAGAAGCTTTAATGGAGCTGGACTGTTTAGAATTTAAGCCCAATACAAGTGGATTTTGTCTCATTTATCTCATTTCCCCAAAACAAAAATCACAAGCAGGAAACACATACTAGGTATGAGAAAGTCATGAAATACTGACCACATGGTGGATCCTGTGATCCACCACTTTTCTACAGGATACCAAATCTCACCGATTTATACATCGAAGTGGTGTCTCTACTTTCCTTTTTAGCCTCCATTTCTAAATCTATTAGTCTGAGACCCTGGTGGTCACACGAACCTTGGCCACTTGTCGAAAGGTCCACTTTACACCACAGCTTCCAAATGTTTTGCTTGGCATTCTTGGCACATCTGCTTTCCATTAGCCAGCCACTTAATGTTTATTATTCCACATGTTAACTATCATACACTCCTTGTGTGAAAAGTTCAGGTGAACAATAACCTATTTATCATCTTTGAAAGATCCAAACCTGTTCTCTCCACACAGAAAAGACACTTTTTGCAGTTGTCTGCATGGGCACTCAGAGCTTGAGCCCTTAACCAAATAATTTGGGATACACAGGACCTTTCTGTGACCCAGGTATTCCTAAATTGTCTACTATGCTATGGCTTAATTTGGTGCGTGCTGCACATACACAGTAGCTGAGAAAAGTAAACTGTGGGACTCTGTAGGACTTGTTACTGGCATGAGATATGCCAGAAGCAGCATAGTTATCCAGCTTAATAATGTGAAAAACACTGAATTTGAGCATCCAGATAGCAAGAAGGATGCTGTGTTGATGCCAGTGATTTTAAAAAAACAAACAACAAAAAAGAAAAAAAACCCACAAACCCACACCCCTCAACCCCCCACACCCTCTAGGACAAAACTTTTTTCATGTATAATTCAATTTAAATCAGTGTAATTAAGGCAAGGAATTTGCAATCCCCACAGTGATATTCACTACAAATAATGTGAAGAGAGAAGGACAGCAGTTGTGATAACACAGCAGGCTCTCTTGTTTATGAATGACATTATTCACAGACCTCAGTGACTGGCCCTGGTATAAGAGAGGTTCTGGGAAGAATTTGGCAGTTACAACCCTGTCATCCCATAGACCAGCAAAAAAATAAGACAAATTTGGAGGTCGATGTGACAGTTTTGTGGTTCACCTGCTGATTTCTACTGAGTTGCTTCTAGCATCGCTCTGTTAAAACAAAGTTGCACACACCGAGCCCTCTTGCTCAGTTGATGAGGACTGACCAGGTGGCACTAGCAATGTTAGAAAAGGCTTGGGATGTCTTCCAAAAAGGAGACGGCGACTGTTGTGCCCAAGCTGTGAGACTGGGGTTTTGGTAGAGGCTCCTCCCTAAGAAATAAATAGTCCAAGCTCAGCCTTGTCTCCAACTTCAGAGAAAAGCAGAACCTTTGGAAAAAAAATTAAAGAGTACATGGTGCTTCCCCACCATCCTTGTGCGTGCTTACAGACCTGCATGTCCCAGGTGAAAGCAAGCCATGCTTCTGTCCTCAGCAACATCACCAACAAAACTGTGACCAGCCTGGTTGGGCTGGTCACAGGGCACATGAAATCAGATGAGATGTTTAATTACTTTGCCTTCCCTGACACATGATAAATTAGTCCAGGCATCCCAGGGCGATACATTAAACAAAGTATGCTCACAATTAGTTCACAGCAGCAGTGACATGAGGTACAAGCAAAGTTTAATTGTCACCTTGTCAAAAGTGCATGAACTGAAGTTATTTTTACCTCCTCTTGTCCACCACGTTTATTTGATTCCTTAACTATAGTACGCCATTACCGCAACCACAAAGGGCTTTCTGAAAACCATCAGGATCCTGCTGAGGGAGGTCTATAACAATACATAAATTGACTGCTATTTTTAGTCAATATTAGAGCTTATCTAAAGTAAACATTAATTTCGGCTTCCCTATAGTCAGCATCCCTCCCAGAAATACACACCCTTATTCTCAACCTAAAAATAAGCCGGTGACTTCATGCATTTGCCTCTTGTGCTCGGTCTCCCCACACTACATAAAACAAGCAGTGGACCCATGCTGTCTAGCAGCTCACTGAAAGTCACCCTCACCTTCTCCCTGTTTAAAAACTTATTTCCACGGAAACACTGATGCACAAGCCCTCGAAAGGGTCAGCGAAGACAAATGAAATAAAGTGTTTAACGAAAAGTGTTTAGTGAATAATTGCATATAACCAGCACATAAAAGAGGAGCTGAAGAGACCACCTGTGCAATGCAACGCTGGCTGTCACCAAACAGCTCTCTGGCCTGCAGTGCTCTTGCCTAGAGGAAGCCGCTGGCTCTGCCAAAACTTCTGGCTTGCCCTGCCAGTCTATCGAGGTGTCCACATATGTCCATCCAGAAGGTGCAAGGTCAAGTTTAGCTCCCCAAGCAGAATGGCTGTCTCTAAAGGTTTCATACCACTACAAGTAACTAAAGCAGCGTATCTGCCTTGCTTAAAAGCCTAAACACAGCAGGTCCTACGCACGCCCATGCGCAGCACACTACAAAAGCAACCACACATCTCCTTGTAAGATCTTATTCATGCTGGCCATTGCCACTGGTGCATTCTCCCCTCCTCCTCTATTATTATATTAAGCAAGTCACATTAAAAAAAAAAAGAAAAAAAAAGCCCTACAGATGTACATCAGACTGGCCCATAGATAAAGGTGCTCCCCAATTCCCAGGGACTGGCATGGCAGTTTTGTATTTATTCACTGATTGAATAAGGTGAGCACTGTAAGACCAGCACAACTTCCATAGTATTTTTAGGTAGCATGGTGATATCCTCATCTTGAGGAAAAGTACAGGCAACCTGGATCTCTCCTGCCTACCCTGTATTTATAGCAACATTTCTATTCGTCCATCCTAGAAATGAGGTCGCCCCTTGGCAGAACCTGGATAAAATACACAGAAACTGTGCTTCATCTCAAAGAATTTAGTACCCTAAGAATCATCACATCCTGAATGTGCTACCTGAAGTGGAGAGGAAAAAAAAAATCCACTTGACTAAGCTAGATGCCTCTTGTACTGAATTTGTGGTTGGAACAGATTTTAATTCAGTGAGTAACAGCACTGGAATCTCAGGGCTGAAGCGTGCTGTGCTTTAAATAACACACAGATAACACTCACCATGGCTGCAGGGCTTCAAGGTGAGGACAGTTTCCTTCTATGTGGAAATGCTTTTCGGGGAAGACAAAGCTAGAATTCAGTGTGGGAAAGCAAAACATTCGCTGTCTGAAGATAGCTCAGCCTACCTATTTTTTTCATTACTGCAAAGGAAGATCCTAGTCTTTCACCTCATCATCCCACCCCCCCACCCCCCCTTATTTGATTCTAAAAGGGCCACATAACTCTGGTCCTAGCCTAAGTTATGAGGAGGGGAAATAATCTCCATTATTTTTAAGGCATTCTACTCTGTATATTATAAGCCCCAGACAGACATCACAACAACATACACCAATAAGAACTGCTGGATTGGCTGTGTCTTCTTTTTGTATAGTTTGCAATTTAGTTGTTTCAAGCTTATAGACCACCTCCAGTGGGCTTTTCCACTCCTGGCCATAGGGAAGTACTGCCCATTTTGTTGAGGGATAAAGAAAGTCTGTTATTTTCAATCCTGCAGTTCATCTCCAGAATAATTTGTTGCATCAGCAAGGATGATAATTTGGTAGTATCCATAACGATATATAGATGTGTAAGTGAACCAGAATATCCAGTTACATTAACACAGGATATTCCATTCCAGCAATTCTCATGCGTTGGGGCACAAAATCTCATGGGCAGTGGGGAGGTCTACTTCTAGACAGCTTGTGCCTGCTCATCGTTGATTACTTCCACCCCCTCCACAACAGCTGATCAGCTGCAAGAACAGCTGGAGTCTTGCTCAGAGACATGGCAAACATGGTAAACTCAGAACTTCTATACAAAACCAGTAATATATTTAATACTTCTCATCTGATCTGCCACAATGAATCTTGTATCTCAAATAACTTCACTCTGTACTTACTTCTCTTCTCTCTTCCTCATTCAGATGCTCATTCTCTTAGTTTTCCACTTCAGCTGTTTCTCCAGACCTTGTGGCTTGAGTGAGAAAGACTGGCAAGACTCAGCAGAAGCAGCAGCTTACAGTTAAGGAACCACAGAGCATATGTCATGTTGGCTGCACAGAGAGATGCCTGTTCTAAATTTGTATGTACTGTTTGTTTGATCATTTTGATTGATTTGCAAAAGATATACTACTGCCTCATCCAAGTTAGAAAACTTTTAAAGTGTTGCCCTTACTCCAATAAAACTGGACAGTGCATAATGCTGCTAAATGCAACGGCTATTTTTCTTGCAGACATCAGCACTGTAACAAGTAGGAATCATAGATGTAAATAAGAAGACTAAATATGTTCTTGGACCACTAAAGTTTCCAAAATATAAACAGTGGCAAAGATTACAGCATACACTCTGCTATTCATCCCTTTTCCTTTCAGTGAAGTTCAATGCTTACAGAAATGCTGGAGATTCAGGCTGCCCAGGCACAAAGAAAGGCTCGTACAGCTCAGCAGGCAAAGGTGTCTCTGCCACAGGCATGCTGACCTGCTTCAGCACCGGCCCCCAGTGTCCTCCAGACCCTGAAACTGGTCAGCCCCCAGAGCTGTGCAGGCCTTGGTCTCCATTTGGAAAAGCTACCTGCCAAATCAAACTGGCTTTGGTTAAGGCAACACAGCTAATTAGAAAAAACTACCTTGTTCATTTGCCCAATGGCCACCAGGTGATGACATGACCTGGACTGCTCTAGAAGCTGCAACCAAGAGGAGCAAGTCATGTGTCACAGCAGATGTCTGCACCACACTTAACTCCATCATCATCCATTGCTGTACCGCGATGTGCTAGCAAAGCCATAAGATAACACCTAGTTACCATGGGCTTAATTACCTCTTCTCTGAAATGCCACATGGTATTAAGTGGCAACTGTAAGAAATAATAGCTGTCACTGTTCTACAATGAAAAAAATCTCTAGAGACGTGCTTACTTTCAGTCAATGTGCCTTTAAAATTACTCTAATACATACAGGAAACTAACTCGATGTTAAGACAGGAAGACTAGAATCACTGTAAACGAGAGCCTGCGAGAGAAGAGAAAAATGAAAGGTGGCAACTCCTAGATCATGGACACCATGTAGAATAACATGCAACTTACTGCTTGCTTCTGTTCTAGCATCTCTAATTTGCAACATTATGAACACATACAACCAAATAGAGTTGGAAAATCCCATGCTAGCAATGCTTTTGAGGACCAGCGCCTAGAACAGCCACAAGAATTCATGTATAACTGGGCCTGGATATCCCACATGTTGGGGAGACGTTGCCAGTTTCTGCTCATCTCGATTTCCACAATGAATCAGTAATGGTCTTGTGAAAGAGCTGTCTTTTCTGGAAAAGGCAAATGAAAAATAAAGTTTCTCAATTTAACAAACTCCATAGAGGGAAAAAAAAATATTTTCTGTAGCACACATGGATGGACAGTAAGATTGTATGCAAGAAGTACGAATGACAAAATGAAACCAATCTTCTCAGTATTCGTCCTAGTTTTCTGAGAGTCTGGAATTCTCATTTTAGAGGAGAGAACCAGATACCATGTACTATGTAGGAGAGAAAATAAATTTTAGTATGGCTCACAGAAAGAGGGACTATAAATGGCAGAACTGGAAGTTGGATGGATTTATAGAAAATGTTTTACAAAAAGTTTTAAACAGTATGTTGCCAATAAATATCAGCCTAGGCACTGAAATAATACAGGAATTAAGATCCTGGTATTTTTAATCTGAATTAACAATGTTTAATCCTTAGGACACCAGAGGATGCTTGATAAACATTAAGTCTTAGCTTCATAAACAGTTCTACACATTTTTTTCTATGCACATGTGCATGGGTCCATAAAATTATAAATATGATGTATATTGCATCTAAGACTGGGGGAAAGTTCAACATAAGACAATCCAAATACATTCTCTTGTAGCAGCGTCTTTTAACAACCCAGTCTGAACAAGCTCGGGATCCTCTAACCTTTGCTAAAAAGGCAGCCAAAAGTTTGATACAGCCTTGGGCTTTTAGCTACGTGTGTCTAAACAAGGATATTTTATAATCAGAAGTATTTGTGGCCTGGAGTGTATTAGTTTATAGTCACATTGGCACTACTAGCAGTATTTTATGACACTCCAACAACAAAAAAAAACACGACTCAAAGTGAAGCTCTCATTTTCATGCTTTCACCCTAACTCATTTATTAAAACTCTAAAGCAATGCCTTATTTACATATTCTCTTTAAACAAAAATCTAGAAGCAGTTAAAACTTCAGTCTGACAAAACTTGTACTTAACACACTTTCCTATTATGTTAAGGAATAGTTATGTGATTGCTTGTGAGTTATATATAGAAGAGAAAAAAAAACATTTAACTTCTTCAAAATGTGAATTTGGGGAGTGGTTATCTGATTTTCATTAAAAAAAAATCAAGGATAACTCTATAATCTCCTTTGTGTTCTTTAATTAGGTCACTTAAGGGATAAAATATTATTTACTCCATCCAATGTTGTATGAATATTACACAGACTATTTTCAGTTCGCTCCACTGCACTTAGGTCATGCTTGACAAAGTCCAGTCCATAACTAGTATCTTTCATGGAAAGGGAAAAGAACAAAAACAAAAATGTGAAAAATAGTCTATCTGTGAGGACAAGAGAACTGTAAGTGATCATAGTGATACTCACTGTCAAAGTAACAGATCCCTGCATTTAATTTCCCAAAGCCTAAGACAACATATACCCTACATGGAAACCTGAAACTCAAATCTACATTTTTAGATTGCTGTAATGATAGCAGTAGCAAAATCCTACAAATCCTCAGACAGCTATGAGAGGAACACACATTTTTCAGAGCCAAACGTACCCATGTCAAGTCTGGTCCGGGCTGCTGCTGTGTCAGGCAACATCCTGGAGGATGCCATTCTGCTACGCAACAAAAGCAAAGAGAAACTCTTACAACTGAAACCATTGCAAAGAATATTGGTTTTTTAAACCACATTTGATAAATTTGATGTTTGATAAAAGGAAAAAGCTCAGAAAAAAAACCCTAAAAAACCCAGAAGCTACAAATAATAAAGCAGCATAAGAATTATAAGATTTTGACAGAGACAAGGCAGTGGGAAGTAAAGATGTAACTGCGTCCTTAACTATCAAAGGCAAGGCATGTCCCTTTAGACCGTAAAGAATAATTTAAACCCAGATGTATTCTTTAGACAGCTCGTGGCCACAATAGACCTTGCAGCACTCAAATTGTTACACTTCTCCCAGTTTCATTAGGATATAAAACTGTGCAAATAAATTCAGCTTCTTTATTTCTTTTTATGCAGATGACAAAAAAGGTGAATCCCAGTGCATTTGCAATTAAAAAACCAAACCAAAACAAAAACAAAAACCAAAAAACCCCCCCCCAACCAAACCCAAACCCCAATTGTATCAAACATCCCACATCATTGGCCTCTGCTTATTTTTTGGAGCCACACACAAATAATAGGCTGCTATCCATGCCCTGGCCTGAAGGTAAGCTAACTGAACAGGACATGGAAAAGCACTGGGCATGACAAGAGAAATGGCTGAACTGGACACGTAACAGTACGAGAAGCTGACAGAAGGGACAGTGTTGGCAGGAATGGCTGGATCTCACAGGTAGTTACAGGGGAGTTATGTGAAAAAAGGCTGAACTTCCTAGATAACCAGAGGCAAATATTGGGGATGCAGAGTCTTGAAATGCCAACAATGCCGAGGTAATCACAACTCTAATACTGTATGAAGCTGAGATTATCTACGTAACAGTATGAGAAATACAAAATTTGGGTATGCAGAGATACAAAATTTTGGGTAGTGCCCTTGGGCACGACAGCTGGAGCAGGACAACAAATCAAATCTGCCAGTTTGGACCACACCAGACTAGCCAAACCTGTTTCTGTGGTCAAGAAGACCTGCTGTTTTCCTTGGCTAACAGGAGAGCACCCAAAGGAACAGACTGAGCATTCCCATAGCAGGATGCATGTTCCAGGCCTGACAGCATCAGCAACTAACCATCGCTTCCTAACAGTACTCAGAAGTATCTTTCAGGCAGGCAGGATATTTAGAAGGCCTGCTTATGTTCAGAGGTGAGCTATTTAGAGGACTGCTGCTCCTTATAAACACTTGTTAAACATTATACTCATGGAGGACTGATCACTGTGAACCATCCTGGCAAACGAGCATATACAGTACAGATGACAGTTACTGATATGGTAAGTATCAAAGTAGCTAGAGAACAAGTTAAATGTATTCATGCTTGCATATCGCTTCTGAGGATCACAACTAAGATGCCAAAATAACCAGACAGGCATTAGTTAAAAGAACAAAAATACTTAATTTAAAACTCTTACAAAGCAAACCTCCTTACTTTTTATATTCTCACACCAGCTTTTCAGCTCACCATGTGTCTTTTTTCACAGGTTGTGATCCCTTGAAAACCTGAAGGCCTCCACTGACTTCTTACAGCTCAATATACTTGAATAGCTCTTCTTATGAGACAGATTTCAGCCCGGAAACATCTCAGCTAAGGATGTCTTGAACAGGAATAAGAACAAAACTGGTGGACCCTTTCAAAAGAAAAATCATACCAAAGAAGTTCCAAAATTATACAGTAAATAAAGTTTATTTCATCTCAGCTCTTGTCAGATTAGTGCTGTCAACAGTCACAGATCAGCATATGATACAGTTATGTATTAACTATTTACAATTTACAGTAACATACTATTTCTCCAGAAAATGTAAGTACAAAAGCTGGGAGTAAACAAATGAGGTACTGCAATTTGGATTTATTGTAGGCAAAAAGCATATAGAAGTGACCTTTCGCAAACAATCATAAGATAAATCAGGAGAGAGTAGTCATCAAGAGTGCCTAGTTCATCAGGAAAATCACCTCAACCGCTACCCATCCAAAAGTGTATTGCACAATTCATTCAAAAATAAAAAAATAAATAGAAGAAACAAACCATTTATTTCAACTCTTAAAAAGCACCCAGTAAAGCCTGTATAGAGATACAGTAGTGGGCAATTCCTTCCTAGGATAAAGTCTTTTCTCTTCTTTAAAAAAATAACCTTTAACACAAAATAGAAGACAGTGTTCAATAGAAGAGAAAAAAAGACTCATCACCAGATAACCCCTGATTAGCGTTTCTTGTCAAGGCAGTTTTAACTATATTCATGGTCCAAAGGTGGTGCTGAGTTTTGGTTCTTGCTGTTCTGTTTTTGACCTTGAATAATAGCTTTTCTTCTTGTCCTTTCTCAAGGGACAGAGATATGAACATATTTCTAAGCAGCAGTGTCATGAGACATTCTCATCACAATTTCTTCATGATGGTCGTAGCCATGACTAGAAGAATGAAAAGTTAGAACAAATGTTACTTTATTAAAAGCAACTTAGAAGCACTTAATATTAAAATAGTAATGATGTTTATTGATAGGAATAGGAGATGGAAGGTTTTCAGATAAGTCAAACTGCCAAATTATTAACTGATTTCAAGCAAGTAATTCCATTCCAGTATCTGCAAAACAGTTGAGAAACTGTGATGAAAATGAAATAACCTGTAGCAAACCAGTCAGGAGTCCCACTGGAAATAGATAGTCTACCACATTGTTGCATCTTAATCCAATGAAAAACAAAGTTGTCCTCTCTGCATAAGGCCTATCATCAAAATTGAAATTATGAAGTAAAACTCTGGGGCCAGCAAAAAAGCGTCTTCTACCAGGAAAATATTTACTGCTTTCACAATGAAGGCAGCATCATATTAATTTCTACCTTTCATACATGTGAGAATATTATCCCATTTGCTGGCTATATACTGACAAAAGTCACAAAAATACTTGAGATAAAGTAAGAAACTACAATCCAATAATGAGGTCTGAACAGTTTCCACACATAGCTTAAGTCATGAAACTAAAACAGGTGATCGCTGACATCAGGGTCAAAAATCAAGCCCTTCTGTGATAAGTTTCAAATGCAAGTGAGAACGTCTGCACTTTTCCCACCAGCATTACAGACAGCATGATGAGAATTTGAGTTTCAAACATACTTTCTGCAATAGTGTTGTAAATAGCTTTGTCCTATCATTACCAACAATTCAATTATTTTCAATGGAGGGCTAGAAAAAACAGTTGCTGATTTTGTCAAGAAGTGATAAGACTAGGAGGCAAACAGTCCAAACTCTATTGCGTTTTAAGTGCAATAAAGTGCATCCGCTATTGTATTCAAAGGTTTAAAAGAACACAAAATAAAGTGGAAACCATGACTGTTTGCTAAGATGAATAGATTTTTTTCCTTTGAAACAGATATTATTTTGTATTGAAGGCTGTATTTGCATGACTGCAAGAGAGAGAGATAGCCTGTCAACTGCATTGTGATAACTGGGAGTGGAAACAGCCTAAGTTAATCCATTTTGCTCCGGTGGTGGTGCAGGCCAAGCACTGCATTTCAGCCAACAGATAGTGATTGCTTCACATGCAGTGAATCAATTCCTGGCAACTGTGCAAAGCTTTTCAGTTGCAAAGGAGAAAGAGGAAAGTCGGGCTGACCACATCCTGTAGAATTCACCTGAAGAGTTTATTAAATATCATACACCACTAATGACTCAAATTATAATCTTATCAGGCAGCACAGAAAGTTTTACCTGTGTACTTCCATATCCTCCTCCTCTCTCAACCGCTATTGCTTGTGTGTTGCTTGTTTAGCTTGGCTAGTCTGATGCAACCTGCATCTTTAGGCCCAAATCAGCTGTTGCTTTTCTGTAACACTACAATTAATGTTGCAGATTCATAATGAAAGCAGCTTAATAAAACCTGAAAAAGGGCACAATAAACTGAGAGCGTAAAGCTCCCCAAATTGTTCTCCCTAATCTGCATGCTCTAGCTTCTCTTGATACCAAGCCAAAGCTCCAATTCAGAAAGGTACTAATGTTCAAATGCAAGCATATCCTAATTCCTCTACAGAGAACATTTCACCAATTTTTTAAAATAATCCATTCTCATATTTGTAAGATGTCATAATTCAAGTAGTATAGCATGTCTCCCATGAATCTGACTTATTTGCCGATTCAAAAAAAGCTCAGAAAGTGAATAAAGACAAAACAAAGCCAAGTGCAATAAAATTCAATATTACATGTTAATTGATTTAAAATCTGATTAGCTTTTTTCTACAGCTGAGATTTTTGTAGCTGAATCAACATTTGAAGTTATGCTTGTAACTCAAAAAGATTGAGTTTTAATCATTATTTACCATTTTCAAACTTGGCTTTGTAAAGCAAAACACAATCAAGAGTAGAACAAAGTTTATTACATACATATAGAACAAAAAAATTGTATTTTTTTTAACAAACAAAAGCAGGCAAGAAAAATAAGCAGAAGAATGATTTATCTCATACTACAGGTTTCATTTTTAAATAAAAACAAGTATGTATTAGGCTTCACTCACCCACATGCTAACTAAGCACAGACTGATGGGATATTCAGAAGATACCACTGCGAGGTGAGGCAAACTACAAAGCCAGGAAGAAAACAGCTTATTGGACTACTTTGTTAATAGTGTAGATAAGAACTCTGAGGTCATCTACTGCTTACAGATGAGATTGCTGCAGTTAGATCACAATAGCTATGTAGTAAAAGCTAGATTAGTGAAGGAGATACATTCATCTAGCATATGTTTATAGACCTAGGAGTTTGTTAAAAGTTCTCGGAAACCTCTTAAATATATGCCTACTAAGAGGGTAAATAATTACTTACAGCTACTTAGTGCTACACACACTTAATCTTTTCCAGTAGCACAGTTAATTAACAATTTATACATGAAAATTAGTTATAGATGTTTTGGCCATAAACTGAAATACAGAAACAACCAAGCTTTATGTTAAAAATGCACATTTGTGTAGTTCAGAACTTCACTGCTCATGAGATCTAAATACTGGATATTTTCAAATACCAGCATCGCTCCAATATTAAGTGTGGAGAAACACTACTGCCATGTTAGTAAATGTCAATAAATAAAAAACAAAATCCCAAGCATATTTCTTGACAGAATAATTTATGAAGACCCCTCCAACTTTTTTGTAATTCTGTTTAGGACTAAAGACTCGCCCCCCAAAATAATTTGTGCTTCAGTAAACAAACTTAGTAACTTTGAAAGTGAAGAAAATTACTACATCCTCCATAACATGCCCTAATATTTGAGTTTCCATTAGATGTCTAATTTAATCTCTTTGTGGATTTGGAAACGAGAAAAGTCATAGGCTAGATCTGAGCCAAGAAGGGACTGCTACGTGAAATCCAAGAAGTTTTTGATCAGGACATGAAGCTCT
Organism: Haliaeetus albicilla; assembly: GCF_947461875.1. NCBI lineage: Eukaryota > Metazoa > Chordata > Aves > Accipitriformes > Accipitridae > Haliaeetus > Haliaeetus albicilla. The sequence goes on along the minus strand of NC_091484.1, from coordinate 32,504,815 downwards.
TTGAATGACTGTATTCTTAACCAAAGCACTTGCAGCCTGCAAAAAGCTCACTGTATGTTCTAGCCAAAATTTAACAGCAAGGACCTTTAATACCAATGACCAAAACTTGTTGGATGAATTCAAGTTAAAGTTTTATTTAGTATCAGAAGTTGAGAATTTATGTTTTAGGAAGACCAGGTTTCAAGTATCAAAAAGCTGAAGGTACTACAAAATAAGGTCCACCTCTCTAACCTCACTTTTGGTCAAGACAGAACTCAAAATGTTTCTTAAATAGTGCTCTAGCTTGCCAAAGCAAAAAAACCCCCAAAAACAACCAAACCAAACCAAACCAAAAACCACACAAAAAACCCACCCCAGCTTTCTACTTGGAGATCAGAGAGAAAGAGAGCATTAAGAGAAAATGTTTGGGATGCATGATACTTACTGGAGCTGCAGTATTATCAGCATTTATATCATTCTAAAAGTGTTTTAAATATTAAAGATTGCAAGACACTCTCAAACCTAAGTGTAAAGGAAAATGTTGAAGTACTTAACATTTTCCTCAGATTTGATACTTCAAGCAGATGAAATGGTAGAAATTTTTTTTAAATTTGTTTCAATGTATCAACAGGACTTTAATTCAACTGAAATGTAAAAATGTTCAATTTTTTATTTCATTCTGGTTTTGCAAGTGCTAAATAAATATATATGTAAGGCCAGTGACAGAAACAGATGCAATTCTTCCTCTCACTTTAATTCCTAAATATTTTACTAAGCTGACCCACAAAGAGAGGGATCAGTGTGTTGACTCCAGATACAACGTAGAGAAATCTATTACTGTAGTTTTTATCTTAATTAAAAATACCTCCAATACACAGAATAGTAACAGTAATAGTAAATAAATGTTTATGCTCATATATCCTTCTTTTCTTTCAGGTCTGCTTCTCAAACCCAAATTCACCTTTCTGGTAAATAGATCAGCTGGTAAATATGAAGAAACCGCCACATAACAATAAGTGCATCGAAACTGGGAAAAAAAACAACCAAACAAAACCAAAGTGAACTGTTTAGGACTCTTATTTTTGACCTGTCCTGACCCAGAGTGAACCTGACATATTTTGATGGTTTTTCAGTACAAAAACAAAGCAGGCTCTTAAAAAAAAACACAACAAAAAACAAAAACCAAACAAACCAAAAGCAACCCCCCCCAAAAAAACCCAATCTTCTTAGGATACTCACTTAAGATAAAAACATACATATCCTCATTCAAACACACATATCCCAGTTGATTGAACTAATCAGTTTTCTACTCTACAAGCTAAATGGCTTGTTTTTGCCAGAAATTTTATCCCAGGGCTGAAAAATGTCTCTCAAAATATTTTTCATGAAAACTGGTATGACTCCACAGAAACTTCTGAATTTAAGAAACATGAATTTTCTGTCAGATTACTTTTTTGATTAGAAAATTCATCTGCAGAATAGTAGTGATGACTGAACTTGCTTTGTTCTGTCGTACCCATAACTATCAGAAATCCAGCTTAACCGATGATGAGAAATACTAGTTAAGAAAACATGCTTGCTTTTTTTCCTCACTTCTGCTATAAACTCAAACCTACAGCTGGAATTTGACATTCCACTGAAGAAGAGGGAAGGAGGGAGAAAAGGAGTTTCCTTGAATGCAGACACAGGGAAAAGAAGACTGAAAAGAAAGTTTCTACTTCCTTATTCTTGCAACCTGATCTCCTGAATAAACTTGGTTTATTTATATAACTTACCAATGGTCGAGCATCTTCTCGTTCTAGTATCTTCTGAGTCTGATCAGCTGGGAACTTCAGCACTGTTGTTATAACTTTGGCCATTGTCTAAAAAGAAATAGGTCATCTATAAGTATCTTCAAATGCACTAAAATGCTTTGTAATATTTTAAAATGCATTTCATTTAAGAATACTGGATATTATTTTTAGTAATCTCAATGGAAAACATAGTGAAATGAGTGAGATAAAATTACTTGTTTCACATTGTATATGCGTGATATGTTATGTGAATTATACGAAAACCACAAAGGGTCTTCATTTCACATTGTCACAAACTTCAGCTGCTTTAATACGATGTAAGCTCTACGGTATCTATGCTCAAATAATTGAGTCCATTAATAAGACAGCATACTGTTATTAATACTGCTCCTATCACATTTGATCTTAACGTGGCCTTTCTGAAAGGCACATTTTGGGTGAATGGCACCTTAGTGCTTATGGATTCAACTATATTCATGTCATCCAAATATTTTGTAAAGAAATGAAACACTGAGAAAGCGGATCCAAATGTCAGATGTGGAACTCCAGTTGTGTAAATATTTTTAGGGGCTATACAGTAACCCCATATTTAAATAGCAAATTGCTTTGACATCCTCAGACAGAAGATGTAAAAATAACAAAGGTCTGCAAAATAAGCAATGATTATTTCCATTTTATAAACAGATGAGCAGGAAACTCCAAAAGGCACAAAACAAGGTCCAGGTGACTTTTACAAGAGAGGTCACAGTAAGAGGTGCAGTGCAGCTCAATCCAAAGGTGATTGCTACAAAAGCAATAACTGCTGCTCTTAAAGAATGTGGATGAGATAAGATTGTTGCTCTGAATGTCTACTGTTTATTACCAGTCTCACACGTGGAATGACAAAGGAGGCTGTAGCAACAAAGCAGCTGCAGGACAAAAGTGGCTGCAGCTAAAAGTGAGAGGTAAAGCTCTAATTTGCAACAATTGTTTCAGTATATAACTTAACTAAGGATAGAAATGAAAAGAAAGCAAAACAAACCAAGCCCTGTTGAACACTTTCAGCTGAAAAAGCTTAATATTAAACAGTTCTATAATTAAGAAGTGCATGCCTCTACTGCAGTTCTCAGATATACAAAGGTATGTGCTCAATGCCACAAACTAACATCACAGTCTTCTCATTTCTTTTGCCAAAATCCTCATCACAGTTATTTAGGACCAAAAGATTAGAAAGCATTGAGCTTACAATCTATTCAAACTCATTGTAACAGTGCTATCAAGAAAGCCCTCTCTTAAATTTTCTACAGGACACAATGGCATGCAAATTTTGAAGAAAAATCTACAAACACTGGAAATACTCCATGAAAGCACAGATACTTATGTGCCAACTTTAAAAGGGACTGCCCAAAACCTTCTTTCCTGAAAATGTCCATTTTGTAATTTATCACTAGCAATGACTTGAAATTCCCCAAGTTTTTGAGGCCACTAGGGATATTTTGAAGCAGAATTATTCAACACTATTCACAGTTACACAGTTATAAAACAAAGTTACAAGGATTGCAGAACTTAGAACACTATGCTTAATACAGGCTTACCTTATCGTTGTAACAGTCCATTCTACTATTAAAAACCCCTAGTAACTCTAAGTGTGTGAGCGCAGGTACATATGTTCCTCTGTGTGCATCTCTACATCCACCTATACAAAGGCCCTGAGCTTTCCCAAATGTAATAGCTAGCTCTGCTATAAAAGATGATGGTTTGCATTCCCATTTCTTTCTATGAGGTTGATACATTTAAATATGTCATCTCTGAAAAAAAAAAACCCAACTTTTACAATTATACCGATCAGTCCCCTCAATTCAAGAGCTCCTGGTCAAAGGCAGAACCTTCAAAATCAAAGTTTTCCCTTTGTTTTATACCCCTTGTTTTTCTGCAATGCACAAGAGCATGTCAAGGTGCCAGAAAAAGATTTGCATAAATTTACTATCTCTGACACATATGTATTCCACTACATTCTTCCATGCACCTAGTTATCAACACACATGTTTATTACAGACATACAAAACTCAGACTGATTTTCTGGCCTCAGAACAGACTCCAAACAGCATAATGAATTTACAAGTAGAGCATCTAGGATTTCTGCAAGACTTAAGATCTAGTGTGCAGTACAGCTCAACAGTGCAACTGTTCACGTGTCCATAGAAAATATTTTATTTGACCTCACGGTGTATGCCATTTATTTCCAGGTTCAGGTATTCTGAACAAAGTGCATGTTTAGAAAAAGCTGGCAATCTCATTTCATATATCCTGCCAAGGAAAAGGCAAAAAATAAAGGTGGACTGGAGGGCAAGACAGTAAAATCCCTTAGCAAAGACACGTGCACACCTTGGTCAAGCAGTTTACAAAGAATGTGACAGGTTACAGGTTACACATTATGACCATAATGCTTGACTCTTAGAAACTGAGCCACCATCAACCCTCAACATCTCTTATGTCTCTAGCACTATAACACAACTGATGTGTTCAATAATGTCTCTATTTAATACAATTCTAGGATCATTTACCAGGCTACATAAATGGCAATTCATCCTAGACAGTTTGCACAGATTCTCTTGAGCTCCTTTCAATATAGAGAAAATAATGTCTATAAAGATCACCAATTCCACTGCTGAACCACCTTTGAGACATGTCATATGTATTTGCACTATAAAAAGAAACCTTGCACAGAGAAAGGCCACCAGAATGATCTTACAAGATAAAATTAAAAAAGATTGCCTCATCTAGTCCAGGAAAACAAAAGCTGAGAGAAAGTTATGTCTCTACCAAGGAGGTAAAACTCAATACAGATCTTAACTCAAGGACTGCTGGGGGAAAAAAAGCACATGTTAATACTTTACTAACACACTTAGACTGTGTATTAAAAGATTTTATCAATCACATTGTTGCTCATGGGTTTCCAGTCAGTGTAGCAGGATGAAACCAGTTTTCAGGTAAATTTAAGATTACATGATACAATCCCTACAAGAGCAGACACTAAGCTCAGTGTCTTCCAGCAACACATCTAATGGTTGAAAGAAAACCAGCAGATGAAATCAGCTTGAAAGTACTTTCTGAAGCAAAAGCGAAGTGACTGAAGTGTCTTCATATTTAAATCAGTAAAAATGCTAGCCTTCATTTCATTTTTCCATTAGTAAATGCCAGTACAGCTAAAATCTTGATCAGCTAATAGTAGACTAGACAGTACCAGAAATTCTTCCCATCTTGCAATACCTCAGAACATTTACCCTCAATTAAAAATTGCTAAGAGACAATCAAATTAGTATGAAAACATAATAGAGAAGAATACAATCACATTCAGTTTTAAGAACTCTGTCTTCTCCCTTACCTATCTACATCTAACTTCCCAAAGCTAAGAATTGTAGTGCTTTGAAAATTATTTCTGCTGGTTGTTTGTTTAAATATGTTTCCCCTCTCAATTGTATCAACTTTCAAACAATGCCTTCTCAAGTTATTGTAGGCACCAGATATCTATCTTTTCTGATTTATTTTTTCTCCTTCCAATATTCATCTTTTTTTTTACGAGCCAGTGTGCAGGCAATGTTGTAATGGTGTCTTCTGGTTAAATACAATGTAATCTCCAGGCAAATAAATACAAACACATACATACATAAATTTATTATATATATTTATTCATATAGCTTTTCAAAGCACTTGAGACCTAAAGTCAATTTACTTTAGCACTGATTGTTGTTTGTTGCTGTTACTGAATATATCAACTGCAAATTTTAGTACATCACTATTAAAAAGGAAATAAAACCCTCACAACTTTATAATCCAAAGATTTGAGGCATGTATAGTAATGTTTTGAAGATCCATAAGAAATAGCCTTAATGAGTAAAAAAGAGGTTTCAGATTAGGTTGTCTTGATGCAAATTTGCTACGTGCATCAGCTATCTGCAATAGTCATCTGCAGCTGTCTCAAAACTTGTTTGAAGCTGAAACATTGCCGACATTTTTTAGTATTTTCACTTGCCTAAATCCCTCACAATTCAAAATCATAAAATACAGTAATATATGTATTTTTCTTTAACAATTTCAGTTGTTTGTTATTAAAGTAGGAGAGCCATCCAGTGAGCCACAGGCTTGTGAACAGAAGGTAACTAGTGATTCTGGTTTTTTTGGATCAGGGGTTTGTATTTTTAATAAAAAAGGAATTAATATCAAAGTGAAAAATGGGATAAAAAGAGAGAGAAAGAAGAATCCCATAAGGACAAGATGTCCTGCACAGACCAAGTTTTATTCTGCACAGAGCACAATAAGAACAAAGCTAATTAACATAGAAACCTACATAAAACCTCTTTGCTTAATAGTAGTTCAAGTTGAAAGCAGTGCAACAAAGAACAGAGGAACTCCAGGGAGAAGAAAAAAAAACAAACAGAAAAAATTCATCCACATAGCATTTATCATCCAAGAAAAATGTCTGTGAATCATCGGTATTGTTACAAGGTAGTAAAATTCCAGCTTAAGAATGATTTCACAAGCTTGCAGCATACAAGCAGCCTACTGTGCAGCTTTTCACTACTTTTAAGAGTAAATTAATACTATCTAGAGAAGGTATACAGATTTGGGAGCCCTAAAAAACATCTTTAAGCAACACCTAAAGACATATTTCACTATCTTCAGAGCCACTAACAATTATTTAATCCAACTGTTACTTCTCATGTTTGTGTCAACATGACATCAAAAGAACACTTTTGCTAATATCATGCATACCAGCTTTCACAGTACATTAACCTTGACTGAAAACAGGACTTTTGCTAGTAAAACCATACCTACCTATAAAGGTTTTTGTCCTCATAGGTACCTTGATGAGACATGTGACAACCCCCATTCCCCCAGCAGTCATCTTGGCATACTGACAAAGTTTAAGGTATGGATCATGCCTCTTAAGAAAAAAAGACGTGAAAGCCTATCGAATCCTCTGTCAGTAATAAACAGCATGTAACGAATCACAAACACACAGTACTTCGTATCTACACAGCAAAGATGTTAAACTGTATTCTAACCTGAATCACGTCACAATATACAACTTGCCGTACCTTTGTCTCACGACCCATCATATATTCAAACAGCACTTTCCTCAAGTATTCAAACTCAGTAGGCTCCCCAAAGAGGGAAACGTCAGCATGGTGAAGATTTCCATCTGTATAAACAAAAGTAAGAGAATATTTACACTCACAGTCACTCATATGAATCTAAGTTTCACCAATGGCATGAAACTGGACAAGAATAAATGCCAGAATCTGCACCTGGGATGGAGTGGTGCTGCTGGACACAAGTCTAAATTGGGAGAGGAGTGGCTGGAGAGCAGCCCTGCAGAAAGGGGTCTGGGGGTGCTGGTTGACAGGAGTCTCCACAGGAGTCAGCAGTGTGTGCCCTGGCAGCCAAGAAGGAAAACTGCATCCTGGGATGCACCAAACACAGCATAACGCGCCGGTCAAAAGGGGTGATTACCCAGCTGTATTTAGCACTGATACAGCCTCACACTGTGTGCAGTTCTGGGCCCCACCATTTAAGAAAGGATGGGAAGACACTGGAATGTGTCCCAAGGAGGGCACCAAAGCTGGTGAAGGGGCTGGAAGGCATGTCCTCTGAGGAGCAGCTGAGGACTCGGGGTTTGTCTACTTTGGAGAGAAGGAGGCTGAGGGTGACCTCACGGCTCTCGACAGCTTCCTGAGGAGAGGACATGGAGAGGGAGGTGCTGATCTCTTCTCCCTGGTACCCAGTGCCAGGACACATGGGAATGGCTCAAAGCTGTATCCATCAGGGGAGATTTGGACTTGACATGAGGAAACATTTCTTTACCAAAAGGGTGGTCACACCTGGGAACAGGCTTTCTGGAGAGGCTGTTGATGCCCCATGCCTGTCAGTGTTGAAGAGGCATTTGGACAACATCCTTAATACCATGCTTGAACTTTGGTCAGCCATGAAGTGGTCAGGCAGGTGGACTAGATGATCATTGTAGGGCCCTTCCAACTAAACTATACTATGCTATGCTTCTTCCTACCTCCTCCTTTCCCTACCAGTACGTGCTGAGGAAATCTCTGATGACATTTCTACCCAGCCCTGCACTAGCAGAAGGCATTCAATACCATAACCACGTCCCAGCCTAGGCATTGGCTCTGTCACGTTGTGGGAAGGAGGCATGTGCCTTCTGGTGGGGGTGACAGCTGTGGATCGTCTCGGGATAAGCGGACCATCCACACAAATCTGCAGAAAGCAAGTGTGAAGTGCGGTTTTTTGAAAGTCTTCTGTGTTCATCCAGTTTAGCTGGGTTTCCACAGGATGGCGAAACCCCGCATCTCTGACACTAGTGAGGCTCAGAGATCAAGGCCTCAGTCTGAAGCAGGACACGCTCCTCATCTAAAGGGTTGCAAACCTTTTGGAGGTGAGCAGTACCTGTTCATTACCCCTGGGTTTTATTTTTGCTCCTTGGACTCATTTTTAGAAAAGTCTGACCCGTTTCCTGTGCAAAACCATGCTAAAACACACGAGCCTGAGAACAACAGTAGTCCACCAGAGCAAAGGTCCACCTGGCCCAAAACTCTGTCTCCAAGGTGGCCAACCATCCCTGCCTAAAGCAGGGCATATGAGCCGTGCAAGTCTGCTTCTGTCAGGGTCCTGGGGGTGCTCATAGGCCTCCATGGCTGGGCCCGGCCTCCCCTGGGACCCCCACCCTGCCCATCTCCTGCCAAGGGCCCAGGGGACATGTCTCAGCTCAGCCTGGGGCCTTCAGTCCCTGCCTGAGCCATGTTGTAGGTGTGCCCGTCCCTGCCCCTGTCTCCTGGATGGGCCTGGCACCTGCGCTGCAGAGAGCTGCTCTCCTGGATGGAGCCCTCAGACCCAGGTCAGAGCTTCTCATGCGCAACTCTGGGCACAACACAGCATAGCTGTTCTGTTCTGTTCCCTGCCATTCCCTGTGCTCACCATGAGTCGAGTAATGATGAGAGTGTTATTTGCCTGAAATGCCAGGGGATTTTTCAGCTCCAAAAACACTTTCAAGGACACGTATCACACAGGCTACAAGTGGAAACAGGATTTTATTTTATTTATTACTGTGTCAGCACAGGAGATCTTGCAAAGGAACTCTAATCACAAGAATTTACTAATGCCCAGATATGTAACACAAGAAAGATCCATAAAATCTAGTATTTGTATTGTTAAGAATTTTAAAGAGTCATAAAAATGTGTATTTAATTAGCCAGGACAAATGGTTAATTCCTTCCCACCCACTTTTGAGTGCCACTGCCTATACCACTCCCCCTGGGGATACAGAAAGCTTAAGAACTCTGATACAGAGCTCATTTAACTGTATGACATAAAAACAAACATCAAACAAAATGCTGTGTGATTTGCTCATCTGAAATCACACACCAGCTCTATTATAACAGACAAAACAAGGATAAGATGTCATAAAAACATTATACAGGTGTTTTAAAGAGACTAAAGTTTTTAACAAATTGTCTAAACTAAAGCATATCTTTCAAACAAATTAAAAACTTCTTAGTGATGGAAACTGTGTACTTACCTCTGTACGGTGTTCCAACTGATGTGACGTACATATTCTTCTCATAGTTTTTCAGCCGATCTTCCAGTATGTGAATCTAAATAGAAAACAGTCAAAAAGATAAATGGTGTTCACAAGTAGTTAAAATAAGCTTAATTGAAACAGTTTTCAGCTAGACATCACCTCCTTCTCTGAAAGCAAAAAACATTTGCTTTTTAAGGAAGGAAAACATTAAAAACTGTGTTATAAAAAACTGTTCCTAAGCTACTTGAGGAAATGTGTGTACGTGTGTATATACACATAAGAATATCTATAGCAAATGTTACGCATATATACATATATAAATACATATACACACGTCTTTTATACACATAAGCATACATAAAAAGAAAGTATGGCAAAAATTGTACTTAACATCAAAAAAGTTTTAGTTCAGAAAAAGAAAAGATCTGTAATTTCATGACATGCATTGCTCCGTTTTTCACTGTGCAAATGTTTTCCTAACCTGTATCACAAGCATGTGGTATTTTCATTCTCAGGGGATAGAGGAGTACTCTGAAAAGTGCACAGATCTTCCGAGAGCAAGTATGAGTCAGAACTATTTTACATGCATATTATTTCCATAGTAGCTGTGTGGAGATGTTCTACATTATGACTTGAAAAGAATAAACTTTTTAATACTGCAAACACAAAGTATCAAACAAGAACACTTTTTACTTGCTCAAACAGCACCCTTACCTGCTCTTTGAACTCCTGCTCTTTCAGCTTTGAATCATTGACTAGCGTTGTCTTCTGTGCAAGCTGTGCCTGAAAGAACACCCACATATGGAAATCATCAAGAAACTGCTGAACATAGATCATAGGTACCTTTTCAATAAACTTCTTTCTCCTTTTAACACACACACAAACTTATAAGCAGTATTTCTGCTTTCAAACTGCTGTGAAACAGAATTATCTAGAGAACAAAAATCAATAAAATTTAAGACTTACCTGAAGCTCTGTTATTGTGACCTAGAACAACAACAAAAACTTTACATTAAGATGCATGAAAAATACTGAGCATATCAAGCACTGTACATGGGTAAAGAAAAAGTTCTGATACAGTGTGTTAACTGAGGATGATAAATGTTGGAATGACCAAGTCACACATATACTTATAAAGATAAGTAGTCCCATAAATAGAGTTTAACTTAATTGTATTGACAGTATAGAAAGCTTATATTTAAATTCTCTCATTTAATTCTGTAAGACAATTATCACAAATACAACTTTAAGAACCTAGTATTTCCAAATCTTTACGAAATGCCTACTGGAGATGAATGATAATTGAATGAGTATGAAGTATGAATGAGTATGCCAGAAAACCCTAACTACTATTAATACTATTCACAATATTGTATCTTTTTCCTTAATTCTCCAAGTTGCATTTGGAAATGTGAACATTTATCTGAAAACAGCTTCAGCTTAGGAGCTTTATGAGCTCTACATCTTGCAAAGAGAGCAATGTTTATGAAGCACAGAAACAATTCTAAGCTGAAATTTCTATCTTTCAATGTTCCAACCCTAAGGAAAATAGTGCTTTAGTAGTCACAGCTATAACTCAAGGTTGTACGATCGTTTTAGCATCAAATAACCTGCATGTGAATTTTTTTTTTTTTTTTTTTTTTTAAGGTAACCTAAACCTTAACACAGAAGTGGCTTGTTTCTTCCCGAGCCTCTTTGGAATTGTGTTGAAAAGGAAAGCTATTCCCCATCTCTGTAGGTTCAGAAAACCTGTAGATTTTCCTACACTCTGCAAACAGAATATAGTGGAAAATCATTCCTCTATGGATCTCAAACCTCTAAGTGCAATTCTTGCTTCTGAAGAGCTCAATCATCTGACCAGACATTTATTTTCTCATGAAGAGAGACAGTTTCTGGTATTTTGACATCCCAACACTAACACTTAAGGATGCCAGTATTTGCTAACTGTTTTATCACAGTCGGATGAATGTTGTTCAAATGTATAGTTACGCTTTATGTCTAAGTGTTACATGTGATGTTTGGCCTCGGCTGACAACGTGCAGCACAGGAGGTTTTATAAGACAAACTTCTGTGGTTTGGGAGACTCCAACTTTAGACAACATATATATCAATTGCCCACAAAAACTTGCTTCCAGTCAATGGAAGACTTCTGAGCTGTTTTACTACTAGTGCTGAAGAAAAAAGAAAAAAAGAAAAACAAACAAAAAAACCCAACAAAAAACTCAAAACATAAGAGAAAAAAATGTTACAAAGCAACAAAATGAAAAAGAAATAAGGTGAGACAAAAGATGCCACGGCAAATAGAAGGTGACAGAATTCATTTGAATGCACATGTAAAATCCAGATATGGATTTGTACACTTCTGCTCAGGTACGTGGACAAGGTCCACAGGCCCTGTCCAATTTTCTCACCTAGCTCTGCAATGTTGCACATATATGCTATTGTATCATTTGCAAATATATGCTATCATACCAGGTAACAGCAAAATTACTTTCCTACAGACATATCAAGCACAGGCAATGGACAAATTAAGATGGGTAAGAATTAAGAAGAACAACTCTTATTTTCTAAGGAGGAAAAAAGAAAACTACCTCCTGACCCCACAACAGACTATATCAAAGAGAGAATCCAATCCTGAAATACTGATAAAACAAAGAACTGGAAGCCCACTTACAGCACTCTAAATATTTGAGCTTTGACTGGACCAGAAGATGTACCAGGAGCTATTGCACATTCAATAGCATAATCTGACTATTAGAATAGTTATATTGTTTTGAGATGAAGTCACAATTGCAAATAGTATGAAATATGAAATTCATATTCAGTTAAATCAGAGCTATGCAAAAGAAAGCTTGTGAACAATTTGCTAAATTTGATTTTAGTTGGAATTCTCAAAATTACTCAAGAAAGCTTGATGCCTGTATGCCAGTGAAATCATGGATATTTAACTGCCTTACACTCACCAAAAAAATCCCATTCTTATTCTGCAAGCACTTTGAACCTGGATGCTTTAACTGTACTTAAGTACATGCACTAACATACAACCTGGTTTTCCTCCCCTCCAAATGAGACACCATTTATCCTTTAAAACAAAGCTATTTACCAGCAACGGAGTTCTCTCAACTGGTTTATACCCACCACAGATGGAACAACTCCTTTGAGTTTCTCCAAAATCTGCCATGGAAACTCCAAGGAGTGGAGAACTGTGGACAAGATTCCAAAGACAGGTAAAATTAGCTGTTTATTTGTTTATTGTAAGCAGATTCATCTTTACATAAAGATGGAGTATTTGCAACATTCAAGTATTTTACAGCTCTATGCTACCATCGCAAATCTGCACGATGCATTTCTGGGAAGAATTGAGAAATACATAAAATACCATTGCTGGTATATAGATTTGATATGACTTTCGTGTCCTATCAGTGAATATGTAACCCTGAAGATGCATGTATAATATGATGCTAAACGACTGCCTGTATTTATAGCAGGCTTCTATACCAAATCAAGTAGTGAAACAGTTAACAAAAGTCCTAGAGATAAATACTCCTCATGCTTTTCAGAACCATGTTTTAAGGTTTACGAGTCTTTTAAAGAATCTTCCTCCAGATAACAAGATTAAGTAAGATTATCATCCATGGGTGGACAAGGGTTGATTAAGAAGGCAAGGCAGTCTGATACAAATACTTCTGCTTTTCCTGTGATGAAAACACTACTCATGTCATGGAATAGTTAATAAAAATAATATGAAGGGTGTTGTAAGCAAGTGCAAGGCAGAAGGGACAAACATTAGGACAGTGAGGTAATTTATACTGTAAGTTTGTGGCATCAAATAAATATATTTAGTATGCCCATTGCTGCCTGCTGTCAAAATGAAAAATTTAAAAATAAGATTAATATGAATTTTCATCAATGACTCAACACATCATACACTTTTCCTCTTCTCAGTGTAATAGTAACTAGTAACATTTTCATCAAATAATTCCTCAAACTACAATGTGGTCTCAGAAAGACAAAAGCATGCACTCAGTCTTTCAGTGAAGACGCCTCTGTCCATAATTTATATATTCAAGGCACTATTCCAGAGCCCTTTGGAATTTGGATTTAAAAAGAAAAAAAAAACAAACCAAAAAAAACCCCCGCCCACACTAAAAATGACCCAATGTGATTTCCTTTCCTTCTAAAGGGCTTCCAGTAAAATCAACATAAACACAGAGGGCAAAAAACCCCACCTTAATAATCACAACACAAGTGGGCTTTTTAACATGCCATTAAAAAAACATACCATCAAATACTGCAGATTCTAAAGAGGTTCACTTTTGAAGAAGTTAACATCTAAAAGAATAGAAACTGTATGGGGAAAATGAAGACCAGATATATAAATAAAATCCAATTAAGAGCAAACTACAGAATTTTACAAAGATTAAGCATTTCACACCTAAAGATATAAAAATAAATGTTAGTGCCAGCTCACTTTTTCACTGTTCCAACATTCCTCTTCTGCCATCCTTTGTTTGTATTCCTTTTGCAAGCCTTCTAGCTGTGCCTGCAACTCATGAACTTTTGCTGTCATCTCTTCTTCACGAGCCTTCAAAATACAAGGAAAAAAATCACTTATACAATTAATCATCAAACCACTCAAAACCTCAACTACAGTGGACAAAGCAATCAACAAAAGAGTTATGCTATACACAGAAAAGAATATGCTTGAAATTCAGTAAAAAGGCCAGTTACACTACAGGACTACAGAAAAGAACAAGAAACAAACATAGGAGCTTAACAAGATTTTGCAGGCCTTCAACAACTAAGATTACATAGTTAGGATTACAGTTAGATTTTAAAAATTACCAGAAGAAGAGCTATTTCTATTGGGCACTAAAACAGCACTGAAGTGTTATCCAGTAAGTGTTCTACTGGAGAGATCGTGCTTGCTTATATGACCTTCATGGAAGGGACACATGATACAGAGTTACTTCTTATACTCTGGAAGTGACAAGGACTTAAATCCTTTCCTCACTCACTCTTACAAAGATGTTCCTAAAGCAGCTTTAAGCATATTTTCAGAAACGACTTCCCGTTCACAAGAGTTTGGAGGCCATTGTGCAGCGTGGAGGAAAGAAGTAGTGGCAAGAATGGTAGGGAGGAAATGAACTTTTCCTGTATGTTTTATGACTGTGAAGAGTACATTTATAGGAGAAAAACATTATGACCTAAATCCTAGCCAAATTAATCCACTTATACAGCACTTCACAAAAATAAGTATTTTTAAAAATTGTGTCCCCTCTGGCCTCTTTGAGAGATAACATGTTAGGGAGCTTATAAAACAGCACTCAGATTCAAAGTGCATGTCTCCACTGCTGAACTAAACTAAAACTTCAGTTTCACTCATGCTAACCACTCAGGGCAGTGAGCTGCCCACTCTGCTATGCAGTAGTACTTCAGATCAGATTATTACAATTAATCAACTGTTACCAAGAACAGAACTGCTGATCAGAATTTTGGTCCATTCAAAATCTCAGGAGTACAAACTATACTGATACAGAATAGTCACTGGAAAAGTAAGAGCAGAACTAAAGAGCTGGTCCAGGCTTAATAGATTTAGGGTATGCCATAAGTTTAAAAAAAAAGAATTATTTCCTTGTAAGGCCACTTTTTAATGTGTTACTTGCACCCTACTTAAGAATAAAACACCCTCCCCATGCAGCCCCTTGGCCCAAAAACCACCACCAAAAAGAAACAAAGCAAAGCGCGCTCCCCCCCCCCCAAAGCTAGTAAATGGGAAGTCGCAGTATCCAACCAAGTTTTACAGCCTAGATGTTTTAAGAATATCCATCTTCAATAAAAACCTTGCTCAAACATCATGACATCCAAAGAGTGTTATTTTTTATTCATTCACCTGATTTTTCTATGCCCTCAAAAATATATCAACAATTAACCTTTTCTAAGATTTCTTAATAGCTGGTTATACTCCTCTAGTTAAAAAGCCTCAACACCTGGCATATTCACTTGCTTCTATTTTCCCTTGTTTGTTTCTGGTTTGGGTTGTGGTTTTTTTCGGGGTGAGGAGTGGGGAGGGGGTAGTGGTGTTGCTTTGTGGTTTTTTGCTGTTTTTTGAGGGTTTTTTACATCAAGAATCATAGAATCTTACAATTTCTAGACTACTGTTCACCAAAATTAATCAAAATTGCATGCACATCATTCTTAGTCATAGAAGGTAGCTGCAATACAATAAACTCAACTCAAAATGATGAGTGACACTTCTGTAAAAGGGACATACCTGTGAGCCATTATTTTTATAAAACCCTGAATAGAGATTATAATTTAAAATTTGAAATAATTAGAGATCACATGGGGTTCCAACATGCTACAGAATCTGTATTTATAATAAGAACTTATCATTCTAAGCAGCATCTGGCCTACTCGGAAAATAAACTGCATGCTCTTTGGATTTAATTACAGTTATATACTAAGACTTCAATAAAGTAATAATTTCCCAATCTTAACTACAAGGCCTATCCTGTATTCACATGGGAAGCATTACGACAAATGAAAGAATACACACCTGAAGTTAGATATTTTATTTTTAGCTCATAGATAGGCTTAAAATAAACTAGCAGGAGCACAACATTCAATTTTTCTTTAATTATATACTTTAATTGAAGAAAAAAAATACTTAGGCCTCAAACTACAGGCTATGCTGATTTACAGATCCTTTAATTAGGGAGACTTTCATGAAAACTTATGTGATAAAAGTTTTTATGAAAGATAAGAAGACACCAGATAAAGCAAGAGAATTACCAGGGAAGCACTTCACAAATAAATCATATTAAGTTTAACAGACTGAATGATTCCTGCTCGTCTTTAAGGATATATACTCAAATCAAGTTAGACGAATTTTTAGCATCATTAACCATGTTTAAAATGCAACTAAGAGCTACAAAGTTATATGAGCAAAATTCATTCTTGCAATTGGCATTATTTTTGCTTCCTCTTCTTACCATTTATGACAGAGACAAACCTCTCTGCATAAATGTTTTGGTGTGAAATTTCTCAACCCTATCATGAGCCAAGTCAGGTGTAAGTGGAGTAATAACTGGTAACATTAGGCTAAACTGAGAAAACGTATACATCTGCTAATGCTTATGTTCCTATTTCTACCAGAAATCTCAATGAATATGACATATATAATTTAACATAAATATTTCTTAACTTTTGAGATGCTTGCAGTACTTTTTCAGGAAAAAAGGTAACAAATTCTCTAAACTTTTTTTTTTCCTTCCCTAAAATAATAGAAACAAAACACTCACACATATACCATTACCTAAAAAAGAAACATGTGCTCTGAAATTTAAAATACCAAACTACAGCTTATTGCAGTTCCAGGCAACTGTCATTACCATCATCAATGAGATGAAAAAAACAACAACAGTGTTCATGTCCTCTAATTGCACAGAAGTCAAATTAGCCTAAACCTTCAATATGATACATTGAATGCAGCATGCATATTTCTGACATACGTACAGAAAACAGAGAGGAATTACATCTGCATGACTTCAAATCACAGACCTATTTGGGCCTGTAAAGTAAGGACCTAAATGGCAACACAATGCACATTCAGGTAAGAGAAATATAAATCCTCCAGAAATGTAGAATTTAGACCTGTGGTACAAAACCCAAAAATCTCTATAGTTTTGTATCATGCAATTTTTCTAAATTAGGAAACAAAAGAAGGGGAGTCTAAATTTAAAACCCTGCCATCTCCATCCAACTTGCCAGAAGTTCAAAAATCAGAGCGGAACACACCAACCTGCCTACAAGATTGAAATCTGTAGTATTAAACACTCAGTCATGCTCAGTACATAGCTCTTTGGGCTGATAACTGAGCATAAACAAATAGAAGTTCGCTTACAGTTATTACTACTGGCTCTATTCAAGGGACATTCTTTTTTATTAAATTATTTGTGCAAACAGGACTAAGATTAGCAAAATTAAAGCCTGCATCCCAATATGATGTACAGTCTAGCACTGAAAACCATTTAATTTTTTGTTGCCATACATGTGGGGCTGGGACAATTTACTTTGCTAAGACAGGAGGCATCCAGGGAAGGTAAAGTATCCTTAGACTGAAGCTGGCTACTAACTTCTGGTTGAAACATTACTGGACCAAAACTATGTCTATCTGCAAATATCATGCAGACAAACTGTTCATTTACAAGTAAAAATGAAAGCTTTACTAGCAGAAAAACTATGCAAATAGACTGCACCCTGCATAGAACTGAACCTGACTTTAAGGGCTATGGTGTCAATCTGGACAGAGCATCAGAGAAAGGAGCTAGAGAGTGAAGCTGACTCATAAACACTGTATTTAAATCCTTAAAAGAAACAGCACATCACCACCACAACTCTAGCAAAACTTAATTTAAGTCACTTTCCTCATTTCAATCTAGAACACAAACTGCTCAAGGACATAAGGACCTAACCTTATGATTTTTTTTGAATTAGCAGAGCTGGGACTTAATTTTTTGTGTTCTTTCATGTTCATAAAACACAGAAAAAACCATTTTAATTGCAAGCTAGGTCACCACAACATCAAGTATAATTCAAGCAGTAAGACAGTAAGATCTTTACTAGAAAGAGTTATAGTTTTTCTGCCTAGTTGCGCAATGAAAAAAGGGGAAGAGTTATTTTGAGATGTATGTACTCATATCACTTTTCAGAAAGATACCTCAAGGATTTCTTCGTATTTTTTCACAGTTCTTTTTAGATCATCATCTTTTTCAGCAATTTTTTTATGCAACTGTGTTGTCTCTATGTGATGATTTTCTATCAATTCAGTTTCCACCTCCTGGGCTTTACCTGTTAAAAAAAAAAAGCATATTTTGTTAAATTATGTCAAAACAGTATTAAAAAAAAAAAGCTTAAAGTCAACTGTGGAAGGCATCTATAAGGAAAACTTGTCAAGAAACCTCATTTTTCCACACTGTCAGTGATAATTACGTCACTTGATCCTAGTATGTATGAAGTTTGTTGTCTGCAGTTCGGCATCCAGAGTAATTTTTTCTACCCGATGCTGGAACTTTTAGAGAAAAGTTAAGATCACAACCAATATTTATCAACTAATTCTACCTCCTACTCTATCTAGAAAAGCAATTGAAACATCTGGAGATCTTCAGAAATTCCTCACTTGTAGAGGTACCTCCAGTAACTGTGGAGTCAAAAGATACTTTCTTTTGCTCACTTCTCTAACCTCCAGTAACTGTGGAGTCAAAAGATACTTCCTTTTGCTTACTTCTCTAGCCTCCAACTTACACTATGGTGGCAAAAGATGGACAGAGAAGCTGAAATATGTTGTACTGTAGTTATAACCACACAGAATAGCAATCAGACATCATATCCAGTTGACACCTATTAGTGGTTACAATGAATGAAGTCTGCAAGACACAGCTAAGAAAATGCAATTTTGATTCCCAGATGGATCCAAGTTTCTGGAAAAAGCACCCTTCAGTGCCATATATTCAACGATGGAGTGTTAAAGGTTTTGTAATGCTGAAGCCAAAGTAGTATTACAATGAAAACTTACCAATGTGCTTTCACCTCTGAAACCTTACTCTCCTTTTTTTTCTTTTGTACATGTGATAAAAAGATAGGTACCTACGGCTATCATGGGTAACTCTTGCCATGACAGATGCAGACAGAGTGCTAGATCAAAGATCCATCCTGCAGCATAAGGAAGAACAGCTACATATGCGTTTTCCTAATTGCGCTACAATTAACATTTATATGTTACTTCCTGAGCAGAAGTTCTTTCCTTGACTTCTCTAGGCAGTCATAAAACACATGTTGTCTTTATCAGAGTCCCAGGTAAAATCCCTTCCTCAGAGCATCTGAAAATTCAGTTTTCTGGCTATGTTACCGATCACAGCTATATTAGTATTTCACTTACTGATAGTCTCTTTTACTGCTGTTTCCAATTCTCTTTCTTTTTGAGCCAGCTGAGTATTGAACTCTCTCATTAACTGCTTTAAGGTGGAGTTGTGCTTTAACTCTATGTCTTCTTGTTCACATCTGCACAAAAAAAAAAATACCGTGAGGAAATAAAATGTTTAAAGAGAGTGTGAGAACAGTTTAGCAAGGTAGGAGATCTCATCATTTCTCCAAAACTATTTTAGAATGGGATGGTTTTGTATTCTACGAGTTCTATGGGATTCAGGGAGGCTTTTTGTTCCCCTCCTACTGAATTCAGCTGAAAGGCATAGTGTTTCATTTAAAAAACAACCCAGAATTGAACCTTTCCAGAAGATACGGAGCTTTTGCTGAGGAAGATGAAGAACTGGAAGTAAAGAATGTGCTGCATAAAAGCAGAATTTTTAGGGAATTCCTTGCTTGAGAAACGATTGGAGTGCTAAGCAGTATACCACATTTTTGTGTAGTACATATGAACAATTCTTGAAATCATTTGAACTTGAAGCTTTCAATACTAAGTTTATTAAAACTTTATTTCCTGTTTGAGGAAAGCAGAACTATATTTTATATTCTGGCAATGCTGAAAATGACCATCACTAAAACAAATCAAAAGTGGTATTAGTTTGCCAAAAGACAAACCACTTTTTAAACTGATGACTCAAATAGTGTTTTATGTGTTCATGAAGTGCTACTTTCAAGTAGTTCTTTTCTTGCTGTTCCTCTAGTCTATTTAGACAAATGGCAGAAAAATACCAGTCAAAATTTCATTGTTACAAACTGAGCTTTAGAAAAGTATTCTTGAGGTTTTAGTGGTTAAAGATAAAGCAAAGAAATGGTAACAAGACCAGGAACAAAGAATTTACCTGATCTTTTGCTCCATTTCTTCTAAGGACTCCTTCTTTACTATGTCAAGCTCCTGCTGATGTTCTTTTCGCAGAGTGCGTAAGTCTTTTTGAAGATTATTCACTTCCTTGCGTAGTTTCTGTTTCTCCCTTTCAGTCTCTTCCAGTTTAGTCTGCAAGTCTTTCTGCTGGTTCTGCATATCACCTAGTAACTTCTGCAGCTCCAAACCAAATTTAGCTTTTTCTTCAGCATTTTCCTCAAAAGCTTTCAGGCTTTCATTTCTTTCATCCAACTGTTGCTGTAAACTTTTAAGCTTTTCTTCATATCTCAAACTCGTACCTTCCATCTCAATCTTATGTACTTCATTTTCCCTCACTATATTATTTTCCAACTCTTTTATCTTCTGTTCTAAAGACTGACTGACTACCTCCTTTTCCTGCAATTTTTTCTGGAAATCTCCAATTACATTCTCCATATCAAGATGTTTTTGTTCTTTAGCTTTTAATTCTTCCCTACTGCTTGCTAAATCACCACCACAACGAGCATGCTCATCCACTAACAATAAGTATTTTTTGGTTTGCTCCTCAAGTTCCTTCCTGAGGCTTTCAGTCCTACTCTGCTCCTCCTGATGGCTCTTCTCAACACATTCTAGCTTTTTAAGGAGTTCGTCCTGTTTCTTTTGCAGTTCTAGATGAGAGTCATTAGTCTCTTGTTGTTCCTTTTCATACTTTTGCAACAATTCATCTTTTTCAGTTAAGCCCTTCCATAACATGTGCATTTTCTCTTCATATGTCTGTTGGACACTCTCAAGCATTTTATTTTTTTCTTGTTCTACAGCAGCTTTTACACTCTCTACTTTTTGCAGCATTTCTTTCTCTAATTCTGTGGAATCTCTCGTTGACTTTATTTTTTCTTCTAAGGACTCAATTTTGGCCTCTCTCTCCTGCACTTTTTGTTCCAAGTCTCTTAACTGATTTTCCCTATCTTGCTTACATTGCTGCTCCTTTTCTTCCATCTGAGACATCAATTGCTTTTTAATAGAACCAATTTTTTGCTCTGCCTTCTTTTTCAGATCTGCCAGCTTAGTGCTGGTCTCTGCATTCAGTCTCTCTTCTATTTCTTTCAGTTCTTCCTCTTTGCTTTTAAGTATCGATGACTTCATTTGATCAAATTCCCTCTCCCTTGCTTCAAATTCAGCTTTCAGTGAACCTATTTGCTTCTCAAGATTAAGCACTTTTTCTTCAGCCTCCTTAAATCTATTGTCCTTTTCAAAAGCCACCTTTTCTGCCTGCTGGAGTTGCCAAGCTATCTCTTTTTGCTCTGTCTCTTTTTGTTCATTATACTTTTTAAGTTCCTCCACCAAGGAATCATTTTCTGAAGTTTTCCGAGCAATGTGTTCTTCTAGTTCAGCAATTCTTGCTGCCTGTTTTTTTAACTTTGCCGTTAACTCATTTTCTTCCTTTTCCCTCCTGTTTTGCTTTTGTTCCAATTCACTTTTTAAACTATTGAGACTCTTGCTTTGTTTAGCCAGCTGCTCCTTCAGTTTATTTAGCTCTTCATCTTTTTGATTGGCTTCAGTATTGCTTAATTCAAGTTTGCTCTGCAAATCTTTAATAGTATCATGATTTTGTGTAAACCTGGTTTGTGCTTTCATCTTCCACTCTGACAGCTTGGCCGTGCAATGATCTACCTGCTCAAGAGCTGATGCTTTTTCTTGACTCAGCATCTCAACTCTGGACGATAACTCCTGTACCTGGTTTAACAACTGCAACCGATCCTCTTGATGTTGCTTGCTTAACAGAGACATGGCTGCTTCCTTCTCCGTTAAACTTATTGTCCTTTCAAGTCTAACATTAAGGTCATTAATTGTTTTGTTGAGAACAGAGATCTCAGATTCTTTTTCCTGGAGTTCCTCCCTCATTGAGGTGACAGCATTGATATTTTCAGATAACTCTTTCCTCAGCTGTGTTATGCACGTTTCTTTTTCTGATGCTGCTTGCTGCTGATGCCCTCCCTCTTTCTGCAATTGTTCCTTTTCTGTTACAAGTCCTTCGATGTCAGCTCTCATGGACATAATTAAATTGTCCTTCTCTTGCAGCTGTTGCATTGACTTTTGCAAAGAAGTACTTGCAGCAGAATGATGCTCTGTTACTTCTCTAAGCTGAGCTTCTAGTTCAGGAATCTTACTCATCTTAATTAATACTGCTTCTTTAATTTTTGCAGTTCGGCGCTCACAATCTGCAATTTTGCATGTTACTATGTCAATTTTTTCATTGCATTTTTCAATTAATTCATTGCTTTTTGTTTGCAGTAAAGCTTCAGCATTCTTCCAGTAAGCATCTAACTGGGCTGCAAGTTCTCCTGACTGCCTTTTAAACTCAGTTTCTTTTAGCTGAATTGCCTCTATTTTTTTCTCATAATTTTCATGATCTTTATACTGAGAAGACTGCACAGTTTGGAGCTTCTCTTCAAATGTTTTCAGTGTATCAGCTAGCTCAGTAATTTTGGCTTTGTCCTTTTCTTCAACTGCTTTCTGTTTACTGAGCTGTTCCTGAAGTCCTGACTGCTCTTTCAGGGACTGATTAAGATCACTTTCCAATTTTTTCAACTGTGTTTTCAGGTCACTTTCCCTATCTGACAAAGCATTCACCTTAGCCACTGACTGCCTTAGTTGTTCTTGCAATTCCTTCAGGGACTCCTCCCTTTTCACCTGTTCTTCCTTCAGTTGGGTTATTTCCATTCTGGAGCCTTCCTTCTCAGCACTGAAGGTGGCAAGTTCCTGTTTCAGGTCTCCAACTTCCTGCTCTTTCACTTGCAGTTCCATTTCATGTTTTTCCTGGAGCTCTTCAACCCGCTGATTGAGTTTCTTTTCCCAGCTCTGGGTAGTTTCTTCCAGCTCCTTCCTATGAGCTTCAGCAAGACTCTCTAGTTGCTCTTTCTGATTGGATTCCAGTTTTGACACAGCATCATTGATTCCAGCTGAGCTGGCATGTGCCATTTCCAACATTTTAGCATTGAATTCGCTCTCTTTCTGACTGAACTCCAACTGCTTGTTTTCAAGCTCTTTTTTTAGTTTAGCTTCCTGCTCAGCAAGTTTCTCTTTGAAAGTTTCCTGCATATCTTTTGATTTCTGTTTAATTTTCTCCATTTTGTTCTCCTGACGTTTCAGTTTACTTTCATACTCTCCTTGTAAAGCACTAAGTCTCTCCTCCGCAGCTAACAGTTTCTGTTTAAGCTCTTCCACTTGCTTGTTCTGTACCTTCATGTGTTCAATTTCATTT
Source organism: Haliaeetus albicilla (assembly GCF_947461875.1). Taxonomy (NCBI): domain Eukaryota; kingdom Metazoa; phylum Chordata; class Aves; order Accipitriformes; family Accipitridae; genus Haliaeetus; species Haliaeetus albicilla. The sequence goes on along the minus strand of NC_091484.1, from coordinate 32,481,389 downwards.
TCCTTCTCGGTTAGACTTCTCTTTGTTTCATCAGTCTCTCTTTGTAGATCCTTCAGTTGACATTCATATTGTTGTGTTAGAGAGGTTACTTTTTGTGTATTTTCATTGCTTTGCTCTTGCAAATGCTGCTTCAGGTCACGTACCTGAGAGATGTACACTTCTAACTCATTCTTGACTTCATTCAGCTGGGATTCAGTTCTTTGGAGCTTCTCACCAAGTTGCAATTTTTCACCTTCAAGATCTGTCAGCTTTTGCTGCAGCTTTGCTGATTCCTCTTCATAAATCTTTGCCTGCTCATTATAAGTACTCTGATGAGACTCTGAAAGCTCCTCTAGCTTTGCAGACACTTGGACGAGTTCAGCTTCAGATCTTTCTGCAGATTCCTTTAGTTTCTGTTCATGTGCTTTTAGTTCCTCCATATGTCTGTCTTTCTCCTCCAATGATTGCTTGAGTTTGTTGAGTTCCTCTTTGAGTACCTTCTCAACACCTTGAATGGACATTTCGTGCTGTTTTAACATCATTTCAACCTCTTCGTTGTGCCGTTTCCTCTCTTCTTCCAACTTTCCTTCCAATTCTTGCTTTGTTTCACACACTTTACTACTCAATTCTGAGAGCTCTTGTTCTAAATCCTGACGTATTTTTAGTGCTTCTGATAGCTCAGAAGACAGTGCTTCTAATTCTGTTTGTTTCACATCAAGTTTTTCTAATGTTTTTTCATTCATCTCTTCTATGTGTGCACGGAAAACTGTTTCTTTCTCTTTCAAAATTGTATCTATCTCTTGTTCTTGTTTCTCTCTCATTTTTTCCATTTCAGTTTCTTGTTGTTGCTTTAAGATTTGAAGTTTTTCTGTCCAAAGCTTTTCCTGCTGCTGTTTCATGTTCTCCAATTCTTTCTTGTGTTTTTCAACTATATCATTGATTTCCTTATTGTGCTGCTTTTTTTCAGACTCCATCAGAATACTTAATTCCTCTGATTGCTTTCTGTCATCTTGCGAATACTTTGCAAGAGAGCTTTCCAGTTCAAGAATCCTCTGTTAGAGAACACAGTTTTATAAAGAATATGAATATTCAAAAGTTAACAAGTTGATTAAATTCTAAAAAAATCTCACCAGGTTCACATAACCACAAATCACTTATTCCCTTATTTTTAGTTAATATCAACTTTTTATATAGCCTTTTGTTCATCTAGTTTGTCCTCAACTTTGCTTCCATTATGGTGAGCTAGTTATTTAACAAAATTTTTCTATTTCACTCCAGTGAAAATAGTTAAATTCTTTCCAAGTTTTTATTGTATCTAATTCAAATAAAATAATTTGCATGATATTTATGAGAGACATGTTCACATTTACTTATTAACCTAAAGCACCAATACATAGGATGAAAGATATCAGGAGTCTACACAAGTATTACGGAGCTTTGTACATATTTACTGATTTATCTTTATTCCGCCACTCATAGAAATGCTGCTGTAAAGTTAAAATGCTTCTATAGGCAAAACTTCCAAGCTAATATTTGGGAGTGGTGGAATAATGTACAAACTTGCATCAGCAGATAATATAATCTTACCCATTACGGAAAGCAAAGGACACTTCAAAAATTTAAGCAAATTTTTTACTTACTCAAGTATCCTTCTAAGTGTTTATAAGGTAGCAGTACCCAGAAGTTAAACAGTTTAAAGTTTAACTCTCCTGTATAACATACATAAAAATTATGTAGATGGATACAAATTCATATCCCACACCATGATATCAAGTGAATGTATTTCTATATTTTGCCATCTAATCTTGTAAAAAACTAGGCACTGCAGCATACCATAGCAATGCATTAAATTTCTGCCACTACAAGAAGCATTGAGAGATTAAACCAACCCGATCAAAATAAATCCACAGTATTTGTAAACCTGTCACAGTTAAATAGATACTGAAAGGAATTCTTGTAAACGTTTACCCTTTTGGAATCTTTACTCACAGTTCTAAAAGTCTCTACTTCTTGATGCATCTTCTGAACTTTCTTGTCACACTCTGACTGTATCGCTTTCTTCTGCAGCTCTAATTCTTCTAAGGCTAGGGATTCTTGCTGCTCTTGTTCTTGAAGGGTTTTTAAACACTCACTCTGATTTTTTTCCTGTATTAAAAATTATGATTAAAACAATAAGCTATAAATATAGTCATCACACCTTCAAAAACAGTATACTAGGACATTTACAAACTGGTTAGTAGGAGTCATACACTAATCACCTGTATTTCCTACACACGCAGTTTGTATTTCATCTGTGAAAACAAAATTGTTATAAATCACTTCCATTTTCTCTTCTTGGGAACCATTTGTCTTCTACTTCCCTTTGTATGGAAAACATAATGCAATCCAGCCTTTCATTTTGATGTGTTTACCACAATTAATTGAGATTAACACCTTAGAGGAACAAAGGTCTGTCCTTACTTGATTCCACTGCTAATGTATTTTTAAGCTTCTATTCCTTATAATTAAAAAAATAACCTGAGAAACAGGTGGAATAATACAGTCAGGAAGGGACTGTCAAAGTCCCACAGTCCTAGTCACCAACACCATGGAGAAGCACAAAAAAGAACCTACTATTTGTTAGGTAAAATTATGTGATTATCTAAATTGGATTACAGCTTATGAAAAACAGCAAAGAATTCCATTGAGTCCTCCCAGCCTGACCTAGAAAAAAACTCTTTTCTGAGGTCAAACACTATGAATAGTTAACCCTGTTCACGTAACACAACACAAACAGAATGATACCAACACTTTTCAAGTAACAGCCTCATTCTTTTACTTTAGTTGCTGTGGCTAATTGCCAATGATCCAGAAGAAGAAATTAAAAAACAGAAGTCTAACAAAAAGTTTAAAAAAAAAAAAAAAAAAGAAGTCTTTCCCACAAGAAGCAGCTGTTAATTAATCACTATCACTGCTCACTATCATTATTCAGTCTGGATCATCGCATCTGCTTTCCTTTCATGTTGCTGAAGACACTGAGCTCTCTGACTTTTGGAGGACACTCATATCTTTGAGTGCAGAAGGACTCTCACTGTGTAACAGGGTCAGATTAAGACTTCTAGTCCCACCTCACACTTGGAGAAATGTCTTTCTACACATTTTAGGGATACATACAAGAGCTGCCTTCATCTTCTCCTGGAACGCCTTTTCTTGGGCCTGTAATCTCTCATTTAGCTCCTGATCTTTGGTAGCCATTTCTTTTTTATGGACTTTTTCTAGTTCAGCAACACGCTCCTCTGAAGACTTCTGTGTATCAAAGTCGGAAAAAACTAATTTCAAAATATTAAATAACAAAACGCTTTGTATTATTTCGTAGTAAGAAAAACAGTGCAACAGAGAGAGGAAACCAGAACCATCTCTTTGCTCCCTTTGAATAAGTAACAATCACTTGGAGTGCTTAATATTAAGCCCTGACAGTTCTTATTTTCAAGCCTGAAGTTATCCATCTTCTTCTCAAGTCTTTCCCAGTTCCACTAAAAGAAACACCACATTTTTTAAAGACTCTTCTACCAAGGTGAACTTAATGTTTTCAGTTTCAGTTCAAATGTGATAATAAATTGGAAAAGGAACTTGTCTGTGGCTTTCCCTGTATTCTTGTTATTTCATGAGCCAGAAAGTCGAGCGGTGATACTCTATGTAGACAGCCATCTACAACCTACATACATGCTTTATTTAAGAATAATGTAACGCAAGTCAGTCACCCCCTAAAGCGTCAGTGTATTCTCTTAGAAAAATAAATAACATAACAAATGTCAACACAAGAACTGTAATTTAAAGGTATTGAAATTTACAGCTTTGCAAGGCAAGTGCAGTTCTGCAATTCCTATCTGAATACGACAGATGAAGCAAATCTTAGCAATTCTTAACTAGCAAACAGTTTGGCAACAAGTTCTTAAATGCTTACACATACTGGGCTAGGATAATCATTAAAAGTACTTAGTATTAAAACCCAAAATCCTGGTGGAGATGTGTGAGCTGACTGCCATTAACTTCTTTTTGACTCCCTTTAAAGTCTCAAGTGTACTTCTAGTAAATGATTTTATTAAATACTGTGAAACAAAGCGTAATACTGTTCATTTTTACATGCCTCTAATGTACTGATTTTAAAATGCTAGAGAAAAAAAAAATCTATATGGGGAGTTTTCTATTTTGTCGTAAGTAAATCTTTAATCCCAGAAATGAATTTTTACAGAATTTATTAATTAGCAAAAATTTTATAACAAAGTTATGATATACTAATGTATTTTACAACTATAATTTAATTGTAATTGAATGATTAGATTAAGAGCGAATAATACAGGGTGAGTTTCAGCTTTTACCTTCATAATCTCAACCACCTCTTGTTTCACTCTGGTTAACTCCCGTTGAAGATTTACCCTCTCTTCCTCACTTGCCTTTTCTACTGCTTTGATTTTTTCATCCATTTCTGCCTGTAATTTTTTCCGGGCTTCCTCTGTCTTTTGGGCAATACTTAGAGCCCTCTCAAGCTCTTCAAAAGCTGCAAAGAAAAAAAATTATATGATAGTCGAGAAATATCTATGTCCCTTGAGAGAAGAATAGAGTTCTCAGTAACTGTAAGTTACACAAGTAACAGAAGAATGAACTTAGGAATCCATCAAGAATTCACATGGGTTTATTATGTAGAAGGGAAAGAGAACTGACAAATAGCTGTGAATGTCTTCCAATACATTCTGTAGCTTCTATTTCTTCCCCTAAAATAACTATAAAATACATAAACCATATAAATAAACTATTGCTCCTCTTCTGGCTATATGTGCTGAGTAACTTTGAAGAAGAGGAAAAAAACTGCATGAAGAAAAGGCAATTCTACAAGCTGTTCTTCCACTAAAACAAGCAGACAGAAGCACAAACCAGGAATGACTGCTATGCAAGTCAGTTTTTACTGAATCATGAGAGTTCTTCCTGAATACAACACAAGTATAATACCAAGCACTTTATTTACCTAAGAGTTGTTCATTTCAAACTGTACAACCTAGATAATCTTCTCAAACTGTGGGTTTGGTGGAGTCCATACAGATGGCTTTGCTAATTTATTTCACTATTTACTTTTAATGTAGACTACTATCAATGCAATTCAGAGACACTGGAAAAACGCTTGTGTGTTATGAAGATTGTCCCGCGATTCTAGACTTCACAAATAAAATGTAAGAAAAAATTATTAAAGTCTTCTGGGAGCAAACCTTAATATCTATAAGATGTTTCAAAAGAACACTTAAGCTGCAGTCACAAAATTTATTTACATTTGCATAAGATGCACAAGTCTGCTGAAACACATTTTAATTTACAAATCAGAAGCAATAATTCCATGGCTTCTTCCCATGCTAAGGGGAAGTATTCCAACATACTTTATTAATTTCATAGATGATCATTTAGATATAAACAGGAAGCAAATAAATTCCTGTGTTGTGAGCTGGTTTTTTATTATTATTATTATTATTCAATACAAGTATCTTGAGTTACTCACTGAAACCGATGGCAGAATCTATATAGAATTACACAAGACTAAAATTTGATCACTATTAGGGAAACCTCTTTTCCTGAAAAGATTATGAATGTGGAAAACCCCTGCTGCATATCAAAGGAAAATTCAGTCTCAGAACAGTCTACTATGTGGTTAATTTTTTGCATACAAGATCTTTGGCAGAACACCACTGTAGAATTCAAAATCACAGTACCAATGTCAAGACTGTAATTTATCAGAGCACAAAAAACTAGAAGTATGTTATTCTACTATACCCTGGACTACTTGGATACTACCCTGGGAGTAGACAGAACAAAATAATTTTGAAAGTGTTATTTAGTATGCTAAGCTTTCTTCCACTTAGTTCTATCCCAAAAAGAAAATCATAATAGACACATACATCTCTAATTTCCTTGATTCACCATTACTTAGGAGGCATTCACAGCAATTCTCGTAATCCTTTTTTTTTTTTTTTTTTTGGAAACTATCTTTAATAACATTCAGGCATGAGTTTGAGAAGTGAATAATAGTTTCCATACCACATCTTCTGATAATATTCAGAACTGAAGCTTCTGACCACAGTCTATACTTTGGAGACAATGCTGCAAATATGTTTTCAAGTAACTTAATTCCATAAAATTGCATTCACCCAAATTCTGACCTTTTCCAGAATTTATTCTGTTTTCTGAGGAAGCCCTTCTCTGACTACTCATGCCAACAATCATGTTTTAGGGCAAAACAGGGTTGTTATTGACCCTGGCAATAACAAAGCACATCATTGTATCCACTTTTTCACTCCTGGTTCTACTTAAATAATGAATACAAAAAGTCATTGCAAAAAATCAAGAGCACTAGAGATTATTTCAAACAGCAAAACAGTCTAAAACATAATGCAAGCATGCATGAGGCTTATAGCTCCTTACTTTCCAAGCACAGATCTTCACAGTGCCCATCAAGGCATTTGCCACCTGGGACCTGCAGGACTCAAGTCCTCCCTCCTCACCACCCCAGGTACAACTCGGTCATGAACACAGCCCGCCCAACTGCATTTGAAGAACGGCACTGACTTCCCTGATTCTCCTCTTAGCCCTAACAAAAGCACGCACAGCCAGCAAAATTGGCCACATCCTTCAGTATTACAGCATCATAAATGGCTTTAAAAAAAAACCAAAAAACCCAAACCCTCCTCCCAAACCTATAGACCTTTACAAAGTATAGCTTGAAAACAAACCCTGCAAGTAAAAGATTAAGTTATTTCACTTTTCCATACATGTTTTCTGATTATTGCTCTGAGCAACGCATACTTTATTTTCATTTGAGAAACCTGTTACTTCTGCAAAAGGAAAGAGAATGCATTTGCCATAGCCCACAAATCCACCAAAGAGAAGATCCAAGTTCACACTAGGATTGACTACTGATATGTAATAGCTGAGCAACATGCAGTATGACAGCTGCATCACTGTAATCGCAAGCAGGATGCTAATACAAAAGCTAGATAAAAGCTGATGGATAAAACGCCAAGGGGGTATGAAAGCACAAAGAAGCAACACTTCACAGGAACACACTTAGCTCTCTAAAAGTTAAATTATATGCATCTCAGGCACTTTAAGCACTTAAGCAAAACAGAATATTTTTATTCAAAGTAGTTAATTCTAGCGTAGCATGACACAAGTGAGTTTCAAACCAGCAGAGGGCTAAACTATCATCGAGTAGACAGAACATGGTCTATATTATTATTACTTTTGATCTATGGGAGATTTAAAATCTACTGTGGATAAAAGCCTGGAATAAAAGTCCATGTTTTTACCCAAATACATCTATTCTGAATGCACAGAGTAAAGGCACTGCCTGCGTTCTTCCCCAACCAGCAGAGCTACTGTCAAGGGAAGACCTTTTAACTGAGGTACTGGTCAAGTAAAGTCTCACAAAGGCACAGTGGCAAATCAGAAACAGTAACAAGCACACCAACAGAGTCTCAGGTGAGTCTTGCAAAATCCCATTCATGTGACCAAGCCAGACAAACCAGAAACCTTCCCGTGCAGTATATAAATTACACAAAAAGAGCCTGAGCAGAGTTTAAGAAGTGCAAGGTTGCAAAACTGATTTTTATAAAACATGTGCTAGAGAGTTGACTGCCTTACGTACACTACTCCAGTCTCAGCTCCCTTCACCTTGCCTCCTACCAAGTATAACACTAGTCCCTACTGCAAAGACTTCTTGCTTACTCTCCCGGCCCTGCAGATGTGTTATCTTCAACTACAGTGCCATCTACTGCTGAAAATTGTGAAGAAAGCACTGAATAGGATGGCAAAGGGGGGATTTACATATTTTCCTACTGAAGGCTGAGAGCAGGCATCTTGTCAAAAGTTTGAGAAACAAAGCTCAAATTCATTCCCTACAGTTGATTTGTGCATCTAGGCAGGATTTTAAAGGCACAGTCCAAGCTTTCTGTTTCTCAGTAGAAAGGTGCAAAGCATACGTTTATTAAGCTTGCAAAACAAATATCGCCTACGAAGAATGGCAAAGTAAAGCAAAATGAATTTGCTTTCTAAAGACTTTTTGTTTACTGTACAGAATATAAATAAGTCAATAATCTGCATCCTGAGAAGTCTAAAGGACTTACACCAAGTATTCTCAGGAGAAACAAACCAGTTCACCAGTAAATTTACAGTACTATAAATAGCTTTGTTGAAGTAAAATGTAAATAATCTATGTATACTGCAAAGCATTAAAAAAAAAATCAGTTGCAGTTACTTCAAGTAAAAGTGCCTGAGAAGCACAGAATTTACTTTTCAGAGCCCAGTTCAAGCACCCAGTGTGTGATGTAAGAAAAAAGAGCCCTTACCCCAGTCCTGTTCATACAAGGCTTGGGAAAGGCACCATGATTCACTTATTGGCATGTGTGGATGCACAAAAACAAGATGCTCTGTGAGATTTCAACATAATGTACCTCTAACTACAAAAAACATGAACTTCAACTGGGGAGACCAAGTTACAGTTTACACAACACACACAAAATAAGCATACGTATCTTTTCACTATTTCAGTACACAAAAATGCATTAACATTAAATCAAACACTAGAGCATTTCACTAAAGTCACTGAATTACAAAGAAAAAAGCCAGACACATAACTCTAGACAAGTTAAAAAAATGAAGTGGAAAAATATACCACTTTTTAGCCTACAATATAGCACTATGAAAGTAAATTCCAAGTGTAAGTGTATTATGCTTATCCTTATTTTGCCATAACAGAAATGAAATTACCATTTCTACAAATACAATATGCCATGAAGTCAGTTCTTCACTAAACCATGATATAGAAAAAGAGAAGTGTAGAATTTTAAGTCATCTCACATCAACTATTTAAGAAACAGAACTTTAAAAGATGTTGACCTCAAATACATGAAACTGCCCAAATCTTAAAACTGATACAACTCAAAGGCTGTGACCTAGGAGTAATTTCAGGCTCTCCCAATATTGATGGTGGTTTTCTCAAATGCCTGAATGATTTAGTTCAACTGTATTGAACTACAATTCCATTGTACATCACAACATTCTTGGAATGTATAAAGCCAAGGAATTAATAGGAAAACCTAATAAAGGTCACTTTACAATTTTGCCTACCTCAGAAGTAGTATTAATTAATTTTCCAAGGGTTCCAACATTTATATGTGTGCTTAACAGAGTACAAAAATAAATGCACTCAAAAGTAAAGTGGATGCTTATGCACCATAAAAGTTACCAAAAGTACTTGAAAATTTTATTTGAGAGAGAACATATTTGACACACAAATCTCCCCCTAGAAAAGTGCAGTGTACTCGACACATTTTTCGTAGAGTGAAATTACTTCTCACTACAGTAGTTAAGTTTTCCAGGTATCCAGAGCATCATCTCTAACCCATTTTCAGCTTCTGGCTATGTAAACCTGAGGAAATTACTGTATTATCAGAGCATGTAGATATTAGTCCATAATTAAGAGGTTTCTACTGCTTCAAAAAAATTCTGTTTCAAACAACTATGACAATAACTTCGTATCTACAGAAGTATTATAATATTCTTCAGCTTTTTTTTTAATCATGAAGAAAAGCTTCCTAGTTTTCAAGATCTGAAAAAAAATCCAAATTCAGCAGGACTGACTGACTTCCGAAATATTAATTTCCAGAGCTAAAAAGATACATGCAACACAAAAGGGTAGAAGAGGAAGGCACCTAATCAAAATGTTTGTTACTTTCACAAGATGGATGTTCAAGCTGCTTTTCTGTATTACGGCAGAATTATCTATCCAAACTAATCTTTGAAATTAAAAGTTGTGATCTAAATCTATGTAGATTTAAAATAAACCCCTATGAACTGTATTGTTTGAACTTACCACTTTTTAGAGGAAGAAAATATGCACAATGTTTTATGCAAACTAACCACATCTGAGCTTCTGCCAAAAGAATGAACTCCTTTAAATGCCAAAAAGGAGTTCTAAAAGAGTTTTGATAGATATAGTGCAAAACAATTTCACTGTTTAAAAAACAAAGGGGGGGCGGATTGACCTTTTAACTTAGTTTCAAGCAAAAGGAGAACTGCAAGCACACATAATTAATGGTACCTAATTTCCATCAAAAGCAAAACTACAGCATGTAATAGTTACATAACCACTAGGTTCCAAGGCTGAAACAAAAGGAATCATCACTGCTGTTTCACTAAAAAGAAATCAGAAATGCTTCTGCTATGATTATTGAAAGAAAATGCTTATTATGGTTTTAACACATCCTCTTGTTTCTACTTCTTCGCAAGCTCTTACATACTCACTGCTACATTTTCTATGTAAAATACTGGTGGCATTATAATGATAATTTATGGATAGTTGCAAGTTTCTCTCCTGAATTTATATCAGCACAAAACTCTATCAATCTTTTTTTCCTACAAACCAGAAGGTACAGCTGCCCTTCAGAGTTTTCTTCCCAACTCCAGCTGAATTGATAACAGAGACAAACCAGTCAAACACATCCCTAAACTCTGTGACCAGAAGTTTAGTTATAATGCTAGCGGGGTGATATGTAGAACATAAGGAAAAAGAGCATCTCTTAATATCCATTCCAAACAACAACTGATAAAAGAGTGCAAAAAAACCACACTGAAGCTTTCTCATGTTTAAATGTGAAAGCTAATAATCTCCAGAATTTCTTACCAGCTCTTTCAGATTTTTCTTTCTGTTCTTTTAATTCCTCGCCTTTTGTAGTTATTTGTTTGATACGAGCACGCAGTTGGGCTATCTCCTCCTCCTTCATTTCCAAAGTTTCATGCATTTGTCGCTTTGTCTCTGCAATTACCATGCCCTATGGAAAAGGTCCTTGTGATAAAAAGCTAGCAAATAAATAAAACATATAGCTGAAACAATTTCAAGCCAGGACACAATCCTTGTCAGGAATAAACTTTAGTCTATTAATACAAGACCAGAGATCATGGTATTTTTTTATGTCAGAAAACAGAAAATGATAACAAAAAGAAGATAAGAATATGGATTATTTTGAAGAGTAGCCAAAATTTATCTAGTGGTGAAAAGAACTCCTCCAGCAACTAAGGACCATCAGAAAACATCCTGCTTCTGGTACAGATATTCTTTATTCTTTGAAATAGGTATTCTGTAAACAAACCAAGACTAAAAGCATTGTAGTTTGTGTGCTTCTCCTTAGAGAATATGCACTTATAATGAGTGTTAGTCATGCTGCTTATTACACCACCAGAAGTTACTCCAAGTACCAAGACTGTGATAAAAAACAAAAAAAACTTTTAAGGAACAAAACCCCAAGAAACTCTTCATATTCCTAGGAAACTACGGTTACTTTTCCTTCATCGGACGTTTTTTAATTCATTTACATTGATTCTCATCTTCATTAGTGTTTGGGGGTTTGTTTTAAAGCTGGCATTAAGGAGTGTATTCAGCATAATTGCTCCATCCCAAATAACATCATCTTGCAGTATTAAGCATAACCTAACAGACAAATACCCTAAAGTATCTACAGAATAAAATTTTCAGGTAGCTTAAATTATTTGCTTGTTAAAACATAAACCAAACCACATCAGATGACTAAAACCAGCTTCTAATACCAAGAAGCCAGATCTTTTGAGTTTTAAACAATCTTCAAAAACTTCGCAGAGTTTAAAGAAAATTTTTTTGGTTACCTTGTCTTGTTCTAGCTGCTCAATCAAATTCTTTGCATCACGCAGCTGTGTAATCAGTTTAGTCTTCTCAGCCATGTGAAGGTCCTAAAAAAAGACCCCAACCACAAGTTTAAAGCACTGCCATCTGTAAGAAAATACCTTCTTCTGACAGACAGCTTAGGTTTGGCTCTGACTCTGCACTATGCTTTGGAGGAAGAGCACAGAACAGAATCCAGGGAAATTGAAGTAGGCAGCTTTAAATTACTTTTAAATCTCCCAGTTGCTAGGCTGCCTCATGGCTTCCATAATAATTCAGGTATCTGAAGACTTTGCTACAGCCTCCACAGTTCTCTCATGGATGTCAGAGCTGCTACAGTAAAACAAGCAAGAAATATGCCTAGGGCACCTGCTCTATTACCTGCATCTCGGCTTACGAGAGGATCTCAACACTTCAACATAACCGCTCATTACTGGAAAAGGTCCTTAAAATACTCAAATCTTTCTGAGCTCTTTCAAACTGGGCTAGTGCATAGATACCAAGACAGAGAAGAGAATCTGATCTCCAGAACTGAAGTTGAGTACAGCTATACTTATCCCATTTTCATGTTTTCATTACTATCAGCCACCACACTTTTACTCCACACTTGGCATTAATGGCCTTAAAAGGAATATCAAGCAAAATATTAATTTAGCTTTGAGCCTGCACTTATGTTATCTTCACTATACTGTGCTCTCCACTGTCCTGCATTTCTGTATTTTCTGTTCATTTACATAACTGATGCCTCTTCCACTACATCTTAAAGGTTTAGCTCTGCTCCACTTTTCTTACTTTACCACCTGTCTTCTGGGCTAGGACAGTCTTTTCCTCACCCCAACTTCCCACAACTACTTTATTTCTGATACCATTTTGATGGTTCTTCACACAGTAAGGCTTCATACCCTTCTTTACAGCTTTTTGAGTAGTTGCTCAATGTGTTCATTCCAGGTGGGTTTTGCACCTTTAACTCCAAAAAAGTACAAGGGCGGTTTGTTTAATGGTCTGCCCTATTAATAAAGTTTGGAAATACTGGAGTTCTTATTGTGTTTTAGTAGCTACCCATAAAGTTAAAAGCATTTTCCATACCTTCATTTTCTCCAGTTCCTGAAGTCTCTCTTCTAACTGTTCTTGAAGTGCCTCCTTCTCGTTGGTTAATTGGGCGCAGCGCTCCTTATGTGACCGAATCATCTCCTTACAACGTTGCAGCAAGTTCTCTTGGCGCTTCACCCTCTGATTAAGAGTTTCCAGTGTTTTAACAGAATCTTCATTACCCTCTACAAGACAAGATACCAACATTATCATATGCACACAGTTTCCAAAATGTAGATCTGTATTCATCACTCACATTGCGGGCAACTCACAGGTCTCTAAAGAAAGTTGTGCAAAGTCTGCAAAACTTCCTAGTGACTACTGTAACTGCCAGAAACATGCTACACATACACAGAATAGTAAATACAGTCTTTTACCTCAAATTAATTTACAAAACCCCAGTTACTATACAAGCTTCGAAACCATACTATTATTCAACAAGGTTTTCCATGCAATTAAAAAGTCCTTATGATTTATAAACCTGCCTGCTGCTACTAACAGAATATTCACAGGCAGGAAAAAACATGAAACAAAGCAAATAACCTCTCTCAAGTGCCAAGCACACAGATTCCTGCTTTCCCAGGGCTGGGTATGACGTTAATTCTAAAATATCCAGGTTGGCAATACTACAATCGGCAGGATAAAAGCCACATTTAGCGTCTTTCTGAGCTGTACTCCTCTCTGTACAACTAGCACACTGGGTAATATTTTACTGTGTGTTCTACTCTGATGCTGTGGAGGCTGTAAGAGTACTTGGCATGAAAATAGGATCAAATTCAGAGGTTCAGTTCACAACCATAAGTCTTACACATTATAGTCCAGAAGCAGACTCCAGCACAGAAAACATCTTTAACCCTGATTCTTAGGGACTGGATACTTACATTATTTCCTAAGCATTACAAAAGACATGACACTGGATAAGAAAATCTCTGATCTAAGCTTTTGTATCATCCTCATATATAAAAATCATGGCAGATGCTGAACAAAGAATATTTCAAGATGCATGTTCACCACTGTCTGAGCCCTACCTTCTATAAAGGATACCAATGAATGACACTTTCATTATATATCAGCATTATAATGTCCTTTGCTCAGTAATCAAACATACACAATACTGGGAGTTCCATAAGTCAAAAAACCTCTTGATGCGAGGAACATAGAATATTCAATAGCATGAATATCAAAATTGATCTTTGCTTTTACTTTTTCCTGAGGAAGAAGAAGAAGAAAAAAAAAAAAGACAAAAAAAAAAAAAGACTGACAACCGGTCTCCTCTCTAAACTCCAGGGATAGGTCCTTGCTTATGGGGGACAGAATCTCTTAATCATATTAAGTGGGGATAGTAACAACATCTACCAGAAAAAGCATTAATTACAACACTATCATCATTATTGACAAAGGCAAGATGTATCAAATTTGAATTCTTACAAAATTTAGTATCTTAGAAGGGTTATCCTGTCCCCTGGCCACCACACTGTTTTCAAAACAATTGTCTCCTAGAAAATACATCCTTACCACAACATGTTTAGCCCTAAGTATTGTTACTCCATCATAAATAACAGCAGGCTTATTCCCCAAAAGTCAAGATTTCTTGAAAAAGCCGCAATACCTACCATTGCTTCCTGGTTCCACAGTATTTTCTGTACTGATTTCTTTTGTTGGACTTTGAACGTGTGGTTCAGACTGAATATTTGGATCAGGCAATTCAGTGCCTATCTGACCATTCTGCAACCTCTGTTTCAGCAACGATACCTAAACAAAATGTTCTTTTTGTTAAAAACCCCAATGATTCTAAGTGGATAATGTTTTCATCTTCAAAACTAGAGAGAGTTAAATAAAACTGGTATTGGCAAGTAGAGAAAGGAAAAAAACTGTCTGTATTTTTTTAGCCTTTTTTAAAATCAGAATTATGTTTCCAATTAACAAAAATATATCATTATGAGTGGAGAAACAAAGACCAATTAAGCAAAACACATAAATTTTGCCAAAGTCATTTTAGCTCAAACATCTGCTAATGTTATGTTCTTGATAAAAGACATTACAAAGGTATTTAAGCGCAGATCAAACAATCTTATTTAACATCAGTGAGATTTTACACAGGTATCCTCTACCACAAAGATGCACTTAACTTCTAGATAATCATAAGTTCTCAAGAAGCTTTACATCATCGCAGCAATTGCAATAAAACGTGGACATGTATTATAGGAAATACATAATTTACAAAAAAATAGTAGGAAGAGCAGTTTTAAAGAACATCTGTTGGGTAAAGTATCTTACCTGAGTTTGCAGGACACTAATAAGTTGATCCTTTTCTTCTAAGGAAGCATCAAATTCCTCTTGGAGATGTTTCTTAGCTTGTTGATCCATCTGGAGCTCCTGTGAATCATAAATAAATGTGTCTCAAATGAAAAATGAAATGTGAATGTAAAAGGCTTATCAAAATATCATGAAATAATATTAAAAATACCACTTTGCAGTTGCGACCCCAAAATACAACCATAAAGCGAGAGTATTTCTTTTACTATACAACATTCCACACAACATATTAAGAACATCCCATTATAATACCAGCATTAAAACAGCAAGAGTCGACATTTGATGCAAAATTATCAAGGATTCTTTCTTACTAAAAATAAGTATGTGTAGGGATCACTTCAAGCCTGCTCCTGAAAACTGATTTTAATGCACACATTTCTCCTGGAAGTTGAAGACTGAACTTTTGTTAAGTAGATTCTTCATTTAACTACCAGTTTAAGTCAACATAAACAGTAGAAATGTAAATTTCTCTTATGCTTATTCAACATGCGAGCATTCTAATATGACAAATGCCATTTGTAAGAGCAGAAAGTTGGCTTCTTTATTCCTCAAACATGTCTCAAATGAGAAAGCCAGAGAATGCCAAAGAACTTAACTATGTGGATTTACTTGCTACTTACTTGCATTCATTTGGCTGAACACCTTTAGAAACTTGTAGATGTTGCCTAAATGTATTAGTAGGATCTACATAATCTTATAAAATACTGCCTTAGGGAGGTTTCTTTTATTTACTTCCTATGCTTTTAAATACTTTTATTTCTTTAAATAATTATTTTTCTAATAGAAAATAAATGTATTTAAAGTTAAATTAATTCTCATCTAACTGCTTATTGAGAGAATCAGAACCATACACATTTCATGCATGCACTGTAAATAATTTCCCAAACTTGTATTTTAACTTTTTTAATTTATATATTTACTTCATCCATGTCTATCTTCCCAGTGATTTACCCCAGGAAACTAACACCTCCATGACCGTTATTCTGCAAAGATCGCTTATCTAAAAGCAAGCACCACCCATAAACATCGGTTCTGTCAGCCAGACAAACATAGAGGATGATAGAAAGAAAGGATGAAAAAGCTAAAAAGCCAACAAGAGACAAAACACAGGGCACTGGATGCTCTCCTCCAACTCTGAATCTTGCTTTCATGCTCTCTTGCTGCCTATTCCTTGCCTCCAACAGCAAATCCTGGCTGACATAGCTGAGCCTGATACCAGCTTTGAGAACCACAGCTGCGTGAGCTGAGCCTGCTCAGTCATGCAAAGGCAGGACAGTGCTGGTAGGTGTCACTGGGAAAACTATTCCTCTCTTCCCAAGTAACTATATCCACTTTTTAACACTGCATTGCCTCAGGTTCTCAACAGCTACCGATTACACTTCTGCCTTGTGCTTCTGAGCTTTAGAAGCAATTCCTTCTGAGCAAAGCAAAACAGCTCGGTGCAAGAACAAGTGCGAAAGAGATTTACTGAAACCAACACAGAAGTAATCCTCTTTGGATCTCGAAGTCCCTTCTGATCCTTCTCTGAGAAGGAGAACACTGATGACTGCTTGAAGACTGCTGTTCAGGAATTACTCTAACAGGAGAAAGCGAAGGTAAGCAAAGCACACATTGACTTCCAGGGACTACTTCACACTGTCAACTTGGCCTCAAAGGAGACTTTATTTATTCCTACATGGCCCTCTTAGCAGAGACTTGTCTGATTCAGCATTTATGGGGAAAATGGACTGCATGATGAAGAAAAGGATTTTTTAAATTAATTTCTGAAAACAACTTATTACATCAATTAATG
Organism: Haliaeetus albicilla; assembly: GCF_947461875.1. NCBI lineage: Eukaryota > Metazoa > Chordata > Aves > Accipitriformes > Accipitridae > Haliaeetus > Haliaeetus albicilla. Next base: position 32,464,500 of record NC_091484.1, on the reverse strand, counting down.
ATCTATTTTGTATTATTTTAGCTCCCACAATGGAAATGTACCATTTTATTTGTTATTTTTCTTTTAAGTCTGTTTTACCTAAAGCTATAACACTTGGGCTTCCAAAAGACCAAAAAACTACTTTTTGAAGTTTTTCAATTAATAAGAATTGCAGTGTTAGATTTGAAGGAATCTTTAAATCTACAAGAATCTATAAGAATAAAATTAAATTTTATGCCAAATATATATATAAAATTTTGTATATATTTCTGATTTTTATATATATGTAACATATATGCATATATATGAATCGGAACGACTATGACAGAAGAGGTGAAAAGTAAGTATGCACATGTCCAACTCTTTTTCACAATCCAAAGATTTAATTCTGGTGTGTGTGTATATATATATACCTTCCAAACTTTACCAAATACCAGTAAGCTGGAAAACTAAACCCACTGGAGCATGCAGATATTTCACTTAACACAGAATGAGCTTCTTTCATTTGACCTTGTAGTGAACTGGAAGAAAAATATTGGCAAGCCACCTCTGTCAGTAACACTGTGACTTTTCCCCTTGTATGGGCTGACAGTTTAGCTTAGGACAGGGAGACAGCCCAGGCAGGGGCTCCAACTCAGACAAGCATGACAGACCCAGCAGTCTGGCCCACTGTTCCCAGCTTCTGCGGCAAAAGCAGCACGGATCTGAACCAAAGTGCTACCCCCATGGCACACACAATTCCCAGCCCACTCACCTGGATTACACCCCGCAGAGCTAAAGAAGAGTGCCCCACAGTTTGCCAGCGACCTCCTTTGGAATGACTGGCTGCCCAACTGGTCGCACAGGAGCAGCCCCTCGCGGGCAAGCATGAGCCTTGTGTAAGTGCACGTCCCGATGCTCACAGTCACCGTCCCTCACCCTCAAAGGACAGACCCTGGCCCCTGTCTGCAGGCAAGACACCCAACTGCCCGGAGCTAGTCTGCCTTCAGGCAAAGGTGGGACCTCGCCATGGTCTCATGGCTCTTGCAACCTCCACGCCAGCACTGCTGCTCGGCAAGGCGCACCCCAAAAACAGGAGTGCAGCCACACAGAAAGCCTATGGCTTTGAACGAGCTGGTACTCAGCTCCCAAGCAAGGTAAGAGCATGGACAGAGAGGCTCTTGCACACCCGCCTCCAAACCTGGTGCTGCACCAGCTCTTGGGACAGTAAAAAGGCTTCAGCTTCGCATTCTGCTTCACCAGGGTTTGACAATATGGCTTTTGTGAACTTGCCCTTTTAATTTACTCTGCCCAATAATTTGTACATGTCTTTTAATTAAACCTGTGTTTAGTATCAATACCAAATACATTAGAGCTTCTCCTTTTAATTTCACTGTAACCTAAGGGAATAATAATCATAAAACAACCTACCTGATTTTATGATTGAAATCAAACTATACTACAAATCCATAAAAGCAATGTAAATATCATAACTGAGATAAAAATGAGTATTTTTTAATATTTTATCCTAATTTTTTTTACTGATAGTCATTAAAATCTTTATTTTAAAAGTGTCTGTTGCTTGTGTTTACCTAGCATTAGTATTTCTCAATACTAGAAGAGCAACAAATTGCACGGGAACATCAACTGCTGGGCCCAACAATACCGCAAGAACCACACACATATCTACCTATTTCACAATGAACAGAAAAGCAGTTCAGTCAGGACAATGAAATGCTCTGTCTTGGAGTCTGACAATAAGCTGCTGAATGGGAAACAGAAGAAATAACCCCATATAAACAAATAAAAACAAACAGTAAAAAACCCTGCTGTGCAATAGAAAACATTTTGTAAGGTGAACAAAAAAAAAAATCAAAAGCTAGGCAGAGAAAGATCCTATGTATGTGTGGTATAAAGTAAACATTCAATCAACAAAGGAAATTACCTCTCTCAGTTCTCCAATTCTGCGAAGTGCTTTATCCTGACTTTGACTTAGAATGCCCTTTAAAAAAAAAGGAAGAATAAACATCAGGTGTATTAAATGTAACTTTTATATATAAAGTATAAATAAATTCATAGAATAGTATTTCAGCAGAAGAATTAATGATTTGTATTTCTCCTTCAACTCAAGCTTGATGTGTAAGTATTATCATAAACTGTCAGCTGTGGGTTGGCAATCTATCACCTAAACTCAGATGATGTACTCCAGCCTTTTTTATTGCAATAGCTTCACAATTATGTTGACAAACCATAGCTTGGCTACCTTAAAAACCCCAGCTAAGAAAGTCTTTTGTTAAACACACACACATATATATACACAACATATTGTGTAAACACACACACAATATGCTGAATATTAAATCTATTTCCACTACACATTTTAAGATTCAGAAAAGCCTTGAGGTAAGAGAATGAAAAGTAATGCTTACCTGTAGCTTCTTCTTCTCCCGCTGGATAACTTGATAAGCAGACACTAGCTAAAATACAGAAATCAGGTATAATGATGATAATGCATCTGCTTACAGCTATCAAAATAATTTGCTTAGTTGTAACACTATCTGCATTTTCAAACTCTTCACTTGAGAAGGCTCTTCTGACAGAAACGTACTTAAATTTTCTCAATGTTTCCCTTTTCCATCTAGAAAGTATCTCCAATGTGTTAAAAAATAAAGCCTACATGCCAAAAGAACGAGGTTACTCTGCATTCATGCACAGTTTTCCCTTCACTGAAAAGACCTCTAGGAACAGTGCTTCAATACAGGCAGTCAAAACCCAACTGTATCAGGAAGTTACATCCCAGACAGCTACCCCATAGGGATGTACATTTTTAAGGGTACATGTCCCAGAGAGCTTAAGTAAAATTAATTTTACAATGAGTATGCATTAGAAAATACACTTAGAAATCTAACAAAAAAGGTCTGTGTAATACTGAATGTTCTCATGCCATGTGCTTTGCATATACCCATCAGACAAAGAAAGACTGGAAGTGGACAATATTTCTCATTGTAAGCTGACAAAAGGACTTCATGAGTAACTGTGCAATTTAGTTTAATTAAAAATTTGATCACAATTGCCTAAGCTGTCCAAGGCTGAAGTAGCATAATGGCACTTGGAACCAGAATATTTCATTTTCAAATTGCTGAAAAATTAAAGGAAAAAAAAAACCAAACTCCAAAACCAGAAAACTTAAAGTCAAAAGATATCTTCAAATTCTTATTTAAAAGAAAATAGGATTTTTCATAATTCAAAATTACTTTTAATTTCAAAGTCATACTTATTTTGTGGTTAAAAGAAAACTAAAGCTACTATGGATTATTTCCCTTACCATATTTTTGAGATGCTAACTTTGTATCCTACTTTAAGTAAGAAAAAAAAAAAAATTACATCTTAAATACTCATTATGTATTGAAACTACTTTCTTCCAAGGTCCAGCAAAACAATTCTTTCCAACTGGACTAAACTCACAAAAATAGAAAAAAAAACCCCCCAAGCCTTTTTCATAGAGAAAATTGAGACTTGCTGGACAGACCACACTAAAACAACCAACCAACCACAAACCCACCAAAACAAACCTACAAACTGAAGAATTTTCATTTTAGCAACACTGTTTACATAAACTTTTAAAAAATACATCTTATTATACTAGCTGGAAAAGAACAAAAAATTAATGGGAGACAACTGTTTTTTCAGGCATATGATGAATACTGTAATTGCTATATACATATTTTAGATTCCAGGGATTTTGACACTAATAGCCAAAAATCTGCACAGGAATTTTTGTATTTGAGGGCAGCAAACGTTTAAAGAACTGTAAAAACCAGTGCAAATGTCCAGTTTTAAATACAACACACACTTTAGGGAAAAAAAAAAAATCCAACACCACCACTTGGAAAGCTTTGCTTTTCCCAACAATTTGGAAAATGAGTAGCAAAACTACTTATATCCTCGGTTTTCACTGAAATAGCAAAAGAAATAGTCTTTGAATGAATTCCTTCCAGGGAATACCTGGAAATTATGGGGAAAAGAAGTTATTTATTGAAAAAAACCACTTGCCTCTAGCACGTGCAAGGAATATATACTGTGGACTTCAAGAACAATTTTTAGAACAAAAGAAAATTTGCTGTCATGCAAGTACAAGCCATGCTACCTCTGTACTGAATGCCACCCCTTCTATGGGCTTTTAGCAGAAACCTTCATTGGCCTACTTTGTGTGAGTAACCACTAATTAATCTCTACTGCTGACAACATGAAATTATTTACGAACAAGAGAAAAGGATTTCCACGTTTTATTACCAGAAAAACGTTTGATCTATCTAGGTCAAAAATAACTAGACTTTGAATAATAATTTAACTTCCATGTTAGCTGTAAGTTGATCCATTTGCTCCAGATAAGAGAACAAAACAATTATCCACTACTGCAGTATCTGTTAGCCTCATCTTTTTCCCCTCTCCACCCAGGTAAGTCAGTCACAACACGGCCTACCTCTGAGTATTTTCCCCTATAGTTGCCCAAACTGCGCTCCATTCTGCGCAGTCGCTGCAGCAACTGCTCTTTGCTGAGGCTGTCCACGTTTCCCGGAGGCTCTTCTGTTTCACTTTCAATGTCGGAGGGTGGATCAAAGGTGGGACCAGCTGTGTCCAAGTCCAGTCGATTCAATGAGTCTCTTGAAGAAGTTCGTACCAGAGACTCCTTAGAAGAAGAGCGGAACAGGGACTCTTTTACTGGGCTTCGAAACAAAGACTCCATGGAGGGAACTCGGAGCTGAAGCCTCTGGGCGAAAGACTGAGTGTCACTCAGCTGCAAAAATTCAAAGCAAGTAATTACTTCGGCACTGCTTTAGGGCAGACAGACACACTGAAGCCCAGGAAACAGAGACCTGACCTGGGCAAAGGAATGACTGTTGCCTAACACGTGCGTGACACCAAATAGCTACCACTCCCTTAGAAGAAGAATCTCCTTGTGCAGAAAAATCAAGCATGCAACTACCGCATGTGGGCAATTTCAGACAGCAGCGAAATCCGATAAACTACAGCTCTGATTTAAACTTCTAAAATAATGTAATTCTGTGTAACCCCTTTAAAAGTGAAGAATATGTAACTAAAATAGTTGCATTTACTGTTGTCCCAAACTTATAAAAAATAGTGACTCACTTCTTCATGTATTAAACAGACGACTGTATTTATCTCAAAGACACAAAGATATTTTCCTATGATTAAGAGAACAAATTTATTGTAAAAGTCCTTGTACAGTAGTTCTAGTATGCCATCTTAAACAGTCCTTTTCTTATTTTTATTTTATTTTAAATTACTTTATGATTTTTACATAAAATGCAGTCATTGATTTACGCCCCTAAAGTACTTACGCTGGTCTAAACCAAAATGTTCTGTGCTATGGTACTGTATACTGCTGGTGCTACAGAAGTGATTTGAAAGCATTACTGCACAATGTTGCCCCCACAATCAAATGCCGGGGGACATGCTGGGAGCCAAAGCTAATCCCACTTCAGCAAGCTATGACCTCCACCTTTATCACTAGTGACAATTTTTTTAAGGCTATCAGTTCTTTTCCTTCAGCTAGAAATCAGCTTTCTAACCACACAATATGCCCTCTACTTTTGAAAGCCAGGTTAACACTCCATATCCCATGCTGGCTGTGTCGGTGAGCAATGAGATGCACCTCAATGCAGGCAGCCTGCAGCACGCCGTCAGATACTGCTAACCTGTCCCTACAAAAAAAGCTCCACACATCAGTGACAACACTTAATACCAGCTAATGGGATTACACACAAACAAAACAGCCTAGTATCCCGACAGGCAAGTACTTGTCATCCCTACTCCAGCATGAAGATATATACCGGGCACTTGGGCACTTAAGCCAACATAACGCAAAGGCAACACGGCAGTGAAAGAGGAAACAAATCCTCCATATCCTCCTCATACCTGCGGGGAGGCTGGTCCACTTCCATCACTTTCTGTGGATCTGGGAAGTGGTGGTTTAGTTAAGTTCTAGAGGAGGAAAAACAACTGTTAGAAGGAATAGACTACAAGGACTGTAATTCACCGATTCCTACAAACAGCATCTGTGCTTTTTCCTTGCCTGTGTTTTTAGTACTTTCTTTTGTATGTTTATTAAGATGTCTTCATGCAAACAAGCTAGTTTGTTAAATTCAAAACAGATTGCTGCAATATACATAACTACAAAGCAGCTATGTGTGCATGGATTAGTACGAGACATCTGCAAATGCTGACATCTCCAGTTAAATTATTCATAATGATTATTTATGTAACATTTATGCACAAATCAAAAGAAACACCAAAAAGACAAAATGATAGCAGGAAAAATCTAATTGATGACCAGTGTTGTTCACAGCCAACATGAGTAACAGTGGAATCACACCATCTTTCTTCATTTAAGAACATTTTGGGTGGTGGGGGTGTGGAAACTACCTGGAAAAAAAGTGCTGGTAACAGGCTGTTTAAGACTCCCAACAAGCACAGGAAGAAAATTAAGACTTTCAGAAAAAACATCCTGGGTAAAATTTCACACATACATTCCTCTGCACTCCCAAAGAAAAACAAACAAAAAACCCCAAATCAACACAACAGATGACAACAGTTTTGGGGTTGGTTTGGGTTTTTGTGGGGTTTTTTTTGTTTTGGTTTGCCGTTTGTTTTGGTTTTGTTCTGTTTTTAACAGAGTTCAGACATTTCTGTTCCTAGTCTGTCTGTCCTGCTTTTCCTATGTCCTGTGTTCAGGTGTTTTCTAACATGTACAAATCCAGATGGTTTTCTGGTGTTTAAACCAGGTCAAACTGAAACAGCAAAAACATGCTAGAAACCATCTTGGATATGAATTTTTTCCAAGAGAAGCAAAGCACTGTGACCTATCGAACAAAGTATGAAGAATTCAGCTAAGAGCAGCGTAACTTTTCATTTTTAATCAAGATGTACCCTGATAGTTATATGCAAGCTGTAAAAATCTAAGATGTATATACAACTGAAATATCAATCAATCATCCACGTATCTGCTACATAATTACACCCACAGCTTCTACTCTGTGTGGATACGCAGATAAGCATACATAAATGTAGAAGAGAAATTATGCAGTGTAAAAGGGCCTCAGAAAGGTTTGACGTGGAGCAAACTTAAGGAAGCACAAAAATACTGCAGAAGAAAGAAACCCAGACAGTTAAGGAAGCCATAGAAATCAGCAGTCACCCAGATTCAGACAAAGTGAAATGAGCAATAACCAGCCATACAAGAAGGCTGTGTGGATTTGGAAATTGCACTTCACCTGGCTTGAACGAAATCTGCATTCTGCTTCAGAGCACTATCCTGTGGCGGTGGGTTTATTCCTAGTAGATTAAGAGCTCTAACTGGGTTTTAAACTAAAGCACTCCTACATGTTATTCTCAGCTCCATTACCTGTTCTTTTTCATTTCTTAACTGGAAAGTTAACAATAAGGGTAATCAAAATAAAAATTTATATTCACAATTTACAAAGTGTCTACTATGCTAGTACTGGACTGACAACAGAGGAAGACAAATACTTTACCAAGAATTACAAACTAACTACAAACACTTATTTCAAAAATCATAAATTCTGATACCCATTAAAAGAACTAAAGAAAACTATGGAGGGTTTGTACACTAATTCATAAGAAAACTTTAGTAATATTTAAGATCTATTTTAGAACACAAGATTAAGTAGATTTAATAAATCTAATGTGGTGTTTATGAATATAAAAACCATGAATGCTGTTCTTTTCTGTGAAGATCCTTAAAAAGCTCCCATTTAAGGATCTATGAAAATCCTTAAAAAATGCCATTTCAAAACTAAAACTCATGTCACCACTTAAAATTTTCCTATTATTTGGGCTGGTGTCTTTCTATTAGATCTGTGTGAACAAAAGTAGAACCTATATTTGGGATTAGACTTTCTATTGGCATAAATCATAAAAGGGATACACTGGTAATTTTTTTATATAAAAACTGGACCACCACAGGTACCTAGCTGCTGCAATTCTAAGTCACTGTGCTCTAGGGCAAAAGGATCAGATTCTGGTGTCCAGACAGTGAAAAGTAAGCGTGAATCGAAGTTGCTATATATAAGTACTGATTCAAGAAGCTTTGAAGAGCTTAAAAGCCCTAGACTTTCATAAGCCTTAAGAGATGTTTCAGCAAAACTAGAATCACAGAGCACAGGCTGGCATTTTGAAAGTCTTAAAACCAGCAGAGTTACATCAGGGTTTCTGGAGACCAACAAAAATCTTTCCTCCACGAACCCACAGAACATACGCAACTATACCTCTATCCAAAGAGAGCTATACTTACAATCTCTAATAAAAACGTTGCTTTTTGTTATCAAGATGTATAAACCAGAGCTCAGTTTTAACTGGAGCACATGAGGACATTCTAGTGACACTTGTGCTTCCTTACCTCCCTATTTCTGAAATGCAAACTAATTAATTTTATTTATTTTTCAAAGGTATAAACAGATTTGTAAGCCTAAAGAGTAAAAAGCTTAAACGTCTGCATTTAAAAACATTTCACTCTTCTTCCCCCTTCTCAGGTATTCCTGAAATTGAGTAAATTACAGAGGAAGGAAGGAGAGCTTAGTACACATTTTCTTCCCTCATTTTCCTTTAATTTTTCTTTAAAAAAACCCTCTCTGTCCAAGAATATTTGAACTGTTTCTTCAAGCAACAAAACCCATGCAGCTTAGTTAGCAAAGAGTTTATACTAACTTCATCTATGCCAAAAATTCCACAATTACAGCCATTTCTCTATGATGCTCACTCTCTTAGATCACACTTCACTTGCACACACACAGCTAAAATACTGGTCTGTTTTAGCAGAATTAATACACATTAGTGTGTGTTGATGAAACTTTCCCTCTCCTGCATTTTTAGTTTACCTAGGTTTCCCAAATGTATATGATGGGTTTTTTTAATATATATTTGTATATAATTGGCCCTGCTCTTCCTTATAAAATTTTATATCATTGTTTTCTCCCCCCCAATTCTTACTGTGAGAGTACGGCTCTACAGCTTTCAAAAAGTTCAGAGAACAAAATCTGGTTTACAGGTAATGTATTATTAATACACATTGGTAACGCATTCACAGTAACTCGTACTTTATAATTATTTGCTATGCATGCAGCCTTGCATATAAATACACAAGTAAGTGATTCCTGCCACTAAAGTATACACTAAAAGATAATATAAAGACAACATTTGAGCATTCACAGAAATATGTTTTTCAAAATGCAACTGTACTAGGAATACTCTGCAGTGTAGTGAAAAACAGCCCACAACTATTTACTGCTGTAAGTGTAGAAAAGCGTAATTAAATTTGCAGTGAAACTTTTAAATAGTGATGACTGGACCTGGAATATGGTCAAAATACCTAGAACTGGGGAAAAAAAAAAAATCTAGTAACTATTTCAAAACTACAGATTTCAGCACAGTCTGAATGTCCTCTTTGCTCCCCATCAAAAAGCTCAATATCAAGAACACCATGACTGAGCTAGTAATGATTCTGTGCTCTCAGGGCATACTCTAAACAAGCATAACCCTTTACAACAAATGAAGACTTTCCACAGATCACCTTTTTAATCACTGTTTCAATCCAATCTTGTTTAGCTTGAGAGAGACAAGTCCAACACAACATGGTGTGTTGTGCTATGTCCATCTGCTTATCAAATTTCTACCCTGTTACAGCTTTTGGTGACTTGTAGTTTTCAGCCTCTGCATGAGCAGCAAAAAAGCACTTGCTAAACTGGAAAAGCAAAGTAATCATGAAATATGAGGATGAGCTGGGACTCTAAAATAAACACTGTGTTTTGAATCACTATGGACTCAGGAATGTCATGCCTCTGAAACATGTGAAAGATGCCATCCCAGTCCTGTGACAATAATGAGAAGAATACAGCTTTGTATGTGCATATGTTAGCACGTAGAAGGCTGCTTTCCTCCCTATGCCTGCTTCTTTTTCTCCACTACTTGTTCTCTTCCCACTGAGCTTCTCCACTTGTATAGTATGAAAAAAAAAAACAAAACCATAAACATTTCCAGGCAAAGAAATATATATTTTAAATAAAATCTAATTTTTAAAAAGACTGTTTATCCTCACAATAATAGCTGCCAGGTTACCAACTAGAAGTAGCTGAATTTCATTATCTAGATGAAATAATTATTTCCTGCTACCATTAGTAGTAAATGACATTGTGAGGCTTTCACTGTACACAGCAAAAAGCACAAAATTTTTAGACAAAAAACAATCTCAATGTTTATCATGTCCATTTATCTTGAAATACATACAGACATACATAAAAATGAAGAGGAACACTTTCAATGGCATTAATGAATTCTAAGCAACAAACGTACAAACTTGTGCAACAATTATTCAAAAGTTGTGTATTGTTACCTGTATAACAGAAAACGTGTTAATTTTTTTAAGTTACAATAAATTCACATCATACAGCACACCAGCCAGGAGCTATCAGGTACTACCTCCGTGAAATTTAGTGCAGGGTTAGCAACAGAGTAGTTAAGATGCCTTTGTGAGAACAAGCCACAAGCAACACTAGGTTTGCCTTCTAGTACAGTACTCTCCTCCCCCTGCTAAAGGCATCACTAAGAGGGGTGGGAGGACTCACCACACCATCACTCTGTGGCTTAGGTTGTTTGGTGGGATCCAAAGCAAAGATAGTATACTCAGAGAGAAAAGCAGGTTCTGCTATCATCCCGGCTAGCAGCTGTCATTCAATGCAAAAAGTAGGAAAAGGGAAATAAATCAAGTAATAAGGTAAAGAATGTTGCACAACTTTACTCAATTTTTCCACACTATTAAAAACATCATAAAACAATACGGCAATTTATGAGACAACAGATACTGATAAAGGCAGGACATAATCAGAAAATATGCATTAGATCATTTCAGAACAGCCAAAATACAGTTTTGGTCATTTAGAAGTAAAGAAACTCACAAATTAAAAAAAAAAAAAAAAAAAAAAATCCTAGTTTAACCAAAGATAAAGACAATGTTTCAGGCACTGATGTTATAATTTTTTTTAAACTTCTGTGGATGACTTATCTTCAGATACCACTGAGCCTTCTTTGCTCTGTTATGTGTGAAAAACTCATTATTCTAAAAATTCTATCAGTATTTCATTTATAAAAAATATAAATTGCATGCTTTTGACTATTTATCTTCTAGTGCTCTTATACACTGGAATTCTAACTACCTTAAAAAAAATTTCCTTACAAAATTTTTCAAACTACTAGCAGACTATCTTGTAAAAACACAAGTTGAATTAACCATTTTATCAAGTCTCTATCAAAGAAGAGATGTAAATTCCTAGAGATGAAAAACAAAGAGCAACTGGAATTCCAGAAGACTGAAATTTTGATTCAAACTGGATTTATGCATGTAATGTAATGCAATGTAATGAAATCTAATGCTGTTAGGATGCTGTAACAGATTTAAAAAAAAAATTCCTCTCATGATTTTACTCACACACAAAAGTTCAAGGTTCAACTGTCTTATAGCGTGTGATTTCAGAAGTGTGCTGTCTGCTGACTGAACCTAAACATGATATGGTTTTTCCTTTCTCATTATTTCAGAAGAATTTTGCTTTATTTCAAGTTACTAAATAGTATTTTTAGGAATCAAATCTATTACAATATAATTTACAGTTTGGTTGGGTTTTGGGGGTTTTTTGTGACTGTTAAATGACTCCAGTGCTCTAGTAGATGAATTACATAAATTCAAATTGAGAGAGGAAAAGTATTTTCATCTGTAAGATCTGGAATGCTACATGACTTGCAATTTGTCCCAATAAAACCCTTTCAGAAAGTGTATTAACTCCTTAATGTTCAATGACAGCCATACACAATAGCCTCTGAATGTAGGTACCGATTCCCTATGTCTTTTCTCTAATGTATTTCTACAATGAAAAAACCCAAGCAATTACTGAAAAACCCGACTAACCAAGACCCAAATTACCAATCCTGCAGAAAACAAAGCAAAATAAAAACCTAAACAATGTGCTTTTATTGCCTCCTATTTGATTCACTATACTATATACATACATATATATACACACACACCCCCACTAGTACAAATGCCCATTGCTGGAGAATCCTGTTAATTATATCAGACCTTCTAGAGCTACAAAGGGAAAGAAGCCTTGGTTCATGGTCAAAAAAACTAAAACAAAACCAAAACCCAACAACTACAAAATTGTGAACTGTCTTTACAGACAGGGTATCTGCAGAACACTAATTCTAAAATTTATGCCCAACTTCTGCTTCTCAAACTGGTAGGGACAGTGACAATTAATTCTGACTTCTATTATTCAGCTGCCCTTGTCATGGCATTCCCAAAGCTGGCATGGGACAAGAACTCCAATAGTTTACTTGCTTTGCCAAGAACTAGCTAGGTCCAAGAAACTCAGGTGAAACTTCTCACTTTTAAGCTATTACAAACAGGAGCTGGTAACAAAAGAGATGGTCCCATTTCTCCTGCTCCCAATCTTCTTCCCCCCAGCCTGGACACACTTGCCCAGTGCCTCCACTGTAGTTGCAACCACATGCTGAGTTTGGTCAGACTGGTCACCAGTCCCTCTCTCTCAGCCTGTTTGCAGTACAATTCCTAACAGTAAGCTGTGTTAAAGCTCCTGCTATATATTTATTCAAGTGTGTAAACCCCAATGTAAACTAAGTTTCTTTCCGCATCTGAGCTTTTAGGCAAAACAAAAATAAGGAAGCTGACAAGTGTCTGATTCCAGAAATTCTTCACCAAGTGGTGATGGTTGTAGAAGGTCATAGCCTTAACCATGCTATGCATTTTGTACATGAACCTCTTGAAAGGGTATATGCCAGAAAAAAGAAATGGCAAATACTATGTATACACAAGTGTACAAACATACAGCAGCAATACTACAAGCAAGCCTGCTGGCCTCATGAATTAGAAGCATGCAAATTCTCAACCACAAATAAAATAATGAAATCTTTAAGATAAAACTTACTTTGTATGTTTAGAAAAGATCAGTTAAGATGATGAAACAATTTGCAAAGCACTCATAAATGGATTATGGCAAATACTGTTAACCAAAAGATTATGAACATTTTCAACATGTAACATTATCTTCAGCTTAGTTAAATCACTTTTAAAACATGACCATCAAGAACTTCAGGAATCACAGATGGTTCAAATTATCTCTTCATTGTAACAGTATGCTAATGTTTGCTTCTCAAAATACTAAGTTGTGACATTTCACCATAGCATTATTTTGCTTAATCCTAATTCCATTCAATAGTACACCAAGTAACTCGCATTAAAAAGAATTCCTATTTAATCTCTAACAGGTTATTATTCTTCACCTGAAATAAAAAAAAACATCAACCCTGGACTGTCAGTATGTTCAGCATCCATGAATTGTTATATTTTCAATCATCCCTTGAAGTCCATGACTGTGTCAGCACAGTCAAGACAAGCTTAGACAGTAAGTCTTTCACACAATGTTAATTACAAAACCCAAAAAACTTACCAGTAAGATGACAAAGAGCTTTAAACAATGGAAAGAGCTAATTTAAAAAATTCATTCAAACTACCTGGTAGGCAAATGATAGGGAGCGTATGTAACTCCTTTTCAGCAAGATCAGAAGATCCAAGCTATCTGAAGCCTAAAATATGCCAATCCACATTACTGTTACAGTTTTGAGAAAAAGAAAGAAAAAAGCTTATGAATATAAATTGACGCAGTACTGCTTGAGTTTGCAGACATATAACTCCAGGGTCTCTATCAGAACTAATAGCTTACACAAACAGTAGAATGCAATTAACAATACTGTTGAGTTTCACAGATGTTAGTCAGAACCCTAATGCAAGAACATCACTAAATCATCTCAGCTTCACCCTACTGTTGCTTGAGTAAGGGCAAGCACAAAAGGGAAGGAGCCAACCCTACAAATAAAGAAGGGCAGAAGACAACAATACTGAGGCAGAACAGTAATCACTGTATTAAAATGAAATCGCAAAATATTTTCTTCGCAGTAGCCAAGACAAGTTTCACACTTCAAATAGCTACCAAAGACAGAATATACTCAGTCATGGTCCAAGAGTGGTATCTCCTTAGCACATTTAGAAGTGGCTGCATCTTCTCATTAGTGAGTTCATCCTCCATTCTCAGATGATGGGTTCCCAACAATGAAAATAGTTAAGTACTTGCTCACAGTATTTTTGTTACTCCAGCAGCTCATTACCTGCTATGTTTTTACAGCTAAATTATAGGCAGAGTTGTCTAATGAGTCCTATAATTACACTACCTAATGCTTTCCAATATATACATGTGTTTTTATCTGCACTTCTTAATTTTTTAATCAACTATTCAGTATGGCTTTAAAACTAGCTGTCTAATTAACTTGGGGGAAGGGGGGGGTATTAAAAGTCGCTAAAAACGATTCACCTATTCCTAGAAAAAAGGCAAGAAACAACCTGCTAGTTTGCCAAAATTAAACAGATATAAAGATTTCCACAATGGATTCTTGCACTTCAGGATCTGGCCTAAAACCCACTCTGAATTATCTTAGCAGTTTCAGAAACATTAAACATCTCTGGTGCTATACTGTCTAACATATCACTAACACAATACCACATTAGTGCTATGCCAGTAATGTGATCAATAAAACTAGACAAGCAGGGAACCCAACTGGGCTGAAGCATACTAGAAACAGACCAAACGTGCAAAGATGTAAATAATCCTTTAACTAACCTTCTCTAATCCTCTGAATGCCATCAAATCACACTTGAAGCTTGCCATAGAAATCCTACTAAGATCTTCTAACGTTCTGTTTCAAACATACTCCAGGGTAAATGAACTCCCTACCCCATATCGACCTTCATCTCAGACACCAAATTAAGGCTGTGATGTTGCTGAACTTTTGTCACAATATTTAACTCCTACTCTTTTTTTGCAAGTAAAATCTTACTAACCAACAAACATTTCTATCTTGGGGAGAAAGTTACAAATGAGGTAAATTAGGCAATGAAGCAACTCACCAGATGATACTATGTTTCCTTCAGTATTACCAAAGAACAATACATAAAGTTATTTTTTAAATAACTTTTGTATTTCCTAAATTCTGAACAGTTTTTGTAGCCCTCAAGTTTGGCCTAAGCAAAGCAGCCTTACTTGTTCTTTATGGACTTTCTGAACTCCAAAATCAACTGTGTTCCTATTATCCTTGCTATTCCTCCTCCCTCTGAAGAATTACCATGCTCAAATCTTCCTTTGCTAAGATTTTAATGAGTGGAGTGCAAAGGCCAAAGTACACATGATCCCTAGATCAAAGGGCTTCCTTAACGTGCTGTGAAACAAAAACCAGAATTTAACAGGGATTAGAGTTTGACCCAAGTTTTGTTGCTCTGGAGATGGCAGTAGTTGAATCAATGCATGTTACATACGTATAATACATGTTTGATTGCCAAAGGCAGTCACTATTCCCTTTCAGAAAAAAGGAAGAGAATCAGTGGTTTCAAACTTCAGATTAACCCATGACCAAGCAAATTGGAAAATTCATACACTTTGTTAGCAAAGTGCATCATGGTATATGTGCATTTGTACTATGTTAATGCTTAAAAGCTTCTATAACTCTCCATGGACTGTTTTGCCATGTTGTATACAAACACAGTAAGACAGAGAGAAAGGGATCAGACTATAAGCTTGTCTAAGAGACAAGCCAGTATTTGTTCATCTAGTTCAAGGAGCTGGGGGATGTCAGCTATCAGGCTAAAGGTTTAGAGTTTCAACACTTACTGACAAGTAACTCATTCCCCACAGTAAAATAAATAAATAAATTTGGTTATTTGTCCAAGTTGGGCAATGCCAGAAAAAAGTTGTGAATAATTCAGTAATTTGCTGATTTACACAAATATTTATTTATAGAAGGTTTGTGCAATTTGCAACATAACCTTTTATGGCTCATCCCTACTGTGATCAGGAAATAGGAAAAACTGAAGCAAGACCTGAAAGTTCAAGGGTTCTCTCTGCAATTAAAAAAGCCCCAGAAACTAAGAGTGCAGAACTGCATTTTCATAGAGGTAGTACAGAAATCAAACACAACTCTTTTCTGGTTTGTTTTTCATTCTGATGAGCAATCTAAACATGCTGGTGTACACATCAGGAGTTCTAAAATCCAGGCTTTAGATACAAACCAGGTTATACAGCCTCCAAAATTTAGTTTTAAATTTGCATGTCAGAAAGGAAAAAGATATAGACATATGTGAACCACTACTGTCTTTGCATGGCAACATCTATTTAGAAGTATGTCAAATTAAGTATATGAATACAGGAAAGATGCAGCATTAACAAAGGTACTAAAGGAATATTATTTCAGCTTTACTTGTCCTGCTTTAGCGTCCACGCTAGAAAAACATTTCAATTAATTTAAAAACACAGTCATTATATAGCACTAAAGTGAGACAGAAAAGTGCCTTGGCTACTTTATCTTTAGCTCTAAGAAGAGCTATATATATTGTGCTCTGCTGTCACTTCCATAACACTCATGAGGATGTGAGTGATATTTGGATCTGCGTGACTGGTAGGTCACCCACAGCAAGCTATTGGCTGTTTGCTCTCAGTTGATGGCTCCAAACTAGCTTTGCTATCTTCGGCAGGTGAGCCTGATGCGTAAATAAGTATATTATAGAACAGAAACAAAATTTTGACCTTCTAGGAACTATACTGAATAGGATTAATGTATTTCACCTCAAATTCTCTTCAAGAGTCAATGCAGTTAACAGTTTGAAAACCAAACACTGATCTTCCCTAGAAAAGAATGGAAGCACCAAGTAAGCATGTCTTAATCATCCAGGGCTGTTTCAAATGGCACCAAGACCAACTCAGAAGGCATCTGATATGCAAATTGTCTGAAGAAGTTCTATGGAAGTACCAATATATGCTTTTACCTCACACTGTAGTCATATTTTATGGGCTACTTGCAAGAACAGAATACAGAACTCAACAGACATCTGCTTTTTCCTCACACTTGAAAAAATTATGAGCTTCTCTATAACGCTGCCTCTGGAGACCCACAGCTCCACTAAAATAGAAGAAACTCAACTAGTGTTCCATGAACGGAGCATACAAGGGGTTTTTTTGTTGCTTTGTTTTTTGGGTTTTTTTTAAACTGAGAATGTTTTGGAATTTTGATAAACAAAAACATCTTGTCATTGCAGAATATAAAGCAAGAACATTTGCCTGTATGTTTTCTTATACTTCTTCAATCAGACTAATGCTGTCATTTACAATTGTCATTCGCTCTGAATTTTTTTTTTAATTCTAAAAATATTCTGAGTTTAAATCAAAACTTTCACATGCAGTACTTGAAACTTTGATACTACAGCATTAAACATCCAAAAACATGATCTACTGAAGACATACTAAAACATAATAGGCCAGAGGGAGGACAGAGAACGTACAAGAAAACTACGAAACACTGTAATTTTGCTTAGCTTTCAGTACCAAAAGGGTTAGCATTTATTTATGTATTGGAAGAACGTTTTAGCATATGATACTCTTCAAAAACCAAACAGTCTCAGTGTATTAAATGTTGTCCAACTTTAGTTCATTGTGATGCCATTGCCATTGACACCTGCCTGATCAAATGAGAATGCTGCAAAAAATGCCCCCCAGAAGACATAATGTACCCATATAAGCAGGGCATGTATTTTCAGACAGTATGCAATATCTGCATCTTTTTTAGGCATAGTACCGCTGAACTGAATTTCATGAAAATCTAATCCAACAAAAAAATTTCAAAGACAATATGCTTTTAATCATTCTGTTAACATTTATGAGAAATATTTGGAAAAAGGAGATTTCATATCTTGATCATTTAAATTGATCTTTATTTTAGTAAAATTTTCCCTTTGACATAAAACCAGTCCTTATAAAAAAAGAAGAGATATTCATTCCCTTAACAGCTTCACTACTTTCTGAATTTTTAATTACAGGATATATTTCACAAGTAAAATTCTCACAGCAGCTCCCTAAGCCCAAGGATAACTGTAAATCTGAGGTCACTTTAGTATTCTGTTTCCATTCTTAATCATATTTCTCCTTCTGCCTCTCTCATGATTGCAGTGTAACCACTGTATTTAGAGCATAATGTTCTTCCAACATAACTTGGTGTGTCCTGTGGGGAATTCTTTGCTTCTCCTGTTTGTCTGGAAAAGCAGTCTGAAAAAACAGCCTGCTGGGGGGCAACATAAATCTAATGAAGCACTACAAGACAAAACATAGTTCTCCACAGAAATGACAACCACTACAGAAAGCATTGATACAAACACATGACATATCAGTAGCACCCAACAACATTTGAAATGTATTTTTTAAATATGTTATCCAAATCATGAAGAAAGCTAGTATTTTTTACTAACTCAATTGATGAAACTGAAATAGAAGATAAGCCTTCAGGCTCACAAACCTTTTTCAGACCTGGAATAACAGCAGACATCCTCAAAAATAAATGCAAGTTAAGGAAAAGTATTCTGCCTCTCATGCAACGTGTAAGTTATACTATTTGAGCAGAAAAGCAGTTGGTACTTGTATAATAAAAGGGATGAGGAGTGTTACTACTTATTCTTTCCCTTTATTATTTCCCACTGAAAAGAGAGAGAAAAAATTCTTCCTTTTGTGTAGGCAGGGCCAAGCTAATGACAGACAAAAGCAGCAAATCAGTCACACAGAAGAACATCACTGTGTCTCATGGCTTCAATATTTCACATTCCACTATGCTTTTGCTGCTTAAAAAGTCTGAAAACCTTGGCCAAAACAGTCCTTTAACCTCTAGCACATTCCACAATGGGTACACACAGCAAAATAAAAGGGGGCGGGAATATCTTTATGTTTGCAGTAGTCACTGATGACACCAACTCTCGGCACCAACTCATTCCTTCTAGGCCACAGTGGTAGTTTCATGCGGCAATATGCTCCTTCTATACTCTGCATTAAGAATAGAAATGCAGGTTGTTTTTCCTGAAAAAATAACCAACAACAAAAAACCAGCAAACTCTCCTTACTGAAACACTTAATAATTTACCCTGGGTGACACTGCTTGCTGACATTATGGAGCATCAGTTAACAGAAAACCTCTCTTCAAGGACAGAGAGAGGTCTCACATCTATTTCTCTCTATATATATATAACAGTAGACCAAAAAAAAGCATTTATTAGAAAACTCAATACTGCATTTCCAAAATACAAAACCAAATCATGAAGTACTCTTCCCTTCATTACTATTATCATTGCAGGAAGCAAAGTGCCAAGCTGAGTTCAGTTCAGGGGTAAGATTTTTAAGACCTGAAGAAGGACTTAAAAGGTTTCCTAATCTGGGGGTTAACCACTACAGCTTAAAGGGCTGTTTTACTAATATTAAACTCTTCAGTATTTAACCTAAAAATTAGACTATTTGTATCTATAAATGCACAGAAAACAGTGAGATTGAGGAATCAAAAAAAAAATTAATCGAAAGACACGAAGTTAGTTTTTTTTTTTTAAAGTTAAAAGTTGAAAAACACAGAAAAACAGTTCTCAGCTGACCTCTTTGTCTGGTGTTAATGTGCCTTCATCATTCTGATCTGTAAACGAAGATGTCCTGCTTCTGTTGCCAGTTGGTGGAGGGGATTTGGAAGGGACCTACACAGAGATCACACAGATCAAGAATAATATTAATTCCAGAACTAATTATTCCATATCATAATTCACTTCAACAATTACTAAATATAACATCTCAGTAAAGCCTGGTCTAGATCTTCCTTTTAAAGAAAAAAAACAGTTCCATGTACCATCTGTGATAAGTTCTACCTTACCACAAAGTCTCCAGAGCAGATTATGTAATCAATCAGCCACGAGAGCATGCAACAAAATTAGTTATTTTGATTATTTCTGACAATGGTCCTCTTAGACCACATTTGAAACTCAAGCCTTCTAATACTTTAGGAACATAGTACAGTTGCCTAAGATTTAAAAGTTTTGCAAACTGACAGGGATTCAAGCATTTACATACAAAATACCATCTGATTCCTTTAACAAATTAACATAAAAAAACTGACAAAGAAAAAAAACACATATAAAATTGAATCTAAACAAATAAAAAGGGCAGAAGAAAATGACACATTTTATGAAATTCAGTATGAACTTGTTGTTCCTGTCAGCACTGAACATCTGTTCAAAGAAATTTCACAACTTCATGCTGAGTGAGGTTGCAACAAGCCATGCCAACCCAACCCAAAAGTAGCTTGCCAGCCTCATGCTTCAAAATTCAAATATAAAATTTCAGTATAAATGTAATGAACATTAAAATATCAACAAGCTTTTATGTATGAAGAAAATAATTAGTAAGATCTCTCATTAGGTATATTCTACAATATGACCAGAATGAACAGTGTTGCAAAAAAAAAAAAAAAAAAAAAGAAAAAGAAAAACCAACTACCACAAATCCGTTAACACTTTGTTGCAGCACCATCATTGAGGTTGCATACGTAAATTCTGTCTTCCGCAATGCCTGTCTCACAAGACAGAGTTGGATGTTCCAAAACATGACTGACAGACTATCACACCACTGAAAAGATATCACCAAAAAAGACAGTTTTTCAGAGCATTACGCTCACTTTATAGCCTAAATCTATGTGTGCATTTTGTAAAATTTGGATACTAGTGAATTAACTACAACATCAAACGAAACGCAAGATTATTCCAGTCAGTCACAGTTACAGGTTTGACCAAGTGGACCCAATGCTCCCACTTGAAAATACAACTCAAAAACCTCACCTACTACCAAATAACCATTCACCATAAAAGCTCTATGTCCTGCTGAAAAATTTCACACCAAAAGTGTTCACAGGGTTTGAAGAACAGTAACGATCTGTTCATGCCAATAGCCTACTATCATTTTATTCCTACTCCCTAACCTAATGCCAGTGATTTAAAGATTGCTTCTGGCCCTCACCATACAAAAGGAAAACATTTTCCAAATATTCATCGCCACTTTGCTACTGTTTAGGAGTATGAACATATCTCTTCATTCTGCTCTTAACAGTTCTACAGTTTTCGCTGCTTCATTTAGACTTCTTGTCAATTTACAGCCATTTCTGTGGCACTAAGCTCTGCAGAACGAATAGTCATTGATCTTATGCAAAGAACAGAAAGATGATGTAACTGAAGTTGGACAGAACAAAGGAGATGAAATAAAATAGCATAGTTCAGCTGGAAGGGACCTACAATGATCATCTAGTCCACCTGCCTGACCACTTCATGGCTGACCAAAGTTCAAGCATGGTATTAAGGATGTTGTCCAAATGCCTCTTCAACACTGACAGGCACAGGGCATCGACCGCTTCTCCAGGAAACCTGTTCCAGGGTGTGACCACCCTTTTGGTAAAGAAATGTTTCCTCATGTCAAGTCCAAATCTCCCCTGATGGATACAGCTTTGAGCCATTCCCACGTGTCCTGGCACTGGGTACCAGGGAGAAGAGATCAGCACCTCCCTCTCCATGTCCTCTCCTCAGGAAGCTGTCGAGAGCCGTGAGGTCACCCTCAGCCTCCTTCTCTCCAAAGTAGACAAACCCCGAGTCCTCAGCTGCTCCTCAGAGGACATGCCTTCCAGCCCCTTCACCAGCTTTGGTGCCCTCCTCGGGACACATTCCAGTGTCTTCCCATCCTTTCTTAAATGGTGGGGCCCAGAACTGCACACAGTGTGAGGCTGTATCAGTGCTAAATACAGCTGGGTAATCACCCCTTTTGACCGGCGCGTTATGCTGTGTTTGGTGCATCCCAGGATGCAGTTTTCCCTCTTGGCTGCCAGGGCACACACTGCTGACTCCTGTGGAGACTCCTGTCAACCAGCACCCCCAGACCCCTTTCTGCAGGGCTGCTCTCCAGCCACTCCTCTCCCAATTTAGACTTGTGTCCAGCAGCACCACTCCATCCCAGGTGCAGATTCTGGCATTTGTTCTTGTCCAATTTCATGCTACTGATGATTGCCCACTGCTCCAATCTATCCCGATCCCTCTGCAAGGCCTCTTGTCCCTTGAGGGAGTCAACAGCACCTCCCAGTTCAGTATCATCAGCAAACTTGCTAAGGGTGCATTCAACTCCTGCATCCAGATCATTGATAAAAAGATTGAACAGAACTGGCCCTAGAACTGAATCCTCTGAAGATTGGTCACCAGCCGGATGTAGCCCCATTCACTGTAACCCTTTGAGCCCTGCTGCTCAGCCAGTTCTTCACCCAGAGCGCTGCGTACCTACTCGTTGGACAACCTGTCCAGAAGGATGCTGTGAGGGACAGTATCAAAAGCCTCACTAAAAGCCAGAAAAAATACATCCACCGCCTTGCCTTCATCCACTTGGCAGGTGACCTTATCATAGAAGGATACTGAATTAGTTAAACAGGACTTTCCCTTTGTGAACCCATGTTGACTGTGCCTGATGATTGCATTGTTCTTTAAATGCCTTTCAATAGTACCCAGTATGATCATCTCCATAATTTTGCCAGGTCCTGAGGGTAGACTAACAGGTCTGTAGTCCCCTGGATCTTCCCTCACACCCTTTTTGTAACTAGGAATAATGCTGGCTAGCTTCCAGTCAGTGGGGACCTACCCAGACTCCCAAGACCTTTGGTAGATGACTAAAAGGGGTCCTACTGTAATATCTGCTAGCTCCTTCAGTACTCTGGGATGAATCCCATCAGGTCCCATGGAGTTATGAACATCCAGCCGATAAAACTGGTCCCTTACAATTTTAGTGTCCACAAATGGAAAGTCACTGTTCCGACAGCCACGGTCCTCTGACTCAGGGGACTGGGCAACCCAAGGTCTATCAGTATTATTAAAGACTGAGGCAAAAACCGTATTAAATGTGTCACTTCTTTCCTATTTGTCAGGTACCATCTTCAACAAGTATGGGTGCAAGAGACACCTGGAATTGCAATAGCTTTTTTTTTTTCCTTCCTTGTCACCAGTTAGAAACTGATGTGTTCTTCAGCCTGTGAGGGGCAGAGCGTAGGTATTCTCAATCCGACAGATGACATCAGTTAGCTAACTGTTCATATGAAATAAAGAGGCCTAAAGACCTCTTCAGAAAAAGTGTTACACTTGAGAAATTTTATCTCTGGATTTAATCTATCTTAGATCAGTAAATTTAGTCTCAGACACTATAAACCAGAGTACAAATGACAAGTTCCAGGTCTCAAAGCAGAAGATATGAATACCAGAGAGGGTATGGTGAGTAAAGTCTCCCTACAACAGGGCATAGGAAAGAAAAGAGCAAAAAATGAATGCAAACAAAAGTCTCATAAAACTAAGAAACATTAAGCATTTGGAAAGTTCAGTTTGAAAATACCTCGACAGAAAGCAGCTGATAATCTCTATGATGACAGAGTACCCAATAAATGGAGTGCATTTTAAGGATCTGAATTACTGAAAGCAAAGTAACAAAAGTATATTCCACACTCTCTGCAAGACTCCAGTACATTTTACAGGCCTCAAAACCTTCTTGCTCCTTCCTCATTTCCAGAATCTGTTTTCAAATGAGATACAAGGATTGAGCAGACCAGCCTATTTTATTTCTAAGATCAAATTTAACTCCAGTTTCCCTCTAGTGTTACTTGAGAACAACTGAAGAATAAGCAATACTGCAAGACAACTATTTACACAAAAATAAAAACCTTTTCTCATTTTCTGCTTCTGCCTTTCCATTCATGTCAACCCTTGAGTTACATGACCTACACTATCCACAGTATAGCAGACTAGGTGAAAGTATCATTTATCATAAGCTCTTGTATTAGGTTTCATGAAATTTGTCAATGTTAATTTCAGCAGCCAAATAAAAACTGCAATATATTATGCTGTTGCATGCCCATGTGCACTCAGGCCCAAATTTATTTACAAGGCTGGTTTTCAGCAAGCACTGACCCTTTAACACATGCACCAAGTATCCTGAACTAAGTGGGTTACAATATTGTGTGCAAGGTATCATAATTTAGCTGCTGCTTATTGAAAATAGTAAGTGCTGCAACTCAATCTCTTTACACTGTACTGAAAGTTCACCACATATGCCAATTCAGGACAGCACTCTAAACTGCCGCTGACAAAAATGTACTTAACTTCACTAACTAGAGAAGACCCAGAGTTAATAACTACGAAAGGGTTTAAAATAAAACTCAACAAGCTACATAAAGCTTTTACAGTAGCTCCATTTCTAAAAATACTGCCCCTATTTGACAAATGAGTGATTTAAAAAATACTACATAGCTAGTGTCAGCAGTTTTGAAACCATGGTCTAATACTGAGACTATGCAGCATCAGATCTCCCAGTGGTTCAAATTACATTCAGATCAAGCCCAGGCAACTGATGGCCTATTTGTAAAATTAAACCAATTATCTGCCTATAGCTTAACATTCATACGATACAGAGTTTATACCAGGTTTATTCTTTTAGATTCCAAGATGCAAAGGATACTTAACCCAGCAAAAAGCCAGAGACATAGGCAGATGTTATCTTTTTCAGCACAGAGTTTGCCAATACAAAGTTAACTTTTCAAAGTCTTTCTACCCAAATTTAAACTGGTAGAGAGAGTTTGTTCTGCTTCAACACATGCATGAAATCACTACAACATTTTTTTTGGCCACTGTCACTTTCAGAGATATTCTGCACCCCTATTGTATTTAACGTGCGTTATTATCATTTAAAAACAGTAGTTTCTAGAATCCAACACTAATCATAGTTTTGTTAAAGTACACATAAGGGAAAAATGGCCAATTAAATTATGGCCAAAAAAAGGAAAGGGGGGGAGGGGAGGGAGCCTTGCTCCCAGCTTTATACTATATCCCCAATTTTTCCACAGTTAAAAAAAGCAAACATAAGGCTGAGGTAAGCAGACCAGCCCTCTAAACGATGGAAACAGAAAGGACTTAGAGGAATTGAAAAAACAAACACGAATACGAGAGAAAACGGTAACTAGCGATCCCGATGCTGGATTGTTACCCAGTGCACGTGAAAGCGTCATTCCCTTAAACGCTACAGACGAAACCCAACTCTGTTTCATTCCGTCTGATGTTCAAGCAAGAGCTGTTTTTTACATCCCTCCAAAAGACAGCCTTTGTAGGGTGGCCAAAAAGAAGAACCCTCTCGGAAACCTCTGCGGAGGCTTCCCGGACAGGAGGCGGCTCGCTAACCACAAACTTGTCTTTCGAAGTTACAGCGAAGCCGCCCCGCGCTGGCAGAGAGCCGGGGCCCGGCGCTTGCCCGCTGGCCCATCCTCGGCCGGCCACCAAGGCCTGCGCTGCGCGACCCTCCCCGCGGCCGGGCCGGCGGGACCGGGCCGACCCGCTGTCGGCGGGACGCCGAGGCCTTGCCGGGAGCAGCGCGGCCCTGCCCCGCCGGGCCCGCCGCCCCTCCGGGCGAGAGGCGACCGGCGCCCGCCCTGACACTGCAAGCGGCCCAGGGCTCCCTCCCGACCCCCCCCAGCGACCCGACGGACACCTCCGCCCCCCCAACGCCCGCGGTACCTGCGGCGGGAAGGGGGCCGCGCGCCCCCCCGCCCCGCGCGGCGGCGCCTGCTCCTCGCTGATCTTCTGCTTCAGCTTCTTGAACATGGTGGCGGGAGGGGGGGGGGAGAGGAGGAGGTCGGGGGGCCGGCGGCGAGAGGAACGGGGTACGGCTCCCCGGCCGGTCAGTCAGCGCCTCCCGCGCAGCTGGCGAGGGGCGCCCGGGGGGAAGGGGTCGGTGGTGGTGCTGAGCTCCGCTCGCCCTGGCCCCGTGGAGCCGCCACCTCTCCTTCCTCGGCCCCCCCCCACCGCGGAGCAGGTGAACGCCGCGACTACTGCGCTTGCGCAGCCAACGTGGAACGGAGCGCTCAGGCGGGTACGGGGTGCGGCGAGGCACAAACTTCCCAACGGAATGCCAGGCGCCATTCCTCCCTTCCTCCCGCCCCGGGGGCGGGCGCCGGCTCTCTGCCGCCCGACCGGGACTGAGCGCCGGACCCGCCTCCCCTCGCCTCGCTTCCCTGCCGGCGGCCGCGGGGCGGGAGGCGGCGCGGTGCCGGGAATAGCGCAGGCGGAGGGGAGGCACTGTCCCCCCCGCGGTCGGGTCACGGCTTCCCTGTCAGGAGGGAGGGAAAACGGAGCGGTAACGACAACCGCAACAGCCGCCGCCTTGCTGCGCCTTCCCGCCGCCGAGAGAGGTGTCGGGGCCGCCGTAACCGTGCGATCGGCTACCTTAACCTCGCCACCGGCGGGGCAAGGCCGCCCGCCCCCCCCCCGGCTCCTGCGCCCCACGAAGGGAGAAGGTGCGCCCCGACCCTGCGCCTTTAGGGGCCGCCGGCGCGTTTCTGCGGGCAGGGGCGTGCGAGGAGCGGGCGCGGCGAGCTCCACCCGCGGCTGGGCAGCCGGAGGGGACGCGGCTCCGGCCGCTTCTTTTTCCTCTTGTTTGCTTCTATGGCGACTGCTCTGCGTGTGGCTGGATGAGTGATTACAGATAAATCCTTTTCAGATGAAGGGGGCACGGCCGATCAGTGCACAGACTTGACTTGCCGGAATGGTGGTGGTAGGGGGGTTGTAAGCCCTCAGGTGGCACAAGCCCCTCCGTGCCGGCTGGTGACAGTTTCGTGCGCGAGCCTTCACTACCCGAATAATCGGGCACCTTGTCGTTACAATGACAAGGTGCTCGATTCTTGGGCTTGTGAAAGCTTCTGACTAAAAAAATGCTCAGAAGTTGCTTTTTGAACCTGTCTGAAAACCTGCCTGCTGATAAGAACGTCACTTTGTTTTCATTTAGTCCACCCAAAACCTTCTGAGTGCTCTTCTATTTGTAAACCAGAGGTATATTGTTCACAAATACAGTACCATTAAACGTGGAAAGGCGGTGTTTGCCACAGTTGTTCTCTCTCTGAAACTAGGGCGGAAATGTTCTTGGCTGCTTTAGGTTAAAACCTATGGCTTTAGAGCCCACGTTGGATGAGATTTGTGTGTGTGTGCTCAGTCCTGTCAGTGCAGATGCAGAGAGCTGTCAGCAGTAGCTGGCATTCACTTTCCAACAATGGGACTATTTTGAAACTTGCTGTGTTGACAGTGATGTTGTATGGAAGCTAGAAATACATCATGCTGTTTGCAAGAAATGCTGAACCATGTGGTCTTCTGTAAAGCGCCATACTAAGAAGGCTGTATGTGGTAATCACAAACGTCCAGAAATGTTTTCCCTGAAATACACTCCGGTCATCTTTAAGTAATTTGAGGAAAAACGTGGATAGGAAATGGATTGTTTGCTGTACACTGACCAAAAAAATAACCAAGCTACATCTACAGCAAACATAAACTGCTCTTAAGTTTTTCCTAATTTTTTGCTACATGTTAAAAAAAAAAAAAGTCATTTTCAGCAGTCTGTTTAGCTGTAGATAAACTGAAACTGGTAGCGATCCTTTTTTTTTTTGTTCCCATTAAGACTACGCATACATTGGATGGCAGCAGTGACTTGCACACTCTACTGATTTCTAGTGAGAACAACTGTTGATTTGTAACACCTTCAAAAAGCTAGTCCTAATCTACAAGCCATAATAGATAAATATTTTGAAGATTTTTATGTTCTCTTTTCTATAGGTGAGCTTGGAACAGAGGTATATGAAAAAGTCTCCAGGACTAAAGGGGCAAAAGCACCTGAAATAGCAGTCCATGAGGTAATGAGATAAAATGGGCAATTAGGTTTACTGCAGCATGAAAAGCAAAAATCCTCTACTTCAGTCAGGTAGCCTCTGTTCCCTCTAAATATGACATGCAGCCGCACAGCTGTACAGTTCAGAGGTTAGCAAGCAAGAGGGGCATTGCCTGATGAATGCTTTGGGAAACCCTTTTAACAACCTTCAGTCTCAATAAATCCATGATTCTGTCACACCTATGTGCTCTATTACAAATGCTAGCTCACATTCTCTTCTTTTCAGCATCTACAGATTACACTCTAATCTTAAACCTAAATCACTAAATTTAGTATGTGAGTTTGATGGATAGATGCACAATTGAAAGGACACTACCTCCTACAGCAATCAAATAGAAAAGCAGAGCTTTGTTAATTCTTTTACGAAATGCGTCCAACACAATAATAATGCAGGTCTGTATTATTTCCTTGGAAAATTTAAAGCTTGAGATAATATGTTCTGACTGTTTCTCACAGTGCAGATGTTTTCATAAGACTAAAGGCTATGCAGAAGAGAACAAGTACAAGACTAGAAACTGAGAAAAGTTATTTTTTCCTATGCTAAAGTATTAGTTCCTACAGAAAATGCTAAGGTGATTAATTAATTGGAACTCTGTTAATGGGTTGCAATAATACTAACCCAACATGGTAATCATATGGCAGTTAGGTATTTTCCAGGGGATTTTTTTACTACAGCAAGGTCTTCTGTTGTGTAAATTCCAATGTACATAATCACCTCCTACCTGGGTTTTAGGAAGAGGTGAAGTAATATTTGTATGTATCATTTAATCATATATAGATTGGTGGCATTTAAAAAATCAAGGACAATGTGAATTTCTGTACTTTTGAATTGGTACAAAACAGTGATAATTTGTGATACACAGCTATGTGTCTAGTGTTGCTCAGATAATACAAAGTGGTATCCCACATTAAGCAGTAGTATACAAATTCTGAAGATATGTATGGTAACTCCGCAAAATACTATCATAAGCCTTCTAGAAGGGCTTTAAGTCTTTTAGCACCTGGGCAAGTTTGATTAAAACATTGCAATATACAAAGCATTTACTCTAAATCCCACAGAAATGTCTGGAACCATATTCTTAGAGACACACACACACGCACACACAGAGTGTTGAAATCGCTTACTTAACTGAATAGTACCTTATTTCTAGAAGGTCAGTCTGATCTTAGTTGACTTCTTTGTGAAGCTAAAAGTAGTAGTTCAAAGTGAAGATTTGCCCCTCCTCTTTTATCTTCCTTAAGTATACCAGTTAACATAGGCTAAACATACTGTCTGTGAAAGATAAATGTGCATCTGCAACAGCACTGGTTATGGTAGATAATTATGAATAAAGGTCTGTTCAAAATTAAATCTGTAGCAGTCGTTAATGTATTTCTGCGGGAAAGGGCATAGAGCACAGATGTAAAAAACTGTGTTTTCATAGCAGTCTAGACTTCTCTAATTGTCAGCGACAGTGGCCCGCACATCCCTGCAGTCCCATTCCTTGCCTTGTGCTAGCTCCAGTGCTTTTCAGACCTTTTCCTTAGTCATTTCTGTGTGTTGAGGCTGCAGAAAACTAACCTGACCAAAGAGCAAATAATTGTCTGCTGACTTACTGCGCTGAGTCCCCTGAGTACAGGAGCTGCTGCAAGAGAGACAGAGGCAGGCAGGAGCTGGCTAGCTTTATGTTGCCAGAGTTATTTCAGATTGCTCAGGAACATAGTCTTTGCTGAGCAATTTGCTTCACTTTAAACTGAAGTAATGCCACTAAGTGCTATTTGAAGTTCAGCTAACAAGCAACTCTGTTACTGAAAGAATTGATACTATCTCAACCACTAACTTAGTCGCTAATGATGGTTGAAGTATTCATGCGTATAGCCTTCAGCCAGTCTAATCTGATTTTTAAAATGCTGTCTTTAAGTTACTGCAGCTTTCTGGAAGTCACAAAAAAACCCCCATGGGCATAAATTATGAATATGGCTTTCAATACTCTTTTTCCATACCTACAACTCCAATTACTTTGTGAAAAATGTATGAATTTGCTAGCAGCTAGTTCTTTCAATCCAGTCATCCATCACAAATATGAAAAGACATAAAAGAAAGCAACATAACATATGTAGCATTCCTGATAACTTTTAAATGTTGGTTCATATTTTGTTTGGAAAGGAGGTTTGCCATGTTTGAATTTTTCTTTACATCATCATCGTGCTGTTAAAATAATGTCCAATACAAAATATTCTTATTATTCCTACTGGATAATATTTGATATTGAGGGATTTACTTCAAAAATAAATGAACAGGAACTGGTGATAGAGTAAACAAAGCTAAGCAGAAGGCAGCACTAATCATGTAACAGGAGTTACTGTCCAGAGCTTATATACACACCACTGTTTTTGTAGACAGTTTATGGAACGTTGCATTTGGTAGTAATTTTAGTTTTTACTCCTACCCATAAAATTCAAAATACTAATGTTGATGTTAAAGCAGTCAGAGAGTGTAGCATACATAGATGCACAGGCAATCAGTTTCAGTTAGGAAGTATTTTGTTCTTTACTTCAGCACAAAGGTTACAAACGACAGCACCTTATCTGATAGTGCAGTGAAAACTGACAACTCATTGTACCTGCAGCCTATGGAACGAGGAGAAATAGTTGTGCAAAGTAAATCCTTTAAAGTGCTGTGATTAGAAACCGAATTTTTTTAATTATTATTTTAAAATTATTTATTCATTAATATGAATATGGATAATCAGAGCATTTGTCTAGCCTGATTTGATTGCCATTTTTACTTTTATATCCAAATGTTGTGACTCAAAACCACCACCAGATGACAGTGTTCTAGAAGCTTATAACTGCCTCTACAGAGTCATTGTCAGTATTATAAATGCAAAACTATACCAACAGTGGGATGAGAGTTTAAAAACATTCAGATCAGGGAACTGACAAAACCCAAAGTTTCTACATCAGCTGTATAATCCTTTTGTGTACAAAGTACAGGCTGCTCTAAGTAACTTGCTGGATATCAAATATTAAATTTCTTTACCACGTGGCTGACTTCCGTGGTTGCTTACCAAACAGTCTATTTGCTGTTTATTTGTGTATTCATATATTCACCTGTGGTGCCCAGATATTGGTCTGATCTCAGTGAAGGTAAAACTGAGCAAAAAGGTTAATAGCCATCTGCATAAAGATAGTGAGTGACTTGAGGGAAAATTCTGTTCAAAAGCACAAGGCTATGAAAAGAGAAAGGGCACTGTCTGAGAAAGCTGAAAGGTAGCCTAAAGGCTGAAGTTGTTCAAGCTGACAGGACAAGAAGAATTAACTCACTTTAGAGTGAAGAAGAGCTGGCAGGCATTGCTACTCTGCACCTTGGGAGGGAAAAGAACCTCTCTGCTCTAGTGGGAAAGTTGTTCAGAGATCACATTCCATGCCACACACCTCTCTTTACAGAAGTACAAAGTGCAAGCTTAGGCTAAGGTCTACTAAGAACCACTGCAGTAAACTGGCTCACTAGTTAGGCCTGCAGGAGGAGGAAATTATTTGGTCAGCTGAAAGACCATGAGCCATCTTTTTGTGAATGGGAATATAAGGCATGGAAGATTTAAAAGCAAGTGACAGGATTTGATCCTGCAAGGGTCTTATCTTCCTAAAACAAAAATCTGTCATTTTATCAATAAATCTGTCATTTTATCAATACCTTGTTAAGTGGCATTTCCTTTCTGCTTTGTCTAGAGTGTCAAAACCTTTCTCCTAACTTCCACTTCATTTTAATTGTACTTTAAAAGCTCTGGATACCACAAAAATGGAGCCAATGATGCTATGAAACAGCAGATCCTTTAAATCAACAACAATGCTAGTCACAAGTTTGATTTTAAATTAGCTAGCAGCAGACTCTCACTTGAGTACTTTCATTCTTATTTCTGTAATCACAATACAAAAAAAACTAAACCACACAACACCCCCCCCACTCCAGCCCCCCCTCAACAAATCTATAAGAGCAGGGATCTTGTATCTAAAAAGAGAAAATAACTTGCTCCTGAAGGCAGAGCTTCTTCATGGCAGAGGAGTGGGCTGGTTTCAAGGAGACCTGCATTCTATTCCCAGATCTCCCAGTGCCCTGGTCACCCACCCTGGGCAAGCTATTTTGCACCTCAGTGCTTCTATTGGTATTTTAATCAAGAAGAGTGATGCTACCCAATTGCCTGCAAACACATGGTTAGTTTTCCTGTTTGCTTGCCCAACTGCTGATAGAAAGGTCAAAGGAATGACTACTTACATAGAGGCTTCTTAAGAATACTGAGATATATATTCCTAAGACACAGTTATGTCCCTGCTGGGATTTTTCTGATTCTAAGAATTTTCACTTTAAGCACTATTGTTAAGAAACAGCAAATTATTTTGCTTAATCATTTCTAGTCAGCAGGGCTAAGAATATATGCAAAGATCTTGAGACACTGAGGTTACTCGGGAAGAGCTAAAAAAACTAATTTCATTTGTGTGATCCCTTTAGCTAAAGTGCAGAACATCTAAAACCACATCACTGGAGATGCTACACCCAGCAGAATTCACTGCTAGAGAAAGTCACTGAGTCATACCATGACAGATTCTTAAAGAAGTGTACTGAATCATATTTGCAACTGTCAAGGTAAGCAACTATTTCAAGGAGAACCATGGGTTTTTTCCCAACTACAATACTGATAATTTGATAAGTCATTAAGGAAAACATTCACCATCCTACAGAATCAAATTTATGAAACTGATGGATGCAGAATACAGAAAACAGTGATTCAGGAATAATTATACTACTTCTTGCATCCCAGTTTCTAGAATCTACAAAACAGAACAAATACACATTTTTGTACTGTGATTACACAAAGCCATTACATACAAAAGCACATAGACAATAGTTTTATGTAGCTAGATCTATCAATTATTGCTTGAATTCAGGACATATGAAGGTTATGAACGTAACATCTCTAAAAACACTCAACCAATTGCAGATTAGGAATTTGTCAGCATTTAAGATAATATCCTGATACTGCTATATTGTAGCTTGAGTACTGTCATACTCTAAATTCCCTACTACTATGACTTTTCAAATGTTTTGGAGGAAAGTGTTTCTCAGCCTCCTTAACTCCTTTTTCTAGCTCCCAGGATTTACTACAAGCTTTGCCACCCACTGAGTAGTGTGGAATATCTGGTTGAAGAGACTGAGGGCTTTAGGCCTGAAATTCCTTTCATGTCTGACCTACTTCTCAATGACAGGCCCATAAGGCACTTCATAAAGAAGAGTAACTTACCTTTCAGTTGAAAATAGCAAACACTTCATCACCTCTGCTGAACTACTACAGGGGCAGAGTTAGTATTCAGTATTGATTTGCATACATGATATCTGGCTTTCTTGAAGTGCTTTAGAAACAAATGCATGGTAGCTCTGATGGTATGCCCATAAAATAAACACAAGTCATTTTACAGGCAAGTAAAGTGAGTTCTGGAAAACTCAAGATACTGCACAGCCACTTAGTGGTGGATATGGGATTGAAACATGGAACATTTGATACTGTTCCCAGATTTATCATTTAAAATATTTTTAACCCTGGGGTCTAGAAGACATCCTTACTTAACTGCATACACACATAATGAAAAGAGATGCTCCCCTTGTTGTATTCTCATGCTATTTCATGTCTTTAGGAGCTCACCTGTATGTAAGGATGACATGCTGACATGCTTCCTCTTTATTATCCCCCTTGTCTGCAAAGAAATACTGCCAATGCAGAATCTTGAGATGTGAAACACTTCTCTAACTTGAGAAAACTATTATTTAAAAGGAAGCAATTACCAAACTGCTCAGAATACTCCAAGTATGTGATTTTGCATCTTCATCTGTTAACATGCACTATTTCAAATTAAACTCAAATTCTAATCATCAAATTGTTCTCTCTCAGACTTTGCTCACCTTATTTTGTCACTTTGATTCCACACTCCTGTCTCACACACATCAAGTTTTTTCCCTGCTTATTTCGAAAAGGCCACAGACATTGGGTTTGGCTTAACAAATACAAGGTACAGTCACAGAATAGTTATGCTTAATTATTAATATAAAATATACTTTCTTCATTTACTAATATAAAATATTCCTTATTGAATTCATAATATGAAATACTCATTGAATTTTTAATATAAAATATTCCTTATTGATGAATGTATCTATTAAAATGGATCAGTTACCTTCTAAATGGCAAAATACCAGTTTTTCAACTATCCAAAATAAACTCTGATACCTGTAACTGAAGTATTACAATGTTACATTTACAGAGGGAAAAAATGCTTAAAAAAACACCCTATCACCACAAAACAGTGACAAGTCTTCACACAAGTACTTCCTCTGGTCATTTGCTTCAAACCACCTGGACTTCCTGTGGCTCTGAAAGGGGAGGGGATGTTAAACCTAAGGGTTGCAATTATACAGTTAAATTTATAGTAAATGCAATATGAGCTCAAACTATTATATCAAGAAAAACTAAGCTGATCTCAACTTGTCCTCTGGCACCTGCAACTTCATTTGGAGTAACACCTGTGGGAGATAAGACAAAAGAGATGCTGAGTTGATGGGGACTGCCTCGGTATTAAACAGCATTTCAGACAGAGGTCATAATCTGAAAGTTCAGGTCTAGAAAGATACTAGCAATTTTACAAGTTTGTTTGGTACTACAATGTAAAGCAAACTAGCTTGGCATAAAAAGAGCCAAGACAACTGTGTAATTTATTACTCTGCCTGGCTAAATTAAAGGATTTCAGGCAATTTGATTATTATTTCCAACACTGCCAGGTCCTTCTTATGAAACCAGGAGCTTGTGAGCTTCTTATTCTGACTTAGCACAATTTGCATGCAACGGAAGAAACTCCAAGAGTATGATGCAAGTCACTGTTTACTAAAGAATTTACAGTATGATTTTTACTCTGTGAATCTTTTACATTAAACGTGTGTGATAATACTTATTCACAGAAGTGCTACACTCAATTATTTACCAGAGATGAAGGCCAGACCTTGTGCTCAGGCAGGGGGGCCTGCTGTGGGTAGTTGGATCAGAATAGACAGAACTCATGGAAACAATGAGATGTCATTCTATCTCCTACCAGTAATGACTAGAATAGAGACATGTTATTTAGTCTTTGATTTCCAAGCATAGTGTCATGTATTGTTCTTCTATTATCCTACCTTATTCAGTTCATCCCTGTAACTATCCAAAAGAGCAAGAAATGTTATTTCTACATCATATAGCTCCCTAGACCTCTGTTCAACTCATTCTTCAATATAAACTGCTACAATCCAAAGCACCAGGATAATCTTGCAGTTAGGACACTGAGAGAAGACAAGAGGAAAAAGCCCATTATGGTCAGAAAAAGTGTTACAGACAGTTACAATTTCATAATTATACTATAAATATGCACACAAATAGTCAGAAGGAAGGCATAACTTCCTTTTGGCTCTGTTCAGATACTGTAAGAAAGATAACACTTCACTTGCTGTCATAATGCATTAACCACCATCATGCTATTATACAATTCCAGTTCAAAGCATACTCTAACAGTTCGCACTAAAAATGTTTCATGCAGTATTTTCTCCTCTTCCTCCAGGTACTAAAAATTACTTTAAGTTAATCTAATTAAGCACAATATGAAGGTTCATACATTCATTAATTTTATTATTAAAAATATTTTTCTAGATATTTAATTCTTTCGTAGTCCAAACTTTTGCTAGTCCATTAGGGACAATACTAAGCAAGTACCATACTGCAGGTGAGATCAAATTTTGTTCTTGCCAATCTCTGTTACAACCTTTTAATTTCTTATAGCTATGAACAACATCAGAAAGTCTCAGTGGGTAATATACTACCCACAAGCCATGTGGGGCTTGGGGTCTTCTGGTGTAGTCCATTGAGCATGTGCTCAAGCAGGGAGCCACACAGGAAGGTTAGGTATAGGGAGGTAACTGTGGACTATTATGAAATAACAAACCACTGTGAATGAGGCTGCTTTAGCTTCTGTGGTGTCGGTAATCTAGAGTACGTACTTACAAAACATTCTCTTGTTGCCATCACCTTACAGCCTGCAAACCAGCCATGAAGCTATCGAGAAGTTTTGGAAGTGACTTCTCTTACCTAAGAAGCCTGAAATACTTCAGAATCAAGGTGGTACTTCTCTGGAGTTCAAAGGAGAAATTGCTGCTTCAGAGGAATACCTAGCCTCCAAAACCAAAACTGGAAAAGCAGACATCATACAGGTAAACACAGTGGTTGCTCAACACAAGCCTCAGAGCAAAAAGAACAGATAGGTGGTAGACTGCAAACACAATCCAGAGCAGAGAGACAGGTACAGAAATGGCCTCCAAATCACTCTTTGTCCAAAAGCGAACAAAATTTCTGAATTTTAAGTTCAAAGATTTGCAATTTTTAGTGCAGTTTTGTCTTTTTTTTAGCACTGATTTACAAATAAATAAATCCAGTTGCATCGTTCATGCAGAGACGCCCTAAGAAGACAAAAGCAGAAAGGATCAAGTCAAAAGCTTTGTTATATGGTGCAAAGGAAATAATGAAGGGGAAGAGAGTTCCCTCATGCTTATTTGAGGAGATTACCACTGCAGACAAGAAATTTAACTCCTATGAAATAAACTCCATTAATGACAACTAGTAATTTTACTTCTAGCTAGTGAAACTGATTTCATTTTTGCTGCAGTGGAAGAGTTTCGTTGTTTCGTTAACACTAGGACTGCTCAAAGGCGAAGGCTGCTCAAAGATAGAAATACCGAAAGCACAGAAAACTGAGGTTTGCCTCCAATGTTTCCAGAGATTTTTAGGAGGGGAAGGAGGAAAACGTAAATACTGAATACACTTAAAAGGCTTGCTTACTGAAATGAAACGCTTCCTTTAAGAATGAGAAACTTATGAAGTACATTAGTTAACACAGAAAATATTTCTAGTTTTTAAATCAAAACCAAGAATTGTTTGCTTTTTAACATCATCTTCTGACTTCTATTTTAAGTACTTCAGTATATTTTTGTTTGTTGACATACTTGGAAATCGGGCAAAGTATAAACACTGAAAATACAAACTATTAACAGAATTTGAAACATGGAACTCAAAATCAGACCTCACAGTGCAAATACAGAAGAGACGGAGGATCAGAAAATGGCATCACTGTAGAGGTAACAGCACAGTATTGACAAATGAGGGCAGTGCTACTGCCTAATGTTAAGGATACAAGTATCAGTTCTTCAGTACGCCGGTGTAATAACCTTCAAATCTTTGTGATTCTGACCTTCCCAGCGCTTTAATTATAGCCACCTGCAGCAAGAGCCTACTCGGTGCCAGCGAGAGGCTGCAACCAGCAGCAGCTTTCATCAGCTGATCAGGGATAACAGCTTAGACTTTTGCACCTATTTCTCCCTCTTCTTACCTTTACTGTACGCCTGCAAACTCCACCCCTTTGCCTTCTCTGTGCTAAACCGGAGTTCTCGGTCCTGGGTTTCGGCCAGCTGCCTGGCTTAGGGTGGGGAGAAGCTGCTTCCCAGGTGAGCGGCCAGAGCGAGCTGCAACGCACCCTCAGCCTCACGCTCGCTGCTGGGGCACCTGGCAGCCCACGGTGCCTCCCACCCACTGCTGACCTTGTACAGACTTAGCACCATGCCAGTCGTGGGCTGGCATCAGAGCAGCTGAGTGAGCTGCTCGTGTTACTTTCCAGACTGTATGTGGGGCTCTGAACTTTTACTTGTCATTATCAAGGGAATGATTTCAAATTAAAAGCTTCTGGAATTTTTACAAAATCTCCAGGTGAAACTCTCACATTTCTCATCTTAACCTAGCACGGTCAAGGGCAGATGTAAAATAGTTTAACTCAGTTTTGTCTTTTTAAGTTGCCCAGAAATAGAGCCAGTAAGTAAAATAATTGCATCTAAGAACAGCTCAGATGAGTTTCAGTTCAATATCTTCCTTACAACTTTTTTCTTGATCTCAATAATTTCTGGGGTAACTTTTTACTACTTCTTAGTAGCCTTTCTGGAGGCTACGCCTTTAAATCTGACAAATACGAAGAAGTGCAACCCTCAAAAAGCTAATTTGAAATAAGCATTTTCACTGCTTTTCCTCATCCATTCCTGGGACTTGGTTTTTTTTTTGTTTTGAGGAAAAGGTGTGCATGTTTTACCAGTAACAACATACAGATAGAAAGCCACTTTTTTGCTGTTCTAGGTTATACTCCAGACATTACTTCTACACTTATCAATGACAAATTATGAGGAACACAACAACTATTATGTAGTTTCAAGCAACTAAACTTTAGTTGTATCAACCCATATTTTTATGTTTAGATAGCAGTTATCATCCTATCCTACTGGTTACGTCTGGTACCATCTTTTACAAGCAACCCAGCCAAATGTCTTCTCCATAACATACAAAAGTAGATAAATGCAGATGCAGAACTGGTTGTTCTAAAAATGAACATGGCTGTCTTGCTTACTAGGATTTGAGAACTGTAGTATTTCCCCCAGGAAACAGGCAAAGCTTGAAAAGTCAGCACACATCTTACTTATGCTTGTCTGGTGACTATTTAAATTCCTTCTCAAAGGTTTTGAAGTAAAGCAGACACAGAGAGTTAGGAGAATACTGTGACATCTTTGGTGAAGGAGTAACCTAACAGCATGAAATGGTTATTTAAATAATTGCTTGTCATTAGACACTGCAACCTGTTTGAGATTTCATTTAGCCTAGTTTTAATATTTTTTAGTACGTGATGTTCTGGTTTATACACATTCCATGTATGTGTATTTCATATATATAAACAAAAGTTACAATTTCTGTTGGTGATTTGAAGGATTCATAAATTGGTGGATTAACCCATTCTATTTGCATTAATAAATCCTAAAAGTATTTGTTTTCAACCTTAAGTGATTAAATAATCTGATGTCTATAAAGAAGTAGCAAAACTAAGTTGTTGCATAAAGGCTTATGGTATGGTTCAAAGTATAGCTTTGCTCTGAAAAATTACTGTAAAAACAGTATGAAAAAGAATCCATATTTGTTGTGCCTTGGTTCTGACACCAGATATGCTTTATGTAGTCATGTAGAGAGTTTGGGTTTGGGGGTTTGGGGGGGGGGGGGTTTAGGAAGGGGGGTTTACCCAAAAATCGACAGGCCCACAAACCCAACCTTGGCTCCTGTAGTCACCCAGCGTTATTTCTTGCTCATGTCTCACTTCCTGTAACAAAAGTTTTCCCTGCCAAACAGTGTCCTCATTACAGTTGTGTAATCCCATTTTTTAAAAGTGATGTCCTTGGTGACACCTGTGCAAGCTGAGCTGAGGTTGCATAAGTAACCAACTGGCTCTCTTAAATGGAAGCTAATAAACAAGCCTGCACAAGAAACTATTATCCAGTTTGTGTGTGCTCTCTCTCTCTCTTTTAGCTGAGCTTGTCAGAACAGTTAATAAGTGTACAAAATATTCAGTCATTAATCATCACAGAAGTTACTGAATCTCTTCTCAAATGCTACAGAAATGTTGCACAAGACTGTCAGGTCACTCTTCAGAAATAAATAATGCCTGGAAGTAGAATAGCCCAGTATACATTTGGGGTGACATCTGCTTGCTTTTATACTTCTTTTACATTTGCTCAGCCTACAAACAGTAGAAGACAGATTCTTTCTCTTGCATCATCTATAGCTTTGTTTACTCTGTTTCTATCAGTTTGACTTTTGCTAATATAATTCAAGAAGTCTCAGAGTTACATAGGTATCATGCATAGGTGTCATTTAGGACATCCCTTAACAATCATGATTATTTGCATGATCATCTTAAAAAACCCTGAAAAGGCAAAACAAAACCTTAAAAATGGCAAGTAATCTTCTCTTGTTCTTGTGTCAAATACAGAATTCTACAGTGTTAAAGTTTTTTTAGATCAGAACTGCACATTACATACAGAAACATACATACTTGCTTTTTACTCCTTCTAGCTCATAAAGGTTGAGCTGCCATAACCCTCAGAAGAGTCAACATGAAGTATATAGAGATAAATTTTCTACAAAATCTAAGTAATGCTATATTCAGGCTCTAAAATGCAATATACATTTAAAGGAATATTATCAATTTCATTTGTTTAAATATTTTCAAATTATATATCCACTTTTCAGTTTGGCCAGTTCTAGTGTTACAACTAGACATGTGGAGTCTTCTAGTAGCTTCACTCTCTAGCTGAATAAAAGAGTCACATATTGTCATAAGAAAGACTGAAGAGGGATATGCTATATTAAAATCCTGTATAAAGTAAATGATTAAAGACAAATGTCAACAGGTTAGACTTTACAGACAAGTAAGACACGGTTTAAACTGTATTTAATTTAAATGAATTAAATATTATAAACATGTCTGTGATGTTTTCACATTTTTCTTCTTCCTCGTTATTTTCTAGTATTTGAATTCCATTAGGATACCATTTCTCTAAAATGTTAAGAATAGGAACTTTTTTAAAAAAAAAACAAAAACATTTGTATAGTATGATAGTCCTAAAATTTCAAGCACTGGAGCTACTATCTGCTCTAATCATGACCTGGCAAAGCTGGTTTTGTTCTAGATCTTGGGTGCCTGTACCTTATAGACAAATATTACTTAATTCCTAGTCTTCCGATTTTCAATTCAGTGAATGGAATTATTAAACCCAATCTGCTTAATTTGAATGGGCTGTTTCTGTCAGGAGTGCTCAGCGTCCATAGCTGCCATTGACTGAAGTAGCAGTGTCTGCTCAGGAGCTGTAAAGACACTGGACCAAAAGTGATGGTGATTAAGTCTACAAAGAAGATACAAAGTTACCATTAACCAGCTTCTTCGAGCAATATACAGACTTGGCAATCTCTAAAGTGCAATTCAGAGCCTGACATTTAAAAT
This sequence comes from Haliaeetus albicilla, assembly GCF_947461875.1. Taxonomy (NCBI): domain Eukaryota; kingdom Metazoa; phylum Chordata; class Aves; order Accipitriformes; family Accipitridae; genus Haliaeetus; species Haliaeetus albicilla. The sequence goes on along the minus strand of NC_091484.1, from coordinate 32,423,854 downwards.
TTAAATTTCAGTGTCCTTTTGCTTCTCCAATTTAATAGTACTTGTATGAAGGAAACATCCACCTTCACCTTCAAATAATGATGCAAATTAATGTCAGACATACATCAACAGAGAAGAAGTGAGCAGCAGCATGCAGGATATGGGCTCAATGCTAATGGTAAAGAAGCATCTCTCTCAGTTTGGCTTTCAGTTATACTATTTGATTGTTTATTTAAATACATTAGACAGGGGATCAACATTGTTGCTGGAGAAAACGAGATGAAGGCTCAGTGAAAGCTGTTTTTGTTATACGGAGAATCTGTGCACTTTGAAGAGAATTGTAAAGGAGGGGTTCCTTCAGGTAGGAAGCAAAAGTAAGAGAGTATTTTAATTTTTATTATATTTTCTAAAGAAGACAAAAAATCATAGTAGATATGTCTTAGTTATATTCATAATTTGTTCACCTTTGCATAGCTGGTGGGAACACTGTTAGTAGGTAAAGATAATTTGGGTTGTGGGGATATCAGCCACAGGAGAGTTCTGATAAATGCCCATTAGATTCTAGCATGTTATAAAATCTAACTGTATTTAAAAGCCGTATTTAAACTTTACATTCTAATGACATTTCTACATTAAAAAAAAATATAACAGGCATCAGAAAAGTGACTAAGAAAAACATGTGAGTACATACTAAAAGATGCACGTGTGTACTCGCTTATGCTTAATATAGACACTGCTTGTTAGTTTTGCAAACTCAGCTATGTAAGAGTGAGGTGATTTCCTCTATGTGGCTTGAGTGTCATCAGTAAAATCAAGTGGCATTTACACAATCTTTTGGGGGGGATACATAACACACAAGGAATAGATCGTGACTTCAGATTGACTTTTCAAAAATGATATTTAGCATAGGAAATCATCAGTATTTCTATATATATCAAACAGAACAAAGACATTTAGAAGTATATCTATCAGGTCTCTAAGGATGACGATACTTGGATCTCTAGTTGTTTTTACAATGGAATAATAACGAAAAGCTCTCTATGAAAAATAAACATATGGCTATGTATAATATAAAAACCTTCAAATTTTAAAGTAGAACTTTAATTTTTAAATTCATTTGTTCAGAAAATAACTTCACTTTCTTAAAAAAAAGGGGGGCTTCTCACTAACTCTCAGTCCACAAACCTTGTTAAGATATTTCATAATTTATCTAAATGGGATTGATCGAAATAATGCCAGTATCCTCTCCTTATTTCTTATTTAACAAGCTGATCTTTGGACACAGTTCAGAGCACTCTAGTGCTTAAAATGTTACTGTATAAGAGTGGATACTATCCCATAGCGATTTAAAAAATCTTCTTATAAACACATTCTAAACATAAAACACAATATTCTAGTGCTTACCTTATTTCTAAAAGACTTAAACCCCCCCAAAAACTAAGAACCAAAACAGTGAAAATAAACATCTAGGAAGTGGGGAGCATTCTGTTTTCAACTGTTTGGTCAATTAACAAATCTGTGTTAAAACAGAAGTTTTCTACAAAAGATTGCATTTACTTGGAAATCTAGATTTCTGGGAGAGCATTGGAACACAGATTTTTCAGTTCGCCGTACCCACAGCTATTCAACAGACAGTCTAACCATTTCCCTGCTGAGGATGCAATGGATCTGAACCAGAAGAACTCATGCAATTCTACTGCTGGAGAGCACCAAAAAGATTTGTGGGTGCTAATCCCCACCAAAATGCATCATATATGCATAATTCCTACTATACCTTACAGATTTTTGCACTATTAAAAGTAAATGAGGTAAAGGGAAAAACTAAATGTCACTGATTCTGCAGTTACCTAGCTCTACCAGAAACCTTCTAGTCTGTATTAACCCCTACAAGAACAGCTGTGAAATGTGCATATCCCCACAATAAACAGCCAGGAATTTTGAATGCTTGGTTTCTTCCACTGCTTGGTAAATGTCGTATATATGCAAAAACCTTACAGAGGAAGCCTGATAATAGTCCCTCAGTACTCCAATGAATTCTACGAAAGATTTAAATACAGAATTTCATTATTACATTCAGCATACAGTCTGCATGCATTCTGCCTTATAACTATTTCAAATATTCTCTTTCAAGTCTTAAATTGTTTCCCATCAAGTCATGCAACCCTCTGCTTATTGCTTTGAATGTAACTGAAAATCAACATTACTTTGAATAATGACAAGTGCTTCAACAGAGCTGGTACTGAATCATTTTAAAGATCTTTTGACTGTGCCACAGGGTTACTTGTTCTTTTGCCCTATCTATTTAGTTTTCCAGTAACTAAAAATACATTTTACTAGTCTAGTAACTGAATTATAAACTGCCCAGTGCCTGTGTATGTAACTTTTACATTTAACTTACAGTAGAAACTGTCTGATTGCTATGGTTCCCCAGACCTTATATTTTGTAGATATATTCTGGGTCCTAACAATTTCTGAGTTAAAAAATTGGTGCGGAGAAGATCACATGCAAGACGTCATCCAAGGAAGGCAATGCATCTTTTTTTCTTCTTGAATTTTTAAAAAACATCTAAATGCTGAGACTGAAAACATTACTTAATATGTATTAGTGTCAGTGTATCTGATGACAGAAATGTATCTTCAGCAGAAACTAAACTCTTAAAAGGTGGGGGAGGACAGGACTGAAAGGGCCTGGCAGAAGCCTCCTGTAAGCATATCCAATAACTGTTTTGAAAAATCAACCAACCAAACAAGCAAAAGTTGCTTCCTGCGTTACGAAAAGGGTTTGCACTTATTTTACAGTATAGCTGCACAAAGTTCATTTTCCACCTGTCACAAGCGAGTAGTAGAGCAACCTTTTCGTGGGGAGTGGGGGAACTAACAACTAACAGTTGTTACTAACAACATTGGGAATCTCCAAAAGAGCATCTACTACAGCTGGAAAAAAAATGTATGTTCAATTGTGCCAATGAATTGTTCAGTGATGGTATCTGAACTGAGGAGATGGAAACTACAGGAAAGGAAGGGGACAAAATGGGAAGGAGAGAAATAAGTGGATGGAGGTGGTCAGAACTTCTTAAAATGCTATGTTAAACCCATCTACCAATTAAACTAATAGCTGGAAGTTATTCTTTCCATAAGGGGGGGAGGGGTGAGAGAGTGAGAGCGAGAATAGGGAGGACACAGAAGGGAAAATACATGGGATGACATCAGGGATTAAGTTAGACTATAATCCTACATGTGTGCCATCACTATTACATTCTTAACCAGAAGCTGCAATAATCAAAAAACAAAAGCTTCATGGGAGGATTAGAAATGCTAAAGAGAGGGACAAAAGAAGAAGATATTCAAAACTGCACCAATAGCAAACATTACACAGGAAAACACATTTTTCTCTCATCAAAGTTGTTTCAGTAACAAAATCTCTTTAAAACTGTATACAAATTATTTCAGGAAGTTGACATTGTTGAAAGTGTCCCATACAACTGACTGACAGATTCATCCTAGATATACTTTCTTAGGTGGCCATTGCTCTAAAAAGAACTAAGATTTCACCCATGGAATGCCTCAAGTGAGCAAAACAGTTTGAGAGAGAGATTTCTAGAGAAACGGGAAGGAGAGAGGTATGCAAGGAATCTATACTAACCTACCGTATAAAAAGACAACAGTGAAGAGAAAATATATTCAAAGGCAGATCCAGTGATACTTTGTTCATTCATTCATTTATTTTTAGCAGAAACTCATTATTAACAAAGCAAGCTTTATAGTAAGAATTTGTTCAAGGCAGATTCATACATAATTGTACATTTTGTAACTGCAGCCATTTCACAGCAAAAGTTCAAACATAACTTTCATTTTCTGACTTCTAATTAAAGGTTGATAATGAAACTGTATATAACTTGACTGTTTTACTCCTCATTAATGATGCTGAACTCAGAATTGCTACTGTGACATTCTGTACCACTGCCTGTAATAACTGCACTGTGTATACACTGCACTGTGCATCACTTTTCAGTCAAGTAAACAATTGCTCTTTCAAGCCACAAAAACACACATCTGCTCTCAAGGAGACATGCATTTTGCTGCATCATTAAAAAAAAATGTGCAGCCTGTGATATCAAAAGACTAAACGTACGCAAATACCAACACCTCATCGGAGAAAAATGTACAAATGATTGATAATATTTTCCCCCTTTATATAGCAACATATTAACAGAGAATCATCCCACACAGGCCTGGGACATCCCACATTTCAGAAGATTCCACACAAACCTGCCACTCAGCGGGAGACTTCTCCTACCAGCTAGACCAAACCAAAATGACCCGAGATGTTTTTAATGAAGACTCTCCATAAAGCCCAGAAAATCAGCAGGTGAGTCGTTCTGTAAGAAAAAACTTCAAATAAAAATGTAGTTTTTAAGCCAGTACTTTTTTTGGTCTTTCCTACTTATCTTCCATGAGAAACTTTCTACTTCATCTTCCTGCGGTGAGATCATCAACTCTTATAACAGAAATTAATGCGATGTTAAAAATAAGCACAGTGAGGCTATGCTGTACGATCAGCTGAGGAAAAGAGACTGAGACAGTGTAAGGTTTCTCAGACAGAAAGTTATAAAATACTAATGAAACTCAAGGAAGTTTTTTTTATGTCTACTGTAATAGATTTAATTCACTTGCATGTCCCTTTTTCTTTACTTTGTGCACACCCACTTGAGCTTACTTTAGTAAGACAACATTTGACCTCTGCCAAGGGCTCTGGGGAATGTTCTTGAGTCCTACCACTAGGCTTGTCATTTTAACAGCGCTTTTTCATTCCCATGTGATTTCTGACATACGAAATGCCGTCTTCTCCAGACCTCTGATCACCTTTACGTTCTTAGATGCCCTGCACTTACTGACAGAGGTGTTGAAAAGCACAAATGACTACAGATCTGATCCCAAGTCTATTTCACAGGAGAGTCTCATCAATACTTCCATGAAGGTTAGCTGGCTCTTTGTGTATAAATTGGAATATATTTAACGGTATAGTCATTTCTTTCTTTTCTATATGTTATCCTTAGGGACTCTGATGCTTGCTTATACTTGAATTTTGATAGTATGTTAGGCTGGTTGCGTTTGGGCCAGTATAAGGTGTAAATGCTCGTACAGGATTTTTACCCACAAACCCTGCCTGGCACCCATCCACTTAAATCTTCTGAAACCCATGTGTGGCGTGCCATGTGAAAATGGTGGCAGCGGGACGCACAGCCTGGTAGGGCGCGAACGAGCACGGCGGTTTGTGCGGGCCCGGCCGCGGCGGAAGCCGGCGGGTCGCGCTGCGGTTCTACCGAGGCGGCTGCGGCCGCCCGGGGCTCTAGCTGGGCCGTTCCCCGGAGAACGACACTCCATTAAAGAAAAAAAACAAAACAAACAACCCCCCCAAAAACCACCTAAAACCGAGAAGCAAACACAAAGGAGAAGGTCGCAGACCTACCTCTCCCCGCCACAGCAGCGAGCCAGCCGGCCTGCCTGGGGATAGGGGGGCCGAGGCGGAGAGCCGGCCGCCGCCGCCCTTCTCACCACAAGGCGCGACCCCCCTCCCTTCGCTACCTGCTGAGGAAAAGAGAAGCGGGGGGAGAAGGGCACGCTTCTCCTCCGGCAGAGCATTTAACATCAGGCGCTCACTGCTACTGCCTCGCCTTCCCTAGGCTGAAAGGGCCCCTCAGGCCGCAGGCACCCGCCATTCCCCCGACCCCCGTTCTCCACGACCACCGGCCGGGACCCCACCAGCCGAGCGCCGCCCACCAGCGCCCCCGCAGCCGCGCCTACCGCTCCGCGCATGCGCCGCTCCCTCCCTCCGCGGCAGCGAGCCCGGCACATGCGCAGTGCGCCTCGCCGGCCTGTGCGAGGGGCTGGGGGGGAAGCGCGGCTGCGTGCCGGTGTCGGCGGCAGCAGCGTGGGTCGTGTGCCGCGTGCCGCTCCCGCCGCGGCTGCCGGCCGCCCTCCCCTCAGCGCCGGCCCGTTCCTCCTTCCGCAGGACCCTGCGGGCGGTTTGAAATTAACCGCTGTTTCCTACCGGGGTTCTTGATGTGGCCCTAACCGCCCGGCATTGAAGGGGAGGAGGCAAGAGGGCGGGGCGGGGAGGGGAGGAGAGGAGGAGGGCGGCCTGGAGCGGTGCGGCTCGTCTTTGCCTAAAGCTCCGGTTCCTGCGGCCCCTCACGGGGAAGGGGCGGAAGGGGGGGGAACGGGTGAAGTGAGGTTGCCGCTGCCTTTGCCGCGGCCCCTGGACGGTCCGTGCCCGGCGGGCAGCGCGCTCGCCGTGGGGCGGCTTCTGCCTCTTCCTTGGGCTCTGGGCGTGGGGAGTGAGGGAAGGAAGGAGCTTGAGGCGATTCCGGGACCCACGGGCTCCTCGCACCCGTGGAAGGGGGAGGAGAGGAGAGTGAAACAAATCCCCCCCCTCCGTGTTAAGGCGTTCCGGTACTGCGGCAGGCTGGCCCGCAGGTAAGGCTCCCTGGGGCCCGGGCAAGAAGAGGGTGAGGGCCGGGAGTGGGGGGGGGAGGGTGTCATATGCATACAAACCCGGACGGGGCGGGGAAGCAGGGTGGGAACCCGGTTCTTCGGGTTTAGAGAAGCGGGGAGGGCACGGCGGCTCAGCCGGGTCTCCCTCGTCAGGTAGGTGAAGAGAAAGGGAAGCGACGGCGGCGGCGTGGGGCGGCGGTGCGCGGCCCCCGTCTTTGTGGCCGCTGTCAGACCTGACGCGGGCGGGCAGGGGGAGGCCGGGGCCGCCCCGAGCCCTTCCGCCGGGCTCGATGCCTCGTCCCCGGCCCGCAAGGCCTGTGGGAAGGTGCCGTTCGCGCCTCGGTTCTGAGTGGAACGGCGGAATGAGGGGGAGGAAGAGGAGAGGGAGAGAAAGGAAGATGTCCTGAGATCACAGCTGTGTGTGTTTCGGTGCCTTTCTGTCTCGCACTTCCTCGAAGCACGTTACCGCAGCTTTGCTGTTCCCCAGAGCAGCAGGGCGTGCCCCCTCGGTAGAGAGTTGTGGTAGGGTTCAGTCAGGCCTCCTGATGCTTACTCGGGCTTTTTTTAATTTTTCTTATCTCAGAGCACGCTTATTTTTTTATTCTTAGTATGCCCTGCTGCTATAATTGTAAAGAGACTGTTGCTGATGATAAGAGAGATGGGAACATTCACGATTTTGGAAGGAGCCCAAAACCAGCTCTGGGCTGTGATCAGCTCTGTGTGTTCAAAGTGGTTTCCAGTGTGAATCCTAGCATGACACTTTGAAGGGCAGTGTTATGTATTTCACTGATAATGAAAACGTTTTGCAGATGAAGTAGTACTATGTTGAATTTGTATGATCTACTTAGCAACTCCCTTGTTTTAGGCAGACTTGCAGACGTTTTTGGCTTGAAACTAGGAAGGTCTAGGATCAGTTTTATCCCTTTAAAGTATCAATGTTAGCATCAAACACCTTTGGAGATGTGTGGGTTTTTTTGTTACAAGTTTCCCGTAAGATTAAATCAATGTTTGTCTGGTGAGTTCTTTAAACGTTCATTGTGTCTTGAAAGTAATTAAATGTATTGGGCCCCAGAAACAGTTATCTTCTTAATATACATCTGTTTCTTTGCTTAATGTAATTGCTTAGTGATGATGTAAGAACAGATGAAAGGTGCTCCTACAGTACAAAATAGTTTGATGTACATGACATGCTTTTTCCATTGTTTTTTTTGTGTTACTTGGGTTTGGAGATGTTTACCTTAGAGTGTGAAGTCAGTCTTACCTGAACTGAATTCCTGGCTGTAGCTGAGAACTTGTGAATAGAAGACAGTTGTGTGAAATGTGTCAGGTGTAAGCCTGTTGCCCTAAACATCAGTACTTCTTATGAACTGACTCCAGTGGAGCTTCTTTTTTCTTTTTTTGTAATGACTCTTATTGTCTTAGATGATGGCGTCGTACTTTAACACCTGTGAACTTTTAGAAAGTGCTGTTTAAATTGGATGCCAAGTAGTAGGGATCTGTAGAACATGTTAAGGTCTAGACTTTCACATAGTGCACAAGCTGTCATGTGCATGTACCCGCAAAAACCTGGATTGGTGTCATATGTATAATTGAATACCTCTGGTATATAATGCCAGCAGAGGATTAGAAAGCAGTAACAGATTTGATACTATGTTGTTTGTGTTTCTAAGATCCCCTATGTGAAGGTGTGGTGATAGTTATGGGGCAGTACAGTCCAGTAGTGTTACAAAAAAATGATTAGAGATGCTTTCTGAGAAAGTAAGCCAAATTTATTGTCTTGAATATCTGGAAAGTAGATACCGTGTAAGTGTATGTAATGGACAGTTTGTGTTTATGCATTACACGTCCTTGAAAATAGTTCATGTAAATAGTGCTGTCTGCTTATGAAGATAAAGTTGATGTTTTTCTGTGTTAGGCATACAGAGTTAGAGCTGCTCCAAGGGAAGAGATGAAGGGACACCTCCCAACTGGCCAGGTCAGAAGAAGTGTTTCTAAGCCTACCAGCCTGCTACTGCAGCAGAGGGCTAGTCAGCAGGAGTGATCTCAGCTGATCGAAGAAACAGCAGGTGGAGAAAGCTCTAAGGGGTACCCAGGAGAATTTGTCCTGCTTGCTTCAGTAGCTTTTCTTTGTTATACTGTAACTGTAGCAGTAGTAGAAAAGAGTGTAGGAGTGTATTAAATTGGTAATGGAAAAATATCTTAAATAGTTGCAGCTTGTTACTGAACGTGGGTTGTTACCATGGGGCTCTCTGTTTGTTTCATTAAAAAGTGGAGCCTCAACATAGTAGCAGTGTTTTGGTTTGGGGGGGTTTTTTGATGAGTAATGAATCATTCTTTTGCAAAATGACAGAAAGGATACTCAGTTTTTTATTATGCATTCCTGTCATTTTTCATGGTGCTCATTATAGTACTGTCATTTCCTCATATTTTCAAATCGCGCTTGATTTCTTAGTTTGTTCCTGGATCTTCAGCATTTATGGTAGCACTGATTCTAGAAAAGTCCAACTGTGTTACACTCCTTTTTTGAAACCTAGATATGCTTTACATTGTGCCCTGAGAAATCCTCTAGCGAGTGACCATTATAGGAGCTTTGCAGATGCTTCTTGTCTCTGATGATAATATCCTGTATGTAATGTTTTATTTTGTGGAGTAATGGTGTCTCTAAGTGCAGTTCATAGCAACTGAATGGCAGAGAACACATACTTCGTAAAATAAGTGCCACTACATGAAGCTGCATCACTGCATGATGTTGTCTTGGAATTTTGGTAGTTTGCAAAGACTTAAGAAGGTCACCAAAGATAGCTTGGTGTGGGTCTGGAGGTGCCTGGTGGTTCTACAGGGCCATAGGATACATTTGTACAGGTACTGGCTTGCATTGCTTTAAGTTTACCAACACTAACCAGGCACGGCTACACTTTATGGCTTCATCAGACAACACTTTTGAGGACTGCGTAATGGCTTTTTGTTTCCTAACTGGTGACTTACTGTTCATCTATAGCTCCATAACACCAACAAACTGAGGGATTTCAACCTCCTCTAAGGAATTGTCTTTCTATTGCTAAACACCATGAACTTGTTAGAAGTTGTATTTCTCAGATTTTAAAAAGGCAAATAAACTGCAAATATGCTGCATTAAAGGGGTGGATTGTGCAGTTGTCAGCTTGTACTGGATTAACTGTCAATTATACAAAGAGTAACTTTTTCTTGAAGAAGCTGACATGAGCTTGTCCGCTCAAAGCAGAAACTTTGTGCCAACGGGTTTTTGAAGGGAGCTATGATTAGAGATGAACAGTTTTTTTTTAAAAATGGAAACACTATTCATGAACTGGAATAACTTTGCCTCCATCATAGTGGTAAGAACAGTAATCTTTTGGCAGACAGTAATTATATGCTCTTCTCAGTCCTGCTTTTTCCCTTTGATGTTAGGCTCTTTTACTCATATTAGCATCTCTTTTTTGCAATAGCTCTAGTTTCAGTTAATCTTTTTCTGAACAAGGTTATTCTGAATGAAAATTCTAAGTGAATCCTTAAAACTACTTGCATTAAAACCGTGTTTCCTTTCCTTTCTCACTCCCCACACACTCCTTTGTTGGGTCATGGTCACACTGTGATCATGCAGCTCCTTTTCTTTCTTAGGGGCTTTTGAGCCCATGGACAGATATGCTAATTCCAAAGAGCATACCCTTGTATAGGGGCATTCTTCTGGGGAAGACTTATGTTTGTCTTGTGTAATTTTAACTCAAGTCATGTATTTTTATTCTATGTCCACTTATTTCTGTGTCTCCTTTAGTTTGCTTTGACAAAGCACTGAAGGTTAAGCAAATAGGATTTTGATTTCCAATGTGATTCTTTCTGCTCCTTCTCAAATATGAATGCTACTTCTGCTGTTTTGCAGTAATAATACCTCTGGGTTGTTTGTAGCTTTGTGTTGCTAGAGCTGCAATTTCATGAGACAGTTCTTTAAAATAGCTCGGTTGGGTTTTCCACTGTTCTTCTGAGCATATTAACTTTTAGAACTTTGCTCTAATTTCAGGTCTGGTAGCTTCCATATTTTCACTCATCAGCACTATTCATTCATTGAAGTAATGAGCAAGTGTTCAGTTACTTATGAAGTATATTCAGATTCTTCAATTTCAACTCCATCATCATTGCATAGCACTCCTGCTTCTTAAATCTTTCTTTTTAGTTAGGTATTTGAAAAAGCTTTTACTTTTTTTAGTATATTTCACAAGTATATTTTTCTAGTATATTTCACATTTGTGGAACTGTCAAAAATGAAAATGGTTACTACTGTTTGTACTTTATCAACAATCTGTGATTGGTTTGCTGGTGAGCAATGTTTTCTTTTTTTCCTGCTTCTTACATTCATCCTCCTTATTTATTAATGTGTTTCCAACATTATTTGTCCAAGTAAACCTTCATTCAGATTCTTTCTTTTAGGTTTTTAGACTGTTTGATGTCAAGAAATTCCAGCCTTCCTCTGTGTTAATGTTGCCCTCTCCCACTGGCTTCATTGCCTTTTTGTTCTTATGAAATCAAAGGATTTAGCCACTGCATTAAATTGAATCGACTTATAACTGAAATTGATCACACGGACTGTTACTAAGTATTCTGTGAGATTTTGGGGGTTTGTTGAGAAGATGCCTAGTGCTACATCTTGGTTGTTAAGAGACAGATAAAATTCTGTGACAAACCTAGGTATTTATGTACTCTAATATTGTGAAATTATACTCAGATGATATTTTATAATGAACAACTTCCCAGTAGTGTTTATCTGTCTTATCACATGTCAAAGATAACACTTTTCAGCAGCAGAGGCAGTTAGTGCTATTGCAGTATTCTGTAGAACCTCCTTTATGGTCCACTCAATTCAAATGTTTAAAGGTCTGTAGCAGATAAAAATGTTAACTTTGCAATAGCAAATAGCAAGAAACTTTGCTTGGATGTTATGGGCAAAAGAAGCAACTCCTTAGCATTAAAAGAATTTACTTTAAAGATATAAACTGCTGTGTTTGTGGCTTTGGACTTAAAATGCAGGGGCTGCTGGCTTATATTCTAGTATTAACTGGGAAACTGAGGCTGGTTCTAACAGCCAGTGTTTCTAGAGCAGCACTGCTCTTTTCTGTTGTTGGATCAAATATACAGAGATTGTTTCTACACAGGTGAATTTTAATTATCTTGTAGTCTTTCTTGAAAGAGAAAAGGAGAGTTTCAGTCTGTTTATTTATAGCGCGTTCACACTGTAGTATCTGAATGCCTTGCATGTATGTGATGCCAAATACACTGGCATAGACCCAGGCATCAGAACAGGTGGTGCCATTGAAGGTGGTGAGTAATAGGGCCTTAAATTGTAGTGTAGCTTCTGTTTTATGTAAGACAGGTTACACTTTTTTTCTAGGAAGTGAAAAAGAAACAAAGAGAACCTTTAGTCAGAAGGTAAGAAGAAGAAGAATAGACAGCAAAGACTTGGGGAAGAGATAAAATTTATATGTGCCTGAAGTGCAGATGGGTAAGAGGGAACATGAGGGATTTCCTCACAGATCTCCTCGTTTGTTTGGGGGCTTCAGGTATTTCAGTTTTTGGGAATGAAATACAACAGATATCACTTCATCAGTCATGTAATACAATGTGTAACCCAGCCAACAGTAAGAAATAAACACATAATAGTTGTGACTCAGGAATTCTGAACTGTAAATGCAGCAGATTATAATGTACTTTCCTTTTATTATCTTTTATAGTTTAGGAAGGCCAGTGTAACAAACTGTTCTTTGTGCGGTTGTATTTTGTTTTGGGGTAGTCCTTAGTTATTTTCTGTGAAAATCGTAATATTATAGCATATGTTAAATTCTGTATAACTTGTGTCAAAATAATTTTTCCTGTAAATAGCAAGTTATGCAAGTGAAGCACCTATGAAATATTTCTGCATGCATGTGAAATATTTGGCACCTTACATTTTTCTGAGAAGTAACATCATGATGCATTTAGTATTAGACTAATTAGTCTGTTAGCAATAGGACTAAATCTCTTTAGTACGGAACTGTATAACAAGACATGAAATACTCTGACATACATCAGCTCAATTAAAAGTTAAATGGAATGGAAGAAATTGTAACAAGACCCTTGAAGACATGTTAAAACATCTTATTAAAAAAAGCTTATATTGAGATTTAGTTTCAAAGCTGGCAGCAATATCAACTATAGAATCATATAGTCTGTTATTTTGGAAGGAAACTCTTGAGGTCACCCCTTGCCCAAAGCGTGGTCAATTAGAGCAGGTTTTTCAGAGCCTTGTCCGGTCAAGTTTTGAATATCTTCAGGGCTGGATGTTTCACAGCCTCTCTAGGCTAATGTTTAACATGCCTTTGTTCTTCAACTTCAGGGTCCCCTATTTGCACATGATTCCTCTTGGAGATGTGAGTTCTCTAGATTTGCGTGTACTTATGCTGTTCCCTGCAATGCCCTAATGGATGTGCCAGTGAGAGTGCACCTCACAAGCTTGGGTTCGTGCACCTAAGGTGTGGGTTCTCATCCCTTGCTGCACCTTGTACAGACCACCTGCCAGCTGGAGTGCAGGAGCTTGCATCCTCCTGGAGGGGTGCTGTGCTGTCTGGCCTGGACAGATGCCATGATGCAGTAAGTGGGGTGACTTCTGGCAGTGTCAAACCAGGGTTTGACTGATGCCATTTCCTCTACAAGGTCTCTCCTACTGGTACAGACTTTCATATTTTTTATGCTTCTTTTCAAGAGGACTCCTTTATTTCAAACATTTCTTTCTAATTCCCTAGTTACTGTTTAATCTAACTGATGATCCTCTTGCTCTTCAACATGACCAGTTTTGGGCAAAGGTTCTGTCAGACAATTTTGCATATTTGATTCGCACACACAAAAATTCTTATCTTCACATTTGATATTATCCAGTCTATTTTGCCAAGGGTGGGCCTTGCAAGCATCCCCCACTCTGTGCCCCGCGTCACTAAGCAATGGCCCAACAGTTTTCTTAGTCTTTCTTTTGTTCTTAGTGTTCTTACAGTAGCCTTCCTCTTTGTCCCTGTCAACCTTTGCTGGTTTTGACTTCAGCCGAGCTTTGGCTTGCCTAACTTCTCCTTGTAGGCAAAGGCAACGTGTCTGTATACCTTCTAAGTAACGTGTCCCTGCTTCCTGTTTTTTGGGTTTGGGCTCAGTCAGGAGTTCTGTGCTCATCCTAGGTGAGAAGCGTGGCAGATGGCTGGCAGGAGTGCCACACTCACCTTCTTCCACAGTGACTGTGGCACAATTATGCTACAGCAAGACTGAGATGAAGTGCTTTTTACTCATTTAAAGCATCAGCATCTATTTTTTTAAAATTCACTACATATATACGTTAGTACTTACTGTCAGTCTGAACGTAGGTGTACTAAAAATAGCTATATAACCTATTACATTCAATTCCCTGCATCAGTCTGCCAGCTAAGAGAATCTCACTGAATTAACAAACCAAAGTTAGTTCTGTCTTAGAAGTGGTATGTTGTTTAAAGGATGTCCACAAATGCAGTTCAGGTCTATGGCATGTGCAGTTATTGTGCAGTTTTTACTAATGTGGTAAATATTTAGTTAAGAAATATAACCCTCAACATACAAATTTAAAAAATTTCATTTCATGCTTAGTGACCTTTTTTAGTAGCTAGGTTTGAGTTCTGTTGTTTACATGAGCTGATCTATTGTAATAACATAATTTCCTGATTTTTCATTTTCTTTTTTTTTGGCTAATATATAACTTTGTGAAAAAACTTCTGTAGTAAGGGCGTATTATTTTGTGTTGATGCAACTTCTGCTTTGGGCCCTACCTGCTTTTCTTATTTGAAGTCAACCAGTAAGAATTACTGAAAAAAGATGCAGATTTTTTGGAGACATTTCTTCCGAAGATGGGCAGCAACCTGTAGCTCTGAGCTTAAACCTTTGCCACAGAGATCTCCAAACTGCTTTCTGCATGTATATATCGAAATTAATCTGAGTATAACACGTAAGTTTGCTTGCTTCTTTTTAAGACTAAAAAGACAGACTCTTACGGCGTGGATTAATAGTGGCAATACTTGTCCCAGGCCTTATCTCAGTCTCCCTTTACCCTGAGTTTGAGCTCTGCTGTCCTACTTCCAAGACCCATCCCAATCTCTGATACGAGGCTGGAATCATATTTCTTCCTGAAAGTGTGCTGCTACCTAATACCAGAATTAAAGCCAAAACAAGCAAAAAAATCATGTTGCAGGGGAGTAAAAAAATAAATTGAACCATGAGCCAGAGGCAGATGGTGAAAACACTTCCTGGCAGGTGAGTCCTGTGTGTTGGTCCAAATGCCTCTATTTTATCCAACCACTCTGCACTACAAAATGAATGAGCAGCCTGTGGAGGAATGGATGAAATCCAGGGGATACTTATGTCCACTCTTCTCCATCAGGAGTGTGTTCGTTACTGGACAATAGAACTGCATCTTCTCTGGCCCTTTCAGATACTGTGGTTTTATTCCTCTACTGCTTGTCTGCAAACACTGCAAGCTCTCCTTTAAGGTTTTTTACATAATGGAGTTGTTGTGCACCTGCAGTATTGGGTATGTTTAGTTTTGGTCTCAGAATAGCAACTGGGAGTAAGATTATTGCATAACTGTTACATCTGTCCTATGCAGGAGCTTTTAAGAAGAGGGACATCCAGTTTCAAGTCTTTGTTGTCTTTTCTCTCATCAGCAAATATTCTATTTCCCTTACCTAAGCACTTAAAGAATAGTAAAATACCTGCAGAATTTGAAGCAGAATAAAAAACTTCCTGCCTGCAAGGAAAAGAGAGGACTAGTGGGATAGACTTATGGAGGAGAGAAGAAGTATAGAAGCTAAAATTAAAAAAAAAAAAAAAACAAAAAACAAACCCAAACCCAAAAAAACAACTGTGATGCTACTTGGTATCTTTTAGTGCCAGAAAGTACCCCAGTGTATTTTGGCTTTGTGATTGCTGTATAAAAATAAAAGTAAAAACTGTGCTCGCACAAGAATACCGCTGTCACTTTTTTTTTATTTTCTCCCTTTGATTAAACTGTAAGGAATTCTTGAATGTTTGCTGGTTAGACCCAGTATGAAAGATGGTTCTTGCACCAGTTCAGTTGCAAAAGGATAGCCAATAGTAGTTCCCTTCTAGACCTTTTCTATTTGCGTGAAGAAAATTTTGTTCTAAATAAGGTGTTTTCCCTGTGTGGGACACTTACCTCATTTATATCAAATAGCTGGACTGCCACCCGACATTTGGAAAGACCTGGATGTCTGGAAGTAGGGTTTCTTTAGGATATGTGAAAAAACTAATTTAGATTATTTTTTGAGTAATGATTTGCTGTCTGTGGCTGTATGTGCTATATTTTGGTTTGGTGGTGATTTTTATATTCTTGCAATTGATAACAGAAGTTTCTGGAAGAAGACTAAGAGGCTATTGTATGTATTATTCTGGGTATATGATGTTAGTATGTTTCTCCATTTCCCAAATTAGGAATCTCATTAGGCAAAAGAATGTTTGACTAGAAATGTCTTTACTTCTACGATAGTAAAACTTCTACTTTAGAAGACGATTGCTGTTCTTGTTCATGAATGAGAACAGCTGCATTAAAACGTAAATAAGCCTCACCTCCCTGCTTTGGTGCTTTGAAAAGTTTGCTGAATCTATCTTTTCTGTTTTGGCGAGAGCTCTTATGATCCTGTAAGTTTAATTCTTGAACACATTGCTGCCTATAGGTTTTCTTCACGTTCATAAAATTATATGGATACTTACTTTTAGGAGTTGTGAAAAGTGACAGGGTACCTAGGTATTGTCATTGAGCAAGGAGTGCTTGACAGTTGTGTATAACTTTGAAGCTGTAGGTAAACTGATGGGTTCTGTTCAGTAGAAAAATGCTGTGTATGCGCCTTGTAGGATGCAGTGGTGTTCTATAAAGCTGCTGCAAGATTTTGTGATAAAGTTTTCCCAGAAATAGAACTACTGGAGAAATTTGTGCCAATGGCATGTAGGTTTCTGAAGTATCATATAGCTAAAGAATTGGAAAATTTATCACATTTTGGGGTGTGAATTGCTTGTTTAGTTTTAATTCCAGATCTGAAAACTGAGCTTTTTCCCATCTGTTTTTGCAAATACAGAACCAGAGAATAAAAATGGGAACTCCTGGATCAGGACGGAAGAGAACTCCAGTGAAAGACAGGTTTTCGGCAGAAGATGAAGCTCTGAGTAACATTGCCAGAGAGGTTTGTTAATTTCAAATTGTCTTAAATTCAGAAATAGAGATGAAAGCAATCTCATTATCAAAACAAAAATTGAATTTTTTAAGCTGTGCATTAAAAAGTGTAATTAGCCAAAAATATGTCAATTAATACAAACTAGGAGTATTTTTGATCAAAAAAAATCACATTTACTGAAATGTCACAATGATGTATTAATTGTATGATTTGTGTAACTTCACGGGATCACACTTAAGCTTAGCAGATATTTCTACAGATAGGTATATGCTTAGCTAAAGATAAATGAGAAATCCAATTACTATCTCAGGTCTAAAACTAAAAAAAAATTCCAACATTTATCCCATTGCATTGTGTATTATTCTTAAGATAGTAAGTATAGTGTATTAGTGTTGAATGAGTAATAGTTATTATTAAAAGGTATTTGTAATATATTTTATTTCAAATGTGAAGTCACATTTCTGTCAAAATAAGCTTAACATGTATGCTATACCAGGACTTTCTTAACAGAGTCACCACCTGAAAAATAGACAGCTGGAGGTAACCAGCCAAAAATGTAATAAACAAGAAGTTGATACAAAGGGGAATTTTTGTCCCACAGGATATAGGGAGGAGGCAGCTGGAATTTAGAGTCTTACAGACATCTATTTGGACTTGAGCTTTTCTGGGAGGAAATGGTGTGACTTGGAAACAAAAGCCTTAGTATTGTTTGTATACAAGTGTATACAGAAGCTTTGAGCTACGCTATCTACAAAGCAGCTCACCCTAGTTGACAAAATGAGTGCAAAATGCAGATTCTAATTGGCCTTGTAATGTAAACTGTTGTCTATGTATGTGTGCATATAGTATATATACGTATATGTGTATGCAAGACAAAATAGGTAGGTGATAGGTCTTTGAAAACACAGCTTCTGTATGCCTTTTCAAATGTAGCTGTCATAGACTGTAGGCTAAGAAAATGCTCTGGCAGCAAAAAAATCATATTAATTTAGTTAGTTACTTTCCAGAGAGCTCTGTTAACACCAAATGTAATGGAAGTTCTTGCCCTACCGGATATGTTCTGTGTGGGGCTCTGGGTCATGTACTGTCTCACTCATCAAGTTCCATCTCCCAGTTTTGGGCAAAAGAGTTAACAAAGGAGAAGGAATCTGGCTTTACGTTTCTTTCTAGTATTCTGTGCATGGTTCAAGTATAGTAACATCAGCTTGCAACTTAGCCTAGGGAAAAGGGTCTCTATAGCATGGTGTAGTAAGTATTGACTGTCTTAAAATTACTGTGGTGCTTTGTTCTCTTACGTCTCTTACTTGGCGCTGGTGAGGCCACACCTTGAATACTGTGTTCAGTTTTGGGCCCCTCACTACAACAAAGACATTGAGGTGCTGGATCGTGTCCAAAGAAGAGCAACGAAGATGGTGAAGGGTCTAGAGGACAAGTGTTACGAGGAGCAGCTGAGGGAACTGGGGTGGTTTAGGCTGGAGAAAAGGAGGCTGAGGGGAGACCTTATCGCTCACTACAACTACCTGAAAGGGGGTTGTAGTGAGGTGGGTGTCGGTCTCTTCTCCCAAGTAACAAGGATAGGACAAGAGGAAATGGCCTCAAGTTGTGCCAGGGAAGGTTTAGATTGGGTATTAGGAAAAATTTCTTCACCGAAAGGGTTGTCAAGCATTGGAACAGGCTGCCCAGGGAAGTGGTTGAGTCATCCCTGGAGGTATTTAAAAGACATGTAGATGTGGACTTGGGGACATGGTTTAGTGGTAAACTTGGCAGTGCTAGGTTAATGGTTGGACTCAATGATCTTAAAGGTCTTTTCCAACCTTAATGATTCTATGATTGCTACCCCCCTCAATTAAAATTTGAGCATGAGCATAAATTAAACAAAAATGAAAGCATTTTTTCCCCCTTAATGCTAAATTAAACTGATACTAGGTCTCACAGCTAGAGGTGTTATCTTGCCGAGATAACCAAGTTGAATATGTCTATTCCAGGGATTAATGTATATTAAGTCTTTCCTCCTCTTCTGTCAAAAATGAGCTGGAAAATAACTTGCTCAAAAGCTCATAAAGCTTATTCAGTATTATGATATTAATCCAAATCTGCTGAAGATAACTAAAATTTTTTATGCTGATCAGCATTATCATTTAACGGGTAGGCATTTCATATTGTCTTTAACTGTTTTATGTCTATTAATAATTCTTAAAACCTATTTGAATTAAATTGTTCTAAATGTTCCTTCTGATTTTCTTACTGGAATTATTTTTTTCCCTTTCTAATATTCTGGCATTTTTCTGTATTTCGAGGGTCACTTTCATGGCTTGTTAGGGAGAAGCGAATTCAACGTATTTCAGAATAAAATGGTTTATCAACTTTACTACATGTTTTCAAAGTTGTGTATAGCACCATTTCTTCTTTTGTGTGGCCATATCCAGGTTTCACTTTAAGTCTTAATTTAAAACTGTTATCCAATTTTAAAAGAGTGTGAAAAGTTGTATGTCATCACAAATACAGTATTATCACAATAGGTACTACTGTCAGGTTGTTAATCCCTTCGTCTGTGTAGGAGAAGCTGGCCCTTGGATCCCATGTCAGCAGCTGTTGTCATTTAATTGGTAGCTGTAATTCATAGTATTACCCAACTTATTCTAAAGAAAACTTTTACTTTAAAGGAACAGAATGCATTTCTTGGGATATAACAGCAGAGGAACTAAGTTCTGTCTTTAAATAACATCTGATTTTACTGTGCCATACATATACCTTATTATTTGAGGCTGTGGAAAAGTTTTCAGTTACTGTGCCGATATAGGGCATGCCAGTTCTCAGCATATGAATATATAGAGTAGGTGTACTTTGCCATTCTGAGGCCATTATCTCAGCAACATGGCTTGCTTATCTTTTTATTGTCAGAGTGTTTTGTTCCTCAACTTCCTCTTCTGAAATTACCTTTTTAGCAGATGTTATAACAGTTGAATTGAGTCCCGTAATCCAGAAGTCAGATGTCTTGTGAGGAAAACGTTCCTAAAAGGTGTTCTAGGTATCAAGAGATGGTAAACAGAATATGCTGAAACAAAAGGCAAGCACTCAGAATGATCTGCATGGAAAAACTGCATAGAAGTATTCTGGGATTCAGAGCAGTCCAAAAATAGCACGAGGAATTATCAGAGTTTGTAATACTAGCAAAGACTTCTAGTGTAGCGTATGAAGTTTCAGGGTTTTTTTCTCCAAAAGTTCAGATTTCAGAAAGCACTAATCTTATTCTTTCTCACCACGCTAATTTGACAAAATTGAGATTTCCTTGTTCTATGGGACATGTCCAAAAAATGTGATATCTTCCTTTTGGTACCAACAAACATCTGCTTTCTAGGAAATTTTGTGTAAAGAATTCTTTGGTACTGATCCAATAAAATAATTTCTATATAGTCATTTTTCTGCACTGGTTGAATCTGATGTGTCATATGAAAATATTTAATGGAAGACAAGGGTACTAGCATAGGATCTGAAGGGCTTGGTCAAACTACTTCCTCCTTGTGAGATTTCTTTCATGTTTTGCATCTTTCCTCTGCATCAGAAAACTTCTCTGTCAGTTGTTTCTCCTCCCCTTTGCTTCTTATAGCACTAGCACTGTTATGTAGAGAGTTCTTTCATATCTTTTCCTTGCTGTGGGAGTTTGCATTGAGACAAGCTCTTCTGCAATGCTTCTGCACTGAACAAGGCACAAGTATGCTAAAACATCCACACTGGAGTGAATTACTGCCTTATTCCAAGAACTTCTGAGTTACCAGACCTCTTTCTTTGAGACCTACTTTGTATTCTGTTGTGTGTTATCCTTCCCAGCACTGAATTCCCTTGTGCTCACTGAAACTGAGGAAGAGTAAAGGTGATTTACATATCCAGGGACAGGGATCTACACATCCTTTTCTGGAAGCAATGCACTCTCCATATTATTCAGTGTCTTAAGTAAGAGTAGTTGCAGTTGATCAGTTTGGAAGTCTTACCTTGGTACAACAGAGAGGATTACCAGTTTATCATTTTTGTTTCAGAAGCTGTGGGAACAGGTGTAGGTATATCGTCCAGGTGTTCCCTGCAAGGAGAAAAGTAAGAATTCTTGAGTGTAAATGCACCCTACTACATTAAAGTGGAGTATTGGCCAGTGTTTTCTGATTATAGCAAGGTTAATCTGAAGTCAGCTTATCTCTTATTAAAAAAAAAAAATTAAAAAATGCCTCTCTCCTGAAAATATGAAGAGTTCCTTTATACCACCTTCTGGTTCCTTCTTTAGCTGTTGTAACGGATTCTGAAGCTGTTAGCTTTCTCAAATTGACAATAAGCCAGCTGGTATGGAAGACAGTTTCTTCTGTCTCGTGGAAAGTTCTGCCTTTCCAAATAACAGATGGGGATTGTCTAGTGTGACTTCAGGTTCCTGTCAAGATTAGGTTCTTATGCGGGAATCCTTTTTGTTTAACAAATATATAAAAATTGAGTTTCATATTCTCAAGGTTATGTTCACAGTCTACACTGGATACAGCTGATATGATCTCAAGATCTGTTTTCCCTGTGGTTTTGTTGTGGAGATTCTCTGCTTATAAAGTTGTTTTGTGGACAGTGTATCTTCAGCTGACATCTGCATCGCTGCTTCGCTTGTCTTTGTAATTTGCAGACAAGTTGTTGTGTTCATCTTACATATGCAGCAGTAACCTGTCATCACTGGGCATCTCTTACGATTACTTGAGACCTCTTTCTCCAAGACCAGCCTTACATGCCACAGCAAAAGTTTTAGTCACTTCTGTGTTGTTACGTTGACTTCAGTTCAAGCTCAGATACAGTGAACATCATGCCAGAAAGTGAGAAGAGTCTGACTCTTGTCATCTCACCAGCCTCAACCCGATAAGTAGCAGTGTGAAGGGACAATCAGGATTTACATTTATATCCTTTCTTTCCGTGCTTGCATTAGCAACTCTTCCACTCTTCAGGGCTGAATAACTCTAGATGACAAAGAACTAGAGCTTGTGGACAAGGAATGTGTCACTGTTCATTTCATTTCCTTCTTGTAGCATCTTGTGTGTATTTTTTCAGGAACCATTCTCATGACTCTCCTCTAATTGTATAGCAGGAGCCTGGAAACTCTTTAAGAGGTGTTGTCTCATGGGAGAGAATAAAGATTCATTTGGATTTAAAATTCACTCTTTGAGTAGAGTGCAATTGTTCTTACTTTAGTAAAAATGTTATGTTACTTAATTGCCAGTGTAGAAAAAGCCAAGAGTTCAATATTTCAAAATGTTTGAAGGCTATATCATGAATTTCAAAATGGTTAACAACATAGTCTTTGTCGTATTGAATCTATTCAAAGTTCAGTACATGTTTCTCTCTGCATACAGCTTCAGCTTTCCTTAAGAAAACAAAACCCCAAAGAACCCCACCCTCATACAGAGATTGTCTTTGTAGACGCTAGATGATTTTTGAATTTATGTTTTAATAAGAGATCACTTAAATATTTTTCCATCAGCTGTTTCTACTTCAGTATTAATTAAAAACTTTGCTGCTGTTTTCAATAGTGGTTAAGGATATTTTATAGGAGATAAGGTATTCTAGAGATTTTCTAATCTATATATGGATCTGTATAATAAATGGAAGAAGAAGAAGAGACATCAGAAATAAAGAATTCTAAACCTTTAAATCATGTAAACATTAAGATTTTGTCGATTATAGTGTTTGCTTTGTAGACAACTGGAGAAAGAGTAAGGCACATCAGAAGTAAGTGCAAGGAAGACATTTCAGAGGAGGCATAAGAAATACATTTGGCACGAGTGGTGGTATTGCCTTGCGTTCTTGAGACAGTAAGGAGATAAGGAGGGCAAAAAGCGTGGAAATGAGAATACAGACAAAACGAGCAACAGAAGAGAGAAATAATGCATGTTCATTTAATAAGAAATGATGAAAGAAACCTTATAGTGCAGTGTGTAGTAGTGTATTAAGAAATACGGTGAATGTTTTTAAAATGCTTATCCTGGTGCTTTGCCAGAGCTGGCAGAATGTACTGGTATAATTCTGTCAAACACCCTGCAGGAGAAAGGGAGCCGGGTACCTCGGCAGGGGTAGCCAGTGCCCTCACTGCTGCTGTCTGGTGGAAGAAGGAAAACCTTCCTTGCTTGGGCCTCCAGTGTTGGAAACTGCAGGACTGTAAACGCTGCATATCCCTTGACAGAGAGGGGAATGAGTTATATGTATTGTATGTAGCCCATGATGACAAAATAATTCTGATTTTTCAATGAAAAGCATTCGTATTTTTTCAGAGGTGAATAGCATATTTTAGTATAGCCTATATTTTTTCCTCATGAAGCTTTTATGCTGAATCTGAACTAGTTAATGAATGACCTCTACAGTATGAAAATTAAAAATAAAATACTATTGCTTTCTAGCGAATTCCTTCTTGCAAGCAAGGGGAAGGAGAAAGATGCCTGTCTACACTATGGAGACAGATGTTATGCTGCTTCTTGCTCAATGTGTAGGGCAGCTTCTACCATATCAATTCTGTGCACTAGTATGCTTCTTAACTTGATGAAGAACTTGATCATTGCTGTGAAGAGACTAAGAAAAAACACATCAGAAATGAGAGACTACAGACTCAATTTCTACAGAGGCATTCAAATTAAAATCTGGTCTTTTTCCCTTTCTCCTTTCTTTCTTGCCAAAAATATCTTGGATTTAACTGAAGAACTAAATTTTATCCTTCAATGTTGAGACAAAATGGTTTGAAAGGTTTTCAAAAGATTGTGGCAGAATATGTATGAAAAAAAAAATGTTAAAAATGAAGTAAGCAGAGATGGTTTTCTAAATGACTGTAAGTAGTTGTTAGTAATCAGGGTTTAGGTGAAAATGAGGAAACTGACCATGTCACCTGTAATGGAAGGAGAATATTCTCTTGCTACCCCTATGTTTACTAAATGTATGCAATAAAATAACCAAATCAAAGTGAGTACTGCTTCAAGGTAGTAGCTTAACTGCTTGAAAACAGCCAGAATCATCATATTCCTCTAGAATGAAATGCTGTTTATGCAGGTGCAAGGAAACGTTACTTTTTTTTTTTTTTTGCATGTGAAGCTTTTTGGTACCTATTTTGAAATGAAGAATTCCAGAACTCAGTGATGAACAGATGGCTTTGTTTTGTTACTCAGAGCAGAGCTAATGCTCAAAGAAATGCAGATATGGCACTTGGTTTAAAATTGCATATTTGTCCTTAGGGTAGAAGGTAAAAGTTAAGGAGTAGTATGAGTGTGTTCATATACAAAAAAAATTCACATATTTAGTTATTAATTAACCCTTTATTAATTAGTCCTTTTTTTTTTTCCTATCCAAAGTCTTGAGGGCTTCTTCCTTGTCTTTCTTTCTACCCAATCTCTTCTGTTACAAAGATCTTCTCTGTAGTCCTCTATCTCCTTTCTTGGTCACTTCTCTGAATAAATTCCATGCAAAATTGTCACATCTATACCTTATGGCTCCTGTTTGTCCTCCAGAATATATAACCAAGAGGTTTCTTTTCATTTTAGCCACCAGTATAAGTGTACTGATATGGTGCTAACAGGTTTGGATACCTCATCTCTTATTTGCAGTTGAAGTGTTCAAGAACCTTCAGCTACCGCATTTCTTTATAGCAGTTGGAAGTCCCCTTTAGAAACTTCTAAAATAAAGTGTCGGATTTGCTAGATCTTGGACCATCCACACTTTAATTTTTATTTCAGGAAAATAGGAATTTGGTATGTTATATCACTTTTTAACAAGCTGTACTTCAATTAGATGATACTGTAATATTTTTATCATAAATAATGTATTTTATTTATGTGTGTCTGGTCTAAAGACTGTACAGAGAATAATGAGCAATGAAACTGAAATCAAGACTGTAGTGGCCAGTCTGTAGTTTTCTAAGACTGGAATTTGTTTAATGCAAGCTGTAGAAAGCAACCTGGACTGACTCCCAAGCTCCTATGAGCAAGCAATAACAATGTATTTGGAATGCTCTTAAATTCAAATACTAATTGAGTTAGAAAAAGCATTATAACATGACTGCCTGTCCTTTTGCTGTTTTTTTTTCTAAAAAATAAACAGTAGTCTAGATTTTCTTTCTCTGCTGCTTCTACAGTCCAAACAGCTTCATCTTCTCAACTCAGTTCTCTATCCAAAGCTGTTGTGGCACTGTATTTCCCTTAGCATATCTTTAAAGACTTTATTTCAACATAGCTGAAGAATTTAATTTGTGACGAGTTTGTTGGTGGAAATTTGTTTCGCAACTTTTATGGGCTTTCTTCAGTAAGACAATAGAGTGAACAGCAGCACCCGGGAAGAAAACTATGTCCTTTTGAATTATGGTTATTTCTTTATTAATGGTAATTTTGAATTTCAGTTACATAGTTACCAAGATTTGTATGAGTGCTCTATTAATAACATGAGGTCTGCTCTCTAACAATTCTGCTGAGAATAAAGAAATATTCAGCATGATGGCCTTTCAAATGGTAATATGATTTGTCTCATGCCATAAGGTTTGGTGAAGGAAACCCAAGAACTGCACTTTCAGTCAACTTGCCATCTTCTTTGTCTTTTTGAAATCGTGTACTTTTTCAGAGGAATCTAGTTGCTCAGATTAATAATTAATGTAATACCAAACCATTTTTTGCTAAAAAAATTCTCTTAAAAGGCAAGATAATTTTTTTCCTCAATTTCAGACACCTATTTTACGACAAATGTTTGTAGAATTCTCCTGTATTTTATGAAGGGTTTAGTAAATTGGAAGAAAATTTGTTTCCCCTCTACTGCAGGAATGTGAAAGTTAGGTCTCTGGCTGTAGGACTAGAAGAAAGTGGGGAAATGTGGATTGATTTTTAGCATGAATCTGTAAACAAATGCACTTTCTAGCTTTAACAGTAAGGCCTTACTGGAGTCTAAAGGCTAGATGCGTGTATCTGGTGATTTATAGACAGAACTAAACCCAGACATATCAGCTCTTTGAGTCCTTTCTGTGCTGCATACATGTCTATGTGAAAGTTTATATGCGCAGAGCTATGACTACAGACAATTACAAAGTGCGGCTGCAAGTGAGAAAAGACTTCCTGTTGCACGGGAATTCCCTTGCTTTTCTTGTGTGCTGTCATCATGTAGGAAGAGCAGCAGCTTTATGCTGCTATGAAAAAAGATTATATTGTGGCAGTCAGGAGTGCTGACACAGACTTTGAATCGTTTCATCTCAGTATGCAAAATATAGAAAAACAATCTTAATGAGAGTAATTTGAAGTTAAGACAAACTATTTTAAGTAATAAAGCTATAATGTGTTTGCCTTCTTTCTTGTCACTATTTGATAGATATTTTTGTACCTGTAGTTTAGTCATAATTTAAAGTTAAACCCTGAGTTAAATACTCCTTCCTTTTTCCTGAAGCACAGTAAAAGATAGTTACTTGCAATTGTCATGGATTTTATAGGTCTCTAGTATTTTACATAAATCTATACTGTGATAGTGGCAAAAGCAGAAAAAAATTATCCTTAACCAAAGGCAAAATTCCACTGAATTTTACATTTTTAAGAGGCTCTTTAAAATTAAATGGTTTGGATATTAGGAATTCTTAAATTTTGGCTGCTGGTGTTTCTCATAAGTTTTTAATTAACACTAGATAGAAAACTGGAATTTTTGGTGGAAAACTTGTCTTCAGTGGTTTAATATTTCAAGAATTTAAGAGAAAATTTTCATCAACTCATTATTCGAACATGAAAAAACTGAGGTTGTGTTTTCCTCAAGAACTAGCTTCATGTCAAAATTATTGCATGATGTAATTAACTAACTGATTAAATTTGAGGTAGCATTTAGTGTCTGAAAGACAATATGTTTCTTTTTGGTTGAGACTAGATAGAGAGCGGAGGAAATACATAGCTGTATCTGCCAATAACCAGGTTTCAGAAGCAGTGCAGATGTAACAGCTTTTTGCCACTGAAAAGGGGAAGGTCTTGCTACTGGTTGTCCTGCCTGTCCCTTTTGCTGGGTCTGGTGTTCATAGGACCCTTGTACAAGCCATTTCACTAACACAGCAGAAAACTACTTTTTTGTTGTTGTCGTTGTTAACTTTCTGCTGTGGTAGTTAGTAAAATTGGCTCACAGCAGATTCTGAGTGTTGGGAGTATTAAAGGCTTGAATGAAAAGGTAGGGAAAGTCCCTTTTTGGTGATGGTGAATGTTTAAGTTCGTTCTGGAGGAACTGTAACCCTAAATTTCTTTCTTACATTTGGTCCAATAATGGATTTGATTTTGATTGCTGTTTGAAGTAATTAACTTCTAAGTGATGTTTGCTTTTTGAAATAATATCTAATTATAGCAGAGCCTTTAAATATGACATGAACAGTAGTGGTTTAATATCTTTGTTTTGATTCTTTCTTTTTTGTTTTAACGTCTTCGTGTGGCCAAAGATTCTGCAGCTGCATACATGCCTGTTTAAGTACTATGCATAGGCAAAATCTTGTTAAAGTCTGCAGGACATGAATTTTTAGATTTAGTGATAGTAATACTTTTGAACTCAGTTCTTGAACTCAGTTCTTTTATCAACATGTAATTCTTTCAACTAGTAATGATATCTGTAAAGAGTTAGGTATATATCCCTTCTGAAATTTAATTCTGAGAACTCTGATTTCTTTACTTATGTATTGTGATGTTAGAATCTTAATGTGTTTTTGTGAAGAGATTATTAAATTGAGTACTCAGACCATTATACAAAAAATGTGGGTTTAACTTTCAGTATTTTCTATTTGCTTGTAGGCAGAAGCCAGACTTGCAGCCAAACGGGCAGCTCGAGCAGAAGCAAGAGATATACGTATGAGAGAGCTGGAGCGACAGCAAAAAGAGGTAGTGTAAATCATCAAGAATTATTGCAAACCTTTACTAAAATTCTTAATGTATTTTATTCCTGTATTTGCATCAGATTTTGTCCTTTAGTGTAATTCAGCTGCGTGCTAGTATTTCAGCATCAGGCAACTGTTAGCTTCTCTCTCTCTCCCCCCATACCTTCCTCTTTCCCCTTAGGCTATATACCTAAAAGGATAACTTGCTTTGTATTTACCTGTGGATAGCACCTCACAAAATATTAATCTGAACATTCATTTTGAACTTCCTTAATAGTTACACTTGTATTGTGGAAAAAAATCGGCTATACAAAATAGGCTATTAGCACTCTTGCTTTCAGATGAAAAATAGAACTGTTTTAATGTGATTTTTAAATTCTAGCTTTACAGGCAAAACAGATGCTTGGATGTTTTACCTTTAACAAATGCAGTAAATTCAATGCTAGCAATCAAAATTGGATAAAGATTAATCTAGAAGTTTATCTTTAGATATTTAAAGGGCTGAGGCTTGCTTATTTGATTTTAAATGAGCAGAAGAGAGAACATAATGACAATGTCCAGAACTCAGGCTTGCATAAATAATTTTACATAGAGAGAAACAGTTTTCAACTTCTAATATGAAGTTTAATATTGTCTGGATTTGAATGACTAGCTTTGTGGCTGAGTCAGCTGGTGACTTTTGTGCTTTTATAAGAACAATTACTTAATACATAGCAGTTTCTTTGCTGCTTGTTGCTGTGCAAGAGATCCATGTAAATATGGATAACTGGCAGCATAGCATAAATAATTAATATGACTGTACCCAAAATGTACACTGCCTAATGTATAGGCTAAACAAATATGAAAAAGTGGAGAGAATTATTTTGCGCTGTTTTTAATGTGTTTACGCTATACGTAGTAACTGGTTAATTTGGATATGGGACTGTACATATGCAGTTTTCAGTCAATTTCTTCCCATATGGATTATACCAAAAGTATGCACAATAAATACTTATTGTCAGGACCTTTATTTTGAAAAAATTAATAGAATTGGGATAATATTTACACATACGGTTGTATGTTGCTCCACACATTTCTGTAAAAAAAAAAAAAAAAAGTTGCATTTCTTGAGAAACAAACCTAGGAACCAGATTTTCAGCAGACTGGTTATTTCATGGTTATTGCATTTGATTCAGGTTTTGACATAGCATGCATTGAGATTTATTATTTATCATGATTACATTCAAATCCATATAAATGCCGATATTCGGGGGGTTTTTTGCTGGGTAATTTACAAGTGCAATTTACAAAACATGTTTCTATCTCAATTCTGTATGGTTCTCATTATTCCATACTTTCAGTTTTCTAACTGCTGTAGGTATCTGATATTACAGTGAAGATTACATGGCAATTAATTTAGATTTTTCCAAATTTTTGATTTGGGAATCCAGTTTTGTGTGGTGACTAATCTGTACTGTAAATGGTTTGTTTGTTTTTGTTTTTACATTCTGTAGTTTTCTCAGCATTCATATGATAGAAAATGGGCTCATATCCAGAAATGGATGGTAGGCTAAAACCACCTGTTGAGCATGTTTTTGCCACTCGGAGAACTAACATAGGATTTGGAGGAAGTAATTTACTAATGGTTTGCTGTGTGTCATTTCAAAGTGTTCTGTTACTGAAAACAAATATGTATAAACTCTATATAGATGTGATATGGACGGTATTTTATAGCAGCAAAAGACAAACTATGAAATCAGATGCTTTTCTTAAAATGAAATGTTGGGAGGTTTTTTTCCACCATGTGCTGGCTTGTCATGAATCTATTTAAAATTAAATTACATTCGTTTCAATCTAGGTAAACATCTTTTCAATAGTAAATGTTTTTATTTCAGTTAATTGCTGGAGTTTGGGGTTTTTACTCCTTCTTCTTAGCAGACTTACATTTATTTGTTTCTTCTTTGAGTAACGTGCGAATGCTAGTATTTTCACTGATGATTAAGTCACTTCTATGACTTACAAAAGTCAATTATAAAAGATTGGAAAACCCCAAGCCCTAAAAAAGACCCCATGCATCACTTGCATCCTTTTACCCCTTGCCTCTTGTTTTCAATTAATAATGATAAAATATTTGACTGTTCATTTATTTAGATTAAATCCACTAAGTAGGAAGGAGTAGAGATAGTTGAGTTACAATCCAAAAAAGCTTCAGTTCAATTTATAATAATTTAATGCAATGTTTGTTTAGAGAGTTCCTTTCACAAACTTCATGTGCCTCTTAAAAAGGCAGATCAGAGATGTCTCTTAGGTTTTTAGGGAAGTGTTCACTGTGTGAATGCTTTGAATCAAGACGATTTAATTAATACATGCTGAGACTAACCATAAATTCAAATAGTCAAAACTTCCATGACAGTTAATCGGTCCTTCTGTTGAGAAATCCTAGGACTGTCATTAGAATTTTATTTGCAAAGTTGTGCTGACTTTATATTGTCTCTTTGCCTAGCTGACATTTGTGCGTATATTAGTTGTCATGTCACTTAGAGAACAAGAAAGGTTTCTGTTATCTCTTGCTGGAATGCACATTTGAATGCTTTTATGCTGGAGAGCAAGGGTTTCCAAACTGTGGAACACAGACTGCATTTGTGAGCAATCTCACTTCAAAATTAATGGCACCCAACTGAATGCCACCTTCTTTTTGCACTCGTAAAAGGCATATCTACTGCAGGAGGGTTCTGAGGAGATGTGCACTCTCTTCCTGGATTGGGAGACGTAACATCTGTCTTAGATAAAGTGCATATTTCAAACTTAAATTCTTAGAAATCAAGCTTGATAGCTACCAGCAGCAGCTATCTTTACAATATGTACTGTAGTACTTTATCCTTTTGACCTGAATATGCTGAATGCTTAACACTGGCTTTCTATTTTCTGATTCTATGTCAGGAACAGACTTGTTACCCTAAGTAAATTACCAACAGAAGTGTACAGAAAATTGTATCAGAAGCTGAAGTTTTGCATTATAGGAGCATATTATTAGCTGGGGTGTTATACTGGCAATTAAGAGGAATCTTATATAAACAGCAAACTGTCTGCATGCAAGCTGCAAATGTTATTAACCGGTATTTGTTCATTTAGACCACAGGCACGAGGTATATTTAAAATTGGCAGTGATCTGACCTTACCGTGTTGAAAAGTTATATAGCATAAATATTCATTTTAAACCTCAAAGCAGACACTATAGAGAGGAAGACTAAAACGTTATTATGAAATGAACCTCTTTGGGAAATTATTTTCCTGCGGAGTATTAATTAGGCCTTTTGAAATGTCACAAAATAATATTAAACAAGTTAATGTATCCAATGATAATGTAGAAAATAACCATGTGACCATAAGCAGTATGAAAGCCAGCTTTAGAGTTTGGATATCCCATCTATGATCTGGAGGCTGAACTTCTGACTTTAGAATGTCTTTAGAATAGTTTGACATTGAAAACTGTAGGAAGTGAGTAATTTAAGGAAGGATTCCTAGTTCTAGAGCCCCGTTGTAGTCTTCAAATGGGGTAGTTTAAAACTTAGGTTGTTATTAACATGCTTACCTACTGTAACTAAAAATTTGAGAAGCTTAAGGCACGTTAAACATTTTAATTTTTTATTTTAAATTAGTTCTATTTTTGTCCTGATGCTTCTCACATATTCCTTTGTGTGAGCCAAAATGAACATTCTCTGATCTTTCAACAGAACAAAAGATATTAAGGTGCCTTAGCTAGTTGTCCTCCCCCAAATTTTACAAGTTGGGTTTATTATTTTCACTGTCATTGTAGAGCAGAACTGCCTATAGAACTTAAAATTGATGAATTTGCTTAAGAAGCTTTGTTCCTATGATAGAGGAGAAAATCTGAAATATGTATGAGGTAACTTGAGAATAATCATCTCTATTAGGGCTAAAGTAACTTTGTAAAATGTTCATAATCTGACTGTAGTAATTATATAGTAAATTTCTTACTAATGTAATTTTGTAAAGCTTTTAATACTGTAATCAGAAGAAAATTGACTACTGAACACTAATTATTAATTATATTAACCCCCCTTATTTACATCTCCTAATGTAGTGTGTTGGCATACTTACCCAAATCAGGTGAAATCAAAGTTCTTCTGACTTGAATGAGTTCACTTGCCACAATGGATTATTCAAAATAACACATAGCGTTAAAAGTACTAACAGCATGTTGCTCATCTTTGCTTGCTTTTACTTTGTCGTCATCTCTTTTTTTTCTTTTTTTTTTTTTTCTTTTTCCCCCCTCCTATGAAATAACTTTGCATTTCTTCTTTCTCAGGAAGATTCAGAGAGGGCCAGGTATTCTCACCGGTCCAGTCGACATTCATATTTGGTTTGTGTTCTAACTGTATACTCTCCTTTTCCATCATGGCCTTTTTAAAAAAAAAGGGGGGTTTGGTTTCATTTTCTTAGGAAGCGGATGGTGCTTTAAGTCTTCCAAGTATTAGCAGTTTTAGAGTCAGTATTTTAAGTCACATATAAAGTTAAAGTTCATCTGGTATTTTATTTCCATCAATGTTAACAAGGTAGTTTATTTTTGTGTATTTCAATCTTTGCATTTAAAAATAATCTCAATTGCCACATTTTAATTCTTTTACTATGCTTTTACTATAAATACCTTGTGCTTTTTTTCCCTTTTCTACGTATATTTATTTACAGTATATTTTTGTTGCTGAAAAAATTTGAGTGATGTTTGAAGACTGGTTGGAAATATATGTAGTTCAACAATTAGTTATTTGGAATAACATATATAATGACAAGTTTTAAGTGTCATCTTTTAGTGTTATTCCAGTCTAATATGATTTATTTCTTTTTTAAAAAGCTGAGTAATTGTACTCGGGCTTCAGATATTGCCAATAGTAAGAATTAATTGGCTCGTCTTGAAGTGGTAGAGTGTTAAGATTCTTACATAAGTTGTCAGTTGGCTTATGATTACTACTACACATCACATTTCATAGTCACATGTGAAGGTTCTATTAATGATCACACACTGGTAACGTTTAGATAAGTCTAATGGGAAAAAAAAATCATCTCTTTCCCATTTTCCCTATCTGTCTCAGATATTTTGCAAAGAGGCAAATTTCATTTAATAAAGTAAATACTACTGCTGAGTCAGAGTCATCCTGAATCAATGCTACTTACTGAAGATGAGTAATACTTTGTAACTTGGGCTTTCATTCCAAACTGATGCTGATGGTCCTCTGCTCACTGTTGTTTCTTTTCTTGCACTTTAAGTATTATGGTGTTTCTGTAATATTTGTGGAAGAAAAAGTAGTAGCACCTTAGGATACAATTTGAAGAAGTTCGATATGATGCAGGGTTATATTTTCTTGAGAATGTGTGGATATATTATTCATTAGTGGCCAAGACTTACCTGAGTGATGCAAGGTATCCCAAAGACTGCTAATAGAAGTATTTCTTGTATTGTACAGGCTCTCCTATATCCTCTTTAGGTCATATATGGTGGTAGAGAATGGCTGCATTGAGGGTTTGTAAACATTTTCCTGTTTTTAGTAGATTTGCCTAGAAATCAGCTTGTCATTGATCTGGATATATAGGCCAGGAGAAAGACAAATGACTAAAATAAAAGCGTTGATTTTGTTTACTTTGGAAGGTGGAATAAGCTGTTTCTTTGTGTGACTTAAAAAAAAGAAAAGTGATTGTCACTTACTAAAAGGTTTTGGCAATTAAATGTAATCTTGTGTAATGTCTTGCAAGTCCTGGTGTTAAGTGTTTCTGCAATTTCTCACACAGGTTTTTTTACCAAATCATTTAAATCAGGTAGTGTTGACTACTTTGCAAACAGTAAATGGTTTACAGAAAAAGCATGTAAAATATGCTATGTGGCAACACTTATAAACTTGTGAACTGATACAGGTTTGCTGAGATCTGATCTTGCCTTGATTAACATACAGAATATCCTAAGATGGAGATTAAATAATTTACCCTTGACTAAACAATAGGGTTTGAACTCAGCAGAAAAATGAGCTCATTTTTGGGGGGCTTACCCAGAATTTCTTCAACTGCCTTCATTATTTTGTGCCTTTCAGTGAAGATTAACAGTTACCATTAGAACTTTTAAAAATTATTTTATGTATTGATATATTTTTACAATTTTATTTTTAAGAATTCTTTGGATGTCAGTGGGTCTCACAGGAACAGAGCAAGTACCTCCAGAAGGAGAGATTTTGTGGTGTGTAGCCTGGAATAAGCATGCTCTGATGTGTTCACTTTATAACATTTTCTGTGTCTACTTACCACAGCAGTAGTTTGATGAAAGCATGGTTCTTTATAGAAAACAGTATTAATTGTACTGCTGCAGTGATTGATGTAATCGAACACTTTGTGATAGCAAGTTTGAGGGCTCAAAGAAAGTGTGAAGTGATAAGTGTTCTGTCTTGAAGATAATTTCAAGTCTGAAGGGAATTAATGTCTCCAGTTTTTCCTCTTCTAATGTGCCCAAAAGAGAAGTAAAATGAAGCGGCAAAGGTTGTGCATCAACCTTGACAGGCACAAAGATGTTGCTAAAAGTTACGGCAAGAAACCTTTTTTCTCAATTATGTTGCGATGTTAGTCCTACAGTCAAGGATTGAATACAAACAGAAATTTTACTTTTTCAGAAATGGGTATTTCTGTATATTTTGTGGTATTCCTAGTTTAGGCAATTTAAATATTTGTTAGTATAGACTGTTAAGCTGTTAATAGTTAAGTAAAGGTGTAAGTTCAGTGCTGTGATGATAATGATTATCTGAGTGATCTGTCTCCATTCTCTGGTAGCAAGGTTGCTTATCTGTAGGTAATAATTAAAGATAAAAACTCTTTTTAAAAAGAAAAAAAAAAGTTAAGTTGGTTGAAACTGATACAGTGTCCTATGGGTCCTGTATGGTAATACTTTTAGCAATACAAAAAGGTACCGTAGTCTGTAAATTACATTAATAATATTAAATTATTATTTAATATACTATGAATATTGGATATATTGGAACTATTGAGATAATATGAAAACAATATGAAATAATATGAAGTAAACTTGGCCTATATTAATTTATAAACAAATATAAATTCAAAAACCAGGGAATTTGTGGTGTTTGATGTCTAGAAGGAATTTTCAGACATCAATAGACAGGAAGAAATTTTTCTTTTCTTGTAAGCCTCTCAGTACTCTTGTTGACAATTACACTGGGTAATACTCTAACATGCTATTAATATATCATGTAATGTTCTCAAACTACCTTCAATTTCTGTTTTGTGTTTTAAGAAAGCTTAGGATGATACTAGTAACATTTTGGATTACATATTACCTACAGTCAGAATTGCTAAGTTATACCTGTGGAATTTTAAATGAACTGGAAAAAACAAGCTTGCTTTGAAAATGTAAGATTTGTATGTTTAAAAAAAAAATTAATATATAAACTCTACAAATTCTGCTGTTGTTGAGTGACAAGAAACATGAGGACACCGGCTAAGCTATTATTACAAAGCTGTTTTCATAAGTATTGTTAAGAGTTGCCAAATTTGGTAGACCAGAAATCTTTTTAACACACAGGTGGCCCTTTTGTCCTACTATTCCACCTTTTTCACACACTTGCTCCTTCTGAAGACACCTTTATCCCTCCCTTTCCCCACCTTTGATTCCTCCCCTGATCCCAAGATGCTATTGCCCCCCATCCCATAATGTCTTCCATGCCCTGTAGGCAGTAACCTCCCTCAGTCTGTAAGGTGCCCCAGAGAGCCCCCACATGGTGGTGGATTTCACACCTGCACAGGGGGGCTGACTGATGGTCCTTTGGGCTTCTTTGCCTGTGTGGAGATGAGCCTTTTACAACATAACCTAACAAATACTGGCTCAGTTTAATACAATCTACCGTACGAGACTGTGCTTAATTATTTAAAGTTTTGTTACCAAAACCACATGAAATATTTCATGTAACCTCTTGCTGTCCAAAATTATCTCAGGAACTGGAATGCTGTTGGGGGAAATAAAAATAGTTTTTATTTAAAAGTGTTCCAGCCTCAGAATGCCCTTTAGATTGCATGAATGGCATTCCTTCATGTATAAGTTGTCATAATTAGTAGAATATGTTTTCTTGTAATTCCCTTTTAAGTCTTTTTAGTCATTCTTTGAAAAAAGCTAATTTTTATATCCCTTGGTTTTTTAACTTCATGATTTTAATTTCATTTTCTCTTACTTCAGTATGACAGTGCTAAGGATAGATCTACAAGATACTCGGTCCCTGTATGTTAACATTTTGCATGTCTTTGAGTGAAGACTGCTTTTGTGTTTTGTTTTTAGGGTGTAATGGCACTAACTAGCTACTTTGAATTATTGATTTTAAAAAGTATATAAATTTGTACTATCGCACTTTCAGACCTAGAATAGCAGTACGATTCTAACACTTGCCGTAGAATGCATGTGTAAGCTTTTTCTGGGAGAAAATCTAATGAAGTCACATATTACAGACAGCTGTCTTTACTGTAAGCACTTTCTAGTATTTATCTGTTATTTCTGAACTTCGTAGTGAAGTGACATACAGATTAGAATTGGAGGACATACTTGAAAAAAAGTCTGTGTATGCATGTGTTTGTATTCTCCATTTCCGTATAGAAACTTTAACTTAATCTAATGGAAAATTATTTCAGTCATGACAAAAAGCAGGTGATTTGTTATAACTTCAAAAAAAATCCTTCTTATTTGTTATGAAGTGGTAGTAGAGTGCATCACGTTCTCATTGGTATTATGCCAAGTGAGATTTGTGTGTGTCTCCTTAAGCAATGACAAGCACCAAGTACCACTAAAAGGAATATGTCAGCAACTTAAAAAGCAGAATTTATTTAAACAGCAGTGTTATATGAATTAGCTACAGATAGGCAAACACAATATAGTAATTAAAATAGCCTGTAATATTAAGCTTTTTTAGTTTATTTATTGGTTTTACATTTTTTTGTGAAATGTGAACTCTGGCTTAAGCCAAGTCTGTGTTAATCAGGGATAAGGTTGGTTATAGTTTCACTTGCCAGTCTTTTTTACACAGTGATAGAAGTATGGCCTATTATTCTAATCATGTAGTTAGAATTTTCTGTGGTTCTGTTGTAGATAATAAAAACCTTAAATCCTTATGTTTATCTTCTTTAAATTTTAAGAGGCTGTTATATAGTGGTATTAATTTTCTAAATTTCATTCTTAGAGTCATGCTTACAGTGAATCTCATAGTTCAAAGAAGAAAGCTGCTTATTCCCGTAAAGATTTGTTGGTTAGTTTTCTACTATAATATTTATTATAAATATACTAACTGTGTAGCGTTACATACTGATACAGTTATGGATAAATTTATTAGCTTGCTGACATATGCGTAAATGTTTTCAGGAAAAAAGAAACCTCTAGTATTGACCAAATTCTGACCTGAAGTTGAGTGTTTGAAACCCTTCTCATGGCAGTGGAATCCCATGAATAGAACCAGCTTAATAGAAATTACATTCTGTTGGAGGCCTGGGGAAGGCTTTTGGAAATATTTAAAAGTGGCACTTCTCTGGATTAAAGTTTATTCAGTCAGGATGGAGATACGTGTTCTATTATTTACACTTTGTCCCTTATCAGTTAGAGAAATGTTAAATGTAGATGTAAAGCATATTGAATTTACCATAAACCTTGACATTAACCCAGTGAACTGTTGAGAAAGGCATGTGGATTATTGTGGTCTTCCAAAAACTAATCTAGAAAGTTCAGCGTGTAATATATGTGAATATAGTGCCAAGAAATTAAATATTTTGGAGGTAATTTTTCAGAGGGTCTTGGCACTGATGAATGAACAGTTGCATCAGGGTTTGGGGGAGTCAGAGCAGCAGTGGATGCCTGTGTTGAGACAAGGCTGAAATCTTTTTTGTATTTACTAATAATCATTTGTATTACAGCACTTCTCTGTGCGCTTTTGAGGTGCTATTTTCCTGTTCCCTCAGTTCTGAAATGAGTGATACGAATCTTTCTGCCTCCTGTGGCCTGTTGAGATACAAAGTACTACATGCTGAAAGCACTACTCTTTGCCATGTCTTCATCTCTCTGTTTTTCCTTCTTTATATGTGTATATAATTTTTTTCCTCATATATGCATATATATGCAATTTACGTAGGAAGTGTCAAAAAACAACAGAAATAAGCCAAAGTATAATTGCTAGGCTTTTAACATGCATGTTGGGTATAAAGAACAGTGGTATGGTACAGGCTAAAGCTGATCACATAAACATCCATCCCGCATTAAATTCTTAGGAATTTGTGTCCTTCTGTCTCCCCAAATGCTCTCATTCAGGGTGGTATCTAATGGAAAAAAAAAGATCAAGCAAATCATTGTACTAATTATTAGCAAGTTTTGTTGAGTATGTTTTTCATGTATTTCATGCTGCACTTACCAGGGTTTAGATAAACTTTTCAGGGTTTTCTTATTTATTAGGGAGGGAAAAACCCAAACTGTTTACCACTTTGGGCATGGCATTAAAAATACAGATAATGCTGATTTACAGAGTACATAAGTAGTTTGGGGGTTTTTTATGCTTTACTTACTTCAGAAGGTTATATTGATTTTGGGTCAACATAGGGAGGATTTTTACAGTGTTCTGTACTGGTTCTAAGCTTGGGAATGTTTGGGCAATGTTGAGATAAGACTTTTATTTACAAGATCTACAGATGCAACCTTTGTTTTCTCCTTTCTTTTTTTCCCCTCACAGAGTGGAATTTACTATGATCAAAGAAATTATAGCAGCCTTAGATATAATAAACCAGTTCCTTCCTACCATACTCGGGTCTGTCTCCTCTTCCTATATTAATTTTTTAACTTCTGTAAATTACATATATTTGTTTTTGCTTACCCATGCTGTATGAAGCAAACTTTTATCTATCTTTCTATAACACTGCAAATTATTACAGCTAATAGTAGTTACAATTGTATGTCTTGCTTTTAGGGGTTGCCTTTTATAAAACGTATGGATAACATGCAAGTTACTCTGTTCTGCATATGTGGGGTTTTAAATTTAAAATAACTTGTTTCATGATTGCTGTATGATATAAAGAAAACAACTAGCAACTGTGACAGTTGCTTTTTCAAAGTCCTATTTTTAAAAAAACAACAAAAAGTCTTAAAAGTTTAGCACCAATATACTACTTTCTTTACAGTAATGTAAATGATAAATCAATGGTCTGTTGTGAGAGGGGTAGTATCTTCTAGTACAGCAGCTACTGTCATGGTCAAGTTTAAATAGGTAGCTAGAGGAACTTGATGTGTCTTTTGAAAACTACTTAATTTTTTATCATTCTCTTCTACAAATCTTCTGATAAAAATACCAGATAGCTTTAGGTAATGTTTTAGATTATGATTTCAAAGATAATGGGTTTTCTTGGAGTGTTTATCCACATTTTTCTTAAAGTTCCTGTCTACTATAGATGTAATATTCAGTATTTCAATCTTGAGAACTTTTGGGGAATATAGAGCAATAGATTAAAAAAATCAATGTATGCAGAAAAAGTGTTTCTAACTTTTTTCTATTCTTCACAATACAGTCATCTTCTCTATACAGTGATCCAGTGGCAACAACTAGGAGTTACAGGGTTAGTACAATGTAAAATAACATCTTGCTTATCTTTAGATGTTTGAATGGCCCTCAGAAATATAAAATTACACTTTTCTTCATAGGTGTCTCCTTCTGTAAACACTGGTTTGATAAGAAGTATCAGTTTGGTTCGTAAGCACCATTTGCATGGTTGCCTTAAATTTGTATTGTATGGCCATGAGGCTTGACAGTATTACATGTGCATCTTTTTCATATTTTTAAATAATCTGCAGCTTGTGTGTGTCATTTTGTGGAGGCATTCAGTTTAATGTTTTTAACATTGTTAAATTGCCTCTTTAAAGTATTTTAGTTGTTGCTGTTTTACTGATCTTTTTACAGACAAGCATAAAGTTTATGAATACAACAATGATGCTGAAAGACACTGGGGTTAGAACAAGTTAATCTAAGCATACTAAATAACTGCATGTATAATACTAAAAAAAGTATTTAAAGAAGTTAAGCATTTGAACGAGAAAAATCATTGTCAGGAGATTACAGAGATTTATGGCAAATACATTTTAAATACTTTCAAATAAGATGCCATATTTAAATTTAATAATAATACAGAAATTTAATAGGATGAAAACCTAATCTGCATCTTTACCAAAAAAAAGTAGCTAGAAGTGCCATAAGAATGGCTAAGGTAGCTCTACAGAAAGTTGTCGTCTTTAGAAAGTGACATGCATGCCTGAAACTTTATGCCTTTTGCTGCTATAGTAGTTCAAATCCAACCTATGCTACCGTTTAGAGACATGCTAAGCCTATGTAGAAAATCATCAAGTATTTTTATGTAATGTTTTTATGTCGTTAGTGAGGTCTTGTTCTGCACTTGGATTACAGAGATAACTTTTTTTACTTTGTGCCTATTCTTGAGAAATCATTGGAAGATCCAGGGAGAACAAGACCATAATGACTGCTATTACATATAGTACTAATTTCTACTAGAGAACTCTTCATAGGTAGGGGGAAAGCAGCATGAGACAGTATTTCTTTTTTTTTTTTCCCAAGTGTGTTGCCCAGAGCTGCTTTTATTATACACTGCATAAATAGATTTCAGCTTTGCACCTTGAAACATTCTCCTTCAGGAAAACCTGCATGGGTGAGCACAAAGTAAAACGGATAAGTGTACAATATAGCTTCAGTTCCCAGGGTGGATTAAAACTTTTGAAGGCTTCAGAACAGTGAAAACCAAATTGCAATTTAAATATTTAATTTAATTTTCTTCTGAAAATAGATAAGAATTTATCTTTTAAAAAACTATTTGGCTATTTTTCAAGGCAATTCGTAGATTTATAATTGGAAATAGACATCCCTAATAATAGGAGGAAATGCTGCTGGACATTTTTAAAAATTGTTTGTCCTTTCAAAAAGTATAATGTTAACTGGAAAATGCATAGGTGGGACAAGATAGAGAACATTAAAGTGTGTAAGAGTGTGGCACAATTATTTCTGAGACTGATTATAAATGGTATTTCATTCCCTCTTTCTCAGGCATCTTTGTGCGGTGATGGATTATATAGCTCATATAGTTCTCGCACTGTAAGTGCTTTTGGTTGTTTCTTTCATTATCTTTGTTTTCTGGAGACAAAAATTATGAAAATTGTGAAAATTTCCTTCATAACTTTTCTTTAGCCATCTGAATACAGTTATTCTTCAAGAGCAAGCTCAGTTCGAAGTAGTCCTGTGGTGAGCGTGCCTTTTGCATGATTTGCTGAATGCTTTGATACTAATGCACAATGATTATGAGTATTTACACTGACTCAATTTTTCAATTCCGCATCAAAAAATGTAATTTGTCAGAGATATGATTCTTAGCAAGATGTAAAGTTTTAGCAGTAAGACAGTAAGGTGTAGAAGCAATAACAAATTTGTTTTTCTAAACATCTTTTAAATGTTTGTAATGTATATAATTGGAAGCAATTGGAAACTGGAGTGCAGTACATTGTTGGGGTTACCACTTGATGTCATAGTTGGGGCAGGCACATGAAACTGTTACTACAATACATGTGAAAAAGTCTTTCTTTTTGGGAAGAGGATTAATGCAAACTTTGTTATATTGTGTAGTAAGAAGCAGCTGGCCCATTTTTATGGTGACTGGTATTCAAAACAGAGAAATTTGTTCCTGGATTTGTATTGTGTTAAAAGTGTCATTCCAAAGACGGCTTTTCATGCTGCAAAGTGATTGTAAATAGTTCTGCTCTGTTTCTGCCTCAGAACAACTGTCTTCGTTTCATTGGTACAGCTGCTCATTTGTCATGCTGCACAAAAAAAAGTAGATCAGTGTTCTGCTATGGGTTAAATTGAAATGTTCGGTCCTCTTTTCATTTTTCGCATATTCTTAATGATGTTATAGAGACTAAACAAAACCAGATTTGTCAGAAACTGGGTGGTTTTAGCTACAACAGATGTCAGAGTGAATTTTGAGGGTGTAGAAAAAAGGGAATTTTGCTGTTGTTTTATGAAGTTCTAAAACCTAAGAGGTATTAACATCCATCTGTAAAGTCTCTTGAACTCTGTAAATACTACTTGTCTCCTTAATTTCTCTTAAGATTCATTTCTTAAAAGTATATACTTTATACGTATATAGGAAGATATACATACTGAGATCTGATAGAGATATATATGTGATACCAATAATGCCAAGGTACTATTAATTCACACTAGTGAATAGTCAATAGCGTTCAAAGTATTTGTTTAATGAAATAATTCTGAAAAGCAGATGAAGTAAAAATCTTATTCATAACTTTCTACTGTTTCTATGGTTAATATTTTAGTTTCACTCTGGGTAGTGCATTGGAAGTTAGCTCAGTACTCACTGGAAATGAAAAGAGAAAGTAAGAGAAGATAGAAATGCAGTAGAAAACTCTGGTGAAAAACTGTATGGTGCATCTCCGTCTTAAACGATATCAGTTTTGATAAACGTGTTGAGAAGGATATTAGAAGTGCAGAAGGTACAGCAGGAGGAACAGTAAGGTTTATCAGATGTATGGACTTTTCAACAGCAAAGATAAGTTGGTTTTGAATGAAAAAGCACAGTGTTGTCATAGATTGTTTGTAGCCCTTGACTTG
Organism: Haliaeetus albicilla; assembly: GCF_947461875.1. Lineage (NCBI taxonomy): Eukaryota > Metazoa > Chordata > Aves > Accipitriformes > Accipitridae > Haliaeetus > Haliaeetus albicilla. Next base: position 32,381,585 of record NC_091484.1, on the reverse strand, counting down.
TTTGTTCTTTTGCTGTAAGCATAATACATATAAGCAGAATTATGTTCAGCATCTTTATAATTTGTCAAATGCAACTGAGATAAAGTTTAGCCAAATTTCTGACTGAAAATTTGTTATTTAAAAAAAACAAAGATTATATTTAAAATGTAGATATAGCTGGAAAATTCTTTGTCAGAGAAATAGAACATCACCTAGCAGTGACAAAAAATACAAACTCCTAAACATGCATAATCTGAGACAGGTGTTCATCAGCAAACTGTTTTATACATAGCTGGTCACATTTGCATAAAAGACATCTCACTATCTTTTAATTGGAGTAAGATGAGGCTACATCACTCATGTACATCAAGTACAAAGAAATTAAGAATTATTTTTTTAAATTGTGAAAATTGGGTAGACAATATATTTTCAAACTGTTCAATTAAAGATTTTTCTCTCATATAAGCACTTTTAAAACTAAATATAAAGTTCACAGTATTTTTCTGCCTTTTGAGGTAGAATGTTATCAACACAACACTTGTGATAAACTTAGTCTTCTCATTAAATGCTAGGCTTAACATGCATAATGTTTTCTCGGTTAAATATTTCACTTGAATTCCCATGGCAGTTGTAATCATTGTAACATGGTTAGATATAGTTTGCTTTTTTTACTAGTGATGTGTAGCATTAGCATTTTTTAGGTGCCTGTCTGACATACAGCTTTAGGGAGCAAGCTTGTCTTCTATTGCAAGGCCTCTTAAAATTGTGAATGAGAAGCAGCCCAGATCATATTCATAATTAGTAGTGTTGGGATTGTGTTGATATGAAGAAAAGACAACATTCGTGGAGAAAAATAACAACTTTTATTCATCAACTTCTGGATATATAATTGTTTTTATGCTCTAAAAAACCTTTTTTTAAAACAAGATAATTTTTATAGCTTGTGTTTGGCACTATATTAATACTAAACCCTTTCGTATCTCTGATTGTATTTTTTATATTACTCCAAATGAGAAAAATGAATCAATAGTAAATGTCCATTGCTTTTAATTTTGGATACAGTAAACTATAAGAATAATAAACATGCTAAGAGAGTGTTTAAAAAACAATGCATATGCTGACTAAAGTATTCACATCAGTGTGGCACACGTTTTATTCATGTAGACACACTTAAAATAGCAAAAATGTAGAAGACAAGTAAGTTTTTACAGCTGTTAAACTGTTAGAAAAGCAAGAATAAATTGCAATAATGGAGATTTAAGTTTGGATTTCCTGTTTGTGGGTTTGTTTTTTTTTTTAAATAAGCTTTTGTTCATTCTGTGGTATCATCTTCAGTTCTCTTTCACCCTTCTTATCTTTTGAAGTCCTCTGATTTTTCTGATCAAAGTGAAACTGCTGCTGACTATTTTAGTCGTTCCAACCGCAGGGGAAGCATTGTTTCCGATGCAGATGATGTCCAAGGTTTGAATAGTGTGAGTGTAATGCTTGTTACTATACTGTGGTGAATACAGCAAACTGACTAACCATGGATTTTCTTTTCATACTCTGAAAGAGTAAATACTGTAAAAGCATTCAGAGTTATTTAATGGGAAATAGGTTTGTTGAGAGGTTGGGGCTGTTTTTTGTATAAAAATGTCTGGAGTCTGAATTTTTAAAAAGCATGCTGATTTATTTACTTTAAAGGGGATTTTGCCTGTTGCTAGAAGCATGTGACAAGTGTTAACACTTCACATTTTTTGTGTGTGATAAGCTTAAGCATCTCTTAAATATAAAATGTTGAGCTTGTTTTTTCTTATGGAAATTGACAATGTCTGGGGTTTTGGTGTATTTTTGGAATACTACTACTTGGTTTAGTGACAAAAATAAATACTTACAACTGTGCCCTTGCTAGTGCATTTTTAGTGTTCATTCATCCTAGATGAGAATTGGTCAGGATCCATTAATGGAGCACTCATTGTTGGCTACATTCTTGAGCAGAATCCCAAGTTAATAGAGTGTGTTACAGGAAAATTATCATGATGGTTTTCCTGTGCATCCCTTTACACCAAACCTAGCTGCCTTCTCTTTATTGCTGCTGTAAGTTCTAGAAATTCTTGTTACTTGCAGTCAAAACTTTCATGTTTAATAGTGGAGAAAAAATAGGGAAATTTCTGTTCTTGAGCATGTCTTTGAAGTAATAGCGTTAGCGCATGTGGTAGGAGGAGAGGTTGAGAGAACTGGACTTAGTTGGGCAAAGGCGAGGCTACATGGTAACCAGCAGCCTGCAACTGCTTGATTAGGCAACAGCCAAACTCTTCATACCCACGCCAAGCAGTGCAACAAGGGGCAGCAGTCTCACGCTGCACCTTAGGAGGTCCAGAGGAGACACTGCAAGAAGCTCTGCAAGGAGGTTGGCGTTGCAATCTGACAGGTTACAGCAAGGCTGGAGAACCTCCATCCTCAGGAGATGGTGAGACTTAGCTAGACAAAACCACAGCTGACCTGGACTGTTGGCAGCAGTTCTGCTTTGGATGGGAGGCTGGACTAGGTGACTGCTAGAGTACCCCTACAACCACTTTCTGTGATTCTGCATTTACATTATTTAATACTCTTACAGTGCTATATAACTTGTATTGTAATAATGCATGGTATTTTATTGTCTGTACACTCTCAAACCATGAAAGACCAATCATTTCTCCAGTTTAAATTTTAGCTTTTTTTTTCCTCTTTAATAAACCTGCTTTTCTGAAATTAATGCTCTGCTAAAAGAAAATGTGGAGGCTGAGACTGGCAATTATGCTACCTTCTCAGTTGCTTTTATTACCATCATCATTACTATGTATTACTAGATTCCAAATTTACGTTTTAAGTTATTCCAAATGGATACTTCAGATCAATTGGATTCTTCACATCATTTTATTTTCACAGTGGTGACAAATATTTGCAATTTACAATTTCAGTACATCATTGGAGGTGGTGAATTTGCCATGGAGATACAATGTTGCTTCTATAGAAACCACAATAGAAGGAAAAAGAAAGATCTCAAAGTAACATCTGTTTCTACTGTGATTGTAGAAGACTTCCAAATCTCTTCTCTCTGGGCTGGGAGAAAAACAGGTGTTCTCAGAGAAGCAAGATGTTTGAGATACCATACGCAGTATATCATACTTGTTTTTTAAAATATGGCAACATGTTAATGTCTTAATTTAATTCCACCTATTTTGATTCATAAAAATGTAGAAAATATGGAAATCTACAATATAATTTTGCAATATCAGAGTTTCCTAAATAAGGAGGAGGGGTGTGGTAGTTCTTTTGCTTAGGCTTCAATACATAAAATATAAATTGAAATTATTTTTTAGGTTGCTATTAACTAGTACACTTTAGTTATGGGCTTTTACCTGAATTGGTTTTGTCCTGATATAATTGCAGGTTTCACCAAAGAGTTTGAAGGAACAAATGTGTTTTCTAATAACTAGGACATTCACACTGGTGTCACTGATTGAAGTGCACTTGCATGAAGTTTGTGTTTGTTATGCCACCAAGTGTTGTAGTCACTACTGTGTTGAAATTTAAAATAGTGAAATATGTTTTATTGTTCAGTACTTTAATATTGGTAATGACTTTATAAAAACGTTAAGAAGTTTCTGGCTTTTTCTTTACAAGCATTCATTTATTTTGCAATTGAGGTAAAAACTACTTTTTCAGGCTGAATATTTTTTTCCTGTCTTGATCTATGCTAACTTCTGGAATTTCATTGTTTTTTTAATTTTTATTGTTTCATTTTCCGTTCTTACATATTTCTCAATATCTTTGAACAGAAGATGGTGATTCAGTAGTCCCTCATTGCAAAAGGTGTATTGTGATCACTTTCCCTTTTTTCTTTCAGCTGGAAGAAAAGAGTGAAAAATCACATTCAGAAATATTTTCAAGGGTAAGATTTTTTTAATTTAAAAACTATTGAAAGTCAGTGTTCATCCACAAATTTATAAGTATTAAAATAGTTTAAAAAGTATAATGCTGTGTGGTTTTAGTAGATTTTATTTTAGTTATTTTTAAAAGGTTGCAAAGAGATATTTTAGACATATTTTTAATCTCCAGAATTAATGCTTTCTGTCTTTTATTTCCTGAGGAAATAATTTTATTCTTTAGTTTATGTTTAGCAAGTATTAGTTTCTTACAGAATTTATCTTCTGTCACAAATATTTAGCAGAAAAGGTTGCATTATAAGAGGCTAGGGTTATAAAAATTCATGTGCTAGATTCCACTGGAGACTTTCTTCTGAATCTTGGGTGACAGAAATTATAATTTTTAGAAATAATTTAAAATTCTCCAGTTTTTCAGCACTAACAGCCTCCTTATGAGAGTCTTCTGAACAGATGACTCGAAACTGTAATGTTGTAATAACTGATAAGTCATCAAAGAGAACCCAAAATTTCCCCAAGAAGAAACATAAGTGCTAGAAAATAATCAATAGAAAATATTGTCTATAAGCTAATATTAAGAAATGGTAAAAAGAAGAGAGAAGAGTGTTCAATGACTGTGAAGAAATTTATAAAGAGTAATGTATGATTCCTGATACAATGTTTTTGCCTTTTTAAGCCATCATCTCGCAATTCAGTAAGTGCAACTCCTCTGAGTGGCAACTCATCTAGGAGAGGAAGTGGAGACACGAGCAGTTTGGTGGATCCTGATGCGTCCCTCAGTGAATTACGGGTAAACTGCATTTTCAGAGAATTTGGAGCTAGTTTAAAATTGTATTTGTGGTTCGGAGGAATTTTTCTTTGCTACAGAACTTCTGGTTTCTTAATAGTAAGAAAAAGTTACAAGGATGTAATTTTCAATCACAGAAGATTTCTGTACTTATCTTGGAAATTGTATTTCTTGTGTTCATAAATATTTATAGTGCTAACAGTTCAGCTTATGTTAAAATAAGACTTCATTTATGTCAAATTTGAAACAATTCTGTCCTATTTGAGATGCCTTGGATTCACGGATATAAACAAAATCTTAATCTCCATCAAGTTGTTGTGAATTAATTATAATTTCTGTGAATTGTTGCAGGCTTTGGCATTTGACAGAAATGCATGTAAACCTTTTAATGCTTTTTCGACTATAAATTCTTTCCCCATACTACTTATGCAATGGTTCATTCCTATGTCCTGCAGGATATCTATGATCTTAAGGACCAGATACACGATGTAGAAGGGAGATACATGCAGGGACTTAAAGAACTAAAGGTATCAGGGCTCCTCCCAAGCATGCGTTCTGTATGGGTATTTTTGGGTAATGGAGATATTGCTGGTTCAACTAACTATATAAGGCTTTACTAACAAGTTTTTTAATTTCTTTAAAGCATGTATCTAACTTTTAATGCATAGAGAGCATCAGCTTAAATTTGTCATGTGAGTAAATTAAGATATGATTTAAATGTACATGAGAGTATATGTTCATTATTTGACTTATGTTAAAATAGTATTAAACTTTCATATTTTTAGCAGGTGTTTTCTGTTAAGATAATGAGAGGTTCAGTTTATATTTTTTAGAGTTTTGTTGGAAAATAAATGGATATTCAAAATAATTAGTATGTATTGAATGGGAAAGAAAGAAATGGGATATAGTTATGACAAAAAGAATTAGTCTTCCAAGTTTCAGCAAGTACTACATCTTACAAAGCAAAACTAACGTAATAATTTTGAAAGATGTGCTGAAATGAATCTGAGCAGGCATATTGCTTGCAGGAGAAGATTAATTTTGTTTTAATACTTTGCCATTAAGAAAGAATTTTTTTTTTTATGCTTATGGTTTACATTCCCACTATCTTTGTCTAAATTATAGGTTGGTGTTTTCAGCATTACGTTAATGAGATTTGTCTGTATTTTGACTTGTTTAAATTAGTATGTATGCTTTTCTTTTTAAGTGTTCACACAATTAACAGTTTGCAGTTAATTTAAAGTATGATTATTTTCCTCTCTTCTGTGCTGAAGGGAAACTGAATACAACGAATGATGTGGCTTACAAATCTTTTTCAGGGTATTTGTTCTGTTCTCTTTCCTGTTATCGAATTGGTTCCATGTAAAAGTAAAGAGATCTTTCCTAATTTTTTATATACATGTAGAGACTGAATTTAATGAATGCTCCTTGATTTCCTTGATTAAACAACATATTAGATGGTATAGTAAAGAGAAAATATGTCATTTGAGCTGTTCAGTGTAGCAAAAATTATTTCCTCTTTAGAGGTTAAGTAACTTTCAATCAGATAGCCTTATGCTCAGAAGAAGTATGTCTGGTTTTAAGCATATTGCCATATGAATATTAAAAGGACTTCAAAGAGCAGTAGATTACAAGATTATTAGACATAGCTGTGATTGTACTAAGTTTGAATAAAACATGAGATTGCTTCATGTTTTCAGAATAGATCTAACTCTGTTTTGCATGTTTGCCAGCATCTCATGACTACTGTTCTGAATCATTACTAATGCACTATTATTTACTGTAATCCGTTACAGTTACCAAAGACCACAGGTGTGCAATAGACAGTAAGATCTTGATCTATGCTTGGCTTATGAAATTGAATTGCATTTTATGCTATTGTTAGCAATATGTTCCTAAGTTGATTTACCTTCCGTACCGATTCTTTTGAGCACCCTACTTTCTAATTAGGAAGGTATTGCCTTTTTCTCAACTTCTGCTTTAGTGGTTTTGTCTTGTGTACATTAGAAGTTAACTAGGATGACTGCTTTTATGCTTCTTTTAAGGGTTTTTTTCAGTGGTTGAGTAACAGCGATTTGTAATCACACTATCTTCCTATCTCTGTGGCTGTCCATCTCTCATGCTGCTAAGAGTGTGGTTTTTACCTGGCTACAAAACTGCTGGGTGTCAGCAGAATAAACTCTAATGTGGATAGTTCTGATTTAGTTAAGTCTTCAAATCTTTTCATGTCTCAGTTTGATTCAGTTTTGTTGATTCTTTCTATATTCTCTTACATCAGCTAGAAAGGAATCCTTTTTCTTTCCTCAAAATTTTTCTTTTATGTAGTTAACAGAATATTCTCTTGATGTCTGCTGGCTTTAATCACCTTGTTCTAGCCAAGTAGGCTAATTTGCATAGCCCTTTGGCTTTACTTGATAGAATTGTGGGTGGTATTTCTTCATAGCTTTAGGTTATGTGCAGAGCCTTATCACCCATTTTTATTCCAGTCGTTTCCCACTGCTTCATCCTTAGGCATCCCACTGCCTCATTCAGTGTTTCCGAAATTCTTCCAAATCCATATTACTTATCACCAAAGTAGAAGATTACTGAAACTACATGGAATTCTTGAACCATAGGGAACATGTGTAACACTTAAACAGAAGGAACAGTTCCAAAGAAGTCTTAGCAATGTTCCAGTTTTTTTAACTGGTCAGACACTCTTAGGCATGGCTTTGTTTCTTTCTCGGAAGCAATTCTCTGTCTTCTCTTTCAAAATCAATTTATTCCTGTTCCATAACTGCAGATTTTTTCCCCCACTAACTTGCTGATTAATGACATTGTAATCCAATCTTTTAAGCCCTAACCTAGTCTCCTCTTTAAGGCTGGAGTCCTGGAGCACATGGCATACAATAAGACGCTGAGAGAACTGAATTTGATAAGTCTTGGGGGGGTGGACTGCACTATCATCGCTGTTTTCAGCTGCCTGATAAGAGGCTGTAGAGAATACAGGGCAGACTCCTTTCAGAGGTGCACAGTGACAGGGCAAGATGCATCAGACAAAAGTTGCATTGCAAAGGCAGAAATTCCAATTAGACCTCCAGAAAAAGACTTTCACAAGGAAGGCAGTCAAACACTGGAACAGGTTGTCCCGACGGGTTCTGCAGTCTACATCCCTGGAGATACTTAAAATGAACTGCAGATGAGCTGTGAGCAGCCTGATCTTGGTTGGCCCTGTTTAATTAGGAGATTGGACCAGATGGCATCCATAGATCTTTGCCAACCTAAATTACTATGTGACTCTACTCACCACATTCACAGAAACAATCAAACTGGAATTTTTTCCTAGTTGTACTTTTTGTTAAATTCTGTATCTCCCCATAAAAGGACTATGGCTTTCATTTTAATCCTAGTATTTTCCTTTTTTTCTCTAAATTGGATTATTCCTTGAAAGTCTTTGGAAGGCTTGCTTCCTCTGATGTTTTATTTTAACAATCTTTACAAGATTTGTGATGGTTATCCCATCACAAAAAATGTTTTCTGTGGTTTTAATCTTAAGAATTACTTGAACGCACTTACATGTATTCTTTATTTTTTCATTATTTTCTGCTCTCTTATCCTGAATCTTCTTTTCTGTTTGCTATTTAGTATTTCCAGATGATAATGTTACCTTTCTTATATTTTTCACTACTTATACTGTCTTGTCTCTTCTGATCTGTAGTCTATCAGGGTATGTCTTAAGTTATTTTTTCTGGGGTTTCTAAAACACTGTGTTTCTCCAGCACAAAATTCCAGAATTCAGTGAATGGAACAGAGAGGTATAAATACATGTGATTATGATAAAATTATAAAAGGTAAAATATGTATTTTAAGGACAGCTTTTTCAAAATGGAGATTTGTAACATGGAATAGCATTTGGGGGTTGGACTTTTTTGGCGTTTCTTATAATGGAATATTGAACTGTGACTTGGTATCTCTAAAGAGAATGCATGAACATAATTCAGAAACAAAAAAGGTTGCGTAATTTTATTGTATAACCGATAGCACTCTTCAGCGTTTTCTTAAGAAACTTAGATTGTTACCACCTGCTCCCCTAATATCTTAGTCCTTAGTCCTACTGTTCTGTTTTCGGGAAAACCCAAGCCTGGTGCCCTTCCTGTGCTAGTACTTCTACTGTCATAGTACAAATAATTAAAAATTGACATTTTGCTACTTATGCCTTCAAAGAACAGATTACATGAAATACCAGGGGATTTGTAGTAGGGCACAGATCTACTTTGGAAAGGGAATGGCTTAATAATTCTTTTTCAGTTCTAAAATTAGGACTCTATGAAACTCAATTTTTGTATTTTTAAAAGAATGTATATTGAAATCATTGCATGTTTAAAAGTGCCTGGAGTGATAGTTGTTCTAGTATTTGAATAGTTGACATTTGTTACTGAGAAAAAAAATAGCAAGGCATACGTGCACTTTCAGGTAGAGAATCAAGCGTGTGAATCTTTACATGCGATTTTTTTTTTTTAATCATAGTAAGAAATAGAAAGACAAAATGTCCGCTTAAAGAGAGAATCATTATTACTGAAAAAATGTGACTACCTTTTGAATCTGAGGTAATAGAGCACTAATTAAATAATGAGCATTAAGTTAAAGTTACTCTTAGAGATATTTCTGTGATCTTTTTTAGTCATTTAATTGTCTGAGTTGTCTCTGTCAGATTTGTTGCCTCATTCTGAAGTGTCTTCTTGTGCATGGTCTGAAAATACAATAAACCTGTGATATTACTACTGTATCCCTGTGAGTTAACTTGTGAAGGTGGCAGACCAGAAAATGCAAGTGGAATACTATCTTGTAATTTTCATAGTTTTGTAATGATAACTTTCAGTGCTGTGTATGATCTAACCTGTATAATGGAAATTGAACTGTGACTTGGTATCTCTATAAGGGAAGACACAAATATAATTCAGAAACAAAAATGGTTGCATAATTTTTTCTGTATAACAGATAGCACTCTCCAGTGTCATGGTGGTATTGTAACAGTATAACAATGCATCAAAAAGTTAGACTAATGTAGGCCTTTCTATTAACTATAGGATTCACTAGCTGAAGTTGAAGAGAAGTACAAGAAAGCTATGGTGTCCAATGCTCAACTAGACAATGAGAAAAACAACTTAGTTTACCAAGTGGATACTCTAAAGGACGTCATTGAGGAGAAAGAAGAACAGATAGCAGAGTTCTACAGGGAGAATGAAGAGAAGTCAAAGGTACTGATTTTTAAGACTTTTTTTTTTTTTTCCTAATTATGAAGATAATAGAAGTCTTGTACAAGATACACCATAGAAGCCTGGACTACTTAGTAAGAACAGTTGAAAACTTTTGGATTAGTAGAAAAGTCCATCTATCTCAGTGGCCAAAGATGTTTTGAGTATTGTGTTGGTTTTTAAAAAGAACAAAATGCCACTACCACCCTATCCCCCCGACCCCCAGGAAAAAGTAATTTAATTAATGCGATACACTAAAGATGAAATATGCATTTAAATCGAATAGGACATGTTCAGTCCCACTTTCTTGGAAAGGGAAGACCTATGTGGCAGCTTTTTCCAGCAATATTTAGATAAATTCAGTATCTGAGCTTTTCTCATTAATACTGTGCCTAAGACTTTATGGCATCTATTCTCTCTACATTTTATTAAATAAAATCTTCTGTATAGTAAGTATCTGGAGAACCTACCTAAAACACTGATTCTGTGATTTTTAGCCACTTGGTAGGTACAATTTCTCAAATTTTTGCAGTAATTTATTAAATAATGTTATGTTAAGTAATATTACTAACTTTTTTAAACTTTCTATTGAAAATGAGTGTCAAACCCAAAACAAATAAAAATAAATCACTAATTTATTTAATATAGGAATTGGAGAGACAGAAACATACGTGCAGTGTTCTGCAGCATAAGCTGGATGAACTTAAAGAGGGTCTTCGACAGAGAGATGAATTGATAGAGGTATGTTCATATGAGATAGTGCATGATCGAACTTGTGCAAATAAATATGGTGTAAGATTTGAATGGGAACAGCCATCATAGACAAAATGAGCTTAAATATTTTCTTGCATTTTTAAGGAAGAATTTATCTTTTTTTAGTGGGAAGAATTTAAGCTATCAATCTTTCTAAACTTATAAAGTTGAAAATGTCTCTGCAAGGTTTTCACATGTGTTACATATTGTAAAAATCCTTAATTCCTGTGAGAATCATGGTTCAATCGTGAATGTTCTTGTATCTTTTCTTCTTTGTGAGGGCAGAACTAATGTTTGTATGGCCAAAATCTTTTTGCATAGCCAGAAATTCTGATGCAGGGATAATACCAAATGTTATTCTTTGCCTTTCCCAAAAGTTTCCATTTCAGTTATTTCAGAGTTTTGTAAACATCAACCACTGAAGTTTGCAGTAGTGAATGTTTGTTCGTTTACCAGTCAAGCATAAATATAGCAACACTGGTCAGCATGTGTTGGGTCATAACCAAGTTGCTCGGTGTGTGGTGCGTTCTTTTCCCCTTTCCCCCTTTTCCCCCTTTTCCCCTTTTCTTCTGGAAACAAATCAGTGTGTCCTAAAATCCTAGAGCTATTATCAGTCTTCATTTTAAAATGGTCCACAAAGATGTATATTGTCAACAGTATGCGGGTGTCCGTTTCCCACTGATTTTACCTCTAGCACTGGAAGTTGTAGTTCAATTAATATATCATTTTCCCACCACCTTTTGGTTTCCGTACAGTACCTGATTTCTAAAAGCTATATAATACTGCATTTCATTAATCAATTTCTTTCCCCGCTAAGTTCTTGTGCTGTCCAGATAGTAGTACAGCAACTCCAAAAGACTTCTGAAAAGTCCCAGATCTGTTATGGTTACTGAGAAAATGATATATTGTCGTGGTTTAACCACGCAGCCGCTCACTCACTCCCCCCCCCACCCAGTGGGGTGGGGGAGAAAATCAGGAAAAGAAGTAAAACTAATGGGTTGAGATAAGAACGGTTTAATAGAACAGAAAAGAAGAAACTAATAATGATAATGATAACACTAATAAAATGACAACAGTAGTAATAAAAGGATTGGAATGTACAAATGATGCGCAGTGCAATTGCTCAGAACCCGCCGACCGACACCCAGCCAGTCCCCGAGCGGCAATTCCCTGCCCCCACTCCCCAGTTCCTATACTAAATGGGATGCCACATGGTATGGAATACACCGTTGGCCAGTTTGGGTCAGCTGCCCTGGCTGTGTCCTGTGCCAACTTCTTGTGCCCCTCCAGCCTTCTCGCTGGCTGGGGATGAGAAGCTGAAAAATCCTTGACTTAGTCTAAACACTACTTAGCAACAACTGAAAACATCAGTGTGTTATCAACATTCTTCACATACTGAACCCAAAACACAGCACTATGCCAGCTACTAGAAAGAAAACTAACTCTGTCCCAGCTGAAACCAGGACATATATGCTTCACGAACTGGAGTTATTTGACTTACTAGCAGAAGAAAAGGAATAAGATTAGCCTAAGTGGCAGCATTTTGTGGCAGATTAATGCTGACAAGCAAAAAACTTAGCAAATGCTGGTTGTAGCTCTGTCACTTGCTCTGGATTCTCTTTGACTTCGCTATGAATTAAAAAAAACTTTATGCTTTCTTCTTTGGCTCTTGTTTGAATTTTGGTTTTGGGGTGTTTTTTTAAGTATGTGAATCAAGAATATACAATAGATTTGTCTGGAGTGTTCATTTTGGTGGAATGTAGCATGTGTTGAATATTCACCAAATCTATGCAGTCCCTTCAAAGATTTGACCTACATTTACCATTTATTTGAGTAACTTCTCCATCTATTAACACTAACAGAAAATCTAGCTGAAGCCATTTGGCTTTTTGCAGAAGGGCATTGTCTTCCATTCCCAGATGTAAAATCAAGTTCGCTCATTACGGGGGGGGGGGGGGGGGGGGGGCAAAAAATTGTCTCTAGCCCTAAAAATTCTTATTTTGTCCTCATACATAATTATATGAGCATAGCAAAGAATTTTAGTTATGTTTGCAGGGCAAGCAGCAAAATGCAGTGTTAGGTAAAAAATAGGACCACACTTGATATGTATTAATATAGCATCAGAAAGCAGTCAGCAGCTGTATTTCACTTCCCTGGATGCTTGATTAAAACTTCCTTCTTTATACTTCTAAGAAGATTTTCTGTTTTGTAAAATATTAATAAAACCACTTGTTGACATTAGCATTCACTTCCAAACGGGACTTGAAGGTATCTGGAAACTACAACAGGGTAATTACTTGCCTATAGGAAGGATGTTATCCCCAGTCTGTGGTGGGAACTGTTACTAAAGAAAAGTAGCTCTAGCTGCACTAAATTCTCCCATCAACATTGGTAGAATAAAATTAATTAACCGTTGCGTGAATCCATAAGGAATATATTATGTTAAGTTGCACCCTTTTTCTTTATCTTCATGTTCATAAACTCTTTGGTTGACTTTTATTACTCAATTTCCTTTATCTATTTGAATGTTTCTTTTTCCATTTCCTTACTTCTCTTTCCTCTTTTATTCTTTCCTCATCCTATTTACTACAGGAGAATCAACGCATGCAGCAGAATATAGACTCCATAACCAAAGAGGTGTTTGATCTCCAGGAGACAATTAATTGGAAAGATAAAAAAATAGGGGTATGAATCAAATATGGGGGGAAAGGTATCTTTTCATTTTAGAAGTAGATGGATGCCCCCCCACACCCCAAGGGATGCTGTGTACCCCAAAGAAATGAAGGCCACTCCCAATTTAAATATTTAAAATGTTTTGCAGTCTTTCTTTTCTGTAGAATATGAGCTCTACTTCATCTTTACTTGCATAATGATGAGTAACACTAATTAAATTTGTAACATAATAAGCTGTCCTGCATATAATTTTATAATTTTTTTACAAAATATTTTTACCTGTATTCAGGGCTTGAGAAAGTCATCATTTCCTTATTTTTAACAAAGGTAAAAATGGCCTGAGTCCATATATTGATCCATAGTGACATAGCAGTAATATAATTTTATACAGATTTGAAGTTGTTTTTAAAGTTTTTAATCTCCTTAGAGGCAAATACAATTTTCAGAACTTGGAACAGTTCAAAGCTTGCTCGCCATTTGACTCCTGCCTCTGTAGTCATCTTAACAATTTGCTTAAGAATTAGTGGATTTTAAAATAGTCTGCTTTACACTACCTGGGATAAGAGAGATTAAATACCCCAAATAATGGAAAACCTAGAGAGCTGCAGGACCCAAGGGTCAAAATGTAGAGAAGCCTCGGTGAATATTTGTAGATCACGCTTGCATTTGGCATGCCTAGTGCTAAAAAATATGATCTTGAATTGACTTCTGCAGCCAACTTGAGCATTCCTGTATTCACTTCTGATCCTTCTAGGGCTGGTTAGCTTGGATGCAACACTGAACCAAGCTGATTTTGTGATACCACACATAAAATACCAGACTGACCAGCTACTGGAATTGAGACTTGGAATTGAAACAGTGGTTGTGTGGGACCTTTTGAGGAGCATCTCTAGGGCTTCTGTATAGGAAGGAAGGCGGTACAGGAAGAACTGTGTTGATATTCACTACACAGCTAATGTATATCAGGCAGGGTTTGTCAGCTTGGCTTCTGGGCAGCACAGAAGTGGTAAAACTGTCTGAGTCAGCCTTAGCCTCGGTGATAATTACATGACTCTGAACTTGTGGCTGTTCAGGGCTGCAAGTAGATTGCCTGGTGATGAGAGGGAGTTGACTGGAAAGCCTTTAGAAAGGAATTTTCTGCCTTTTAGTAACTCTAGGGTCATTTCTCTCTAACTGAATTTTATGCCAGATTTTGACACACAGATTTCTTTGAAAATTGCCGTATTTGCTGGAGTTCAAGTCACTTTGAAAAGTTACCTTTTAACCAATGGTGCCCAGTTAAAAAAAGCCCTGTTATACTGTCTTTTTTCAATGCATATTTCATGTTTCAGTCCTTCAATCCTTGTTGCAATCTTCCCTTCTATCATAAAATAATATTTCAACATTTTTAAGTTTTTAAGTTTTTTCTGAACATTCTTCTGAAAGTTTTTTTTTTCTCTTTAATGAACCATATTCTTTCCATACTTACTCTTCACCTTTGTGTACTGGACTGTCTCAATTTGTGCATTTTTTGTGTGCAAGCACTTTTTTCTCTTTCAAATATGTTGCCAGAGTTAGTACAGAGCATATAATTTATCTAATGTTCAAAACAATAGCTACCAGACAGATTGACAAGAAAGGTATTTTTTTTCCTTTAGCCAAAATTTTCCTGCCAGTTTCTGTGTTCTTGTAAACACCATAACTGGATTTTTTTTCTAGGTGTTTTTTTTACTATCTTGGAGTTGAAATCTCTTAGTTATTAAAATGTAAAAATGCTGCTGTCTCTTCTTTCTCACTTCTGTTATCCAAAAACATTTACATACTTTTCTTAGCTCACAGTTTTTGAGTCTTTCTGCCCGATACTTAATAGCTTTGCTAATTTATACTCTATTCCAGCTTCAGAAGTCTCTGAGAAGCTTCACAAAGGAGTAGTTTATAACTAGAATTGTAACCTAGTTTTACAACGTATGCAAGACTGATGCTGTCTCAGAGGAAGAAAGGGAGGCAAGCAGAACAGAGATAGCATGAGTTTCTTTTACACCTGCCTTATATTGTCCTGTTTCTACAAAATGATTGAAATTTGCAGTTGTATTTGGTCTTAAATTAGATCAATTTGAGGACACTGAACTATAACTTCCAGGTTATATTCCTGAAATATACAGCTATTTTACTGTTTGGTGGATCCAAATTGTACATGCATTGCCAATTTGAAATTAGCAATGGTGTGTCTGAGTTTGGTATAGATTTTGTGAAGGTTTTGGGAATATTTAGAAAATAGGACCTCAGACAAATCTGCTTTCTGCCAAGTGATCAGATTTTAATCACAGTGGTATGTTAACACATGCCTGCAGACCTCAGTTGTCCAGATTTCTGCCCCACCCTGCCCCAATAGAAGAATTACAGAAGTAGATTTAGTACTAAATCCATGTCATATATCATAATCCCTGAGCATACAAACACTAACAGTTTTACTAAAGTTTTTCAACATTAAATAACAATTACTAATCTCTCCATAGGTAGAGATACATGGTTATATCAGTCTCACTTCCTTCCCCATCAAAATTTTCTGATTTCCAACACTTGTGCATAGCAGTTAAGGATAGAAAGGATGTTTTGGGAAGGTCAGCAGCATCACAGGACACTGCCAAGCAAACAGGATCTGTGTCTGCAGTGTCATTCTGGGCCTCTGTGTCCTTTTTCTCAAGTGGATGAGCTTACTTCCCCCTCCATCTCTGCCACTATTCTTCAAAAATGGCAAAGGTGTATGTATCTTTAAGTGGAACACAAAATGATGTAATGATTAAGGTTCTTCATACTGTTTATAATGTAGTTAGAGATCTAGTATGCGTTAGGAAATAAAAGGACATCTTATGAATTGTTAAACTATGATGTGACAGCTAATGCTTTCACACATGTTGAATTACCTGTATTTTAAATGTTACATTTACACGCTAATAAAGTGCAACAGCACTTAAATTTTTCTGTTGAAACTGAGTAATGCATTAAAACATTGCTCCAGTATACAGATTCTAGGTAACTACTGAAATTCAGCACACTGCAATTGTTACATGGGGCAATTATGATACAAAGTATACACCTTCATTTCTTTCTTGGTATCAGTCCCTTCCTAAACATTCATGCATGACATAAGGTTTAGTTGGGTAATTTTTGTGGCAAAATGTGTGTACACTTTTGTAATTGCTGTATGGTCAGGATTATTTGTAATGCATGCAGTAACTGAATTTGAACAGAATGCTGGGATGCTGCCCAGTCAAGTGAAAGTGTCTGATTAACTGCCAGGTAACACAGCTTCAGCATAAGTAGGCAAACCCATCTATGTCCATATTGCACTTTTTTGTGCTAAAATAGTGCTGCTAGTGTTTGCTGCTTTTTTTTCCCTCTAAAACTGATTGCTTTGGTTTTAGTAAAGGGTGGTTGTAATACTTACAAAAGCAAGTAGTGAATAAACTAGTGTAAGTGGATCACAGGCTTATATATCCAAGGTCTTTTATGAGGTAAGATTTCTACTTCTACACCCTGTAAAAGGCAGAGAAATTAGTTCAATGGATGTAATGTTTTAGGATCTTTGCCAATTGAGTTTCAGCAAATTTTATTTCTGGCCACAGAGTGCCTGTATTGAGAATCACTTACTCTTTGGTATTGAATTTAGGTTATCAAAATCTACCAAAAATAGAATCCACTAAATAAAAATCTATTAAA
Source organism: Haliaeetus albicilla (assembly GCF_947461875.1). Classification (NCBI taxonomy): domain Eukaryota; kingdom Metazoa; phylum Chordata; class Aves; order Accipitriformes; family Accipitridae; genus Haliaeetus; species Haliaeetus albicilla. The sequence goes on along the minus strand of NC_091484.1, from coordinate 32,364,555 downwards.
GAATCTACTAAGACTTGCCTGGGAAAAAACTATGTCATGACAAACATGCAGCAATGAGGCTAGATATATGACTTGTAAAAGGTAGTTATCAGACATGTATATTTATATATATATTAAATACCCCTTTTAATTTCTTTACTTTTATTGAGCTCTTTGTATTTGCTTGTAGAAAATTTCTCTGCTATCTGTCATATGCTTTTTCTCTGTGCCATTCTTTTTCTTGCTATCTGCCTGAACCCAGGCCCTAGAAAGACAGAAAGATTACTTTGACTGCATTAAGACTGAGCGAGATGAGCTCAGAGAGGAGTTGGCTGACCTGAAGGAAACAATGAAGAGAGGAGAGGTATGTTGGTAGTAGTTACTTTACAGTAACAGAAATCCAGGAATGGGCCGTGAAATCAAGGTCAATGAAAAAGAGGAAGAATGGTTACTATTCTTGTGCAGTCTCAAAACCTGACCTTAGGGTAGGATAAATGGTGCATTTCGTTGTAACTGTTTCGATCAACTTGCAGAGCTTTTTAAAGACTTTTCTGTCCAATTATATTTTAGCATGTATGAGTAGCTTTTTTTTTTTTTTGTATTTTTAGAAACATGGATTAGTTATAATTCCAGATGGCACACCAAATGGTGATGTAAACCATGAATCAGTGGTTGGTGCAATAACAGTTGTATCACAGGAAGCTGCTCAAGTCTTGGAATCTGCAGGAGAAGGACCACTAGGTAAAAAATATCCCAACATACTTTATAGAGTGTTTGAAGTCTTTGTTTCTCTCCTGTTCACAGCGGGTTGTGATTTTACAGCCACAAAAAGATACCTGTGATGCTTCTGGAATACATGCTTACACAACTTTCAAGACTGACTTTTTTTTTTTTCTTACACTGAATAAAAAGACAGACGTATGTTTTGAGTAAAAAAAAAAAAAAAAGTATGTGCTTGGGTGTTTGTAATTAATTAGATCTCTTGATCCAGTTTCTGGTTTTATTACTGTCAGAAAATATCTTGCCTAAAAGTGTAGACTTTTGCATTAGTATGTTTTCCGTTGTGTTTCATGAAAAAAATCTTTTAAAATATGTATAATCAATGAAAGAACTTCTGTTATAGAAAACAATGCATTGTATATTCTTTCCCCTTCCTTGAAATACTTATGCCTTTATTAGTGTAAAGCAAGTGGAGTCTTTCATCACATCCATTAGGAAAAAAAAGTTTTAAAAGTATTCAAAAAAATGACATAGACAACAGAAAGATAGAGGTTTTAAGGGCCTTTATTTTAACTTGTTTTTATCCTTAGGTTGAACAAGTTATTGTATGCATAGTCAATCCACTGTAAAAAACGTTCATTAACATGCAAAGAAACATCTCTATAGACTTGCATTATATTTGTACATAATATATAATAGTTACATATTTTTGTTTTGACAAAGATTAGACTTGATGCATGTTTCTGCTGTAGCTCCATCATGGTGAAATACAGATGTCTTTATGCTTTATTACTGTCAAAGGTACAATTTCCAGGATACCTGCTCTGATCTTAGCAGGGTGTTGCTTGGCAGACTGTTTTGTAGCCATTACTGATCTTCTGACTGATTAGAGATATTGCAACATTCCTGTGGGTCCTTTCCCAAGTACTGTTTTTCTGTGGTTTGAGAACACTTTCTACAAACTTTCTAAACATATGGGGAAGCTTAGTGTCTTCCCTGAAGAGATAGCAATCTTTAAGAATAAGACAGGGAAAAGAGTATACAATCAGAAGAAAATTTTGTTGGAAATGGCTGTTCTAGATATTGGGACAAAACTGTGGTTTATTACTGAAAAAAAATCCTCAGTTGTTAATCTACTTTGAAGAATTACTAAACTCGGAGGTCTTGCTTTTAAAATTGTTATACTAATAAACAGTGTGAATGAAATACTTTTCCTTTGTTTCTGCTATTAACTGAAGGCAGGTATGTTGTTATTAGTAAGATACCAAAGTTTCATGCTCCCAGTGCTATTAGCCTTAAGTTTGAAGAGCATGTTAGTTGAAAATTAACAAAAAGTTATGAAAAATATCTTCTTAGTTACCGATTTCTCTGATTTTTAATTGGGTTCTTTGGTTTTAGATGTCCGGCTACGAAAACTGGCTGGAGAAAAGGAGGAATTACTGTCCCAGGTAAAATAAGCTATTCTTTTCAGAAATAGACCATTGTGTATCCTTTTGCAGACTGTTAATATATTAGCAGTAAACAAATACTAAGCACCAAAGGTGCTTAATCAAACACTTAAGCACTAAAGCAAAATAAAATATTCAACCTTTTACCTGGCTGGCTACCAGGAATTACCAGCTCCTCTCACTAGTGTCCTTATACATGTGACTTTGATTGTGGTTGGTAGAGAACCCTCATTTCACTAACTGGTTAGCTGAAATCTAACTGCCTGCTGACTCTACTGTTAGTGCACGTACTTAAAGTTGTTCTTTCTTTCATTTTGTCTTATGCGGAAATACTGCGATGACATTCTCATGAGCTCAAGTGGCACTGTCTTCCAAATTTCTAAGTGGAACTATTTCTTTGATCATTTCAGTTACTCAAAAAATTAATATTATCACAGCAGTCACATTTTAATACAGTTCAGTATTGAGAAGAGAGGACTCAAGAAAATATACACCCATTGAACAACTGTTAAGAATACCATAGTTTTTGTGCTTCTAGTTGAACACATTGCACATTTAAAGTGGTGTTGTCAATATTTGTTTTTGCTGGAACGTACCTTAATTTTTGTATAGATACTTGGTTTAGAATGCTAATAAATTCTAGTATTGAATTAAGGCTATTAAATATAAGTATATAAAGATACATGTGCATATTTATCACCATATAATTGTAAAAATCACTGTTAAAATATTTGATTTATATCACGAATGGAAGTTTGGCAAGTAGAACTCCCACACCGCTAATCTGTAGGGCGATATTTTGCTAAGAGAGTCAGAAAAGTAGCTCCCACTTCTTTCATAAACTCCAGACACAGAGGACATAGCTGAGGATCTGCATTCCCTGACTACTGGAAAAATACCAAGGCAGCTGCTGTAGCATAAAATGGAACTGTTTAAGACTAATGTGCACTATAGACTTGCCTAGGACCATTGCTTCTAGGTGGAGTAAAAGAGGGGACCCCAAAAAAGCTGTGGATTATTCTTTCTGTAAATTTGCCAGGATATTGTTCATTATCTTCATACATGTTTAGAGTGTAAAAGGTATACTGTACAAGAAATGCATAAGCAGAGTTTCACGCCACTGTCTCCCCTGGAAAGGCAGGTCTATTAGAGTTACAGGGCACCCCTGCATTGCACAGAGATCCCTGCAGCACTGACCAAACTGGTGGATTTGTCTTGTGCATTGACATGCAGAGGGCACTCACCCAGCAATGGGGACAAGGGGCTGCAGCCGCAGGCTTTGGAGACTGGCTTCCCTCCCTCCCCTGCATGGCTCTGCTACTCCCGCTTACAGAACCGTCTCAGCCAGTGGCATCTCAGGACTGCTTTGCCTTTTTCCCACTGAACGTTTAGATACACAACTACTGAACTTCTGGGAGTCTCTTTTTCACAAAAGAACACTTCTTTTTCAGGTTAGAAAACTGAAGATGCAGTTGGAAGAAGAACGACAGAAATATTCTAAAAGTGATGGCATGAATCCAGATATCATAGGCTTAGAGAATGGTTCTGACTTGCAGCTAATTGAAATGCAGAGTAGGTATATGGTTCCTGTTCAAAGGTATTCTTACTGGGGAAACACACTCTTCCAGCTCCTTTTCCTATACTGTTGTGCTGTAGTAGTATTGTGAATGAATATATTGTTGAGCAGCTAGTTTTTTGTCAGTGTATCTCCTTGCAGGAAATTTCTTACTGCAGAATAGCTTAAAAATCTGCCTCTCTCATGAAAGAGTGCTGAATAACAACATTCTGGGAAGTTCTTTTTCAGTTGATGACCTTGACTAGAATGGGTGCCACTACTTGAACAATTTCAATTTTTAGATGATAAAATTTCAGCTGAGATATTTTGTTAATATATTCTAGCCGATTTTTTTATTTTGTTGAATCTTTGATACAGAAACTTAATCTAAAAGATTCTCTGAAGCAAAACATGAAAAATTATTAAAGTTTAACACAATATCCAGTGTTGCTTTATAGAAGCGCTAAGCTACTTTCCATTTCAAGCAAGCTGTTTCTTTAGCTGAAAACTTTACTTGTTTGACAGATTCATTTAATACGCTTGTGGCAATGAAAGTTAACAGATCACTGGCAATGTCAGGGATAAAATATAACACCAAAATAATTTGCAAAGCTCCTTTGTGTTTGTCAGGCAGGTTCAAGCCTTGTGCTCCTTATTATTCGAATGTTATTACAGATATCTATGCTAAATGCTGCTGGTATTATGCCTATTGTGATTTGACCCATTTTGCAGTGTGTGTTGGTTACTGCATTGATTCTCTTTATTGAGAGATGAGTGTGCTGATCTAAATATGTGTGGTTTAAAAGGTGTGTATCTCGTTATACATCAGAGATTTAATGCACACTCCTACAGAGGCAGTAGTTGTGTTCTCTACCTTTTCATATTCTCAAAAAGATTTCCGAAAGAACATTTATCTCTTTATAATCCTGTATACAGCCTTCTCAATAAAATGGTCTTTTTAATGAATTTTAATGGAAAGGGAAATGGGCAGTTTAGACAGTTACTTTGAGTAACATATTCCTGTCAATTTTTGTCTAGGAGATGCCAACAGACAAATTAGTGAATACAAATTTAAGCTTTCGAAAGCTGAACAAGACATAACTACCTTGGAACAAAATGTAAGTGTGTCTGTCTTCATATTTGTTGTTATCATTACACTTGCCTTGTACACTTCTACAATACTTTTTTCAACAAAAACTATGAAAACATATTTCATCATTTGCTTTACTGTTTGTTTTTTAGTTTGCACAGAATGTCATTACATTTGTATTTTCTTATTTCCTGCAATTCAATACCTGTGCATAGTCTAACCATAAGAGAAAATAATTTGGAGTTAATTTACTAAGATGTGAATGTACAGCAGAATATAAAGAGGAACTGAAGCTACTAGTTCAAGAAAATCGGTTTATGTAGCTTAATTACTTGCAAGAAAGTTGTGTAGACTGCGGAAGGTACATAATTTACTCTCTGAAATTCAAGAGTTTGATTTTATAGATATACATATATATCTCACACTGATTTACTCACACTTTGTGATTGTAAGTCAGTAATGTGGCATTATAGTTCAGCATCTCTGTAGATCACCTAAAAATCACGTAAAGGATTATAATTTGAATTGGAGATGCATAGCTGTACTCTCTTGCACAGCAACAGGCTACTAGCCCATCCTGTGGATTTGGGGGCAGCAGGGAGCTATTAATATAATAATCCAGCAAGTGGGCTTTAACCCCTGCAGACTGCAACTAGGATTTGTCTTGAGCCCCTTTTTTACTGCAGAATTCTGTGCTTGAGCTCCAGATGTTTCGCATCATGTCCTGATAACAAGTTACAGTCTCCTTCCTACTTTGCACTTTTTCATATGGTCTCTGCTTTTCAACTTTCCAGCTTTTGTTTTGAATCCCGTGTGTTCCCCAATTCTTGATTTTTCTTTTTCTAACTCTTCTCTCTCTGCTTAGTTCTTTAACCTTTTGTATCTTCTCAGCTGTGTCCTATGCTATGTTGCATTCTCTACCGTTTCCTGTGACCCTCGCCAGGGAGGGACGGGCAGTGAAGGGTATTCCAAGTTTCTGCCCACAATTTGTTTTACTGTTTTATTAGTTCTTTTAAACACTCTCTTTGCAATTATGGGTGCTGCTAACACAGTTAAACCTCTTTCCAGAGGGAGATACTATGGTTAATTCATAGGATGCCTTGTGTTATGGTGGCTTTTCAGAAAGGAAAGAACAGCTGGTGGCAGGTGAGCTCAGGGTGGAACACCTGAGTAATTGTTCCTTTTGTCTTGTTTGGGTTTGCAGATTGGACGACTTCAGGGGCAGGTTGCAAGGTATAAAAATGCAGCAGAAAATGCAGAAAAAGTAGAAGATGAACTCAAAGCTGAAAAAAGGAAGCTTCAGCGAGAGGTAATTGACTTGATTTCCTTTTCAGCTATATACTCCTTTCAGTCTTGAACTGCTCTGTCTTTTGCCTTCAAGCTCTTTTTTTTGTAATCTTCAGTTACAGCTTTTAAATGTTTTTTGAGGAGACGTCTGAGTCTATCAGTGTTGCATTCAGAAGACAACTGTAGCACATAAAAGTAATACTAACTACAATTCAATGCAGTACTTTCTTGAAAGGAAGGATCTAAAGTTGTATTTTCCTCTAAATGTAATGACTTGTACTATTTTAAACTAATCCTTCCATAAAAATTACTGGGGAGCTGAATACCCCTATGTCAAGTGCCAGTCTGGGAAGTTTCCAGCATATACCTCACAGGTTGTGGGGAAGAAGCTGTATTTAGTTGAGCTGTTGATTGTGCTTGCTTAAGAGCTGCTGCATGACTAGCATGATGCCTGCTACCCATGGGAATATATATCCATCAGCAAGTAATAATGGTGGAGAGGACTTTACCTTTAAATAGTGTGTAATAGAAGTTCCAGGCACCTAGTTCTTTTGGAATGAGTACGTTTCATGTTTCAATTGCTTCCCAATATTTTTTTTAACAGTTGAATTCCAATTCATCTGACTGCAATAATGAAAGTGTTGTGTCTTAACTCATGTGGCACTCTTATAAAGCATATAATAACTTGTATTCCTGATTTAATTTCTTCTGTCAAAGCTTAAGAACAGCAGAAAGTCCAAGTAAACTTACTGATCATAACTTTTGCTTTCATTTTATAGTTAAGAACAGCACTGGATAAGATAGAAGAGATGGAGATGACTAATAGCAACTTAATGAAAAGGCTGGAGAAGATGAAGGCAAATAGGACTGCGCTTTTATCTCAACAGTAAAGTGGAAATTGAAAATACAATGCACTGCTCCTTGAATAACTAGCCCCTAGCTTGTTTTTAAATACAGACTTTCACTGGCACAAACTATTTGAACACTGAGCTGTTCATTGATGTTTTAGTTTCATAATTAAATGGCATACTTCTTTTTGTAAGTTATGGGAGAATGAAATGTAGTTTGAATTCCCATGTGAATGGCAGCAATTTTTCTGTAGCATTTGATTCTAGAGTCAGAGCTGGAGCACAATGCTGTATGTTCGACTTAGTGATAGAAAATGTTTTTACAACTGTGGAATCAAGTTTACTCACGATCTCTTGGCTGCTTTAATGATGCTTGATGCTCGGAGACAACTGCATGAATTCAAGAAGACACTGTATTACTGTATTATAAACTAACATATATTTGCTCAAGACATCACACAGCACAAGTGCCTTTTATCTGGTGCAATTTAGACTTCATTGTTGAAATAACCTTTGAAATCAGATAATGTTTTATTTTAAGATACAGTTGGGGTATTCACTAAACTTTATACATTTTGAGAATACATTTTTGTAAAATATTTAAATTTATAAGAAAAAATAGGGACTGTATATAAAAATCTGCTTTTTTGCATGGGCATATCTGAGTTCTAGGTAATTTTGTCAAATACTAGCCCCTGATACTCTTAGTATTAAGAGTGCAGATTTAAAAACTTCCGTTGTACACCATCAAATTACGTCATCTGCTGCTTAAGTGTGAATTGAAATTTTGGGGTGGGAGGAAGGGTGGGAAATGTGGCTAAGGAGTTTATTAAATGGACACTTTACTGACCAAACCCAGATGTTTTGTGTTTTCTTTTAAATACTGAGATACCAACAGGACAGAGCAAAATCTTTGCAGAAGAGTAAATTCTGATCTCCATATTCTTGAAAAGTATCTTTTTGGCTTTGGAATAGTGAGTTTGAATTTTTTTTTTCTGATTTCTTATCCTGGTCTGCTACTCTTTGACAGTACTGCCATGGAGGAGGGGGGCAGTACAAGGAAGAAGGTGCTTTCTGGAACAATGGTTTCTGTCTGTAGCTTACTCTCTACAGTCAGTGAATGCTGTTAAGAACTTCCACTCTTTTCAAGCTGGCACATCACAAGTGGGAAGTGAGCAGCACCTGCAGTTGCAATTCTGAAGTATTTGAAGTGGCACTGGCCCTGTGTTGGACTTTCCTTGAGGCCAGCAGGAGCCCAACATTTGATCTGAGAGGAATCATTCCGTTGAACTTGTATCAGATGCTTTTCTGTTGCAAATTGCTACACTTCAGGAGTATTTCTCAAAGCAAGGCAGGTTTCAGGACCTTTGCAATCCAGAGCATTAGTGCTTCTGCTTGTACCAGAGCTGCTTTCCAAAGAACAGCCATCTTGACAGTGCAAAACTGAAGCTTTCTGTCTCTTTTGGTGTGGATGCTTCTTGGAGTTGGAAAAGAAGATGCCTTCCCTGCTGAGAAACCTCCTTGTAAGTAGCAGATCTCCCGAGGCCTACTCGTTAAATAGGAGACAGTTGTAGTTTGCTGATCACATAGATCATTCTGTGCCGTCAGCTCTTTACATTCAGTTGTGTACCTGTTCAGAAGAAACTATCGGGGTCTTGAGTAGTTCTTAATGGTGTGTATTCTGAAGATAAAGGGATACTTCAGGGGATTTGAGAGTGTTCATATGTACAAAACTCTGATAAAACCTTATTTGGCATGTGGTGGGGAGCACATCTTTTTAGTTCACTTCCTCTAAACCACCCCGTTGAAGCTGGACATTTTATGGCATGGGGAAAACTGATTTCAATATTAAACCATGACAGTCAGCTAAGGAGTTACTAACTCAGAGTCATCAACCTACTGCAAAACTTTCTGGAGCACAGGTAAAGCATCAGTACATCCTTTCTAAAGATGAAGGTTTCTAGTAGTTTTTTAAAAAGTTGTTTATTACAGAGTTCTGTTAGTGTAGCCATTTTAGTTGTAGAGCTTCCCCAGTTCTTGCTACCAGAAAATCAAAACAAATTCAACAAAATACCCAGAACATGAGATTCCCAATGTGTAGACTAACTGAATAATACTAGATTATGTGATCCAATATGACTCTTAAGGCAACTGAAACAGCTAAGAGGGAGGCAACAGCCCTAGCAAAAATTGATTGCAAACCTTTCAACTTTTTCCAAAACACAACTCTTACCAGAAATAAGAATAATGTTTCACCAGATTCTTGTGAACTCCTTTCATGCAAGTGGACAGATCCAAATAAAAATGAAAAGCAAAAGCAGTAAATAAAACGAACATGATTATAAAGCCTGTTCCATTATTAAGTTTTCCGTATAAAACTGCTTCAGAATCATGCAACTGAACAAAATTTTTGTAATGACCATATCATATCTGACATTTGTTTGAAAATTAGAGTAACTTTGTTTTTCAAGCTGTGATTTTTACAGTGGTATTAGTTATAATGGAAGTTAATGTTGCAAACTACTTCGAATGTATGAAAGGTCTGTCTACTAACAGGGTACGCTGAAATTTTAAGAACAGTCCTCCAGTATGGGTGATGCTAATTAGTAGCTGCCTGTTCAAAGTTTGGCCCTTGATGTTTAACAAACTTTTTTTAAAAGCTCACTTAGCAGCACAGCAGACTTATTGGCCACCTTTTTAGCAATTTGTTTCCCCTCAGCAGTCTAAGCAATCATATTTAGTTGGTGTAATAACAAAATCTTGAGCAGCAAAATGCTTGTTTACTTGCATGTTCCTGAATAACAATTTCCTCCTGAAGAGTCAATACAATGGTCAAGTCAATAACTATTCTTGTAGGGGTACAGGCAGCAGTCGTTTCCTTTCTGGTGTCATCCTTCTCTATTTCTATGTCAGTGTCTTCCCATGGTTTCTTTCTGCAGTATGGAAACAAAACCAACATATGTTTTGTTCTCCTATTACTTAGGCAAAACAGCCGCAGCTGATGAGATACTTGATTCATGTGCTCTAAGTTAACACTGAAAATGCAGAATGTTTCCTAAAGCTTCCTAGAAAGAAAGTTTCGGTTTTACTTCCTAGGCATAATTTATTAGAGAAGGGTGTAGTTCATAAGGGAATTTAAGACTTACTGATCACACCAGGATTCTAATCTTTAAGCACCAAGTCAACTGGGCTCTAAAGGACATGTTACAGAATGTTGATATTTCTAAGGATTTTTTTCACTATCATTTTTCAGTAATACTGGGGGGGGGGGGGGGGAGATTCTTTCAAAAGACTTCTGCCTCTAACATCTCCCTGGAGGAGCTATGAAAGATTCTAGTGCTTTTATCTTTATGAGGGTAATGTCTACAAGATTCAGTAATGGAGTTTATCTTTCTATCCCCCTTAAGAGAATGATCTCCAAATAGAGATAGACCAGCATGATCTCACTAAACTGAAGTCCAAAGAGAACAGAAAAGTCTTCAATTTCAGGGCCATGCTGTGAAATAAATAGGTAGCATTGCACAACCTCAGGAAAGATGAGACTTGCTGAGGAGGTGCAATCTCAGCAGGCAAGTGTCCACTGTCACTCAGCCCCTCCAGGCATCACTGTGTCCCCCTGAACATCAGCTACTTCAACCAGACCACTGTCATCTCCCATCTCAACACCCTGTGGTCTCACTGCACCCTCTGGAGGTCCTGCATTAATCTCTGTTGTCCCCTCAGTGAGGCCTGTACTTAGGGGTTGTTCAATGGCTGGAGAAAAGCATACCATTCCTGCTCTCTGGAACCGGTGCAGACTGGAATTCAGACATTTACAAACAAAAAAATTGCCTAGAGAAATACCTCAAAGTGTTCTGAGATTGTTGAGATGACCTGGGAGGTACCATGAAAAGCAGTAACAAGAAAAAAAAAAAAAAGACAAGAGGTTATTTTGTCTTGATAGAAGTATAGGCATGAAAAAAAAAAAATCTAAGTAATAATGACTGAGACTTGGATAGCAAAAGAGAAAGCTCTTATTTTAATCAAAGCACAGTCCATTTAATCAGAACCAGTGTATCTGTGATAGGCAAGTGAATAGTGGCTACATGACCTTACCAGCATTGCTGGAGACCACAAACTGCTTGTTGGCCAAATGAAAAACAAGCGTTAGCTGTAATTATGGAAAGCTTATAAGGAAAGTTACTGTGTTTGGTCAGACCAGCTGGGGTTTGGTTGAGAAAAAAAGCGTGAGTTGAATTATACTAATCAGATAATTTTGGAGATGTTTGCAAGGGGACAGAGGTGGTTGTTAGTGCCTCTTGCACACAGGGTTATGCCCAATCACTGCCTGCAGAAAGGTGCAAAGTTAGTAGAAAGGGGGCATAAGCATAATTGTAATGTGGCATAATGCCAGTGGTTTTTTTGAGGGCATGATTTTTAACACCCAGCATAGTTCATTCCTCCTTCAAGCTTGTGGGGGTTTTGTTTGGTCCGTGGGGTGTTGCTGGGGCTGGATGGAAAGGCTCGGCGAGTGTTTGTTAGGAGACGGGCGGCAGCACCAAAAAGGTGAAGAGAAACTCGAATTTTCTAATTTGTCTTTTGTGGGACATCACATGCCAAAATGCAGCCTCTGGGGTGCCTAACGTGCTCATGGCATTTTCTACCACGCTCCACTGAGGCCGTGAATCTCCACAGCCTCAGCTTGCGTGCCAGGGGATCTTCACCCTCTCCCGCTCAAAACCAGGAGTCCGCTAACTGCGAGCTGTTCATTTAATGCCTCCCCCCCCCCCCCCAAAAAAGCTACACAGGTGAGGCCACTCAGGCTGAGCGCAGAAACGCCACCACTGTACCCCCACACGCACACAGCCCTGCAGGCAGGCGGAGGGCTGAAGTGCCCTGCGGCAGCGGCTCGGGGTCGGCCCGCCGCGGCGGTTGGGGTGGTCGAGGTCTCCCCGCCCGGCCACCCGCGGGTGTCGCGTGTCGGCCCCGCAGCGGTGGGGCCGGGCCGGGCCGGGCCGGCCGGGGCTGCCGGGCCGGGCCCGCCGGCGAGCGGCTCCTGACAGCCCCTCCGCCTCTTCCCCGCCCGCGGTGCCCTGCCGCCGCCGTTGCAGGTGCCTGCTTGGCCTCCGTTATCTGTGAAGGGAGGAGGTGGCCAGGCCCTTGCGAAAGCCGTTCAGGAGGAGTCAGGCCAACTTGAAAGAACGAATGAAAGAGAGAAACAAGAAACGGACGGGGCTGGGGAAAGCCGAGGAGCCCTTATCTACAAGTGTCATCGGCCCAAGTAAGATGCTTTGGTCGCCTGTGTCACAATTTGTCCAGTGCTCATTCTTCTTAATTTCCCACGTGTGATGACAGACGGTTCTCTTGCAGCCAGCAGCCCTGTGCGACTGAAGGGCATCCAAGCCAACAACAGAGCTCTAGCTCTGGCTTTGCAGGAGCAGAAGCTCAAAGTGAGAGAAGCCTGAGCTGCCTTTCTGTGTTTAAAGGGAGAGAATCAATGCCTGAAGTTTCAGATCTTTTATTTACAAACACTGCTTCAATCACAGCAAGTGCCAGCACCTGCTGAGGTATTTTGAACACCACTTTTGTCTTGCAGTAGTGGGGAGTGTCAGAATTGGCTCCAGATAAGCCTGAGGTCTCTTTCTGAACTTCAGTGACTCCTGACAAGTCAGTCAGCTACACAGGAGAAGTCTTGTTGGGCTTGCCGCAGTTCTAGTCATTAATACTTCCTATTTTTTTCTTCTCCTGCTTCTGTAGGGAGAGTCAGTGCTGTCCTTTTAATGGACAGTCTGTGACACCTGATTTACACGTAGTTCAGTTTTCTCATAACGTGATTGTGAGATACGTATATGTGGAGCTGAAAATAACTACACCAACATGGTTTGCACTGTACCTCCATTAGGCAAGTGTGTCAGCCTTGTTCGGGCTCCCATCTTCAGAAGCTGCTTGGAAATTACTGTAGTCAATTGCTGGGCCAGAAAGATCAAGGGGTTTGTGATGTGGTGGCATCCCACCTTCCTGTCTTTGGTCTGGACCTTTTCTTCTGTCTGCCAGGGAGGCTTCTGTTTTCTGAGTTTTCCCCTCCAAGTACCTCCGTTGCTTTCTTCCTGCAGAAAACCACACAATTCACCTGTGGAGGTGAAGGAGAGGGCTGGCTCTAAGCATGGCAGAATTTGGATTTCTCTTCTCTCCTGCCAGTCATCTGAAGCCTTGCTCTCCTGGGGACTATTAGTCTTGTTTCAGCTGCTTAATCACAGTGAAACCCTTCTTGTTGGCAGAATGCGGGAATGTTTCCTTCAGTGCCTGTGACGATTCCTGTTGTCACTGGGCAAGAGCAGTGTGTGTAAGTAGCCCTGGTTAATTTGTCACTTCTCTTATAGTTTTCTTACAGTGAAGGCAGGGGGGGTGGGGAGGTGGATGTAATGCAGCAGAAATAATTCCTTGTCCTAAAAGCGGTGTATTTTTCTCCTCCCTAGAGGAGCTCCACAACTTATCCTGGAATGTGAAGAAATCCCTGAGAGTGAGACAAAGGCCACAGCAGATGACAATAAGCCAGCTGGCTGCTTTTCGGAGGACTGCTGTGAATCTGCCAGTGCCGATGCTGTAAAGGAAACAGACCCAGAGTATGGTAAGGAAATCTACTGGGCATTGCTCCCTGCTGAAGTAAGGCGGAGGACTGTGTGCCTATAACTGCGTCACGAATATTCTTTTGTAGTAATGGTGAGATAATACAAGAGAACGGAGAAATTCTGTGTAGTGGTAGCTGTGGTTGTGCTAGCTGTGGTGGGGAGCAGGCTTGATCATCAGCAAAGGCTAAAGGTTTTGAGTGAAGATGCCTGGCAGAATGGGGAATGAATTTGAAAGGTCTGACTCTTGTATCCCTGCCTCCTAGTGACGTGATCTACTGAACAGCTGACTAGAGAAATCTGCTTTTCTGTGCTCTGTTAGTGTTTATCATGAGCTACTTTTTCAAAGCTCCATGTTTGAAAAAGTTAATTGGAGAATAGGTATGAGCCGCAGCTCAAATTTCTTGCAGTCCTGCTGTTAGGACTCATGTTTTCCTGTGAGGAGAATACCCAAACCGTAGCCTATTTCAGGATGCTGTCTGGAGACTATTCACCCAAGCTTATCTTGGTGACCACACACTAGATCTTGCAAATCTTTTTAGAAAACTGCAGTTGGTCTGACTGATCGATTCAGAGTAAGCAAATCTTCTCTGGGTTGTTAGTCAGTAGTTCACTAGAACTCTTTGTTCTGAGTTGATTTTTATTTATTTATTTTATTTTATTTGTTTGTTTGCCTTGTTAATGTAGTGCCAGAGCTGGAGACTGTTTCTTCAGATGAACAGTGTGGACTATCTGGAATGTGTTCCACAAAAGTATGGTCATCAGGCAGTGCTATTCAGAGATAAGGGCTCATGCAGTGTATCCTTAGAGTTTTGCCCTTCCAGAGACACCTCATTCAGCAAGAGCCTTTTCCAAACAGGAGGAAGTTAGACTTGAGGAAAGCCTAGAAAAACATAATGTTGAAAACACAAATCTCAGTATTTCTCAACAAAATGACAGCATGGGAGAACTGGAGCTGGTGTTGAGGCAGGTAGATTCTGCAGCTGCTCTACTGAATTCAGACAATGTGTCTGACCTGAGGGAAGTTGTATGTAAAAGGTTCTTAAATACGGAGGGAGCAGTATCAGAAGAAAAAGCTGGAAGGTGCTGGAGAAGCCTCTGGACCAAGCCTAGCACAAGTGAAGACTTTCCAAGGTGCTGGCTAAGTCCTGTCATGGTAAGGGCCACAATTCTCAGAAATGACAGCTTTTTGATGGAACAAGGTGATTGACCTTGCTACCAGGGGGGCTGACACAGAAGGTGTGTTTTGAGTCCCGGCCACAAGTTGGGCAGTGTTGACAAGGATTCAGATGATGGCCTCCACATGCCTCATCACCATAAATTGCCCTGGAAGAGCAGCTTAGTGGCCAGAATGTGTGCATGGGGAGAGCATGCAAGACCTGGACCTGAGAAGTGTCTGGCAGAGCCCAAGCAAGAACTCCAGAATGAAAGAGAGGTGGAACATCCTACACCAAGGGCAAAGCTAGTTGGTAGGGGGAGTTTGGAAAGGGTTCTGATTGATTTCTGTACTTAAACTGTTTTAGGGAAGCAGACTGTTTCAACCTAGCTTCTCTTACAAATGCATGTGAAAAGGTGCTGGAAACCCGAAATGATAGTGTCTTTTATCCAACCGCTTCTTTTGTCAGCACACAGGTAACTGAAACTGGATACTGTTTGAAAAACTGCTTAAAACCAAACTATACTGTGTTGTTTGTGTCTCACAAAGTTCTAAGGATGAAGGGAAACAGGAAATCAGAGCTACTAACAAAGAGCACGTTGCCAGAGAAAGCTGGACATTCTTTTTTTAATAGCATGTCAGGACTTGAAGAGGATCAGCTTAAGTATTTCGTACTTTTTCTTGAATAGAGAGACGAATGTCATAGGTACAGCTGGCAGCTGCTTAATGTTTACTAGATCATTTGTATATATTGTGCCTTAAGATCCATGTTTTTGTGAAGTGTTGGGTGTATAATGAACTAACCTGCCTTGAAACACTTTGAACAGGGGAATCTTTTGAGCCTTCTCGTTGATGTCCTCAGAATGTTACCAGCATGGCATGCTCCTGCCTCAGCACTGGGATAGCAGTTGTTCACCCACCACGTGAAAGGCCACCACCTCTGTAATGCAGGCAACATGATTCCGGGAACCATGTATGTGTCCTACGTCACAGCTTATTGCAGTGAAGTACTGTGGCCTTTCTTAAAAGGCAGGATATGGTGGGGGTTATTTTGGGCCAGGATGGCCTTTGGGGAAGGGTCTGACATTAGTAGTACAGAACAGTTCAAAGCAGGATCTGATGTAGTAGTTGGGAGTTGAACTGTTTTGAATAGAGGAGGGAGTGGGAGATGAAATGGAATCCAAACTTAGTTTTGCTGCATTATTTTTGCAGGAATCTTAGAGGAGATGCATTTGCAGATGAATATTGTCTGACAGCTCCAATTTTCCAGCAGAAAAAAGAAGAATCTCTTGAAATAAAGGAGAAATGTTTTAGTTATCAGTGAGTTTTGCTGTCATTCTTAACACCTAGACAGTTCATGACGCATGAGAACATCTTCTGTAAATAGAGTCACATCTGGGCATCTGATTCTAGGGACACAGGCAAAAGGTTCTCTTGTTTTCTTTAGTCCACGGAGTGACTCGCTTTTAAGGAGGTGGCTGTGTAAGGCATAAGGTGACTTTGTAACAGAGGTGATTCTATTCAAACTCTTGAGGGTTTGTTATTTCTCATTTTAGAAATGTCCCATACAATGATGGTTGAACATTAGAGGTTCACTTTGCTATCGTGTTTGAAGTAGGACTTCAGGTGATGTGGGTGGATTTGGAGTGCCTAGGGTCACTTAATGCTGAATGTTTGTGTCTCTTCAGGTCTACTTTACGCCAGGGTTAGTGTTTTATATTGATGCTTGTAGTAAATGCATTAGGAAGTACAATGGAGATCTGGGAACTGGTTGGCAGCCCTTGCATGGCTTCAGGGGTTGCTTTAAGTGTCCTCTGCCAGGTACTAGAGTCCAGTCTCGGCACAGTGCCAGCCAGTGCACTCTTTTCCTCCCCTGTTTTATCTGTATAAGCACCTGTGTTAGCCAGTCTGTCAGCTCTGGTTTGACTGCCCAGCTGGAGCTGAAAACCACCCAAATCAGTTGGCACAGCTACAAATGTAGCTTGAGAAATAGAATCCAGGTTCTGCCTTGGTTTGGTGCCTGTCTGGCTTGCTGTGAAGACTGTGAGAGGTGCTCTGCTTTGGGGCATGGGAAGGGGGATATCTGTTGGCAGCAGAGGGCTTCCCTGCTTTGCTCTCACGGCCTTGATGCATTTGTCCCTGATAGAACATAACCTCAAACAACCAAAGAAGAGCCCTGTGTTTGTGAACTGACACTCTCAGTACTGCAGTAAGTGGTGTGTTAGGGGAACCTCTGAAAACTGTTAAACGATTTTAAGGCTGTGTAGTACTGGCTGTTTTTTCTTTGCCTGTTTATCTGCCACTTTCTGAAGTGGCTGCTTCTGTTGTGAGGACATGAAGAAGGCAAGTGCATCTCAGGTTTATGGTGGCAGAGGACAAGTGTACAGCTTCTGTCTCTATTGGAGAGATTCCCAACCTCACCTGTCCCATGTGAAGATGCATGAGACTTCTCCCCTTCTGTAGTTTGTAAACAGCAGTCACTCTTATGCTTGCTTTGTCTGTGATGGTCTCAGCATTTCAGGTGAAGGCAGTGCCTGCTGAATGTTTTCTAGTGTTCTGCCATAATACAGTGTTACAGCTGTTGACCTAAAGCTTACAGGCTTGCCATGGGAGTCAGTAATTCCAGTGGGGAGTGTAAACTTGATGTTGCTGTCCCCTTCTGTAGTCTCAGAAGGATATAAGCAGGGTGAGGTCTTCCCTCCAGGTGCTTTTTTGTCACCTTAGCACCCCTGCAGCCTGCAGTGACTGTTTTCTGAGGCTAGAAAGCTAGCTTTGTATGAAGCCTGCCTGAAGCATAGGAAGGCTTCTGAACCTGAGTGTGCTGCTGCTTCTCACTTCTGTATTGGCGTGCCTAGGGCTTGTCAAGAAAGCAAGGCTGGGTTTTCCCTGGAAACTGCTGCATGACCTCATGCAAATGTAAGTATATTTATCATACACTTTCTCTGCCTTAGGTGATGGAGCCCCAGACTAAGTCTTAATGAATAACAGCTTATCCTTCCATGTTTTTTGGAGTGCCTTTCTAACACTGGGCAGATGGAGCCCTACCCTTTAGAGGGTTTTCTTCCAGTGTGCCAGAAATAACTTGTATACCAGTAGATGATGGTAGGTAAGTTCAAACTCTAAAGGGAGAGGATATTGCTTCTGTTCGTTGTGTACTGTTACAAAGGGGCATTTAGTGGGCAAAATATGCACCTAGCAAAGACCATGTTTTTTCAGAGGAGAACTCAAAACCTCTGAGCAGATAAAACTGAGTTGCTTGAGGTGTTAAGGTTGCGAGGGGTTAGTACAATTTGTGACAAGGTATGAATGTTATGTGGGATCTTCCCTGATCTTCCAGTAGAATTGCTGGCTGGGTGCTGCTTGGGCTAAATGGACCTATCCCATGGAGTTGGTACGCTTTGTGAATAGTCCTTGGGGCCACTGAAAGGGGAAGTAACTGACCTTTTGCAGATTGTGTGCTCAGTTCTGACATAGCAGCACAACCTCTCTGCTCAGAAACATTGAGATGCCCCATCCCTGGAAACATTCAAGGTCAGGTTGGACAGGACTCTTAGCAATCTAATCTAGTTGAAAATGTCCCTGCTCATTGCAGGGGGGTTTGGACTAGATGACCTTTAAAGGTCCCTTCCAACCCAAACCATTTTATGATTCTGTGAACTATATGCTGAAGGCAGACCTAGCGAAGTAGAAGTCCAAAGTAATTCAGGTTTAGTTATACTTAAGTTAAACCTCTTCTGTACCAGTATAAATTATTGATTTGACAAATATGGAATTGGTCAGCTGTTGAAGCATTTGCTAAATCACGTATGGTACTGTGACTTCATTGTCCAATATCTTGAAAACTTCCAATTTTAAAACTGGGGAAACAGTGCATCTCTTTGAAACTGAAAAGGGAGACACTTGGTATGCTTTTTTAAGATTACCAACTCTCACAGGCTAAAAGCTAAACAGGTACATCTAGCCAGTTGCAAGATGATTGTAGTATCCAACTTAGCTCTAAAGCAGTTCTGTCTGTATTTTAGTACTACATCCAGGTGTTGATCAGTCTTGTTACACATTATTGAGTCCTGAGCTAATTCTAACATGGGCATTTTGAATGTCATTTTTGTCACTGAGAGTCCTTCTAGTTAGTTTCTGACATGTTCTTACTGAATAGGCCCCTGATTTAACACCCCACAATCCTCCCACAAATTTGTCTTTGTCACAACACTGGCTTTTTTCAGCCTGATACCTCCTAAGCTTTACCTGTGGAGCATCTGCAAGTATCAGCCACCAAGAATGAAATGTATGTTTTGGTTTTCATGAGAGTGGTTTATGATTTAACTAGAAAAAATCAAGTGATGAGTTTTTTTTGGCCCACATTCATTTCTGTAGATTTAGAATTACGTCTGGGATGTCATGGAAGCAGGAATTTGTGTGTATGTGTATTCAATTTCGTGCTGTGTGATGCTTTATGCAGTAGTCATCTCTGTCCTGGGAGAGTTAAAGCATGTATCAGTGAAGAGTAGGTTATGAGGCACATCAGAAGTACATCAAAACCTCATCCTGTTGAAGCCACTTACATACAAGTCTAATAGGCCAAAGACATTCTCAAAGATATTTTGGGTTCTTATGTCCTGCATAAACCAGATCGATGTAGCATGAAGTATCTAGCCAGGCACTTTTCTTCATATACTGGTTTTGAGACTGCAATTTTCATGTGGAATGTTTGTCAGGCTCCCAATAAGGCAAGTTTTACTTACATTGGGATAGGACTTGATAGAAGATCCATGAAATTGGTTTTTTGGAAGTTGTTCCTCTTCTCTCACCTGAATATTTCTTCAAAAACTCTATTAAAAAAGATAAAACTGCAAAGTTTAAACTCTTCACCCCCTCATTTCATTATACCATTTTCTAGTAAAATAGAATGGGAGTGGGGGGGGAGCTTTTTCAGCCTGATACTTCATTAGCTAAACTGCCTGAATAGTCTTCTTATTTCTAAATGTGCAGTTTACCATTTTCTGAGGGATTTTGCACTGTAGCTAATAAAACGTTACATGCATACTGTAACCGGTCATGAAAAAAAATCTTCAGACATCAAATGAAATATAAGTAATCGCTTTAATAAAATAAAATTTCTGTATCTTTTGTATAATGTATTTGCAAAGCTGAAAGAGTTTTTAGAAGTGCTAGTGATTGAACAGGGAAGTTTCTTGAAACACTAACTTGTGAGAAACAGAACTGCATCCCTAGCAATAAAACAGACACACTATTTGCAAGAAAGGCAGCCTCACTTGTCAATCACACTTGCTTAAATTATGTATAGAAAAACTTCTCCATTACACTGGCACATTTGTAGAATTTATTCTTAGTGTAGTTTGTGAAAAGTCACTGAAAAACGTTATGAATCATTTGAGACACATAATAACTGCAGCTGCTTAAAAATGAACTAATGCTGTGTTGAGGATGTGGTTCAGGATGTGGTGTGGATAAGGGAAAGGCAGGAGAGATACTTTGAGAGAAGTGGAATAAATAGCATTTCCCTGTGCCAGGGAATAGTTGCTTTTTTGTTGTTTTAATTGCTAATTAAACCACGAGGAGGATCAAATTAAATGTTTACATTTTCTTGAATGCAAGATCTATGGCAAGAGGTACAGCTGGGAGTGAGTTCATGTCCAGCCCATTTGTAGACACAGTCTTTTAAAAAGCCGTGCTTGCTTGAATTCTCTTCAGTGAATGATCTAGTGAGCATTAAAGCTCTCTGAACAGGGGAAGCTATTGAGCCATCTGGTGGCTGTCTCTGGGATGTTTCCATCAGGGCTTACTCAGCACCCGGAGTAAACTTCTGGGAGATGAAGGAGCAATACATGAAGGTGAGCAGAGCTGTCCTCTTCCTTTGAGCTCTAAAGAGCCTTGTATTGAAGGGTGGGCATCTTTGTATCATCTAATGGAGCACCATGAGTGTTCTTTTAGTGGCTGGTGTGTGTATTGGTGGAATACTTAAATACACGAAATAAGCTCTCACTTTTTTAAGAAGTGCTAATACTAGTAGAAAAGAGTCTAGGTAGCGATCAGCTTCTCTCTCCTGTCAGTGTCTACTTCAGTCGCTTACCTGTTGGCAAAGGAGGTCTTTCACATTTTCTCTGTTTGTACATTGCTTTGTGTTTCTGTTTTCTCTAGTGCTTTTGTCAAGTTTGGGAAAAGAAGGAAGACGTGGACCTGCAAGGTCTGCTCTGCCCAGAGGTGCAAAGGGAAAATCTAAATGCGGGTGTTATTTCATGGTGGCTTCCATAGGTGTTTTAGTGGCCAGCATGGAGGCAATTTTCTTGGCGGTACTGGGAATGTCCTGCTAAATTGTGAGCTAGCTGGCTTCCCAAGGCAAAGCACTAAAATTCACATAAAGCACTGAATTTCACTGCAACCCTCCTAGGGGATTTGGGAAAGAACCTTTCTAACTCAGATGCTTGAAATTAACAGTAGTGAGAGCTGCTTAGTCCTTCGTGGATAGCTCTTGAGGGATGAATTAATTTCTTGCACCATGAGGTGTTTACACGATTTTGAAAACAGTTATGCTCCTGAGCAGTTCCTTTTAAGGTTTTTCATGTTTCCCCAACCTCAGGCTTTGCTTTTAACTGGTGAAGTTGTCTCATTGTTTTGGGTTTGGTTGGGGGTTTTTTCTGAGAATAGTCTGAGGTCTTTAGGGCAGGAGTGTTGTTGATAATGAATTATCTTTTTGTTTTGGTGTATGTCAACAGAGGCTGTCACTTGTAGCACATGAGCATTAGGTGCTGTTGGGATGAATATGACCTGAGCAACCTTAACTTGGCTGCCCTGTGTATGCACACCTCATGAAGGGCTTGTTAATGGTATAGTTGCAGGTTTTTTTGCTACGTCAGGAGGTCACCGGTGGTTTGGGAGCACTTATTGCGATCCTTGCAGAAGATGCTGTATTTGAGGAGCTAGTGACCTTGAATGGACCATGTCTGCTCTGTTGCACCTCGTATTTAAGGCTTGAGAAGTCTGTATGTTCTTAATACAATCTCTAATATCTTTGGGAAAGGTAAACTGCACGTGGATCAAGGAGTGGAATATAATGATCCTGACTGCTGTACATTGTGGAGTTAGTGGTCCACGTAACATTTAAGCTGAGCAGGCGCAGGCCTGTGAAGTGGTCTTCAGGCTCAGTGTGCTGCACAGATTCCTTGGCTGCAGGATCAAACCAGCCAGCTCATTGCAACAGAGGAGCCTGCAGGCAGCTCCCACTTGGTAGCGGTGGTTATGCCACCTGCATGGCTTTGCTTTTATCTAAAAATACAGCAAGAAGTTATCCTGTGAACATCCTTTATGAATAGAGTTGTTTTCTTGTAAGAAAATTATCAATTAGCTCAAATGACCAAAATGGAAGAATCTCTCGTATTGACAGGGTCTGTCCAGCATGCTGTGTGTGGATTGGAGGCCTGTTCAAAGCTACAGCACCATCTCAAGGGATGTAAGATTATCTATAATATTCTCTCCTTATAGTGTTAGCGGTGGTAAATAACATTTTAAATGATAGTTACAGAGCCTGAGTGCCTCTCTTACTGGATTGTAATGGACTAGCACCTTCTGGTGCAGAACAGAGGGTGTTTACCCCCTTGGCAAGTGATCCATATCTGGAGTCTTTTTTCAATATGGAATTAGGAGTCTACCGTTAGACTTCTATAGTTTTAACTTGTGATCATACATGAAGTCTATTTTCAGTACCCTCCACAATGTATCAATATAGAGCAGGTTCATACTGTTTTCATATTAAGAGCTTTCATTCTGTGGAATCCAGGGTGTCTCAATTTATCAGGAGGATTGTCCCTTACATCTGTTGTTTGTGTTGCAGCAGTCCTCTAACATCCATGAAAAATCTTCTTGAGGCAGAGAAGATTCGTCCTCAAAATTGATTGCAGAGTGACAAATATTAGAAAAAAGCTATTGTGAGATGATGAGCAATTTGGTATGCGCAAGGAGACTATAACCTATGTTCAAAACTTTCCACACCTCTTTGCACATAAGAATACCTTTATTGGTTTTAGACCATTTTTACTATTTTGCAGGTTTAGCCTTATTAGAAAACCCCATCGAGTACTGTAAGCTCATTTTGCACGTTGTATCAATATTTACTAAGATTGAACTCGCCAGCTGTGGTACCTGCAGATAGTAAGCTCTGCAACTTTGCAGAAGCATTTACAAGAATTCATAGATTTTAAAATTGGGTTTTGGAAGGACTTGTTTAGCTACAATGCTTTAACAAATATTAGTGTCAAAACTGTAAGAAAGGTCAAAGTTTTCGAACTGTATAGCAGTACTTAGTTACAGGTTCTTATCCTTCGAAGTGGAACTGTTACTTGCTGAATCATTTATTCAGATGGTTAGCATGAGTCTGTCTAACTACTGAGGTTAAGGAGAAAAGTATTTGTGTTCTTAAATACACAAATGGAAAGAAAATGAACTGAAGATCTGAATGGGTCACAGAAACAAAAGCCTTTGCACCCACCCGCAAGGCAGAGAAAGAAAATAGCAGCATGTGAACCTAAGGTTGCTCCACCAAAAGGTGGAGTTGTTGCTATATCCAGTGAAGTACACGAGAGACTGCAGGTACTTAATGGCTTCCTCTACAAAAGGAGGAGAAGAAAATGTATTCTACAGCTACATTCAGAAACAGCAGATCTTGGAGAAGCTAAGATCAGAGGATCAAGGGCAATCAGCAATGGAGAATGCCCTGACCTCTCCTCACAGTGGGCCCTTTACAGCCCCCCACTACCAAAACCTTGACACCTACACCCAATATGCCTCGGCTGTGGCAGGGTTTGCTACATCCTCGTTTCTCAGCAGAGAGCACTCTCCTGATAGATGAGAAATGTGTGGAGCTCTATAACCACTGGACTCCTCAGAAAGCAAAATACAACCAGCCATCGATGTTGAAGAGTGTCAGGAACAGGAAAGACCAAAGAGCTCATTCTCCAGCAAGGCTGCTCCAGGCTGGAGAGCCACGCTGGGCAGAAGCCCTGAGTCAGCCACAGAGCAAGGGAATGGGATGGCTGGGAGCCCCTCTTTAGGTTAGCTCCTTTCTCTGAGCACTGGCTGTGTCAGTCCTCACTCTCAGACAACCAGTTTTCCTTCTGGAGTAGGTAGGACAGGGCCTTGGACTCTATGCCAGGGCTCTGCACTCAAATGCTGAGCACCTAACCTGGGTACCCAGGGCCTGTGCAGGCCATTTGCTTCCCCTGGTCATCCTCCCAATAGTAAATATTGTACCAGAAGAGCCACGTACAGAGCAGAGGTGGGGGATCGACTGTGTCCTGACCTCCCTCTGGTGGAAATGTTCAGCTGAGCTGCTCTTACACATGTTCCAAGGCTGTGCTTCATCTCTGCATTTGCAGGCTTTTAAATTTCTGATTTCTGTGTGTTGAATAATCCACAGATTAACCCAGAGTAATCCCCATCAACCTCATTGGGACATGGTGTATTAAGGTAACCAGATAATATTTTCCCCAGAGCTCCATGACAAGAACAGTGGAATCAGCTGTGGGGCGAATTGAAGCAAAGCCCATATTGCAGGAAGGAGCAGCTGGCCTTAACATTTTGGTGTTTGGGGCACACATGGCTTGAACAGCTTTCAGTGAAGTGTTGTAGAGGTTTGTAACAGAAATGACTGGTGTGGACACAGTAAAAAAAGGAAACGTGCAGTGAGAGGGGGGAAGCTGACCTTGTGCTTTCGGTTGTGACAAATTAAAGGTGGCACCTTTCAAACATGCAGCAGCTGTTGGTCTCATATTACATGTCCTCTATGGTCCTGTCTTTAGTTGGTGATCAGATTTCTCTCCTTTGGGTGGGAGTGACTGGTGAGTGGCAGTCAGGAGTGCTGTGCTCTCTCATCTTTGCCATCTTATGTTATAAATATTGGTGATACTTGCACAGCTTAATTGCTGCCTTAACAGTTTCTGAGTGTGTTTTTTTGACAGCACTGTCTCATGCCTTAATGATGTTCACCTTGCTTGTTCACCAAGGTTTCTTCCCACTCTTCATAGTGTTGGCTGGGAAGAAAACCAGAACGATTGGCCCTGTGTCCTGTGGAGAGCTAACATGCCAGGAGTCTGAGCTGCCTCTCTTGTTATAGTGTTGGAGCTGCTGGTTATCTGGCTTCTGAAACTCGGCAGCCCCTTGCTTTCTGACCTGGCATTTCACTATGATGAGCTAGACTGGAAGACTGTTTGCTGAAGAAGGGATTTCTGTTCCTGCCAGACTTTTGTTTCAGAAAGCATCTTCAGAGTGGAAGTGCTGTCTGGCTGGTACTCCGCACTTGAGCTTGTCTAAAGGTGTGTGTCAGAGTTCAGCCACTGGCCTTTCCCAAAGCTTTC
Source organism: Haliaeetus albicilla (assembly GCF_947461875.1). Classification (NCBI taxonomy): domain Eukaryota; kingdom Metazoa; phylum Chordata; class Aves; order Accipitriformes; family Accipitridae; genus Haliaeetus; species Haliaeetus albicilla. The sequence continues at coordinate 32,339,500 of NC_091484.1, read as the reverse complement.
TGAAGGAAAAGGATTCTTTGTCCAAGAAGTAGAGGGCAGCAGAAGCAGGATAGCCAGCCCTGGCATGGAAATATTCATAACCTTTCATGGCCTTTGCGAGCCCATGGGCACATTCTGTGTGTTTTTCCTCGCATTAAGGAGTTTCCTAGCATTTATTTTGCGAGCTTATAGGAAGGTGAGCAGGTATGCTCTGTACCTACTAGGAACTGGAGTATATTCAAGACAGATATTAAAAGCTTTCTCAAGAGGAGTTAGAACTCGATAAAACAGTAAGAAACCTTGCAGGGTCTTGGCATAAGATGTGACTTACAGCTCCATCTAGAGGTGATGAAGCATCAGGACAACGAAGAGTATACTGCTGTGCTGTACCAGTGCACTGCAAATTAAGGTCTGTTTTTGACACCGGAGAGGGAAAATTTGGGTTACAGAAATACAGGTCACAAATGAAATACCCTGCTTACTGGGCAGGCTGCTGGGGCTTCAGGTACTGTCAGTCTTTTCTGCATGGAGATTCTTGAAACCTTATGCAGTGGCATGATCCCTGGGAGTACTGTGGACTAAGAACTCACTAATGACTCAAAAGGAAAATGTATTTTAGTTAAACATAACAGAGGCTCAGTGATCTGGTTTTGGTTGCTGGTGGCTTGAGGAATGTTGGTGGAAACGGTGCTTTCACCAAAAAAAGTAGATTGAAACTGCGGAACAAAAGCTGTTAATATTTTTAAGAGGAGGTCCAGCCTTTTGCTGTGGGTATAACAGTCAAACTTGAAGATTCAGAAGGTTTTGAAAGGCTGTCTGCTCACTCTGGAAATGCTGTCCTTTTGTTCCTATATTTGTGACCGTACTTGAAGATAGAAATGGCTGATGTTTCTCACTCCCCATCCTTCTATTCCCTCTCTTCCTCCCTATCCACCTGCATGAGTTGAACGAGCTAATGTGTTGTCCATTGCAGGTTAGCCAGGTTAATGCCGCATGTGCATTCAGCTGCCATGCTTCATATTTCATGTGGTGGTGAGGGGCCTGTGACTGGCATTGCTTTGAATTCAGCGAGCTGCCACTTAAGCCCCAGTAACAGTTTGTGCATTTTCTTTCTGCTAGTCTGCCCCAGCTGTCAAGCAAATAGTGTTGGTTCAAACACCCTTTATGGATATAAGAAATGAAATTACATTAAATTACCTGAAAATGGCTAGAGACTTCATATTAGAGGTGAAGGGAGTAGATATGCAGTCTTGCTTGCCAAGTAATCATTCTGCTAGTAGCATGTACAAAATCAGCCTGGAAACAGTTTATTCCTACTGTTATTTTACAATTTGAGCCTCAGAATGATGGGCAGTTATGCTGTTCCAGGAAGGGAAGTGACTAATCCATCAAGCCACCTTCCTGCAAAGCAGTGCCTACCGCGTGAGCTGTCTCTGGGCATGTAGCCCTGTGACCACCTAAGCTTTTTTCTGGGGGCCTTCAAGCACTTTGTCACAGCAGAGACCTGCATCTTTTTGTTGTGTGCTTTGGTTGAATATGAGAGATGATTTCCTCATTTTGGGAATGACTTCATTTTTTTTTCAGGATTATCTTGCCCCATGTGTTCATTTTGCCACAAATGGGAAAGCTCCAGCTGGGGGAGGAACGAAATCTTGAGAAGCTGAAGCTTCTGATTTGAAATTTTCTAATGCTCATTGGGAACAGTGGGTGGCCTTTTCTTTTGAGCCTCCTCATTTTCAATATCTGTTGATTTGACTCTCATCTTCATTCATCCTGGCTTCTGTAAAAGAAAATCCCTGGGGGAAGTTGTGGGGATTGGCAACTGTGGCAACAGAGACTGTGGCTGACTTGCTGCCGGAGCTGCTGGCAGGAGAGTTTATTCATTAGAAAACAAAGCGAATGGTTCCCGTGTGCTGTAATATCTCACACATACGTCAAGAAGATACATCTTTGTGTTAGGTTGCCTCCCAAGTGATATGAAAATATTTGTGCAAGACCTGTTCAGTAGTTCCTCAGGTTAGCTTTCCAAGAACTAGATAATTACTGGAAAGTGCTGTCTTGTGTACCTTATCAAGAGACTGGTAATACAATGAAGTAAAACTTATCTATGGTGGAACTATATTTAATGATTGTTTGGACTCACTAGGTAAAACTTGTCAATTACTTGTTGTTAATAATCATTCGATCTATTTCCCTGTAAATATCTATAGGTGCAGAGGAATGAATTCTCGAACTATTCCACTGATATTTTTTATTTCCTTAGCACTTTCTAAGTGTGTGCTGGTACTCCCAACAGTTTCAAAATCTCAAACTGAGTAGTCCACTATTTGAATCTCTTTTAAAATTTCTTAGTGTTGGTACCTAGTATCAACAGAAATTAGCTGTTGAAAGACTCCTATAATCCTTATGCAGATCTTTCTCATTTAAAACTACATGTGAGAGGAATCCATGGGTAGTTTTCTGTATTACCTGCTGTAGGTTATTTTGATAGTTGAGAAGTCAATATTCTCAAGCATGTAAGTTATTGTACAGTATAGGACACAAAATTATTCTAGCAAGATAAGGAATACGTTACAAATCCCTTTCCACAAATAAATTCATTTGTGATGTTTACTTCTTTGTGCTTTCAGGGCAAAAGTTGATCCCATTCTGTCTCTTCCTTAGAAGCACCAGATTGCCTGTAACCACCTTTGTAGTATTTGCAGTAATTCTGCAACTCTGTAACAGGAGTAGAGCAGCTGTAATGCTCATGGTTGTAGAAGCTTGAAATCACTGAAAATCAGTCGTGGTAAGATATGTACTTGAGAAGACGTGTCTTTCAAGTGTTAACAAAGTCCTGACAACAGAATTTTACACTTAATAGATAACATCTAACTCTGTCGTGCACTCATGATAAATAAGTCCTGCAGACATCCTGCGGCACCCATGTTTTTGTGGTAGCAATAGCCCCTACACGTACGTATCACAAGCATGACCAACACGTGTAGCGAACAGTGAGTTTCACTGTGTTATTTACATGTAACTTAGGCATGTGGTTTTTATCACTTTGTATTTCCATTAGAAGGAAATGGTTCAGAAGTACACTGTGGTAAAAGGCAGGACGGCTGTGGTCTAACTGTCCTCAGCTTATCACCCATTCTCATCACAGCCCACCTCCTCTGAACCAGTTGTGACTGGTTCAGCTTACAGGGTTTTTCCACTAAATAACCAAGCCTTCCTGCAAACAAACACCCGAGCACCCAGAAGCCTTAAAAATCCACTCATCCTCTTATTGTGCTAAATAAATAAAAATTGAAAACTTAGTATGAACAGTATATGCCTGTATAAATATACTTCAGGGACACGTGAGCTATTGCAGATGTAAAACCTGCAACCATGTACTTGAGAAAGCCCAGAAACAGTGAGGTGATAGCTATGCTCAGCATGGTTTAGGGTTGCATGTAGGCAGGGGGTTTTGTGCAAAAAGCTTAAAAAGCTGTGTTTTCTCTCTGTTTTCCTGTGCTGCGTGGACAGCATCTTTCAGTTCCGTGTATGAGACATGACAAGTGGATTTGGGGAATCATTTTGGTGAAAGAGATCTGGGTTCATTAATGCAATCAAGCGTTTCTCTAGCAGGGATAAAGGTAGGGGAGACTAGGGCAGTAATATCAACGATGCTAGGGAAATCTACGGTAATGGCATTCCAGAAATACCTTTGTAGCTATTTTATTTCACTTTGATTGGAACCAAGCCTTAACAAATAATAGCATGGGATACCAGCTGTTTCTCAAAGAGAGTTTGACTGAAGACTAGACATCACATCTTTCTTTGCATTGAAGAGTGATGTGACACTGAAGGCAGTGATTAGTTGTGTTGGCTTCAATATGCAGATTGTGAAATAGCTTGTAAGATATGCTGTTAGTAAAATAGCTGTGGTCGTTAGAACTGAGCCTGACTTATGTTCTCCTTCCCTTGCGCTGGCATGAGCCCTAGAAGGCAGTCCTGTTGTAACAGCACTGCATTTACCCCTGGCTTGGCTTAGCTCTTCAACAAAAAGATGTAACAAGCTAGCTTTTATTGTTCTGTGTAAAAGTGTTCCTGTTTAATATGCTGAAAAGCAGAAAACTGATGGTTTTAAGGATCTTTGATTTCCTGAGGAATTTATACAAACATAGAAATGAATTCAGGTTTTCTAGCCATCTTGGTACATACTGTGGAAATGCTGGAGAACAAACACAGGCCTCACAAATGCCCCTGGAGGAAAGCTTTTATTGCCCTCTACATCATTACGGATACAGTGAGTGTAACTGCTGCAGGCACTTATCTCCAAACTTGGGTAGTGTTTTGCCCCAAACTGAGCAAATGCTTTACCCCAGTGTGACTACTTCCGATTTTTCCACAGAAATTTGAAAGGAACTGATTTGTGGAACTTGGAGATGAAGAATTCAAAGTCCAACATCTGAGAATTTTTCCTCTGTTGTGAAAACACTTTTTCTATCAAAGCTTCAGATTTAAGGTTTTGCTCAACTCAAAAAGGTATCTCTAAACAGGATGATGTTCATGATTATTACAATTGTTTTCTTTCTTTAAAAATCCAATGTGCAGATTTTCAGTCTGTGCCACAGTGTTGGTGTGGGGCCTGGTGGATTTCTTCCATTTCTGTACTTGTGCACCTTAGAATTGCTTTTATGCTTGTCTGACTTCTTAATTCAAAAATATTATGTTCACTTTTTAAAGTTGTGTTTAATTGACTCTTAAAGCACACATCACTTCAGAATATTTAAGTCCTGATTTAGTGGATACATGAGTTGCAATAAATCATTGAAAGTAAAAATGAACAAATGCCTGTGAATTTACAGCATAGGAATGCTCCTAATTAAGCCTTAAGTGCAATGATAAAATGCATCTGTGCTTTATATGTCAAAAGCCCAGTTACATCTCTAAACTTCTGCATGCGTAACTACTTTTAACATGAGTACCTTCCTCGTTTTGCAATATGGATTTTGGATTAAAATCCAAGGTATGTAACCTTACTCCTATTGCCCACTTCAGTTTAATACTCAGAAAAATTAGGAAAACCAGACAGTTATTAAAACACTAGCAATAAAGCAAAACAAGCCCTGTGCACTAATGCCAGAAAATTATTTTGGGATTTTTTTGTTGTTGTTCCATCTAAAACTGAGAGCAGGGGAGTCTATCTGGATAAGTACATAGCAAAGCAAATTGAAGACGATTTTGTAAGCCTTTCCTAAACCACCACTTATGCTTTCTTTCCTTCATGCTTGGTTGGAGCCCACCTTCTGTAGATGAAGAAGAGTACGATTAGATAGTATATGAAGCTCTTCAGAAGAAGGACAATGTACACTAAATATGCTGTCCTGTGCATTAAGTGATCTGTAACAAACATAAGACAGAAAAGTCTTGTTTAATGTCAATATTGTACAACCTCCTAAAAGATTGGTAGAACTGGGACTGTGTAGTCTGTTTACTGCTGCAATTACATTGATTCCAGTGGACAGTGTATAAACACATACAATGTCTGACTGTCCTTTGAGTGAGTTTCCGCTGCTAATAAATTCTATATCAAGCAGGTTTCTTAGCATTAGACTGCTTCTCAATGCCACTGGGTTATTATTCCCGGCAAAAGCAAGAACATAATTCTAGTGCTTGCAGCACTGATCACCAGTAGCATCATGTTTGCTTGAATCCTTTGGTGTTGGATTTTTTTAACGTAAGTGTTCATGATTCTTCCTAAATCCCCGTTCAAGCTGAAATAAAATTTCTTTGTCCAAAGTGCTGGGCAATTGCTAGGCTGATGGAGCATCAGCTGAAGCGTTGAGCATTTAACTACTTCAGGTACTCAAAAAAGTGGCACTCAGTGCAGGCTAATAATCTAATAGCCCGAACGGCATCTGTAGCATTGTAAGAAAGCTCCTAATAAAGCTACCTAATAAAGGTAGGAGAGCCCCTTCTTATAATCCACAACAGAAGTTAATTCAGAGTAGCACTGAAGCGTTTTTAAGTTACAGACCCCAGACTTAAAAGATTTCCTGTCCGCTATCTAGAAAGATGATTTTCATGATGTTCTGATGTAGCAATATCTAAGTCTTGCATGACATGCATCACTTTCCCACATTTTAATACTTTTTAATTACCTCTGTTAAAAACTGTGCTGTTCCCAGGATATGTGCTGCAGTCCTCTTCCTGAGAAGGCGGCTTGTTAAATTCTAATAGAAAGAGAGTTTAAATGCCCCAATTAGGTTTTTATTTAATTTTAACAAACAGAAATTGAGAAATAGGGAAAAAAAGAGGCAGTACATCAACGGTGAAATGGGAAGTTAATATTAAACAACAAAAAAAGATGTTCAAGATCTGTCTGCAGAGCAGATGTTCACCAGTAGGATTCATTTGCAGAGAGAATTTGAAGGGGGGAAATGCTTGTAGAGAAGTGACTGTGTATTTGTTGCTATAAGTGGGAGGTTTGCCTTTGCCCTTTCAGGAATGTGTCCATTAGGCTGTTCCTTGGCAGAGTCTCTTTTATTTGGAACTGCAGTCAATTTGACCCCTGATCTTGTCACTGAAGTAACTGCAGTCTGTTTGCCTTCACAAAGTACTGTTATTAGAAATGCAGAATAATTTACGTCAGAAGGGACCTCAATTAGTGTGTATACTTAATGGTTGCTCAACACTAAAGAATACTCTAGAGGAGAGTATGATCTAAGGTTCCCCTATTGGGAATTTGCTGTTTTGGTGGTGGTTGTCCTTTTAAAATAAACCCTTTTTGTGCTTGAAACAGCAAATTTGTGTTTGTTCTTGCTTACGGTGTTTGTATGCATTGATACGTGGTCTTAAAGACATCTGTATTACATTCCTAAATACATCCTCCACCTAAAACTTAAAGCATGTTTTTGTCAGAATGTATTTTGAAGGTTGAAATGTAATGGTTATTCATGGCCATGCTCTCACGCACCTTAATTTATAGTAAGTTGAACTGAGGTAGGTACTGAGCAAAGATTGATCTAAACTAATATAGGCAGCTTTTCTTAAAGATATTACCATGATTTAAACAATTTGGATTTATTATAGGTTACTTTTTTCTTTAAAATTGCATTGTCTTTCAGATTTTGCTTTGCGTAATCAATCTTTCCACAATTAAATGAGATATCTTATTTTCATACATGGTCATTACCTCACTTTTGCTGGACTATGAGTAAGTAATATATTTAAACTTTCCACTACATCCCCAGCAACCTTGTTTTTAACTCCTTAGTTTTTTATAGCTGTGACTAATGTCAGGAGGTGTCGGAGGGACTTACACCTGTAAGCCATGGGTAACAGAGAGGTAATATTGTTTTCAGAAACTTCTGTAGACTGGAAAGTAACCAGCACGGCTCAGTGCAGCCCTTTTGGAGCTATGCTAGTTTATACCTGATGAGGTTCAAGAACTGCTCTTTACCTGTTACAAAGGGGCATTCACTTGGGGAGCATAGCACAGGCTGGGCTGCTTTTTGTGGGGAAACTTTGGATGTGTATTTTAGCTGTTGTTGTGCCAAGGAGCACAGATGCTTTCAGGAACAGTAATAGAAAGCATTATTTCTATAATTTTATTGCAAAGAAAAAGTGAGGTCTGTAATAATACGTAGAATGAAATTTTTAACATGTAGTATGTACCTTGTGTTTGCAGTGAATGCTCATTGCTTTCATGCTCGTATTTGCAGTGATAGTTCTTGTCTTTGTTTGCTGCTGATACAGTTAACCAGGTGCTGATTGAGTATTCACCCTCTTCTGTGGCCTTCCAAAGGTCTCCTTGTACTACGTTGTCTGTTACCTCCTTATGTGCTTCATCGGTCCATGTCACCCGAATAACTTCTGGGTAGAATTTCTCAATAAGGCAAACATATGTTGTCTCATTTTCATGTTTTTTCTGCAGGATTTCAGAGTGTGCCGGTTGAGAACTTGCTTTGCCTGGATTGATTATTGGAAGAAAAAAATTAACAAAACAGAGGGTTGGAAGATCAATAGTGTACAGTAAATAAATATGCAGCCATAAAATATAAATTCTGAAGAGCAACAACCTAAATGTCTTATTAACAAATGTTTTAGCTCTCTAATTTGTTGTGAAATACTTAGGATGGGAATAGAAATGTCTCATGTATAAAAGGAATTTTAGGTAACAGGATGGATGAATTACAGCTGCTTCCATCCTTGAAGTAAAAATAAGTTTTTGGCGAGCTGGACAAACTTGGCATTCAAACACACTTTATGTTAAATATTATTTAAAGGGACCCAAATGTCAAGTTTTAATTTTCAGTCAAAACCAATTACAATACTATTTAGAATAATTTGGAATAGAAAATATGACTTTTAACCTTATTTTTAAATGTGTTCTTTTATGGCGAACTAAAATGAATAGAGATTTTATGGGTATGGTACAGAAAACCAGGCTCAAGATCAGAAGACAAGACTCAATTCAAATATTCTAAACTCATTTTTGTTTAGATAATATAGAGTCTTCCAGAGTCTGGAGAATGTTTGATGTAAGCTTTGATACTATGCCATGTGCATGGAGAAACATTATTTAAGTCCTAAATTGTTTAGTGAACACTAACATCTAGACTGCTTTGTTCATGCTTCTTGTCAAGCAACACATCTGATAGAGAAAGACTAGAGTAGACTAGGTCTACTCTTTAATACTCTAATACTAGAGTAGATTAAAAAGTATCTCACAAAAGATTTCTTGAGTATTTTATTAGAAAAATAAATTTAAGTCTGGTTATTTAAAACCTTAGAAACCTACTCAAAACTGTTTGAAAAATTATTTTTGAGAAATATTAAGAAACTGAAATATTGGTGAAGATATTAGTAATCTCCCTTGAAACTGAGTTAGAAAACTTCAGGCGACTACGTGAAAGCCTATATCCCATGGCCTTCTGAGCAGTACTGCTGTCAGAAAGTGTATTTGTCTGCACAAGTCTTTGACAATTATTAAATAAGAGTAATAGTTCCTGAAAAAGCTTTGTTCATTTATTTTATAAGAGGAAGTTAATACTGCTTTATAATGTTTATGGAAAAACAACTACATGAAAAGTTTGTCTACAGAATGTTAAAGGTAGACCACCTTTCAAAGCTTTGCAGTTTTATGTCCCCAGTATAAGTCCCCATTGCTAATTAATGAACATCTGGTATATCTAATTAATTTTTTTTTAAAACTGATATTAATTTTGTGATTTTTGGGGGGGTAAAAAAAGGCAACAGAAATTTATTGTTGCCATTTTTTTGAAGACCTGCTGTGTATTTGCCAGGTGATGATCTTGATAAAGACAGGAAAACGGAATCACAAAATGCTCTGGACCCCAAAGTCTGGCAATGTGGTTCCTTCAATACTAGATTTGTTTAAATGTTTGAATTAACACATCTGAAAAGAAAAAAAAAAAACTAAACTAAAGCAGAAGAACATGCTATATCTAGATAATGTTTCTATATCCAAATAGCATATCTATCCATGCTACAGTTGTTGTAGGTGATGTGCTTTGTGAAACATGCTCACTATGAACATATGTGAATATATTTTAAATGAAAGGTGAGCTGTTTCCACAAGCTAACTGTAGGTAATCTCCATTTTGTTTGCCTCTCTGGATTAAACCTTATGTTACTAGGAGGAGTCCAAATCATCCAGATTTTGTCCACAGAGAGAAGACATTTTGGTATTATAAAAGTGGATAGTAAACCTAAAAGTCTGTTTTAATTAAACTTGAACGTCTGCAGTGCATGCATAGGCAGTGCTCATGGGCAGTTGTTTTTGTCTGTGCTTAACTGGAAGCGAAGACTAGATACAGTTTTCAGAAGAAGGTATGTAGAAGGTACTGCCTAAGATTTTTTTTTAAGGCAGCAGAGACATTTTGGGTGTCCATCTCCTTACACCACTCTTTTTCTTTAGATTCCTATGTAAATTTCTGCCACTGAATTTGAGCAGCTAGATGCACAGGGTTTAAAGTGTGGTCTGGCTGAGTGGTGCAGTTTTCATGCATTGTGAGAGAACACATTATTATAAACATGTATTTTTGCCAAAAAGCTTCCACCTTTCTTTAAATGATCTGGCTGTTCTAGAGCAATCTTCTACATTGCATCCCCCCTAAAACAACTTAGTGATTCTCTGAAGTATTTCATACTCAGTGTTTAAAAACAAAGGTGACCAAAGCATAAGGCTGTCTATCTTCAAAAAGATAAGCCTTATGTTATCAATTTCCTTCATTTTGGAGATTTGTCATTGAAATGAAGCTGTGGACTGAGTTCTGTTGTACCAGAAATAAAATTGCTAACAATTTTATGGTTCTCTAACATTCATTTAGTGGTTAATTTTATCTTCGTTATGCATCAGTCCTCCCAGGGATGCAAGATTAAACTAATTTCTAAAATCATTTATTTGTTCCAGAGTTGTATATGTTCAGAAGACCATGATGTAGCTCCTGTCCCAGTGACATTGCACTCTGCAAAGCCTCATGACTATTTTAGGTGTTTCTTTTAGGTTTTCAAAGCTTAGTAAGTTACCCTGACTAATTTCAGTAGGCTAAAATTTACTTGTCTGGTTTGATGTTATTCTCTTGGATTATCAAATCTAAATAGACAGGCAGAGAGAGATGCTTCTAGTTGGTAGTTCATCCTGCCCGTTTTAGGGACTTCTATTAAGATAGAATAATTTCCACCTCTGGAATTGCCAGTGTCTTTCCATTTACCATAAAAAGACCCTAGGTGCTTAGCTTAAATGAAACTCTTAAATCATATCACAATACTGAGGAAACATATTGCTTGAATACTGTGTGCATGCATAGGGGAGTCTCATGTACACACATAGGTAAATGGATGACAGTGGAGAACTGAACAAATTAAGTTTTGCATATATACATGTATATATATGTTTGTGTGGGGAAAAAAATATATATGTATCTCCATAAGCTGTTGGTATGTTTATGGAAAAAAGGATGAAAACTTGTATAATTGGCTGTAGATTTTGATGTATTTTCAGGCTGATCTGTAAAGTCATTGAAGTCAACAAGACAGTTTACACTGGCTTTTCTGGGCAAATGATCTGATCCTTTCTGAAGGATTTTAAAGTCATGAACTTCCATTCTGCTGCCTTTTTTGGTTTAGTTGAAGTTTCAAAAATGTTGCTGTTTACTTTGTTAAACAGTTTTCTAAGGCAGGTTTTAAAAGGTACACAGGTCTTACTTTTTAAAATAATATATAAGCAAGTTCAGGTATTTCTTAAGCTAAAATCTGTCTTTTCTTTCTTGTAATAATGCAGTGAGCTTGAAAAATATTGTGCAAATACAATTCTGGAGTTAGGCTTGTAATCAATGAGCTATTAATGAATTTGGGTTCAAAATACATGTTTTTATAGATTAGCTGTCAACAGTTTTCATAATGAAACTCCTCTACAGTTTCTTTGTATGTATCTATAAATAAGATCTATAAATAAAGTCAATGTGTTCTTAAGCTGAAATTTTAATTCTCATTACTTGGATGATCCCACAAAATGCAGTAATTTTGTCTGATACTCAAAGCTCCTCAGTTCCCCTTCAAGCCAGTGGGAGCTGAGAGCACCCAGCACACTCGGCTCATAAACAGCGTTCTTGTCCTGCTTGCCAGTGACTTCAGGTATTATCATTGATAATAACATAGTATAGTCCTGAACTAATGTGAGCTTCCCCAGATACCTTAAAGAGCTGGCAACCTTCACTTCAAAGCTTTCCCATTACAAAACTTAAAAAAAAAAAAAGTATTTGAAAACACTTACTGGAGACGATGAGTTTTGTGCCAGAACCAAATACCTTTTCGAACACACAGTGGTATATTCCACTACAGAAACTTCTTGGGACCTTTTGGCCGGACAAGGACCAGTTTTTAAAACCATCATATGAACAAGAGTCTGTTCATCTGGCTACATGAATGTAGAAAATTTTAATTCAATCTCAACTAATGCTGCTATTCCCAAGCCTTTAGTCTTTAGTGATGCTCACTTTAAATTCAGTTTCAAGTGCCATCACTTGTTTAAAAAAATATCAAAACAAACCAAAACTGTTGTTGTCCGGGGCATTGATTAAGCTACCATATTTCCTCTAGATTTTTTTCTAGAAAAATTATTTTTTTTTTCTGCGATGGTGAGTGTTTTTGACCAAACGATTTAAAAATACACTCATGCTAGACCACTGTTTAACTGAATTAATGAAAGGCAGTCCTGAACAGCCACAGCTCCTCTCAAGCCTAGTGGAGGGGCATTTACTCATTTTGGGCCTAATCCTCTGCATGTTGAGGTTACTGTAATCTGCTTAAATGGGTGCAGGATCGGGACTGTTCACTCTCAAATCCTGCGTACTTGCCCATGCAGTACTGTTGCAGGCAGTCATTACCAGAAGGAAACATCACACGTGCATTTATGTATGTGGTAGAGAAGTATCAACTTCCATCATTCCCATGCCTGTCCTTCCCCAGGGCCTTCTGGCTTCTCCCCAGGGAAAACCATGTGCACCTCAGGTGAAATCCTGCTGACAATGAAACCAATGGCAACATTTCTGAAGGCCTGGGATTTCCCCCCACATTTTAATCTCTTGATTATTTATTGACTGCCTGCAGCTAACCAGTGCTACAGTGCATCCAAGAGAGCTTGTTTCCCCTTGGCTAGAACAAATTGGCTTTGTTAGGGCAAATCCATGGGGAAAGACCTTCCCCTTGACCAGAGAGATGCAGAGCTTCAGCCACGGTTTAGGGGATCTGTTGGCACTCACAATGTTTTCCTGTATAGCACCTCAATTCCCCCTGCTCTGAGGCCAAGGGGCGATCTACAGCTGCATTTCTGGATTACCCCGATTCTGCTGCTCTGGGCAGTAAGCTTTGCACAAGGGAATGACCTGATGTAGCCCTAAGTATCCAAAAGAAGTTATATTTCAGCAATTTATGGCTTATGTTAAGTCCTATAGTTTACCCTGACCTCTCTTATACAAGCATTTGGGTGGTAAAGAAATTAATTCTGCTACTGCAAAGTCCACATCACTTTTCTGTATTATACTTTTAAATCTGCATTTTAATCTATTATAAATATTTTAAAATAGCGTATCACATTCCCTTTCCTCTAGATTTTGGATTATCAGAATAAGGCATATTTTCTTAGATACTAAAAATCTTACCAGAAACAATAAGCTTTGTGCCAGTTCTGAAGACTGTAATATTCACTGGATACAAGTGTTTTGCAAAAACCCACCTAGTCTTAATGTTTTTAAAACCTCATTTTGTGTCCCAGCCTAACCTAGTTTTCCTATTAGAAATGCACCAGTTTCTTTTGACACTCTGATTTCTATAGTTAACTTTCCTTACAAAATGGTGTAGGGATGAACCCATGTTTCCTCATACAACAGTTTTCACTTACATTAGTCTTTCAGGTTTAAATAAATAAGCTTGCATGTACACAAAAACTAAGGATTTGGAATACTGACAAAATGGACGATGGAGCCCTAATTTAACAGTGGGCATTCAAAATCACAGAAGTATTTAAGCAGATCCTGCACACCTGAGATTAGTAATTTTCTAGACTGAGACTACTTAGCATCCTCTGGGGTTTCTATGGAAAACATGAGGAACAGTAAAGGTTAGCACCTTGACAACATGGAAAATCATGCATTTATATATATATCTGCATGTACATCTGTGTACAAATATATATCCTACAACAAGAACCTAGCACTGCATGCTGTCACCAGTTCAAGCTGATCTTTTTGGGCCATGGCTTTAAGATAACAGAGACCATTATGAACAGGGGAATGTTCACACTGAAACCTGTTTGTGAACATTGCCTTAAAAGAATTGGATACTGAACTCATCTTCATGCCCATGAAATCCTTGAAATTTTATAGCTGTTCGGAAATGTTCCTATTAATGTTAGTCATGGTAACAGGCTTTCACTCTGCAGATTTCTTTTGAGTGGCCACATCTTCCCTTATTTATGTCTTGCAGGTCCATCCTTCTGTCCTAACACTCATTTGGACTTTCAAGTCTACTAGGTTTTGATTCAGGGGTTCATGTTTTCCCTGTTAAAAAAAAGTACTAATGCAAACTAATGCATACATTAATCTTCACCATTTTGATTTAAAAGGGTAGAAAGTCAGTTTAATCCAATTTCAGGTAATGTGTAAATAAATTTAAGTATAATCTATCTTTAGGCAATGTATATTTTATAACATAGAATTACAAAAATTTGTAGCTTTTTGAACTCTGAACTTCAATGCATTTGATGAAAACAAGGTAGATACTTCAGTAATATTTAGGAGATAGCATTTAAAGAAATCAAATATTGCTGCCACAATTTCTGTTATGAAATTATTTCCTAGAAGTGTTAGTAGATTGTTCTTTTTGTCACTTCAAAATCAGTTAGCAATATGCCTGTCAGTTGCCAGGGAGACCCAGCTGCAGCTGTAGCACAAGAGATAGCAGAGACAAACCAGCCCCATGCTGGCTGAGCAAGCCACTCTTGCTTCTGTGCTGAAGGAAAAAAAACAGGATTTGGAGAGGCTGGTTCAGTCTTCAGGTCAGTCTTGACTTCCCTGTTGCAACCTTGTGAGTGCCTAAATTCCTTGGAAAGATACTTACAGAAGAATCCTGTATTGCCAGTTTATGTTGGATTAATATTCCTGTTCTGCTGTAAGGTTCTAAAAACTCATCTGTTCCACCAAATGCAAATGCCAAACGAGTCTCTCAAATCCCAGCCCTTCTGTTAACCTGTGTTATTTTAAGTCTCAAGCAACTTCCTTTTGGTCAGAACTAATTAAAAGAGACCAAAAAGAACAAAATCAAGTTCATTACAAGTTGATGGGAGTTTGGCTCTTTATATTATTTTACTCTTTCACTATAGATCTGGGAAAAGATTCTGTTCAAACTCAAACCCCGATGATTCAACTGAATTAAGGTTACTTATCCTAAGTCCTGGTTTTCTCCATTCCTTCCCACGAGGAGTAACTTACTGAGCTAATGTTGGATAGTCACCTCTGAAAAGACAAGCTGTGATGAAATGCCTGATCTTCAGTGTGAGGTAACAACAGGCCTTTTACTCTATTAATCAGTCAGAAGCCTTGGCCTCATAAAGACAAAATCCTACAGAATTAGAGTGATGCTTGAAAATAATTTATTTTACACTGTAGATACTAAAAGCATGGCAACTACCTGATTAACAAGGTAAGGATTTTCAGTAAAAACAAAATGCTTATCCTGACACAGCTATTTCTATTGAATTATAGTTATGATTTACTTAATCTTTCTGACATAAATAATTAAAAACAATCTTTGCTTGATATGCTAATGTAAATTTATGTATTTAACCAGGATTAAAACGTTTGGTAGCAATAGTTACTCTGCCTTCTGTTTGTGTAGTTGTTTACTCCAGGATTATGGCATTTAAAGCACAGTTAATGGGAAAAAGAAGATTTTTGCCCTCCACTTTCCACTAAAATAAATATCTCTGCAGGAAAGGCAAAAAAATGGATCACTTGTTCATCTGCATGTTATTGAGCAATAAGAACATTTGGTGGTATTTCTACCACCAAAGTGCTGTATATATGGCAAAAATGATTATGGACAAGTTATTTCACTTTTGTTAGCCTAATTAAAAAAGGATTTTGGCAATGGCCATTGCCTATTGCTCTTTGTATCTGTATTGGGAAGAGGTTTTCATTTTTTATGCTTAAGTCACAGCTGCTTGATTCCCTTCTTATTCCTTCAGTACAGCTGGAGGAAAGAATGAGGACTCTGGAAACTACTACAGGTCATTTTCCTCCACGTTTCCAAGGATGAGTATGATCAAAAGTGGCTCAAATTAGCTCCTTTTCAGAAATGTTTATGATCCTAAACCACTGCGTTACAAATACAACAAGGCTTATTTTAGGAATAACAAGCTGGGGAGTGGAATCCTGCGCAAGGATGGTGCCGACTGAGGCTCTAAGCAGGCTGAGTGCCCTCTGGGACACTATAACACTCATCTATATGACCACACCAAGCTCCTATAGCTTATTGTATGGAAAATAGCATGTAACTTACCTGACACAGTGAGTTTTGTACTGGAGCCAAACACCTTGGTGTAATATCCCATCACAGTGAATAAAGTCTTTGTGATAACAATGCAGCTCTGATATCTTTATACGGGTAAATAGTATTCTTTAAAGAAAATCAGATTTGCTGTATAATCAATTTTTAGCCCCTAGAAAAGTAAAAATGGAGCAGTCGCCTAAACTAAACTAAAAAAAAAAAAAAAAGTTATGGAGGTTTTTGAGGGCATGTATGTTGTTAAATGGACAGGATTCATCTCAATTAATTTTAGTCTTCTGAAAGTTTAGATGGATGGTGCAGATTGAGCACCTTGGCTCCGTCTCTGCTTTCTGGAGAGAAGCAGCACCAACAGAGGCTCTATTTGATCAGATAGTGGCCAAGTAATTTGCTCCTTATACATCCCCATAAAATCAGACCTAGAATTGGTGAACATTATGCTGATATCAGAGCACCACAAGACCCCTGACCAATATATTTGTTGTCAGTAACATGAAGCAAAACTGTGCATGGATTGGCATTGAACCTCTCACTAACCAGATATACAACATTTTCCAATGGTCAAAATTACGCAAACTGTTTTCATCTCAGGTGCTTAGCTGAGCCGAATCACAGGCAAGTATTAAAGCACCTGAAGTTTACCTGAAGCAAAATAACTTTGATAAGTATGTCAAAACATTTTGAGTTTGCATTCTTCCTTAATAATAGTAATAACTGATAATAAGCAGTTTCTGCAAAAGCTAGGAAGAGAGAGCAGCCTTTCAACTATGCATATCTTCAGACAGTTCTGGGCATATCTCAGATAACTCCTTTAATTTGGTATAGTCAGACATAGCCCTAAAGGAAAATGTTTGCTTTTCAAAGAATTTGAGTAACCCAAAGTTTTGACACTTTTCTGTCAGAATGAATTAGAAATATCACAAAGGTTGAATATGCATATTTAAAGACAAGAAGAACATTTTTTAGTTCTCTGAATGCTATCTTTGCCATATTTAAATTCATCTTTAAGAAGAAAATAATAATGGGGTTAGTTATACATCTGTGCTGCAATAGCTGTTGTGTTTCCCCCATTTCATATATAAATACAAAACAATTACGTTGTGTTCTGCCTATGGAAATGCTGTTTGAGGAAAATCCTGCAAAGCATTCAGTAGAGTTAAAACTAGCAGGAGCTAAAATAGCAGAGCACTTCACACAGCCAGTATCTAACTGTACTGAAAAGCATTTTAGAAGTAATTAAGTTTTACATTTTGTACTTACTTGAAACAATAAGCTTAGTTCCAGTTCCAAATATTTTGACATCAGCATCCCACAGTCTGATCATGCTTAGCAATATCTCCTGCACTGCACTTTTCTTGCATGGGCTACAGAAAAAGTCTATCTGATTTAGAGGCTGGTGATAAATCTGGCCCAGTGCAATAGCTGAATTTTTACCATTGACTAGAGTGCCATTTTAGAAACACTTCAATTTTTGTAGTGAGGAAAATGTTCAGGTTTTTAAACCCAGCATTTTCTGAGAAGAAAGCAGTGCTGTGCTTATTTCATAACTATGTTCTAATCCTTTTAGCTCTGGGATTTCGCTAATAAAAATCTGTTGCCTCTGGTCTGATTGATAGGTTTTCTCTGAAGTAACCTCTTTCTGCTGTTTTAAGAAGAAATGTGGTTACATTGTGATTCCCAAGGAAATTGAGAAAGTTTACTAGCTATTTGTTGATTTAAATATACAGATAAATAATTTTTTTTCCCTGTGTCCTAACTTGCAAATTACTTATTGTGTGAAAGTCCCTTAACTAAAGTTTCATCAAACTCATATTTTGAAGCCTGTATTTTAAATGCAAAGTCCATATTCTAAACAAAACTTGCTGACGCCTGTAACTAAATTCATGCCTTTGGTAAGTGGTTACTCTGTTGTCTTTTTGGCAAAAGTAGCTGCCTTTACACAGACACAGTTTAATTGCAAATTGCACCAGAGAACATTTTTGGTCAGAGGCATGGATAACATTTTAAATTTCTCCATATCTCTCCTTTGCTTTTTATGATTTGACTTTATAGTCCCCCTGATAGTATCATATATTTTCTGAGCAACATGCATTGCTATAGGCTTTATACTGAAAACAGCATTCATCTTATTGATTGCATAGCTTCACCACAATTAAGATTAATACAAATGCAGAAGTAAACCAGTTACTTTCAGTAGGGCCAGGAACTAGAAATTTATTACATTCCAGGCAATTTTCCTTCCCAATCAACTTAGACTCAACCACCTCTATCAGTAAGAGACTTTTTGCATTTCTCACTTGCTGTTCTGAGAGTAAACTATCAAGCACTTCACTTTTCTTTCCCAGAACAGTATCGAATCCATGCCAATATTTAAATTTTTACCTCTCCTCATTTTTCCATTAATTGTTCTAAAGGTGATCTTTCTATTCATGAGATTGATATATTTATTGCCCATCAACCCACCCAACTGGGTGGGAATGCACAGTTCACAGACAAAATGTGATTTGTCAGGCAGAAATTAATTTTCCTACAGTTTTTCATTCTTAATTATCTGAGAACCTGAATGACTCCTCTGTGAAAATCAGATCAATAATAATGGTACTTACTGGAGATGATTAGCTTGGTTCCCGTGCCAAAGTATTTGATCCAGGTGTTCCACACTATGTTCTGACTTTGCAATAAGCTAACATGCTCTCTTGCTATGCCATTGCTGAAGAAAATCCCGTTTTTTTCCCAATCAATCAGCCCCGGCAGACTGAGTGAAGGCCTGGCCCTGGGCTGCTGGGAGGACATCAGGAATTTCAGACTTGCTTCTGGTTGTGCAGCTGATATCTAATGCCCTTTGGAGCAAATCTCTTTCCTAAAGTGTTGCAAAACCCCTCCGATTAATGCATAAGAATTAGGTGAAGGTCTCTCTTCAATTTTAGACACACAAATAGGTGCACAGGGCTGTGCATGTTAAGAAACACATAATTTCAGGTGATAATCCTGCTCTTTCCCAAAGGGGTACACCCCCTCTCACCTGCAATTAAGTGACTTCAAGTACTACTAGCATGGAGTTAATTTTTAGTTGTCTTCATACAATTCAGCAGAGGGAAAGGAGGGAGAGCCAGCACCATATGCATCGCGAAGGTGTCCGTGTGCTGCCTGTTGCATTTTCTGTCCCTGGTACGTGGTTATTGTCTGCCCATCCTCTGGAATCACTCCTGGCTCTGCAGCAGCAGCTTACCGGCAGCTTTCCATCTGTTAGCTGGTGGGAGAAGGAGGCTTTTCCTTTGTGCATGGGTTTCTTGTAAAACAGCCCAAGATAACGTATCATTAAGAAATTACCGTTTGTGGCTAGAGGGAGGAACTAGACTGAGGGTGAAGGTCTTTCAGCTGAAGTAGGTGTAACAAAAGCAACCGTCTGCTTTGAAGGCTCCTGGGCAGGAACATCGTAATCGCAACCACAAAGCAACGGCAGGAGCGATGTAGTCAGAGAACGGTGCCGACCGGTGCTTTTCCTGCTGTGTCCTCAGACACACAACGAAGGAGGCCACCACCATCTCACCTGCAGTTGCTGGGACTATTGGATTACAGTCATGACAGTGAGTAGCTGGGAGGTCTCATTAGAAGAAACAAAGTGAAGCACTGCATATTGCAGACAGCTTGTCTAACTCCCCTGTATGATCTGGGCTTGCAAGTAGGAGGAGGACAAAACTGACCTGTAGCCACTTGGAGACCTAATACACATTCTAAATTGTTGTGTCACTTTTTCATCCCATCAGACTAATATTCTTTAATGAGTTACACTTCAGTGAGCCAAGTGATGACAGTATCAGGGTACCACAGTGAAGGAAAATTTAAGGAGAGGCTTGACGGTAGAGAAAAACCTCTGTGAATGAATTTCTCAGGCTATGAGGGTCAGCATGCACCTTGAGGCAACAGCTAGGAGGGATGCATTGCTCAAATAAGGAAAGCTGGTCTTAAATATAGAAAGCTCTTTTGTTTGGTACTGGCTTTGGTAACTCCGTCTTCAACTTCTTGGGTAATTCGGATACGTCACTACTGCGATGAACAGTAGTGAAACACAGACATTGATAGGCAAGAGGGAGGGGTGAAGGGGCTGATACAGCTCAAAAAAAAAGAACAAAAATTCCCACCTCCAGATCTCAGGAGGAATAAATAGAAAATCTTCCTCCTCCAACAGCTACTAACTTTTAAGTGAAAATAACACTCCTTTTTCTTTGCTTAAAATTTTACAAACCTTCAGGCTAAAGTTCTCTATTTCAGTTTTCTTTGTCAGGCCAAAGTCTTTGAAGAGCTCCAGTACAACGTGCTGACCTATTTCCAGGAACAACAGTACGGACAAGTGTCACTTTCAGTTAAATAAATCCTTGCAACCAGTTCACGTACATGCTTGAGCAAAAAGGAGGAGAAGGTGGAATGCAGAGGATGTGTTAGCTATTGGGCTTTCACCATTGCCTTTGCACTTTGCACTTGCTCAGTTGAAATCTCTAGCTTTTGGCAGCTGATGCTTCCAAGGCATCAGTCAGCACCAAGCATGTCCTGCTTCTCCAGAGCCTGCACCTGAGGCCAGGGATCTCACCCAAACCAAGGCAAGTGAGTTGGGATCTTTCAAGTTGTTTGTGGTTGAGACGCTGAGGGAGTATTTGTCTAGGTGAGCCTTGAGTTTCTACCACGGTGACTGCGCCAGTAGGCGCAGTAGTAGGTAGCAGTGTCGTCTGGAATTATGTCGTTTATTGTAAGAACGCACAGTTTCTGGTGAGAAACCTTTTCAACAAGGTACCTGTGTGCTTGGAAACCCTCTTCTACTACTTTTTCCTTTGAAAAATACAGAATCCTCTGTGGAGATTTATTCGCCTTCTGTTGATACCAGTGTATGATGGTGGTATCAAAAGCTTCAGAGACATCTTTAAAGTTACATTGCAGACGTACACTTCCTTTAGACTTGCTGATGAACGTAGGGCTCTGCATGGGAATTTCTTGTGCAAATCCACCTAGGAAAGAGGAAAGGAGAAATGATGTTATTAGCTGGAATTTGGAGATTTGAGAAGGTGCCTGTTAGCACAGCCATGGGTGCCTGTGAGCAGAGGTAAGAAAATAAGTAAGGACTTACAAGACGAAGCGGCTGTGGCCACGAGTGCTGCCAGCAGCAGCATGTTTGCTTGTCATGCTCTGCTGCCGTTGAGACTGAGATGAGAAGGAAATCAGCCCCGGTGCAGAGTGAGCAATGCCATGTGGGAGGAGGAGGGGACTCCCTTGGGTAGGAGCTGGTGACACTGTGTGTCAAGCCAGAGGAATGTGTCAGGGAAGGGAAGGGAAGGGAAGGGAAGGGAAGGGAAGGGAAGGGAAGGGACTCTCCCCTGCATGGGGCATTGCTCTGTGGACAGACCATGGGCAGCTGTTGTGAAGCTCGGGAAGTGCTGGTCCCCTGTGAGACATCCGGAGTGTGCTAGAGGTGGTGAAACCACTGAAGATGGGTCTCTTAATGGTCCACATCAATTTTACTATCATAAAATGGGCACAGTGATGCCACATGCTCCAACGAAGGTGAGGTCTGCTTCAGGAAGCTTTCTGACACCACGACAGGACTACAAGGGAATGGTCCCTGAGAAAAACATCAACGCTGACTGCAGCAGTGCAAGTGCAGTGGTGGTGGATTCTGGAAGCCGCTGCACACGGAAGGCAGAAACCAACACAAAGTAAGGATGATTCACTGAACTAAGAGGAAACTCTTTGGAAAACTGCCATGAGATCCTATGAATAAAGACAGTATGTGACAGTACCAACTTCTGGCTGAGAGTCGTGCATCACACCACTGAATAGCCCTGAAGATACCAACAGGATTCAGTGAAATCAGTGAGAACTTGCCTGCTTAAACTTCACTTTGTGTTTAAGACTTTCAAAGTCTGAGGTTGCTGGTGTTTAGTGTTTATTTGCACCTAGCCTGATCTTCTTTCCCGTAGCTCATTCTGTGTGATGGTCCAGCATTTCAGGTATCCAATTACACCCCTCAGCAGGAAAAGAAAAGCTGATGAGTAGGCACATACTGGGCTAAAGGCACAAGCAAAAATTATTCCTCTCAGGTTCCTCTGTGAAATGCTTGCTGTGCCCAGGGCCTTATACTAACTAACTGCAAATTTGAAATAAGTCCATCAAACTTGACAGTTTCAGCAAACCTCTTTCCTTCCAAAAAACCCCCTGTTTATCCTATTTGCCTTAACATGAAATGAAAGAAGAGGATGGTTATAAGCAACACATCATCAGCTGTGGTAGATAAGAGACCATAAATCTTTGATTTAAATTGGTCCGTGTGCATTTTTGCAGTATCCACATTAGGTAAACAATATTTCCAGGGACTTACAGTTGCTTACACGTAGATCAGGAAGACTACAGTGGGGAAATTTTTCTTAGAAGTGCTAGGCAGTGGTAGGCATATCATTCCCATCACCAAGGTACTTTGCTGTCTTTCTTTTACTGCCTTCCCTTTCCTATGGGACAACAGTGGTTGGACTAGAAAATCAAAGCAATGTTTGCTGCCCTCAAAGGCTGCCGGAGTTCTGCCATGACTGTGTAAACAGCACCAAAGGAGCAGGTGAGTTTGCGGTATTTATATGCTGTCTTAAGGCAGTGAAGACTTCCTTTGCTGTTAAAATGGTAGGCGTGTGTTTGAAGACCCACTTGCTAATTATGACCCAGACTTTGAAAAGGACACTTGTGCAGTGTTAGCTGCTCTTTTTGGGTAGCAGAAAAAGGTCTGACCTTTCAGCAGCTCATATCAGATGGAGTGAGACGACCCAGGGAGTGGCAGAGTTACAACCCTGTGGTTCAGATGTTGAGGGAGATTTTTTTTTTTTTTTTGCCTTGATAATCTTTGAGTTTCTGTCACTGTGAGGGCCCCAGTAGGCACAGTAGTAAGTAGCAGCGTCGTCTGGAATGACATCTTTTATTGTAAGAGCACACCGGTTCTGACCAGGAACTTTTTCAACTATGTACCTGTGTGCTTGAAAGCCCCCTTCAACTGAAGTTTCCCCTCCTATAAACAACAGGATTCTCTCTGGAGCTTTACCCTCCTTCTGTTGATACCAGTGTATGATGGTGCCATCAAAACCTGACTCTAATGTTTGAATTTCACATGTCATCCGTGCAGTTTTTTGGAACTTGGTGATGGATATAGGCCTCTGCATGGGAATTTCTTGTGCAAATCCACCTAGGAAAGAGAAAAGAAGAAATGATGTCATTAAGTGGAATTCAGAGATTTGGGAAGATGCCTGTTAGCAAAGCCATGGGTGCCTGTGAGGAAAGATAAGAAAGTAAGGAAGGACTTACAAGACCAGGTGGCTGTGGCCACAAGCACTGCCAGGAGCAGCATGATTGCTTGTCACGCTCTGCTGTTGTTGAGAGTCAGAGGAGGGTGAAGGGGACCCCAGATGGGGACAGTGTTGTGTGGGAGGAGGAGGTGACTCTGTTGAGTGGTCTCCAGCGACAGGTCTTCTGTGCACAAGCAGATGGGGCACATTTGCAGAAAACCCTCTCCAAACTGGCAAATGCTAAAGTTGGTTAGAAGGCTGTAGTCCTGTCTGCTTTTCAGGTAAATACAAAAACCATTGGTAAATCCAAGGAACGTGGCCCTGTAAAACTCAAGCTAGAGCCACTGAGAAAGGGTTGCGAGTGAGAGCAGCTCCAGCTGTGTATTGGGACGCGAAGGTTTCGGCCTGGAGGTCACCCAGTGGGCGGTGAGTGCATGCCATCACCCAGAGGAGTGCAGATTGGTGCACAGTGCCTGAGTGGGTGGGAGGCATTCCCCCATCCTGTTAAGGAGCTCCTCTTGCTGCTTCAGCTTAGTCACCCAGCTGCAGCATGCCAAAGGGCCCGGGGTGCCCCCGTGCTGGTGCTGCCCTCCATCAAAGCAGCTGGAGGCCGTCAGCCTGCAGCGACCAGGGCAGCTGCACCGCGGGGATGTGACTCTGCTTTGGTTTTGAGTGCGGGAGGAAATGCTCAGCCGCAGGTCTTCGGTTTCAAAGTTCAGTTGAGATGCAAACACTTCTTGGAAAGGAAGACTGGAAAACAAAAGCGAGCCTGGTGAGGGCTACCATCAACAGCCATCGCAGAGGGGCATCTCGATGAGCGGGGCTGGTGTCACGGGGCATTTGCCTGTGACCAGTGAGCCTGGGCTGCAGCTCAATGGGCATGAGGGAGATGAGCTGCTTCGGCCTCCCTCCTGCTGGCAGTTGGCCACATGCAGCAAGCTGGCAGTAAGCACATGTTGCTAACTGGCTTGGAAAGGTGCCCATGAGCACAGGGCTCCAGGGAGAGGCAGGCAAGGAGAGATACCTGCTTCTGTGTGGTGGTAATGGAATGGGTCCCTCTCTTCCCAATAAATAACTGTGGGAAAGTCTGTTTAATTTTCTTTTAGGCCACCCTGAGGGGGATGAGAAGGAGGCTGACTGAAGTGAACATGTGAGGTCACATGTACTACAACCTATTTTTTCAAATAACTAAGGAGGCCAGAAAGATCTGTAACAAGGTGTTATATACTCAAATTGTACCAAACGTTTAGCAAAAACAATGTTCAGAGCCTGTGGAACCATAAAACCACCACTATGAAGGTATTTGTGCTCATTTTTGAAGATCCAGATGCATTAGAGGAATATCTCACAGGATATTGAGCATGTGCACTCTGTCCTAATTCAGGAACTTTGTGGCACAAAACTATCTCAGTTTTCTGACTTAGCTGTCAGGCAAATGCCAGCTTCCCTAGAACCAGTCTTTGATCGTACAACCTGATTTGTAAAACTCAGTACTCTTAACCCAAAGGGTCTGGGAGTCTCTGCTTGCCATGGATAAGGATTTCTGTTCTGTCCTGGACACATCAGGAGAGAAATCGTGACAATACAATTAGGTTTTCTGGGCTGCTGTAGGAATTTGTAGTGACTGAAATGCAAAGGAAGACAAAAGAGAAATAAGACGGAGGATGTGCAAGATCACCTGGTCTTCTCTCCTTTTATATTCATGTTTTTTTTCAAGAGAAAGCACTGAGGGGGTGAAGATATGTTTCTGTGCTTGCTCCAAGGATTCTAATAGAGAAGAGAAGAGAAATTTACAGCTAACATTTGTTCATGCACACAGACTGGCCGTGTTCACTGTCAGGTGAGTGCTTTCAGTATAATCAAGCTTTCATTTTAAGAGCAATGTTTCATATATTTACCCTAAAGTGATTGGAAGTCTCCAGTTTCTGGATATTACAGATATGTGTGGTACTGAAATGATAGATGGATTGTTAACATCATATATTTAACAGCTGTCACAGGGTACTGTTGTTTTTCCTATCCTGCTGAAGAGAATCTTGAGAGAGGGCTGGAATAAGGAAGTATCTGAATTTTTAGCAAGTTCAGAACTTGCGGTTCAGAGCGCAAAGCACCTTTTCGTTCAACTTATCTTTGCCCGCCTAATGCTGTGGTGCCTTGATAAAACCAATAGGCACAGTAGTAAGTGCCAGAATCCCTCGAGGTTAAATAGTCTATCGTGAGGACATAACGGGGCTCAGTAGCATGTTTCCAAGCTTGAAATCTTCTTCTATCACCACTGTCATCAAAAACAGGTGACTGTCCCAACATGTACAGTATCCTTTTTGGTGGCTCTCCGGAAAGATGCTTGTACCAGTGCATGATGGCATTGGTGCTCACTACGCACTCCATGCGGGCAGAGCTGCCCTTCACCTGCCTCCGCAGCTTTGGGGTTTGCACTGGCACTGCCTGTCCATCTCCACCTGGAAGGGGAAGCGGAGAAATTGTGTAAGGGGAAGAAAACACTGGAGTTTGGAGCCAGGACTGTGTTGTCCGCATATGGGAAAGAGAGGGGAGAGGAAAAAGGGCTTACAGGACCAAAACGAAGTTGCAAGAAGGACTGGAAGAAGCAACATGCTGCCTGTGCATGTTAAACCTGGAAATGAAATAGAGACAGAAATGTTATAAAGACCTTCACGTGGAGAAAGCATCAAATGACTGGGAGGAGGAAATGACTCATTTGGCACATCCAATGGTTGTTCTTCAATGTGCTAGCATTGAGGGGGTTAAATTTACCAACAAGCTAAACCACAGGAGTAACAGTGTAGAAAGGATCTAAAATACTCAATGTGAAATAATTTTTCTTCATCTGTCTACTACATTCCTCTCAGATTTACCTGCTGAGCACACACATAAAAACTCATATTGTTCAATCTGGCCCTTCCCAAGGATGTTCTCCTCTCCTCAGACACCCCGAAACTGGCCCAGAAGCATGCTTCACCAGCCTTTCCTAGAACATACTGCCTGCTTTGGTAGGACAAATGGGATAAGTCATAGTGAACTATGATCTCTTACTCTCACTTAAAATGTCTCCAAACCCTCTGGTCAGCCTTATCCATCTATCCCAGATGTGGTTCGTCTCCAAGACATCCTTCTGGGACAGCACTCCAGCTCCTCAGGGCTGGTTCCTCTGGCAGTAGTGTCCTGCCGGCAGCAAGGTGGTTGGGCACATACTGTGCCCAAGTGCCTGCCTTCCTTGATGATAGTGTTGTAGCAGCAGATAGGAAAAATACAGCTGGCACCTCTTTTCCAAGAGAGCTCTTGCAGCTATGGCAAAGCCAGGGTGAAGCATGCATGTCTCCCAGCCAGCTGTTTGCTGCCCTCTGCTTTTTCTTGTACTTTCCCTCATTTCAGAGCCCTGAAAATGTGCCCTGCAAAGACTTCATAGCAAACGGTCCCTTGGGCAGCAGCCACCACACACCACGCTCTTCCCTGAGAAAGATTTCTCATTTTCTGACCCCAAAGAGATAATCTACTCTGGATTTTTTTTTTTTAGGTCTTTGTCAGTAGCAGTTTATACAACTAAATCTCATCTCACAGCTAGTACAGAAAGTTCATATTCTTCTGTTGTCCTTGTGATAAGATACATGAATTTGTGTTAGGGCCTGTAGTGTAGACCTATCTACAATGAAAGAACAACAACAAAACTATCATAAGCATGGAGTTTACTGACTTGAAGACTCTGTCTTCATTATTAGTCCACTTAAGTGTGAAAGCCAGAGAGGAAGATATCTTCCAAGGCCAAACAAAAGCTGCAAGAAGAACCTGCAGCAACAATGTTTTCAGAGAAGATGTCTGGACCTGTAGGAACTTAGGTAATGAACCCTGGATGGGGGATGGACTGCCATTGAGCAGATGAAATGGTGCACTTGAGTTCCATGAAACACTCACATGGACATGGGGTTGTGAATACTACTGCCACAGAAGTGAAATTTCCCTGTGGCTCTGCTCCCAGCTGCCTGGCTCAGCAGTGCTGTGTCACCATTTCCATATGTTCCCTGCTTTAATTGCAGCTTTCTCCTGTAAACAGTCTTTACAATCCTTTCTCAGGGCCATCTTATCAGGTGTTGCCCAGTGTAACAGATCCTTGCCTATAAGAAGGGGTTCTAAGGAGTGTCGGTGTTAAAAGCAGTCATTGTCATCATAACCATTAATGGGAGCGATTGGTGATGAGTATCACCAGTATCTCCATCGTGACCTGGATCTGAAGTCTCCCAGGCTAGATCTTCAGTGCAAATATCCTCCTCCTGTGCTCCTTCCCTGCCATTGCTTCATTTTTGCTAGCTCACACTGTATTTGTGAAAGTATCTATGTTATTCAAAGATGATCTGTGTTACTGTATAATTAACTCAGCTGTAATACCATCACCCACAGGAGTGCTCCTTTTCCCCAGCACAGCACATTATACCAGCTGAGTTGTAGCACACTGCATTTCTTCGCTTTTCTCTTTGTCTGTTATTTATACTTATGTACTCAGCATAAACCTGTTGGGATATTTTAAAGGCAGGAAGGTGCAATTGTGGTTCTCTGCATTTGACGGAAAGCTTGCTGCTCAGGGTACAGGCAGCTTTCTGTACAGACTGCCTGTGGTCTGATAGTTCTGTGGGACTGCCAGTAGGCACAGTAGTAGGTACCTTCATCATTGGAGTCGATGTCATTGACTGAGAAAGCACAGATGTTTTCTCTGGTCTTCGAAGCAGAATACTTATTCCTATAGGAGCTGTCATCATAAGTAGCTTGT
The DNA here is from genome assembly GCF_947461875.1 of Haliaeetus albicilla. Lineage (NCBI taxonomy): Eukaryota > Metazoa > Chordata > Aves > Accipitriformes > Accipitridae > Haliaeetus > Haliaeetus albicilla. Next base: position 32,311,369 of record NC_091484.1, on the reverse strand, counting down.
CCTCCTCCAATAAACAGAATCCGTTCGGGAGCTTTGGAAGGTATATGTCGGTACCAATGTATATATGCAGACTGGAAGTTAGATATGCCCTCGGCTTTACACTTAATCCATGCAGTTTTATTTAGCCCTTTGGTAATGGATATTGGACTCTGTTTCAGAAGCACTTGTGCTCGTCCATCTAGAAAGAAGGAGAGAAAACAGAACAAACACTCTTAGCCTGCTGTTCATTCACACACGTAAATATGGGGTGCCTCCTGCCGTTGCCCCGCGCCGTGCGGTGGTGTCGAGGGGAACCTACGAGACCAGGTTGCAGCCAGGGCCAGGAGCGGGAGCAGCAGCATCCTGAGGGCTCTTGCTGGCATCTTGCCTCCCAAGGAAGGTGACAGCTTTCCTGGCAGGGGCTGAGGAAAGGAAATGACTCACTTGGGCATCATCCGGAGAGGCGGGTGATGTTGAGATAAAGCAGCCTGACTTAACCCCGCTAAATGCTAATAGTCACATTATAGCTTTTTCAAAAGTGGCACAAACTCACCTTCTTTCTCTCTCATGCACACCCACACAATTACTTTAACTAGTTTACAAAGTAATTTTGTAGTCTGAAGCAAATTTGCCACTGCTTTTAGACTAGTTGAAAGCTGCTAAACAATGCATGGGGTCCTACACTTTACCTGAGTTCCAGTGACAATAAAAGGAAAAAAAAAAGAATATGGAGCTTAATGAATTTGAGGGGTCTCAAATTACTGCTCATCACACAGGTTGAATGCCAAAGACCAGGAAAATACACAGCAGCTATTTGGGAGCTCAGAAGTAGTCTTGCTGCGCTTGTGACTACTTCTTGTCACAGGTAAGGTGAGGTGCTATACCCCAGGGTGGCATCTCCAAATGCTGGGTATTATGCAAAGAAACACAAATGCTTTACAGCCCCCATCGGCTTAGTTTGAACTAAAGATCATTAGGGCAAACAAAATATAGAAAATATTCTGTGCAATTCAAAGTCATTCTTCAGAGGCAAGGTCGCTGCTGGTTCCCTTGGAAAGAAAACCAATTCCCCTTTCTCTGTTGTCGTAATGTTATTTTACTTATGTCAGCCTTTTTTTTCTTTTTTCAAGGATTTTCATGTAGATCCAGTAACTGCTGTCCTACAGTTGTGACAGGAATTCGATCTTTCACTCTTCTGTGAAATGCAACCGCTACCCCAGTGCTTAATGTGCTCTGGACACCCCATACTGGAGACTGGTAATACTAGGTCCTTTGTGGTCCTGTGACTTTATCTATCAGTTATTTGGTCATAAAGAGAAAAGGGGTGAAATAACTTAAATTAATGTCTTTCTGTTTGCAAAACAGAAATATAAATATGTGTTGTATAGCTGCTGTTTGTTTTGCATGTTTGCTGCAGTGTTGGATGAGAAGCCTCACTGGAGTCAATTAAGAGACTTGTGCTTTAACCTAAATGAAGGTCTGATCAACTCCAAATGGAAAACAAAGAGAAATTAAAACAAGATTCTTTACCAGCAGAGAAGTACAAAATGGGTATATTACATCTGCAGCCCTGAGCGGTGCTTCAAGTTTATTTTCACTTATATCCTTCTATTCTGCCACACAAATGATGTAACTGGGGATTTATTCCAAAGATGTAGCCTGAAGGGTAGTAGGAATAGAAAGGGTTTTTTCTTCTTTTAGCTAGCCCACCCTGCTGTCCTGTAAACCCACCCGGAGGCAATCCAGCCAGACCTATAAAAACACCCTTTTAGTTGGTAAAGTGAAGTAACAGCTCTGCTGGTGCTGGCTGTAGTGTGTGTGTCTGCAAAGCCTGCACTAGCTCAGCAGCGTCTTTGGCATCTGGCTGCCTGTACATTGTGTCTGATTCAGGGCTGATAGGGAAAGTAGGGTGGGGATGTTCCTGCGTGTTATCAAACACTTCAGAATCTGGTTCAGAAAGCAGAGCACATCTTTGTGCGGGTCCCCTATGGCTTTCTACTGCTGTGCATCCCACCTAGCACAGTAGTAGGTAGCAGAGTCTTGCAGAGTTACTTTGCTCACTGTCAGGGTGCAGACAGATTTGGCAGCATCCTTCTCAATGCTAAACTTCCCCTCATCGGACTTGTTTTCGAGGAAGACCCTGGAGGACATGTAGGCAATGCGCTTGGGAGCTGCACTGGGCCTCTGTTGGTACCAGTGAATGAAAACATTATCAAAATCAGTATCGGAGACGTGACAGTTGATTAGCACCGTTTTGCTTTCTGGCTTGGTGATGGATATGGGGGTTTGCTGCAAGACTTGTGCAGAACTGCCTGTGTGAAAGAAAGAGAAAAATTAGAGGCATGAAGCTGAGATAAGAGAGGGTCCACTTTGCCACTGGCGGACATGCAGGCAGCGGGGTGCGCAGGGCACATACAAGAAAAAACAGCTGCCAGGATGAAAGCACTCAGCAGCCACATTGTCACTGCCCTCCTTATGGCTTCCTTACAGGGACAGGGTCAGGGCCAGACTCAAGCAGGGGTGAAGCAGATCTGAGCAGCAGAAAACCATCCAAGGAGGCTGTGCCAGCTGTGGATGTGTTAAATAATGATGCACAAGCCATTTCCTTTGACTAACACTTAAATAGAAGGCAAACAAAAAACCCAACCCAAACCAAAACCAAAAAACCAGCCTTGTAAGAAGAGATCTCACTACTGAGGCAAACATTTTTTTTTATTATTTATTTTTCTGCAGGGAATTTGTTTGGATAATGAGTAAAGAGTCACTTTTTTTTTTTTCAACATATGATTACGATGTGCTAGCTTTTAAAGTCAGTTCTTCATATCTGGATTTTTAAGGTACATCGGCTACCAGAGGATGGAAGAGCAGAGATGCCCCTCGAAAGCAGGCAAAATTGCTGCCCTAAATCACTGAGATCAGGAAGCATTTCTGGGAAATTGCTGCTGTGTGTTTGTTCATTTGGTCTCCTCTAGGAACGGGCTGTTGCCTGCTGCTGGAGGCAGAGTGCTGGGCTGCACCCGGCAAGGAGAGATGCAGGGTTAAACTTTGATTTGATCTTTCACAGGTAGTGCAACTCCCTTCTGCCTTTCCTTCCAGGTTAGTCATCTAAAGCAGGCAAGCAGCACTTGTATGCTATTTTTCACAACTTGTCACCCTAAAGAGTTCCTGCAGGCAAGCCCAGCCTGCCAAGCAGGACCCTGGAGTCAGGTGAGTTTTCCAGCCCTTGGGAGCACAGAGGAGATTCCTCTGGCAGCTGCCTGATGGTTTTCTAAGGCTGTGCAGCCCCAGGAGCCACAATAATAGGTAGCCTCTTGCTGCTTTGTGATTTTATTTATTGTCAGAGTACAGATGGACTCTGTCCTCACCTTTTTGGCCCCAAAAATATCTCTGTAAGAGTTTTCATAAAAATAAGGAACCCCTGATTGCACGTACAGAATGTGCTTTGGTGCTTCTCTGGGTTTGTGTTCGTAGCAGTGGATGAAGGTATTCAGAAAGTCTGACCCAGAAAAATGGCAGCTGATCCGCGCAGTCATTTGCACGGCTCTGCTCGTGGAAGGTTTTGGCTGCCTGAGGATTTGTGCAGCTCCACCTACAAGGGGAAGCAGAGAAACAGCACTGTCGTGACAGCAGTGACCAGCCCCAGTCTCCCAAGCCCCTGCGACTCACATCTACAGCAAAGGGCTGATGCAGCCAGAAGCACCTGCAGCAGCAACATGTGCTTCGCACGATGTCGAGCCTGCCTCCCTGAACCAGCCAGGAGCAGAGTCCGTCCCCGCCAGGAGGGAGCAGGCACCTAAGGAGGAGAAACGAGTGACTCGGGTTCCTGTCACCCAGTGGCACCTCCTTTAAATGACTCAGGCTTTTGGGGGGCCACAAGAGATCTCTTCCATCCACATATGGAAGTTTCTGCAAGTGGTGGTACCCTGAAAATGGATACGACCACCCACAGCAGCTCCCAAAATTAAGCCCTCTGTGAGCAAGTACAGCTTTTCTTTAAGAAAACTGCCTTGTGATTAGCAACAGAGACTGTAGTACCACAGTCATAGGCAAGATGCTTCAGCAGTTCATTGCCCCACTCAAATAAGGCCTTATTTGTTGCCTGAGTTCCCCTTGCTTAATTTCCGCCTAGATATATCTTTGCTTGTTGTAGTGAGAGCCCTGTTCTCTGAGATTTATCCCCCAGATGTGGTACTAGACAGAGATCAGCTTCATTCCTTAACTCTCTTACTGACTGGGGTGTTGGAGGCTCCAAGTGTAGGATAATTTTTCAACCCATGATGATACCTCTGAAGCTCTTCTTCTAACAATTTGTCCCATTCATTTTGAACCTTGAACATGAAATGGGATCCTGTAATACAACTTCTACCTGAAATCCCTGTTCCTACGGCAAGTATGTGGAGTTACCCAGTACTGCAAAGGAAGCTCCAGTGTTTTCAAACTTTTACTGACAGCTCCAGTAATTAAAAAAATCATAAATATATATATATAAGCATGCCTGTCCAGCAAACATCATCCATTACCTGGCCCTACAGCTGCTGGTTCCCACTTTACTGAGAAGGTGGGATTTTCCTCTGCCTGTCGGGGGCAGCTGTCTTCATACTCAACCATTTCCCATGGTCTTGGTACCATTACAAATTTTAGCAGGCTAGAATCTATGTTTAGCTCTCCAGCTTAAATGGAGATGCTTTATAGTTTAAACTTCTATGATGTCTGCAGGGCATCAGCAGTAATATGCTCATTTTTGTGTTCTTATTATGTTCTTAAACCTGCAAGAGAGACATTTTTAGAACAGGCTTTCTATGCTTCTCATAAGGTTTACTATCTGATTTTCTAATCAAAACAGCGTACACTTCCCAAGCCAAATGCGGCATGTGGGCCTAAGTATTTTTATATCATCTGGCATTAATCAGGCAAGCTAGAATCTCATTTAAAAAAAAGTTCAGTTCTGAGATCTGAAAACCTGCTGATGAACAGCCCTCTCCCCCAGCTATCTCCCAACTCTGCTGCTTCCTCTTCCAGACTGTCTGAAAAATAGGCTTTATAATGACAGTTTACTGATACTGATGCTATCATGTTCCTTTGTTTTTAAAGTAGGAATTAGTTGCTTATGCAAGATACATTTTTCACACCACCATGAAATAATTCACACACTTCTATTTCTGCTCCCAAATTGATTGGAGTTTCCCATCCAAAGTTACAGGGAGTCTTTCCACTCGTCTCAGTGGGATTTCAAACACATTCAAATAACTGGAGACAACCTACACACAGAGATTTTTTTTTTTTTTCAGCCTGGCCTAACTACTATCAGCTTCTTATGTTTAAAAGAGTTTCTGATAAGGAAAGCAACAAATCAACCACTTTTTACAAAAAAAAGTCTTGACTCTTTCTTCCTGCAAACCCAGAAGTGTGCTGATGGTTTCTCTCATACATGATATAAAATCATAATGTCATCAGGGGCTTTGTATAGGTCCATACAGCTCAGTGTTAAATGACCTATTAGGTACAAGTTTGTCCGCAGGCAAGTCTGACTTTGAATGGCTTAATCCAGCTCAGCGTAGAGAACCAGCATGTGGTTTTGATGAGCCTGTTCGAGCCTTTTTTGAGATACAAGTGATCAGGGCTCTCTAACAGGTGCAACTGAATTCAATGTTGGTCGTTCTGATTTCAGCTAGGAAATTTTAAGTTAACAATTAAAGCGTGCTTCCTGCATCGATACATCTGATAGGTGTATCACAGCAACTATGAAGAGACTGTAAAGCCATTCAAATGCTCAGTAATCAGTTAGAGTGATTAATAAGAATTTAGGTAACTTAAGGATTGCCTTCCAACAGTCTTTTTGTAGATGCTTCTGTCTTGACAAAATATTCACCTTCAGGGCTGTCTTCTTCCTTTGCTCAAAACTTACAACTTGTTGAGAAGACATGAAATTTCAGGTCAGCTATTTCACCAAGGCAGACAAGACGAGGAGGTGTGCCTTGCAAGGAAGGAACTGTAAAGAGGTGCGTGAAAGCATTATTCAAATTTTAGGACACTTTAGGCCTATCTGGAACACCAGGGCCATCTCGAATAAGGAAAAAGTCCGCTCCACACCTCAGTCACCCTATCCTGTTGCTCCCCACTGCATTGGAGACACCTGAATGCAGGTTCCTTCCTTCCTCAGTGCTGTGACTGTGGCTTTGCTTCCTTTCTATCTTTCTCTTCTTCCTCTCGTTACTTGTGTCTGCTACCATTCAGGTCACTACTCAAGGTACTCCTGACTTCAGGAGAGTCAACCCAGCCCTTTCCTGGGAGCGTAAACCACCCAAGGTGCAGGGAAAGCCAGTCATTTCCACTCTAGCAAGAGCTGAATGGAGCATGGGTGAGTGCTGTGGCTGTCTCCTGTACAAATCCTACTAAAGTAAGGGGCTCTTCCTCTCCTTTCTGCTGGGCTTTGGCTGAACGGTCCACCTTGCAAAGTGCTGAGCACTCACACTGACCGCACGTCAAGAGGGAGTCACAAGAAGGGGCTCTAGCTCCCACCAACAGTGAAAATCCCGTTACCAATACAAAGCGTGGGAAAAGTACCTTCTAGAAGCGCAACTTTAACATCAAAGCAACTTTTTATCATTTCATGGTGTAGCACTTGCCATTCATAGCTGTTAGATCTTTAAACAGCATTTTGTTGGTTTCCTGTCTTAATGGTAAAATAGTCAGAAGTGAAGGCCTGTTGCAATTGGAAATGACGTTTGTGGCTTTCTGAGTGGGATAAAAAAAATGTTATGTGAGTTTATTTTGTAAAACTGCAAAAAGCTGCAAGATCAACAGCAGTGCTGCACTGGCCCAGGACTTGCACATCACTGAGCCTGGAGACATACACGTCAGAAGTTTCTTACCTTGCCCACTCACATATGAGGTGTAAGAGGCAACACAGCCTGGGAAAGGAAGATTGACTGCTCAAATATAGATCCTGGTCCACCCTTCAGTGCTTGCTGGAAGGTGTAGACAAACACAGGATAAACATGGGAATGGAGTTCTTCGCAATTCAGTGTCTGAAAAATATTCACCCTCTGACTCAATGATTTTTTTTTCCCTTAAATCTTTGCTTTATAAAAATAATATGCAATAAAGTACCAAATGCTTTGTTCAGAAAACCTAAATCTATATAGCCCCGAGCAACTTCAGAAGCACTGACTTTCTCTGTTTCTCATTAGTGTTAGTTAAAAATAGTTTTCAGAAAAGGACCCCTTTCTTGTGAATCTACCGAAGTGCTTTGCATTCTTTAGTTGTTGCAGGAAAAAATGGTAAACCTTTTCTTCTGTGACCTAGAAAAGTAAGTGAACTCAGTGTTAGTAGCCCTTGCTAGTACAGCAAATTCAGGCTGTCAATCAAGACAATGTCCTGATCTTGAGGTAAGCCAGGCTATAGCCCATCACTTCCCCTTGGAGATGATGGCAGGTCCATTTTGGGGGCTGCTAAAACTAGATTTCCATAGAAACAATAAAAGAAATAATCCTACATGGAGAGCAAGGTGGACTGCAGGATCTGACAGGTGTCTTAAAATGTCACTTCTAGTCCTAGAAACCTTTGATACAACTTCATAAAAACTGCTGAGACTGTATCATTAAGTACCATATTTCTGTAAATAGCTCTTGTTTGTGCTTGACTTTTATCTGATAAATAAACCGTAGCTTAGCAGCACCTCCCAGCTGCTTATCAGCTGTGTGGCGTACCTCACATCACTCAACAGCCCAGGAAGAAAGAGTCAACAACCTGGGAAGGAAGGACAAGATGCTCAGCATCGTGCTAAGTAGGATACTGCTCATTGACTCTCCCAAAGACTGCACTTTTACTGAATTGCCCTGGGGTAGCAAGAGGGCTCTGCAACAGACAGTGCTACATGGCTCCCAGGACGGCCCCTTGGAAATCACAGGCACTATGCAGTCCCTCCTGCCTCCTGCCCAGGTCTTCAGCTGAAGATAGCTTGAAAAGGAGTCCAAGATGGAGGTGGTTTTCTCCCATAAGGATTCACCAGCATTTACTGTGCCCTTCCCTATTTACATCTGGAAAGCATTTTGCTTCTTCAGCCCTCTGGATTTTGCATCCGTAAAGTTCCTTACCTGGGGTAAAACTTGAAAACTGCCACGGGACATGCAAACTCGGCAGTTTCATCCAAAATGCCCTCCTGTTCCCTAGTCATTTACGATAGCACTTCTCCCTTCCTCGTTGTCTCCCTCTTGGATGCCCCTAGTCCCCTATCAAGCACTTCCTGGCCTTTGTGCCTGCTGTTCTCCCATAGACAAATAAGCTGGAATGTCTCTACACAAAAAGTTCACAGCATTGTGGGGATCTTTCCTCTGCAAACACATCACTGCTGTAGTAAATGGCCGAAGGTTAAGGGAATGGCTGTGGGTGCAGTCCCACGCAGGCAGCGGTACTATCTGCTGACTTGGTTGTCCAGCTCGTGCACCAGCAGCATGCAGGTGTCTGTGTGTGTGTGTGTGTGTGTGTGTGTAGACAAAATATTTCTTTTGGGGAAACCTGTGTCCCAATTAATATCAGACCCAGAAAGGGTGATACAGACCAGCCTCTTTGGGTGGGGAGTGGGTCCCAGGTGACATTTGGTACCAGTGGATGTAGGTGAACCGTGACCCTCCAGTTACTTTGCAGGTAAATTTGACAGTGTCCTCTGGAAATGGCTGGGCTGTGATGGAGACTGGCTCCTGGTCCAGATGGAGGGCCCAGAGCACACCTGGATGGAGAGAAGGGAGGACGCAGCAGGGATGAGGCTGCAGCAAGAAATCCTCATCCCTGGGGTCATGGGGGTATTCTCAAACCACAGGCACCCCATCCATGAGGAAGAGGGACTGAGACCTACTCCCTGCTTCTGCTGGCAAAGGCACGTACTGCTGCACAGTGTGAGGAGGGGGAGAAATGGAAAACCTTATCTCCACCACAGGTTGTATTGCACATGTTTCTCAGCCATCACACAGGGGAATCAAGCTATTTGTCCACAAGTTATCTGCCAAGTGTCATTTGAGCTTGGGACTTGGTTAATAGGATATTGCTGATGCCAAACCACATAATTAGGCTGGGGGGAAAATGGAAATGTGATGTAAAACTGAGAAGAACTATATTCTGACACCATTAAGAATAAGTAATACATACAAATTCCTTCCAAGGCAAGAGACTAACTTGGATGGTTTTCAAGGGGCCCATAATTTTTTCTAGTTCTGCCACAGCTCCTCAGAAAAGAAAGTTCAGACATGCTGGGATAGTTTAACCCTAATGAGAGAAAAAAATTTAAAAATATATATACTGATACCTTGCCCCCTCAAAAAAAGCAAATGAAATGGTGAAGAGACAAGTGATGTTTTTTTACAGTGTTGGCTTAATTTCCTGTTAAAAAAGAGGCAGAGAGGGGGGTGTTGATGTGAAAACTTGGTGACACCATTGGCAAGTGCTGCCTGTGCCTGCAAGCCTCTAACCAGACCAGGTCACTGCACTGTTGTCCTGCCCAGCAGGCACCAGCATCTTTCTCTGTTCTGCCCCTCTATGCCAGCATACAGCTAATACCAAGCCCCCTCACTACTCTCCTGGATAATCACAGACAGCTGGCCAAGGGACAGGTTTTTGAGAGCTGGGGAGCACCCACGTGGGTCTCATTGGGTAGAGACGTGCTCTGCTTTCCTGGCACCCAGCCCCAAGCCAAAGGCAGCCACAATCACCTTTATACAAGCACCATCCTCCTCCCTTTCCTCCAGCCCTTGCTTGTTGTGCTGCCCAAGCTTGTGAGTGCTCAGACATACAGACAGCTAGCCTGGGCATTTTTTAACATACTTAAAACACTTGCAGGTCAGTCTGAAATTGAGTGGGACAACATAACAATGGTAAGACGTTCAGCGCAGCAGGACTTGATTAGGAGAACATAAATAAAAATAGGAACAATGTCCTTCTACCCTGGAAGAAATGTTTTGTGCCCAAGATCATCTCTTTTTCCACAATACCATTTCACCTCTTCCTGCGCATACTGCCCTGCCTCTCATCATGGGCAGGGAGGACACAGCTCCTGGTAGCTAATATTCCTCCCACCTTGCCGTATAAAGCATGGCACAATAAGTAGGTAGGGCTTCCCCTCACCCCAATAAAACTCCTGCACCATCCAGTGTCTGGGACATCAACCAATGAAGACATTGGTGGCGTTTTGCTGTGCAGGCCTAGTTTTCTGTAAAAAAATAGTGGTCGAGGGGGTCGCACACACTGTGTAACTGTTGTCTCACCATCGCATGCATTGTGTAAGGGTGGTTCTCCAGACATCTCCTTCCTCCTGAGGAATGGCTTCACACTGTGGCCGCTTCGTCTCTGCTGGCACCGGCATGTCGGTGAGCAGCCTGGTAAAAGGGCGCTGCCGGGGCCTGACCTCAGCCCCCCTCTCCCTCGTCTCAGGCCAGCTGCAAAAGCTCGGGCTTGCAGTGGTGGAGAATGCCCTTCCCTGCAGCGAGCTCAGCTGGGCACATAAATGCTCGGTGATACCTGGCCAGAAACCTTTCTGTGCTGAAGTGCCTGACTGGAAAAAAAACAAGAGTAACTCTTCACCCTTTCCCTAGTCTTTGTCTGTTTTGCTCATTGATTAAGAGCATAACTCCCCAGGGGTAGAGATGGTTTCACAGAGCATTCTTCTGAAGCACCTAACACAGCAACGGGTCAATCACAAACCAGATATAAACATGACAGCAATCACAACAACTGAATTAGTTTCCTGCTAAATGTTCATTTTACTACATGGGGGATCCTGATTAAGAGAGTAGTCCTGAGTTTTGTTCAGAGAGGAAAAGCAGCCTGGTTCCTGCCTGGAGTATTGGTAATCAGATCGTATCTAGTAGGCAAATGAGAAAGGGTCAGATTAAACATAAAGGAAACATTATTTTCATTGATTGGAAAAAATGTTTAGGAGAGGAAAGTTTGGACATTTTCAGGATTAAAGCAAAATGTCTGATGAGTGCATGTGCTACTCACTTTGATGCAGGAAAAATACCATTACACCTTTAAGCATGCAAAAGAGTGTACCAAAAGCTTATGCACTTATTTCCAGTCACATTCATAGTTGGAAGGAAAGATGGTGGCATCCCATGTTAATCTGGGCTCGTTAATAGCCATGGGCAATCAGAACTATAACATCACTGCCAGCTCCTCCATCAGTGCTGAAAGCAAAGATATTTAAATCTGCTCTCTTCAAAGTGAGCACAAACCTCTGCAGCCTTCAAGCGTTCAGACTGGGTGAAAGGAAATAATCAATTTAGAAACCTGTCGTGTTAATGAGAAACTAGCACAACATTCCCTAACGTGTTACCCCCTGAATCTACCTCCAGAGTCATTGCATTTGGTGGCCATCTGGTGATGGACTCAAAGCAACTGACCACACAAATAAACCATTCAGTACTTCCACAGGGCATGAGGGTTTGCTCAAAAGAAAGGCATTTCTGTAAGAGTAAAATCTTTGACTAGCAGAAGTAATGTTATATAAAACAGATGTTGTTCATCTGCTCATTCATGATGCAAATGTAATTATATTAAAACTTCAAACTCATTCCCCTTCCTTTCTTTATTAGGAACAGTTTGAAATCTGTTAAAAAATGGTACTGTGTCACAAACACTAAACCTGTCAAGCTCTGCCAAGAGCATTTATCCCTGGAAATCAAGTAACTTCATCAGAACATCCTCTCCTGTGCTGATAAAACTAGCTGCCTGTTGTCTACCAATGTTCCCAGGGCTGATGCAGAGCAAAAAGAACTGATGTCAGGCCACATCTAGGAGCCTGATAACCCTAAGGGGAGCCAGAAGCCTCTGGAGCTAACAGGAACCTCCTGTGTTGTAGGTAGAAACATATTTATACTACAGAATTGCAATTGGATTGGAGCCAGCCTTGCATTTCAACAGCTTCCCACTCTACATATTCTCAGTGTGCAGATTGTCTGTGGGTGGGAAATAGGCTGTGACCTTCACGGGAGGGACACTGGTGTCCTGAATAGGACCTGGGTTTGAGGAGAGGTAAAGTGGTGGCCCGTTGCCCAGGGCTTGGTACCAGTGGATGTAGCTGGAGCTCGAGCCATCAGCCCCTTGGCTGATGATGCTCTGCTGTGGCTGCCGGCTGATAAAAGCCAGACGCTGATCCACATGACGGGCTCACAGCAGGTCTGGAGGCAAACAGGAGAGAGAGCGGCGGTGAGCTGATGCTGGCTGGAAATCCATTTTTAGTCTCCCATCCTCCTACCAGTCTCAGCATCGTGGCTTTCCCTGGCCTGGAGAGACTGGGATGGCTGTCAGGACAGCAGTGCTGATCCCTCCCTCTGGCCCCAGCACAGAGGCTGAGAGCTGGGTGGGAAAGGGGGGGGACATGGCCCCAGGGCTGCCACAGTGAGGCTAAGGGTGATGATGGGCTTTGCTGAGCAGGGGGAGACATGCAGAGGCAGCCAGAGAGGCATCCCTTTGGGAACCGGTCCCTGTGGGTATGTTTGGGGGGGGGGGGTGTCTCTGCTGGCTCCCACGTCCCCTCTTGCTCTTTCTTTCATTTGTATAAAATGCAGAGTAATGCAGTCCTCAGGTACTTTGGTATATTTAAATATTGATCGGACCTTTTGCAGAAGCAGGGCATGTTACAGAGATCCTGAAGGATAATGTGCCTCACTCATGATTATAATCACAGTTAGAGCCTGAGTGTGTCTGGGCACTTAATGTTCACTAATACCCGTATGTCCTTCACCATTGCGTATCGTCTAGTTATTTTGGTTACCTATATTTGGTTCAGTTTTGATTGGATACTGTACATTTTCTTAATTTCTTCTCCTCTATTCCTACGTGCTGCCATTGAATTTCATCTCACAGATAGACAGCTGCAGTGACCTTCTGTCTGAGGACATACTGTTTTGTTACAGGGACATGCCAACATTTATCATTTATTTCTCCAGCTTGAGGTGATATTCCTCCTGCTCGATCTCTACATTGGTTCCTATGGCTAGTCTAATGGCCAGGGCTGAGGGGAAGGAAACCTGGTGGAAGATGCCCACAAACCATACTCTAATGGCCAGGGCTGAGGGGAAGGAAACCTGGTGGAAGATGCCCACAAACCATCCCTGGCAGGTAGGGTTTGCAGACTGGAAGAGGCTTGTGGCTTGGTGCCCACTCCCACATGGCACAGGAGCAGCACTTGCTGCCTTCCTTCTCTCGCTTGAATCCTAACAGGACACAGGTACCTTTTCATGCAGAGACAGAGATTTGTCTGTATGGAGATGGCTGTTCCCCCAGTGAGGTCAGAGCCTCAGAGATGGAGGTGGAGCCGCTTCTCTGGGGCCTTCCCTGGGAGGACTCAGTGCTGACTCAGGGCTCTGACCTGGCCGTCACGTTGCAAAAGACTTCAGCATTGCTGTCCCTGTGTCCCTGGTTTATAACAGGGTCCTGCTCCAGGCTAATGGCCCACAGCACATCTGGAAAGTGAAAAGAAAGCAGTGATGAGGAGGCCATAGTTAGAAATATGCCCCTACCTGGGGCAGCAATGTCCACCCCTAACCTGGGTATGTGCAGCTGGGGTTCATAGGAGGTGAATCTGCCTCCGGAGCAATGCGTATTGCTGATGGTACAAAGGAGAGAAGTCTCACACCGACGTCTTACACTCGCTGAGGAGTACCTAGATATGCTGCAGCCTTGGCAAATCAGCGCACGAGCTTGCTGTGCATCCATACTTCTCTGACCACCTGTGGACTGTAATTTTCTCTTCCATTCCCTAGTTTCTGCACAGTAAAGCAATTTTTGCTCTCTGGAATATAACATTACCTTGTAGGGCATCAGACACATAGCCCTATATAAACAATGACCAGGACCTTTAAAAACTTTAAAAAATATGGAAAGAAATGTGTACTTACAGGCAAAGAGACAAGCTGAGGAGGCTTCCATGTCCCTGCTGCTGCTCCTCAAGGACCAGCAGCATTGTGTGCTCCCAGGCAAGGAGTATTCCAGGGCTGAAAGAGCAAGATGAGACACAAAGTCCTAAACCCTTTGATAAGAAAATAAGGACCCTCAGGAGCTCTTGTTGCTTCAAGCCTATTAGAAAGTTTCAGGCTTTGACAGCAAAAGAAAGGGGACATGGACACACAGCAGGGCTGAGAGGGGATGTGTGGTCAAGTCCTCATGGTGTGAAAGCCTGTGAAGGTGGGGGTTGCCTCCTTCCACTGAAAGGAAGCTCTACAAAGTGTTTGGTATTTGAGAGAGGGGAAAAACCCTGCACAAAATGTCAGATTAGTTCCCATTTGGTAAATTGGAAGAGTGAAAGAGTCTTCAAAGTGTAAAGACTGCACATTGCATTTCCTTGAAAGGCAGACAAGAAGCATGCAAAGAGACCACTGCATTCAAGTCACTTCTGACTCCCAACACTGCACTGTTGGACTTCTGCATTGCCTCCTGATGATATCTATTCCCAGCTTTAACTCACCTACATCTTGGAGAGGAAATCCTATGAGAATGATGAAAACCATGTGTGGGCTCTTCCTTATTCCGGAAAAAGCTGGGGTAGGGGAAGCGATCATGGGATAGGCAGCAGCATTCGGCCAGAGACCCTGCATGGCTCAGATCTATCTAGAAACCCTCATCTCACATTTCCTGGCAGTACCTTCCCCCTCCCCAGCACTCTCAGAAAAGGGCAGAACAAAAAGGTAGGAATACTATGAATTTGTATGGTATTTTGCAGACCTAAATCGAGCAGGTGGTATAGAAAAATGGTGGAATATTTTGCTTACTGGTGTTATCCCTGCAAGTCTCCTCTCTACCTCCTTTATTGTTTCGAGGACTCCATTTAGGGGAGAGGTGGCTTAGTGCAGTGTTTTTGTAGCCTCAAGAGCCAGTGTCAGGTAACTGAGGACTGAATGGCTTGCTGGTTTTGAGCACTCCAACATTAAAGACTGCAAACATTCATTTATCAGTGCTGTTTTGGCTGAAAATCAAATACTGCAGCATGAACACTTAAGAAACACAAGTCGAGCAGGGTTTTCAGTCACACCAGTGAAACCTGGACAAACCATGGGTAGGTTGAACATAGAGAGATGGAGACAGGAGGAGACATGTAAGAAAATTATGAGGGAAACTGGCTTTACAAGGTCAAAATAGTGTGAAGGAGCCAGAAAATGAAGACTTTTTTTGTTTTAAAATGTTTTCCCATAGTAAATGACTTTTAGCTATTTATTTAAACACAGGTAGACTACAAAATTGTTTTAAGCAGAGGTAGCATATAAAATTATTTTTTCCTCTTAAACCAGCATTGTCTCTTTGAATTGAATCAGCTAACTTGTTGCTTGGTGCAACCGTGTTTAGTATACAGCATGACTTTTAATACATATGAGATGCAAGGATATGTTGCTGTAACAACTTACGGTGCATCTTGATAAGGTACTTTTCTGTCTTTGTTTGCCTGCAGGATGAAGTAGCCAGTTACAGCGAACATAAAACCAGTTTTGCTTCTGTTATTGCACTGAATTTGCCCTGTGTGTCTGCAGGTTTGAGACAAATTCTGATAAGGAGAGACATTAATGAAACAAACTCATAGCTGAAGATTGATCCAAATGATAGCTAATTTGGCAAATGCAAATTCTAGCATTTACCACCCTCTGCTGGGTATGAAGGAGTAAAACCCTTAGAAGTCCTTTCTGAGCAGGTGTGTAGATGCTATATAGCATCCATAGGCATGGAAGGATGCTAAGAATTCCTACAATACTCTGAATTTTTAAGCAAAATAGGAGTGAATCAGTAATTTTTATTTTCATGAGTACTTTTTAGGTGGACAGCAGTGTGATGTTCTTTCTTGGCCTAGGAGATACCCGAAGATTCTCAGCATTTATACAGCCTCTCCTATAAAACATCTTATAGGCTTAAAATAGTGTTTTGAATCCCTGCCAATGACTATGGACAATTTCCACTTTCATTTATATCTCTACAAGATCTTAGGAGTCACAGCACTGTGCCAGGTATGAGGTCTGTCAGATTTTAGCCACAGAGAGAGAGAATTTTGTGTGACCTTCCCATTTGGCAATTTTGTCTTAACCCACACAGCTTATTTCTCAGGATTACATGGGTTTTTTTATTCACTGACACACAGCCAGATTCTTCCTTCCATTGCAGCTCAATGTGTTTAAATTTAAAAACTTATATAGAGAATTTGGCTTTCTTATGAATAATTACCTGAAATAAATGAAGTATAGGAAGCCTGGAGTACCTTCACCTTCTCCTTTGTAGCATGTGCCTTGGAAATGTAATAATTCAAGTATATAACTATTTAACTTTCCAGTGTTTTGATGTGATGTTCTTGGTCCAATTATACCTTGTACTACATGCAGTCTGTCTAGGCAAATGTAGAGGCACTATTAGCAACCTGGGGTTAGCCTGGCTTGCACCAAAGCCTGTGCTCTGACAGCACCAAAAGAGACCCCAGTCTCTTTTCTCCTCTAAAACCAGGTTGAGGACATATGCATTTGCTGACCCTCTTCAGCAGATGTGGGTCTTACTGACTCCTGAAGACTCTTTCTGGTGCCTACAAGCTACTTTGCTGTTCTCGGCATTTTATTTAGTGCCTGTGGCTGGGCAGAAATCATGTATATGCACAGAGCTGCACTTTTACTACTGTCTGGGTATTTTCTTTCATTAAAGTTTCCTTTAACTGCTGTTAAGCATCTGAATATGCAGCACAATTCCCTTTGGGATGATTTTTTTTTTTTTCCTAAATTAATGCTAATTATGAGGTCTTCCTGTCGGTTACAGGAGACATTTACATTTGGAAAGCACTGCAGTTTTCCCCATATGATGCTTCTGTGCTGATTAAACAGGTCGGAGTGAAGAGATCCATGCCAGAGAAACACAGATGTATATCAAATGCTGCTGGAGACACGGTACACACAAAGATAGCATCAGAGCTGCAATCACATGGATGACAATCTGAGAGAGGAATCTTTGGAAAGTGACTCTCTCATCATACATCTATACATTTAGCGAGATGCTGAGTCCAAAACCATAGCCCACTTCATACATATGCTCTAATTCTGAACTTGGACTGAGAACATGCCATTTCCTAAAATTCCTCTTCCTAATTAAACAGGATTTCCTTACTCCAGAAAGAGCTGGGGTTTAAAACAGAAGCAAAGTGGCTGCCATGTAGTGTCACTGGCTTGCTTGCACCAAGTCCATTGCAGTCCCCTGGCTTGCAGCAAACGTCTTGCCACCAGAGAGCACGTCAGAGCTAACAGTGGCACTGCTGACTACAGCCAGCTGGAAAAACACCTTCACGCTCTATTGCGCAGCTTTCAGGAATGTGACCTTGCCTAATTAATCGAACTAACTGCTTCCTGCAGCCGGGGGTTGGCTTACTGGTTGGTGTGTCATCAACTGTCACCTTAGTGTTTTAAATACGAAAAGACGGATCTTTTAAATCTGTTTTAAAAACTAACAGTAAAATCAGATTTTGTCCTTCAAGCAGCAAACTGTGGTGATTTGGAGGCTACTGTGGTACTTCCAGCTACTACAGCTCTAATACTTGCTCATGCTCTGCCTGCACATGGGCGTGCAAGAGGGGAGAGCCTTGTAAACTGTTCCTACAGCCAGTGGCTGCTCTTTCCCAACGCCACCCATCTAACCTACCCATCCTGGTGACTTTCTCTTGATGCCTTTGTGTCAGCAAGACACTAAGAAATTTTCATTAAGCATAAGCTTAATAAGACTATGATTTATTCCACGTCTTTCTGGCATTAGGGCATCAGTAATGAGAGCATCCTGGAATCAAATGCCACGCAATCTGTGTAGGACCGTACCCCCCCAGCCTCCCCTCCCTCTTCTTGCGGTGGGGACAGATGCACCCAGCTGTGAGGTCTGGAAGAGGTGGAGCAAGGTGGGGAGAAGAGGAGGAGGAGGAGGAGGAGGAGAAAAGGGACAGAAGTGTCATTCAGCTTATGCATTTTTCATTAGTCATGAAAGGCTGTAAACCAGGTAGATGAGCTGCAAATACACAATTTATTTGTTCACTCTCATGAGATGTTCCTCCATCTTCAGTTATTTTGTCTTACTTCCAAGGCCACACCATGCATAAACAGCCTGCGGGATCAGGAGATTGCATCCCTAAATATTTTAAGGGTTCATTTTATATAGAATTAGAAATTACAGGTGCTGTACAAGGTTAGTAGTGTGTGCTATCTTAGGAATAAATAAGTCTTTAGAGAAACCAAGATACAATGGGTTATTGTTTTACAATCACTCCCAAAGCATGAAATTTGGTAATTTGCCAAGACCAATGTGTTCATCAGAAAAATCCAAGAAAAGGGAGAAATAATTCTGGGCTAATATAACGCCGGGGGGAGGGTATCACTGGTATGTAACAGCAGTACATACTGGAAAGAATTTCCCTTGCTTGCCCTAGAATAAGCTTCTATAGATCACAGAGAAATACACTTATTTTACGCTACTCATCTCAGGAGCTGCAGACATCAAAGTGCCTGAGAGGTAAGTCTGACTAACTAACAAAACTAGAGTAAGACAAAATCGAATATGAGAAACAGCTGTTAACCCAAAATGATAAATACATTTCTATTAATGAACTCCTTTTTTAGAAGGGAAAATTAGGAAAATTTTCATTCTGGCTAATTTATCAATGTCCTTCCTTTAATATCTATCATCTGAGTATATGGAATTTTGCAAGGAATTTTGAAGATTAATAATTCTTCTCATCCTTCCTGCAAGACATCTATTTGCTTTGTGGATCTGGGGTGCATGAGATATGAAGACATACTTAATGTCAGAATGATATGCTATATCCACAGTAACCTGCAGCACTTAAATGACACAGGCATTGTGTAATAGCATGGCTTTTGGGACATTATCAGTACATCTTCTTATTGCCAGCAAATAACAACAGTCCTTGCAGCAAGATGT
The DNA here is from genome assembly GCF_947461875.1 of Haliaeetus albicilla. Lineage (NCBI taxonomy): Eukaryota > Metazoa > Chordata > Aves > Accipitriformes > Accipitridae > Haliaeetus > Haliaeetus albicilla. The sequence goes on along the minus strand of NC_091484.1, from coordinate 32,292,460 downwards.
GGACATTTGATGGTTTTTGAAATTATACTTTTCTTTATACTGAGGTGGAATTAAGAAATGAAGAGTAGAGTCAAGAAGTATTTCTGAAGAGCATGTCAGAAGAAACCATGAAAGCTCTTTGCTGTGGACCAGAGACCTTTCCTATCTACATACAACCTCAAGTGTGCTGCAAACCCCTTACCAGTGGATTTGGCAAATTGACCGGTATCAAGGACATTAGAAGAATCAAGGCCAAGGGTGTTGACTTTGACTTTGGTACTTCTAGCACCAAGAGTGCATAAAGGTAACTACACACAATCAGCACTGGGTAAAAAATGCTTTGGGCTGATCATAGCATCCTCTGCTTCTTTAGGGTTACAGCTGTCACGCATGACAGTCTCACTTGATTGTAGGCCCCAGTCAAAGAAGAAGTGACACGGTGTCCACAGGGAAATTGAGGCTCCATCGTCCAGTACTGGTCTGTTGCAGTGATCTGTAGAGGAGCTATTACTGAAATGCAAGTGTTGAGATGTAGTTAAGCAGGAAACTGGCCTGGAGGTCATCAGAGTCTCACCACAAATCAGGTGTAATAGGTTATTATGACCACCTCAAAGTGGTGCACTGGAGTCTGGAATTTATTGTAACACACCAAAACCAAAAGAAAGTTGTTTCCTTGATGAGATTCTTGGCCCTGGATCACTACTGACTGCCAAACCTGTTAAAGGAATGAACAGAAAACCAAAGAGCTTTCCTGCAACCTCCTTAGACTCTGATTGCTCATTGTGACATTTCAAAGCCAAAATCCCAGCTATCACAGTTGAGCCATTCAGCTATTTCACAGAACACAGCTATCATTAGACTTGCTTTTGAAAGCTAGTGTATTCTGAAAAAGAGACAAACCAACTTTCCTCCTCTTCCAGAGCAACAAAAACACTGTTTCTTCAACTGAAATCTGAGAAATTATAAATAGAGCGGAAACACATACCATTTGTACACAAAGCGAGCCCCCATCCAAAATATCATGAAAAATAACTGAATTGCTAGGAAAATGTAGCTGCTCCTAAATATTTGCAGCTTCTGTGCATCAGCAAACACAATAGGGCAGATTCATGGAGAACTTTCTTTCTACACAAAGTAAATGGACAAGTGAAAAATTACTGAGAGGTAGCAATCTTCAGTTGAGTGATGGTTATACACAGACAAGCTCCCTTGGTGCTTGTGGACAGATATTAGCTGGCAGTCAGAGTCTAGAACAGGAGGAGCAGCTAGGAGATGTGCTAAGCTGGGGTTCAGACCTTTTGGAGCTCTGGCCACAACTAGGGTTGAGAGCAAGTGCACCTGTTATGCTGTGTTCCTTTGGAAAAAGAGGTATTAAATTAACATTAGATTCTCTAATACAACATATAAACCATATGAACTTCAGTGTTACAAAACTTCAAAAGCACCACAGATGAAACAGCTTCTTTGGATCAAAGGTTTATTTTTAATGACACAGCACTGGAAAACATAAGTTACAGATGACTTTTTGATACAGGATACATTATATATCTTATTTTAAAAGGATCTGTGAAGGTACGCTGCATAAATACATATAGTGAAAATATATTGTGTTTATTTCTTCTCAGAGATTAGTTCTGTTTCTTTTTTTAAATTTATTCAGCCAATTAAATAAAAAAGTATAGATTAGCATCATAACAGCTCCCCCTCCAGACTATCTCATTGTAACTACTGCAGCTGGAAGAGGAGACTGAGCCATGCCTTCTCAAAGGTTTAGCAGCTTTGAACATGATGTTATTCATCATCTCAGAATGAAAATTTCACATTACAAACACAGATACTGTATCATGTTTTGGCAATGGAGCAGCTAGTTTTGCTTTAGAACAAAACCATTTCCTGTAATGCCAGACAGTGAAAGAGCAATGCATGTACTGATGATACTACACAGCCAAAGAACTACAATGAAGTCGTGAAAATGCATATACATCCATATGCACTTATATATACACATATAAGTTCTTGTGTGTATATATATTATGCATGTCCAAAAATAACATTGAAAAACGTTGCAGCAGTTAATTATTTTTTTTAAACACATGAAACTTATAATAGTTTGACCTCATTACTACAGGATAACTAATTAAATCTTCTGCAGTGCAACTCAATACAATACACTTAGTGCAGAGAAGTTAAGGTTTTGGTATTGAGGAGGCTAATTTCAGATTTCATGGGAAAGGACCAAATACAGGATCACCATAGCTCTGACAAAGCACAAACAAACCTGTTGCCACATACATGTGAACAAATAAGGACATTTCTTTTTTATTTGATTTTTTTCATGTACTGCTTCAGAAATTGCTAGCTTAACTGTTCGCATTCATGCTCATTTTGATATGTTTCAACAAGCTTTGTCTGGCACCAGTCTGTAAACCATTAACAGCTTAAACTACAAAAAGGTGGGCTCCTGTGTTTCAAAGAGGTTAAAAACCTACTGACTGAGCTTTGTACCACATTCGCCTGCCAGAGGGGAGAACTACTCCAGATGGCGTGTGAAGTTCTCTGGGAAAAGTCCTTTATAACTATTTGCATCTCTGTACTGAAGCCACTCGGATTCCTTAATGCCTGTCAACCAGCCAGCCTCCTGCAAGAAAAAACAGAGAGTCTCTTAAACTTCAGGTCTCCCCCCTTCCTTGCTATGAGCTTCAGACCTGAAGATGTTTCAGAGTCACATGGCTAAAAGATTTGGTGCTTTGGTTAAAAAGCAGCCTCTGATTTTGCAAAGACTGTTTTCTCTGTTCTGCCAGACCACAATTTTGTGACACCAAGTGACTGTGAGCATACAGTATGGCCTTTAGCCTATCTAATGCTTAGCTGAACTCAAAACTGGATTATCTGTCTTCCAGGTCACCCAGTATTAATTACACCAGATCTGCATTTGTGCAAATCTCTGTTGAGACTTTTTCAAAGTTGCCACAATAATATTGGCACACTTGCACAATAAGAACATAGCAGTGGGCCAGAAATATTACACAATAACATAGATGGGGGAAAAAAAAATAGTTTTCAATCTGAATTTTTTCCCCTGGGAGTTCTTTTCTCTCGTTCATATATCAGCAGGCAGAAGAAATAACAATTCTTGTAATCTCTGAATTACTATCTCTAGAAACTCAAACTCAGTTAATATGCAATTATTTTTCCAAAAACTCCTGCAAACCTAAACCAGAATTTGACATGCAAAATGGTAAACAAATCACCAGCAGTCCATGCAATCAAGAGAGAGATTTCTTATTAGAAAGTGCTGGGTTCTCTTCAGTGTGATCAATTCTACCTAGAATAAAATCAATTCAGTATTTTTAAAAATGATCAACCTATTCTCATCTCACTAACTCAGCAACTCCATGCTTTGTTCCGTTCAGGAACAGGAGCCAGAGTAAAGCCATGACAGAATTTCTAATGCTGCCATATTATTATTACACAAAGGGTACCCAAGGAGATAGAGTACTTTGAAGAGATCTTCACATATACCACCAAGCCATGATTGCTCAGTGGCTGCATGTGGTGGTGTACTGGCTCTCTGCCCCAAAATAAACATCATTAAAGCAGATACAGCTTATGTATGGCATTGGCTGGGTACATGTAACTGGGGACATGTTTTTGAAGCACATGGAATATCTGAGAGAAAGGAGAGAGGAACTGCAGCTTTCTAGCACAGGCAGCATACACTGTATGAAGGAATGAACAGTTTTACTGGATAATAACTTCAACTCAAGGCTAATGGAAAAATTGAAGCCACTGGGTGGGACTGGTTTGCTTTGAATGGGGAACACAGGCTGATGTTATCAGCTATATTAGAATTATGGTTTTAGACAGGTCAATTTTGAAGGAGAATAAAGAATAACAAAGATAAAAAGACTCTATATAAATCAACAAAGTACCTGGCAAAGGACAAAAATATTAAACTTTATGGTGATGTTAAACATGAAGGGCAAATATGTACTGAGTAATAAAGATATTACCAGAATGGTTTCAGAAACATGAATACATAAAGGTTTATTTTCTCCATCATTGCACACAATTTACTCCAATTAATGCTAATGGAATTTCGATGCACACCACAAGAGAAGAATGTATTTCATGGATTCACCAAGTGAAGATTAAGCATATTTAATACATAACGTCCTAAGAAAAACAGACTGAAGACAAGAGAGCAGATTTTGCTATCCTTACAGCAGTGTCCTATTCTGCAAATACTGATAATGAAATCAGTTGAACTGCCCATGAAGTAAGACGCAGTATAATTTGAGTAAGGATAACAGAATCTATCCCCATAAAAAGAGCAAAGTGCTATGCTGAAAAAAAAAATCTTTTATTCTGAAATAAAAAAAAAGAAACACAAACACAAAAACCAATTACTTGTCTCTTGTATTAAAAGAAAGCTCAGCTGAGATGATGAACACTGGTTATTGCCTACCTTTGGACAGCACCACCATCAAAACAATTTCAAATAGAGTCCCCAGCACTCATATGTGCTTAGGGCATTAGTATTTAGACCTATTTTAAGAAATACTCTTCATTCAGAGCAGTGGTCTTAGCCACGTGACTAGACAGGATCCAGTCCCCCACCTCTCAACCCCCAAATCAACGGGAGACTTTTCACCAATACTACTGGTGCAAACAGATGCCTGCAAAGTGGCTGGTGCTAACAGTGTGCAGGATGGTCTTCTCTTTTAAAGCAGTGGCCAAAAATCAATTCACGTCACTGTAATTCAATTTAACACATGGAATAAAATTGTTTAAAAATTCACCTGAAATGCACTGTTAAAACAAAATTAGATGTCTTATATGAAATTAAACTGTTGTTTAATTCAGGTTCAGGCTTCCAGAGGGCAGAGTTAGCTGTAGAGGCATGCAGCACACATACCAGCATCTCCATACATTTTGGCTGTAGGACAGCACAATTTGTGTGAAGTGTCAGTGCTCTCTGTGGGCGAATTTGTATTATTTCTCGAAATTCACATGTAAGAACTGTGAACATCTAGGGACCACGTAATCAATTCTACTGCAACGTTAAGACAAGATGATATATAGCAACATAATGCACAATTGGTAAGTCATCTTCTGTATTAAGTCTTTGTGTACATGTGTGCCTGTATAAAATCCACCACGAAGTAGCATAAAAAAAGCCCTAGAAAATATGCTGATGTTGGATACTGCTAGTAGCATATATCTGGAACTTTAGCTGTAGCCAACTGTGCTACTTAGTCTCAAATGAAACCAAGTGCAAAGACAAAATCTTCATGTTTTCTAACAGTAATGACATTTTGAACACCCATTCCCATTAACTATAATCTGTGAGAAAAAAGCTGAGAGAAAGAAAAATGTCAACAAAAGAAAGAACTACATGTTTTTACCTGATCAGCTGTGGTCTCAGAAGGAATTACTAGTACAATATCTCCTCGTTTTAAATTCAGCTCATCACTGTTAGCTGCCTCGAAATCGTGTAGAACTTCAACCTGAAGAAAATAACACCGAACATATAGACATGATCTAAATGGAGATATTTTCTCAACAGAATTATCTGTTAAATCTATATTGCAGAAAAAAAAAAAGAATAATGTGCCTTCTTTATGCAAATGTGGCTATAGACAGGTACATTCAAATCATTAATGCTGACATTGATTCATGTCAAAGTTTTGTATTTATATGCTTAGAAGCAGGGACAGAGTTAAGTAAGTCTTCCTGAGGCTACCACAGGAAACCTAAGATCCTTTCCCAAGGTTACAGGATCTCAAGGACAGATGATACTGCAACACCCCACAAGTCCTGCCTCTTGGACAAGTCCTGCCACCTTTATTCCTTCTGTGTAAGGAACTTTCTTTCATTCCCCACTATCATTACTAGATCTGAGAGAGGGGTGGCAGGATTTTGCAAGTAAAATTGGGAAAGACTCCCAGGAACGAATATTTCAGACTCTCTCTCATTCTCTTGTTGGGAGCACTGGATATTATTCTTGCTGTAAACATCCATGGAAATTTGAGGGGGACGTACAGCACCCATTTCAACAGGTGATCAAAGAGGTGAGTAATGGGAACACTACTTAATGCTTGCCCTGGAAAGAGCTCCCATTTACGGGCAGATGGGTATGCCAAAAATATCTGTCTTTCAAAGGGGTGATTATTAAAACATTGGCAGGATCAGCATGTCATTATGAACAGACCATTTTAACTAAATGGTTCTACCTCCTTAAGAGATATGCTTTTCTAATTTTCTCAAAGCACAGCCAGTTCCATGGTAACTCTGCAATAATGAAAGAAAATGGCATCAAGAACCAGATGGCTATATATTCTGCTTCTCCTTATTTATGTCTGACCCAAGAGAGTGTGAGGAAAAACAAAAGGTGAACTATGTCAGCATGTCTGAGTCAAGAGTTGCATGATACTGCTCAGGCTCACCTTAATGTTATTCTCAAAGTTTGCTGAAAATATTGAGCAATGAGAATAGACCAAGAAGAATGGCATACTTATGGAGTGCTATGGGACTAATTAGTTTGAACTATGCAAATTATAATAGGAAGCATGTAAAGTTCATCCATCCTCAAGGAGCTTTTCTGCTGCTCAGTGATTCTGAAATGAGAAGCATTATCAGAGAACCTTGTGAACCAGGAAACCCTAGGGGTGCTGCCAGCCAAGGAGAGAATTTCTCTTATGCCTCGTTAAACTTTTCTGTTTGATTACCCTAACAGTTTATAACTATAATATTACTAAAGTCACAGAATGACATCTTGGCTTCATTACTGTGAATTATAGAAGTCCCATGGGTTTCAATAGAACCAGAACTTCCACTATAGATTTTCAGGCCAGAAAAATACTATTTTCTGATACGCATAGAATCATGGAATGGTTTGGGTTGGAAGGGACCTTAAAGATCAAATATATTGTTAGTATATCAGATATATTGTTAGCATATATCATACAATATTGCTGACTAAGTCTGTGGCAATGCAGTTTTACTCAATATGTGAATTTTCAGTAGTAATTTGGTGAGATGAAAGGGTTCTTGTACTTCAGTGAGTCTTACAGCTACATAGGGATATGCACAGCAACAACTGTGTGCAGAAAATATATCTTCTCAGACTTCACGTATGAAGCAACAACACAATGTTAAAGTTGTGTTTGTGTGTATTTGTGTGTGCGTGTGTCTGGCTGTTAAACTAAGCATCCTTTGGCCTCAAGAAATCATCACACTACCTGTGCAGACAGACACATCCACAGATCTGAAGGGATGTCTAAAAGAAGAATGAAGAAGCAGACCTTAAAAAGAAAGCCGGGTGGCATCGCAGAAGCTGTGTCTTCTGCTGGAACAGGCTGCTCTTGAGAAGGTGCAGCCTGGATTTCTTTAGCGGGTTTCTGCTCACTTCCAGTTTGGGAAGTTTCACTGGGAGAAGTGTCAGCGCCCTGAGTGCCCATCTCTGCTGCAGCATCTTTGGACTCGTTCACGATGATGTCATGTTCTTCTCCCTCCCCCTCGTTGTTTGATGCTGGCTCTATTACTACTGAAGGGATGCTGCTGACCTTTTCCTGGGGAAAAAAACAAAAAACCCACAAAAGCACCGCAAGAGTATTTAGTACTTTATTTCAAGCAGGAAAACACAATTGTCTGTTTATTGCACAGGGCATATATGGGAATGGGGATTTCTTTCTTCTCCACAGTGGATTCTTACATTAAGAAAAGAAATAGTACTTGTGCAAGAATGTTAAGGAGTAATCCCTTCCCTGTTTTCCCTGTTCCCCTCAGTCCTCCAAAGTCTACTTTCCACATTACCACAAATCATTGCATTAAATAATAAAAATGCTCTGCAGGTTATTTGGGTTTCATTTTCAATGTGCATGGAAATTAACAACCTTTCTCCTCCACCCTGCTCTTAACTTTGGGTGGGTTTGGGTTAAGCCACAAGTTCCAGGAGTCACTGTCCTATATTTTTTTGGGAATTCAAGTCAGCAGGGTAATAATGATATAAAGGTGAAGAAGGAAGTAAACATGACCTTTTTCTTTGACTGATTGAGAGGATTTCTCCTGATTTACAACAATGTAACTGGGAGCAGAGAAAGCAAAAAGACTAAGTAGGTAGCACCTGACCAATAATGAAGCCTAGGATAAAAAGCATTTAATGAAACTTGTTGGAGTATCCAACCTGAAAAGAACATGTTCACAGATCCTCTGCCAGACCATCCTATTCTGGTGCACAGAAGAAATACAACATGCAATGACAGGAGGTGGCAACTGGCTGCCCAGCTGCACGCCTGCTCTAGTAGCTGTTCCCTAGCCTCTCAGAGGTTGCAGAAGAAAAGGCAGCAGGCCAGATACAGATACATAGCTTGACCACCATGATTTACATAACACAAAGTAATGCTATTGATAGGACATGGTGCCAGGAAACAAGAAAAATCCGTTACTTTCTCTGCCTATTTCTCCAGAAAGCCCTGTTAGGTTATGTGATAAAGCTCATCTCCACAGAGAACCACAGAAAGGCAATGGCAGGAGGGGGAGCCCAAACAATACCCTGCCCATGCTGCTCCTAGGTCCATCACAGGAGCCATCAGCCCATCAAGTCCCATCTCCACAAGCCCAGGGGAGCACAGGGGCACAAAGGCAGGCACAACCCAAATTAAGGACTCAGAAGAAAGGTGTGGGTCGCTCCAGGGCTATCCCAGGAGAGCCTCAGCGTTGCTACTGGTTGGACCTGGGGGCACAGAGCTGCAGCAGCCTTGCCTTTCTCGGGCTGCTGAATCTGTCCTGATTCCCCTAACACACTCTCCCATGCACTGACATGAGTTACCTGAGACACGTCAACCTCCTTTTCTTCTCCCTGAGGTTTGTCACCTTCAGCAACACCCTCCTGCTCAGTGGTAGCAGCACCAGCTCCTGCTGCCACAGCCGCACTGTCTTCTGCTGCCGCAGCCCCCTCAGTGACAGGTACCACCTACAAACAACAGGAGGGAGGGACCTTTCAGGATATGAGTTCTGGGTATCTGCTGGAGACACCATGAACCAGCCTCTGCTCTGCGACCTCCCTGGGTGGTGCCAACCCACGGCCTTGCTTTCCTTAGAGTTCCTCTTGATTTGTGGGGCAGAGCAGCGCTGGGGGCAAGCTTGTGCAGGGAAGCTGATTAGCAGGTGGGAGACAGACATTTGTGAAACCTCACTAGGCACCACTTAGCAGAGTCCTCAGGTGTTACTAGTGGAGTAACAGTTTGCCAAGGCTCTAGTACATTTTCCTTCTCTTGCCTTCGAGCTGTATTGTGGAAGGAATTCACCACAGGTTTCTGCTGAGGAGGAGGAGCTTGCAAGCTGTCCAGGGGTCCACAGGACCCTGCTAGTGGAGTCTGTTCTTGGGATGAGGCTCCAAGTGTTCTCCGGCTACCATCACCTATCTCTAGACCTTGGCTGGCTTCAAAATATTGCCTTAATTACTACTCCTTTCTAACAGAGAGAAATCGGGCTCTATCAGCAGAAGCAAATATATTCTACAGCTGGATAAAGATCAGAAATCTTCAGATGTCGTCAGATATCAGAAAAAAAAATATAACCATAAAGATCTATAGCTAGGTCAGCATTAAAAAAAAAGAAACATACATAAAAGCCCCTTCAGTCCGGATATGACTGAACCATGTGTGATCAGTCCATGTTGAAAAGTTAATGCATATTTTGTTCCAGTTCTTGAAAGATGGATAGAAAAGCACCTGTCTATAGATCAATGTTGAATCCTTCATCCAGCAGAGACTGTTGTTGTAATTTATATATCACAGTAATATTTGTATTAGTATATACTGGTATATGCTTACAGAAGCATATTGGATATATACTTACAGTGGATTAATCTTAAGGGTTGGAAGGTGGAAGGTAAATGACAAAACTCATTCTGTTAATCCAATTAGCTTCAACATGTAATTTTTAATGTACAGCAGATAGCACCAGGATAAAGTAAAAACACTGAAGAAAAATTGTCTTCTAGGTACCAATGTCAAGCTACAATTAGCAGAAATATCTCTGATCTCCAGTTAACAGCCTGATGCTCTTTGTTTCCTCAGTTTGATCTTTCCTCCATGGGAAACCAAGCTAACTCAGCTATATGAACTCAACTTGAACTACCTGCAATTGTTCAGGGGCACTCTTGAGGCATTTTTTTTTTTTTTTTAGCAATATCTAATATTCAGCACTACTCCTATTCGCTGCTATTAATTGATGTGCTAAAGAAATTCTTCTGGAGTCCCTGACGACAGAAAATACTATAGGGTTTGTAGAAATCACTGGAGAAGCTTTAGTTTAAATTGAAAATGCTGCTGCTGAAGGATACCCTATCATAAAAGCAAGTAACATCAAAAGACATGGACAGATGTTGACATCTTCTCCTGCGACTTGCAAGGCATGCAAGCCTGCCACTCATAGTATTACCAATTTTAGCAGTCTTGACCCATGAAGATACTCAAATAAATGATAAGTGTAAAAGCCCTGGAAGAGGCTAGTAGGAAAGAGGGTAACAGAGTGCATATCAGATTGATTTTATACCATGCACTTCTAACAGCATGCTGCAGAAATTGATCTTGCTGTCTGTTGATTAGGATCAACACTTCTTTTCTATTTATTGGATTTGTATAGCCCATTTTATTTCACTACAGAGGAGAATACTAATTTACATGAATCAGCTTCCAAATGCCCCGCAGTGAAAAGGTGACGCTTTCACAGTCTGTAGCCATGAGTCACTGAATGTATACCACAGCTGACACTTGCATAATCATTTGTTGTTGTGTCTTAAGAGTACAAAACCAATGCAAACTAGATGATTAAAAAAAGCTTTTACAAAAATGCATGTGAGGTAGCACAGAATGAACCTCACTATCAGCCTCAAATATATTTGATTAGTACAGAAAATAAAAAAAAAAGAGGAAGGCTCATCCCACTGAATTCATACCCAGCTATGGGGAACCACATACTTGCAGATATAGTTACCTGTATTACCTTAATTCGTATTGAAAACCAATCCCACAAATCTCTTCTCCATAGGTCATCAATAATATTAGACTGTCTAATAGTATTTCAAATTAGATCTATCTAGCAGTATTATTGAAATTTGGACAGTTGTCCCATTACACCAACCACACAGGGGACAAAGAAACGGTCACCCAGTATAATGGGGGCTGTGACAGAAGAACCACTTGACTGTTTTAATTGCAGCAGAAAGGAATGCTTCTTCACCCAAGATGCAGCTGATTCACTCGGTTGCACTCTCGACTCTTTAACATTGCTGTCAGCTCAACACAATGCTACAGATTCGGCAGCAGCAAGAACAAGTCCAGGGAGAGCAGAAGGACGGGTACTGAGCCTGCTGCTGGGGGTCTGCCAGAGGAGCTCCCTGAGCGACTCTAGTTTTCCAGAGCTGAAGATCTCACCCCATGGCTGGATTTAGAAAAGGACTGGGTAATTTTTATGACAATTGATTATAATTGCAGGTAAGCTAGCTAATATATTGCCAAGAAGAACTAATCACCATGCTTTAGGGAATACATCAATTGCTTGCAAAGTCTTGGAAGACTTTTGGGGTAGTACTGAAGAATTTGTTATGCAAGTTACAGTATCAAAGGGATGACCATCCACTGGAGGCCAGATATCAGCTTAGCAAATAGCTTGACCCCTTATGGCAGCTCTTCTGCATGCAGTAATACTGCTATTTTAAACAACACAGAGTCAAACTCACCAGATAAGAGACCTCAACTTTATAAGGACAAGTGGTATTAGAAAAAAGCAGAAAAGATTTCAAAGACTTAGTCTTGGTGCTCACAGGATAGTGAGGAATTTCTTGCACATTTCTTCTTGGACCAGACTTTTTAGGAGTGACGAGCCAATGCTAGAGAAGCAACGCAACACTCTCTTGCACTGTGTCAAAACTGAGCTGGGCTTGATCTACCACTCCTGGCCTGTACCTTCTTGCTAGTGTAATTCCAAGGATTTCTATGTGGATGTGGCAGCACTGGTGAGGAGTATCGCACCGGAGTCCCAAACTCGCTTCCACGGATATATCCTTGACTCTAGCAGACCTAATGCTGTTTTACAGCAGGGTAACAAACCCAAACTTGGACTCCTGGACTTAACGTGTTCTGAAACCAAAGTGAATGGAGACCAGTTCATGATCTTTTTGTATACATTGTGGCACCAAAATGAATAACAACAAAAAGGAGGTTGTGAGCACCTCGAGGTACAAATCCTAAGTGATTAATAACTAGAAGTTACAATCTCTTTCTCAGTCCCTACTTCTGTCCATGCATTTTGTATGTAGCCACTCCTCTTTTGCTGCTCTCTGTGGACATTTGAACATGTTATAGTTTCACTTTAGTATAGAAGGATTCAGGGTAAGTAGTTTTATCACCTCTGAAGATACATAAACAAAATACAGTCATTCGAGTCCACACATGCACAGCTTAAAATATGTCACTGATCTTTTCAGTTGCTTTGTAATTTGATTTTAACTGTATCTAACTTGATGCAGAATTTGTGCTTTAGCAAACAATGTGTAACATGATTATTTTCAAATATCTGTTTTAGTTCAGGGCATATTGTGCTTGGAAAAATAAATGAATAATCAATTATTTTTTTCTTTTTATAAAGGTGTTTGCAGGAAGGCTAGGCAAACAAATTTATGAAAAGTGTAAAAGCTACTGGGAATCTATGCAACATATTTCCAAATGTCAATAGAAACAGCATTATACCTCCTACCACAGAGCTGCTTTGTTTGCTGCCCTGATATTTATCACTCTATGCTACTGCAACAGGCAGTTTCTAAGGCATATCCTGCATTGAATGAGAGGTGCTCTGGTGTTAGAATATATACCGCAGCTATAGGTATATCTGTACAGTGTTAGGATACCACAGCTAGGTCACAGTTGCATTGTATCAGCCTGCATATTGATGACATGCAAATGACAAATATTGAAGATATTAAAGCACAACCACACTCTTGAGGCTGTTCGTATGTACCTCACTTTCTTTCTCAGCAACTCCAGTTGTCTCCTTATCCCCTGCCTCGACACTGTCCTGTATGAAGAGGAAATATGGTCATCACCTTACTCATGTTGAGGCAATGGCTGCAGAGAAATTGGTATTAATCATGCTTAATGGAAGCACGGCATGTATGGGATGCAATGAAATGAATGGCTGGAACTGAATGGGATAGTATATAGCAAGCAGGAAGATTCTTGCTGCCACATATAATCTGAAATAAAAGCAGTTATAGGCTAAAAACCAACACATAAAACCTTCTACATATGTCATCATCATCACACAGTAAATGCTAAGGACAATTTTATCTACTCTTATTATCAGTATTCTCATAATAGCACCAGCTTTGAAGAATTTTTTAGTAAGCAACCCACAACACTGCTGACCTTGCAGTTTCCAGCAAGCTCAAATTTCTCCCACCCAAGACTTAAACTGTTCCCATTATAACCTGCTGCTGCCTCTGCAATTCACCAGAGTTTCAAGGTAAACTTTCTAAAACACTTACTTCTTCCACCCAAGCTGGGACTACAACTAATTTAAAGGGGCTGTTCAAAAGAGGTGGGTCACAAAGTTCATCATTTTTTTGCAGAATCACCTTTCTCTATATCCATATTTAGTGGTACATGCAGCAGGTGCCTGACATTTCAAAAATTAGACATGTGTCAGTGGTTTTCCAAATCAGACACCCATTTAGGTGTTCAAGGGATCGAATGCACTGAACAGTAGTGGGTTCCCCCCAGATAGTACTTTTGACAGCACAGATGCCATTTAACACTAGGTCCTTTTCTACAGAAGGTCAAGAGTCAAAATTGCTAACATTCAGGCCTGGTTTGAAACAGTTGGAAGTGCTTTTTTTCTGTTCAGGTTTGACTCCCAGCACACACAGGCTATTTCTAAAGACACTCTGCTGAGGACAAGAAAATCAAAGCCTTGTTATGGAAATCCACTTTGCTAATAAATTTTGAGGCTGCTTTGCAAACACAGGTAGGTCAGATTTTTCAAAAGAGTTGTAAGGGTGAAGACAATTTATGCAGACCTATGTGAGGGCATGGTAGATTGGACTGTCCACTTCAGCACTCAGAAATGAAGAGACCTCAAGTGCTCAGGCTCCAGCTGACTGCCTTCACATGCCCACAGCTGTCACCCCAAAACTTCTACAAGTTTCAGCTAAAATGGCTGCAAGTTTCTTTTTTAATAAAAAGATGCTGAGTTATATCCAAACTCATGTTTTTTCTAATTTAATCTTCTAGTATTGCCTGCAGTCACCTCATAAGCCCCAAACATGTCCAGATGCCAGGGCAAGGCAGCTGCTGACAGCAGCGTTACCATGGAAACCTCTCACAGCTTTAGCCCCTTCAAATTACAGTGTTATATAACCTTTTTTTAAATGATTAATTCTTCTTTTTTTTTTTTTTTTTTGAAGCTGCCAAGCCTCTGCCATGGAGTCCTCGATTTTATAGTATATTTGAGGAGACTGTGGAGGGTCTTAAATAGAAAAAACAAATATCAACAGCAAAATATAATTATTTCTTACTCCAGCGATGCACGCATGAACACAGCCACCCACAGAAGTCTCACTTTTTTGTGGTTTTTTTTTTTTTTTTTTTTTTTTTACAGAAGAGATGTACACAAATGTTTCTGTTGCCCATAAAAGCTTTCTGTCCAACTGCAAGTCGGTAGATAGATGCCTTCCCTACTTTTACTATTAAAAAGTGCTGAATTTCTGCCATCATCTGTATTTACAAGTCAATCTGCCTTCAGAAATGAGCATCATCCTGCGCTTTATAGTCAGGAACGCACCAGCCTCTGCCCTTCTCTTAATAATACCCTGGCAATGTTCTCTGGAAAGAATCCCATCAGCCCAGCTTTGGGCCTCTTTGCAGAAGAATCTAATATATACATACACATATTTTTAAATGAGTGTTTTTCTCCAGGGTAACTGAAAACACAGCTCTGGTGGGAAAGGGGAAAGTAAGGAGAGTTCCCCTTGCTTCACAAGCTAATTTGACTATTGCGCACTAGTTAAATTAGTAGCATTTTGCTTTTGCTTTTTTGATTAGCTGGAAGTTGGGATTTTGTGGATGGGAGGTTTGAGAAGAAAGGCACGGCAGCATGAACTGTACCATTTTTAGGGCATGAAAGCCTAGTAAAAAGGATGACTGAAATAACATCTGAGTAAAGTAACTCCCTGGTTCAATAAACAGAGAAAAATCTGCTTCTGCAGACTTCAACACTATTCTACATCAGTTCTCTCCCATATACAAGAGCCATATATTTTTAACAGCCTCATGCTCCAACTTTGCACCTGCACTTAGCCGCACACTCAGAATTTGGACACAGTTGACCGCTCTTCTCTATCTAACCATTGTATTGCTCTCCCAAATGATATGCTCCGCCATTTGGGCACTGTGAATTGTACCTACAGTGGGATTCAACCATAATTAGATACCCTCAAAGCTGCAGGCTGTTTCCTGGCCTCTGCTGTACTTGCTCAGTGTCTGCAAAGAGCTTACCAGGAGGTAGTTTCATATATGCTTATACACAGCTTTGAAAACCACAGTATTTAGCTGAGTGTCTGACTGCTTTAATGTGAGAACTTCAGAATCCACGCAGGCATCAGACCCAAAGCACTGAAAGCCTCTTTCCAAACTAATGAGCATAACAGAAGTCAAAAAGCTGATCTCCGAGTAGTGCTCTCAACTCCAAGCGCTATGTCTCACATGTAGGAGAAGAGGAAAGGGAAATAACAAGATTTCATAAACTTTCACTTTATTATAATGTCCTCATGTCATCTTTGAACGTGAAAAATTGATGTGTGATCCCCAAACAGGATCAACTGTTAACAGCTACTAATAAAAATTTCATTTGTTCTGTGGCATTTGAGACCTGAAGGACCCAGACAAAAAAATGTAATGAGATCCCAGGCAGCAATTCTGACGAGCTCTTGTAATGAAGTCTTGGCAATCTTGTTCAGGCAGACTACGAAACAGCAAGTAACTGAATCCAAAAATCCCTGAGTGGATCCCCTGGACCATTCTCTCCTTAATTTAAATGAAAACCCTACCAGAAAATTTACTGCAAAGCTCCTACAATGAAGAATGCATGCCATAAATTTTCTGGATTAATGGGATGTGACAGGGAACTTACCACAGAAAAATGAAACTGATTAGTGGCTGTCACTTCAAACTGGAAGCTACTAAACTCGATAAAAGATTCCCAATAAGAAAGTATCTATCAATATTTTACAACTCCACTTCTAAAGTAAACTGCCACTCATAAAGCAAACGAATGCAGAACTGCTGTCGAGAAATGACACGTTTTCATCTCTTGCAACTCAGTGTACTTTTCCTTAGCTTTGATCATATTTGTCATTAATCCTAATCTTCAAAACTCTTCTTTGCAAGTCCTGGAAAGCCCTTCCTGAAATAACAACCCCTCAGAGCCTAATGCAGAATGACTCAAATTCAGAATTTTTAAAATCAACACTTCTGGCTTATTTTCCCAAATCAGCAAGGACAACTTCATATTCAAAAAGCAACAAAGCACAAACCTCATCAAAACTGTCTAACTTCTATTTAATGCCTACGGTCTTCCTCCCAGATTGCTCTTAAATTGCCTGGCTCTTGCACTGTGTTTCTCTCTGCCTCTCTCCCAAGAGCTCTGCAGTCCTGTGCCTCGGCTAGAGCAGCTGCTGACAGACTGTGGACCCAGAACTCCTCATGGACGGTCAGGCAGCAAACCAGATCATCTGAAAAGGTTGCGCCGGCCAGCGAGCAGATGCGTGGTGCTGCAGGCATAGCCTGTCATTTAATTAGCACTTAAGACATGCAACAGGCTTCAGAGCATTGCTTTGTCTTAGGGCGTGACAAAAAGGAGCTGGCTTCCTTTTGGAAAAATGGTGAACTTCTTTTACAATTTTTTTTCTTCATTAAATCCTTCCAGATAATCAAAATAAAATCATACTTTCAGCTTCATTAATATCTGTTCTCCCACATTATTCCCTGCCATTGACTCATGGGAAGAGGAGAGCTCCCGACCAATGACTCATTTCCCATTCCTCCTCCCTCCACCTTCCCTCCCTCCTTCTTTATTCCAAACTATCAAATTTACTCTGACTAGACATGAGGCATTCTGGACAAGAGTTTGACAAAATGATGTGCCTCAGACAGGCAATTTCATTCTTTGCCCTACCATAGAGCTGACAAGTTATTACTGTGATTTATATCAACTGAAAAGAAAACACACAGGAGGGGGAGAGCCTGGTCTCCACAGACTGTGGGGCTTCCTTCGTTCAGTTATGTTACTGGAAGGGGATGATCCTCAAGTTACTTGCTCCAGTGTGTACCATGGAACCAAAAAAACTGAATTATAAAAAAAAGAAATAAATACTCAAAATTCATGCAAGTGTAATCAGAATTAAACCCTAAACATAGTTCTGGGGAACACATCAGAACTGCTTCCCTTCATAGCTGCAATGCTGCTAGGAGTCCACGAAGAATGGGAAGAGTTGGACAGAGACAGGCATTATCTTCCCTTTCCCTCAAAGACCTCCAGAACAGCCCGCCCAGCACTGCCCCCCTTTCCTTCTGCAATAGATTATTTTTCCTGTCTTAGGAAGATGGGAGCAAGGGAAGAATGAATTAGGCAGGTGCTACAGTTAAAGTTCAACCTGCCTCTTTGTATCATTTGTGCTGGATACCACTTTTTAATCCCATGGTACAGACAGCTGGAACCACCCAGGCAAACTCATCAATTCATCTTTAAGAAAGGCTTTAATAAACTACATTTGTACTCCAGAGCCTTGCACACCAACACCAGTAATTCCTTCTTTCTGCTGAAGACAGTTTGCTTAGTATCACCTGCGGCTTTTGCATGGGTCTAACACAGCCAGCAGATAACCAGCCTGTCCTTGGTGAGTAGAGCTAGTTGGCCTAATGCTACCCTCCTAAATTAATGACACTACCCAATCTGGAGTCAGCGATAAATGTCACTATTCGGCTTGTAGTCTCTGAGCCACTGCCATTAATGAAAATGTTAAACAAAACCAGCTCCAGAGATAGATCCATGATATGCTACAGCAGCTGCATATCTGGTAAGTCTTCTGTCCATGCTCTGCACTGTCACATCTATAGGTGCCACTTCTTCAGCTAATTTGCATCTACATAAGCTTAGTATTGCTTCCCATGGAGCAGTGTATCAAATGCTTACTGAGAAGCACCTAATTTTATGATGAATTGGGTATCACCATCCCTACTTAGCAGATGAAGATACACAGAGACTCACTCAAGGCCAAGAGCAGTTCAGCAAGCTGAACCTTGTTCTTCTGGGAACACTCGTGGCACCAAACTACTGCTGATCAAAAAGCACAGCTGTACAGCTTCCACTGGCTTCTGTGGCAGAGGAACCAACCCACAAAACTACCCCTTTTTCTGTCCAGTTTTTCAGTAGTAATCTGTATGTTCTAACAGTGACAAACACTCATTAGAGACTTCGAACATGTCATTGTCTCGAGGAAAGCATGAAAACTGTTGGTCTACAAAAACAGATGCATTTTTCCTCCAGGGTTTCTTAGCCTGTGGGTATCGCCCACCATCAAGACCTTCTGACAGTAGTATGTAGAAGAGGAACCTCTGTTGGATAACAAGGATATTCACTGAGATACCTGTTATAAAAAGGGATGCTAGTCAGCAGAAAAACCCCACACATACTGTCTCAGACCACCTCTTAATTTGTAGTGATATCAGGTGCCCTTCTTTGTTCTTCTTGCAGAGCTATTATTTCTTCTCCTGCCACTGTTTCCTGAATGCTGACATGTAAAAATCTCCAAACTGGTGCTTGAAGTTCCCTCTTCAGCTCATGGCTGGCTTCTAAAACCACGAGCCTTGTAGACATTTATATATTATATTATATACACACACTTTTTTCTGGTATTTTCATGCTCTAGCAAGGGCCATACAAGATGTACATTGGCTTAGTGCTTACAGCTCAGCTTGAAATGAAATGAGAAAACTGCTAATAAGGTCATTTAGAAACGGCATCAGTTCTTTCCCCTTCTGAAGTTCACCTGGAATCAAACAAGCTGTGAAACTACAATCACTCAGCTGAACTTCAGTCTAAAATGCCAAACATAAGAGGAATGACATTTTAGGGCTGAAAGGAGGACATGTGCTGGAGAGGCATGCTGTGACACAGTTGGGTGCTAGGGAAACCAGCCATGGAGGGATGGTGATGATGGAAAGGATGGCTGAAACGCAGCAGGCACATTCACCATGACAAAAGGTGGCTCGGATGAGGTCCGGGAGGTGGCATGGGGGACAGGTCACTCACCGCAGCCTGCTCTGCTGGCTCGGCAGGCTCAGCAGGGACGGCCTCCTTTTCCGCAACAGCAGCAGCAGGGGTTTCCTCGACCTTGGGTTCCCCAGGTGGAGCTTCTTCAGCCTCAGTCTTTTGTTTTATTGATTTTTAAGTAGACAGTGGAAAAATTGTTGAGGAGCACATGATAGTGGGGAGGGAGGAGGGAAACGGGAACTGTGCCTGGCACAGTGCTGCTTCAGGGTCAATCTTGCTGGGCTTTGCCAGGGAGAGAACAGCATCTAAAGGGCATTTTCATCCTCAGTGTTCTATGTGTAAACTGAGCCAGTCCTACATCCCTCCCTCACAAGGAAAGAAAGCATCAGCTTCCTGAGCTACAGAAAGGGGTGATGGAAGTAGGGGGAAGGCACTCAGTTTGCTCAGAAATACTCCAGAAACTGATAGCAAGGCCGGGAGTTGAAACTGGCACTCGTGCGTACCAACCCTGGGCTTCAAATATGAGTTTTTTAAAATTATCCCCATTCCCTAGTTCTGTCTGTTCTCAGACAATATAGTCCCTTCTCCAGGGAAGGTAGAGAAGCAATTAGCAGAGACTCAAACAGTTTTTGTAAGCGCAAGGGCAACCACTGACTACTTGAATTCTGGCAGTGTGAAAATCATCCCTGCTTTCTTATCAAAACACATTCCCTCTTGAGCTCTCAATCACCTATAAGGCATCCATTTATCAACCCACTGTTGGAATTTCCACACTTTTAAATTCTGGCCTAAGCTTGCTTTTTAGCAAGAGGATCTAGTAAATATCACCAGCCCTGCAACACATTCAGTCCTGTGGCAAAATAGCTCACAGCTAAAGTGCAATCTCCAATGGAGACATCACTTTTCAAATACACATGCATACAAGGGGAGAGCTGCAAGCTGTGCTCAGCATATTCCATTTATAAGATGGCTGACTCAACCAGATAAAATAACCCCAATAGATTAATTTGCCATAAACAAATTGCTCAGCATAATATGAAGCTCAAAAGCTATTTAGCCACTTTGCAGTTGATAACAAGCAGCTGGCTAGGTGGTCTCCTGTGATGAAGAGACAGCTTCCATGAAATTCTTAAAGATACTAAAATCCTCTCTTCCCTGAAATTTTTCATGAAAAACCCATAGCTCTCGCTCCTTTTCTCACATACTCCTTAAGCAGACCGATTTTTAATGAGGTACAGAGAAGTCTGCCTAAGCAAGACCTTCAGGATTTGGCATAGCATAAAGAAACATTCATTTTATTATACCATGCTGTGCAGAAATCTCTCTGTATACTGTGTTAATGCCAGCTCTAGGGAATTTCACAAAGAAGAAACAGGACTGAAATGAGAAACACAAAGTAGATTTATCCCAGGTAAGATGACTAATTAGTTTCCTGAGGTTTAATGCTGGAAGAAACTTCCAGGCTTAAAATGACAGGTAACACGTTATAACGCAGATTGCATTGAAGTGCTTCAAGTCACTTGTTGACAAGCAGTCTTCAGACTAGTTACCACATTTCAGCTACAAGTAAAAATACTCTCACCATATTCAATAACCATTATGAACACAAGCACCACTAGAGGCATTATACAAAAGCCACATTAAATAAAACTGAGTATCACTCTGCTGCTATTAAGTAGCTATAGCACTCACCCAGCAATGCTGCTGTTCCACATCCTTACTCCAGGCTAACCAAAGACTGTAAGAGAAACTAAGAAACTGCCCAAGTATGATCACTTCCAAAAAGATTCTCCACTCCATAGAAGTAGACTGTGCCTACTATTAATATGTGGAGAGTGGATAAAACTACAGCAATATTGGAGACATTATGTACTATCACCTGCTTGCTGTACACTGGACCACAGTACTCATTCTTGTCATTTCTTAAATGGAAAAAAATGAACAAACTGTTTGACTATACCTTTGAAAAGTAAACATATCTTAGAATATCCTGGTTTTCTTCTCTTTCTCTGTGCTATCCTTCTGAAGGACTGTTTCAGCGAGTAAAGATTTACAACTACAATGATATCACCCACCAACTCCTCCAGGTTAATGTTTTGTGATTTAGAGGATGGAAAATACAAAAAAGGAGAAAATATTTTTGTATAAAGGAAAAAGGGTGCCATTTTTTACAAGGCATTTAAAAAGGAAGCAAAAGCCACTCACCAAAGGCTCTGTCACATTCTCATTTGATTGCACTGTAAATACAGAGGTATCCTGGGTATAGAAATGAAAAACAATGATGCAAAAATATTTGAGATGGGATGTTTGCAGGTGTCTATCAAAGACCTGATTTTTTAAATGGTTTATTCAGGTAAAGTCATAAGTAAATTCACATAGATAAGATGACAAATAGATAATCTAAATCGATATTAATAATAATAATTATTAGTTAAGCACTATTAATATTAAAGACATTCCCTTTTCAATTACATATTTTACGCTTCTAAACCGTGCAATGCTATTAAAGGCAGTGAAAAACCTTTCATTAAATACATGTGAATTGCAAGGACTTTGTTTCAGGCACAATGCACTTCTAACTTGTGAAACTCAGAATCTTTTTTGCAGACTACACGTGCCTGCGCCTGAGGAGCACACTAGCTCTAAGCTACCCTCACATCCTTTTGATTCTGGGCTTTTATTTGAGTAGTAACTGTAGTAATTACGGATACAAAATTTTCCCTGCATTAAGAAGGTACAAAAATGGAGATGTTTTCCAACGTCTTACTCATTCAGAACCAATTAATTTGCAAAATATTGATGGGCCAAATCCTTTTCCTACTGCAGTGGGGGCATCATCGTTTGATTTCCTCGGGGCAAACATTTTGCCTTAATTGTTAGAGGTGGTAGCCTTATGGTTTGCCCCTTCCTTCTTGATCCTTTACTAACTTAAACATCCTGGAGCAGAATGGTTAAGCATTGGAAGACTCATTTCCATCCTTGTATAAGCTCAGCCTTTTTGGGTGCTTTTAAAAAATGGTGTACAGGGTATGCTGTGGATGAGCCATGCTCTAAAAGGATGCTGGAATTAATAAGGCCCCAGATTATCCACCTGAAATCTGGGATCTTGGCACAGCCCTGGAATTTGAAAGCATAAACATGGTATCTTCATGCACTGTATCTCTGTGATGTCTGACACAGAGTCTCACCATCAGCACAGCAGCAAACAAATAATTTTGGTTTAACTTCCAGATTAAAATATATCTTAAATGAAAATAGAGATGCAGAAACAAATGAAACTCATTTTATATATACACACACAGAGTCACTGAAAGTATGTGAAACTGAGGAAACCATGCTTTACAGGATTTTGGGATTGGGATTGTGAGAAAAATCCGCAAAAGAGCACAATAACAAAGCTAAACCAGTCCTTTTAGGAGGAAAAAATCAATTCCACTAAGGTAGTCGGATTTTTGCTATTAAATTCAGTCAGGCCAAGAGTACCAAGACTATTAGCATCATTATAGTAACATCCAGGAATAACTTCTGAGAACAGACAAGGTTTGAGTCAGCATGATTGCTGTGCAGCTCGTCTGTAGAACAGATTTCCTGAAATTGTACAGCCAGTCCTAATCCATTCCTAACAGCACAGAAAAAAAAAAAAAAAATCTCAAAACATGTTTATTTCTTACCTGTGCAAATCCATTAAATGCTGTGCTGGATGCCTAAGTAGAAGTGAAGATCAGAACAAATTATCATCTGTTCACTAAATCAGAACATGAGTCAAAACATTTTTATTTGCAAAATAAAAATGTAGGCCAGACATTAAAAAATAAGAAAAAAAAAATAAAATGAAGGGTAAGGCAGCAAGAAATTTGACAACAGTGCTCTTTGATAAGAGGTGACACAGGCTTATAGAAAACAACAAAACCAAAAAGCGAAGTAACTGAAGTATTTTTATAAAATAATAATAATAATAGTAAAAAAGACTAGGTGCATTTAAAGTTATACATATAAAACACAAAACCTGCGAGACACAACGTGCCTTCACAGTTCAAAGCTTCATTCACTGTTTTGAAACGCATTTTTGTCAGCCTGCTTCATTACACGGCTGAAGGGCACCACACTATGAACAGTTGCATGGCAATTTTTCAAAAAAAGAATAGCACGGGCTTAGGAGAGGCAGTGGGAAACACACAAACGGATTGTTTTTAAATGACAAGGTTATGCATGGCCTAAGGAACTCTTTGTCTAGACTAGGCTACACACTGGGGTAGGTACCTCTTCTTTATCAGCCTCAATTTCCTGGTACAACAATCCATATCTCCGGTTAGCAATTTCATCTTCAGATAAATCTGAGTTGTTGGTCTCATTGTCTTTAGGACTAGTTGAACTCTCGGTGCTAGCATTTCTGGAATTTCCCATTTGAAACAGAGCCAAGGGTCTAGCTATCTCCTTGCTCGGTCCAGGATTGCTAATGCCTGCCTGCTCCCCAGGCAAGCCTTGTTTTACTGGTGCCTCCTGACTTTTATTGCTTGTGCTCGCACCTACTTCTCCCCAGCTGTTATCAGTCCCTCCTAGGTCTTGTGTAGACCATTTATCACTAATGCCTAACCAAACATTTTCCATGTTACCTTCCTCTGAGTCTTGCTGCTTGGGGAAAAAGGGCCAATTATCCAGTCCATTGGCTTGGCCATCTGACAGATTAGAAAAACCCCAGGAATCATTAGTAACTGTTGGATCCCAGTTTGCCAGCCAGGGGTCTGTTTCCAAGGCTTCAGGAACACCACTGCTACTAGGATGCTCTTCAGCGACTGCTGCTGCTGCCCTACCTGTCATTTGGTCTTCTGCATTATCTAGGCAAGGACTCCCACAGCTTGCGCTAGCAGCATCAGCTGTCTCAGGCAGCAATGCCCACTCTTTTTCAGCAGCAGCTTCACCTTCAGCAGCAGCACTACCATTTGGGAGGAGGCTGATGCTACTGTCTTCAGTTCCCTTACCAGACTCTTCTGCACTGAATAATTCAGCATCACACAGAACATTTCCAGTATCTGTAGGATCCTTTTCTGTGTGGTCAGTTACCTCTAGGTCAACATGGGTTGTCATGTTTATACACTCCATGGATGTACTCTCTCCAGTACCACTGTCAATTTGGTCTAAGCCATCCTCAAATGTCCTTTCATGGTCCTGATCCCAGATACCAAAGACTCTCTCAGGTTCAGCGCCAGTGCTTTCTATAGTTTTACAGTTGTCCACTACTATTTTGTCCCCACCTTCCAGCCCTGTGGTCAACAATGGTATTTCTCCATCTGTCTCCTCAGTGACATTGACCCATTTGAATTCTTCTTCCCTAGGGTTTTCTACTTTAGCACCACTAGCTCTCCCAGTATCCCCATCATTATCTTCCAACTCATGTAAATTTTCGACCTCTGTGCTGACTAATTTTTGAAGATCTGATTTTGCTATACCCTTATGAAGTTCTGCCTCACTGTTTCCTTTGGTTTCACAACCTTGCTCTTCCAGTTCCTCTGTACCTTCTACCTCCTTGTAGTTAACAGCTCTGGTCTCTACCTTTTCACTTGGCTTGACACCTGCCCACTCATCTTCCTCCCGCTCTTCCTCTGCCTTTTGCACATCACATGGGAGGGGTTCATCCAACAAGCTATCAGTTCCCAGGATGGGCGTCTCAAAACTGGTTATGTTCTCTAAAGGCTGATTTGTCACATCTTCCCATGGGACATTTTTGGCATCCAACTGGTCCTCCAGTGAAGTCCTCTGGTTTTCGTTTATAGAAGCTGACCCTGGTGCAGCATCCTCCTGCTCACCTACAGCAGGCCAAACACTAGCAGGCAGAGTACCCGTGGATTCGCTTGAGGTTTGCTCTGCCACAGGGAAAAGCAAAGAACCACCTGCAGCGATTTCCTGGCTGACACTGGGTGTGCTAACATCTAGGCCCCAGCTGAGTGAACCTAGATCAGTTTGAGATCTGTTAGTATCTTCTGATGACCCACTGTTTGGGGCTTCCTCCATGACCAGGTTACACAGGGAAAGACTTTTTGAAGAATCAGGCTTTAAGCAGACAGAAAAGCAAAGAAAAAACACAAGATGAAAAAGATAAAGGAGGACTTGATGACAAAACACAAAATTTATATTTTACTAGAGCAATTTTAATTTAAAGAATGAAAGTGACTAAATTAAGCTGTTTAAGAAAAAGCTATGTGGTTTGCAACATTTGGAGGCAATAGATTGCAATGTAAAAGAGCAGCACTGATAGACAAAACCAGAAAACTACATATTACACCACACCGATCAAAGCATGTCTCTAGAGTGGTTGTGATTTTGGGGGGAGGTTTGCTTACCGGCTGCACCAATTCGCTGCTTGTCTGTATAGAAGAAAATCAAACTTATAAAATACAGAAAAGAATAACATGATGTACTTTGTTACAGCAGCATTTTGTTAATTAGCAGTACTTTAACCAGCAGCAGTTACCAAACTGGTGTGGGGAAGGAACGGTGGGTCCTCTCCTGCCGCTCCACAAGAAGACTAATCCCAGGCCCCTGAATTTAAGCCACGCTTCCAGCCTCTGCATTACATTATAAAAGAAGTTCTACATGTATGTTGAATATTTATCACACTTTGCTTTCCTCTGCGAGCCACTGACATTTTTATTGCAGGAACCTTATTACATCTCAGTTGAAAAGAGGGGTTGCTCTGGGAGATGGTGACCAAGGTAGGAAAGAGCACAAGTGGCAGTGGGGCTTACTTGTATTTGCCCTAAGGCATCACTGCATCACTCAGGCAGTGCAGAGGGCCCTGAGCGTGCAGCTCCGATTCTCCATCACCCTCTGCCATGCAGAAGCATTTACATCCACACAGAGTAAGGTATCAAGTCACATAGCCTGCTGTCTATGCTGCTATTTTGAACAGATACAAAAGCTGCAAGGAAGACCAACAACTACTCTGCGCTCAATTTATTAAGAGAAACTCAGTAAAAGGTTGAGTATCCCTAACTTCAAACATTTAGCTGTGAAGCTCACTACTTTATTTTTTTTTAAACTACAGCAAAGAGGAAAATAATTGTAATACAGAACACATATATAATATTAACAAGCTATAAATAAAACTGTGCAAAAGGAAGACTGATAAAGCTATCTAAGTTTACAGCAATAAATTCAAAACATTTCTGGGTTATTTTAGATGGTCTAGATATTGGCAGCCTTGAAATTTTGGCTAGCCTACATACATGACTGTTTTTTCAGGCTTTTTTGACCTTTCCCAATAGAAAGAGATGAGCATTTAATATACATCACATATGCCATGTGTTGACAAAACAGTGCTGCAAATCTAAATGCATGAGAAGCATCCACAGATTTCTGTGCTGGCTGAAGCTGCAAAAGGTCAAAAATGAGCATACCAGGCTCAACGTCACGTCAGCTCAGCTATCTCCATGACATAAAGTCAAAAGAAAGCTCACAAAAATGAGTTATTTTCTTCCTGCAGATCATTGTATTTGATTTGGCACCAGGATGAAGAAGAAAGTTTTCATGCAGTTTCCTAAAGTAGCAGCTTCTTTTGTGAATAACTCTAGTTCACTGTATGCCCACAGAGACAATTCTCTCTTCACTCATTAATTTTGAGAAAATGGTTGTCCATTGGGTTAAAGTCCTGAGGAACTACACCTTCAGATAATTAAATGAGGTGACTAGCATCCATTCCTACCCTCTTATAGCTGTAATTCAGGCAGGCGTAAGAATAAAAGCAACACACACTTAGCTATAATATTTGTGAATCTTATTAGCCTAGATTTCTGACATCATTTAGGTTTTGTAGGCCAAGCAATAGAGATTATTTTTTGTTGGTGGTGGTTTCAAAAGATCCCCAGTGGCTTCACATACTTGAAAGCGTTTGTCATGGTCTGTAAATTCTTTATCTTGGCTTTTGGTAAAAGCACTGTAAATCTGAGTTTATGGTGTTACAAAATCAGAACCACAGAAACATCCCAATTCACAATGATAAATGTCAGGCTTACCGTCCATAAATCCCATGGCAATGTCTGAAAAAAGAGCGGAAAGAAGAGGATCTTAGAAAAACACTGTTCATTTACTGTATGTTCAACATGCTACATAACTGTGTGCATTAACTAACAAGAGAAAACTTATTTATATGCATATTTATAATACATATATATTTTATTTATTAGTGCATGTGTGTGTGGGCGGGTACATATCTGCATAATATGCTTTTTGGTTAAATAGGATGGGCAGTATGCAATGGATTGTGGCATTTCCTACTTCAAAGCAGTTGCTGCTTTCCAGCAAACTCACACCGCCACGTGCTTGACTAACAGCCAGATTCTGAGCTGGTGACTTTCAACAGGTACAGGAGTGTCTGCAAGGTGTAAGCCTTAAAAAGCTTACATAGGTCAGGTTTTTTAGCCTATTAAAACCCACTGAGAACAAGTGGGTTTTCTCATAACTGACACCAGAAAGGAAAATGGCATGCTTTTGGGGAAAGAAAACAAGAAAGTTGTTTTCATTTTCTTATCCAGTCTGTTAAGTAATAAATGTTAATGAACTCTCAGCAGAAGAGCTGAATGGACAGATGAAAGAAAAGCAGCAGACTTCATGACTACCACATGAGAAGGAACTCTGCTGGCTGGTCCCAAAAGCTGTCTGAGATGCTGCAAAACATATCTACTATATTCACACCTAGGTTAAAGTCCATGAAAAACAAAACCTAAAGATGTTCATAAAGTAAAATGTAAAACTGTTCCTGAAATATTTGCAAATGTTAAATGTGACATCTAACATTTGCCTGAGAGAAAGGATTGCTGCATTTAGCTTCTTTTCTTGCCTGCTTCTTATTTTATAAGGACAGAATGGCTCTCTGAGCAACTTCTGCTTTGACAAACAAAAGACACAGTAATAACTCACTACTCAGATTTACAGCAAATCAACATCAACAGCCATTCTTCAATCAGTTTAATTTGGTATAAGTCCAGGTACATGCTTCTTCTGTGGACATAATTCACAAGTGCACCTGTTTACTCTGCTGTAACGTTATTAGCTGAACATTCAAGCTTTAAGGAAAAAATTATAGGTCTGTTCTTATGGTGCTAACTGGTATCAACCCTAGATGTCCTACTGACTTCCATGGAAGGAAGGATTGCTCACTTTTCATTTTTTTGTTTTCCCTTCATTGCTCATGAGACTTTGAGCATGAGGGTGAAGGAACGAACTGAGGGAAAGGTGAGACAGACCACAGCTAGTAAAAGGAGGTGAGGGCCAGGCATGTTTAGAAAGGTCACTTCTGAAGCAGCCATAGAAACAGAAAAGCAAGTGAGGAAGGGTAGACCAGGGCTCACTTACTGTGGTCTGATCACCCTGGCAGAGCAGTGGAGGGATGTAATTAATTAAATGATCAATAGGGAAGTCACGCCACATCTCCTGAGGCATCATGGCACAGATGACTACTATCTTCACGTCACTACTTCAGCAGTTTGCTGAGGGGAAAATATCCATTACTGAGGCAAAAACTATATACGTATAGAAATATCACTTAAGGCCCTCATCTTAATCTCCCTGCAAGCTAGCACAGGGCTCTCCAAAGACTGCAACCACAGGTTTCATTCTGTCTATGCTGCCACAGCAATGACCCTGCCAAATACAGTGAGACCAAGACCCAGACTCAGGACTGTCTTCCCTTCTTCTAAAAATACTGTGGTCTGACTCATCCATGCTCTTGTGAATGTGGACCATCCTTTCTCATATACATATGTTGGGAGGAAAAGTGAAAGGAGAGGAGAGACTGAAGGTGCTCAATGAATGCTTCCTACTCACCTAGATGAGAACTTACAATGTACTTTTCTACATGGAATTATATTCTGTATTTCATGATACTGTTGAATCTAAACCATCTCTTTTTCACTAAACTAATAAACTCTTCTACAATCTGTACAATACGATGTCAGGACAAATGTGCTCTGTCACAAAAGTTAAATGTCTTTGGTTTAATGATCCCACTGCTCTAATCAGCGTTATTACAAGACAAGCTGAAAGGGTAGAGTTAGGAATGTCACAGCTAGAGTTTTCTGTCACTGCTGAATGCCAAGGAATTTCTTTCCCCTTTGCCTTCCCCTTCCTCTTCCCTGTTCAGAGGGAGCAAGAAAAATAACAATTAAGATGCACAAAGCCTCTGCTATAATTAGACATTTCTCCTAGCAATTCATTTCACAATGAAAAATTTCAGCTAACGTTCTGAGTGCTGACAATACACTGTTTTTCTGACAGTGCATAACGCATCAGAAATCACTACAGATCTCATTATATAACTAGGACTGCACACCAAATAAGAAATTAACTGAGGAAGAGATCAGCAGAGAACCAGGACTATCTCAGCCTTAAAACTTCTTTGTCTTCTCACTCCTTTCCCAGAGCTACATTCCTGAACAGCTGATTAGTCCTCTCATGTCTCACAGTACAAGCCAGGTTAGTGATAGCCACAGGGATAATAGGTTTTGCTAACGGTGTGTTAATATTGTTTCCTTCTTTGTGTACAACACAGAGCTACAGCTCTGCTGGCCAGGAGAACTTCCCTACTGTACTATCAGCGCTATGGGTAGTGAGGGCAAGTTCTGGATCTTAAAATAGCAGGTCTCCTAGAGTAAGTCAATGAAAATCAGCAATTTGATATATCAGCCTTTTTTTTCCTTTTCCTTTTCTTCTTTTTTTCATATTGCTGCAAGAAACTACCATGGCAAATACTACCATAGAATGCAGAATTTCTTTAACACAACATCCCGCAAGGAAACATCCTATTCCATCCTCTCATTTTCCTTGAGGTTAGGTCTAAAATAGATTTACAAAAGCAAAACCACTCAGATCATATCCACTGCTTGGTACAGAAACTCCATCACAGCAAAGCAATCACATGCTAACTCCACGAGACCTAGGTCCCCTGAGGCATCTTTCCAGACATGAAGAGTCAAAGCCAGGTCAGAAAAATTGTCAAAAAACCAGGCGCTGGAGAATTATAATGTTGGCACTAAGAGTTATTCTAAAGATGGAAAATAATGGCATGCCAAAGTCAAGGCCAAGGTACCAGCAACCACTCTCACTGGCAGACATCTCATTTTACCACCTGACAGTTTCCTCTACTTCCAGTACATCATCAAGTACAGGGTTACTTAAGGGGAAAGATAGATAGCTGACTAGAACTGCTCAGTAAGATCAAGTTTTTCAGACACTGCAGATACACTGCTCATTAGTACATGAGGCAAATCTTTGCTACAAAACTCAGCACATTGTGTTCATATGCTTTGCCTATATCAAGGCAAAGAGATACCTGAGACATGGGTGAATGAGTAACTCCTGTTGATACAACTTCTGGCTTGAAAGGGTCGAAGTCCAAATCTAGCAAAGATTCCTCTTTCTTAGGTTCAGGAACTTCATTCTGTTAGAAAAGAAACATAACTCTTGAAAAACTCATCTTTCCAAAGCTGCCCTGGGCAGCAAAATATTAAGAGGCCCAAGAAGAAAAAAAATTATATCACAGACTTTCTAGCTGTGGTGCAAGCCAGGAGGGGAGGAAGCTCTGAAGACTTTCCTGAGCTTTAGTGTAACTTTAAATTTTAATTTTATGAGCTTCACTCTTATGACGCCTGTGTTTTCTCTGTAGCGCAGCTTTGCCTTTTCAGCCTAAACAAGTCGCAGCCCTTTTGAAAAAGTGCTGAGTGTTCAACATTTGACTGTGAAGGCCCTTTTAAAGTGCTTTGAGACAGACACCAAAATTAAAAACTACATAAATGTCACCCAATGTCCATACAATCTAATAAGTGAATCTCTCCCTAAACAGAAACACTAGGAAAAAGCCAATACAGAACATGAATACCAATTTACATTTAATGCTGCCCTTAGCTCTAAACTTTAGGAAACATCTTACATAACACTAACTAAATCTTGCTACACTGATCTGCTCTTACAAAACTGGATTACATGGTAGAGCCTTTTTTTGCTTGCAATTAATGAATTAGCCAAGGCCTCTGAGGTCACTATAAATATATATATTGGTTCAATGCGCTACAGGTCTTTTCCACTGTAAAGTAACATGAACAAATAATTAGCATACTTCAACATAAAATTTTAATTAGTGTGAAACTTAGCTGAGATTTAATTATCACTAATGATAAACATTCTAGGCAAGCATCTTGGTTTTGGTAACAAGGCTAGTACTGCCTACTGCTAGCTGTTCAGTGTTTATTAAATAGTGAGAGAAGCTTGCCTTTTGATGTACATAATATGTAGATAGTAAAGTATTCATTAGAATGCTATTTTGGAAAGTGTTCAGATTGGAAATGGCACCATGAGAAATTATTTGTACACATACATTCACATATAATCTTATGTAAGAATGGTAACCACGTAGCCCAACGTCCTGTCCCTGACTGTGACCAAAGTGTACACCAGGGGATGTCCACAACAACAGGGCAGTCATAAAAACAGCAAAACTAGGAGGTAATAATAATGATGATGATGATAGTAAAATAAACAAACAAAGCCTTTCTATTATTAAAACATTTAAGAGTGTAAACTTTCCAAATTAGTGTTACTATTGGTAAACAGATGTTGGTAATTAATGGCTTCCATATGCCACAAGACATCTGAGCTCTCTGTGTCATCTGAAAATGTGGTCAAATTAGCTCCTCAGCTCCCATGCTAGGAATGACAGAGTGACCTGGAACTCTTCAGTCTAGAACAGGAGTGCTAGAGGTGATGTGAGCCGGGTCTACGCTAGCCTGAGAGGCACAGGGGTCTTGCTGCTCCATGACTCCTCCAAAGCAGGAAGGCATGTGCCAGCAAAGTTGATGGGGGCAGATGTGGAATAAAGAAAAGGTGGTGGTGCTCCGTGTGGCAGAGTTCAGCTGGGGACCTCTTTGCCATCGGGTAGTATGAATGCGAAATATTTACATGTGCTGAAAGACTGAACAAATTTGTGGCAAAGTAGTCTGTTGAGGATTACTAAATAGGTAGAAATCATGTTGAAGAAGCCCCCAAGCCGCAAATGGCTGGAGGCTAGGAGACTATAGGAAAAGGGGGTGTAAGGATTACCAACTTTGCTTGCCTTGTTTTATATTCTTCCCTTGGCCTATGCTTTTGGCCACTGGTGATGACAGATAACTGGTCTGACACACTGAAGCCAGTGTTATGGTCTCACACTTTAAAAAGTCAAAACCAAAACAGCCTTTCCCAGTCACCAGCATTACATTCATTCTGTCATGCCTTTCATCCGATGTATTTAGATTTCATCACATATGCTCTTGAGGCACTAGTACTCATATGGTCATACAGCTTGATGAAACAACACAGCACTAGCTAGCACATAATCAGAAATGGATGGAGAAGGAAAAGTTAATTATCTTTCAGTGAGGTTGGAGAATGAAGTTGTTATTTATAAGAACTGAATCAAATGAATAGGAGTCTCACTTAGGCCAGGTGTGATGACAGCTAAGGTATCTGTAGTGACAGGGTACTGATCACTGACTTCAAAAGTTACCATTACCCGTTACCTTCAGATCAAAATGAAGAGAACACTTGTTGTAACTTTAAGAAAAAAGGCCCAAATAAACATATAGAATAACTGAGATAACACGTTAGATGAGGAGAAACAGGAACCTCAGGAAATCCCTTGATAAGGGACAAAACTGTCACAGGAAGGCCTGCAAATCATCCTGTGTTAATTCCCAATAGCATGACAAAGCATGAATAAATGCCACATTTGAAAGAGGTGGCTGTGGCAGAAGCAAGGCTGTACCTCTCAGAGGACATGTATGCAAAAGGGAATGGAGAAGGCACAAGAAACCTGCAAGGACCACCAGAACTGCCACCCCCTCTTTGCACACAGTCTGTACAAGCCTTAAAATAGCTCTAGCAGATATGGGTTGTTCACTTCAGAGCTGTCAGACACACTGAGACACGTTAAGTAACTGGAGGGGGCATACTATAAAGGCCTACAATGTCCAAGCTAGTAACTGGACACTAGGGAGCGATATGATGTGAAGAAAACAAGAAATAAAGCAAGGAACACTCATTTCTAAATGATCCTTTCATCTGGTCACCCGAATATCACATCTTCTTACTTCTTTCTTTTACTTAGCAGTAATTAAATCCATTCTTGCCAATGAATAAACCAGAAGTATAAGCTGCTTTGTTGAATCAGGGCCAAAATGTTCAACAGCATCAAGCAGAACTGTCTTTCACCATCTTGCACAACACTGAATGCATTAGTACTGCTTGGTAAAGAAAGATGAACAGCAGCAATTACAGGCTATTTGTGTTCCAGAAGAGAAAAGTGTTTGGCCTGTTAGTAATACTCTCTGAGACGTGGGTGTAAAGCAGCAAAGCTCTATTCATCAGCCTGTTGGTTTTGTGCCTCTGAGTGAGCACAGTGCCAGGGACACCAGCAGTGGTCCTTTGGGAAGTCCTGCACCATTAGATGGCTCTGCAGGCTCTATAGCTTCCTCCATAGTGCCCAACAAAGGCTCTGGGAGTACAGGAGATGCCATAAGCACCAAGAGGAATAAGTCCGTGTTTCTGGTGCATTTCATGCAATATATTTTCAATAAGTGGTTCTCTTACAGAAGGATATAAAGCCTATACATCACACTATTTGGGTATGCTTGTACATACTCAGAGATCTCAGATACAGTAAGGATGCTTTAGTCTTGGGGGTGGGTTTTGTGGAGGGAGAAGTACAGATGATTCATGAGAATGTGGCCAGGGAATAGCATAGGGCATTCCCAGGTCCCTGACTGTGGATGAGGGAGGGACAAAAATCACTCACTGAAGGGAGATCAATTTTTCCTTGAGAGAAGAGGGAAAGATTTCAGTTCTCAGGAGTGTACCCTGCCTTTATTACGCCATTCCATTTTTATACCAGTCTCCTGTAGAAAGATTCTGGAAATGTGACTTACAATCATTTAAAGCCCCATTCTAGTGTCAGCTCTTAATAGAAAAGCAAACCAGTTCCATTTCTGCTTCCCTGGCTGGCCTGACAGGTGAAGATTAGGTGGATACAGCATTTAATGCAGGGGGCCACATCTAGCACAGGTTACACCAACTCTTACCACTGATGTCAAGGCTCATGCTGCCAGAGTGATAACTCCCATGAAGTCAGGGTACTTGCAAGCTCCCTTCAGCAGGAAGGCCCAGCAGTGGCTGCATACTGGGAGCTACCATTAATTCTTTAATTGCATGGGGACTTAACTATAAATAACTCTTTTCTCTTCCAAATAGATCCCTGTGGACGGCAATGCCTTTTTCTCCCCTCCACAAGAAACCAAAACATCACATGTTCAAATTCTCTACAACAATTTTGTTTTTCATTGCTGTGCCTACACCCTCCTGTGTTGTCAAATGAATTAGTACAAAAACAATAATTCACATGAAAACAAAAATTTGTAAACATTCTGCATAAGCTTCAGATCTGCATATTTCTCCCCAGTCTATCACACACAGGCTCACATTTCAGAGTTGTAATTACCATAACAGAAAGGGTCCATTATTGAACAACCAGCAGTTACCATAACTGCATAAAAGCTGAATAACTGAATACAAATTATACAGACTTATTTTACACAACTCTGGCTTTTCTGTTTGTTATATGCAATTTTTAAAAATTTCACAATTTCCTAATAATGAGATAAAAGTAATTTTGACCAGTTCTCTGCTGTGTAAGTAATGTTTATATGAGTCAAAACCAAGTGAATGAATAATCTAGCTGGACCAGACTTTTATACCCGCAAAATGTTGATTAAAACATCCAAGATCCACTTTTTTAAATCACTCAAAAGTAAAAAGGAATACTTTTTATGATTTTGATAGAAGAAACAGAAATAATGAAGGATCACTGTAAAGTGCCACTTGAGATGCTTAGGATTAGGAAAAAAGCATCTTAGATGAACTCTGAGCTTGTAATGCAATCTGGATGCAGTTAAATCTCAAATATGGCTGCTTTGCAATATTTTTAGTTAGGCATCTCAGGATACCTCTCATTTTTTTCAGTATGTTAGCAATATTAGCCCTTTTGAGTGATTATGTGTGGCCTAATCAAAGATGAAATACCGTATGTGTGACCTTTTCAAGATAACATAAAATCGTAATTGTGCCTCTGCCTTCTACCTGCACCCTCCTCCTCCCTCCCCACAGAGATCAGCCCCAAGGCCACTATCTTGGAGAACTTAGGCTGATTGCAAGGTTGGACCCATACATCATCCTCTGAAGCTTACTTGTGATGGGGTCGTCACATTGATTTCTGGGACAAAGTTGTCGTCAAAGAAGTTAATGATGTTCTCCTGTTGCAACTCCTTCGTGGGTGTGAGCTTAGGCAGTGGTGGGACTGGCGGACCTTTCCTCAGCTAGGCAGACAGCAAAAATGTCACAGATTAGTTCAGGGATAAAAGAAAAGAGCTTCAAGCTAGGCCTAAACAATTTATGCTGGGTTTTTATCTCTGCTGCTTCACCTTAAATGTGGGAATAAGCCATGGGTTGAAAGGAACTGTTTGGTTGTTCACCACCAAAAGCCTTGAAATAAACATTGTGGGAAAAGCAAAACAACTCTATGTTTCAAACTCATTCCAACTCAAAGTTTAAGATTTCATACAAAAGCATTTCTTGGCTGATTTTTTTCTGCTGTGACAGGCACACAGTGCAAGACACTTCCTATGCAGCCCATAGTTGGAAGGGTGATACTGCACAGAACCAGGCCTCTGCAGCTTTTTGGCTTCTTAAGTTCATTCCTGTTTAGCTTTGGGATTTTGTCCCTGCCCACCTGTTGCTACCTTTAAAGCCTGCTTAATGCTACGATCATATCATCTCTGGAACCACAGCAACTCAAAGGTGCTTAGGTTACTAATTCCCCCTGCTTTCCAGAGATTCACATAACTGTGATAAACTAATTGCTTGGAATAATACCAAAACTATTGGATAATTTTAAAATCTGTCAAAATACCAAGAAAAAAAAAATTCCACAAAAAATCCTCAGGTGGTATAGTGACATAATACCATTGGCACCAGTAAGACTAAACTGAGTCCTACCAGATGAATTTTTAGGTAGTGAGGTGTCACAGTTTGGGAGACCAGAGAAAACAACTGTGCTCGCATGTAAATAAATGCAAAACTAGATTTCTTCTGACGTGCTCACACCATAGAAATAGCAATCAGCACAGAAACTATCCCAATTCTGAAAACATCAGTAACGTCAACACAAGTCTTTGATACTTTCACGAAGTATCACATACAACTCTTTTGCTACAGAACAAACTGATGCATGAAACTGATTCTTATTTCACCAATATTGGTGAGAATAGAAATTATTCCAGTAACTCCAACAGTGTCAAACTTCTCAATCCAGTGTTAATAATAACCAATAAGCCTTTAATTAATAATCAGTAATTATCACAGCAGTATTTAAGCTAGCTCTATTATTTAGTGGTTTAGAGGTTGGCCAGACCAGTGATAGTCACTGGCTAATTTTTTTCTAGGGTAAGCATAAATTTGAAGATGAATGAAGAGCAGAAATATATAATGTACTGAAATTCACAAGGAGGTTTTAGAAATAGGTTTTGCAAACTATTGCTGCTGCGATATGGATCCTTAGAGGCTATGCAAGTTTTTAAGAAGTTTTTTGCTTCGTCACCACAAGTCCCCCCAGTTCACCAGGCACCTTAAATTCTCTTCATTCTCCCTTATATAAAAACCACTTTCCACCCACGCTTGTGACACAGGGATGAACAACCAACGAACAGAACAGAATGCAACAGGGCCAGTGGCCCCCCTGTCACTTCTCAGTCACAGCCTAGATGAAAAAAACATCATCTCTACTGTCTTTTACCGCGCAACAGGCCAGTTTCTCCTGCTAGAGTTCCACTTACCTG
This sequence comes from Haliaeetus albicilla, assembly GCF_947461875.1. Lineage (NCBI taxonomy): Eukaryota > Metazoa > Chordata > Aves > Accipitriformes > Accipitridae > Haliaeetus > Haliaeetus albicilla. The sequence goes on along the minus strand of NC_091484.1, from coordinate 32,255,237 downwards.
TGTGGGTGACTTAGGTCGGGCTGGTGCCGGAGATGCTGGTGCCAGCATATGATTGGGACTAGCAGTAGGGCTAGGCAAGGGAGAGACCTCCTCTGGTGGTGACGGTGTTTTTGCAATGCGGAGTGGACCTGAATCACTAGACAAAGGCAAAGCAATGGTGAGGACATACATATTGTGCTGACTTATTACCTTGACATTTTGATGCAATAGTTGAACTGCATCCCTGATGTAATGCCAGTGACCACAAAAGGCAGTACATACTGGAGATTAACTGAGCCATTATATAATGACTAAAACTAAAACCGCAATTAAATTCAGTTAAAATTGAGCGATCTACAGTGTCAAAGGAAGTTTTAATTTTCAGTGATCTTGAATTTTTGGAACATCTGTTTACCTGATAATTATAACTTGAGGGAAACAGAGTACCTGCATTTTTAAGATTCTGTATTTGAAATAATGTTTCGCATATAAGTTTGTAACTATCATAAAACATGAGATGGAATTATTGTCTTCATTTCACACAGTTCTCAGAATAAAAGGTTCTAATGATAAAAAACTTAGGGGAAGGCATAACAATGAATAATGCAAATAATTTTAAAAGCTCAGCAACTTCAGAAAGGTTTCAATAAAATAAAACACAACCAAGATTATTATAAAGATATCACTATTTAGAGGGACAACTCATCACAACTATAAACAAGCAGTAGTCAAGTGACTTCAACAGAGCTCTGCTGATACTAAGAAAAGATCTGATGAAGTTCTGAGAAAGGATGTGCCCTTCCCATGAAAGGACCTGGTGCAAACACTGAGATATATTCAGCTACCTAGAAATGCTGAAAGCTTACAACTTGGGGAGGCTATAAACTACAGCACTCGACGATCACAGTACTCGGTAAGAGAAGAGCGACTCCTACACATTTTCAGGGAGAACAGAAGCGCTACCTGATTGAAGAGACCACACCATAAACATGTTCCTAATGCTAACACAAGAAAAATTTGTTCTTTGGAAAGGACAGACTTAGCTCACACTCACCACCTCTTTCTGTGGAAATATCAAAAAAGAAAAAATAAGCAGTTATTAAGAAATTTCTTTCCCAGGTACAATTATTGCCTTCAGCATAGAGTATTCAGTAGCATACAAGTTTTTCAGATGTTTCTTTGTACACAGTTCTTTAAAGGAAAGGTTAGATACTGTACATGTCTAGTATTTACTTCTCATGCATCTAAAAAGGAAAGCTGTTTTATCTTACAAAGACCCACTCCTGAGTAGTCTTTTAGAGCATCAGAACTAATAATGGAAGTCAAAATCTATCCAGATTTTCACACAAGGCTCTGTGAACAGTACAGCAAAAGAGAGGAACATGGTAACTAAAAAACCAATGTATTTTTAAAAAGCTTTTTTAAAATAAGTTAAGAAGATCACACTGCATTAACCTATGTCTACTCATTTGCAGCAATAACTATTATTTCTTTCTCTCATTGATGGAACAAGTAATTCAGTGGGAATGAGCATGTGCATGCTTGACATGGTCTAGGAGACATGGGTAGACAAAATACCTGTTTACTGCAAACAAACCTGCTTGAAGTTCTCCAACCCTACATTATTTTTGATCCCATAAAAGTATTTTACAAATCCTTTGTGGAAACATAGTCCAGCTCATGAGTCCGTCCTAAAGGGGCTGGAAGTGGTGATGCATAAGCTAACAACTCGGGAGGCAGTGCGTAAGTATATATGAGCATGGATTAACACTGAACTGATCCAAACCAAAAATTTTGGACGTGTTCTTAATTAAGTAGTTCTGAATTTTGCATTAGGTCAGAAGGTTCAGTATTTCATTCTTTGTTCTTCCAAAGTGAGATCAAAACAAATGTAGAAATATCAGCCATATGTTTGAGGCAGATGTTATGTTGCTTGGTCAGTCTTAATTGTTGCTAATCTGAGCCCAGCTTGAGGGCAAAAGAGCAGTAGCTATAACATTGTTCTGATTGCTTCTGATGAGCTAGGATTGGCTGGAAATTCAGGATTTATGTATTCACTCTAAATATCATTGTATTTTTATAAGTCTCACTGTTTTATAATTTCAACCTCTTCTGCCTATCACTATTACAGTACCAAGAGATCAAATTATAGCAGAAAGGCTACATTTGTTGCAAGCAAAAAATCAGAAATAGTGCACTGGCATCTGCCAACCTTAGGAAAGCACCATCTGACTTTAAACTTTTTTTGTTTTTATTTTAAGACAAGATTTCTCTTGAAAGTGATTAAAAATATGGTATTTTGTGACATTCTTTTTACTTCAGCTTTTCAGCTTTTATGATGCGCTCTCAGATCACATTTTTGACTTTTCCCCACAAGCAGAAGAGATAAAAGCTGACTTACAAAGGTTGGGATTCTTACATATATGCTTTTAGGAGCTAAAAACACAGCTAAATATTTCAAGGCTTTAAAATAAATTGAGAGTTAGCAACATTGCTGTAAACTAAGCATCTAAGAATAAATGACCTATATACTTAGCGGGTGCAAATTGGTGTAACAGTCTACAATGAACTAGACTAAATTGCAACGGCTGAGAATTTGGCCTTTATTCTTTATTTGAAAGGAAAAATAGGTGGGCGATGAAGGAAGTTTTGCACCTTTACTCATGTTGAGAAGAACTTCATCCAAGGTACCTTTATCTACCATCCTGAACAGACCCAGCAACCGTGTTGTGCAGCAATTGCTACACATGGTGTAGGTGATTACTACATATGCTGAAACCCACAAAGCCTACTGCAGTGCAATTCATTAAAAAACCCAGTAAATTCACCTTGGTGCCCCTTGAATGGTGAAGGCCTTGTCTGCATGCTGATCTCCAAGCTTCGTCATCACTTCATACAGTTTGTGACATAGCTGAGAAAACAAAACACTTGTCTGAGTTTATATGAAGCAGTATAGTCATGATTAAAAACACAGGTGATAAATCTGGTCTGATAACTGATAACCTGATAATACACAATCTGATAACTTTAAAATGACATATAGATCCTTCCAAAAATACTCAGTGCCACATATATCAAAAGCCTCACTGGAAACCTATCAAAATCCATGGAATCAAAGATAACAGCAGTGCTTCAAAAACATAAGCTGGTTTTCAGAGAACAATTTTCTAAGTGTGACTGACTGCTGCCTGACCTCTGATGAAGGAGGTTGCCTAAAGTTTAAAGCAACATGGATAGCCAAGAAGTTTCATGTTTTCCCCTCAAAAACCTAATCCCAATTTACATGGGACTTCAGTCAAGCGAGTTTTCCAAACAATTTTGTTTCCTGTTAGTATAGATAATACACTACAACTTAGCAAGGTACATTAGAAAGAACCTCACCGGAACTGCTTGATATGCCTAAGTGACAGATATAATGTTGCATTGCTGACAATGTATATAGCAGTCTTGAAGGGAATGCCTGACACGTTTTTCTTGCACTGATTAAAGCAGTGAGATGCTTAGCGATTGGACACGGAAAAAATACTGAAGGTAACAGTATGCTAAAAAGAATAGAGAAGTTATCAAAATAGAAAGTGAATTTAGTGCTACAACTGATAACGCACTGTAATCCAAAACTGTACAGGCTGCCCTTTACTTAAGGAGAGTACAAAAATGGCAAGTAGAAACAAATAAAAGGTTATACTACAAATCTGGATCTAGGGCAAATTCCCATGTGTGCCTCTGCTAGATTTTTACTGCTGCATTACAAGACATTTGCTTGCTATTATGCATATCACATAATCCATTATACACGAGATACTAATTTTTACTCACTAAAGCTATTTCCTTGTGAAACTTGGCTTCGAGGCTGGATACATTTTTGAAGGTGTTCACATAGAAGCCAACTCGTCTACAGAGGATGGCACAAAGAAAGGAAAAAGAGAATAAAAGATAGGGGTGGGAGGGCCACAAAGGCAAATTAATTATTTTTTTTCCAGACTACAAGCAACATTCTTGACTATTATTCTCAGCAGAACAAATAATTGGATCAAATGTCAAAATTTCAGACTAGTTCGTTCATGATTATTTCTGTTTGTGTTAAGAACCATCATATTTCACACTGCACAGAGTGAACCAAGTTGAGACTACTCCACAGCAGAGGGCTTCAGCTTGTTTTAGAGAAGGGGAAGACTGGAAAAGGATTGGCAGGAATGCAGCACAAGCACACAGAAGGCGAGGTGCTCTGGGCACCCCGTCTCCCACTGGACAGCAGGCAACTGTTGACTGAAAGGAGAGAAGTACCACTCCGGCACTGCGAGCGCCTGCGCCCGAGATGCTATTGTAGCACCTAGGTGATACAGGTGCATCTGGAGGCAGCTTTAAGGTATACAGCTCAGTATGTCCTGGGAGTGGGTGCTCAGCCCTCCTTAAAGAAATCAGCCCTGAAATACATGCATATATATGTAAAAGAAAATAATTTCTATTATAGACTAGATATTTTTGCACATGCAGTCAAAAATCTGCCTGCTTGGGTGAGTGATTACATACCTCTTGTACACTTCGAAAGTAGAAGGTGTTTTCTTAGGTTTTGAATTATTCTTTTCCTATTTAAAACTTTCATGTGTAATTTCTCCAAACCTTTAACAAAAATCATCTTTGGCATAAGAATAAGCCTGTAAAATGTCAACTCAATGGATTATTTCCTTCCTGAAGAACTGTAAAAACTAAAAAAAAAAAGGACCCTGAAAAGCAATTGCTTTCTAAATTATGCCTATTGCCCAAATTAAATTCTATCTTTCCCTGAGACTAGTTAGTGGGCAACACACATATTGAAATAAAAGGGCTCTTACTCTAAATCATTCATGTGCAGTTTTACTTTTAGTAAACCCATAAAATAAATATCTTGAAGTACTAAGAAGCTTTTTTACTGAAATAGGCAGAAACACAGCAGGAAAACCCTCTATTGATCTGAAATTTAACAGGAATTAATTTAGAAGGCAGAGAAGACAAAGGATACTTCAGTGATTCACTCCAGACTCTCATTAAAGAACACAGCACACTAATGAGATGCTTATTTTTCTACTGCTTTTGTTCTCCCATTCATTTTGTCTGCATCTCTGTATAAACACAACTGATGATTAAACATCTCAAATGAATGCCATCAAATGCTTTTACATTGCAGATATAGTCAGTGCAAAACTATGAAATGTGTATTCTGATGTAGTTATAATGTTGGTTTTCCCTTCTTCTACTGCTTCGGTAGTACCTTAATAGGAACTCGGAAATAACAATTGCCATAAAATCGTTATACATTTGTAAGGTTCTTTGTTTCAATACCTTTTACAGAAAAAAGTCCTACAAGTAGACCCATTGCAAATCTGGAAAAGCATGTAGCTGCTCTGTACAGTTACTTTTGACAGTAGAAAACATTTCATCCTTTTTATTAACAAGTGGCTTTTTTTTTCTTGAAAGGATCAGGTATCCACCACCAAGGTGTCTGAAAAAGGTTATGGAAGCAGTGGGTCATAGTCAAGATCTGCTGTTCCATGCTCTGACACAGTTCATTACCTATAACATGGAGACCTTTTTGTACCTCACAATGAAGATATGATAATGAATCTTCAGTGCCAAGATACACTGAAAGAAATAAGCATAAATACACTTATAGTAAGTATAATTTTGCATCATTTGCAGGCATTTTTCCTTTTATTATTTCAAAAAGGTAATGGATGGGAACTTCAAGGAGCCATCAAACCATTTTCTAACAGCTCATTAAAGTCCCCTGGTTCCCTGTCCTTACTCCCCCTTTATGCCTTCCAGACGATATCTGCCCAGGCTTACCGTGACCACAGAGATGGCAACTCTTCTTGTAAATCAGTGTTAAACTCTTCAAACACTTTCTGGGCTTTTTGAAATTCTTCTTCTGCCTAAACCAAAATGAAACAGTGTGACTTCTGCAATCACTACAACATAGCAAAACCTGCCAAAATTGGTTTTGTGCATTTTTTTTTTGTGGGTCTTTTACAATTTTTATTACTAACAAAGGATGTGACTCAGTCCCACACCATGCAGGCCAACACAGGACTTGCTGTCCCCTCAGTTCATCAAGTGAGAAAGTTAGGGCTCAAACGGAACTTATTCCTGAAAGAGGCTGAGTATGCCCTCCACATGCACCAAAATAATCCATACACATTTATGCTTAAGGATATCATTATTTCCATTTCTGAGAGAGGAAAAAGAAAAGAAACTTTGTGCTCTGCCTCTGCACAGAAACAAATGCCACCCGAGCTCCCCAAGTCTTCTGCCAGCATCCTTCCAATTGTGCTACCTTGGTAATTCTGCCTTCATCTTTTCTTTTTGAGCTCTGCAGGGCTTCTAGATGATGCCTTGCACTGTCGTAGTCCACTAGCTTTCTGCTTCGTTTTGCAATGCGAGTCTGTACAGGGGTAGAAATGAAAGTCAGCACAAATAGCACTTTTTTAAAAGCTATTTTGCCTATGTTGTCATTTAAGTTTTTGACATATTTTTATTCACCCTTATCTGCTGTTCATATCTGAATTACTATATCATGCAGAAGCATGGACATGCTAAGAGAGATAAACTATTCACCTTATTTTAAATAAGGAATCCATTTACAGATGGTTTGGAAGGGGTTTTTTGTGGGTGTAGGGCTTATAGGCCTTAGAAGGGAGATATCAATGTTATGCAAGACTTGTCTCATTCTCTAGAATAAGTGGACCTGTTAAAGTCATGGTAACACCATCTTCATCCCATATATATATAGCATACAAATTTAATAAATAACATAATTTTTTTCTAGAGTTGGAAAAATGCTTAAAATATACTTCTCAGTACAGTTGCTCTGACACATATCTAAGATAACTGGAGTTCAACATACAAGAGGAATTCTAATTTACCTGCTATAATTCTTTAAAAACTAAACAAAAGTCTTTTGATATATACTGACTTTACAAAGCTATATATTGTATATAAATTCCACATGCTGAGAGGGCATAAATGCAGTTTGTTTTACAAGCAAGTTTGAGACTGAATGTCAGTAACGTTGGGATTTTTTAATTATTTTTGCTTTAGTCCCTGATGTAAATGACAAAGGGGATGACTGCGTCATACCTACTCAATTATAAACCATGACAAAGAATTTCCAGCTATGTCCATACAGTCACATTCAAATATAAAAGTATCTACCTCTCGCCTGTAATAATTCTTTTAACTCCATACATTTCATTTAGCAACCATCTCCCTGGACTATACACTGGACAGGCATCTGGGAGAGGCTAGAATCTGCATAACAGTTTCTCCTGATGTGCATTACAAAATCTTTTTATAACTAATTAAAAGACAGGAACCATGGCTTATTTAAAAGAAAGGTATTTAGATACCCACAGGTACATCTGGCCAATAACAAAAGCCCCGCTTTTCATGTTGTATTTGTCTGGCATTTTAACAACTGAAGAGCTTAATGTGTCCCTGTTGAAGTCAGTGAGAATTGCCTCATACCAAGTAAATAGGAGCAGGAAAAAACAGAATTTCTATCTACAAAGGCTAATTTACTTCCAAGTACTACTGCATGAAAAATATTTTTGTTCACTTGGAAAATCAGTGCAGCCTAATGTCAGGGCTTTACTTACAGAACAACATCTTTTACATTGCAGAAGAGAATGACTTCCACCTCCCCCCCCTTTTTTCATTTTTCTTGTAATGTTGTTTTCTATTTAGTTTATGACTCAACAGTGATTTTACAAATTGTCCTTTATAGGAAATCATTACTGTACTTTGATATCAGGAAATTGTCCTAGATATGTATCCAAAGTCAACAACGACCCATCCACCAGTTTTTGGTGGAAGTCTTCCCAAAGTTCATCACATTTCTGTAAAGGTAGAAAAGAGAAAAATGTGCTTAGTACTTTAATTCCACTCCAAACCTAGGAGAAATACAAATGTAATTGGTAAAGATTAATCTTTCTGAAGTTTTAAAATGTTCTTTATGGCAATAAATCAGAGTGCACTTATAAGGTAGTGAAAAGGAATAGCTTGACATTGCAAGTTCTAATTCACAACAAAAGAAGATTCAGGTTAATAACCAGTTTGTGTTTTCATTCTTTCAAATAGTAACTGCTATGTGAAAATAAGGATATCACGGATTCCAGGTCTTCCTCAAGGTTTCAGGTCCCTGAGGGTCAACAACGCAGAATCTGAAGCTGTCCTAGTTCTTACACCTAAGTATGTTCACTGGGGATGAACCTTCCTTACAGAGAAAAGAAGTACGACTGAAAGTAGAAGGGTAATTAAAATAAAGGAAAAAATGAAGCAGGTTTCCCATCAATTCAAGGATTTGTAAGCTTAGCTTTGCTTGGTCATTTTTAAAATAAAAGCTGTGGAGACCCATCCTCAGAAAGGTCTTTCCATCGTATACTTTTTGTGCCATTAAGGTACATTTGATGAAATGGCTGATACACAGACAAGAACTCTACCTCACACTGCTAGAGAACTGGGAAGCCAGATATGAAACATGCCAATGTCAGCAGGCAAAATAAACACCCCCCCCCCAGAAGCTACAGTGCTTTTCTCCAGCCCTCTTTGCAGCTCTGGGGTAGTCACAAGGAAACACTCCTTGTAGTTTTCTGGTGTTTAAGAACATGTTAGTGCAGCTGATGTGACAACGATCCCGTGGGGAGCAGGGTGATATTCCTTGCCAGAAGCAAATCCTGTTACACAGAGACATAGTGCTCGACTTGTTCTCAACTGAACAAGTCATTAGCATATGTTAAACACCATGATCCCCCTTTTCTTTGCACATTTAAAAAATCACTGAATTTCCTGTTTTGATGGGAGGGAGGCTAAAGGGGGCAAGCACTGCTCTGCAGGGCTGTTATCCTTACCGGCAAGTCCGGAAAGCTATTCCCTAGTGTTTGTTTTGTCATGAGCTACTATAGGGCATATTATAAATGCTGTGTGATGCCAGCATTCAGTTCATTCATTTCCTACCCTAACAGAGTCCCTAATGAATTATTACAATCTATTAATCATGCTTAAAAGAAATACCTCATTTATTAACACAATATTTAATCACAGTGGTCTACAGAGCAGCACAGCATTTGATCATAGCAAGCAACCGCCAGTCTTGTGCATTTGCCTTTCTATCTTGCTGATACATATTTTGGACAAATTAAAATCATGGAGGTTTTCTGAAAGCTAATGGGCTCAAAAAAACATTGCTGAAGAGTCCTTTAAGCTATCAACTTTCCTACCATACAGAATAAGGTAATTTAAATGGACCCCTTTTGGAATGATCATTTATATCCTGGACTGCACAAATGTATCATTCTTTTTTACTCTAGGTTGAGGGATGCAGAAATCTACATTTGTGATTATATAGGGAAAAATACCGGGAGCAGAGATTTTTTAATATTGCCCACATGAGTCTCTTAGGAAGAAGACACATCTAACATTTATCCCTATATCTAACAGAGATTAAGAGCCAAGTTTTGGTCCTTTCACACACAATTGCAAGTTTCCGAGTGTAAAATCTAGTAGTCTACAAATACAAGATGAGGTGCTACAGCAATATGCAGCAAGACATCTTCCAGCTGTTTAACCTAAACCAATATAAATGGTATGGTATCTTAACTTACACAGTTTGGAAGTTGTGTGCTTTTAAAATCAAAACCACATCATGCCTTCAGCAGCAGAGAAGGGCAGAGGAAGGCAGCCATAAAAAAGAAAAGCAATCATTATGCAGACTTGGGAACAGTGCTCTGTCTTCCAGTTTCTTGTTAATTATATTATCCAGGAGGCCTTGCAAACTGAATGCTAAGTGGTTAAAAGCTGCACGGATAACAGTCTGCACTTTCTTGTCACCACCAGCACATTGGCTGACTTCCCCCAGAATTAAGGCTGTTTAAGCAGGCAATTCAGAGCACCTCAAGTCAAATTCCTGCAATGTCCTCTAGAAAAGCCTATTCTTCTCTAATCACTGGAGAAAACTAAAAAGACTAAAATAAATAGTGTCCATCAGCCTAATTTGCCCTTAAATTCCAGATTCTTGTCAGCGAGGTGAGTGTCCCATCAGATATCCTGTTTAGTGCCACTGGCTCAATGGCTGTTACATAGCACACAAGGATAAAAAGATTTGGTAATTTTTAACATTCAATTGAATTGAGAATCCTGACTGTTAAACTGCATGTAAGATACCTTGTACAAACTTGTCAATCAGTCGCTATCAGGACCAATTCTGCTCACACTGATGTTGACGTCAGTGGGAGCTTATGTCAGCTAGTTTGTAAAATAGACATTGCAAATGTGGTATCTGGTCAGCAGGAGGTGCATTTCACAAGACCAATAATTTCTATGCTCAGAAAACAGGATTTTACATGCAATGAAGCATTAAGGGAAATTTCAGACTTACACTTTTCAACAGCTTAGATTAATCCATTTGCAGCCAAAATACTTTTTTCCTCTTTCCACACATCTTACCTCTCCAATCATTTTCACATCTTCCCGTCCGTACCAATCTGGCTCATACACTTCATGAAGAGACTCTGTAAGCTTCTTTGAGGCATCTTGCATCCCTGTAATTAGAGAGAATGAGGAACATATAATTACAACTTACAAGAAACACTTGCTAAATATCTTTATTTTGACCCACGAGTACCCACTATACTACTCCCTCTGGCATGTTTAGAATATTGTTTTCAAGAGCTGAAACAAAACGTTTATTTTCACTTAGCTTCCCCAGGTCAATGAGAAAAGTCCCTCACAGAAGGATTAACCCATACTTATATGCAGAGAAAAAGTTTCTACCAGATTAAGGATTCCATTTTCTATTCTGAACTAAACATATCTGAACATGAATAACAACTCAGAGGGTAGTCCTGCCCACTAAAGGTATGTAATACTCAACTGAAAGACTATCACTGAGAAGACAATCTAAGAGCAACCTGCCTTTGGTTATTCTCAGCTCTTCCACCCTACAGATCAGTTTCCTACCTTGTCCGTAATGAGTACCATGCCAAACTGTCTGAAAGAGGAGGCATTTCCAGGGTGGCATGGTTAAAATGGCAGAGATTTATGGGAATAGCTGGCTGTAAAAGTGGACTTAGGAGAAAAGCTAGAAGAGGTCTGCACTAACGAAAAGTGCTCCCCAGAACGGTGGAGGTGGCACACAGGTAGAACATATCTCAGGATTTCTCCTTTTCCTTGTTTCCAAAGACACTTAAGTCTCAGGAGCTTTCCCGTGTAAAATGAAAGTGGTTGAGCTTGTTATTTTTGTGCCCACAGTAATGATGGTGACCTAAAGGTATGTTCATAATGAAGCAAAAGACTGGCAAGAGCTGAGACAGTCTCTAGGGAAAAGATATGCCTGAACTTGGGGAAAGTGCCATAATGGACCTGATTTTATGAAGAATGATTATCTTGTATGCTCACCCGGTAGGTTTAGAAGTATGTGGAGCCCAGCGCTTATTTATGCTTGCAGTGGGGTGGTGTCTACAGAGAAGTGTGCTAAACCAAACTGCATCAGCCAGCTTTGGAGCTCTTGCTACCACAGGTGAAACAAGAATGGGGACTATTGATGGTTATCACTCTGTAATGCACAGAGGAGCTGGCTTAAATGTAAAATAGCTTCAATGATATTATGAGAAAGAGCCTAAATCTATCTTCAGTGAGATCAGTTTGACCACAGTGAATAAATTACTGCCCTCAGTGAAGGCATTGGAGTTTGCCTTTCCGTTTGGATGGAGTGCCGATACATTAGATGATGAATATGGTTCTGAATTCAGTGAAACCAAGCTGATCTCACCTAGCATGCTAAGAGTTAGTTCAGAATCAGTAATTTTAAAATGACAACTTTATTTCAACTTCTTTGCAAAATCTGTGCTGTCTTGAAAATGTCTCTAGCATGATCTTCAGATTGAACTGCTCAGTGGCTGAATTTAGGAATAACATCAATGTTTGTTTTCTGCACAAAGAAATGTTCAGGAGTGGAAGAGGAGAATTCATTTGAAACGTGAATGTCTAGAAGAACAGACTTGACCTAGTCAGTAGCTATTCCACCATGCAGTCCAAAACACACACTTGAGATACAAAAGGAAAATAAATGCAGTAATGCACACTTCCTGATATAAAAATGGTGGTCTATGGAATGGGTAGGATAGGAAAAATTATACTGAGAAAGCTGAAAGTAGATGGCTATTCTCAAACCTTGGGTTCAAGGGACAGAATGGCGTGGAAAAGGGGAAGAACAAGTACAAAGGAAACTTTGGTGTTCAGAGGGTACAAGCTTTTACCCTTAAATCAAAAGGTGCTGACCCAAAACAGAGTATTTGATCTCTTCAGGGATTGTCTTGGAGGTGCTTTTTAACGACAGAGCTTAGCTCAGAGAATTGGTATAGCACAGGAACTTAAGATGCATTTCTTCCTTTCCTCCTTTGTGGTTAATGCTTAGGATGTTGTATCACCACCTAAGAAAGGGCTCCTGAATAAAGGGGATTTTTTTGCCTAGAATATGGCAGATTACAGTAAAATACAGATAATCTTCACATATTTTTCCAGGCAGGACTCATTTAAAATCTTTAATGCCACTGCAAATTAATCAATTTAGGAGGTAAGACAAAACCAGCACAGTATTGCCATGCTGAAGAAGGCTGCTTCTGTCCACTCAGGGCGAATGCACAGACCAGGAAGGTTTCCACATCCCCTGCTCATGCTTGATCCTTTCTGACACCTGAACTTCTGCCCTTAAGCACGCTGCATGCTAAACCCGCCACGTACGTTCTACCAGCAGGCAGGCTAGCACAGCTGCTCACTAATCCCTCGTGCAGCTTGCACTCAGCTCGGTCAGAGACCAGGCTTGGGTAGAGCACCTTTTCCTACGGAGGCTTTCTCTTTTAAGTACTACAGGACTGAGGCATAGATCTGCTCAAGAGAATAAGTAAAAGACACTTAATATCCCATATTAAGTCATATCAAAGTTGCACAAAATTTTACATTTGTTTCAGTTCTAAGAATCTAGTAATCCTCCATTCTACCATCCTTCCGTAAAAAACGTCAATCAAATCCAGCTGCAGCGTGACGCAAGTCGGCATTACAGTACTTGGCTTCTTCAGTCAGGGGCTTCAGTCTGAAATTTCCACAGGCCAAGATCATCTGTCCTACTCCCCTCCTACTGCATCTATACTAGGTTTACTGCAATAACCCAAATGAGTGCATAGGTAAATACCAATCCAGTGGCTTCCCATTCTTTTTCATGCCTGTGAGCATAAACTTACAATGTGCAATGAAATTTTTTTTATTTGGCTGGTTTCCACATAGAGTTATTTCTGATGCACTGATACCTTTTATGCATTATTCAGCACTAAAGTTAAGAGGATTAGTGTCTCAGCCATAGACTGCAGGCTGTCTCCTTCTGCTATTTTTAACTGCTATCACTGAGAAAGATAAATTGTTTAAAGCAAGTCATTAAAGTACTAAGAAATGTGAAAAGAATTTTTACTGCTGATGAACAATTAGAAATTTATATTTAATATCAATTGTTTCATTTAGTATCACTTCTTGGTAATTGGGTCACTTATTTAATAACTACAAATGCCAAAATAATTGAATCGCTTAGGAAAAAATTATGCTAAATAACCTAGTTACTCAAGTTTGAGGCTCTCTGATGAAATCATCCCTCTTTCTATGGGAAAGAGTCCCTGTCCCTGGAACCCCAAAGGACTCCTAGAGGTCCCCATGTGGTAGGGATCCTGGGGGTGGTGGTGCAGAGACATTCCCATTAAGCACCCTAGAGACAGCAGAGGGTAGGTGACTCTTTGCTATCATGATTCCAATGTAGTCAAGCTCCCGTGGAAATTGAGACTGGCCTGGGACTCCATGTTGGCCATAGGACCCATACACTGTGGGGTTTCCTCACTCCCCAGCAGGGAAATCTAGACTGAATCATGGAGAAAATTCTATTTTCCTGATGGAGTGAGGCACCTTGGTCTGGCTCTTAATATTTAATTATGTGAGTGGGTGTATTGGTTTTATGTGGCAAGGTTTTGGTAGCGGGGGGGGGTTACAGGGGTGGCTCCTGTAAGAAGCTGCTGGAAGCTTCCCCTGTGTTCGAGAGAGAGCGAGCCCATACCAGCCGGCTCTAAGACGGACCCGCCGTCGGCCAAGGCCGAGCCAATCAGTGATAGTGGTAACACCTCTGTGATAACATTTTTAAGAAGGAAAAAAAAGTGGGGACAGTGAGAAAACAGCCGCCAGAGAGAGGAGTGAGAACATGTAAGAGAAACAACCCCGCGGACACCAAGGTCAGTGCAGAAGGAGGGGGAGGAGATGCTCCAGGCACCGGAGCGAAGATTCCCCTGCAGCCCGTGGTGAAGACCCTGGTGAGGCAGGCTGTCCCCCTGCAGTCCAGGGAGGTCCACGGTGGAGCAGATATCCACCTGCAGCCCGTGGAGGACTCCACGCCGGAGCAGGTGGGTTCCCGAAGGAGGCTGTGACCCCGTGGGAACCCTGCGCTGGAGCAGGGTCCTGGCAGGACCTGCGGATCTGTGGAGAGAGGAGCCCACGGAGCAGGTTTTCTGGCAGGACTTGTGACCCCGTGGGGGACCCATGCTGGAGCAGTTCGTGAAGAACTGCAGCCCGTGGGAATGGCCCACGTTGGAGAAAGTTCGTGGAGGACTGTCTCCCGTGGGTGGGACCCCACGCTGGAGCAGGGGAAGAGTGTGATGAGCCCTCACCCTGAGGAGGTGAAGCAGCAGAAAATAACATGTGATGACCGTAAACCCCATCCCTGTCCCCCTTGTGCCGCTGGGGGGGCTTGGTGGAGAAATCCGGGAGTGAAGTTGTGCCCGGGAAGAAGGGAGGGGTGGAGGGAAGGTGTTCTGAGATTTCGTTTTATTTCTCATTTACCTTACTCTGGTTGATTTGTAATAAATTGAGCTAATTTTCCCTAAGCTGAGTCTGTTTTGCCCGTGACGGTAATTAGTGAATGATCTCTCCTGTCCTTATCTCGACCCGCAAGCTTTTTGTTATATTTTTCTCTCCCCTGTCCAGCTGAGGATGGGGGAGTGATAGAACGGCTTTGGTGGGCACCTGGCGTCCAGCCAGGGTCAACCCATCACAGTGGGGAAGAGAGCTTCATGTGCAGTTCTCCAGGGAAATGACCTATCCTGCCATAAGGGTTGGATCTGTTATTGCTAGCTACCCACTAGATTTTCCACTGGAACAATTCAATCATTTCATAATTCATTACTAAATTTTACAGAAAGATGATTAATAGTTTTATTGCTTCTAAGAAATTACATGATTGATTTTAAGATTTGTGTGTCTGGAGGATATGTGCAGTTCTGTCTGCCACAGACTGACAACTAAGCAGCAAAACTGCTTACAGACCTCCAAAATCTCCCCTTCCCTTCCTGTAGACCAGTTAGTATTTCTCACTACATTAAGCCACCTAAAAAGTACAGTGCTTCTTTTTCATGATGCAGGATTCCTTTTTACCCCTGCCAGCTTGCCACCTACATGCAGATCCAGGTTTATATCTCCCCATCTGCACTGGTGCTTGCAAAGAGCTCAGGGTAGAGAATGCAAGGCTAATTTAGGGTTTCTTTAATAATTGGCCCATAAAACCGTTCAAGTCACCTACAGCTCTCAAAAGCATAAAAACCAAACAAACCATGAAGTAGAGAACCCAGATACACATTGCCAAGGAGACTGGAAGAGACAGAAGACTGAGGCATGAGATGACTATAGCTATGGGGGATAGTACACAGTCTTGTCAGTACAAACACCACTGATACACAGCAGATGTTAAACTATCATGCAGGTGAAATAAAACTGCACATAAAAGCCATTCACAAGTTCAACAGCTTTATGACATGGTTCCTCCGAGTCCCTGAGTAACCAGCAGTAAAGATCAAGATCCAGCTAAGACTAAGAAGCACCTCTGAGTGAGAGAAGGATTATGAATACAGCAAAATTCTTTAAAGAATGTGTGATACTAAACCTGAAACTGTCAAGTATATTAAAATGAAGGGATAGAGGGTCATAAGAAGGCTCAATTGACCATTCCTTGCTTAAATCGTGCCCTGGACCTTGTACTTCCAACTTCCAATATCCAGTCACTCAAAAGTCATACAGCAAAATGAAACTTATACTGGAGTTCATACCAGATTCATAAAATCCTTTTAGTTAAAGTTAGCTATCTTGCCAGTTCCTGAAACTGTTTTAAATGAACTGCTTTTCTCACACCTGTAAAAGTACAAGGATGTCAAGTGTATTATTTTCCAATGATATGATTGACCTTTTTCCCTGCAAAATGAGCCCCTGATGACAGTGTGCCTCCAAGGCTCAGATGTCCTAGGTGCAGAAATCCCAATCCAGTGCCTAAATATGGGGGTTCCCATGCGTTTGTGCATAGCCACCCCAAAACCCTTTAATGATGGCCACCCTTCAAAGAATAGCAACAAAGAGACTGTAGCAGTTGCCGGACCTGCTTCTGCCATCCAAAATCTGGAAAGGTCTTTGCCACTGCTGAGCTAGTCAGCTTTGGGGAAGTCCCAGCCAGAGCTGTGTATTGGGGACTACTGTCTCAGGCTGTCCTCCCACTCCACAGCACCAAGGTGTGCCAACACGTCTACCAAGGATGCCCACTGGTGGCTTGTTGGCTTTGGAGAATAATATTTTTAAGGCTCTTGTTAGCTGCTTATGACTGAGTCTTTTTTAAGACATGAAGATAATGCGGTGCTAGCAAACAGTTTTCATTCTCAGTAAGAAAGTCAGTCCTAATTATTTTCAGATATGGACTTACAGGCTGCAACAAGAGAAAGATGCTGAACAGAAAAGCATGGCTAAAAAGGCAAAAACCTGCACAATGAAAATTTCATACCAAGTTAAAACCAAAATTTGGTGCAAAGAGTAGCCCACTAGATAGTAAACAAGCAAAAGGACCACGAATGCACAGAGTACTAGGAAAAGAAGAGAAAGAGAGAAAGAAAATTAAACATGGAGAGGAGGATTGTTGTCAGCAACATGAAAATCAAAGCATCATGTAAACAGTCAGCCTACATGACAGAAAAGCCATCTGGCTAACAAACAGCCTCATCACGCTGTTTCTGAGTATCCATCTGATAATAGGTGTGGGGAAGGGATGACTGAAAAATAAGAAAGTAAAATCAGCATCCAATGGGTCCTCAAAAATGACTGATGCTGAAATATCCTCTAAGAACAAAAGACATCATTGTGCAAATCCCTACATGGCAAAATATCTTTTGTCTGGTACAGGATTCTCCTTGCCCAGGCCATCCAGCAAATAATAGATGGTCAAAGACATTATGCTACTGCTTTGCTCCCCATTTTACAATTCCCATCGAAAAGAGCTTTCTTCCCTGCCTGTCAACAGCTGCTGAATCTTTATTATGACACATTGATTTCCAGGGATGTTAATACTCATTTGTAACATTTTCCCTACTGGACTGGAGCCAGGTTAAAAATATAACACATCTATATAGGTATTTATGACATATATATACATATATTTATTCCAAGAAGCCATTACTGTCTGTCAGTCACCAACTCTTATTCCCTTGGACAGCCAAGGATGAGCTGTGCACGCAAGACTGTACACACATGAGTTGACATCAAAGGTGCAGAAACCCTAGCAACAGGCTAAAGAGCCTGTGCCGGATCCAAAGCAGAAATGTGGACTACTAATGACAAAAGCAGTATTACTTGTATTTGTCTTTGTATACCTTAAACAAGCCTACCTGTCTGAATTTTTTAAAAATGTTTGCTTTATGAAAACATGATGTAAAACTTAAAAATCACCTTTGATGGCTGCTAAATATCCTCTCAGTTCTCTCTGGAGCCTGGAACCCTCTGCCTGGAAAAGAAAAAACAAAAAAAAGCAAGGAAGTGAAAACACATTTCAGTTATATTTTATGCCTTAAAACTTGCATACAGTATGTCAAACTTAACAACAAAAAGCAATTTCAGGAGCTATCTGATGAAAAGTGTCACACTTTGTAAGCATGCACAAGTTCATACAGAAAAAGTGGCCTGGCCAAGATGTAATGCATAGTGTATTCTCTAGGCTAAAATTTCTGGGGTTATTTTCTCAGTCATCTGCACAGGGAAGAATTCCAGCCAAAGAAAGACAAGTATATTTTATGGCCAAGGTCCAGTTCAAGTCAGCTTGGCTAATGTCCTCACCTGAAACACAAAGAAGTATAATCAAGAACAGTGCACCTCCACTGGAAATCACTCAAGTGAGGCCAGTCTAGACTTGCAGAAAATCCATGCCCTTACATAAATGGCTTACTACTTTTGCAAACAGTTTTCCACGTATTTTAACATTTTAATATTTTGCACCAAATAGCTACTAAAAAACAATAGCATTAGTTATTTTGTTTAGCTTGGTTAGTGCATCTTGCAGTCTGCTGTGAAATCTCAACTGTTTCTTTGGCAAATACATCAAGATTATTTTTCTTGATCTTATACCAACAGCCTTTGAAAAACTCAGAATAGACAAAACAGAATGGGTTGCTTTACTTTATATCTGACTGTATCACAAGTTGGACTTCACAGCTCCTAGGATTTGCAACAAAATCTGTGTTATACTATAGCACATACTTTATTGCTAAAAAGCTGTTGTCCAGGACATCTTCCATAGCCTGAAGATTTTGGAAATGCTCCACATTTATCAGTTCCCAATATCCTTCAATTTATTTATTTAAGCAGTTAGAAACTATAGGAATATCAGCTTTCAGTCACATTTTCTCACATACAGCTACACCATATGGGAAAATCAGCTGCAAAATATGACTGACTGCTTTGGAGTTTCTCTCATGTTTTTCGTGTGAAAGTCAGAACCCAAAAGGGTGCATGTGTGAATACTTCAGAAGGCAGAGTCTCAAGTGGTTTAAGCCGTTATAACTCCACTTAAGTCAAAGGACTTCTGATATCCATAAAGGATTTGCCATCAGCAACAGCAATGCTCAGAGCATTCAGACACACAGGATCATAAGAAATTCAGGTTGAAAGGGACCGTCTGGGGCTTAGAATCCATCTACCTGTGGCCACATTAAACCCTGATGGTGGTTCTCAAAAAACACTCACTTGCCTCACCAGTACACACATTGTAATGCAGATTATGTCCATGAAATTCACTTGCCTCTCCCAGCTCCCTGCAGGGAACTGAAGGCCTTCAGAACTGGATAAAAAAACCCAAATTGCAATGCACTGTGAGAGCAACTCTTTTAATGTCCTGGAAATATTTAAGAATTTAGAAGGTAAAAATGCCTGAGTGGGCTTAGAAAGTAGACTGAATTCACTTTACAGATTCAATGAACAGAAGGTTGCTTTTACACTGATTTGATCTGAAGTGAAACTCCTTTTTGAACCTAAATCCATTAATCAACTAAATTCTGAGCACAGGAATAGGTCCACCAGGGCAATATGTGAGAAGCTGCTGAGTAACAGCAAGAGCACAGGAGCACCCAGCGCACCAATCCGCCTCTGGTTTGGGACCATATTTGATGCTCCAAGGAAAGACAAACCCTTCCCTTGCTTTGGGATCAAAGCTGCATATCAAAGCAGGGGCCAGACAGGCAGAGGTTGAGTAATCAGTGGATTAAACCTCAGGCTTAATTACTTATAACACAACAGAAAGTTCTGAAAGTAGTGGTAGCTTGATGTTGTGTCCCTTAAGAAAATATACGTATACATCTTAATACTATTTAGTAAAAAGTACTACCCTAATGCATCATAACAACACCTTTTATCATCCTACATAGCATGGTAGCATCCTAACACACTTCAAAAGCTGACTTCTTTCTACTTCTTTCCGTACTAGAATGGGAAGCAGAGAGATGACAGAAGTTGTCTGCTTTCCACGGAGCAAGACATTAAGTGAACAACACTGCCGTAGAGGAAAGATTGAACCTGGGGGCAGAATTTCTCACTATTGGATCTGAAAAGGAGTATCTGTAAACATGCAGTAGAAAGAGGAGGGAAGTTCCTTTCTATGCACGCCAGTCTCCTCCTGGGAGGATCCCTGGTAATCTGAGAAGTCACATGGAAGTATAGAAATGATCTTTGGCCTGAGCAGTTGTGGTGAAAACGGGAAGTAGATACAGCAACTTGATTCTTCATCAGGGTCCAGCTTAACAGGTGCCCATACAATAACAATTTTTAGTTATTAAAGAATTTCTGATGTTTCAGGTGCAGCAAACCGCTGCTGGAAGGCTCAGAACCCTGATAGGTGCCCTCATGTCCAGTAAAAGGTCTGTATTTACTCACACGCATGCTGTTTTGTCACTAGGACTAACTAGCACACCACAAATGGCATGTCAGGGACACACATTGCTCAAACACTGTTTATAACTGTACTGCTGTGTAGTTTTACAACTGGTACCCTAAACCACTATGAGTTCTATTGAGGTTGATTAGCATTATGCATTATCAGCAACTGCTGCTCAGGAAAATGTACAAGAAAAAGTCAAAACAGTAAAACATGATGCGAATATTTTGCCATATGTGCTGTTATGAATTCTGACAATTCATTCAAAAGAATAATTTTAACAGGCATCTCCTTCAGTCTGGGTTATTAACAGGCCACAAATCACTGAAATATCTAAGCAGCATAGAGCCATATGAATTTTCCCTCATTAGCAAATCTTGTATGAGACGTGACATTAAAGCATCCATGTGCAAGGGCCAGCTCCCACTGAATTTGAGAGATAATACCTCAGTTTCAGTGGCAACAGAATTAGACCTTTCTATAAAATACCAGAAATAAAAATGTGCATCAAAAGTCCTCAGCCCTGTGAATTCAGCAAAACGTACCTCTGGTCTACACATTTTGCTATAGCAAACTCATTATTATTGAAGATAGATATACTTTTACCACCTAACAGGCTAATTAATATTCACAGGATGAAAATACTGCGTTGCTGGCTCTGCACATCTTGCAAACTGTGATATACAGCTTTTAAAAAGCACTGTTTTAAAGATTGCTACATATTTAATATTGCCCCTTCTTGATGTTTACTGACACACTCTTTCTCCTTTCTGGTCTATCAGATGAAAGCATCTGGTGGCTCTGAAACCGCTGCTCCGTGTATCTTCATTAAGGCCATCCATTTTGTTAACCGAGATGCAGTTTCTTGAAGGAGAATGAAAAGTAGGTGTCATTTCGCAGATGTTGTGCTCCTCTGAAATGAGATTTCCCAAGACAGCACTAATGCTTTCTTTACCATTTCATAATTTCTTTTATTTGTTCTACATGAGGCAGCAAAATGAGTCAGAGTTTCATAATATGCAAGAAAACTCCAGTGAGAAATCTCAATAGCATACTTAATAGCAAACTTCTCGCAGTCAGGTTGTTTGATAACAGCAGGCATGTTCTCACCAGGTTCCAGCACCAGAAATCAGTGCTCTTAGCTCACCTGGTCAAACTCAACATATAAATTACCAAAAATCTGTCAGGCAATCCTGTTAAACTGCACATAAGAGCAAGGGAGGCATGCTAACAACCCAAAACAACATCCTTCATTAGGAAAATCAACTCAGCTCTCCACAGTGATGTCCCAAGCAACAACTTGTTACTTTGAACAGCTTAGCACGCAGTCAGTGTCCGTGTCACTGTCAGATCCCCTTTTCGACTCTCTGGTCTTATTACATGGTCAGTATTATGTAGCCGGTAAAGACACATGCACCCAGTGAGATAAGGACGCTCAGTGTTTCAAGATCTTGTCATCTACAGCCACAGGTCTTACACACTTTTACAGCAGCATTAGGCCTTTTCAGTACCACTGATTCTTGTGTATGTTTAGTTTTGGTGTTCTTTTCAAAGACTAGTATTTAAGCATATCTTAGCACTGGAATTAAGACAATGAGAGCCACAGCACTGTTGGCTGTAAGACTGACGAGACCTACAAAAACTTAATGACTAAAACCGTAAAAAATATTGTTTCTGTCTTACCAGCTTTTGCTTCCTGATGCATTAGAAAAATCGCTGCCACTACTCAGAAATTAAAGGCCACCTTCCCTCCATGAAAGCTGGAATTGCATGACCTATTTGCCAGGCATCATTTATTCCAGGCAGAACAGAAGAGTTTGATTTTTCTATCATGTCACATACAGGATGTAAACACAATACATCTTTACAGGAAATGTCAGCACAGCATGTGCTTGATACCAAAACCAAATAAATCACTCCACTTGGCAAGAGTCAAGAGCACTGTCAATGTTGAACCTGGAGCATAGGTTAATTAATAACTTGCCCCACAGAAATGCATACCAGATAATTATTAATGCAGCTCTAAGTCTTATACTGCAATTTTGTCATTCCATTGCTAAGGGACAGAGCTCAAAAGAAAGCACTTTCTGTATCACCTGGAAGACATCCCTTATTGTAATGTGCAGTTATTAGCCACAATGTAAAGCAGCACTGTCTCTCTGTTCGCAAGCACTTTAGGTAGTATTTACTGGTAGGCCTTTTAGGGAACTCAGAAGTATGAATGCAAAGGACTACTGCATTAAGCAAAGCTTAACAAAATAAGAGGCTATTGGGAAAAATCCATAATTCAGTATGAAATATATCTGCGTATCAGAGTACCCTATTTTACCATTTCTCAGTTTCCTTATAGTTCCTAGAACTCTCTCCCAAATTTTGGAATCTTTTTCATAAAGAAATACATTTCTTCTTTTCTCTTTTTACAAGCTGTAAGAGACTTGGGTTTTGAATTGTTTTGTCTAGTGCATCACTTGAAAAAAGTTGGATTTGCAACCTTCTCTGGAAACACAGAGGTTTTTCGCATGCCAGTACCTACAAAAATTTGTGGTCCAGCCACTAAGAAGGCTCAAGAGTAAGAATTTCATCATGCTAGTTATTAAGTAACATGATGAGTTGAAGTAAACTGCATCGAATCAAACAAGCTCCTCAGACAATTTGATCTAGTCCAAAAAGTAGGAATTCTAAAGGTAAGAACCAGCAAGCTCTGCTCTGTGTTAGTAGTGACTCCCTGTAGGCAGGTGAGAAAGCTCAGTGTCTGCAGTGATGCTTAACTAACTAAATAACCCTTTTACTGAACCAATGGTCTCTGTTTCAGATGAGGACCGACCAGAAAATATTTGGCACCTTCCTTAAATGAAATTCCAGCCTTCTTGCCTCACAACTAAAGCTCTCCCTCCCCAAGCTAGATCCTACCTTCATGCTTATTACATCTTCCTACAAGCATACTCATGTCCTCATGCAGGGGCAAGACTAATGGTTTTAATGAAAATTTGGGGTGTGCAAAGACAGCAACTGCAGAGTCTACAAGTCTATGGCTAAAAGTAATCTATACATACTAAATGTCAAGCTAGACTTTCTGAACATGTACTTGGCCTCTGTTTATGCCTATAGCTGCATATCCCTAACAATATTCTTAAATAACATATATAAGCTATGCATTAACAGGTATGGTAGAAAACTGTCCAGAACTGTCTGCTGTGAACTCCAACATGTTCAATCCATGTGTTAAATCCCATAGCTGGGCTATGTCAACTATCCCCAGGGTTAGTAATCCCAAAGGCTTCCTGTAGAAACATATACCAGTCTGCTTTAAAAATAGTCAGAAATAACTTGATCATTCAACTGCACTGCCTGGGAGAAAACAATTAGCACCGTTACTAAAGCTGCAGAGGCATAATAGTTTATATCCAAGGGGCAATCAAAATCAGCCCAGTGTGACAATGGTTTAGACTTTAGATTTGGAGCAATCAATAGGCAGAATCAAAAAAGCAAAACATCGGATCAGCTGCTCTGTCCTTTGAAGTGAGGAATTAGTTGGAATAGATCTGGGCTGTTCCTGCAGAGATAATTTTGTAGCATGAAACAGAGGGCCTCACCTTCCTGGGTATTGTGCCTGATTGGAAATTAATGAGGTCAAGATGAGATTTAATGGTACACTATGTTTCTTCTTGCCTTGGGAAAAATGGCCTCTCAGACATAAGATAATTATTAAACATATATTTCAGGATGAAATGGTAAACAGCAGAGAAATCCCTCCCATAGCCCCCCAAATACTTTGCACATTCCATTGCTTGTATTTGGCTTAGCGGTCATCCAGTATCTGAAGTACGCTTTGGGACTGCCCCTGAAAAGATGCCTGTGAGATGCAGTCCCCCTGAACGCAAACGCTTCATGGCTCACAGGAAAAAGCTCCCTCCCACTGGTCTAGATTGTGTTTTCCTGTGTCTGGTTTAATTCGAAGTATCTATCAGGGGCAGCATTTGGCAACACCTTTGTTTAGCAAAGGAGGCTCCTATGGACAGAGCTGTATTGAACCAACGACATGGTGTAGCTTAACAAGTACCAAGAATGCCCTGCAGTTTAGTATGAGATTTCAAAGACAACCAAGGAAATCTGAGTTATCAGCTAAGGAGAAATAGTGTCTCCCATTCAGAGTAATTTTAAAGCTCACACTTTTTGTTTACTGCCTGGATTCTTTTCTCCATCTCAAGCCCATGTACAAGATCAGTAAAATGAAGGCATCTTAAGGGAGGACATAAGGTAGGTTTAAAGATGGTCAAATAAATATATGGAGTACCTAATAATTCCTAGAGAAAAGAAGGTGTTGCAGAACACAGACTGAATTTCATGTGATTATAATATATATTGAAGCTCCCCTTCTTCATTATGTCCTTTTTTCAGCTCCAGATTAAGACACCTATCACTGTCTACATGAGTTGGGTGCCTCTCTTCATCTTAGGGCCAATGTAGATCTCTTCAGTGCAACCTGTGGAGTCAGGAGGGCAATTGAGAAACCTATAGTCAAAACCATTCACTCAGCATAGCTGTCTAGCGCCATTTGTGATACATCCACAAATGGCAAATGCGACTGGTCCTAAGGGACCTGCCAGCTTTGTTGAACAGCATTTGGAAGTCAGGGAGGACACACTAGGGCCTCCCAAGTGGCAACAGATGCCAACATTGTGATGGGTTGACCCTGGCTGGACGCCAGGTGCCCACCAAAGCCGTTCTATCACTCCCCCATCCTCAGCTGGACAGGGGAGAGAAAAATATAACAAAAAGCTTGCGGGTCGAGATAAGGACAGGAGAGATCATTCACTAATTACCGTCACGGGCAAAACAGACTCAGCTTAGGGAAAATTAGCTCAATTTATTACAAATCAACCAGAGTAAGGTAAATGAGAAATAAAACGAAATCTCAGAACACCTTCCCTCCACCCCTCCCTTCTTCCCGGGCACAACTTCACTCCCGGATTTCTCCACCAAGCCCCCCCAGCGGCACAAGGGGGACAGGGATGGGGTTTACGGTCATCACATGTTATTTTCTGCTGCTTCACCTCCTCAGGGTGAGGGCTCATCACACTCTTCCCCTGCTCCAGCGTGGGGTCCCACCCACGGGAGACAGTCCTCCACGAACTTTCTCCAACGTGGGCCATTCCCACGGGCTGCAGTTCTTCACGAACTGCTCCAGCATGGGTCCCCCACGGGGTCACAAGTCCTGCCAGAAAACCTGCTCCGTGGGCTCCTCTCTCCACAGATCCGCAGGTCCTGCCAGGACCCTGCTCCAGCGCAGGGTTCCCACGGGGTCACAGCCTCCTTCGGGAACCCACCTGCTCCGGCGTGGAGTCCTCCACGGGCTGCAGGTGGATATCTGCTCCACCGTGGACCTCCCTGGACTGCAGGGGGACAGCCTGCCTCACCAGGGTCTTCACCACGGGCTGCAGGGGAATCTTCGCTCCGGCGCCTGGAGCATCTCCTCCCCCTCCTTCTGCACTGACCTTGGTGTCCGCGGGGTTGTTTCTCTTACATGTTCTCACTCCTCTCTCTGGCGGCTGTTTTCTCACTGTCCCCACTTTTTTTTCCTTCTTAAAAATGTTATCACAGAGGTGTTACCACTATCACTGATTGGCTTGGCCTTGGCCGACGGCGGGTCCGTCTTAGAGCCGGCTGGTATGGGCTCGCTCTCTCTCGAACACAGGGGAAGTTTCCAGCAACTTCTTACAGAAGCCACCCCTGTAACCCCCCCCCGCTACCAAAACCTTGCCACATAAAACCAATACAAACATTTAGACAACTGACTCACAGCCCTCACTCACAGCAGCTGCTCAACTTGGTGGGGCTGTGCCAGGAGCCACAAGTAACCCCAGCACAGGCCATGCCCTCACTGATGGTTCTGCAGGGTCTGGGCTGGGCAGGCAGAGCCAGAGCTTGGTAAGAGGCTTCACTGACACCCCCCCGACCTAGCAAGGCTTTGAACCAGGTCCCCTAGGCATGGGGAGCAGCCTATGACATGGCTTAGAGAGGGACTGTGTGCCCAGGGCTGAGCTAAAATGGGACTCCTAGGCCCATGTGCAGGGTTAGGGGTCCCAGATGGGGCTGATCAGAGCCATTAAGGACCACAGGTGCCCCCAAGGAACTGATGGGTTTCTGACTTGACCCTTCAGACCACACTGCCCAGTTCAGCACTAGTGTCCGGGGAGACCCAACTTGAGCACAGACACGCACATTCAGGTGTCGCAATCTGGAACTGGATCACTCCCCAGGGGCAGAGTTCAGCTGCCACAACACATGTGTCTGTTGCCACTGGAGGTGCCACGGGGTGCTCAAGAGGACCACAGAGCCAGCAGGTATGATACAGGACTGTGGCCAAAGCCATGTGCCTCTGTCTGGAGCAACAGCTGAAGGCCAGGTGGGACACCTTGAGACACATCTGTTGCCTATGCGTAGGTGGTGAATCTCATCTTGGGTATCTTGACTCATGCATAAGTTTTAAGAAATCAGTGGCACATCTGCTGCAAAAAAGAGCACTTCAATAAATGTTAATTGTCTCACAGAACAACTTTAAGACAATGTTGTGCCACATCTGTAAGGCAGCTAAGCATGCTTGCGGGAAATGAAGACCTGGCCAGGATAAACCTTTTCAGGACCCCTAACAATTACACCCAAGGAGCAGCTCTTACTGTGAGGCACACATTAAGTAAAGTCCACAGAGGCAGGTTCTGCTCACTCAACAACAGCAAAAAAAGGTTCTTCATTTTCACCTAATTGTATAAATCAACAACAACAGCACTTGAAGTTTTGCTTTATTCTGACAACATGTCATGGGCAGCTGCTTTTGTAGTAGCAACTGCTATATCTCAGTGTGTACATATACAATACATAATGTCAATAAAATAAGTCTCATAACTACATATGGAAAAGTAATGAGAGGTAAATATGCATACACATTAAATAGAATATTGAACTCTTACAAAAATGAAGCAAGCACTGTGAGTCATTAAAATACACTTGGGGATAAGGGAATTTCCACTTCCTGTCAAAAAAAAAGAAAGTGTAAGATGCAGTTGCTTGAACAACAGAATAGAAATGACATTTCAGGTAAATCCCCAATGGACTTGATATTTTCACAGTCGAGAGAAATATGCAGGAATTGCCTTTTTTTTCCCCCTCTCTGAACTTCAGGGTCAATTAAGAGGCTGAGCACATCCACAATTAGCTGTGCAGAGAGAACTGTTTAAGCCTCAAGAAATTTCTTGCAATACACTGAAAATCTGTGTCATCCTGTGTCATATATGAGTTTATATATGTTTTGTTTGTTCCATAAGTTTTGATTAGAGTGGCAATTTTCAGTTTACAACTTAAATGGAAGGTGAATAACAACTGTATTCACTGTTAAAAATCTAAATGTTTTTACTGTTGGTTTCAGCTGCAGCAGCTTACTGCTTCTGATAGGGAAAGTCCTGAGGCTCTACAAAGCCACTTTGCTCTGTTCTCTCCAGACATGGGATGACTCAGTTTCTCCATGGTGATTCATCTGAGTAATTCAAATCAGGGTTGTCAAGTCCAGAAGGGGCTCTTATCCAGCAGTATTTAGAAAGAGATGGGAACAGAACACTGGGGAGTCTAAATGAGCTTTTCCTACAGATAGATCTGCTGGACGTATCCTTACACATAGCCTTCTGCTGAGTTTGGTACATACCCACCATCCAATCTGCTGTTCAGGCAAGGAATAGCATGTTAAGGTTTCAGTTTTTCAGTTACCTGTTTCCTAGGTAATGAGCACTATGCTCCTTCTCTTTCCTTTCTCTATCCTTTCCCTGAGCTGAACTGGGAGTCCTCATTTATTATCTTCGGAGAGTATCAATAAAAAGATAATTCTATACTTATGACCGGTTGACCTCCCAATTGTTGCAGGCTTAATAAGGTAGGGGGACAAGAAAAATAGACCATTTTCACAGCTTTCAGATTACCTGGATCCCCAGAGCCCCTGTGGCACTAACTGCTACAAACAATTTACAAAGACACAGAACTGAAGTAACAGTCTTCCTCAAAACCAAATGCAGGTAGGCGAGATGGCCAGGAAACAGCCAAACCACTGCTAAGTGAGATTCCAAGAAACAAAGTAAAGGTTGGACCTTCTCTCAAACTGCCTCTGCCATAGAAAGGCCTTGTTAGGTCAGCAACCACCACAGAGACAAATAATCCTGGAGGGAAATGCAAAAGATGGGACAGCCTCTAACAGGGGCAGTTCTGCTGGCAAGTCACCTGAATGGCCTACATCAACGGTTCGGTGGACGTCAGCACAAGGATCAATCACCCAGACTGCCTTTTTATTAAAATCTAGAATTTAAATTTTTCTTTTTCTAAAGGCTCTACCATTGCAGAGATAACTGTGAAAGCAGGACAGAATGTAAATCAAGGAGAGATGGCTGCCTGAGTTCACAGAAGACAGCAGTTCTGCAAGGTATTAATCAGTAAGAGTGAGAATTCAGATGCACATTGTAATGCTTCATATCTTTGCATTGCTAGTAAGTTGTAGATCAAAGTATGGACAAAACTAAGAAAATTTAAGCAATTTTTATGCTTCTTATTGGTGAACATGGCAGAAACAGTGCTTTTGCAGCATTTTTTCCCACAACAGAACTCTTTGGGAGCAAGCCCAGCAGGGCACAGGAAGCACATGTGATTATTTTCATAAATGTACATACAGTTTCTCTCATTTGGTGTGCCAGTGGACCTAGCCTAATCTGCATGTGCCCCTCAAGAGAGCTGCAGTAGTTCCCTCTGTGCTCACTCCCTACCCTCCTCCCATGGCCCCAAGTCACAGTCACATCCAGATTCAGCATCCAGTTCCTGCAGAGTCCTTGACAGTTTATTACTGCCTCTCTGTATATCAAAGAAGGAGGAAATAAAAAGGAAGCGATGCTAAGATCCTCCTTAGCCCTTAGCAAGACTTTCAGCTGAAAATCACCATTACAGAAAATTCTTGGTAAAGGACAGAAAAAACAAACACTTGAGACGTAATTTTGCTTAAAAAGATTTTTTTTTTCTCTTTCATATCTCTTCAATTTCACTCCGAATTTTTAGCTAATAAAAATATCCCACAAAACCCTGTTTCTTCATGGGGATGCTCCAGCTGCTCCTTTTGCACCCACTAAGAACCTCACAGATGCACCTTATTTCTAGTAACAGTTACTAGTTGTGCAAACAGCTGGGATATTGACAGCAAGGATAAGCAGCAACATAAGGACAATCAAGAAGAAAGAAATGCTCCATTGATATCCCAGCGTACTTGGAAAAGAGGAAGGGGAAGAAAAGGGAAAATATAATAACTCTGCAGGTTTTCAAAGCTTCTGAGTGCTTCTTCAGGCCTATTAAATCCCACCATCTTCCTGACCTGGAGAAATTTGAGGGAGGAACCACCCTCCTCAGAGAAACAGATTCTTTTACTTCCCATAATTTTCATCTTTGGGGAAGAGTGCAGATCTACACAACAGTCCAGTGGCTCCTGAAACCTCCCTCCCTTCTACACTGAGAGAGGAAAATAAAGGCTAAGTGACCACAAGATGCAAAAAGTTAATAAGCACCCCAGCCATCAGGATGCAGGGTTTGTGTTTACATGGAAAGGACAGAAGTCCATGTGCCAGATAGGACTGATTCAGGGCAGAAATTGCAAACACTGACATGAGCCAATTTTTACATTGTGTAAAATGTGTGGGAGTAGTTCTCTCACCCTCCAGTGCCTTTCTATATGAGCTCTAAATGATAGCTCACAAAGATGACAGATACCTCAGTTCATCCTTACATAACATGACTATTTTCTTGGTGGCATTAATGCGGCTCATGGTAGGCATTAATTTGTACTAGAAAGCTACTATATAATTAATCGCAATTAATCACCTCAGAGCCAAAAAGTCTGTCCAACAAAGCAAGGAGTAACTGAGGTTAGAATTTAGGATGGTATTGGGAGTAGATTATAAACTCTTTGGGGCACCTTTGTTTTCACGTGTTGTGTTCACAACATTAAGAGTAATTGACCACTGCTCCCCAGTAGTGCTTCATCAGCACTGCCACCAGAGCCCCCTGCACAGACAGGGAGCATAACAACACAGAGCAATCTGAAATTATTCATCTATTCACTTCGTATAACACCGGTATTATTATACACCACTGATGAAAGCAATCTACAAAATGAAACCAAAGAAATACATCTCTTCTTTGTAAGAAGGCAACTACAAAGCTGCATTTAGTTGGGGTTGGGTTCTATTCTCAGTTACGCTGTTGAAAATGTGCTGTCACTGCTGATACCAAATGGTTTGAGCATGATGGTGTTATATATGATTACAATATCTCCTTTTATTATGAGCACATTTCTTAGCCCTCTGCATGCACAAATCCAACCGTTCTTTGCTTGAAAATAGCAGAACAAAATCTTACATCCCCCCCAAAATAATCTTTTTACCTGTTACCCTGTAACACCTTCTTCAAAATCGGCAAGTTCAAATACCCTGCATTCTTCTTAAGACACAATTAAAGAAACTGAAAAAGTAACTGACCTCTTGCCGTTTGAAATTTTGAACGTATTCTTCAAACTGTTCATCTTTTGTTTCATCTGCTTTTCCTAGTTTTTGAAGTACCTACATTGAAAAAAAAAGAAAAAGGAATAATTTAATATTTATGTTACAAAACAAAAATGCTGCTACTTTCAACACTTCTGTTCTTGCAGCTAAGCTTAAATAGCATTTCACTTTTTGGGGTTGTTGCATGCACTACTGTTTCTGAAGTTCACACAGGAAACCATTTTGTCAAAATAAAAAGGATAAAAGCAGGAGTATGGTGTGTGTATGTGTGTGTGCAAATACACTTCAAAGTATGGAGTCCTTGGGGAGTATGGTTTTTTTAATGAAGCAACTTTTCTTTTAGCAAAGAATCCCAGAGAAGCAAAGAAGCTTCAAAGCAAGGAAGAATGAGAGAAATTTGCTGGCACTGCAAGTTATCCTCCCGTTCAGACAGAGAAAGGAAAAAAAAAAAAGAAATGTTATTAGGTTTTTCGTCTGTTTATGTCTCATTACATTGAACGGTATTAACATTATCTGTATCCATATGATTTTCAACATGAAGTCATGGAGAATAAAGAACTGTAAGGCTGCATGAGAAATTTTTACAGCTGATGTGTATTTAAAACTTCTACTGGGGTTCATATTTGCTCCCCTCATTAATTCAGAAGTGGATTGTCATCCACTAGATAATAAATATACTATAATATGTCAGCAGTTAGGGCTATTCATGTGATAGCAATCTCAAAAGTAATTTGACACAGCTACACTTTACACTGTATTTAACTACAATAAATGCACTCTATTATTAAATCCCAGCACTATCCATTCATTTTAATATTGAAGTATTACACATAGCTGCAAATAGGCTTCACCCTTCTTGTCAAGCAGCCCCCTAATCTTTATAGAGCACTTCTGTGTGGGATGAACCATCTCACACAATGTCTTCAGATTGCTCTCCCATGACAAATTGACCAAACTTTCCATTTTCACAGGAAAAAAACCCCACAAACAAATGAAAAAACCCCAACACCACAAAATAGAAATAGTAGCAATTAACTGTTACTATGAGTAAACATATAAACATCACCACCTATTTTTCTCAAAACAAAGACTGTACAGCTCCAGTTCTGCCATATTCTCTCTCTGACCACCTGCCTGTCCCAACCCCAGCCAGCCCCACACCATAAAACCAGGCTGCACAAAGGGGTGGCAAGCGTTGCCACAGTGGAAACTGGAGGTCAAGATGATCATGAAGGTGATGCAACACTACCTGTGGACCTGGCATGTGGAACTTCATGTATCTACTGCAGAAAGACAGAAAGAACGACATCAGAGAGGAAAAAAAGGCAAAGACCAGCCTTTTGCAGTCAATAGCTATGTTTCAGCTTTTCATTTCCTCTGCTCATTTGGGCATTATGGGTTGCTTTTAAGCCTGCTGACTAGTCCCAAAGACCTCATACACTCTCATCACCAATGTCTTCATAAAATATTAAAAAGTATCATAGATGGTTTTACAAAGGAATAATTTAATTTAACATTTCAAATCATCACAGGCCTTCACATTGATCCTTGTCACCAATGAGCCAAACATCTGCCTCCAACTGTAGCACGACTTTGATTCACACCAGGCGGCTCTCTGAAAATCCAACATTTCCTTTTCAAAGAGGTGGCTGCCAGGTAAGCCTCCTGACCACAGCAATACATTCAAATCATGTTCACAGGAACAAGCAGCAGGCACATTAACTGGAGCCTGAGTGATTAATAACACAGGTAACAAAACACTGCAAGAATGGTTGTCACAATAAACTCTTTTCTCTTTCCCAAAAAATCAATGGCACACATCTATGCCTCCAGATGTGCACTCAGGCCCAATAGCGCAAGGCTCAGAAGGGAACAACCTACCTCTTACAGCATCTACCTCCTATGGTTTGGTGTTTTTTTATCCTATCTCCAACTTTCAATTTCTCTACAGGTATTTAGCTGAACTGAGACTAAGATGGAGGGTTAGAATTTGGCTTCTGCAAACACCAACCCTAATCTTAATCCAGGGTTACATCAAATAACCATTAATAACACAGCTTCCCAATTTTCCTAATCCTAACCCAAACCAGAACTACAGATATGTCACGTGGTTGGAACTAGGAGTTCCAAGCCAGAGGCTTGGCATCAGCTAAAGATACTTGCCCTCATGGAAATCTTGCAGCCGCCATACACACAGATAACTGGGGTTCACTCACCCTTCCTAAATGCAATCCTAATCCTAACCCCACAGTTCTATAGACAGTGGAGCAGACTGGGTCTAGAATAAACTACTCCTCACAGGTCCTTTTAGATCCCATTCATATAGCCTCAAGGACCACTGAAGGTGTAGCTCAGCCTTTTACAACCAACCTAATTGTGATTACAACTTTACCACAGGTAGTCTAAACAGAGAGGTGACCAGACTGAAGGTAAGTCTTAGAAACTGATCTACCTTTCAGCACTTATTTGTGCACTTCTGTCTCAAAATGGAAGTCTCTTGTCAACAGAAGTCTATAGTTTGTAGTTTATTTTTGCTCAGTTTGGTCACCACCTACAGGGTGTCTTTGAGGTATGGTTAAAGCCAGATGAAGGCTTGCCTACACTACACATGGGTTCCTCTAACTCCAGCCCCTCTTGTGGACAGGCTGAAATAAATTTTAGACACATTGTTCATCTTGTTATATAGAGTACCTGGGTCAAGATTAGAGTCAGGGTCTGGTTTAGGGCTCGGGTTAGGAAAAGGCAAGTAGACAGCCTACTAAGCATTAGGTTTAGATATTGGTCAAGAGAAAATAGACTTAAAACACCCAGGTTACTGGAAAGCATCTGATGGCCCTTAAAGGTAAAATGAAGGCTGTGCTCAGGAGCACCAAGTGCCTAACCTCCCCCTTAAGCCTCAGTTCAACCACCCTTCTAGATAAGGATTAGATTTAGTAACAGGAATAGCTCAGTTTATTGGTGGCCCCTGAGGACATGAGAAGGGTAGATGGACAGTGTTATATAGAAGCCTTGGAGTGCTCTACAACGTGCCAAATAAAGGAGATCTGGATGTGTAAGTGGCTAATATTTAATTTTAAGTCCATGTGGTAAGTAACCCATATTGGGGATTTGGATTCAGGCATTAGAAAAAGAAAGGGCAGACGAACCAAAGCTGTTGCTGAATATTCAATGGCCTGTAGGGCTCGAATGAGGCCTGGACTCAGAGAAGACAGGTGGCTAGCATTTTTTTTTTCTTAGCATGCCCATACAGAGAAATAATGTGTGGGGTTAGGGTTAAGAACATCTATCAAATACAGTAATTTTAAAAAATTAAAGAAACAGATATGAACTGAATCTCAATAAACATTCTACAGTCAAGTATTGTGTAATCTTCTGAAGACTGTATAAAAAAGCTGGTGAATACAATAATCCTATCCAAAAAAGAAATAGGTAAAAAGATACCCCATTTCATATAACTAGACTAAATCAGCTACCAGTAAGTTTTCTCTTAAAGTGCCATAAAAAGACATACATGCAGAAAAAAAAAAAAAAAAGAAACAACAACAAAAAAGAGACAGAATTTGAAACAGCTGCTTTATTTTTTTCTGAATTTACCTGTGGTCTCCAAATGTGATATTGTATAATTTGCTTAATGCACTGAATTACGTGTTAAGGATCTAAAACGAACATCAGTGTTGACCCAGCATGTCACTAAGAATATATGAACTAAATGATTAAGTCCAATTAGCATTGAGAATGAAGTAAAAGCTAAATATTTGATCTGATGGTAAACCTAGATGCTGTCGAGTGAATACATGTAGCGAGGAATTGTCTGGCAATGCGGTACTGAGATAAATAAATGACAAATACTACACAAACACATAAAATTTGAGTAAGGACATCAAGCATGTCTGACATAATTCATAAATGTCATCAAGAGTACACATCTAGATACAAAATGCAAGAATATTTCCATGTGGGGTTGTTGCATCTTCAGTAAATCCTTCTGAAGAGGTAAGACTGAACAGCTCTCCTTTAGTCTTCTAAGTACCTTCATTTACCAAATAATACATTTCAGTTCCTTAAGGATCTGAAGTGTTAGGAAGAAAAAGTCAGTAATTTGCTGATCTTGAATTAAAATGATCAATTTTACAATGACTGTGATGTGAATGCTGTAAATGTCTGCAACATGCCAAAGAAAGGAAATTAATAGAAAAAATTACAGATGAGCTTGAGCAAGCTTGATTATATTGAAAACTCTTGTCTTGTGGCAAGGATGACAGTGTTACAGTAGCTGCTGAGACTACCACCCTGGCAGGCCTACTCATCCTCCTCTAAAAAAGTTTGCAAGACTATGGCAATTCAAGGAAAAAAACCCAACCAAACAAAAAAACCCCAGCTGATTCTCTGATGTAAACTGTGGCCACCCAAGAGCAGCTTAGCTCCCTGCAGAGCAGCAGCAGCAGGGTGGACAGGAGTTGACAGTAACCTCATCAGACATCACTACATGCATCATCCCCAGTCACGCATCAGTAGTCTTAAAGAACATCAGTATTCTTAAAGAACAACCAACATGTTCAAAACCACTCAGGGCAGGAAGACATGACTGCTCAGACAGGACTGCCCCGGACAAGACTTTATCAGAAATTCCCAGGACTGTTAAAACACTGAAAAAGCTAAGCTAATCTAACTCGCCACAACTAGCCTATTTAAGGATATTGCAGAATAACCCCAGTATGAAGAGCAAGACAAACACTTGTGAGAATCCAAAACCGTTGTCATGGACTCACTGTCAAAAATCTTTTGAGAATAGCAACGTGCTCCAGATCTCAACAGGTGCAAACTCATGCACTACAACACTGTGCCACAACACTTTTTTTCTAACACCATACTCTTCTACAACCTGTAAAAGAAATACTAGGGCTGCATGACTAACATGCATAGCTTTCCAAAGGAGTTTCAAGGTGGCACTTCTGGGCAGAAATTGGTTAAAATGAAAGCAGACCATTCAGAAGAAAGCATTTTAGAGTTACCTATGTGCAAAACATCATATGGATTTCAGCAAATGCTCACAAAACTGAGTATTTGGTCAATAGAGTATTTGGTCAATATAAAATAGAAGCTTTGAAAGAAGCTTCTCATGATGCAGGACAAGAATGCTTATCTGAGGTGAAAAAAAGCAACACAATGGGACAAGTTTGAAGTAAACATGACTATATTTCAACTTACCCAACTACAAAATAGTATATGACAACTCATACGGCAAACATATCATGACCCCAAGCTTACCACAGCCTGACAGTAATTCCAGACAGACAAAAAACTCCACCCCACCAACCCCCCGCCCCAAACCAACCCTCTCCCCCCAGAAAAACCCACACAGGCACCTCCAAGTTTAAAAAGACAAAATTTTTTATGTGATGGTGTCATGGTTTAAATCCAGCCGGCAACAAAGCACCATGCAGCCGCTTGTTCACTCCTCCCCACCCTGCTCTGCTGGGATGGGGAAGAGAATGAGAAAGGAGAAAGAAAAAAAAAAAAAAGTTTGGAACCTTGTGGGTTGAGATAAGGACAGTTTACTGGGACAACACAAGGTGAGAAGTTACAACAACAACAAAGGTACTAAGGGAGGGGGAGGCAGAGAGAGCACGTGCATCCCCCCAGCCCACTCCCCATTTATATACTGAGCATGACATCACATGGTATGGAATAGCTCTTTGGCTAGTTCAGGTCAGCTGTCCTGGCTGTGCTGCCTATCAGCTGCCTGTTAAAATTAACTCTATGCCAACCAAACCCAGGACAGATGGGATGCTATACAAAGCATCCAACACCACAAAACCATAAAAAAGTGTCAAATTAGAAAAGTTAAGCATGATCCATGATACCCTGCTGGTATTTGAGAAGTGTAGGAACATAGTCTAAGAAACCCTGCTTGTTCCAGAAATAAAAGCTAGCTTGGAAGACAACATATCGAAGTATGAAGCTTGGAACAGAACTAATTCCAAAATGTATCTACTGACTCTCACTCAAGCGTGCGAGCAGGGTGCTAAACACAAGAAACAGAACAAATACTCAAGACTCACTGAAGCCACATGAGATTCCCGCCTCCTCACTGTTAGCACGTGGGTAGCTGAAGTGAAACCAGAGGGAGAATCATTACAAGGATGCTACTTGGTTGCTCCCCTGCAAAGGGGGGCAGGAAGAGACAGTGAATTGGATTACAGATACGTAAGTGTAAAGTTTATGGAACTACATGTTTAGTCCAACTAATAACAAGTCTCCTCTCCAAAGAGGTAACATTCATTCGTAACTACTCAGGATCTACTTGGATGGCATTTAAAAACAAAACAAAACTCTATTTACCATGATGTCAAAGTCTACAGTCTTATCCTGCCTCCATTTCACTCCAGCAATGAAATCTCAAAATTTGGTCAAAAAAGAAGATGGGCAGAAAGGTACTTTTCAATACTGTTACATGGTAGGATTAAAATATGCACCATGTATTTCATAAAAATTAGATGGAATTTCCTAATTAGAAAAATAATAAATTAAAGATTCTTTTAAAACATGTTAATTTTTTCTCTAGTGCTGTTCTTTAGTTTCTCTTTGGTTTTTCGGACTTTCTTTTGAGCAAAGTTATGACTGTATATAAGCAGTAGGCATTTTAAAAATATGAAGTCCAAGAACTTTTTGGTATTTTAATAATTTCTGCAGAAATTTACATAGAACATGACTTAAAGTCTCAGGGTAGGTGTGCAAAGCAATCATTATTATCATAGGTGGGAAAAGTGAGTCACGGGTAAAGAAGGTGAGTTTTGTTTGGGTTTTTTTTCTTTTTTTTTGCTTCAAGAATTTCCATTTCAGCATGCTGGATTAAGTTTCTGACTAAATAGAATGAAAGATCAACATTCTTTGACTTTCACACTAATAAGTTAGGCAGATGAGCACTTTAGGGAGAAAAAATCCAGTATTTAACACTTTCTTTTTAGGGTTAAAGCCTTGGCTTTCCAAACAAGTTCAGGTTTTTGGCCTAGTCAGAAACCATACCATACTTAACATTACTAGGATTTTGTAAAGTAAGTAGATCAGCAACCAGAACATACCCAATAAGTATAAATTACCATTTTATCACGGAGTTAAGATACACGTCTTAAATAGCACAGTGTGTTGCTCAGTTTCAATTCTGATATGAATATTTTGATCCCAACACAGCTGCAATGCAACAGGCTCCATAGCTTCTCTTGTCCAAGAGGTTGACTGAATTTCATACTTTCCACACTATACAGCCATACACTTTCCAAGAACTCAGGCTTGCCTTTGTACTGCTGCTGCTATTCCACCATTGTGCTCCTGCAGAAACAGCAGCTGACAGTGACAAATGTTTGTCCAAGCCTCTGTTCTCATTAATATCTGCTGGAGGGTTGTGGAAAAAAATCCTTTGTCATTGACAGACTCTCAAAAGCCTGAAAACCTGTTTAAAACAGAACACTGAGCATTTTACTAAGAGGGCTACAGAAAATGCAGAAAGACAGTACAATAAAGCTCTTCACTGACAAGCAATTGCTTTGTGTGGTGCTGGTTTGTAGCAGAACCACTCCAGGCATCCCGAGGGCTGCAGCTGGCCAGCAGGCAGACATGGGAGCCGAGTCAAGAATAGTGATGCTTTGGCCTCTTTTTGAAGACTCAAGAAGATCCACTGGTGCATAAAACACAGAGATGATAATTTAAGAAAACACTCTTTAAATCATTAAGGTGCAAACAATGACCCTCCAACCCAGAACACACAATACTTTTTCTTTAAAAGAAAGAATTGCCTTGGAGATGGCCAGTAAATTTACAAGAGCTCAATCAGACACAGAAGGAAGCAGAAGTCGCAGGAAACACCTATGCTCTCACTCTCCTCTGACCACTCTCTTCTTCCTCATCTTCAGCAGAATCTGTGGTCTGCATTGTTTCTGTTACTGATCTTAAGAAATGACTAAACTTAGCTCAGGTTTCCAGATCAACATTAGGCGATCTGTAGTTACCACTCCTTTCTTCTGTGCACACTTGCACTATTAATGAGACGTAGAACAACTAATCATTCGGCAAATTACAGCCAATCATCTTCACTGTCATGTAATGTATCTTATATCTCTATTATTTTACTGGTATTTGTTCCCCAGCCTCCCATTTAGGTCTTCTTTTACACCAGGCACAATAATCCTCATTTGCCTACCATTTACAATTGGATTTCATTGCTGAAGTTTGACACAGTAGATCATATACTAGGAGAAAGGCCATCACGGTAAACTGCAATTTGGGAATGTACCATTTAGTGGAGGACTGCAACTCCACAATCACTATCCTAAGATATGACAGAGGCAATTTCTGCTGTACAGTGTCACAAAGCAAAAGAGAAGTCATATCCTGAACTGCATTAATGCATGAAATATGGCCCAAGCAATGGAACAGGGCAGCTGCTAGGTACCAGGCACTCTCCAGTATGGAAGAGCATAAAAACAACTCTACAGGTCAGACTAATTGTCCATATAATATACCAACCTCTCTCCAACCCCCCCAAAAGAAGATGCCTAGGGAGGATACATGACAAGTGTGCAGCGACATTCCTCTAGAACTCTCTCCCAACCCCAACAAACTGCATTTCAATGAATTCCTGATGTATCTTTACATTTTATAGCCCTGATGGATTTTTCTTATTGATGGATTGTCCTGATGCAGGTGAAGCTCTGATAAGGTATTTGCTGTTTCAAGAAGCATGAAGGTCTGCTTTCCTCATGGCTGCATTTCTTTTGCTAATTTTTTGTCAGCTTTTGCTTGCTGGTGCTTTGAGTATTGTAAAATACCGTGATGCATGGGAACAGATTGCTAACAAATGAGAAGAGTACTGAATAATATCCAGACAAGCATAGAACACTATGATAAGATATGTCCTCTTAATCAAAATTGAAAGAGGGAAATGTAGTCTTTCTATGCAGCCTAAATGACAAATGTGAACATTACATTATGAGAGATGATTATAATAACCTTTCTGCAAATTACAGAATCTAATTGTACATCATTGCCCAGATAATGTAAAAATGCTCTAGAGAGATCCACAAAATAAACAAGATTAAGATTCCTCTCAGAATGAAGCCACAGACTTCTACATTGCTCCTTGGTCATTTGGTTAAAACCAGAAAGTACTTTATAGAGAGCACTGACTTGCACATTGCAGTGTACCACAACGCATAGATCATTACTCACCCTTTTCTTTGCAACATCCAGCAAATTTGGTCTACTGGAAGTAGGCACCCCTGCAAACTTTAACACAATAGTAGGTGGCTATTGTTCCACGTAAGTGTGATCCTAAAAGGTCCAGCAGTAAAACTTAGCTGGGCAGTAGGAATTTAAGGAGACTGAAGGATGAGCTTTGAGGTTTGCAATGCCTCATTTTGCTGGTGAGAAGGGAAGGGATACTACTAGCTATGACAATGTACTGCTAGGGACTTCTCCTTGGTGCTTGTCTTTTAGCACCTTCCCAGGGTTTAATGCTATGGGGCTCTCCCACATGGTAAGGTGGCTCATCAGACACTCTCTGCATGTATTCTGAAAGGTGCTTGTCCCCACTGGATGTGAAAGCCTGGCACAGCTTCAAAGAACTGCCATGTACTTCAAAAAATAAACAAGCTGTTAGGCCAGTTTTCTCCAGTCTGCTCTGTATGACTATCTTGCATAATAGAGGACAGCATCCAGGCAGACGTGCTGGAATGGTGCATGGCAGGTGATTTTCATGGGATGTAGCTTAAAGAGGAAAACAAAATGGAAAGAAACAAGAAACAACATAGACCAAGATGTAGAGAGAAAAAAAAGAGCGAGAAATCAAAGAAATGATTAAGAGGGAGAAAAACCATTATGAGAGAATAGAGACCAAGCTAAAAGCAAAGAATCAACTTTGAGAAACCATGGGTTTGATTCATTTGCCTTCCCGTAGGCATCTTGGTTTGCACAGGATGCCTCAAACACTCTGTGCAGGTAGCAAACATGACACAGGACCTATGGAAGTGTCTTCTGGAATAGCAGCTTGAGGCAAGGCAGGATACAACTCAAGCAGCCTATGTGTGGGCAGCTGAATTGAGCTATTATTATCATAGCAACACCTACAATCCTCAAGCTTTTGAGTATTCTTTTTCCTCACAAAATCTCTTAATGCAATAATAGTTCATTCTTTGCTCACTTTACCTTTGGGGAAACAAGGTACGGGAAAGGCAAGTAACTTCTACACCAAGTTCAGAGGAAGTTAATAACAAGCAGGGTACCAAATCTAATTATTCTAGACTAGCATCTTAACCTCTGGGCCATCCTCCTGTGAAAAGGAGTTTCATAGCACAGAAGTCTGCTGTGTTCAGATTATCTGTACTAGAGCTATACAGAAGAGGAAGAGTGAACAAAAATGCATCTTAAAGAACTGGAAAGACAATCTGTTTGCCCTTCTCTGGCTATTGCTGCTCTCACACTTCTTGAAAAGATTGTTCACTCCTTTTGGTTGAACAAGAGCTAAATTTAACTGCCTGCACAATTAGCAATAATATCCTTGGCTGAATTTCTGTGACCTTTACTGCATCCCAGATAAATCAAAGCGCTACTCTGCTGAATTAATAAAAAATCCTGTTAGTTGCTGTTGTTTCTGTCTATAATTACTTATCTAGCTGAAAAGTACCTGGATAGCTTTCTAGTAGTGACCAGAGTGTCTCAGCACTGTAGAAACTTGTGTGCATCCAGGCTCACTTGCAGTCTCCTCATTACCTTTTATTTCCCTCCCTCTTACCAGCTCCTCCATTTTCCCACTCCCCTTTGGTTTGTCCTCTATACTTACTGCTGAGCAGACACTTTCCATAATACTGCTCCCTCCAAAAAATAACAACAGTGGAAGAAATATGTTATTTACTGCCCTGATAATGTTTCACTGTTCATGTGGCAACTTCCTTTACCTGATCTTCTGTTCACTTTCTGCCCTATTTGGGCTGCAAGCTTTTCAAAGCAAGAGACTGTCTGATCCTTTACCCTTTCACACAGCACTGAAGACAAGGGGACCATCATCTTGATTTGTTTGAAGATCCTACCTACCACAAAGCCATGATTAATAACTTCTTTTCTGATGTTTACATTCACCTGGTGACCAGCTAGTTCTTTTGCTGTCTATTTACTTGATACTCCTGGTCTTTAAGAACTAGGAAAAAAAGGCTAAAGCAGCCACTTGAAAAACATTTTTCGCCATATTTTCAAAGCATAAAAAGTAGCATAGAATCAAATGTAAAAGAATTGCCATTGACAAAACTTTAATCATTCAAATTAGATTTGGATAATTATAAAAAAAAGCAGTAGATTGCCTGTATAGAACTTTTTAAAAATTAACTTCTGAGATCTTGTCAATGGAACATTAAAATCAACTGCAAAGACATTTAGCACAAAAATCATTTAAGCTGGAAGC
The DNA here is from genome assembly GCF_947461875.1 of Haliaeetus albicilla. Taxonomy (NCBI): domain Eukaryota; kingdom Metazoa; phylum Chordata; class Aves; order Accipitriformes; family Accipitridae; genus Haliaeetus; species Haliaeetus albicilla. Next base: position 32,212,945 of record NC_091484.1, on the reverse strand, counting down.
AGCCACAATGCAATAAACAGTTCTGTCTCCTTTACAGAAGGGCCACTAAAGTTCATCCTTGCACAAGGAGCCTAATATAATTTATCCTACCAAAGTCCTCAGCAGTGATACCTGACAAGCCATCTGTTATCTCTAAATTAATCAAGTTTTTCCTGGGCCAAGAAGAGAGGTATCAAATATAAATTTTAGTTTATCTGTGGCTACCATAGTTCTGCTATCTTAATTAAACATTTAAATTCTACCTGGAAAAAGACAACTTTGTCCTTTACAGACTGCCTCTCTGGATTTATCACAGCAAGTATGTGATGTTCTTCCCGTCTGCTGGGAGTTAGAAAATAATCAAGTAAAAAGCTTTTCAGTCACAAGTCAAAATAAAGATCACATTCAATATAACAGACCTTGAATTTAAAAGTGCACATGCATTCTCCCACTGTCTAATTCCACAGGATATTTATAGCAGACTCTTGTTTACTTTATTTAGCTCTGATGATATGCTTTCAGTGGATCAAAGAACTTGAGGAAACCAGGCTTTCACTTTAAGTAGTGATGCTTTTCAGGCTCTTTCCCCTTATAGTCACATTGTGGTACCTGATTTTCTATACTCAGTTTTGAGATCCGGTGACAATATTTCCTATTGGTCTTGATTAAAATCAAACTGAACCAATTTATAATAAAAGAAATGGATTTTGGCACAAAGTAGACAAAGGTGTTAGCGGTAAAATATAATGTCCCCTCAGTAGAATGATATGAAGTTGGTAAGTCTCATTTGATAGCATTACAGGTATCTCTAGGTTACTTCTCATCACAGAAGGCAGACAAAATTTAATTTCCAAGTGAAAATAATTTCTTCAACGTGGAGGAAGAACGAGATAAAAGCATTTAAAAAAAATTAAAATCAGAATTGCTGGGGAGAAAAAAAAATCTGATTTAAAAGAGATATTTTTAATGTTTTTCTAATGGTTGCCTGTGAGATTATAATCCACATCCTCAGACCCCATATCACAGTTACATCAGTAAATGTGTAGAGATGATGACAGAGACAAGATTTCAGCCATTCCTGACATGGGTAATTAACAGAGCTCACACATTTCTCATTGCACAGCCTCAAAGAGTTAACAGGTGAATTTATTTTCCTTCCACTTCACCATTATCTCTACAAGACAGGCTACTAGTATTTTTGTGTCTTATTAGTTTGGCTTCTAAATTAATCCATATGCTCAAAGTAGCAATACAGATGCCTAATCCTGACTGCCTCCTCCAGTCTGAGCTGTGACATTTCCACAGATACTCTTACTTCTTGAAAAAGGTATTGGCTGAGGCTAGCAAGAGACACCCACGCTTGGTCCAGCACTCACTGAGGTGCAGATGCTGCCCACCCTGAGGCTCCTTCAGTCCAACAAGGACAGGATTTCTCTCTGCAGACTCAGGGCAATCTTCATTACAGGACTAATATAGTGGAGCCCTGGGGAAAGAAAACCAAAAGTTTCCAGCGTGGTTTGATGGCTTGCCAACAGAATATTTCACCACCTGTTAAGACAGTCTCATGTCATGCCACACAAAGCAACACAGAACTTGAAGATAACTTTGTGTAGTACTTTGCAAACCATTTTCCAGATTGACATTCATCTGTGGAGGAATTTACTGTTTCTTCATAGATCATTAATACATTGCATACTAAGTATCAGTGATGTGCCTGACATGGCAACACTTGCTGATGAGGTACTCTTCACCTTTGGGATGCTCCAGACCTCTCTCCTCATACAGTGACACTGATGTAACACTTCCAGGTGAATTCACTCCTCTCTAGATGGAATGATAAATAAGTTTGTATGCAAAAAATGGAGGAAATTATCTCCCAACAGTGTGAAAAGTTAGATATAGCATATACACTTAGTTCAACTAATTTAACAACTCAGGAAATATTGAAGCCACCCAGGTCTGTCTTTCTTTTTTAAGAATAGCTTTTTCAGAAATATACTGATCCACAAGAGATTTATTTCTGACTTATTGTAATAATTTGTGAAGGCATAATCTCACAGCACTAACAAATTCCTCAAGACCAGCTCTATGAAGGAATACTTAAATCAGCATAATATGGCTAGCTTATGTGCTAGTCAGATATTTCTGAAGAAAGTTACCAGTTTTCCTTCTCATTACTTTCTAGAATTATTCAGCATTTTTGCATTACTGAAGGTCAAACAGTACCTCACAACATTAAAGTATTCTAAAGCTGCTCAGCTAACACTGTATATTTCTACTTTCCTCATTAATTGCTGCAGAGGATAAGCTTGCCTATTCTCAGGAGTTTATGTGCCTCATTTCTTCATGCTTACCCCAGGTCATGGCCTTTTTGTTACTGAAAAGGAAAAAAGCTCTGAACTGAAGCTGAGGTCAGCAAGGACTACCAGCAGTGCTGGTGTCAGTGCTTCAGCTCTGACACCTAGACTTTGCATGAGACACTGCAGGCAAATAGCGCTCCCTCCTCTCCCATGGGGCTTGGGGATGAGACTCCAGAATTAGCCCTGAGAGCTGCTTGCTGAATGTGGAGACAGATGTGGTGTTGCTCAGATCAGCAGCATGCAGAGCACAGGTAGAGCCTGCTTTCCAGGGAAGTCTTTTCTTTGCCAAGCAAACAGCAGTCCCATTCTACTCAATGTGCTTCTGTAAAAACAACACATTTAAGAGCTCTCTAACAGTCACAGTTCCCAAGCAAAAAGGTGTCCAGAAAAGGAGCCTATCTGCTGATGCTAGAAAAGAAATGGCATGCAAGCACTACTTTACTGCAAGAGAAGCCATGTTCTTCTGAGGTTACTGCTCATCTGGAGTCATGTTCTGATGCCTTTTCATGGTCCTTAATCAGACTAACACTGAGTCAGAGGAATGTACCACAGTGAGAGCAAGGTTAACAAGGAGAAAGAAGTCAGGATCTGGACAAAGGACATTTTCAATACAGAGAGAGGGTTAAGACAGGTAAGAAAAATACCACAAACTCTGTAGGTGTAAGGAAATTTAGAAAACAGCACTTCCAGAATTGAGACAAAATAAAGTAACAGTGGGATGCCATATAACCTGTTAGCGTAGTCACCAAGGCATGCTGGAGAAACAGCAGCAGGAAAGACAACCTGGCGTGACCTTCATCAGCAAGTTCTGTGCTGTGAGGCTTCTCAAACTCTTCAGAAGCAAACTGTTTGCACTGAGGCTGAACCCATGCTTCAGGGAACAGCTCAGCAGAAATCTTTGTCATTGCACTTGAGATGGAAGGAAATTCTTCCAGGGGGAATGGGCACAGGCTAGCTACTACTGAAAATCACCAGGAATACGGTACATAGCTGAATTCAGCTGGAGGGAAGAGGACAGTAGGTTAATAGTCTTTCACACCTTAAGTGTCATAGAACAGCACGGGATAGTGGCGAACAACTCCAGTCTTTCTTTTGAAGATAAGCTGTGCTGGTGTCCTGCATCCAGTGGCAAAGATGGAAAAAATTATCACCATTCTCCCTAAAATAACTTTTTAAAAAATTTATTTATTTAAATAAATTGGAAGACCGTTATCATTCCTGCCTTCAGTCTACTCTTTTCTACATTGAGCAAATGCCATGACTTCAACTTTCCCTTGTGGTCAAGTTTTCTAATGTACAACTATTCTCTTGCCTTTTCTCTAGACTCTCTCCAGCTTGGAGGTAACTTTCTTCTCTAGTAATAGTATGTCTAAATTAGAGTTTCTTTAAATTATTCCACGTCCTTGAATTCCCTTTGAATTTCCCATCTTTTCAGCAGCTTTGAAAATCAGTCATATGTAGAAAAATAATTTAAAAAAACACTTGATGTATTTTAAAATCAGTGGTAGAAAGAAATGTGTTAAGCACTGAAAATCAGCTTACATGTGAAAATGGATCTGAAAATGGTGTCAGACACGAAAAAGCGGCAAAGGAGATTAAACTACAACAATTTGATATGCAGGGCTAAATCCTATGAAAAAAAAACTTTGTACAACTCTCATTAGAAAGATACCCATTCTTCAGTGTCTCACTACATTTGGAGCTCGAATGTACAGTCAGTCTAAATACTCCTATCCACCATGATCACCACAGTAAGTGACTATTGTAAGCACCTCTTACAATCACTCCGAGACTGGATTATAACACCTCCATTTCTAGGGGGAGGAAACGGAGGGACAGGAATTGATTAAGCAGCTGTGCCAGCCTGTAATTAATCATACAATAAGCCAAAAGGAGAGCTTTAAACTGAACATGTAGATGTTGTGCATCAACACCGTGCCTATACAATCCTCTCTCAACAACTATTGAGCAACACAAAGAACTAAAAAAGCACGTATATCAGAGTACAAGTATATAAAAAGGTCTTAATCTCACTTATTTCACTCAGGTAATTAGATTTGTGGATCTGAATGTGTGACAAAAATGAGCAGGATTAAGTTTTATGTCACTCCCCAAAATAAAGTGATACATATGGCGACCATTACTTAATATTGTCTATCATACCTGCTCAAGCTGTCATATTTCTTGTAGCAAAAATTTAAAAGTTAAAGATACTGGTGCAAAAATAAGTACATCAAAGCTTACTGGGAATAGTTCTGTAAGTGTAAAGCCTGATTTGATTTTTTTCCTTTGTATCAAATGCAGTCCCTGAAATTTTCAGCTGTGTAAAATAGCTTCTGCAGCAAGTAATTTCTTAACAAAGACATGCTTTAAGTGATTTTGATATATGCTTTCGTAAAGGATGCTTTTCACATAATGAACCATAATGGCTTTAAAAGGCAAGCAGAACTGCAGGCATTTATAAATATAAATTTAACCTCTGGCAGCTACTAACAGGTTAGAAATGCACCACAGTCATAACATTTTGTACATTTATAGGAATATAAATGAGTTTTTCTAGGAATACAGAAGTATTTGTCACCCACAGGTTCTGAAGGATGTTAGACAGGAGTACTTTAGGTAACACATGATCTTCTTAGGTGTCTTCAAAAAAAAAAATACTGGTTTTGTTATTTAAATGTATATTGACATTGTTTCCAACTAACAGAGATCACTCCATGCATTGTAATAGCACAGAAGCTTGCCTAATGGAATAACTAAAGTTGCAGGGATAAATTGTCTGTCCGGGGATGTTTATCTCAGGTAGCTTCAGGATTCCCTTGACTGAGCAAGATCATAGCTTTAATGATGTAAATCCCTTCAAAGCCAACGGGATTAATCACGTAGGGGGAAGTATACTGTGGTGTTTAAGCCTTGGCCCATGTGTAGCAGAATCAAAGCCTGCCAGTCTCATTGGAGGGCTTCTGGAAAATCTAGCTTTACACCAAAGACTTTCTAGCATTTACACTCAGGGTAAATATTCTAATTACATGATGCCTTATGCTGTTGCGAGGTAACAGGAAAATAACATCTAGAACTTTGAGTACTGCAATGAAAATTGATCCAAACAACAATTCTATACAAAAGGAAGGAACTTTCCTTCTAAAACCTGCAAAATATAGACTGAAACCAGATCAGGCATGTGTGGCATAACTCTACAGTCACATGGAAGTGATCCACGCTTGTGACTGTCTCTGTTTTGCCTGCCTGTATGCTGCAGAAAGCTCTCCAGTTTGCACCCTAAAATGTATTTGGACTCCCTGATCTCCAGAGGTTCCCTTTAGCTTGGATGGAGGCACCACCCTTTATAACCAAATATAATTGCTGTCTTTACCTGGTATTTTACTCTGTTAACCAGATGCTATGAAGCATAGTATCAAGAGGATTTGTGAGAAGTTTGATGAAATGTTTTTTAAATGTCAAGGTGAAGACTGCTATCGAGTCAGTCTCAATTTATCTAAAATATCCATATGATACCCTACTTAGGGCAGCACAATATATACTACAGTTGAACATCAGATCTGTCCCTAGAAAGCCAGCTTTCGACTCAACAGTAGAAGGTATTTATGGCTGGCTGCTGAGGGATGCAGAAGAAGGGACGGCTACAAAAAGGCTGAAAAGAAAGGAGATGTACCCTGCTCCATGGTGTAGAAACCCATGTGCATCTGCAAACGATGCCAAATTATTATAATACAAGAGAGGAGTATTATAGACCCCCTCTTGATCCAACATACCTATGAAGTAGTACTTGTACTTCAGTCTGAGTCTCAGCACCTCCCTGTTGCTGAATTCTACCTCCCCGCTCCTTTCATACAAGATGGTTAGGATGGTACTTGAAGGCAGCAGCTCCAGAAAGACTATGGTTTCCAGAGAAATAGATGATTATTTTCAGAATCCTCTTATCTACTGTAACAATAACAAAATACTCTAATAGAAGGATTTAATGCATTCCACAGCAAAAAGTCCCATAATAGCTGACATCTGGAAGTTGTGGAAGTTGGTCAATAGTTTGCTTCTTTTATAATTTATCTCTGAGTATTGGATTACACACTATAAGAGACAGTCTATTAAATTTTGCCCAATGCTTATCTCTGCACAGACAGTGAGATTGCTGATAGAGCTAAAATAACTGCAGTTCTCCATGGGGACTATGGGAGGAAAAAAAAAAGAATGGTACCTACATCTATGAATTTCTAGAAACAAAAGTCTTTAAAGGCCTCCCAAATCCATCAATCAATGGGATCATGGCACATCCTTTGCCCAATCCTGTTTATGGGGGAGAAAAGGCCTTCCAGGTATTTGCAGTGGTCCAGTTGCTTACACCCTTAGACTATGGACCAGAGATTTTTAAAAGCTGTCAGGCCAGCTTTTTCCTCATGAGGGAAAAGGTACCAAGTCGTTAGTGTTAGTTAGATTGGACTTTTTCAGATTAACTAACCCCTGCCTTGTTCATGAAATGAACTATTGCAGCAGTACTCTGGCACCCAGTGTCCTTCCTTTGCTGCCCTTCAGCAAAGACTCTGTCTTTGCTCCTCAGCAAAACAACCGGTACTTTAGAAAGCTAAATGTTTGCAAACTTTAGAATGGGGCCATTACACTGATTTCCTGTCACAGGAGCGGTATAACATTAAACAGTCAACTTCTATACTTTACTGCAAGTCCTTATTCTAGAGCAAGCTACTAGTATTTGCCACTGCTCTGACTTGCATGTGGGATGCTCACTGTAATCACAAGGCTATAAACCTGCAAGGACTGCAGGGAATGAGACATCCATGGGTAAGTCTGTCCAGGGATATATATACACATACATACATACACACAGCCATATATATTTATGGCATATATACACACACATATATATATGCATGTCCAGTGGTGCACGTATAATTTTTATTTTTTATTTTTATATATATATGCACACACCCCCATATGTGTATATCTACTCTCCAGTACACTCCAGCCTCAAACAGGCATTCAATCCATGGTACTAGATCCCAAGTTAAAAAACCTACAAACATGTAGAGTGCCAGGTCCTCAACACGTACTGTTTTGATTTAGAGATAGACCATCATCAGTTCACAATCCTAATGTAGATACAGCTCATGTGTCCTGGCCTCCAGGAAACTGATAAAGACAAAATTGATTGCACTGTGTGCCATTTTATCCTGGATGGGAGAGTCTTGGGGCCAACCTCTCCTTCAGGTGGGCACATCTGGGTGGTGTGGCATAATTTAACCCCAGCTCACATAGCACCTCTGTTACAAGTAGATGGTACAGGCCCATTCAAGTCTCATGTATTCCAGGAATGTCCAGTTTTGGAGTTTTGGTGTTGTTTTTTTTAAAAAGCATTAAGAAATCACAAATGAGCGTGGATCATATAACCACAATTCTACTGTTCACCTGTTTTCAAAGATTCTATAGACGACTATTTTTTCACTCATCCTTTATGTTACAACTGATATGAAATAGTTTAAATAAAAATGTAAATATTTAAGTTGCATAATTATAAAATAATTAAAATCTTAAAACTACTCTTTCAAGTCTCCTTGAAATTTCTAAAGAAGTTCCACTAATATGTACATAAGGTGCAAGTCAATACACTAAATTGAGCAAAACTTTTTTCTTTTAAAATTTGTCTATATCTGTCATGTTTATCAGACTACTTTTACAATGTGAAGAACTCCTTTTGTACCAAAATCTGAACCACAACATTAAGGAAATGTAACATCATCAAGTACCAAACACAAACCTCTTCTGACTCCATTAATAAATCAGAATGCTGTGGGAAAAGCAGGAAAAGCTTTATTTAATACATACTATAAACTCAAGGAATCAGCTGTTAGTGACTGTAATTTTACAGATGTAATTTCCTAATTCTTAACAACGATCCCAGAGGTAGGAGACAGAAACCTTAAGCTGACTTATGACCTATCCTGTTGCGATCTAAACCACAAACACACATTTAAATCTGATGCCTCTTTTAGACTTCCTGTCATGCTGAGTGATAAAACTTTAGGAGAAGACTTTTATATCAGCAATCCTGGTCTATTTATGCCCCCTCCATTTTAATTTCCATGTGACTCATACTAATTTAATCCATGCAATGCTCTTGACTGCTATGATTCCTGTAGGCCTGCAGGTATATTGATGAAAATAAGGGCAGGTGATTATGTGAGAGATTTCTAAACTGTGACAGTATTAAGGCAATGAAAGCTGACAAGATGCAACCTAAAGGAAAGGTTGCCTGAATAACAACACTACTCCTCCGAGGGTAGCTCTTGCCAAGTTACCCATATGCTCCTCTTTATAAAGACCCAGGGCTCTACATCAAGAGCTCATAATATGCAAAGTAATAACAGGACAGCGTTATTAATCTTAGCTTTGTGCCTTTTTATAACTTTTAACCTTTTTTTTTTCTTTGGGAGATGAATTTTATGTACTAGAGATCTACTAAGATTGATAAACACAAAGCAAATCCTAGATGCTGCAAGAAATCATGTTAGTTATTCAGTAGATGCCATTGCTTCCTCAAATTTAAATTAATCCCAGCACCCCAGCAGGTTGCTAGGAGGCCATCAAAGATGCTACATTTTCATAAAAGTAGCGAAGCTAAATCTTATTAGTCCCAGGTATTGATCACAGCATTTTTTTCACATCTGTAAGAATAAAACTGTTCAAACTGATATGTTCTACCTTTCTTAACTTTCTCCTTTCTCACGTTCTCCCCTTCCTGCCCTCAGCCATTGTCAGCACTGCTATGGGCTGTGAGACATTTGCCACCTCCTTCAAAAGGAAGCTGCATTTCAGTAGTGCCTGAAATGGTTTCTGCATAAAATGCTGTGGTCCTCATGGACAATAAAACAATATAAATGCAAAGCTGTGTGATTAATATAAGACTGTGTGATTAAGTGCAAGTCAGTGTGATCAACAGGGCTACAACATACAAGTCCTCTGCTTTCTTTTTCCATAATAAACTTAATTGATTCTAAATCTGCTCTGAAATTAGGACGCTATCAAGGTCTTCAGATTCAAAGTACCATGTTGGTATAGCATTTCTCGTTCTAACCTTCAGCTATTTACTATTTTCTTTCAGAATAGATACGCATCTGTGAATGCCTGAAGATCTCTCTCAGTGTCACGGTGGCAGATTCCTGGGGAGATGACTGCGCATGGATTATAACACTGGTTTAAATATAAATGTTTCAGAGATTTCAGGGTCATGTTTGGGTAAGAAAAAGACAGTTTTACCACAGCGATACAAGACTCCTTATGAATATGGACAAGGAAGGTTTTTCATTATCAGGTATGAAAGTAGTATTTGAAAGTATATGAAATCTATTACAGACCAGAAGAAGAATTTCTCAACCCCTGGAGAAAGACGGGCAAGAATCCAGCCTGGGTGTTTGGAAATCAAGTAAATAGACATACACTGCTCAAGCAGTATCTTTCTAAAAACCTGTTATCCTTAACAGGAATCAAGCTTAGTCACCCAAAAAGCTATTTTTTTCTTACAACCACGTTCCTACATCCACCAGGTTGTCCACACAGTGGGAAAACACTGATGGTTCACTAAAAGGTTACGTTGCTGCTGCAGGCAACACCAGGTACCACTCTGGGCTCCTTGTTCACATGGCCTAAGTCAGAGTCAGCTTTGCCGCACGCAAATCGCTGTGGGCTCAGAGCCTTACGTAACGGCATCCAGCGGCCTTCCCACGGCTGCCTGCTCCCCCCACCCTGCTGAGCAGGACCCCCTCATCACAGCACCCACAGTCAAGTATTAACAGCCCAAAACAATAGAAAGAATCAGTGGAACAAAGACCAGAAATATAAAAGAAATCCCAAGAGCTGCTGCCTTTTCTTTTGTTTTTTTTTTTTTGGGGGGGAGGGGGGGGTTTAGCTTTTTTACCTTCTTTTTTCTTTTTTTCCTTTTCTTCAGTGCAGAACTTAGACAGATGAATAACTCATGACCGTGCAACTGCATAAAAATCGCTGCAAGTAAATCACTTTCATCAAGGTGTGGAGATGAGAACAATTTACTGCAGAATGCAGTACCCTGCATCCTAGATAGCATTAAGCAGCCTCAAATATATGAGGAGTCACAGTAAGATTTTGCAATACCACAAGAATTTGCACTTCAAATGCAATACATGTGATCAATGAAAAGATTTTAACAAATAAAGACAGATTGGTCTTTGTACTGTATTTTGGTTATGAAATCAAGCACTCAGCATCCCGAGCACCTAGACTAAATTACATGTCTGAGGCTCAGCCTGAGCCCTCTCCCTCAGAGGGGTTCTTTCTGGAGAGAAATGGCTCTTGTGCTGTCCCACCTTCCGGCTCATGCTGGTCAGGAGCACTTGGAAAGTGCTGGGCATAATCGACGATATGCTGAATAACCCCTAGGAAATCTGTTAAGTCTCTGGGCAGAGGGGTTTTTCCCATCACTCCCACACCTCCCCTTCCTAGCATGCAGTGCATGTTCAACACTATTATATGCTTAGGAGTTCTTCTCTTCTTGATATACCCTTTCTGATGAAAAAAATAATTAAGAATATTTTTTTTTCACAGTAGTGAGTCTGTCCATTCTATTAAAGAAAAAAAAGAGAAAAAAAAGTCTCAAAGGGATATTGTTTATACTTAAAAGAAAACACAAAAAACCAGAAAACCTATTTTTAGCATTGAAAGGTCCCTGCAAATCTTCACCTCCAAGTCAGGACAACTCGGAAAGCCATCACTATTAAATTGACGGGATATCAGAAGGGAATCAATCAAGTAAAAGAGACTAAGAATAAGAATGCAAAATCTAACTGCTGCCAGAATAATTCTGAGAAGAATTTGAAGTAGCTACAGGGGAATTTACCCTGTTACCTTGTGCTGGTTTTGGCTAGGATAAAGTTAATTTTCTTTATAGTAGCTAGTATGAGGTTATGTTTTGGATATGTGCTGAAAACAGTGTTGATAATGCTGAATTGCGGAGCAGTGCTTACACAGCATCAAGGCCTTTTCTGCTCCTCACCTCACCCCACCAGTGAGGAGGCTGGGGGGGCACAAGAAGTTGGGAGGGGACACAGCCGGGACAGCTGACCCCAACTGACCACAGGGATATGCCAGACCATATGACATCGTGCTCAGCAGATACAGCTGGGGGAAGTACAAGGAAGGGGGGACGTTCGGGGTGATGGCGTTTGTCTTCCCAAGTAACCATTACATGTGATGGAGCCCTGCTTTCCTGGAGATGGCTGAACACCTGCCTGCCAGTGGGAAGTGGTGAATGGATTCCTTGTTTTGCTTTGCTTGCATGTGCAGCTTTTGCTTTACCTATTAAACTGTCTTTATCTCAACCCATGAGTTTTCTCACTTTTACTCTTCTGATTCTCTCCCCCATCCCACCAGGGGGGAGCGAGCAAGCCGCTGCATGGTGCTTAGTTGCCGGCTGGGGTTAAACCATGACACTTATACAGGATAGAAAGCCCAGGAAGTACTGAAGGGATTACTACACAAACAAAAAAGGAACACAATGTGTTTTCCATAACATGCCATAAAATGTAAGGCTTTAACTTCACAGCATTTTATCCATAAGCTTAAGAAATCTAATTTCTGCCAAAAACAACCATGCAATCACTGCCAGTTAATTTCAATGCAATTATTTCTCCTCTGAGCAGATTTTACATTCCAAGAAGATGCCAATAGAGTAAACATGGCAACAGAAAGAGATGAGGACTGAAAGATAATTTGACACTCACATGCCCACAGTTCAATGACCCTAAAGTTGAGCTGCATTAATAAATATTTAGAAATTAGATTGCAAAGTACCTCAATGTGTAGTTATGGACAGAAAAAACCTCATCTTTGGGTAGGCTGGAACCCTTTAGCCTGTCCAAAAGCTATAACATCTTTTGTGAGTTTCCTATGTCATGAGGTAACTTATATTCAAAAGGGGTTTTCTACCACTTTCAATTCAGAACATACTGCAGTAAGAGTTACTGTAGGTAACCAGGCATGAAAAAAGTTAATAGTCAGTGAGCACAGATTTTTTAACAAGGATTAATCTGAACCCAAGAGGGCCATTCTAAACACTTTCTTCAAAAAAACTACTACTTGAGAAACTTTCTTCCCTCTGCACCATATCATTCCAAATCATAAATCTGGAAACTCATACACAGCTTTTAAACAGGTGAAGAACTGCAATAGCAATAGCTGTGATACGAAAGGTAATGAGTATTCAACTCTTCAGAGTTGCTACTCTGTACCTTGCCTAACTTAAAGGAAATATATATTCCTCAGGATAGTAGATAGGCTTCATGTTGGGAGAAAGCGTTGTATACTACATGTAGCAAGGGACAGGGCAGCAAAACCTCTAGCTTGCGCCTTGTACACCAATAGTGCTGGGATTTCTGCAGAGCTTGCAGGTCCTAGATCTCCTTCTGCAGCCAGAGTTCCTCCTTTCTCATTTTGTGAAGTACTACAGCGTACCATAGATCAAATATAAATATGCTGTCACATATCAAGCAAATCACAGGCCAAAAGAAAGCTTCTTCTGTCTCTGAAACTCAAGGGTACAACAATTTTCATTAAGTGAGAGAGACACGATGGACATGGTGCTGCCCTGCAGTTCCAACCCACACTGCTTCTTTGCTGTGTGTTTTAATCTTTTTCTGTGGGATCCAGAGAGTCCAATCTTCATACACTGCACAAAGAGGCCATTACGTTGACATCTCCAAATTTTAACTGGAGTTTGAGGTGAGAGCTGAGCAATTCAGGGATGAAATTTTTTTGAGAACAACTAATCTGCTCAGTCAACCGCTTTCATACAGTTTAGTAATCTACACGAGAAACTGAGCAAGAGTCCATAACTAAGGAGAATCAGAATTCCCCTATTCAAAGCTGGAAATTATTTTTTCTTGTCTATCTACAGGTTTGTACTTCTGAAGTCCACTTCTGCTTAAATTGACCTTTTATTCAAGAAGTGCAGCTCCTGCATGATTAAAACCCATTATATAAAAATACCTCCTTACTTAGCAGAACAATTTCCAATGCCTTTCAAGAAGTGTGTCTAATGTTGGCCTTTCAAATACAATTATTATACCTCATTTTGTTAGAATTGCTGTGCCAATAGAGAACTGGATTGTATTTTACATTAAATTCACCCATAGACTTTGAGAAAGAAATCTGGTTGAAAAGTCTATTTTATCATCAATGAGTATGACAGCAAGAACTTAATTTAATTCCTACATCTTGGGCTGTGTTGCCAAGATATCAGACCAGGAAAGTTTTTGTGCTTTTTTTGTTGTTTTGTTGTTTGCTTTTTTTTAAATTGTAAATTGAGACACTTTACCCTTGAGAAGTGTGGCAAACGACTGTGCCATTTCTAGAACTTCTTTCTTCTCCAGACTGTCCCAAATTTATGAGTTTTTCACATGTAGCAGGGAAAAAAAACAGATATGGGAAAATGTTACTGAAAAACTGAAAGCATATCTAGGTATACATTAAAACCTCTATTATGTGTTCTCAACATTTATTGGGTAATTTACATGACCTTATTTGCAGTCATCAGATTAGAAGGATCCTCTGATATTTCTGTAGTGGTTGAGCTGGTATCAGAACAGTGTATCTTCATTTTCTTAATCTTTTCCTTAGAGATCAGATAAACAATTCCCAGACAATAATACAGTCTCTGATAGGAAGATGCTGTCGCTTCTTTAAGAAAAATGTACTCTTGGAAAAGAAATTTTGTTGGACTGAAGCATCTTTTCAGTTGTTTCTCCTTCTTGAAAAAGAAAAGGGCTTTTCGTAAACAAACATTTTTCACAACCATGCTCATCTGGGGTCTGCTGCTGTGGTTCAGCTTCCCCGCACTGAGCTGTTCTGCTGACTCACTGCGTCCCTGGGCAAGGTGAGTGTCATCGTTGCCAGCTCAGGAAAAGGCTGAGCATGGGAATGGAAATAAACGCTCACTGTCACCGCTTGAGGAAGCTGTGGGTGGAGGACACTGCCAGAAAGAGAACTTATGAGCAGTTCAGCTTAGCTGGAAGCCCTCACTGAAGGTTACCTGCTTCTTAGTTTTATTTAATACAGCACAGGGGAGCACCAAGACAGACTTATATTTAGAGCCTCCATGCACATAGGCATACCAGTGACCCACAGGGTGGAATATTTACACTGACTTTTGGCAAGAACATGGAGTATTTTCCTCCTGAAAAAATGTACTGGTTGTACTGTTAGCAATACGCAGTATTCAATTTATACTTGCCCATTAACTGAGCCCTTGGTTTTCTTATTTTAAAAAAACCAACAAAATCATTTCTGCTATTGGAAAGACCAGATTGCTGCAGGAAATTACCATCAAAAAAAATCTCAATTTTTTTTTAATTTCTTATAATTTGATATTTTAATTATCCTGCTGTCAAATGTCTAAAGTTGTTGTTTGACTTAAAGGATTTGGAAGCTCTTGCAGCAAAGGAAGGAGACAGATACGATAGCTAAATGAATAGCAGATGGCTTACTGAAAAGCGTAAGTGTAGGGGTGTGCAGAGACACCAGGCTTGAGTGGGTTTGCATGGCTTTGCTAGAGTAGCAGCTCCATCCTGGCTAATGAAACCCCTCTTCAGCTCTGGTGGGCAGGCTAACATGGCTGTACAGCTCTTGGAGACATAGCTTTGGTATCACTGCACTGTATTTTGTCTTACCACACAGGCACACTTGGTTACAAATTTGGTTGAATGTTAGCAAGAGAAGAACTTAAAGAAAGGACTGACAACCATAAAAACAGAGGCTACCTTACCCAGATACAAAAACGCTTGGGAAATATATTGTGGCTTTCTGTATTATAACGGGTTTAAGGAAATAATGATGACTGGGGTTTTAGCTATGTAACCTTTGCTAACTCAGAAAGTCATCTTTGACGGAGCCCTTAATAGTACAGCACACAAATTGCTTCTGTGCTTCGTGGCTTCGTTTGTTAAAAATCCCATCGACAGGTAGCATACAAAGTTACATCAGGATTTTCTGTCCTCATAAATACTCCTGTGCAAGAGTGAAACTCTGCATCAAGCCCTACGGTATATCATGTGAGAAAACAACAAAACTAGTTGGCATTTCTGAGAGAAAACAACTGTTACTCCCCCAAATTAAACACGCATACAGACATTAATCAGTGATGTGCAAGTGATGTGCAGCTCTGCTCTCTGCCCCTTTGTCTCCACCTACAGCTCCACGATCACTACCAGTTTCCTTTCAAATGTTTCCTTTTAGTTTTCTCTTTTATTCTTTGTTTTTCCCTTTTATTCTGTACCAGCACCTCTGAGATTTCTTGTTTCTTGCTCTGCCCTTAGTCTAACTCTCATTCCTTTCTCTCTCAAGAAGTTGTCGCCTCAACTTGTTTTCCCCATACCGTCTTTGTGATCACCCCTTCTCTTAGGATAGGTGCTCTTGACCTCCAACTAAAAACCTTACCATGCAGTCTACCTTGGCACTACCTCTAAGATCCATTGCCTCAATTAAACAGAAGTTTTGTTCATGACCAGACACATAATTTTTTAGCTCTTAATTACACATGCAGCTCGATGAACTTCTCCTTCCAGTTTAAATCAAGTATATTTTTGTTTGGTACTAATAATTTATTTAAAATATTCGATAATAATAACAAGAGCTGCATGACTAGTTAAACTTTTTTTTTAAATTGATTTTTTAAAAAATGCAGTCTATGTATAGACAAGGCAGTGAGTGACCATGGAATACAACAATAAAGAGAAATTCAATTTGGAGGTTAGCAAACCTGAAGGAAAAATAATCAAAGAGCTATTTAAAAAGTGCACTAGAGCAATAACTAACTCTAAGAAATTGCAATCTGTTTAAACACATAAAAGAAGAAGACAATCAGATTAAATTCAGAAATATATATTATTTCTACTAGAATAATTCCTTCAGCTGTAACTGGACACCTACTCACCCTTTGCTATTGTCATCTCTGGCTATGCAGAGACCCCCCTGTGCAGTCACAGCAGTGCTAGCCAGCCACTCATGAGTGGGAATCACTCCCATATTTATGCAACAGAGGTAAACAGTTTCATATTCGTACGGCCTCTCCTGGGAATAAGTCACAGGAGGTTTGTATTTTTGCGGGAATAAGCTGCTACTGTTTGATCTGGTTAACTTTCAGGAGGAAATCTTGCTTTAGTGCCTTTCTTGCTGTGCCTCTCTTGCCATATGGTCAACCAACCAATAGATTTTTGGGTAGCACCATGAAGACAACTATAAAAGAAAATGGCTTCTGCATCCATCCCCCCCAACAACAATCAGTACACAATATTCCTAATAGCAGTAAATAGTAGTAACAACTGCCTGATCTGAAAATTGCATTGTAAACTGTGGTGAAAACTTTAATCAAATATTTTATTTGCATTATTCTTTATTTCCTGGACCATTCCTTTTCTTTTTTTCTCCTCTGAAGATGAGGCTATGAATAAATAAAATCAGGGCTTTAGGCTCTTTATCTGAACTTAGCAGACCTTAGAATGATCAAGGCTGGCTGTTCATCACGCTTTCAAATCCTCAGTAGAAATATACAGCTTATAGTCTTCATTAACAAGTTATGAAGCACTAATTGCTAGTTAATCACATGAAATGCTTATTAGCAGTGTACAGATCAGTCAGTAGCAGCTCGGAAAAAGTAACTCATAATAAATAAAAAATGCTCCAATTAACTTATCTCAGCTTTCCTTGTTTATCTCAGTTTTCCTTGTTTATCTCAACATTTTACTATCTCACCGTTAAATAGCCTGAACTGCTCCTCAAAAAGCACTTATTTCTTTAAATATAACTGCAACCTAAAGTAAACACAAATCTAAACCTATTTAAAACAGAATATAAAAATACTTCTCTTGTTGGTAATGTGAATAGTTCACCTCTGTATTAGCCTTTCATATACTATATTTTTATAAGCATTTTACATATAACTACATTTAGAGTATAAGTGATCAGTCTTTTCTGAGGAATGCATATATGGTTCCTTGGCATGTTTTCTTCCTCCATGTAAGCCAAAATTTAACAAAAAAGCTATTCAACAGGAACACAGCAAGGTCAGAAGAGTATCTCACAGGGCAGTGCACACCAGAGTCCAAAGCTCTGAGGCAGCATGGAAGAGAGGGTAGGGAAGACAATCAGACCCATGACTCAAATTTATATACTTTCAGATAATAGTTTTGCTCTATTGGGAATTTATAGAGGATGTGAGCCAGTACTGTAAAAATTTAAGCCTTTTCTCAGCAGTGAAGGATTATACTAACCAGAATATACCAGCAGCTGTGTAACTCCACTCTGATTTGTTCAGCCATGAATTTTTAGAATTGCTCAAAAAGATAAATTTTAGTTTGAGTTTTCTTCTTTGCCTAACAGTGTGTTTCCTCTGCATACAGAAAGGGTGCATTTATCAAGCATGATGCAGAGCCATATGGAACTACTTCAGCAAACCTGGAGAGCGGAAGCGCAGGGTCTCATCCCCTCAGCACTGCAGGTGCCCAGACACTTGCTCAAGGAGCTGGATACCACCGTATGATGCTGCACAGCGCAGAGCAGATACACCCAAATGACCCAGTTCACCTGGTCTCCCAGTGCAGATGCTTCCTCAAAAGAAACCTTGAGCTAAAATCACTGCTTTAGATTAAAACTCACTGAACAATGTGTTAAAGGCCTCACGAAAAAACCGAACAAACAAACTGAAATGCCACCCCACAAAAGTATTAGGAAGGCATTCCTGAAATACCACGCTTGGACTCCAGTGTTTGGCACACACATATCACCAAGGGCCACCTTAGACCACCTGTTCTTCTGGAAACCAGTAAGTGTGAGGGTATTGAACAAAGACTGCCATGAAATCACCTGAATACAGTTTCAAAAACTGTATTTCCAGCCACAAACCTACTAGAGATACTTCAACACATGCAGAACCTTGGATGTTTTTAAGGTCCTGGAAAAATACTGATGGCAAGGTGCCAGATACTTCAACTTCATGATTCCAGGTGGAGAGAGCACATGACACGAGGAGAGCGTAGAAGGTGACACTCTTCTGTTTATCTACTCTTCTATTTCCTCCACCAGCTATAGTCTTGGTGTTTTACATCTCTGATTTCAGGCACAAGAGAGCCATGATACCCCAGGTAGAGCTAGACAGCCCAGTCACCATTCACTGGAGGCTCAGACACAAGAATGCATATCTGTAACTTAAAATGCATCCCACCAATGAACTGTTATTCCTCCTTGTTTTTCTTGAAATCTGAATATTTTTGGTTAAAAATTGAAAGAAAACTCATCGATTAATCAAATCAATAAAGACCTGGACATTTGAAGAGAGGCATACAATATTCTCCAAACTACTGGCGAATGAATCTTCATTTTAAAATATCCATATATATAGTTGTTTCAAGATTACAAGATTCAAGATTTTATTCATATGGGCTCTTTCAGTTTGACTCACTTCCCTTTGATGTTAAAAAGAAGCGGGGGGAGAAAACGACAAGTACTGTAATCTACAGTGTACATTAACACTTTTGATTATATTTCACTCTACAGTAACATGACTCACAGTATTGCTATACAAACCATTGCTCAACACATAATTGTTCCAGTTATGTTTACTATTTCCACCTGATTTCTATCATGGCATTTTTATTCAATCTCTTTTCCCATTCAGGAGGTGGTCAACAGTATTACAGGAATGCTAGTAGTATCTTATGAGTAACAGAGATCTGGGAAATGAACCTCATTTGTAGGAGGCCTGAGTTAGCAAGACCATACTGGGGTTAGCAAGCGAGCATGCCTAGTCCTTCAGCAAGCTGGTACTGGGAAAACTTGTTACTTTAATGTCTTGGAGCACTTTTGCTAATGAAGATCACAGCCATTTAGCAACTTTCAGTATGGGGTCATCACCTGGCTAGGCTGGCCCCTTGTAACCACGTCACTCCACTGTAGTTTAGTGAAGTGGCATAGGTACATCAGAGCAGTGCAAGACTCATTACAGGCATATATTTAGTAACTCATCACACAGTTTTCCGCAGCTTGTTTCATGGTCTTTACAACAAAGGGAGTATTTGCTCAATAAATGTCTCTCTCAGCTGGCTGTGTCTATAGCTTCTGCATTTAGGTGCATCCTGTTCCTGATGCCTACACACTGCTCTCTGGGAGTTACACATTCATCAAAATTAAAATATGCTCCCTGGATTCAGACATCACAATCAAGGCTTGAGAGCAAAACTGTGAGCAATCAACACATTAAGTCGTTCCAGCCTTGGCAGAAGACAATAGTGTTCAAGTCAAGAAATAATTCATGCTTGAAATAAATAATTAAGGGCTGTATTGTGCCTCTGAGGTAGAGTCCTATCCTGGGAGTAGCTCACAGATATACCACCAAGCCTGGTGCCTTCTGGAGCCTCCAAAGGACTGTCAGAACAGGGCAAGATGGTACCAGGCTTGAAGAAGTCCTTTTCTCCTTGTAATTGATCTGTAAGCTAGAATGTCACTCACAGTCCAACTACTGCAAACAGCCTGCCATTAGCAGTGCCACACTCTGCTCTGTGGAAAGGAAACGAAGTGTATGCCACCTGCAAACTACTCAGGCTGGTTTGTAACTGAAGATAGCACTTCTAGCAAATGACATCTTAAGGTTGGAAATTTCCATTTGGATCCTCCCAGTGCCCCCTGAAGAGGTCCCAAAAGTCAAATCTTGACATCATTATTATGTCATATCACAACACATCAACTTCTGTGACATGTTCTCTCGCTTTGCATGGAGACAAGTAATAAGACACACTAATATTGCCAACAGAGCAAAATTTAGGGAGAAATAAGTGTTATTACGAACTGTCTAAATGACAGAGATATCCTAAATGACAAGGTATTTTATGTTATTGTTTTATCCCTCTCCCCTCCACAGGAGCAGGGGAAGCTCCAGTCTCTCTGCGGATGCTCACAAATCTGGTCTAGCAGGAAAGAGCATTCCAGCCAAAGAAGGAAAGACTGTCAACTCAGCAAAGGTCAAAGAACTTACTAGTTAATAAGGTTTCCCTGCAGGCATTAATGATTCCAGTGCCTCATATTTTACCTAAAAGAAGTAAAAATTTAATCTTGTTCCTAAACAAGTTTATGCCAGCATTCAGATTCAAGACTGTGCAAGATAAATATTTACAGACTGGCTTTTGCAATTTGTCATGTTCTAGCATAGACCTTCATGAGCAAACCATGACAGTGGTTTAGGGAAAGAAAAGTCCAAAGCTTCAGAACATACAGCAATCCCCCTTCCATTAACATGGGAGTTGCTCTATTTTGCATTTTAAATACATGAAATGCACACAACTGTTCATATTTGGGGATGAACTCCAATCTTACATCAGTCTCATATTGGTGAGATTTACTTCCTTCCCATTTAAAACCATCTTAGTGAATTCACAGTCCTTATATAGATACCCTTCAAGTCAAGCCACAATTAATGGACCAAAATTTTAAAGTTGTGTGATGATTAAATTTTACATATATGCTCTTAAATAAATGACAGTCTAGAAAAGAGCTCCCATGAGTTTGAACGGACACCGAGCTCTCTTCAGCCATTCCAATTAGCCCATAAAAAGTGTACAGTCAAGGTGCCAAACTTTGGGGAGGATAGGTCTGTAATTTCTATTCTTGTTTAAAAATTACTTCCAGAAGAAAACCAGAAAACTTCTGAGAAAACACAATCACCAGAAATACTACTTATAAAATGAAAGTATTTCCAAACTCATTATCAAATTATGATTCTTCCACATGACAGGAGACAAACTTTACAGCACTCCAAATGGAGTAAAGAGCATGTGCAAGTGTGCTTTTTAGAAACAGATGGCAGAGAATTGACACTTGCATAAAAAAGCATTGTTATCAATGCCCTCACTGTGAATCTTACTTCAGACACTAGAGTAAGTCCTTTCTCAGTCAAGGTATTTTCCACATGAGGACTCTCTGGAGTCCTGGGTGGTGCAATTGAAGGTTTTCTTGCAGGCTAAACTTTGACATAATCCATCTTTGAATCACAACACAGACCAATCAACAGGAACAAGAGACACAAACCCATTGGAAACCAAGCTTCGGTATTTCTGGTGATCATGTGACCCCACATCCAATAACTTCACGATGAAAACGTTAATTTTCCACATGCATTAGAAGCTCACTATGCAGCTTTGATCCCACCTGCGTGAGGAACATGCACTTCTTCAGGCTTCATTATTACCACGTCATACACTATTAGGCAATAATTAATACATAATTTGATTTTTCTCCTCTGTCTATATGTAACTATATATATATACACATGTAAGCATTTGATGTATGCACAGAGCTGAGGAGCCACTGGTGCAAGGCTACCATCTGTGGGATTATGATGCAATGCTTCTGTGCCTGAAACCCCCTAAATGGTTAGTTTTACCCTACTGATACTATTTTGATTTTCTCCCTGCTTTGCCAAATGCTGTATTTTCAGACAATTTTCCCTTCCCAGGGGAAAAAGCTATCTATGTTTTAATGAAATTTTCATACATCATACCCAGTAATATGTAGCTTACTTTTGTTTCATGTCATCTAGGTGGCTCAGAGTTTGCAGGTATGCTGCTTTGAAGAAAATAAAATAGCAGGCTGCCAGAACACATTTGTCCTAAAGTATGACTTGGCCCCACAACTGCTTTCCCAACAATACTGATATTTCAAGTAAAGAACAAGATCAGCATAAGACAGGAAGAAAAATACTTAAATAACTAAAAATTATTCTCCTAAATAAAAACATACAATCACACACAGAATTCAAAGCCTTGGACCCACTTCCCAAATCTTGTTCTGAGTTGAGGCAGAGTGTCCAAGGATATCTGCCATCCCTCATGTAAGTACTGTGCACTAGCCTAATTTGCTTACCCTTGGCAAGTATGAAGTATCAGATTTTACTGCTAATACAATTTTATCCTTAATACTCTTTAGTGGGTTCAAGCCTTTAGTGAGACTCACTTTGAAAGAGGTTCTGATCTACCTTCCTATACAGAAGCTTGATCCATCTTGACAGGCCATAAGAAAGGTTTGCTGCACTAAATTAAATAGCATAAAGCTGCGAAAAGACTTATGTTTAAATTACCCTTACTGCCTTTTGACTCCTCCCATCAGTTAGATAAAGATTAGTTTATACCTCAGAATTGTAAGGAGTAACAGACCTCAAGACATCATTTTTCCACACTCCTGCACTGGAACAGGGTACAGATATCCACACCAACTCTGACACATGTTGGTCAGACCTCTTCTATAAAACACAAGCATTTTTACTTTTCATTTTTACTGAATTTCAGCTTGTTGTTTCTGTTTGCCAGATTACTTTGGATTATCATACCATCCTCCATTCTGCCTTGGGAAACCTGCATGGGTCTGAAGGCAGTCAAACACATTGTCTATTCCATCAAGCAGCGATAGCCGCAGGGCCAAGTTAGCGTTATATTGGAGACATTAGCCAGAACCTTTCTTCTCTACCTGCTTCTTATCAGAAGTGACGATGTTTGCACCAAACAATCCTCTCTTTATACAGATGTCCTCCCTGATTCTGCTCACTCTCCCCTCATAAACCCAGGATTTTCTGACATCCCTGGATTTACCCTCCTCCCTGTAACACACTTGATGTCTTCTCTACCAGTTCAGTAACCATCACACTTTCATCTGTCCTTTCAGGACTCCTTTTCATAGGTATGGGATGGAAATATTGTTTGTTTCTCTCATCGAGCTGTTGTATTTACACAAAGGCAACTTCTTGGTCAGCTGTTTTGAGGTATTTTCAATACTTCCATATGTAAGTGGATTTCAGAGATACTGGGGTGACTGTTCAGGCAATGTTCCCTTCCACCACCCCACCTGTCCCCCGTAACTCATAAATCGAAGTAATTTAAAGTCATCTTCTGAGCATTCATGGCAAAAGTGCTCTAGAAGAAGCATGTGTATTTGCCCAAGATACCTTATCTAAGTTATATGCCATCCAGCCCAGCATACATTAAGACATTTGTTTGATTCAGAATGTTGCAGCTCAGCATTTGGTTAATCTTTTTTTCTGCTTGAAATTCCTGCATCATACCTATACCATTTATTAACTTCCCTTGAGTTTGTAGCTGGATTCCTCTACAGGTAAGCTGTGACAAGCAAGTCTCCTGTCTGAACACTACTGAAAACAATCTCCTGAGCCAAGTACTCCAACGCTTCACTGGAAGTGTCACACAACAGTAAAGACTGAAGAGCTGACAAAATCGAAAAAGAAACATGGAAATTTTGTTTTAAAAAATGTAAGAAAAATAATCAAATAGGGGCAGAATGGCAGACATTGTTTCACAGTATCACATAAGATAGGAGAGGTCACAAAGAGTATCACAAAGAGTATCACAAAGAAGGGAGAGCTACTTACATTTTGAAGTAGTCATTTGTTGAGCTTTTATCACTTACTTAAAAATGTATCTTATTTGAAAAAATCAGAAGCTTTTCCACAAAACTTTCTAACTTAATAGAGGAAAATAATATTTTTGTTAGCTTTGAAAATAGATGTTATTCTGGTTTTATGTCAATTAGGCCTCCAAAGTATTTTGTTTAATTCATCGAAGTTAAATGGAAAATGAACTTCCAGTAGAAATGTTTAATAAAAGTTAAAAAAAACTGAGATGCCCTGACTTTATGCTGGAGTGTCTGACTTTTTAAATAAGGGGCTCACAGAATGGCAAGAAGTAAATTAGTTTTGTTGATTTTGCTGTGAATTAAAGGTATAATGAAAATAATTTCAGGACAGGATGAAAGTAATTGACAAACAAAGTATACTCAATATTTTATACACTAAGGGGTACTTTTCAGTCGAAACTTCATTTTGTTCTCAACTTAGGAAAGAGTTTCAATGGGAAAATTTCCACCACTCATAATAATTGTATTCATGTTCCTCACAATTTATACCAGAGGAATCACTTGTAGAATATTCAAATTACTTTGTTGCTGTGCTGTGATCTGCAAATGGAATTAAAAAAAACACAGAAAAGTTTCCCACATCCCAAAAGATGACCTACAGAACACTACAAAAACAAAGCTCAGGGCTAGAAAAATTAGAGAAGTGGTAAAGATGAAAATCTTTTTAAAGTGGGCAAGATCTAAAGATTTCCTGACATTCTTCCACTGTAAGGGCTGAATTGCTGACACTAGCTTTTTATCATCTGGGCTGTGTAAGGTCAACAGTTTTCTGTTGCCTCTTCTGTTCTGTCCACAGAGAAAAACAATGACCCCTAATGAAAAATGAATGCAAGCACACAATATCTGAGGTATTTTTTGACTGTCACTGGACTGAACCTGAGCTTTTCATATGAAACTTCAGAGGATTGACGGCATTACTCAACAGAAGAGATAAAAGAGGTTTGAAATATTGTTTTCTGAGCTGCCCTAGCCTTAAGGGTCTTGTGCCCACTCTTTCCCATTCCCACGTACTTTGGGGTGGAGAAAAAATAGAAGATAAATATGACCTATCCAGGAAAAAGAACAGAAATTCTACGTTCTGTTTTATGTTTTGATTGAAGGGACAAAAGTACATATTGCATGCATTTAATATTGCAAAACACATCTTTGGAACAGTTTCAGACATGATGTATAGACATTTTTATTTGTAAACATCCTAAAGGTGAAAGGATGCTACAGACTACTTAATGGAGATCTCTAGACCTCTAGCCTGCAGCAGAACAGAGCTTTACCAGTGGATTTACAGTTGGTCTGCATTTTGGCATTCACTATCTTAACTACATATTAAACACAGACCAAAAACTGCAAAATACACAGCCTGCAAAATCTGTTAGTAAAAAATTATTAGGTAAAGCACATATGGGGTCTATCCTGTGCTTCAGAGTATCTGTTTTGTCAGGAAAAAAAAATAATACAGGAACATGACAGAATTGACAGCAAAATATGCTGCAAAAGCATGAATATATTAAAAATCTAAACATATACATAGTCAAAAATCTATCACGGGCTATTAAACATGAAGTTATACTTTCTGGCAAAGGGGAATGGTGGAAAGGGAAGTACAAGCCTTTTACTGCCCTTGCCATATGTTTAGTCAGGCAGCGAGATCCTCTGAAAGACATGTGCATTGTGAGCCATAAGCTCTTGGTTCAGACGAACCCTTCAGTTTGTGCTTAGCTTTAAACTAATCAGATATGAACACAGATTAATTGTTCATTATTTTTTCAGTATTTTGGTTTATTATTCCTAAGTGGAGATGAAGCAAAGCACATCTTACTAAGGCTATGCTCAGGACCCATATGAGAAACCACAGGAATATGCATTTTTGCTGCCTCAGGTTCATTCTTGATAATGGTCTGGAGCCCTGCCTAGGATCAGCACCTTCCAGAGGAGACTTCTCTGTAAGAGGCTACAGATCTGTCAATAGCAACTACAATCCACTGTATGGACCATGACAATTTCAGGTAACACCCCGTCCTTAGATGGCTGAAGTTTCATGCAATCCACTCCCATATTGTAAAGTACAATCAGCCGAGTATCAAGTACCACTGTAACTGCATTAAATATTGTAAATCCCTCAGCAACAAAGAAGCAAACGAAGAGATGGCCCAGAACCCCCATGGGTAAGACAAAAACAATGCAAGTAGCAGTAGCCACTCATTATGGATAAAAACATTTTCAAAGCCTTTACTCAGATTTTACTTTGTTTCTGCTCGGGCAGTGCTCCCACTTGCGAGGGAGCTTGCCGGTGTCAGGGAGCAGGGCGAGCAGGGCCACGCCAGGAAGGGGCCGAGCTGGGAATTGCTGCAATGAGGTCCTGGGCCCATGGGCAGGCATGGGGGGAGGCTGGGCAGGGACTGTAACGGCCCCTCGGGGCCCTGACGGCTGGAATTACACTGAAACAGCAATTTAAAAAAATTTAGTTTTGATGCCTACTTTTTGCATTTGCCTTTTTTTCACCCAGTGCTTTTGGAGTCATGGACAGGTATCACCTCAAATAACTGAACAACTTTGTCTAACTCTCAGGGCAGCATAACCCTCAGAAAACAGGTAAGATCTGTCGTATGTATAATGATACTTGCTGTATTTGCATGTGTGGTGCTTTAACACATTTTCAACACGGCTCCGCACATATGTGGGACTCTCCCAGGGCATGAAAGCTGCCGCAGCAAGAACATTACATTTAATGTAGGTAGAGTCAGTCACCAGCAGTCAGCCAGGTTTTCACCTGGTGTAAGATAATCAACGTAAAGTCAGTGAAGCCAGCAAGCTGACGTGAGCTTACAGCACCTGAGACTATATCCCTGTATTTCCACTTCAGGTTACACCAAGTTACCTTCAAATTAGTAATTTTGACATATAGCATACAAAGGAGAAGTTTCCATAGCATAAACGTGGCATCACAGCAGGTAAGGGCAAGATGTAAAGAAACACTCTTAATCTTCCCAGGCCCAGGGTTCCCAGGCAGGAAGGTACGTTCTCCTGCCTTGAATACATCAATACAACCTACACTAATCAATCAACCATACAGCACACGTGGAAAAAAGTCTAGCCTGAAACTACTCCCACACAGTAAATGCATCCAGGAAATGTCAAATAAAATGTAAAAAATCTTCAGCTCTCTATGTAAAGTATGTCTGTGTGGAAAAAGGAGGGCGTCTGGGGAGAGCCTTTCCTCCCTGCTGTGGGAAACAATAACATTTCCACCTGGTATATCATATACGCAAGGATGTTATTTCTTGTTATTGGACTCTCCAGAAACATTATGAGAGCAAGTTAACAGCAGAGCCCAGACACCAGAAAGTTGATAGGCACTGCAATTCAATAATTACAATATTTTGGCTGCTGCTGTCTACAAAACCATTTTACAGGTTGTATATGTGATTGAGAAATGCACTAAGAAACGCTCAGCAAAGGGAAAGGAGGGCAAGCCATTTGCTCTGATTTTTAATAAATCCATGTTAGGTCTTTTTCTTTTATAGGATAAAAAACCCACAACCTTATTCTTTTTCCAAAATATGAAGAAACCAGCCTGGTACGCTGTCCTTTCCTGCTTCGTGTGACAATGCTGGGGTTTTTTGTTGTTTGCTTTAATTAAACAAATCAACATAACCAGTCTGCATTTATACTACAAAAAATCAAAGGAGGGGAAGACGGACTGTCTTGTAGACTGGTAATTGTTTGTGTCTAGCCTACACATTGCACACCTTCAGCCAGGCCTTAAGTGAGGTGAAACAGATAAAATAAGGCGTTGATGTGCACAAAAAGAAAAGTGAGCAATCAAACTGCATGCACATTCCAGGTGTCACCAACTGATTGGTACAAACGGGCAAGGAAAAATTAGCAAGATTAAAAACAGTGACAGACGGCCCCAGGCTGATCTATTAAGCCCTCTGTGTTTGTCTGTAGGTGTTTGCTGCAAGGGGAGCAAGAAGAAAGGTTGAGCAAGTGAGCCTTCATGCAACCTTGCAAAACTTTAGCACAAGTCAATGTCAGGCATTTCCCCCCAGTTGGATGTAGTAGCTGTGCAGGTTTACTCAAATTTGCTGAAACAGTTATAATTAGCTGCAAAACTCACAGTATCAGCGAATTAGAAGTATTGATTTATGCAGGCCATAGGTAGGTCAACCAGGGAAGGTCAACGAGGAATTTTATGATCCCAGGACAGATTTGCTGCTGGTGTAGCCAGGCCAACTGCCTCAGAGAAAGGAGAAACCCCAACTTATAACTGCTCAAGATTTTACAACATGGCTTCTGACATCCTCAAAGTAAAAATTCCTCTTACCTCAGAATATATGTATACACACTACTACACCTATAAGCACAGCTGTGATTTGCAGAAAGCTATGCAACCAGCAACAACTTAAACCCAGTTCCATGCAGAGCCAGTACAGAGAGAACATGTAGTATTAAATAATGTTCTAGCACAGTGAACTGGATTATATTTAACCTGCAGAGCCTCATCCTGCTGTGAATAAAATCAGCATGAGCAGAATCAAACCTTTAAAGGATAGCTACTACAGTAATTTGATATCAAGTTCATCACAATTTGTAATAGGCATAAATCCTAAATACTATGATGGATGTAATCAGTGTTTCTTAATGCGTGGCTCTGATCTGAATTCTCTTATTCTGACTAAAATCCCACATAATTCAATTCAAGATCAGGTTTTGTATTAAAACAACTCAAAACATTAAAAAAAGACAAAGGGAATAAATGGAGTGTAGGTGGAAAGCTGGTTGACACTGTATTTTTGCACATTTCTTCCTGCAATATGTACATGGGAGTAATCTGCATAGTCCACTATATTTCCATAAGATTACTGATAGAGTAAAATACCTCTTGGTATGAGTATGAATCACAGAAACGCTCATGTCGACGAAGGACCATTCCCCTGATTTATCCCATACAAATCAATCACTACCTTTTCTTTTGAGGGGGGTGAGGAAGGAAGAGCTCTATCACTCCTACGCTCGTCAGAGACCAAAGGATCAGTCAGATCCCAGATGGGAGTACAGGCATTTTCTCATGTCTCTGGTAAAATTAGCTACTGCAGATATTATGGACCAAGCAACAATACACGCCCACACATCCAGGATTAGAAAACAACCCGCTGTTTTGAAATTATTATGCTCTTTACTATAGCTCAGGTTTATATAACACAAAGAGTAAATGGATTTGATATTCCACAACACAGACACTCTTCCTGAAAATATGAGATATTAACTGTAAATCTTAATAATTTGTCATTTCTTCTAATACAGCTATAAAACCATTTTATGTCAGACACATCAGTGTTGATTTTTGTCCATATTTGAATCCCTAGTCCTCTCTTCTCATTTTTTAGTACATGGAAAGATATTAAGAAGTTACCAATTTTCCCTTTAATTTTAAATAGGTAGCCCACTAAAACTTAAATTCTCACCTGGAGGTGCTGGCCTTTATTAACCGTTGTGTCACTTTAGTCCTATATCAGCACTATCTTGTGGGTATCAGACCCAGCTTCTTCATTGTTTACTAAATTATAAATGCTTTAAGGCTGAGTTCTTTAATTCTTATAGCATCACACATTATATAAAAGTTATCCAGCCATCTGTTTGGGTTCAATTTATATTAACACATGAGTGTGCTTGCTCTCTATATTGGCGTAAAGCTATAACAAAATTCTCTTAAGACTGCAAACGTGAAAGACAATTTTTTTATCTTACTTCCAAAGTAATACGGAAAAGGACATTGTAGAGAAGGTATAATGTTTTCCTAAGACTTTAGATAGAAGTTGCATTTTGTTGTGGAACAAGATCTACAAAGAGAATCTACGTGTACCCCTTTCAGGACAGACAGACCCTTACAGGAAATGTGGTAAAGCAGGGGAACTCAGCTAGCGGCTTTTTATCTTGACCAAACATTGGTTGTCTGCTAGCTTTCCATTGCAACCAACATCCCACGACAGGCTGGTGTTCAGTTAAGTTTCCCAATGATTACTCTCATTCACTTCAATGGATGCCCAGACTGTCTGACCATGTATCAGTGTCAAGAGTATACCTTTTACAAGTCTCTGCTTTGCAACTGTTCAGCAACTTTGTTGTTATACATCAAACTAGTCTGCCCTCAACTTTTGTGCACAAAAGCATTAGGTTAGGGATAAGAAAATTACGTGCTCTCACAGCTTATTTTGCTAATATTGTAAGGACCAGACTAA
This sequence comes from Haliaeetus albicilla, assembly GCF_947461875.1. Classification (NCBI taxonomy): domain Eukaryota; kingdom Metazoa; phylum Chordata; class Aves; order Accipitriformes; family Accipitridae; genus Haliaeetus; species Haliaeetus albicilla. The sequence continues at coordinate 32,182,845 of NC_091484.1, read as the reverse complement.
CTGTGTTTAGGATGCAGACCCAATTTTTTCCTGGGTGAACACAAATGCAATCCCTCTCTCCTGCAATGCACAGAGACACCCCCCTGCCCAGGTATGGGGCTTTACACCCTTCAGGTGAGACCTTGCCTCATGCCACACCAAATGAAGGCTTGGCGAACTCCTGTTTTGCTAGGGGAGGCACTGGATGCAGATGAGGATGCAGACAATGCACCATGCTTTCACAGACTAACCTAAAATTGTACTCTCTACATCTTCCCAGAGTCACCATGTCTGGACAACTGAGGGGTGCAAGATGGAAACCCTCCGTACCACACTTACGCAGGCGCTAGCAGCACAGAAAAGCATGTTCAGGAATAAGGAACTGAGTTAACAACCCTAAATTAAGTGAGGAAGTACAGTGGGAACTGAGCTCTTTTGAAAGTCCCAGAGCTAAAAAACTTGGATGAAACATACTCTCTTTTTAACACTTTTCAGTAGTTTAGCAGGTAATTTTCGCCTGATAGGAAACCACCTGCTCACTACTGGTATAGCTAAAGCTGGTTTAGATACAGAGATAACCTGTCAGTGTAGGTTAGTGGAAATGAGTTTGTGACTCTTTTTAGAAAGCCTTTCCCCACCCTTCTGCTATTTCTACCTTTTTTTTTTTTTAATAAGACTTAATAAAAAAGACAGAAATCCATCACAATCCACCAGAGGTGTTTTTTCGTCAAGACTTAATGATAATACCTTCCCTGAAGCAGAACTGAAAATACCCTGAGCTTCAGCGAGAGAGGAAGAATAACAAGTGCTTTGCATTTGAGACTGACTTTTCACTGCCTTTTTTTCTTCAGATCTATTAAATGTGCAAATATTCTGAGATGCATTAATGTGTAATAAAATTTGCTTGATTGGCGACTGCTTTCGTGCAAGTAAGGAATCTCTCTGTATAATGAAGTATAAAAAAATATCCTTCTTCGAGCCAGAGGAGGGAAAATTCTGGGCTGGGTTCATATTACTACTTCAATCCCACAAACACTTCTGATAACACATACTACTGAGCAATCCAACAGCACTATCAAACAACGTACTTCATGGTAAGCCTTTGGTAGGATGGGCTACTGATGGGCGTTAGCAAACAGACATTGGTCTAAGTGCTTTGAGTCAAACTGGAAATTGGATACTAGAAGGAAAAATATGATTTATTGCTCACAAAAATAGATCCTTCAGAAAACTGAATTAGCAACCTCAATACTGCACTGTGCCTCCTTTAAAATATACTTTTTAATGGGGTCCAATTTTTTAAGTTCTTTTCCAGATAAACACTGCCCATAGAAAACAGCCCTCACTATAGAAACCAGAACTGAACAGCACAGAGTTGAAACACCGAGCAAAACACACCATACTCAAACTTGCATTCATCCTGCAGTCAGCAAACACGTGTTCTTGATCCAAAATATTTGTCAGTCCATATTTGAACCATATTTGACAGAGCTGGTTCCTCCCTGTCCTGCCACGTTGCTATGTCATGACTGTTGGAGATGTGACTCGTGAAGGAGTTAAGATACCATTTAAATGGCATGTGTGTTTGTCAACTAATGGTTGCCTAAATTCCTTCCCGATTTGCTTCTCAGCTTGACTGTCAAATCAACCTAGATTCTCAGCCAACTTCTGAATTACCATTTATTTTTACTCTAATATGAAACTTTGCACAAAAGATGCTGGCACTATGCTTGCGACAAATAAGTTCTTGGACTGGTGCTACAGGAAAACATGATGCCAGGATGGTGTTAAGAATAAAACCCTCTTCAGCTCTGCAAAACATCGGCGAGGTTTGCCTTCTCTGAAACATGTTTTTCAGACCCTGGAAGTATGGATTTCATCAGAGGGTTTTGTCAGCACAAGAACAGAGGACAGAAGTTCAAAAGCCCTGGGGTACACTTAGCGCCTTGACTTCACTGAATCTGGACAGCACTGCTGGGCTAAACCTTAAAGTGACCAGTTGGATGAAGTTCGAGTTCCCGATAAAAACAAGGCTTATGAATGTAGCCCACTGCAGACTCCTTCAGCTTACACATTTGCACTTCATGCTCTGCTGTCTTAATTACTAGGCACCTTCCCTGCCTTTCAGCATTTCCCCATGTACTCAGCACTGCCTATGTGGGGTGCTGTCACTTTATTCCCAGCTTCCCACCACACGGGAAGGACTTTGGTCAGCCCTGCAGACCCTGAGGGAGTAGCCCTGTTCCAGCAGTACCATCTGTCCCTCCTCTCATGCAAATAAAACAAAATGAACATTCAATACTCTTTGAAAGCCTGCAATGTTTGGAGGCTCAGTACTGATTTTTAAAAGCACAATCATCTCTAAGTATGCAGCTGTGCTCACCTATCAAGTAACCAGATAGCACAACAGAAGTCAAACCATTTTCTAAATGGCTTTGGTTGGTAAGTCCACAACAACTTGTTTGGTTAGATGTACGAGAAGAGGGGAAACAGAAAGCAGCAAGGAAAAGATGGGAGAAGAGAGGGACAAAGAAGGAAGAGGGGAAATGAACAAACATGAAGGAAGATACAACTGCTCTGATACTAACTCTGCCTGCACATTTTTGCTGAGAATTAAGTAGGACAATATTTAGAGATGTGCTATCAAGAAAGTTACATTTTGGCCGTTTGCAAGACTATCCATGATAAAGAATATATTCATTTCTTTACTAATTAATCCAGAAACTATTTGAGACCATAGAGGGAGAGCTGTACTGTTTTTTTAAAATCGAAGAAATTTCCTTGCACTGTTTTAGTTCCACATTTCTTGAAATCCAAATTCCTTATTTCAAATTCATATCTCATCTCCAAATGTCTGGCTTGTTTTTGGACCTCAGCCAGCCATCTTCTCACCTGGACATTAACCTCATTCTGTTGTGGTTGTTTTCCACTTGCCTCTTCACATATTATGAATCCGCTTCCTTTACCGCTTCCTGAACATTGTCCCACAGTGACCGTGCTGTGGTTGCAGCAGCTAGCCATGCCCTGCCTGCCTGGGGTCCCTCTCATTACTACCGTGCACTTTACTCCCTATGTGTTTCTTCCCTGAGGAAGGTCAGCCGTGGGGACATATGCCCTAAGTCTGCACCAGACAACCTGCCTCTGGACTGAGCCGTGCTCCTGCCTCTCTTCAGGCCTGAGTACACCCATGAATTTTTCTTTTCATTTGCTCTGCCTTTGATCCTAGCACTTCTGTTCCCTCTCTGATAAGAACATGGTTAGTACAGATCTGAAAAACATGAGACAATCAATTAAATTCTTTCCTCTCTGATTAGCCTCATTAACCATTCCTTATGATTTTACAGGAATAAAATTTGTCCTATATTTAAAATTACTGACAATTTTATATTGAAAAAATGATTTCGTGCTCACAGCAGATCCATTTCAGCAGTGTGCTTTATGTGTTTTAAAAGTTCATCCAAACAGCATAGAGTGGTTATACCAGTGTGAGAAGATAACATCCACATAAACCATCAAGGATTTAGGTGATAATGGCAAGTTGAACAACTGGAAGCCTACTTTAAATATAAGCAACAGCATCCACACACAGATCTGTACAGGTTTAATAACAGTATCACATTTTTATTTATATAAATATATTTATATTATATATATCTCACATATTTATCACCTCTACATGCCCTGCATGCAAATAAGTCTTTAAACAACTTCCAGAATCTAAACCTAATATATGCATTTTATGTGAAAAATCAATGTCGTTTCTCAGACCTCAAAGACTGATTATTCTCCATAGATAATGGATCGCCTTTATTCAGACAAGCTTCCTCTCTGTATGCAGTGTTTCCTCTGCTTCTACTTTGTGCTTAATGTATATTAACCCTTGTGCATGTGGGTCACTTAACTGGGCTTTGCCAAGACATAAAGTGTGAATCATCAGTAGAAATAACTGTGTTCCCATGGCACTGCAGACCATCACCTACCTCAGCTACATACCACTAACCCCTTATGCTTCTGTAAGGACACAAGCAAATGCTTACCGATGATCACAGTCCAGAAAGGAAATGAAGATCCTCTGTGTTCTTTAGGCAATTTTAATTTTCTCAAACCCCTATTTTGTTAAAAATAAGACATCAGTCTAGTCTTACAGTGTTTTTCAAATTGAAACCTGGGAAAAGTAGGACTGACAGTTTCTTGTAAGCATGTGCAGGCATATGTGTACACACTATAAAGATGGCATTTTGTGAAACGTTTCTGGAAAAAAATAATAAGGGTTTGTTTGCTAACCTAGACTAGAAATTGTTTTTCAAATGGTTGTTTTAGTGACAGCCCAAAACTTCGGCAAGCCTTCCTCTTCTCTTTTGTATCATAGATAAAGAGGATTGATTGCAGTTCACAGACTGTGACTGTAGCACTGGCCTCTGTGTCACTACAAAGCACAGATTTAACAATCTTGTGGGTACAAAAAAGTGGGGTGAAAGTGACTTGAAAATGAGACTCCAAGGGAGCATCAAAGGAATTAATCTGCTATAGAGACAGGGAGAACAAAGCAGAGATCTTATCTGGGAGTAAGCAGGGAGTCAGAGTGAAGCGTGGTCCAGCCCCTGACTCCTCTGTGAGCCCACCCATAGAAAGGCTGCTGAACTCCTCTCCCATTGCGCCAACAAAATATCTAAACAGAATTTTACCAACTAAGTGCTTGTCCACACCAGTCCCCAATTCTGCAGAGTCTCACAGGTGCTCCTGTCCTACAGATAACTGAAGAATAATTACTGAGAAAACAGAAAGGTAGAGCAGTCAGAAAGAGGAACAGGCTATTATTTCCTCCATTTTCTCATAGCTGAAATAGACATTTCAGAAAAGTGTTACATGTGTCTTTACTGCAAGCCTATGTTTTACCTTACCCTCTTAAACAGATTAATAAACTCCCATTAGCAGAGACTTGACATGGCAAAATGACACAATTGCTTTTCCAAGTTGGTCATTGGTTTATGATTCCAGCAACTATTGACTAACTAGCTACTCATTAGGTCAGGAACAAATTATCTTGTATCTGAGAACAGCTAAGGCTCAGTGACACACAGCACTGATGCTGCAGAACATTTAGGGAAGAATGACCCAGCACTTGAAACACTTTGGATTGGAGGCTCCAAGCAGCTGAGTTTGCAGCAGAGCCCAACGAACTAAACTAAACAACAGTTCCCTAGGGAAAATGCTCTCCATGTTGAAGCAGCAGAGCCATCTGCTACCCCTTCTCCCCCCCACTCCACAGTCCCCGAGGTGAGCGGGAGGACAGGCATAGCAGGCAGCAACTGCTGCCTGATCAGAGGTTTTGGTAGGGGTGAATCCCACTACGCATATTCTAGGCAGGTGAAAAAATCCCCCTGCCATCTCAAGGCGAGTTCAGGGAGCTATGGTCCTCTTCATGTAGGCAACTGCAAAAAAGTGTTAAAAGACATCTTCCAGTCTTTGTTTTCATCTTCTCCCAAACCCAGCAGTCTGTCATCCCACACTTGCTTTTATTACTTGGCAAGCCAGTTAAGAGGGGCTCCCCACAGCCTGGCCAGCCATGCTGAGTTGCTGCAGACAGGGAGGGCACAGGCACGCTGCTCTCCCCTCCACGCTCACCCCCACCTCATACTTACCCTGCTTTTCTGTGCCATTTATCCCCACTGAAATACCCTGCTATAACAGACACTGAGCAGCTTCCTTCACAGTTCCTCCTAGCCAGTGCAGAAAACTTGGGCTACTGAGATGAAAGGCAAAGCGTATTTCCTTTTCCTGCCCTCATTCCCTGCTGTCTCACCCTCACTGTCTACAGCAGCTGGTTGGACCAGGGCCAGCAGCACATCCTATTCTACGGGGCAGGCGTTGGTGATCAATCTGAACCAGGAATTCCTGTATTTTCCAGGTACACAAGTTATCACTACCCCAACATCTCTCCACTACATGCCCGTAAAGTCACACTCTTAATTGTGCCACAACGGGGAGGTGGCACTGTGCTGTGGAACGGCTGCGGACCACTGATGACAGCCTCAGTGATGGTTACCATGGGGCAGACCTTGGGTCAGAAACATGGGGTCTTAGACAACGTGACAATGCAAGAGAGAGGATCTGTTAGAGGAGCAAGGTGTAGTTAAGAAGAGAGTCCAGACCCAAGGCCAGCAAATTAGCAGCAGGTTTTAAAAATCTTATTTTATTTCAAAGAGAGGGTCTAAGTGAAGTGTAGAGAGAACCATAGAGGAACAGACGCATGCTCAAGAATTAAAAAGGAAATGGGAAAGAATAAAAGTGAAAAGATGAAATTGTCAAGCGAGAACAGAGAAGGAGGTCGCCTTAATATTAATAACGCTTTGGTCAGCTAATATGCAGTTATGAATCCCCACAAAACTGAAGAAACGGCACTTTCTTGACTTGATGAAAGCTAAGTGACAATGAGGAAGAGCGTATTACATAGTAACTCACAGGATCATGGTTAACAATGCATATGGGGAGAAAACTGGAACAGTAGAAATGGATTACCTTCCCTCACATAGCAGGGAAAATGTCACATGAGAACCTAACAGGAAGGAGCCCTGGGGGTTTTCTCTCCCCCTTCTTCCATGCTTGGCACCCAGACAACCAGAATCTACCTCTACCTTTTAACCTGCACATTAAAACAATTGAAAGCAATCGTTATTTTAATAATAGCTATTATTTGGCCTGGTTGGGAGGGTCATAAGATAAGTCTAGTTAGATCATAGGAATGCTGACAAGAGAGGAAAACCACATGTAATTTATGAGGCAAGAAGAAAGAATATGCTCCTGTACATCAAGGAAAGCTAGAACAGGAACAAAGGGCTTGAACTGCAAAAAAGGACATTTATATTCAGTGAGAAGAGAACTTTCTGACTGGAGGTGCCTAAGCAACGGCATAGATTATTTTAGGGAAGCTGCAAAATCTCCACCATTACATAGTTAAAAAAGCTGGCAAGAAAATCACTCCTAATGAATAATTTTAAGTACAGCTGATTCTGCTTTGGTTTAGAAGAATGGGCCAGATGACCACTTGCACTCCTCCTTTTCTACAATTTCTATGAAAAAAGACATTTAAAAAAGGGAAATCCAAGTTTTTATTATACTGGAACCTGAAGCTAGAAGAATCTGAGCTGCATAGTTCAGACCATACCATTCACATGAGAAATTCTAATTGGTTTTGTTTGTAAAGTCAGAGATTAACAATTAGCTCTTCAGAGATGAAGTTGCCACTTCACTGCATGTGCCAGCAGTGCCCTAAATGTTGAGGTCTGTCATAATACTATAATGACTTCAGTGTACTAGATTTTATAACATCTATGGGGCCAATGTTTTAAATCATTAGACAGTAATTTACTTTTATGAACCTAAAGTTGCTAGAACTGTATCATCACATTGCAGGCAGGTCAGTACAGGTACAACATATATAACATGCCTTTCAAAAATATATTCTTGCATGCAGGTACCCATCTCCTGCCTCAGAGCTGACATCATCAGTTACAAAACACATGTACAGAATCGTCAAAATCCTTTCCAGGGCAGGGTGGGTATCTTTTTCCTTTATGGAATCTCCACATTTATAACACTTCAAAGACTAAGAATGCACCAAAGCTCTCATAAACTGGAATATTTACTGCTTTAACTTTTGGATGAAATCAAATATACTAGTTACTAGAAGCTCAATGTCAAAACCCACATTAGTTGGAGTTTCAGGAGATACTCAAGAAAAGCCCAGGAATAAGACTTACTGAACCTGAGTTTCGGAAGTGTCGTGACAGCATCAACTGTGTTTATTATGACAGGTTGGTCACACTCTGAAACAGGCTTCCTGGAGAGGCTGTTGATGCCCCATGCCTGTCAGTGTTGAAGAGGCATTTGGACAATGCCCTTACTACCATGCCTGAACTTTTGATCACCCCTGAAGTGGTCAGGCAGGTGGACTAGATGATTGTTGTAGGGCCCTTCCAGCTGAACTATTCTATTCTACTCTACTCTTCTTCCCACCTCCTCCTTTCCCTAGCAGTACATGCTGAGGAAATCTCTGATGACATTTCTGCCCAGCCCTGCACTAGCAGAAGGCACTGAATAGGCAGTCATGACCCATCCTAGGCATGGCCTCTGTCATGTGTTCTGATGGGGGTGAGAGCTGTGGATTGTCTCAAGATAAATGGACCATCTGCACAAATTTGCAAGAAGCAAGTGTGAAGTGCTGGTTTTGAAAATCTTCTGTATTCATCCAGTTTAGCTGGGTTTCCACAGGATGGCAAAAGCCCACACCCACATCTCTGACCCTAGCAAGTCTCAAACATCAAGGCCTCAGTCTGAAGCAGGACACGCTCAACTAAAGGGTTGCAAACCTTTTGGAGGTGAGCAATATCTGTTCATTACCTCTGGGTTTTATTTTTGCTCCTTGGACTCATTTTTAGAAATGTCTGGCCCGTTTCCTGTGCAAAACCATGCTAAAACACACGAGCCTGAGAACAACAGTAGTCCACCAGAGAGAAGGCTCCTCTGGCCCAAAACTCTGTCTCCAAGGTGGCCAACCACCCCCGCCTAAAGGAGGGCGTATGAGCCGTGCAAGTCTGCTTCTGTCAGGGTCCTGGGGGTGCTCATAGGCCTCCATGGCTGGGCCCGGCCTCCCCCGGGACCCCCACCCTGCCCGTCTCCTGCCAAGGGCCCAGGGGACATGTCTCAGCTCAGCCTGGGGCCTTCAGTCCCTGCCTGAGCCATGTTGTAGGTGTGCCCGTCCCTGCCCCTGTCTCCTGGATGGGCCTGGCACCTGCGCTGCAGAGAGCTGCTCTCCTGGATGGAGCCCTCAGACCCAGGTCAGAGCTTCTCATGCGCAACTCTGGGCATAACACAGCATAGCTGTTCCGTTCTGTTCTATGCTGTTCTATTCCATTCCATTCTATTCCCTGCACTTACCATGAGTCAAGTAATGATGAGAGTGTTATTTGCCTGAAATGCCAGGGGGGTTCAGCTCCAAAACCACTTTCAAGGACACATAACACAAAGGTTGCAAGTGGAAACAGGATTTTATTTTATTTTATTTTTCTGAATGTTTTTGAAAGCCGATGCTCACAAGCATTAACACAACATGCGTGGGCAGCCAGGAGCAGGCTGATGCATTCTTCAGGTGAGCTTTCAAAAATATCCCTTGCAGCCTGGCAAAGGCAAGTCACAGAACTACAGAAAGTAGCAGCAGGAATACAGGCCAAGCAGTCCCAAGAAGAAGAAGAAAAAGAAGCAGCAGCAGCAGAAGGTGGTGTGTGGTACCATGGGGTATTTTCCAAAGTACGACACGTAGCGATGGCAAGCATACTTTTTTGCCTTCCAGAACATGCTCTGCTATTGTGCTGCTTGTGCAGTGATGCTTGAAAAGCGTTCTCACACCTGCCCTGCACTTGTATTGCACACCAGGAGAGCTGAACAGCAGCAGCTCCTGATGGGGCAGCAAGCCTGGAGCCCTTCCAAGCACAGGCTGCTTTGCAGAAGCAAGAACCCCTGGGGCAATGGAGCCAAGGGAAGAGCACAGCTCTCTCCCACTACAGACTGGCACTGGACAAGAGAGCCCAAGAGAGGCAGGGCACGAGCGGTGCCTTGGAGGTGCAAGAGCAGCAGGCAAGGACCTGCTGAAAGGGCCCAGAGGAGCCCGGACAAGGGGCTGTGCTCAGTGCTACAGAGGACAAGAAGCAACCCCCGGGAGCATCCCTTGGAGCCTGCCCAGGGAGTCAGAAAACTTCCTCCCCCCGGATGCGGGGCACGAGGGCCACCTTCGTGGAGCATGAGCAGCAGGCACCTAGCCACAATGGCCCAAAGCAGCCCTGGCAAGGGGCCATGCTCAGTGCTGCAAAGGAAGGCAAAAACCCCCCGGGGACACTTGCTAGCCCACCGTGGGGGAAAAAAAGCCTTCCTCCCCCCAGCTGCAGGGCACGAGAGGCCATCTTCGTGGTGCACGAGCAGCAGGCAGTAGCCTAGCCAAAACGGACCGGAGGACCCCTGACAAGTGGTCATGCTCAGTGCTGCAGAGGAAGGCAAAAAACCCCCGGGGACCAGTGCCAATCTGCCCCGGGGGAAAATTCCTTCCTGACCCCAGAGCTGGCGATCGGCTATTCCCTGAGCATGTGAGCAAGACCTGCCTCCTTGTCCCACAGGCTGGTCACACCTGCCGGAAGATGCCCAAGCCCTATTCTCCCTCAACCTGAAGCCATCTCAGGGGCTTCCAAGAGTGGCCAAATGCCCTGGTCTGATCAACCTTGGGGGCAAGAATCCTTCCTGTGCCTTTGGGCCACCAGTGGGTGCTCCAAAGCACCTGGACCCCTGGCAACATTTCTGCATCCCATTTCTTACAGCTGCTGCCAGTGGCTCCACAGGTGATGAGGACAGTGAGCTCTGCAGTGCTCCTCAAGAAGGCATTCCCTTGGTCTTGCCACTGCTTATCCAGCTGAAAAGGCCTGATAACCTTGGGCACCACCAGGGCTTGGTGGTTCTCCTCATCTCCTGAGTGGCTTGTGTCTGTTCCCTGAAGATTGAAGCAGGATTTCCATCCATCAGATGGGCTTTGAACGTGGCCCTGCTGAGAAATGGTGTTGCACTAGAGAACCTCCAGCAGCCTGGTCCAACCTCCAGTCTTCCTCCCTCAGCCTCTGCCAAGTAATTCCACCAGCTCCTCAAGCACTTCCTCTCGGATGTCTTCAGGCTGTCCCCGGGCCATCTCTGGCAGCGGGGCACGGGAGGCTGCCCCTTTTATACTGCCCCGGGGCATTGTGACTGCTGCACTGCCGGGTGGTGGCACTGTGACACCGGGGTGACGGGGCCCCCCACGCGCAGCGCCTCCACCCAGCATCCTTCGGAGGAAGGCCTTTGGGGTGCTGGCCCCGGGGGCTGTCCCTGTGCCCAGGAGGCCCAGGGGGCTGTCCCTGCCCTTGGTGGCCATGCACTGGGCCAGTCCCTGATGCCTCCTCTGCCACCCGGCTCCCAAGGACAAACCTGGTGCTGTTACTCTTCTCTTAGGCCATGGCAGAAAACAACCCTGCAGCCCAGAGACCACCCTTATTAGCTGTCCCCTCTCTGCACCAAAGCCATGAGGCTACCTTGTGCTACCCGGTCCTCTGAGTTGGAGGACCATGACTGCAGGAACAGTACCTTTCCATTTGTGGACACTGAAATTGTAAGGGACCAGTTGTATCCACCTATGTGGCCTGATGGGATTCATCCCAGAGTACTGAAGGAGCTAGCAGATATTACAGTAGGACCCCTTTTAGTCATCTACCAAAGGTCTTGGGAGTCTGGGTAGGTCCCCACTGACTGGAAGCTAGCCAGCGTCATTCCTGTTTACAAGAAGAGTGTGAGAGAAGACCCAGGGAACTACAGACCTGTTAGTCTACCCTCAGGACCTGGCAAAATTATGGAGATGATCATACTGGGTACTATTGAAAGGCATTTAAAGAACAACACAATCACCAGGCACAGTCAACATGGGTTCACAAAGGGAAAGTCCTGTTTAACTAATTTAATATCCTTCTATGATAAGGCCACCCGCCTAGTAGATGAAGGCAAGGCAGTGGATGTATTTTTTCTGGCTTTTAGTGAGGCTTTTGATACTGTCCCTCACAGCACCCTTCTGGACAGGTTGTCCAACAATGGGATCAGTAGGTACACAATGCTCTGGGTGAAAAACTGGCTGAGCAGCAGGGCTCAAAGGGTTACAGTGAATGGGGCTACATCTGGCTGATGACCAGTCCCCAGTGGTGTTCTTCAGAGGGTTCAATTCAAGGGCAAGTTCTGTTCAATCTTTTTATCAGTGATCTGGATGCAGGAGTTGAATGCACCCTTAGCAAGTTTGCTGATGATACTAAACTGGGAGGAGGTGCTGTTGACTCTATCGAGGGACAAGAGGCCTTGCAGAGGGATCGGGATAGATTGGAGCAGTGGGCAATCATCAGTAGCATGAAATTGGACAAGAACAAATGCCAGAATCTGCACCTGGGATGGAGTAGTGCTGCCAGACAGAAGTCTGGACTGGGAGAGGAGTGGCCCTGCAGAAAGGGGTCTGGGGGTGCTGGTTGACAGGAGTCTCCACAGGAGTCAGCAGTGTGTGCCCTGGCAGCCAAGAGGGAAAACTGCATCCTGAGGTACATCAAACACAGCATAACACGCCGGTCAAAAGGGTGATTATCCAGCTGTATTTAGCACTGATACAGCCTCACACTGTGTGCAGTTCTGGGCCCCACCATTTAAAAAAGGATGGGAAAACACTGGAATGTGTCCCGAGGAGGGCACCAAAGCTGGTGAAGGGGCTGGAAGGCATGTCCTCTGAGGAGCAGCTGAGGACTCGGGGTTTGTCTACTTTGGAGAGAAGGAGGCTGAGGGTGACCTCACGGCTCTCAACAGCTTCCTGAGGAGGGGATGTGGAGTGGGAGGTGCTGATCTCTTCTCCCTGGTACCCAGTGCCAGGATGCGTGGGAATGGCTCAAAGATGCATCCTTCAGGGAAGGTTCAGACTTGACACGAGGAAACGTTTCTTTACCGAGACATGGTCAAACCCAGGAACAGGCTTCTCAGAGAGGTGGTTGATTCTCCATGCCTGTTGGTGTTGAAGAGGCATTTGGACAATGCCCATAATACCATGCGTGAACTTTAGTCAGCCATGAACTGGTCAGGCAGTTGGACTAGATGATCATTGTAGGGCCCTTCCAGCTGAACTATTCTACTATATTCAGTTAGAGGTGTTGGGTTACAAAAGAGAGGACAAGGAGATAATGTGTCTAAATTGGGTTAGCAGCTTAAATTCAAATTTCCAGAGGAACCTAGAGATACCAACTCAGCCTTTTCATCCAAGTAATCTTGCCCTCAGAACTGACTCAGCCAGCCTTGGTTACCAATACATCCATTCAGGTTTCAGTATAAACCAACTTTTAAATGTATCAGTGTTTCATTTACTTTTATGATTGGGATGTAGTCTCCTAAATTGCTCTGATGCTTTTAAAACTTTGATCCAGATTCTTCAGCTGACTGTTGGCAGCTTGCAGCAGATGCTGCAAGCTCAGCACATCCACACTTCCTGAATTTGGGGGGAAAAATCATTGAAGAAATGCAGTGAAGAGCAGTGCAATATTAGTAGATGGGACACTCACTGATGCAAAATCAGGGTGCCAGGGCACACGTACTACCGCCAAATGTACCATCTTCTGGATTATTTGAAAAACGGAGTGACCAATTATTATTTCTAGTTGTTTAAAATTACATTTCATTTTGGGTACTAGCCTGGTCCAGCCCATTTTGGACTTCCCCTCATTAGCACTTCGGTTCATGATTAAGTGTGTGATTTCTTACTTTCTTTAGCCTTACACTATTTTTTAATGTCATTTGCCATATCAAGCCTTTGACACATTTACCCCACCTATATCCACAGTGTGGAATAATCTAAATATTTCTGGAATCTTACAAGAAAACACAACATTATTGATGTTATCAAGTCTGCTCTATCACAGATGGATGGTTGCTTTTCTTTAAGCTAGGAAAAGAGCATCAAAGATGTGTCCATGTAACTCCTAGATTTAATGCTTCTAATGCAGGACAGATAGATTTGCCTAACATGAGATGTTTTCATGTCAGTTATTTAGCTTTTGTCATATACATACTGACTAGATACACATGTATATGGGTACATGCACTACCTACACCATACAACTAAACTTTCTCCTAGACTGCAAGGAACTGAAGATAACATCATTAGAAAAATAGTTTCCATAGATGAAGGTTTATGTTTTACAGCCATTCCATGTTTTTAATACATATGTTGCATCAATAACAAATAATAGAAAACTATGTATAAATGCTTTATAAACGCAATTGACTATAAAGACACATTAAGTAAACTGAAGGTGCCCAAATCCAATATAAGCAACAAGATAAAACAACTCAGAATCTATTTAATATCTCTTTAAGCCAGTGTGATATTACACACCTGTCACAACGCCATCCTACTCACACCATCAGAAATCAGATAAATCATAGACTTTTAACTCCTAGATACAATTTACTTTTTGTCATCAAGTACCTAAAGTAAACAAACAAAAAACCCCATCATTCTGTATCATTTCCATTTGGGGGCCTTTTTTTTTTTTTTAAGTAAAGTTTTAGAAAAAGTAAGGAAGGATTTTACGTTGTATAACCATACAGGAACTCAAAGCTAACCAGAAGTGTAGGCACAAGAGAATAGATGTGCACAGCTCATGCAATAACTACACGTACATGCCATGAAGAAGAAAGCAAGGATAGAGAGCTACACGGTACTGTGACCTACTCTGTGTCAGGCCACTAACAGCTTTCATTCCCTGTAAATAAGCAATTTTTAGACCCATTGGCATAAGAAAAAACCACCACAGATACCATAATGAGGCCAAAATTGGCAGATGCCCGATTGCAATACATGCAGATCAAACCAGACAAATTTTCCCCTTGTTAGCGTGGCTGATCACCGAAGCAAAGGTAGAGCGGCCCAGCCATCAGAGCCCACCAGCATCCCCAGTTTGCACCCAAGGCACCCCTCATGCCCAAGGCAGCTACCCTGAGGCTGGTGCATGAGCAGTCTCTGCCAGGACACCAGGACCTCAGGTACTGAGATTAACATGTGCTCTCTGGTATGCCCACACATTTCTGTAAACAAAAACTCCCATGTTTGAACAGACACACCTGGAAGCGGTACATGTGATTTTTAAGACTTACATCAATGCTTTATCAGATGATTAATCGTAACAACACTGACAAAGACACAAGGAAACAAACAGTATTTTTAGGCTTCTTCTCCAACTACCAACCCAGCTCAACTCACACCATAAAGTCATCAGATCTCTTCAAACTATTAAAGAGTATGTTACATGTTTTACTCAAACAGTTGCAGTCCAAACCTGCAAGAATGGAAATGCATCATGACTTTAGTATTGATAAGTCTAGTACTTTATGACCTTGTGAGCTAGATAGGAATAGTTGAAAGGGAAAATCCATCACTTGCCTGTGACAGCCTCAACTCTTAGATTCTTAAATAATGACATGATTACATATGAGACTTTTATACATATTAATTGTTGCAGTTTTTATTCCCTTAGAGCTCCACAGAGTTCAGTGTATGGCAGAAAGGAAGTGGGGATTTATACGCAGTGAAGTATGAGAAATGGTGGTCAAAATAATCTCTTTTAACTCTCCAGAGCCCTATGACATAGGGCATGTAGCATCACAGGATACATTCAAGAGGGGTACAAAGGTTTTATTAGCCCACAGAGGAGATGACTTGCAATGCTTGCTGACAACTGTGCCTCCCAAATTCATGCTGAAACAGCTTTATAACGAACCATACTAATAGCTGATACAGATGCTATATATAGTCATACTCAAATGCTCTTCTGCTTGGTTTAACATCTGTATCTACGGTCCTGTTCTCATACACCCAGAAGCTAAACAGGAGTTACCTGTGTAGAACATTTGTACTTAGCGGCTTTTATTACAGAAGATGAACAAAATAAACAATGGCTAACAAGGCCCTCATTTTTGATCAGAAACTCCTGCAAATTCTCCCCCATTTTGCCAGTTGTTCATTTCCAGGCTAGAGTAACGCAAGAAATCGGCACCAAGTTTTCTGAGCAATATACACCATCAGCTGCACAACATTTTGACCAGCTTCTTGATGTTTGGAGAAGCCCCCCAAAACAGAAGCAGCTGCTAATGAAGGCTGGGCCTCTGCCAGCACTCCCCACTCTGGCCCCCGCAGGTGTCTGTCAGTCCCACGGGGGGGGATATCTGTCCGTCCCACGGGGGGGGGGGGGGGGGAATGTCTGTCAGTCCCAGCGAGGGGGGGGGGGATGTCTGTCAGTCCCAACGGGGCGGGGGGGGGATGTCTGTCAGTCCCAACGGGGCGGGGGGGGGATGTCTGTCAGTCCCACCGCTGCGGCCGCCTGCGCTCAGCTGCCGAGCGATCGCAGCAAGGAGGATCGCTTCAGCCGGGGATGAGCCGGCGCGGATATTAAAGGAAATGCAATCCTCTTAGGAGGGCTGGCGACGGGCGGTGAGGCGAGGCAAACCCTCGTTTCCCCGCGCGGGCCGGGGCGGCAGCCCGGCCACCCCGCCGCGCTGGGGGTGAGCAACCACTCGGCCTACCCCGGCCAGGAGCCCCGCTCCGCCTGAAGGGCGAGGAAGAGCCGGATCGCTCGGGCCTGCGGCAGGTGGACACCGGCACCGCCGCCTCCCGCCGGCGCGGGGGGAGCGACCCGCCGCCGGGACGCGGGGGACAGCGGCACGGCCGGGCGGGGGGCGGCTGCCGCGGTGAAATGGGCCAGTTACATAATAACGCACCCCCAAACTGCCCCCCCCCCCCGCACCCCCGCGGGCAGGGCGATGAGAAGCCGCAGCGGCGGGCGCGGGGGGCGAGCGGGGCCGTCTCCCCTCAAGGACCCCGGGCACCGCCATCGCCTCCCCCTTCCTCCTCCTGCCCGCCGGGTCGAGGCCGCCCCTCCGTAGCCGTCCCCGTCCCGTCCCGTCCCCCCCCCCCGCCCACCGCAGCGCACCTTCTCCTGGGCGCGGTTGAGGCGTTTCTGGACGTTTTTGGCGAAGATGCCGGTCTTCATGTCGGCCATGGCTGGCGGCGGGGATGGGGAGGGCGGGGGGGAGGTTGGGGTGAGGGGGGGGTGGGGGAGGAAGGCGGGCGAGGCAGAGCCCGGCGGCGGCGGCGAGCGGCAGCGGCAAGGCAGGGATGGAGGGAGGGAGGGAGGGAAGGATGGATGGATGGAGGAGGGTGAGGAGGAGGAGGAGGGCCTTAAAGACACAGCGGAGAGAGGCGGGGCCGCCGCGGCCTCAGGTGAGGCGCGGCCCGCCCCCGGCCCCCCGGGGGGGCGGCTGTCGGCCCCCCGCAGGCGGGCAGCCTTGTCTCCTGGAGATGAGGCAGTCCCTCTGGATAATAAGAAGCATCAGGAGAGAGAACGCGCGCGCATGTGTGTGAGGCACCCACTTATTCCTCTAGAAATTTCCACCAGGTCAGAGTCGCTCCCAGTTTCTGAGCTCCTTTGACGCCCGCCACTGGTTTCGGGGCTGCAGCGTCGCCTGCCTTCAGCACAGTAGCTGGGTGCTGCGGTTGGGGGACCCGCACCCCGAGCTGGGCCCGAGCTGGGCTTGCTGGCGTGGCCGGCAGCCGTCTTGGGCTCACGGTGCCCGTGCTGCTGAACACAAGTTGCCTTGCCATTGCGCTGCGCTCAGCATCCTCCTCCTATCCATCACTCGCTCCTCTCTCGGTGTAGCAGCCAACAGCAATAAACTGGCTCCAGACCGGCTTCAGGTTTTTTGTCTTATTCCTGAAATTACAACTTGCTGTTAAAACTAGAGGGCAGTTGCAACAGACCTCTCTGTCCTCCCTTGACACTCAAGCACCCCAAAACCTTTAAAATACAGAATCACTTGCTCAGCACCAGTCACTCAAGGTTAGCAAAGTCAGCCTTCCCAGGTACCATGACCCCAAATTCACTTCTGGCATTTATTTCTGTTGTTTGGCTGTCCTGGTTTCATCTGGGATGTAGTTAGCTGTCTTCCTAGTAGCTGGTACAGTGCTATGTTTTGAGTTCAGTATGTGAAGAATGTTGATAACACTGATGTTTTCAGTTGTTGCTCAGTAGTGTTTAGACTAGAGTCAAGGATTTTTCAGCTTCTCATGCCCAGCCAGGGCACCTGACCCAAACTGGCCAACAGTGTATTCCATACCATGTGACGTCCCATCTAGTTTAGGAACTGGGAAGTGGGGGGGGCAGGGTTTTTCGCCGCTTGGGGACTGGCTGGGTGTCGGTCGGCGGGTGGTGAGCGATTGCCCTGTGCATCATTTGTACATTTCAATCCTTTTATTACTACTGTTGTCATTTTATTAGTGTTATCATTATCATTATTAGTCTCTTCTTTTCTGTTCTATTAAATCGTTCTTATCTCAACCCAGGAGTTTTACTTCTTTTCCTGATTTTCTCCCCCATCCCACTGGATGGGGGGGAGTGAGTGAGCGGCTGCATGGTGCTTAGTTGCTGGCTGGGGTTAAACCACGACATTGGCCAAGCACGGAGTTCCCTGATCCGGAGAGTAGAAACCCAGTGGCAAACGCAGCAAAGCAATACAAAGGAAAGCACTGCAACTCTGGGCTCTGAACCTGCGCCTGTGTTATTCTATAGGGAGCTGCTCTGTGTTTGCGATACTTCCAATTGATTTTTTGGTTTGGTACAAAGCACCAGCCAGAACGTCTTGTACCTGCCAGAAGAAAATGTCTCGTACACCTAGTAAGTCCAGCTATGTTTCCTGAGACCTTGTGTTTCTGACATCTGCCCAGTCCCAGACCTGCATTTTTCTGTAGTATTAGGAAGCAGATGTAACATATCAACTGCAGCAGTAACAATGTTTATTAAGAAATTGTGACCTATATAAATGTAGGTGCTTACTTAATTCTCACACAAGCATCTTTTAAAAACAAAACAAAAAAACAAAAGCAGAAAACCAAAGAAAACACATCACAGCAACCAAGGAAACTATTTTATCCGAAAGATCACAGGCAGTCTCTTATAATGCTGTTAGGCTGGTGAAAGATCAAAACAAAATCCCAGTGTGCACAGAGCTCCCAAATTCTTTGAAATAATTTTTCACATCTTCTTCAGAGTTTCTGGCCAGTTTGGCATCTGATTCCGAAAGGATCACACCACTTTAATAATAAAAAAATAATGAAAAGAGGTGGTCTTAACTGATTACTCACGCATTTTCTTCACCAAAAGATAACCAAGGTAGCGCGTATCACCAGCAGAGTATGTTATTGCATTTGGGCTATTAGGGAGAGGCAGGGGACAGTTCCACGCCTTCTTGTCCCCTGTTGTCTGATGTAACGATAGTAGATCCCCCACCGCCACGCCCGACAATGCTTTTCCATGCTGGTAGATGAGGAGCATGAAGATGTGTGGGCTGTACTCAGTCACACAGCCGGTCTCTTCCTCCTCAGTCAGTCGACCTGCGCTGGCTTTGCCCCATTTAATGGCCTTGGACAACAGCCAGAAATGGCTTTTTCACTGGCCGGTTTAACAATGCACGTGTTGCTCTCCATCAGCTAGATTTTGGAAAGTAATTACCAGCAAACGATCAGGCTGATGTTTGTTGCATGTAACATTTATTGTTAATCTCTCTTGAGAGAAAACTTCCCCATTAAGATGTGTTTTAAAGCAAATTTCTTTCCCTGTGTTGCTGATGTCTTAGTCTAAAATAGATGATGTTTAAAAATGAAGAAACATTCACTACAATTTACCCTGCTTGTTTTCTCCTTATACTTGTGTTATTGCTTATTTTTTGATATTTTAAAATAAGATTTCAGTTTGGTTTCACTCTTGAATAGCAGGGATGATCAGTCATTCATAGAAAAATGCTCATAATGGAGTGGTGATTTTTGAATGTAAAATCTCTAAGGGGAAGGGAGAAGGTAAGTATTACCACTACTGCTACGTCACCACTTTTGCCAGGTGATGATCCCTGTTCACTCAAAATATTAGTCAGAAAAAGAAGAAATCTGCATCTCTTCTGACTCGTCAACAGCATGGTTTCTCATCACACATTTCTGCTTTTCTGAGCACTTTTCATTTGTGTAAAGCAATAAAACTCTCCACTGCAATGATAATGACAATATAGATATCAACTGCTTCAGAGTAACACAGCAACTTTCACCTCACAGAGCTCTACAAACAGTAATGTACAAGGACTTACAACTCACACCCCAGACATGGCAGATAAAAGGCATCCCCATCATAGCACACCACTTTAATAGTCACTGCAGTGGCAAATTGGAGTGGGAAATGAAGATTATCCAAATGAAGCTGCAGGACAGCCCAGGAGCTGAAATCACAGTGTAATTGGGGACTTTGGGAAGCAGAATATACAGACCTAAGTCCGATGCCAGTCAAGACAAACAGATTAGTAATCATGGGAAAGCAACATGAGAAGCTAAATGATTTCAAGTGTAAAAGACCTGAATTTTAAATCTCCTTTTACAAACAACAGCTTGGTACTATGCTTGCAGTTTAGGTCAGCATATAATGGGCAGAAAAAGACTAGTTAAATTATCAGGGCAGTTTCTGTAGGTCTCACTACTCTTTGGATGTGGGTCACAGAGAGGAGAGCTGCTGGCCAGAATCACAAGACAAGGAAAGTGAGGAATACAGTGGAAAATACCTGTCAAAAGAAAAAATGTTTTCATAAAATAAATGTGGTGCCAAACCCTGTAAAAATCTAGTTCAGAGGAAATTTTTAATAAACATCTGAAATTAAAAAACACTCATCTTCTATATTTGAAGACTCAGGCATTTGTTTTTAATTAAAATTCTTATTATTAAAGTCAAATATAGTTTGGGTTTGTTTTTTGGGTTTTTTTTGTTGTTTTTTTTTTACATTTTCCTTCCCTGCCAGAATTTCACATTAACACCTCTCTCTCAGCCATTAACATGCTAACATATGTTGAACCTGACTTACATTCTGGCACAGAATACCAGTTCCATTCATCCAAAAGGTGCCCTTTGATTTCAACTTCGTTATTTGAACCTATCTGGCTTCACAGAGCTACATACATGTAGGCAGAGCTCGGCACTGGCCTCGCTTTTTTCCCCTGGAGGTCTGTCCTGACACTGACTTCAATCAGCAAACACCTGGGCCAACACCCCAGGCTCTGAACCCCCCGAAAACGAGCCTTACGTGGCAAAGCAGCACTAACAAGGAGCCTGAAGAGCTCGCTCACAGAACGAGCACCAGTGATGCTTCTGTATGAAATTCACTCCTGGGTAGCACCCGTGGGACATGGATGTCTGCGCTGGACTTCTGCAGGGGGAGAGGTGTGTTCCTTCCCCCCTCCAAGTCCTCTTCCCTGAAAAAGAAGGAATTAGAGAAATGAGCTTCAAAAATAACAAAAAAAACCATGCTAGAGAGAGAATACCTGGAATTACTGGTGCCTTTGGATGAATCTTTCCAGGTTTGAGACTGCACAAATAAATAAGAAGACATGACAAGAGATCCAAAACCCTTTAGGTTTAGCAGGTGGGGGTAGGAGTGAGTTATTAAGTGCCAGTTAATACCAGGTATTTTTACTTTTTATACAGTTGGAGTGTCAATAAAATATAAACTTGAAGAAAAGACTAGGGTGATGAGAAGGACAAGCTTTCTTGAGATCCAGGAATGAGTTTCTGCAGGGCCAAAGCTGCAGGGATCCACAGCTCCCTCCCCCAGTAAGGATAACTGCTGCCCTGGATCCCTTGCAAAAGGGGCTGGGTGCACAAAGAAGTTGGCTTTAAGTTGTATCATTTAGATGGCAACAGTTATCTTGATAGGCTCTGTATACAGTACCGATTCCAGCATTAGGAATGAAGGCTGGATAGGATACTCATGCTCTGGTTGGCCTCGTCCTGATGTGTCAGGTTTTAAATTAAAAACACAGGGAGTGGTACAGAAGATGAATTTTGGAGAATCATGCTGACAACATATGAGCTTTCCCACCATATGAGCTTTCCAACCTAAGTAGGAAAAACTCCCATAACACAATAAAAAACCAAACCAAAGCAAACCAACAAACCCACCCCCACTCCCCTCCAGGCTCCCAAACTAAGACTCTTAGAAGTATGTACTTTTTCTGAAAAGTACCAATCACTCTTAGCAGAAATTCAGGCTCCCTTAGCTTATCTGAGATCAACTTTCAGAGGTCATTGAAAATCGCTTTTGAAAAATCTGGTCATAAATGTTTTTGACACATTTCATCTTGTCAGTCAGAAGGTCACAGGCCAGGAGCAGAAACATCTGCCCTTTTAACTGGCAGGTAAAAAGGACAGAAAGGCTTTCTGTAGGATATCCTTGGGATCTCTCCTGAAAGAAAAGACAACCTCTTTGCTTAAAAAGTGTATTCCTCCACACACAATTTTCCATACCCCTGCTCTTCTCTTTCCCATCAATTTTTTTTTTGGTATTTAAACATGTATTTATGATATTCGTAGTATTTACAGTGAGAATCTAGAAACCACACCCTTCATTTGCATAACAATAAAAATGAATATTTTTACACTTAATCTCTCTCTTTTTTTCTTTTTCTTTTTAAAGCCAGTCCACCACAATCTTGCCTTCTTTGGGGAGTGCTTCACTAGTGGTGAGTTCCTCTTGCAGGTTAGGCACTTATAAAGGAAACAACTGCATGGCATCAATTTGATGCCATAAATGTCTCTTTGCTCATGAATTGGCTGACAATGGCATGAGAACATTGTAGATCATCTAGCCTCTCCATTTTTATTCCTAGTGCTAATGCACGTTTACACAGTGGCATCACTTCCTCCATCCATGTGGGCTAGGAGGAGGGATGTAGTGAAAGATGTGTAATCTTGATCCTGAAATGTTTAAAATTTGGACAAAGATGACTAGCCATAACTATTCTGATTGTGTGTGCCCCTAATTTAGAAAGGCCATGAAATGCAAGATAATATATACATGTTAAATAATAAATACATTTATTTTATTACGAAGGTCATAGGATTTGTTTTTCTTCAAGAAGACAGATGTATGTAAACCATTGTGGACTAATTGTGCTGGTTTAATATCTGACACAACATTTTCTAAATATCAGTAGATTTTTCCTCCTAGTTACCTGGAGCTCGGCTATGGAGATTGGAAGCCTCCTCTCCTGCAGCAGATCTTGTTGTGACGCTCACTGCTTTCAAGGAAGTGATAACAATTTCGAGCAACCAGGGATCTGCTTGCAAGGATACAGAAGATCGCCTGTGAGAACAGCACTGCCCAGCTGTTGCTACAAATCCTATACCCACCAGGCATGTCCTAAAAATCCAGGGTCTGCAGGCAATGATGTGACCTCTGGCCACAGAAGAGGCACTTTAATAATGAAAACCATACACCATAGCAAAGGATTAATCCCAACTTCAAAAAGGCATCCCCTCTCGAGACTGTCAAATTGTAGCATCTGCTGCTTTAAATCGTTGAGTCAAAAGTCAGGTTTTAAACTTATGGACTCTCTGAAGATACCCCTAGTTTTTGATTATCGGGGATCCTTATTCAAATATCTCCAGTCTTCTTTCTTAATACATGGTTTGTTCTTAATTGAACAAGGTTGGGGAAGGTCCTGACTTCTCTTACCATAATCCATAAATTGTTTCAAGGAATCCCAAACTGAATTTCATGCCTGTGCTCTGCATCAGAGCTTTGGGAATGCCAGCACTTCTCTCACCAAAATTAGTAAGAGCAGCACACTGAAAAGTTGCAGCATACATTTCGATTTGCAGGAAGAAAATCTTTCATTTACAACAGCTCCAGTTATATTACTATTCATCCCAAAGGTGTCCCAGATGGATGCAGGGGGAAGCAGTCCCTGGAGTCAATAAAAACAGTCCTACCTCTAAATGGCCTGAATGGCTGAAGAGATTGTTATTTAGCTGTGGCTAGTGTATTCTTCAGCATAGTTGAAAAGTTGTGTTCTAGGTTTGCTTCTTTATTTATTTTCCAGAAACGTATGACTGCAGCATTTAAAAGAGCTATAAGCAAATAGCAGGGATTGAAGACAAGATAGCCTTTGCATCCAGATTCCAGTAAAACTTTCTTTGGCCTGTCCCCAGACTCCATTTCTGATCTGTATCACCTTATTATTGATTTATGCATGATAATAAATACTCCACTCATCCAGCAATTGTCTCTGGAAGGAGATTTTTCTAAACTATTTCAATCATTAGATGAAAAGACACTTTGCTTGCTAACAGTTGCTGTAACAGTCACTATAGGAACCAAACTCTATAACTGTTGCAGGCTTCCTAGTCCTTGGCATCTGAGACAGTGATTTTTCTCACACTTTGGGGAAAAAAAAGTCTTTAGCTAATAATTTTATACTAGTCTTATTTTAGAAGCATCTTTTTGCAGCTTTTTGCATCTTTTACCAGAGGCAGCCTTGGTAAAAGTTAAAGTTATACATCATCCAAATTAAATTTTAACACCTTCTCCCTTCCCTTTCCCCTCTTCAAAACAGTAATGAGAAATGTTCACACATTGCTACTCTTCTCCCTGTTGTATCTCAGAAACAGCATGCAGCAAGGTGAGAGAGCTAACTACACAGTAATTGTATCTTCTAACTGTATGTCTCTTAAAAACAAAGCTTTTAGAAGGAAAACCTTTAGTAAATCTTGGATCACCAGTGAATTCAGGACTATTACATATCAATTAAATTTAAAAAACCTGCAAATGCCTTTAGACAAATACATCTTGAATAATCAATAATGAATGCATTGCTCTGTAGAGAGAGGTCATGGACTTCATATACTTTTCTGTATTCCCTGAACACCTGTAAAACAGGGAGATAAAATAAAATCTGTCATACTAAGGGAAATGAGGAACAAGGTCAGAGAGCAGATGACTCAGGCCCCTTGGTGCTGTACTAGAATGACAATTTTCAGTGGATGGGGCAAGGATTTGCAGAAAAGGCATGAGTATAATCTGGTGGTGAATATTTTCACTGTGCACTGATTTCTCTTCACCTCAGCATAGCATTGTTCAAAACCAGTATTTTCAGGTACCCTCCTACTTTTCTTTTGAAGCAAAAAATCTAGTCATGTCCCCTTCAATGTCAAGGGAAGAACCTCTGATCAAGGTTAATGGAATAGTAGATGAGCATTAAAGAAATTTAAGAGTGTTAGTAGTGTAAGTGCAGGTGTCATTAGTTTCACTACGCCAGAGCTGACGTGCACCTGTTGACATGCACCTCAACAAGGAGCTGTAAGAGGCTGCTGAGAAATGGTGCAGAGGCATGGGTCAGAGCAGTGATACACACAAAGCTAATTATTTTAGTATAGCTGATATCTACCCGTGAACAAATCTTTCAAGCCTCCACTGCTTCTGTATGTCAAGCGTACTTCTGATCATTCTCTTCGTATCTGCCAAAAAACCCTTTTTCCTGTTAGCCAGTATCTGCTAAAATGCTTCTAAAATCCAAAACCAAGATGAAAAGATATGGGCGTTTTGGGGAAGGAAGAAGAGGAGTCTTCTTAGAAAGTCTTTTTTTCTCATTACAACACCTCACACGTGGAGTGAGGTTGACTTCATCTCACTCCACCTTGGTGGCAGCAGGGAGAGCTGAGGTGAGATGTCTGGGGCTCCACTTCACAGGTGGGAGTCCAGCTCTGCACCTGAACCTGCCGTGACACCCATGTTGGAGGTGCTCGTGGGAGCGGACTCACAGCACAGGCAGGCACGTGGCTTCTGCCCCTTCAGTTTAATTCCTGGAGCAGGAATTGGATGAAAAATCTGGAGGAAATGTTATGATGTGTCAAGAGTTCATGGGGAGGTTAGGGATACTAGTTTGCTTCATGAGAACCAGGCCTATTAACCATTCATATCGAGTTTCCCCCAAATGATCCTTCCATGCCTTGTCAAAAAGACTCGGGGTGCCAACCGACTCAGATTTCTGAGGCAAACCATAAAACTCAAGAAATTCCAGCCTGGCTGCACATTTTTGGCCTATTTGCAGGATTTCACTGGGACTGCGGGGAAGTAAGGTCCACCTAGTGCCAGGAGACTCCCTCGTAGCCTCCACGTTAGCCCCGTAGAGAGCAGTGCTGGGCTGTGGGCTGCTGCAAAGCCGTTCCCGAGCTCTGCCGGGGCAGCCCCGTGTGGGCAGGCGCCCACTGCAAAGCCAGGAATGGCTGCCGCCGCTGACGGTGGACTAACTGCCCGCCAGCCCTGTGCTCGCTGTGCTGTCATGGGATTTGAGACACAAGGTTTTAAGTGGGGCCCAAAACCTATGTCTCCCTTTGCAGAGTAGATGCTTCAAATGCTAGACTATTACTAGACAAGTGGGTGGTAACAATCTCACCTCCCACCCTTCCCACCCGGAGAAGAAAAATAATGATTTAAGGCATCAGGCACTGAGTCTCGGTTTCACAAAGACGCCTAGCTACGCCTACGTTCACGTGAGAAAAACATCCCTGTCTTCAGCACTTCGTAGCAACTGGCCGAGGTGTGCCCGCAGTCGGAGTCACTCTGGGGAGCCTGTTTGCGATCTTCCTCCCCAGGATGCGTCCGCGCGTGAGCCGAGGGCTGGTTTTGATATGGCCCAGCTGCACAACCCAGGCTTAGGCTCCTGAGATAACGGCTGAGATGTGAGGAGACGCTGTGAGAAAGCACGTTGGCTAGAGATGTGCAAAGTGTGGAAAATAAAACAGCAGGCAGAGACAAGTTTGTTGAGACTGGGATGCACAGTGAATTGAGGAAATTTCACAGGAAAAACTGTGACCTGAAAAGGTATTAAAATATAAGGGAAAAACAAGGGCTCGGAAGAGCAACATGGAGGTTCAGCCCCAGTGCATGGAAGGATGGAGACCAGCCCGTGGCTTGCCAAGATGCACCCAGTGCCTTGCTTGGATAGTAGCATATTAGCTCAGCAACTCACCAGTCTTAGCTAGTAGACAATAGTGAACTGCTTTGCAATTGTAAGTCCTGTGTATGTGGGATATGCTGTGTAAACCCCCTATTAGTTTCCATCTGCTCATGGTAAAAGTTGCCTGAACAAAGTGACTAAGGGAGCCTGGGTTGCACAGTTAACAAGTCTTTTCTCCCTCTCCCACTCCTCAGAGCTCAGGAAACTTTGGAAACTATCTCATCCCCTCTAGACCCAACTTTACAATGCAGTGTAGGCTTTGCAGAACTGAGCTGCTGAACTTTTTATTTGCATCTGGGCCTAACAACCTAGGTAGGAGACGAAAGGTGATGGCAACATATGGAGATGCAGGGGTGAGCAGGGAGCAATAGGATGTGATAAAGATGAGCATAAGCAGACTGAACCAGATTGGTATAGTGTAGATGTGAAAAGATATTTTAAGTAATGCTTTATATTACATGAGTCATCAAAATATTGCTTAACATGTAGCATTTATGTGACACATTTCCACATGCTTTGAGATATAACTCAAAACCTTGATCCAAAAGAGCAGTGCTGCCAATTCCTGGGCTCCAAAATTAGCCTGCAGATGTCAGAAGGGCAGTGAGATGGGATCATTTGACAGCAGGAACCAACAAGACCCCTCCGCTGACATCATCTTTTGCAACATTCATTACTTTGAAAAAGTCCCCTATATAAAGAATTTGGAAAAGGTAAACAGCACTCGGCAAGAGAGAGGGAGAAGTTGTCTATGCTCATATTGAAGCATATCACGAGGCAGATGAGCAGAATCTGCTTTCCATATTGATTATCATCTTTATAACTAAGATAACTAAGAACACATTTAATTTAGGTACATTATGAAAATGGTTTTAGAAGAAAGCAAAAAGAGAGGAAAATAATTTGCACAAAAGCTTTCAGTCTTTTATGGGGAATGAGAATTAAAGGACCACACGAATGAGTATAACTGTCAAACCTATTGCCTGGTTCCCACAAGTAGATCAATGCCCAGTTAATGTTGGTCTCCTTTGTAACCTGATGCGATGAAGAAACAGCCCTTGGTAGAGGACCAGGTGGAATTGCTTACATGTTTCATGGCTTTTTAATTACAGTCATAGAGAACTACAAAGCTCCTTTGAAATTCTGGGGCTTCGAGGCCTCTCCCAGCTACTATCAAAATCAATAAAAACTTCTGTTTGACTTGAATAAGCTTTGGCTTAGGCTTTCATACTCTGAGGCAGCGGATGCATCTATCCATGTGTTTTGGCTCTGTGCAACACAAACCAACTTTAATTGTAACATAGGCTTTGGTACTACCCAACCTTAGTGTGCAGTTGCCTATGCAAAGACAATGAACAGTTTTGCTCTGAATTTTCAGTGCAGCTGTTACTTTTAACTTGTTTTTAATGTGAGTTTCAAGGCACACATTTTTCTTAGTGAGCTTGTGTCATAAGGTGAAAGTGAAAGCATGCTCCTTTTGAAATGGAAAAACTCCAAGCCTAATCTCTCTAATTGTATCGCATCCTAGAGGGAACACAATTGAAGCACAAGGCCAGCTTTTAACATTGTTGAGGAAATCAAATTCCTTTGTAAGCTTTTACAGTAATTGTTAAGGGTGGGTTTCATCTCCTCTCCCTGCAGCCCTCTACAACTTAGACCTCTGAATGGAAATTAGGCTCTATTTAGACGAATGGATAGAAGCACTCTCCTCTTAAGGCAAATGTCAGCAACTGCCTATAGCCCACCCGCTATGAACTTTAAAGCTAACATTTTTCAATGGATAAAATTTGGACTGATGAATCAAAGTCATCACCAAGAAAAGCCACCAAGAAGATTAAAGTAAACTTCTAGCCAGGTAGATGCTGCTTAGTGCCTGAAAGGCCAGAGGCTGGAAAGGGGAGAAGGAGAGGAGGTTGGGATGCATATCAGATGATGCTGTGGTATCTAGTTCAGCCAGCATGGTTCAGGCAGATGGCCACGATGAATATTTAAAGAGATGCGGCAGGTGAATTGTAATGGAAGCAGAAGTAATACTGGTGTCAACATGAAACCATACAAATATTGCTCAAGACCATCAGCTCAGAAGTTTTAAATTTTTAAAATATTTTTCACTGTCCCATGTAACAGGATCACAACATCATTTTGATGCCATAATTTTTACATTGGTGATCCATTGTGTACATGACAGTTACACCACTGCATTTATAAATTCCAGATGTACATCCCTTGTGAGGTATTCACAGAAGCAGTCTCAATATTTTACTGTAATATCTTAATAAATCAGTTCATGGACTTTATGACTATACTGGAACATTTGTCATGAGAGGAGCATATTAGGAATAGCCATTTATTAATCCTAAGAGATGCTGTGCGTAACTCACCACAGAGCAAGGAAAGGCAGCTGCCTGAGAGCCACCATAATTTCAAAATAGACAAGACAACAAAAGGCAGCAAGCAGAACATCACTGTTTTTTTCCTACACCTACACAAATCCTTCTAAAGTGCATAATTAATTAGGAAAATCTTCTTACCAAGCTTTGCTAATTCATCTGCCTATGGAGAAATTGAAAAGTTGAATGATCAGAAAGATTATATTAGCTAGCCAGAATTGTGTGAATTTGGTCTGAGGTTTATTGAGGGCAATGAGACTCTTTCAACTATCTTGTTTGAGCAGGCAGTTTTTTTGAGTCAAAGTCAATAATCCAGTGAGTTTTTTGAGTAATGTGCAGATGAGGACACACGGCATGTGCTGATAAGAGCTAGTGATGGGAATATATTTAGTGCATTGTAGCACTCATCAGCAGGTAACAGAGGAGACACTGCTAATGACAGGATAAGCTAGAGAAAACAAGCCCACTTTGGAACAAACCATTTGCTCTAAAAAGAGCACATTATATTTTCATTAGTGCTAGTAGCTAAAAATGCAGAAGTTGGAAGTATCATTTCAGGCAGGATCTCCAGGTTTGGACATTTGGTTTCATCCTGAATTTTACTGAGCATTGAGAGATATTAAGTAAAATTAAAACTCTTGAAACAAAGATCATGCCTGTACTACAAAATTTTTCTCACCCATTTCTGCTTTATTTATGAAGTTAAAAAGTGACTAAATGAAAATTGGATTTATGTGCAAATAAACACATATCATATGAAAACCAGAATATTTTTACTCCCCCTTTTTTTTTCTCCAAGGTGCTCTTTAAAATATTCAAGTGAAACTGAATATTTGCAAAGCAGTGCTATTTCCGTACTCTGGCAGAATACTTACAGCAGCTTGAGGCGTAAGTCTATTGCAGACACAAAGAAGCAATCTTATAAACAGATTAACGCAACATTAAGAGGAGGTTCTGTAGCTGGTTACATACCACCCTTTTGCTTCTTAAAATACATAACTGAGAACAACCAGAATATATGTTGAATAAGATAGCACCATTTTCTTCTGTTGTTCGTAGTTAAATTAGGCTTAAATGTTGTATTGAAAAGAAGGATGAATGCTTGAGTAAAATCAAAATTACTGCAGTGAATATAACTATCACTGTGCAGAGATTCTGCTTTCATAATTCTTGCTTTACACAGTTGATCCAAATGGAGTCCAGAATAACAAAAAATTCCAGACACAAAACTGAATATATCTAAGGAATAGCATCTGTAAAAACCAAAGTAACAGTTATCGCATATAGGATAAATCTATCCTTACCTTTTTGTTCATAAAAACCATTAAAAATCTACCAAACCAAGCTTCCATACAATTCTGACTGAGTTTTGTTATCCTGTTCTCATAGGTGGAGATCACAGCCGTAGACTGTCACTCATCTGTGCTGGTCTTGTGCTTCAGGCCATTCTTGAACCATCACCACTCACTGTGCAGTCACAACATGCAAACCAGATTCCTTTTGGATGTAACAAAACCAGAAAATGTGCTACCAGAGTTGATCTTTTTTGCTCCAATTGCTTGTGGGTGCACAGGACCAAGCTACAAGGCAGGTAAAGCATCTGTAATGCAGATGCTGAATCCTCAGCACTAGTTGCTTTGCTCCACTTGCACCATGCTGCTCAGTGATGCCAGCGTAGTCAGAGATCATTTTTCTCTGTTCTTCAGTACCACGAAGTCACTCCAGAATATGGATTTCTGCCACCTCACTCTGGCATGGATGCACCAAGGTCAGAGTGTGAGACAGAAATTTTGCTTTCATCACAGGAAGGTTTTCTGTTAGGTATTTTTGCCTGTCTTTTTTCTCATGTCTTTTTTGATTGGTTTTTTTTGAGTTGTTTTTTGTTTTTATTTTTACAGTTCAATCACATGATGGAAAGAGTCACAACACATAAATAAAAAAAGTTGCAGTGAGTTATTTCTTTGTGAAAACCAGATGAAGAGGACATAAAGGAAGCCTATGCACTGACTGGACCCTGTGTAGCTTTTCATTTATTTGTTTATTTTAACCCAAGCAGCGAGCCATTTCATTCTCATTTACAAGGTCATCTTGACCTTTATATGTGTATCAAGTCATTGTGGTGCCCAGGGTTCTCAGAATAGCACCAGCTATGAATTTTCTCCTTCATCGTGCTTCTGAAACCTAACCATCTGTCATTCAGTGAGATTTATTGGCCATTTGAAGCGAAACAGGAATTGAACTGTTGCCTTCTCAGGATCGCCACTACCTTGGGTATGGGTTTCTGTTGTACCACCCAGTAGCCTGAGGAGCTGAAAGTGCTGCAGTGTGACATTCTCAATGACAAATTTTGGCTGAGTGAAATCATTGATTCTATTTGCTTTCATGCCAATGACCCTTTTAAGAGAGATTAATAACAGCAAAGCAATGACGGCTGCCTCGGAAAGACAGTAATGCTCCCTTCTAGTACATCACCCCCACTCCCCATACCAAAACCCAAGCAGCAGCCAGCCAGAAGCCTGCTGCAGTGAGATGCAGTGGGAGGGTAGAAAATAGACAAACCCTGGGACAAGTCCTGGCTTGAGAGAAAGAAGGATCCAGATTTTCTACACTGTGCAGATGAAATGAGGGATCCTGTTTCCCTTCTCCTTCATGCTTAGAGTAGGAACACTAAATTGCTTTTCTTGGCTTCATCACCAGGGAGAGTTTAGCATCCCAGCTCAGCTTGTGCCAAATGAAGCAGTCAAATGGCCAAGGGTAGGGGACCTCGTGCACAGCAAAGGCGGACACACATCCCTCAAGTGAGCTGCCACCATGGTAGATGGGGCAGCATCTGACATCAGGGGGAGGGAAGGGGAGCCTGTTCCAGTGTGCTCAGGCAGAACCTGCCAGAGACATGCACAAACACAGGCCTTCTGCTGACACACCGACCTGCTGCCAGTTGCTGCCACAGAGTGTACCCGGCGGGCTCCATGCCTGGACACAGGACACTCACCCCACGCCAGAAATCACTGAGGTTCCCCAGAAGGGTTTTCTCAAAGCTGCTTCCTGCATCTTCAAAACATTTTAACCAACTGTAAGCTGGCTTCAAAACAGATTTGCTACCTTAGAATAGATTTGAATTGAAAAAAGTTTACTCTGGTTCACTAACCCAGAAACCTCTTTCTTCCATTGCAGGGATCATGGGAAAACTCACTGTGTACCTGATGAACGCACATCAGGAGAGGAAATTCATCAAGGACTGGATGAGCCTTTGCATGAAGCCATTATAATCCCAGCATCATTTCTGTTTTGTTTTTGAAGCTTCTATTAAAGTTAGCTGAGGATTTTTTGTGTGAAGAAGCAGTTGAGAGGAGCACTAGCACAAAAAAAGAGGCTACAGTTAGAGGAACTAAATGCTGTAGCTATCCTGTGCAATTTCAGCTGTACAGCTCAAACTTTTCTGGAACAACTGTCTTTGTATCAGGGTGAGAGGCAAAAGAAGATAAAAAAAATCCACATGCTCAGTATAAGTTTTTAATGGTATGATCTATTAACAGTACATGTAGACCTTCAAAGGACCTGTAGGATGTGGTAGTGCTTGGAAATATCTAAAAGCAGATTCTAGACCTCTAGTCAACATGCTAGTCCTGTAGGGAGCAACTCTTCAGGAGTGAAGATTAAGTGACTTAATGTTTTTTCATCTCTAAATTACTGTAAGTTTTGGTAAGGAAACATTTTGGCCACAAAGTATTTTTGGAAAGATGCTTCTCACATCTGACAAAATGGTATTAAAAATAGTGAAGACTTTCTCTAGGGTTTGGAAGTTATCATCTACTTTCTGAAAATTATTATCCATATTACAATTTACCCTTTAATTACTTGTTTGTATTTTCCCAAATACATTTTCCCAAAACGCTTTTTTTTTCCACTTTTCATCCTAAACCACACTTTAATATAAGAAACCAAGACTTAACACACCAGATCAAGCCAAAGATCAAGTCCATGAAGCCTTGTTAGAATTCATTACAGCCATTTGACATGGAGGAGTTGGGAATCAGGATTTTATGTGAAACTCAACAAGTGGAGACACCAAGGAAGTGTGTAGCAGAGCAATATTTTGCAGTGTGTTCACTCTGCTCTTCCTACTAATTCCACCATCTCGCTTGCTCTTTGGCTACCACTGGCTGTTGGGGAGACATTATTTATAGAACTGCATATAGTGACTCCTGGGTCTCCATCCTCAAAGACTTAATTTAAAATACATGATTGTCTTCATGTTGCTGTTTTGGTTTTTATTTTTTTTCCTCTTATATTAATGAAATTAGGTGAAAATTGAATAAAATATTTCCCAGTCACTGGACAAGATCCTTTAGGGTATGTTAAAATAGAATAGAAAAGGAAATAGAATAGAATAGTTCAGCTGGAAGGCACCTACAATGATCATCTAGTCAACCTGCCTGACCACTTCAGGGCTGCCCAAAAGGTGAAGCATGGTATTAAGGGCATTGTCCAAATTCTGCCATGGCCTGAGAGAAGAGTAACAGCACCAGGTTTGTCCTTGGGAGCCGGGTGGCAGAGGAGGCATCAGGGACTGGCCCAGTGCATGGCCACCAAGGGCAGGGACAGCCCCCTGGGCCTCCTGGGCACAGGGACAGCCCCCGGGGCCAGCACCCCAAAGGCCTTCCTCCGAAGGATGCTGGGTGGAGGGGCTGCGTGTGGGGGGCCCCGTCACCCCGGTGTCACAGTGCCACCACCCGGCAGTGCAGCAGTCACAATGCCCCGGGGCAGTATAAAAGGGGCAGCCTCCCGTGCCCCGCTGCCAGAGATGGCCCGGGGACAGCCTGAAGACATCCGAGAGGAAGTGCTTGAGGAGCTGGTGGAATTACTTGGCAGAGGCTGAGGGAGGAAGACTGGAGGTTGGACCAGGCTGCTGGAGGTTCTCTACTGCAACACCATTTCTCAGCAGGGCCACGTTCAAAGCCCATCTGATGGATGGAAATCCTGCTTCAATCTTCAGGGAACAGACACAAGCCACTCAGGAGATGAGGAGAACCACCAAGCCCTGGTGGTGCCCAAGGTTATCAGGCCTTTTCAGCTGGATAAGCAGTGGCAAGACCAAGGGAATGCCTTCTTGAGGAGCACTGCAGAGCTCACTGTCCTCATCACCTGTGGAGCCACTGGCAGCAGCTGTAAGAAATGGGATGCAGAAATGTTGCCAGGGGTCCAGGTGCTTTGGAGCACCCACTGGTGGCCCAAAGGCACAGGAAGGATTCTTGCCCCCAAGGTTGATCAGACCAGGGCATTTGGCCACTCTTGGAAGCCCCTGAGATGGCTTCAGGTTGAGGGAGAATAGGGCTTGGGCATCTTCCGGCAGGTGTGACCAGCCTGTGGGACAAGGAGGCAGGTCTTGCTCACATGCTCAGGGAATAGCCGATCGCCAGCTCTGGGGTCAGGAAGGAATTTTCCCCCGGGGCAGATTGGCACTGGTCCCCGGGGGTTTTTTGCCTTCCTCTGCAGCACTGAGCATGACCACTTGTCAGGGGTCCTCCGGTCCGTTTTGGCTAGGCTACTGCCTGCTGCTCGTGCACCACGAAGATGGCCTCTCGTGCCCTGCAGCTGGGGGGAGGAAGGCTTTTTTTCCCCCACGGTGGGCTAGCAAGTGTCCCCGGGGGGTTTTTGCCTTCCTTTGCAGCACTGAGCACGACCCCTTGCCAGGGCTGCTTTGGGCCATTGTGGCTAGGTGCCCGCTACTCATGCTCCACGAAGGTGGCCCTCGTGCCCCGCATCCGGGGGGGAGGAAGTTTTCTGACTCCCCGGGCAGGCTCCAAGGGATGCTCCCGGGGGTTGCTTCTTGTCCTCTGTAGCACTGAGCACAGCCCCTTGTCCGGGCTCCTCTGGGCCCTTTCAGCAGGTCCTTGCCTGCTGCTCTTGCACCTCCAAGGCACCGCTCGTGCCCTGCCTCTCTTGGGCTCTCTTGTCCAGTGCCAGTCTGTAGTGGGAGAGAGCTGTGCTCTTCCCTTGGCTCCATTGCCCCAGGGGTTCTTGCTTCTGCAAAGCAGCCTGTGCTTGGAAGGGCTCCAGGCTTGCTGCCCCATCAGGAGCTGCTGCTGTTCAGCTCTCCTGGTGTGCAATACAAGCACAGGGCAGACACGAAAGCGCGTTTCACGCATCATTGGCCAAGAAGCACAGCGGCAGAGCAAGTTCTGGAAGGCAAAAAACTACGCTTGTCATCGCTAAATGTCATACTTTAGAAAATACCCCATGGTACCACACACCACCTTCTTCTGCTGCTGCTTCTTTTTCTTCTTCTTCTTGGGACTGCTTGGCCTGTATTCCTGCTGCTACTTTCTGTAGCTCTGTGACTTGCCTTTGCCACTTTGCAAATGATATTTTTGAAAGCTCACCTGAAGAATGCATCAGCCTGCTCCTGGCTACACGGGCACATTGTGTTAAAGCTTGTGAGCATCGGCTCTCAAAAGCATTCAGAAAAATAAAATAAAATCCTGTTTCCACTTGTAATCTTTGCATTATGTGTCCTTGAAATTGGTTTTGGAGCTGAGAAACCCCTGGCATTTCAGGCAAATAAGTCTCATCATTACTCGACTCATGGTAAGTGCAGGGAATAGAATGGAATGGAATAGAACAGCATAGAACAGAACGGAACAGCTATGCTGTGTTGTGCCCAGAGTTGCGCATGAGAAGCTCTGACCTGGGTCTGAGGGCTCCATCCAGGAGAGCAGCTCTCTGCAGCGCAGGTGCCAGGCCCATCCAGGAGACAGGGGCAGGGACGGGCACACCTACAACATGGCTCAGGCAGGGACTGAAGGCCCCAGGCTGAGCTGAGACATGTCCCCTGGGCCCTTGGCAGGAGACGGGCAGGGTGGGGGTCCCAGGGGAGGCCGGGCCCAGCCATGGAGGCCTATGAGCACCCCCAGGACCCTGACAGAAGCAGACTTGCACGGCTCATACGCCCTCCTTTAGGCGGGGATGGTTGGCCACCTTGGAGACAGAGTTTTGGGCCAGAGGAGCCTTCTCTCTGGTGGACTACTGTTGTTCTCAGGCTCGTGTGTTTTAGCATGTTTTTGCACAGGAAACGGGTCAGACATTTCTAAAAATGAGTCCAAGGAGCAAAAATAAAACCCAGGGGTAATGAACAGATATTGCTCACCTCCAAAAGGTTTGCAACCCTTTAGTTGAGGAGCGTGTCCTGCTTCAGACTGAGGCCTTGATCTCTGAGCCTCACTAGCGTCAGAGATGCGGGGGTTGCAATCCTGTGGAAACCCAGCTAAACTGGATGAACACAGAAGACTTTCAAAAAACCGCACTTCACACTTGCTTTCTGCAGATTTGTGTGGATGGTCCGCTTATCTCGAGACGATCCACAGCTCTCACCCCCACCAGAAGGCACATGCCTCCTTCCCACAACGTGACAGAGCCAGTGCCTAGGCTGGGACGTGGTTATGGTATTGAATGCCTTCTGCTAGTGCAGGGCTGGGTAGAAATGTCATCAGAGTTTTCCTCAGCATGACAACTAAACAAACCCCGTGTCCTCAGCTGCTCCTCAGAGGACATGCCTTCCAGTCCCTTCACCGGCTTTGGTGCCCTCCTTGGGACACATTCAAGGACCTTCACATCCTTTTTAAATGGTATGGCCCAGAAAGGAGGAGGTGGAGGGAAGGAGGGGGGAAGGCGGAGGGAAAGAGGAGCGAAGGGATCTACAACAATTATCTAGTCCAACTGATTGATCACTTCATGGCTGACTAAAGTTCACGCATGGTATTATGGGCATTGTCCAAATGCCTCTTCAACACCAACAAGCATGGAGAATCAACCACCTCTCTGAGAAGCCTGTTCCTGGGTTTGACCATGTCTCGGTAAAGAAACGTTTCCTCGTGTCAAGTCTGAACCTTCCCTGAAGGATGCATCTTTGAGCCATTCCCACGCATCCTGGCACTGGGTACCAGGGAGAAGAGATCAGCACCTCCCACTCCACATCCCCTCCTCAGGAAGCTGTTGAGAGCCGTGAGGTCACCCTCAGCCTCCTTCTCTCCAAAGTAGACAAACCCCGAGTCCTCAGCTGCTCCTCAGAGGACATGCCTTCCAGCCCCTTCACCAGCTTTGGTGCCCTCCTCGGGACACATTCCAGTGTTTTCCCATCCTTTTTTAAATGGTGGGGCCCAGAACTGCACACAGTGTGAGGCTGTATCAGTGCTAAATACAGCTGGATAATCACCCTTTTGACCGGCGTGTTATGCTGTGTTTGATGTACCTCAGGATGCAGTTTTCCCTCTTGGCTGCCAGGGCACACACTGCTGACTCCTGTGGAGACTCCTGTCAACCAGCACCCCCAGACCCCTTTCTGCAGGGCCACTCCTCTCCCAGTCCAGACTTCTGTCTGGCAGCACTACTCCATCCCAGGTGCAGATTCTGGCATTTGTTCTTGTCCAATTTCATGCTACTGATGATTGCCCACTGCTCCAATCTATCCCGATCCCTCTGCAAGGCCTCTTGTCCCTCGATAGAGTCAACAGCACCTCCTCCCAGTTTAGTATCATCAGCAAACTTGCTAAGGGTGCATTCAACTCCTGCATCCAGATCATTGATAAAAAAATGTTTTCAGTGAGCTTTCAGTTTTGACTCTGGCTACTTTTGTATCATTAGCAAATGTTTTTCTTTTTGCTATCCAGCATTTTTTCAGATGATCACTGATTTTGTTGAACACCCTGAGCCCCAACACTTACCTCTTTGGAACACTACAGCAACCACTCCTGCTTTGTGAAAGCTGATCGTACATCTAGTTAATTTTCAATAGATTTAAATCTATTAGAAACCCTTTGCTTCTTGTTTCAAGGCCGATTTATTATTATTTTTTTTTAAATCCTGTTGACGGGTTTTAACATGGGCTTTTGGGTTTTTTTCAAGTGTAAAAACACTATACCATCTGAATCAGTTATTGACAGGTTCATCAAGTCCTTCTAGGAACTCAGATAAATGGGAGGCATAACTTCCATCTCCATAATCCATGTTCACTTTCCCCCAATATAAGATATAAAATAGATATATCCATGTGTCTTTTTTTTTTAAAATAACGCTTCTATTGATTTATCCAGTAAAGAAGTGAGAATTAGTGGTCTGTATTTCTATGGATTTGTCATGGAGCCTTTCAGAAAATATTTGTGTCATATTTACTACTTTCCATTCTTCTAGTATTAGGACTTTAAAGGCAATTTACACATCACAGTCAATTATATAGCAATATCCTGTTTTGAGATCCATCAGAGTTTTAGGTGAATATGTACTGATGCATGTGGTTTGATACTATTAATTGTGGTTTGATACTATTTATTGATTTTTTTCCTACATTTTCTACAAACAGTTTGATTTCAGAAGTTTCCATGTTAAAAAAGGCTCCACTCTTGGCTTTCCCTGAACACTTTCACAATAAATACTTATTCAATACTTACTTCAAAGAACTAATCTGTTTTTCCTGCTGGGGTCTGTCTTTGTCGAAACCCTTTTTTGCTTCCGTTTTCTACAGGTGACCTTATATATAGCTTGCTGATGGAATTTTTATTGTTAGCTTTGTCAGTTTTAGCATATTGCTTCTCATTGAGTCTCTTGGCCTACTTTATTGTGGCTTGACATTATCTTGCCAAAATGTAACGTTCTTTTCTGTTTTCCTTCTCTAGTCACAATGTGCATTTTTTGAAGATCTGTTACGTCTAAGCAGTCTCTTTACTTTGCCATCAAGGATTGCTTTGGAAAGGGTAGATGCTTCTAAAAAAAGTCCACTATTGTGAATTTAGCACTTCTCATCATACCACTTGTAAACACTTAACTACTGCTTTTAATTTGCTCCTTCATTTTTGTATAGTTTTCTTTCTGTTGTTTTTTTGAACAGTTAAGCTTGACTGTGACAGATTACTTTCTTGCTTCTGCATCTTACAAGGACATTGAATTTGATCACATTAAGGACTCTCTTACTAAGTGCCTTTCAGTTGTAGCCTTCAGGTTCTGTGCAGTTCCCAGGGCAAAAATCAAGGACTGCTTCTCCTTTTGTGCTCTTTGATGAGATGCTTCAAGGGGTACTTCTGTAGCACTGCAAACATAGTCTTCTCATGATGCCTCATCGTGACTTACACAGGCATTGCTGAAGTCTGCCAGTGTTATTGCTCTTTCTGTCCTTGACTCCTTGCACTCCATGCTACCATACTGGTTGAGTGGCTAACAATATAATCCCTACTATTATTATGCTTTATATGCAGGCATAATATTTCAGGGCATTACTGATTCTCTATTACCTGTTGATAGTATTAATTTATTTACCTCCTTTGATTCTAATTTTCCCTAAATGTATACTGCCTGCCTTTCACTCACAAAGTTTTCTCTGATACTTCTATGTAATTTGAATCTTGGTATCGTGGTGTCTTAGCGATACCTTCTTCTCAGAAAAACCTCAAGCCTGGACTAGATGACCTCCAGAAATCCCTTCCAAACAGCAATTCTATGATACACATTACATCTTGCTCTGAATTTTATGTTACTCAGTTACAGGTTTTAGGGATTCTTTTAATAATATTTTTCTACTGTTGCCTACCTGAAATATATTAAAGTCTGTCTTTTTGCTTTACAGAGGTTCTGCAGTTTCACCCTTGGAATCTTCTGGGTGAAGACTAACAAAATTCCTTGTTAGTCTTTGGTTTAAAACATCTCTAACTTATTTCAGTGCCAGAAACTTAATTCCATGCCAGCTTAG
Source organism: Haliaeetus albicilla (assembly GCF_947461875.1). Lineage (NCBI taxonomy): Eukaryota > Metazoa > Chordata > Aves > Accipitriformes > Accipitridae > Haliaeetus > Haliaeetus albicilla. The sequence continues at coordinate 32,143,274 of NC_091484.1, read as the reverse complement.
GTGGAACCCACTTCCTTATGATCTTAAATCTGTTTTCACCACACTATTTTCTCAAGTATATTTTGGGACTCTGCCTTTCTACTTTTCATGCTTCAGCTACTGGGAATATTTCAGAAGTGTTACCATGAGGATTTTACTATACCTAGAAGTTTTATATTCCTAACCTCTTTTAGGTTATTTCTTGTACATGATCATGTGCTGGCAACAGTTACTATGAAAACTCTTGAGACAATACAGCCACCATCACAATGAATAAAAAGGGAAATAGGAAGGGTTTTTTGTTGGGGTCTCCCCCCCCCCAAAAAAAAACCAAACCAGAAATTTGCAGTAGACAAGAATCAAATGACAAGCATGACATCACACCAGAAATCAGCAAACAGTTTTAGATTTCATTTGCTGGGATTCATCCCCAACAAAATATACAAAATCATCTCATCACCTGCCACTGCATGAATTGTAAGATAGTAACTGAACGAATAGTAAATTAATTCAGTAACATGGTTTGATTCAATTCAGCATAAAGGCTGTTGCCCTCACAAAAGAACATGTTGGGGTGAGGCACAAGAGGAGAGGAAGGATTCCATATCTAGAAAAATCTGTTTAAGAATGATAATTTAATTTCTTTACCTAATGTCATTGTGCAACACTAGATTTTCATTCTTCAGATTCAGCAGCATAAGCCTTTCCAGCATAACACTGCAATGGGAAGAAGCATTTGAAAACAACTACAACACACATATTTCACAGGAGCACAACAAGGTACAATCTCTTTAAATGTCCTTGTAATTTTGTTTTAATACAGTTTTGGAAGTACACATTATTAATGAAAATGGTTTTTACTGTTTCCTAGAATGATAAATGAGAGTCATAAACGTCTTTGGCAATGAATCCTATGGATGACCACCAAGCTCCACTATTAAAGTAATTTTGTACTACATGTATCTAGGCAGTTACACACTACCACAGCCAGCTCAAAGAAAAGTTCCTGATCTAATTGATTTTATAGTATTTATTCATAATGCAAACTGCTATCTAAGGAGGGTCAGATGCTGTCCTCATTTAAGTCAAGGCAAATTTGTCATCAGTTTCAGCAAGAACAAAACCTGTCTCATGTTTCCAAAGCTCCAACACAGACTTCAGCAATCAAAGGTCCTCCTGACAGCAGTTTGCAGCCTTGGAGCCTGTGACTACTGAGCTGCCTGCATCTATAGATACAAAGGGTGGCTGTTGACCATGGAGGAGATGCACATCCAGGCTACCTGCTTTTCAGCCTGTTAAAAGGTGAGCGAGTCCTATCATGAAAAGTAAACCAGAGGGAACAGCAGCGAATACAACACACCCCATAAAAGCAGAACTTTCCTTAAGCTCTAAAATAGCTGCAGAGGATTTTGTATATGCTGATGCCAGACTTGAGCTCATCACCTCTGATCAATGCCATCTAGCATAGGCATCACAGCTCTCTTTATGCATCGTTTACCAAAAAATCTTTTTTTTTTTTTTAATGTAATCAGTACCTAATCCTTCGTATTGATTCTGCTAAAGAAAATTTCTCCCACCCTTCCCCCAAAAAGGGCCTGCCATTTTTTCCTCTTCCTAACACATGCAAAGTATTTTCATTCATTCCTCCTTGATACTTAGAGTAAGTGCCCAGTTTCATCCTTCATGCATCAATAATGGAAAGGTATTACATCTGCTTGTTGAGCTGATGCAAGATTAGCAGCTTCAAAGCAGCCTGACATAGCTCTTGGTACAGACAATGGAAGAACAGAGGATTTCTACTGCAATTCCCAGGCAGTGAGAGCTGCAAGGGCAGTTCTTGGTTATGTGAGTAAGGAAGACAAGAGGAGCAGTTACCTCTGAAAGAGAGAGGCAGCAAAGGAAAATTTGCATGCCAGAATCATGCTCAAATGCAGCTGCTAAGGAAGTGAGCACTGTTTCTGTGAATAATGACTGTAAAGACTGAGTAACAGTTCTGCCAAGCCAGGCGCTTAGGAACAGCCCCTTTTGTTGGGGACCGTGATCTAACTCCACAGTAATTTATACTGGCTTAATCTCTGGACTGGACTGCAACATTATAAAATACCCATGCACAAAGCCTTCAGCGTGAAGAAAGCGTTCTTCATTATCTTTAAAAGGGCATGTCAATCAGAAGAGGTTCCTGAAGGGTGGAAGAAAGCAAATCTCACTCTTCAAGGCTGTAGTCCTCCTTTCAACTGATCCTCTGGGATATCATCATCTGTAAGAAGGGCAAGAAGTAGTATCTGGGGAACCACACTCGTCAGCTTCAACTCAATCCCTGGGAAGGTGATGGAACAACCAATGCTGGAGCAGGGGGACTGGACTAGATGATCTTGAGAGGTCGCTTCCTACCTCAATGATTCTTTTGGCACCACTGAAAATTACTGTTATTCTGGAAAGTTCACCTCTGAAGGAAAATGTTTTCCTTGGCCTGACACTGGGGAATGAACTCCCCCAGGAACTAAGGATGAACAAAGATCTGGCTACCTCCCACGGGATATAGAAAGCACATGCTTCTGATCTTGCCCACCTTAACACATACACAGCACAGTGTCTGTGTTTACAGATACTGACTGAAAATCACTACACAGTTCAAAACAAGGCACTCACTCCAATGCATGTGCTTTGGGGGGGTTGGAGGGAGGAAGGGAGGAGACAGAATGAATATGGGATAATGGAAACAGAACATAGTCCCTGTAGAGGATCACTAAAAAAGTTTTTTGATACTGCACAGGGAATGCAAATCTGCATAGCATAGAAGTGAGTTATGCCAGAAATATATTCTTGGCTCAGCTTTACAGATTCCACAGAGAAAATGCTTCCCAACTTTGGTTTTGTTTAAGTAAAGATCTCTATTGCTTTGCAGAAATTCCAGATTGAAGAATCTTAATAGCTGGTGTTGGACACACTGAAAAGTGCTTCAGTGATTCTTGTGCCAGCATGTGCAAAAATAGCTGCTACTGAATGGGTCCTACAGAATAAAAACACTATTGCCACATGCACCTTGCAGTGCTACTACTTTACTGTGTGCAAGACATGGTAATATGTGAGACAAATGCTCACTTTTAAAAACATTTCCGTTAATCTGATTTTTAAAAAAATCCACAATTGTTTATTGTGGCTCTCTCCCTCACTGCCACCAGAGACAGACAAAGCTGCATCCTATGTGAATACTATTTGGAACATATCATCCAGCTGACATGTTGCTAAATGCAATTTTACAGCCATCAGACACCAAGATACCATTACCTTGTCAACCTAATTGGACTTAAATCCTACTGGGATCAGACTAAAAGCAAGGCAAAAAACCCTCCAACCAACAATTTAACTGCCCTCTGCAGCTCCTGCCACTTTCTAGCCCTTAATTACTGTACTATACCTCTACCTCTGGCAGTTCCTCTAGGCTGGAGGGGTACCAACCTCCATTCAGCAGGTTTCTGACTCCTTCTGCTGCAGGAGTCCTAAGCATAGTCCAGGAGCAGAAGCCACTGGCAGCCTTGTCCGTTCTGATTGCAGACTCCTGGGGGAAGGTGACAGCCTAAAAACATCAGAGCCTCTAAGACCTGCTCTATTGCAAAAGCTTATTATGATTGCCATTTACTGAAGTCTTCTAAGACTTAATTTAGGTCATTCCCACTATGACTCATTGACTTCTCTTAGAACTTCTCACACATCCTATTCTCTTGTGTGTTTGATGTCTCAGACACTTCAGTTGTCCTGTTTTCTGCATAATTTGATTATAGTAAAAGAAAGCACACATTGTCTTGAAGAACAGAAAACACATCATCTAGGGATTTCCCTAATGCCAAGAGAAAATAATCTTTCATGGCACAGTGGAGTAAGACAGTCCCAAAAGCATATAATTAAAGAGTCATTCTCTAAATGTGGTACTTTGTTTCTTACAAGTCTTGTTTACATTGTTTTGAGAGTACAGCAATTGAATTAGACCTAGTATTTGGCAAACATCTGCTCAAGGAGGAAGCTCTTCTAGAGAGGAAGAGACCCTGATGTGTCTAGGATTTGTAAACATGGGTAGAAGTTATGCTGCATGGATATGAAGTCAGAACTGTACAACAGAACAGGAGAGAGGGAAAACAGGCTTTTCAGAGTTTTTCCTCATTCAGATAATGGTCCTTGTTCAGCATTAGGTAAGAATTTTCCTGCAAGTATTTTTTCAAACTGCTATCAAATGACACAGGCAGGGACCAGTCCAACCAACCTGCAGAGATGACATTTTATTTTCCAAGGTGACTGAGACAGAAAATACTTGAATGCTAAATCACAACATTTCAGAAATGGGAAATCCAATGTGAGGTTTTCATTTAAGAGGTTATTTGCAATTCCAGTTCCTTTGAATCGCAGTCAGGAACTCTACTCACCAAGCAGAAAACCACTGTGCTAGTGTACACAACAGCAAAGAGTAAAATTGTGCCTGCTTAAAAGACTCTATCTGAATTACCATTAATCTAAGTTAGAAAGTGATTACATTTCCTGAAACGAAAACTTGATAAGCCAACCTGTGCAGTCTATACAGAGTATTGAAAGCCTCTATCCAGCTATCAGCCAAAATTTAGAAAAACACGTTGCAGCATGGTCTCCTACTAAAAATACATTACCAAACATAACAGACAACTGGATATTTCTTGTTCTTTGCTTTACAGTAGTCTTTGACAAATCTGCAGTCAAGTCCTTGGCAGCAACTCTCCATGAAAACACTTATTTCAAACAGGAATATGATGTGGATCTAAAAATGGGAAAAACCCTCATTTTGTCTTTGCTCTGGGTCTGTAACACAAGATTAGTGTCAGACACTGAAAAACTTACTCCTGTTCCAACACATAATACCCGCTGTGTTCAAGGTTTCCCACAGGTGAGCAGCTGTCAGATGCAACTATAGCCAGAGGACATACCTCGTATATAGAATGACTCCCTGAAGTATTAACAGATCCACTGATTCATGTAATGCTGGGCCGCAGACTCTTGGCCCAAGCACCAAACACAGCTGATTCAATATATCACTCATCTGGTCAAGGGGCTGCCTCATGCCCACTAATACACAGCTCCTAGCGGTTAAACACATGAGATTTGGCTGTAGCAGGAGATGGAAAAAGCCAGTCATGCACCTCTCAACTTCAGTGCAGAAGATCTGCAGAGCCTGTCCCAGTCCCTTCCAGACATTGTCCAACCTTTATCCTGATGCTGTCACTTTTAACTAAGCTCTCAGCAGGATTAAATAGCCTGATGCTCACCAAGCATCACTAGCTCCTCACTCTTTTGGGCCCACCAAAATCTTCAGTGTAGCCCAAAACTGCCACCAAGCCTATCTCACAGCATTGTGGCTCTCAAAATAATAAAACAAAGAAAGACAGATGAGAAAAATCATCCAAAGACTCATTCTAACCAAAATAGTTTTGTCTCTCTGATAGGGCAGACCAACACATTTTTACTTGATCCATCACGCATCCTTTCAGTTAGCTTTATTGGTCACTATTGAAGAAATTGCACAGAACTGGATGGATCAGTGAAAAAATAGTATTTCTCTTGTTAAATTTACCTTAAGTTTACCTTAGTTAAAAGCACAAGCACTTTGATAAACAGACTGACATCTTAAATAGGCTCTGGTGAACTGGGTAAAGTGCTATTCTGTACTTTTCTGAAGGGTTATGCAACTTTAAGTTTACTTCTTAGGCCGAACTGTTCTTCAGAAGTAAAGCTCTTGGGCAGCTGAATATTTAAGGCTCTAGCCTCAGACATTTTCTATGATCTGAAGGTTTCTTAGGAAGAAAAGTGAATCAAAGTCAGGACTGTATATTTCTTGCTGAATCTTAATGAGCAAATTTAGAATTCAGGAACATGAACAGGGTAGTCCCTGAAGCCCAAATGAAAGAAGCTTTGGATTTAGAGAAGATTTTGATTAGATTTTCATACAGTGATTTAAAATTACTTGCATAATGCAAAGAATATGCCAGGGTATAATGCAGTATGATTGTCAGTGATGGCAGGCTAGCAAACTGAGTCACTGAACATTCAAATGCTTTAGGGAATTTAAAGCCAAGCTGAAGTAAACAATATACCTGCTTTAAATTATCATATAACTGAGCCACAGAACACTTTGTGGCATAACTGTATAGGAGTAATTTCACTTTTTCCTCCCACAAGCTGACTGCTTATGGCATTGCACAATGCATTCTTACGGTATAATACAGAAAAGCTGCTTAGTGCTACTGAGGAAGAGTTTTTTGGGGAAGTTTTTAAACTTGTCTACAGGCATGCAATAGCTCAAATATCATGGTGAAACAGCCCTTGAGCTCACTGGCGCATTTCGTTTACTAGGAATCAAAGCAGCTTTCCTGATCAGCGTAGTAAAGAATGGATAAATGAACAATATACCTGAGAATGTGTACTAGTCACTGAAAATTAACTGCTACAGAGCCAGGCAGTAATTCTTATGGGTGAAGCTTGACGTATGCAGACTTCTATGTTCTGCACTACAAAGCTCCTATCCTTCTGGTATTTCATCTACTGCATGTCCATAGATAATCTGCACCATTTTTTATTTTTGCTTCAGCTGTCTGTATTACCACAATAAAATATGATTGCTATGTTCTTGGGAGATCTATCCTTTTAATGATAATTTTGTCCTGTAACTATGCAGAGTAAATCGTAGTATTTCTAATATACTTAAAAATTTATTCCAGTATTATACAGATCTACACAGTGGACAACAAAAATCACTCTTCAGATTGCTAGACCAGCTCAGCCAACTGCCTGGAGGATATAAAAAGAAAATAATGAATTTACATAAACTAGAAATTCAGGTTTCTAAAATATAAATTATTTTAAGGTGTACCTACATGGCAATAAGCTACATAAGAACTTAGAGGTGTTACATTGTTTCAGAGCTTATGATGTTAACTACTTGTTTAAACCTCACAATTTGATGGTAAAACAATGTATTTTTACTTTCAAACTCCAGTTATTAAAAGGAGGAAAACTATCATGTGAGTTCTGAAAAATGACTTTTCTTAGGGAAAAGATGCTTACATTTAATTTAATCAGTGAACATCATAAGGAGATTACATTACTGTGAAGACATTCTGAAAGATCCACTCCTCTGGATCAACAAAACAGAACACTGTTGAAATTAAAAATAAATATGTTTTTTGTTAACATTCAAATACACTTATTTAACTTAGCTATTAAATTGCTAAGGCCAAAAGAAACTCCTAGAGATCTGATCTTTGAAGGGTTAGATTTTTTTTTTTTCCCCCACACGTAAATGAAACCATACACTACAACCACACTGAAAGCAGTCAAGACTCCTGTGCGTCTCAAGTTAAACAGTTCACTAATAAATTAAATCAGGACTAAAATAGTTTGGTGAGCTGAATTCACAGCAATTAATTTTTCTTTATGATATCTAACCATGAGCCCGACACAGCTCCAAACTGCAAAGCACATTAACTGATAGCAAGCACAAATCTCCAAACTGGATTTTTTTTCCTTCCCATTTTATTTCTCTTTTCTGTTCCAGAGTTAAGTAATAAGCTCAGGAAACGAACAGTGACGTAAGAATTGCATAACAAAGACTTACTAGGGAAACATTTTCACATCTTCTCTTTTCTGAAAATGTTCAATAAGCTGGATAACTTATAGAAACCAGTTTTAAATCACAATTATACAGAAATGATGATTAACAGAAACTACAGTAGCTTTGCATGGTCCTAACAGATTTGGTGTCACAGACTGGCATGGAAAACTAGGGGACTGCTATTTCTTCATCTCCAGGATTGCGCTTCCTGGCCCTCGATGTTTGGCACTGCATATGTTGCAGAACTGGACAGGAGATACCTAGAAATTAAAAAGAAAAAAAGAATCTCTTAGAGAAATGTAGCCATGTTACAATGTGGGAAGATGAATAAAAAAGTGCTAATGCCTTTCTCAACATCACTGTTCACGGTCAGGCTGTTCCCTGTCAACATATTCATGGATAGGTGTAGGAAGGCGATATAGAAGAATATAATAAAAGCAGGCTGTTCTGGAGTCAGAGGGCAGTACACCTCACCACCACCCTCCAGGAGAGTAAGGTCAGATTTCCTCCCCAAGAAAAATGAAAAATACAGAGTCAAAAGTATCACTTATTATCTTCATGGATAAAGAAGAGAGTAAGTCACTTGGTCAGCTCCACTGACCACTGGATGTCTTTAGTCACAGCTTAGTCACCGTCTTTGGATAGTGCTCCACAGATTTCCAACAGCTGAGAATATGGCCTGAATACTGTCCATCTGATATCAACTATGTGTTTATTGTTACTCCTGTGTTTAGCTCTGTGCAATGCTTTATGCATGCATTACTTTCCTTTCAGTATGTCACCAGTAACCAAGTACCAGTAACAAAACTGATTATCTAAGGCCAAGAAATACCACAGCAGTGGAGAATTTGGCTCAGATATACACAGATACCTGTGTATTCATTCACTAGATGTTCATTTTCAGAGAAAGATATGGAATCAGAAAAGCTTAAATTTCATTTTCTTTGCAATTTTGTTACCATTCTGATGTTTTGTTACCATTCCTAAATTCAAAACTGGTTGTATCTAGGAGTTACTTTTTTGGTTTGTTTTCACTGAAAAAAAAAAAAAAGAAAGAAAGAAGGAAAGAAAGAAAAAAAAAAAGCGTTCCCTGATGAAGAAAAACGTGTTCTGAGCATAAAGATGATTACAAAGATATTTAAATATTTACTCTGAAATGATTGATTTTTTTTTTTTTTTCCTTCCAGCTCAGAATCATTTAATATGGTTCACTTGAGAAAATATCTTTATTCTTGTCTTTAATTAAACATACTTAAAGTGAGAGCTGCAATGGAAAAGAATTAATAAAAAAATCAAACAGGTTGTATTCCCTGTATGTCTCAAAGCTGCATTGCATATTCAGATTGCAGAAAGTGATTAAAATACTTCTCAAACAGCAGCAATTTCTTTCTAATGTGGATGAACTTTAGTTGCTCCCTTTATTTAGTCACATACTACTATGGGGTATCATCACAAATTATTACTGTGATCATATTATAATTCCTGATGCCCTTCTCCATAGTTGACAAAAGGAAATAATTCAGAGAGATTAAGCTAGTTCCTTACTGTGTTAGATACTGGGAGGCACTCTTTGTGAAACATATGTCTGCAGTGGAACACTACCACGTTGAAGGACTTGGATGCATCTGGGAAAGAGAAAAGTAAATTCATCACAACAGGGCAATGAAACAAATGATTCAGTGGCTACAGCTGTATATGCCTGCATTCTATTATACACATAGAAACATAAAGTAACAGCTGTCATATTAATTTCTGAATTATTCTGGCTCATTTATAGAAACCATGGAGACTGATGGTTTCAGGTAATGTGTCCCAGTGATGGAGTTACAAGACAATTTTATTCTGTGGCTTAAATGCTGTATACCTTTTCATCAGAAATTTTTCATGTCAATATGTGCTACGTGCTAAATTTGGGGAGGGAGAAGAGTAAACTACCACCAAATAATTCAGCTGTTTTGAAGAAAAGCTAGCGAAAAGATTCTAGCGCTAGTGCGGGTTGAACCAGAACATTAAGCAGCTCTAGCACCTATGCTGCACACCATGATCTTAAAATTTGGCAAGAAGCTGCCAAAGTGCACAACGTGCCGTTCGATTCCCACATGAATATTTAGGCCAATTAGAAGCCTACATACAACATCCACATATCCAAAGAATAACCATCTCACTTATCAGCATCATGCACATTCGACTCCTTGGCTCCCATTCCCTCGACACACATACCTCAAGGCACTAGCACATTCAGCTCTGCCAGGTTTTCTATCACCATGTGACTGCTGTGGTCTGTATGCTGGTGCATGTGATCATAGTGTAGTTGTTTTTATTTATTTATTTAAGTGAAAAATGGTAGAAACCAGGTTAAAAACCATGTGATTCTATTGGCCTACACACACTCAGCAAACAAAAAAAATAGGTCCATACATATACTTCATCTTATATATTCTTGTTTGAAGATGCCATGACAGATACTCTCCTAGTAACACTATTTCTTCTTAAGATTCCCAGCAACTATATTGGTATTTCTGACCTATAGTTGCCTTGCAGAATATACATCTTCAAAATACTATACTGAGTTTGTTTCAAAACTAAGTTTAGAAGATGTTTTAAACCTATAGTCTGTTATAAGTTGTTTCAAATATGACAGCAGTGACTGAAGCCAAGAGTTTTCCACCACTCAGACTAAAATTTTATAATCTACAAGTTCAGTCTAAATTGTTCAACAGAGTTGGAAAAGATTTCGTGTCAAGACCTTAGTTTTGTGGTTGTAATAATCTTTGAGAATACGTATGTTGATGGAATTAAAAGCTGTCTTGCATTTCATGTATTTCAAAACAGAAAATAAGGAAGTCAAAGATGAATAAGAAAGAAAATCTGGTTTTTCTGCAATAAAAAAAGTTCAAACTAGACACCACTCCCATGTCAGAATTCATAAGCAAGCTTTGCACAGGAGACTGAAATTTATACAGTTATTACCAAGGTAGACTACTACACATTTCTATGAATAAAAGCACACAGTAGTTCCCCTAAAAATAAATAAAAAAAATAGACAACCTCTTTCTCTTCTAGAAAAGCATCCTACCTGAAGGAAGTATTGGAGACAGGCATGATTCACAGATATTCTCCTCTGGGAAAACAAAACAAAACAAACTTGTAACAGCTTTGTTAACAAACTCCATGTTTACTTTTTTTACAAAGCAGGCACAAACATACTGCTATTACAGAAATGGAGCCAGGTCTTAAAGTTTTTACTTAAGATGCCTAACAGAGTCTATTAAAAATTGAAGAGCAATACTGAAGCAGCATTTCTATTAACAGCATGAGAAATGCTTAGATCTTCTGATTCTGATGATGGCAGAACTGCAGGAGTGAGGCTGTTTAGGATCAGCGCTATAGAGGCACAAGACAAACTGAGAAAAAGGAACATAGGATGGGTGCCTGATACCTCTGCAGCATTTTGCAGCAGAAGCTCTGATTATCTGTCCTTCTGTCAGCTTTTGCCTCTTAGTATTAACACTCAGCTGATGAGAATTACAGCACTGCTCACACGCATCATTAACACCTTACCAAATATTTTCAGCTATTTTTGAAAACTATCTTGTAGCTTTTGCTTTGGTTACAGATTATTATTATTATCCGACTATCTGTATTGCCACTGAACAGCATTTTCACCTTTATAGACAAACACAATACATTACTGGTTATGCAGAGATTGATCAAGAGAAAAAGCTGCATGCTGGGTCTTGTAGTTTTTGAGATATGAGTAGCTCCTATGCAAAGGGGAAAGCAGCTAGTATCCTACTACACTCTACAGATAAGGTACAATACTCAGTCTTTTGGGCAGCTTCCAAAGTGGAGAGTCATGTGGCTCAGGTCTACAAACCAAGTGAAAGACTTCAAAACCTTGAAAGTCACCATGTTTCCTCCGTACCCACCGTCTACTAGAACACCCTTCATCTGAGTTCGATGCATTTTCTTCAATAAAGAAAGAGAATCGGCAACAAGTATCTTTTTGCAACCTTCCCGCAGCAAGATCTGGTGCAAAGAACACAAAACACAGTGGTTGTTGAATAGATGGGCATATCAACTACCTTGGCAAGTCTCCACTGGGTTTCTGCTGCCAAAGATAGCACAAGGAATGTTTAAGGCTTTTCAAGCTATTATAAAGGAGGGAAAGGAGGAACCTCCTATTACCACCACCACTACCTAAATGAAAAACCCACATTATAAAAAAACCAAACCCAAACCACTCAAAAAAATCAAATCCTTTACCAATATATTATTGTCATAAATTATGATCTTCTTCCCATGAGGTCATCTTAACAAAATACAACGGTGAGGGATTTTTACAGTGCCCCTCACAATTGGTTTCCAAACCATTTCAAAACTTCCTCTACCTGTATCTTTCCTGTCTTCTTTAGGAAAGGCATCTGATAATAATAAAACCTTTGTAAACACAGCAATTTGAAATTTCTTTTGTTCAAACATATTTCCTGCTGAGGTGTCATTTTGTAAGCAGTATTAAATGTCCATACAACTAACTAAAGGTCCAGAGTTTGTTCCTCTTCAGCAAAAGTCTCAGCCCCTTTTCTACTTATTTAATATTTTTCATTAGATTGACATGTCCTTGCCTGACAATGTTGTGAAACACAAAAAAGAATCAAGGGCATCAAAATTATACAGAGCCTTATTTCACAATACTTAATGAAGTAAGTATGAAAATATGACAAACTCAAATAAGTCTTGTGGAATTTTATTTCCTCCTCCTGAACTGATGTTTGGAAATTGGTTTTCCAAGACAACAATTCCTCTGAGAAGTGCTTTCAAAAGAGGGTCACAGTCAATTCTAAGCTGAACAACCGTACCAAAAAAGTGGTATAAAGAGGCAATGTCCATTCCTTTCTCCTGATTATTTGCATTACAGGAGACATTGAGCATTCTAAAATAGTCCAAGATACAGCTAATTCAAATACCTAAAAAGAAGTATAGTAATAGATTTTACAGCCAGGTGAACACTGTCCAAAACCCTATCTTCTCACATACACATTGTGAAGTAATAAGGACACACTGCCAAGAATGATATGCAGTTAAGACTGCAAATGTGAAATACATTAAAAAAATTAAAATTGAGTAACACTTTAAGCATTTCAAACTGGACACATCAGTGGGTAAATGACATTCTCCGGTATTAGACACACTGAGCTATAAAACATTTCAGAGCACCAGAAACTGAATGCAGCTCTACAATACACCTAGAAAATTAATCATTTTTATCTGTGATAATCTCAGGAACTATTTGAGTATGTCTTTTCCCTCCCAACTTTATCCAAAGTCAAGAGAGAATGTTAAATTTTGTTTTAAATATAGAAAAATGTCACTAGCTTTGAAAAATACACTAGAAACTTTTTGCAAGGACAACTGAATGAGACTACCTTTCAGAATGAGTGCTTGCCTGATTCAAAATATTCTCAATCAGCAAATTATATCCCAAAGATAGGTAAATAATTTAGAGCAGATGAGGTCTTGGCTATATACTGGAGTCTGCTAGCTGCACTCAGCATACGCAAAGTATGTTTAAGTAAAAGGAGCAAAGCAAGCATATTAAATGAGAGGTGTGGAACAGAGATCCAATGGGAAGAAGGGAGCATGATTTGCTATTTTCTACTGAAAATACAGTGTGCCAATAGGAAAACTTAATTTTAAAAAAGAAAAATAAAGAGGGAAACAATAGACATCATTAGGTCACTGGAAAACCTCAATACTGTTTGATGCCTTAAAAAACAGAAGTAACAAATATCTTATAAGACACATGCACTATCTTTCCCCCATTATTTAAACTCCACTAACATTTTTCCATACTACATTCAATGACCATTTGTCAGACCTTATTTTGCTAGAAATGGAATATAGTAGGCAGCTATTGTTATATAAAAGGAAAAGTCACAATGGAGAATGTAAAATGTCAAATCTCAAGGTAATAAATCTCAACGCTTCTGCAGAAACAGTTTTGAAGAGCTCAAAGATGAGATGGATAATTTAAGAGTTACAGAAAGAGAAGCAGGAGAGGGAATTTGCAGGTGAGACAGAGGGAGAAAGAATGTTTGAATTAACTACTTCACATTAAAAGGAGGGAGAAGTATATAACTGTGCACCCTAAGATTAGGCTAAACTAGTTAAAACTGACATTCAGGCATAAATCTGTAATAAAACCCTGTTCCGGGGAGAAGAAATAGGACTCGGAGAGGATGAAACTGAACTTTTTTTACCCTTTAAAAGCACATCATTCTAAGCACAAGCAGGACAGCATAGTACACCTACAGAAAGAAGTTTTAGGCAGATGTAATGCTTTTTACTAAAGTAATGAAAACTGCTGAAACAGAAATATTTATTGCAAAAAAGAACCCTAGTTCATTTTCTGACTATATTAGGGAAGATGCCACTGCATAATTAAAATCAGAAGCCATAAAAACTTCTAATTAAAAAAATCCTGAATTACAAATGCCTAACATTATCTTTAAAGGAAAACACTGCAGTATGCAGTTAATTTGAAAGGGTATACTCAAAGCTCTGGGAATAAATTCAGGCCTTGATTCAGCTTAGCACTCAAACAAGTCCAAGTTTCTCAAGGATAATCAACCAAATTCTTCCAAATGGCATCATGACCACAATTAAAAGCACATTATTTTTAGTCTTTACAACCAAAAGGCGTATGTCCAGCTGTGCAAGCTGCCACCTGCCCCCTAGTGCCTCCAAGGTGTCTGAACAGCAGCTTATTCATGTTCAGGAATGAAACCCAACAATTTTTCCAGGTGCTGTTTCAAGCAGCATTCATTCATCAGATCATCATCGGGGTCTATCAGTTCATAAACTCTGTTATAGAATCATAGAATCATTTAGGTTAGAAAAGACCTTTAAGATCATGGAGTCCAACTGTCAACCATGCCCACTAAACGATGTTCTGAAGTGCCTTGCCTACACGCTTTTTGAATACCTCCAGGGATGGTGACTCAACCACTTCCCTGGGCAGCCTGTTCCAATGCCTGACAACCCTCTCAGTAAAGAAATTTTTCCTAATATCCAACCTAAACCTCCCTTGCCACAACTTGAGGCCATTTCCTCTCGTCCTATCTCCAGCCACCTGACAGCAGAGACCAGCACCCACCTCACTACAGCCTCCTTCAGGTAGTTGTAGAGAGCAATAAGGTCTCCCCTCAGCCTCCTCTTCTCCAGACTACACAGCCCCAGCTCCCTCAGCCGCTCCTCATAAGACTTGTGCTCCAGGCCCCTCACCAACTTGGTTGCCCTTCTCTGGACACGCCCCAGCAACTCAATGTCTTTCTTGTAGTGAGGGGCCCAAAACTGAACACAGGACTCGAGGTGCGGCCTCACCAGTGCCGAATACAGGGGGATGAAGGGATAGATGCGAGTTCTATGAATGGATGAATCTCTGTTATCCATCACAGTTATTGCAGGTTCAATCAAAGTGCAAACTAATAAGTCAACATTTGAGTAAATTGGCTAATCCACAAAATCTAGAGGTACTGCATCTGAACAAATTGCTTTTATATTTTAAAACTAGGGGATAAAAAAGTCTTGGAATAGTGACATGTTTTCAAGTTTTCTTCTGTCGTGGTTTAACCCCAGCCAGCAACTAAGCACCACGCAGCCGCTCACTCACTCCCCCCCATCCAGTGGGAGGGGGGAGAAAATCAGGAAAAGAAGTAAAACTCCTGGGTTGAGATAAGAACGATTTAATAGAACAGAAAAGAAGAAACTAATAATGATAATGATAACACTAATAAAATGACAACAGTAGTAATAAAGGATTGGAATGTACAAATGATGCGCAGGGCAATTGCTCACCACCCGCCGACCGACACCCAGCCAGTCCCCGAGCAGCGAATCCCTGCCCCCCCCACTTCCCAGTTCCTAAACTAGATGGGACGTCACATGGTATGGAATACACTGTTGGCCAGTTTGGGTCAGGTGCCCTGGCTGGGCATGAGAAGCTGAAAAATCCTTGACTCTAGTCTAAACACTACTGAGCAACAACTGAAAACATCAGTGTGTTATCAACATTCTTCACATACTGAACTCAAAACATAGCACTGTACCAGCTACTAGGAAGACAGTTAACTACATCCCAGCTGAAACCAGGACATCTTCTAACAACTGTCATAAAAGGGTGAGAAATTAAGCATTTCTTTCTGAAATGAGAGAGGTATTTAAACCTCTTCCAACACCACAAGCATTTCCTAAATTGCACTCAGGTATACACCACAGCTGAAAAGACAGCTATGTTATACATTTGGAAAGTTTAACAGTCTTAATTGTAACTCACAAGTGCACAAATAAGGGATTTTTCTATCAGCCTTCTCTGTGAGACGTGTGATACAATGCTTTAGAAACCTGGATTACCTGACTTATTTTAAGAAAGGCTCCTGCATTCCTCCTTCATAAGTTAAGACCACTGTGTAATCAGACACCACAGACTTAAAACATGTGTGAACCATTTCATATGCTTTTTCAATTTAATTTCCAGGGAACTGAATATAAAAGGCAAATACAGAGTTCAACAGTACATTTGAGAAAGAAGGTCTTTGTTAAGATCAAATCACTGTACCACTGATGAGTTTCAGTCCAAAAAAGTTGTATAAAAACAACATTAGTAGCACTGGTTTCACTGAAAAAAAATAATAGTTTGAATTTATATTTTACATAGCAATACTAGTAAATGCCGATTTTGCTACAATTTTCAAATAATAGCTTCACTGCCCTAACTGTGTTGGCTAAGGGAGTTTTTAAAAATTGTTAAATTCCTAATGGGAACAGAGGTTCTGTATGAGTCTCAGAGAAGCAATGTCCATGTGTGGGAACCAAATTAAAGTTACACTGACAACAATTTTTCAGTTGTATGGAGATAAAGTTGAGTTTTGATTCTGTGTCTTTGAAAGCACTTTTAAATGCAAGCAGTAAAGATGAAAATTATTAAACTTTTGTCAGGGTATCAATATGGCTTGACTCAATTTGGTTAGCTTGCCATAGATTTGAATGGTATTTAGTTATGTTGAAAATGTTGTCGGAAGAATGGTGATTTATTTTCCATTAAATAAAAAAAATGTGCTAGGAATGTGTCATTTCTAATAAATAAGCAGGTTTCTCCTTTAGACAACACATCTTCAGGAGTTTATAAATTCAAAGGAAGTAGTGTGTGGTCAATTTTATCTATAAATTTATGGCACCAAAGAACTAGGTTTCAGGAGTTAAGATATAAAATACAACGAACAAGTTTTAGACTACACTTTACTTGATAAATACTCCTGCTAAAATTCAGACAACTATAACTTTGTCTTTGTTGCCTATGTCCTCGTAACTTTGTTGTCTATGAATGTTACTGCATATACACCCTAAAATCAGTATTATTTCAGCAGTAAATAAGCTTTCATCACTACAATAAATCAGTGTCACTCGATTATGTACTACATTATCATACATTATCTCAGATGATGACAAAGAGAAAACATTATAATAAATGATCCTCAGGAGGGAAAAAACAAACAAACAAAATCACTTGGAGTTTTAATCCCAATTCAGAAATACACTTAAATGAGTACTTAAATCTTTTCCTGCTTAGGAGAATACTTAAGAGTGTGCTCAGTTTTGAGTTCATGGCAGAACTGCATTTCCTGAAACTGGAAAATAAAAATGGGTATTCTTGAAGAATAATAAGGCATCTTAATAGATCCCTACTTCTAAAGCAGAGCTGTAATGCCAGAGCAAAAGCAAATTAGTAGTACTTAATTGAAGCTGCAGCCTAAGAACAAAGTCTCATGTGATCTACATTTTATTTTTACCCAACAGAATACCTAATTCTATCTTAGTGCCATGCTTGGTTGGTTGGTAGTGAACAGATACTAACTCCTTTTCAAAGGTGTAAGTTAACCACATTACTTTAGAGCTGAGGTGAGCTTAGAGTAGTACATAGAACAGCTGCAGTGGTTCATCTAACAGGTGGTAATTTGTTAAAGTGAAGCAATTAGTCTGCAACATGCCAACATTAATAAAAACATAAATTATTCAGGGAAGATCCCAGATTAAAAAAAAAATAACAAATTTTGTTGCATTAGTAGACTTCCTTGTCGGATTCTCTAATGCACACTGTAAGCCACATATGACATGCTTTGGCAGCCACTCAAATTTGATTCACTTGGTTTTGCTGAGATGTAAAGAATTGTTTTCAAAAAGACAAAGTCTGTCAAAGGCACTGCTTTTAGCTCCTACTCATATTTCAAATCACATCTAATGTAGAGTTTACTGCCATGGAAATTTAGGAGCATAACAGGAAATTTGCATCCACATACTTACATAAGCATAAAACAATCTTATCAGGGCTTGCAAAAGGAGGCCACAATTAAATATAATGGCAAAGCTCTAATACCTTTTGGGGAACCAACATTATGAAAAGATCAGCATAGCTTTCACTTCAGGCAGTGACTTGCAAGCCAAGCAACAGGTTCTAAATTCACCTGCATGCCTCCTTTGTGGATCTTGACACAAGATTTTTTTTTTTGCCTTTGAAAATGGGAACAATAAAACTTACCAGCATACAGAGCTTGAGATTCAAAGAGATGAAATTACAGAAAGTCCTAGCCAGTGAAATTTGGGCTTCTGTATGAGTTCAAAATGTCTGGTATGTTAGGTGATACAAATCAGGAAGTTTTTACCAAAATCCAAAGAGTTGTGCCAGGCCAGAATAGAGGACATGGACGTCTCACCATGAACCTAAACAACATGATGCGAAGGTGTGACCAGGCATCATGCAAACACACGAAAGGCTAGCTTTAAAAAGCTATATGAGGCAGCAGTAATGATGAAGCTAGGGCAGAATTGCCCTCAGCGATGAGAGGCCACTTACGACACTTGAAGTTCCAGCCATGTCCTGAAGCTTACACTGAATGCAGAAACAGTCCTGCTATATAAAATTGGAGCTTGCCAATCTAAAGCTACTTAGGTGAGTGTGCAAGAGCTGCGATTGCATATCCAAATTTCAGTGTAGACACACCATCTGTTCATAAACAGTGCACTGTACATCGCCTGTAACACTTCAGGAACAGTCTTATTTTAAGCTATAGCTTACATTTCTCTAAATAAAAATAGTCCGTCCCCCCCCCCCTTTTTTTTTGGCTATATTGTTTTGCTATCATACAAGCAAGACAAGCACAATTTCTATTATTCCTATGAGATCTAAATTTTAGCCCTAGAGCTATCCAAATCTACTTCGAAATGAATTAATCTGAAATCCATGAAGCATTTCAATGCTAACAGCAAATAACTTCAGCTATCATTCTGAAGGTTAAATACATACTTTTAATCCCAAAGTAATTTTGTTAAAAGGTATTTGAAGACAAAATGATTCTTCCCCCCCTCAAAACATGACCAAATGATGTCATCAGCTTTGTCTGAAGCCACGCAATATACTTTGCATACGTGTAAAGCTGCAGCTATGCACACAGCACTTTCTCAGTCTGCCTGCAGACACACCAAAAATTACATTTTGATTTCAAGAGAATGCAGGAACAGGAGGATCAGCAGTGCAAGGAGCAGGGTATTGACAGCAACAAGATAAAAGTGCAACTGTTCAAATGCAGCATGCTATTTAGCTAGTATCAGTTTGGAAGGATATTAGTATCTCATGAATTCAATTAAAAACTGAAAGTAATGTTACAAAGTGAAAAGTCATAATCTAAAGCCCCTATGATAATAAAATAATGGAAAAGCCTTTGAAAGGCTTAAACCCTGCCTTTTTTAAAGGCCTTCTGACATCACTGAAGGCTCTAGCAGATACAAGCTTTATTTGGCCTGGTAAGAGACCAACCACGACCTTACTGAAAACTGTCAAGCCCATCTATTGGACATCTATTTGCTAGAGATGTCCAAAGACTAATAGCAGATGGGAAACAAATGTTTATGAGGTTCAGAAAGTTGGAGTTTCAGCTGCTTTCTAGGCTACGTTTTCTTGGGACTCCGCACACCCACACCGAGGCATTCAAACTGCTCTATACCCTTATGTCTCTCAATAGAAAGGTGCAGAGCAGCATCACAGAGAACTCAAGTTTGGGCCTCCTTTGGTAGCAGGGAGATTTAAAGTATGCAATGCAACACACTCTGTTGTTACTTTCAGGAACATTGAAGGGCACGCTTCTTGTAACTTCTTAGAAACACCCATCAGAACCATTCATGTAGGGAACTGCACATATCTGTATAATTATGCTGGGATAAGAAGTCCCACAATACAATGAGCAGTTCTTTTTTTTTTTTTAAATGCATAGACGTCACCACATTCTGCACAACAGATACGAATTTGATTTTTAAAGATCATCTTCCTTTAATTAGTATGACACTCAACATACGGCTCTAATACCTGGTGAATGTTTTAGTGAGTGCTCCTCATATATGAAACAGAATGAAAAGTACTGGTCATGAGACTTTCCAATATTAGACAGTCAGACAGTATAAAAATAGTCTGAATCATCCAAGATCCTTCCAGTTCTACTTAGCCACCAGGCTTATGATAGCATGGTAGAGATTTAGAAGTGCTAGAAGCCATCAAGAGAAGAGACTATTTGTCTTGACAAATTTCTACCCTTTTTGTCATAGTTCTGTACCAACCCACAGTGCCAATGACAGATGTCTGAACAAAATGAACAAACCTTCATGATAGCCATTTCTCGTGCTGTTCAGTGGCAAAGCGGTTTTGCTGTCTCTCTGAAAATGAGAATCACAGGAAGAACACAACATTCACCTGCAAGTTGTAGTCCTGAAGAATTTTCACTAGTGAGTCTCTCAAATTAGGAATCTCCATGCCTTCCTTAATGCGGTGGATCAAAAGAATGGGATCAACGTGGGTTCCAATATTGTTCAACAAACCAGTAATAAAAGCTGTGAAAACCAAGAGGCAAAGGAATTAAGAAAGAAATCTAGCAAAATACCTGATTAAAGGATGCTTTGGTGACAAGCTGCAGGCTTTGGCTGATTCTATGACAGTTCTCTACTACGCAGTAACACTAAGCCTCTTTTATATAGCCTTCATACATTTCTTGCAGCTGTTATTTACTTGAATACAGGGCTTTGGGGAAGAGAGGAAGATACAGTTTGGCAAGTCACAGAAGGTCTAAGGTATTCAGAAAAGGGGTAACAGAGTATCCAGCACAAATCCACAAGTAAATAATGCATTTCAATTCAATAAAAAGGGCACTCGAGCAAATAGAGCCAGAAAATTAACTACATTATGTGACTACTCCATTCCCAGTTCCAGGGTTTAAAAACAACTTTTCAAGCACTTAACCTAACTCCAACATGTTTCTAAACATTGGTGAGAGTGACACAAAAGAAGTCTTTTGCTTTTTGAAGTGCACCTGCCTAAGTGAAACACTAGAAGAATGAACCTCAAGGCTGTGTTTCTTCAGACCCCAAAACTAAGGACTATCAGTGGATTTGCTCTGCACATGGGCAGATGGAACTGAGAGAATTCTATATGGTTTGAATCCCTTTTGCTCTAAAGATATCAGTAATTGTAGCATCACTTTTAGTGATGCACTGCATTTAAGTATGGGTAAGTTGAGAATGCCATTCTTCTAAAGGAGTAACAGATTTTGGTTGCTTCTTCCTGTCAGAATTAGTGGCAAAGGGATGAAAAGATTTGTATTCTGACACTAATCCTACATGACATTCAATGCTTCAGAAAAAAGATCCCAAGAGAGACTTTAAAGCCTTGATTTAAAGCCCAGAAGAGGCTGCAAAACTAATGGAGTAGATAGTTGAAATAATTCCTTATTTTCTCAGTCCTATGAACTCCTCTGGATCTGCTTCCTGAACAAAACTGATGTTGCTTATGAGATTCTGACAGCTTTTGAGTCCATCTAAACTCTAAACTGTAGTAGCTATTCATATAATGGATGAAAGACAAAATTCACTCATTGTTACAGATCTTACCTTTGGGCCACAGAAACAAAACAAATTAGATATTCTACTGAGGGGCAGAAAGGTGTATGTTCTTTCTTCGTTTTCAGAATTTCAAAGAGAAGTAGCTGCAATAAACACACTACACAACATCTTCATCACGCCTGCAGACTGTATTTTGAGGCTGTCTAAAAATAAAGCCTCATTCTGCCAAATTAAAAACACCATTCTCCCCTTGATTTGTCATTAAGGACATAACTATGTAGAACTTAATCAAACGTTAAATCCCTAAGCACTCATTCTGTAGCATGCCCACACATTGCCTTACTGGAAGTTTTTATTCACAGGAGGACAGCTATGTTGTGCTCCACAAACCAGAACACCTCCCTGGCCATCCATAAGCACCTTCTCTAACATGCTAACATGCACGTGGATAATTCAATCCTTTAACTGCAGTAGCATTCCACAAAAAAATACACATGCAAGGCTTCTGCGAAACTATCCCACTTACGTGGTTTGTCAATAGAATATAAAATGAGGTCTTCCCAAAGTTCTCCATCATCTTGTTCCTTGGCAAATTCAATAGCTTTATCTACATCTTGCAATTCTTCCATTATCATCTTCAAGGCACTGCGGCTATTACCCATTCTGCCTAGGAGTCAAAAATAAGTAGATTATAAATCCTAAACGCTTATCAATGCTCAGTGCTTTAAGAAGGTCTTTCAATATAAATTTTATAAGTGTGAAGTTGCCTCAGACTAATTCAACCAAAAGCAAATCTATCTAATCTAATCTGATGTAGGAACACAAACCCCAGAGCAATCAGTATAATCTAAATAAGCACTTGGAGCACTGGGACCTGGAGCCTTTCTTGAGGATGTGTTGGGTCATATTAGGGGTTCTGAACTGCAGCAACATCTAACGTAAGGGGGACTGTGTGTATGTGTATGCATGTGAACTATGACGTGAAATGCCCGCTTTAAGAGCCCACATGGGCACTCTTAATTTGCAGTTAAGTATAGCACAGCTTACACCCATGGAAAATGAGAGGAGGGAAGAGGAAGAAGTAGTAGAAACGCTAACTATTCTTTCTATAAATTAATGAGTAAATCCTACTTTGCTCTCAAACGGTCCACAAAACATTCTTCTTACTAAAACATTGATTAAAAAACCACTTTCCATTCTGTTCATGACTAATACATAAACATACATAAAAATCTTAAGTCTTACAATGCCTCCCATTCAGAGGTAGATTCCTTGGCCTGCTGGAGGAGTTAATTTACAATTAATTTTATTTAAAAAAGAGAAAAGGAAAAAGAAAAAAGGCAACATAAGCAAATCTTCCACCTCAGCAAAAGATAATACTAAGCTTCTGAGAAGTATTCAGAATAAAGCATTTTTCTCCCCTCTCTTCAAACTGACAGTATTACTCTCCACTTAGAGATTGTCTCAAAAATATCTGCCCCCCAACCTGTTCCCCATAGCCCCCCAACACCTCCAAAACCCCAGAAGAATCAAATCAGAAATGCAGTAACACAATATATGGAGTTAAGACATCACATGAATAATCCAGTGCTTTGTTTTATTTTCTAAATCATGTTATTCAGTTGTACTGACTGCATGTCAACTTTGTCTCTGGGAAAGAGTGTTAAACGATGTTAGACAATACATCATATATTTTCGCAGCATAAACTTTATGACAAGATTAAAAGCATGTTGTAATTTATCACATTGAGTGTTACTTACTTAGAAGATAGACTGTCTCTTCTACAAAGTTCCTCTGTTGGCAGATCTCAAGAGCCTTGAATTTAAGGGAAGGGGGGAAGGAAAGAGAATACAGGGAACCATGTAACATGATATTTTATTGATCACAAATGCTGCAAGAGGCTTAAAGATATTTTTCCATGAAGTTGCATTACTCATTTTGACAGGAATAGAGCTCCCTTAATATGCACTGTCAGGTCCTCTGGCATTAATTAAGAGAAGAAACTCCATGGCATTTTTTTTATTTTTCTCCAAGATTAAATAAATCTGGGGACAAGACAGGTATTTCAGTCTGGATTATGCCAATCTCTACCTTTAAATCTACTGGCAACTTCTTTCTTCTGCTTCCAAAAGTTGGTTAGTCCAAAAGCATTAAGGTTATCTGCTGTCAGACTTGCTTCCTGTGGGTGGACTTACAAGGTTTGTAGTGATGGAGGTCTGCTTGACATTTATTCCTAACACAAGACTGTAGATCTCCTCAGGATAACCAGAATGGTTTTGGGAGGTAGAGTGCCCTCCAAATTTTGTACCAGTGACCTCCAAGAAGACAATACAAAAATAATCTAGTGCAAATATGAAAGAATAAGAAGGAAGCATTTCTTGTAAAGTTGGTTTAAAGACCTGAGGGCTAAATACCATAAGCAGTTACAGAATCTGAGTGTAGTTGAAAAACACTTAGCACAATCACCAAAACTACCAAACTGATTACCAACAAGTTTTTAGTAAAAGAAAATT
The DNA here is from genome assembly GCF_947461875.1 of Haliaeetus albicilla. Taxonomy (NCBI): domain Eukaryota; kingdom Metazoa; phylum Chordata; class Aves; order Accipitriformes; family Accipitridae; genus Haliaeetus; species Haliaeetus albicilla. Next base: position 32,119,213 of record NC_091484.1, on the reverse strand, counting down.
GGCAGGGCTGGTATGCCATAAACAATGCCATGTCCATTTTCAATTTGGAAGCAGAAATCAAATTCAAGATTCACAGCATTCCTGTGAAGACAACTGTTCACCGATAGAAACTTTCATACTTGGAAATCAAAACTATAAATGCATAAGATACAGCTATAGCTAGAGATGTAGGTAGGAATTAACTTTTCCTTCCATTCTCGAATTATTTCAGATGGGTTACTATGAAGATTAGAGGTATGGGCAATGAATTTCGGAGTAAGTGTAAGTGAATTACCAACCAGCTACGTCAGGGGAATGAAGGTATGAATAATACTAATAAGTTATAAACACAGCTGACAAGACTTTTTTCTCTCCGCTTAGAAGTTAAACTACAAAGTACCAGGTATTCAGTAATTCTGGATGCTGCATATTTCTTGACTGTCATGCTCCCTCTAGAGGAAAACATGGAACATTCATACTTCTCTTTCAGTTCATTTTATAAAACATTTGCTGAACTGCACTTAAATAAAAGTGGCTTACTTTTAAAGAACAAGAATTATTTCTTCCTGCCAGGTTTATAATTTCTTTAAAGCAATAATGAGCATGAATTTGTTCAAATATCATTGCTTTTTGTAGTTTATACACTGCACTGGAATCTGCTTAACAGGAACTTAAAATACTGGTAACTGGGAAATTCTTGGTCCCCTTATTTCCTTAGAACAAAGATTTGTATGTGGCAAAAAGTGTTACTATATGATATGAATGGTAAGAAGTATAATTACAGAATTAGCAGTGACAGTAAATTCAACTAAGTTTTATACAGTGTTGACATCTTTCCTCACTTCTTTAGCTTCTTACTGAAACATATTAACATTTTAATGTAAGGTTAGAACGACGCTTTTTCTAACATCCTTTTCTCTGACTTTGGTGATTATTGCACCAGACCTTCCAAAGGTTCACAGGTCTCTGACATACTTTTGCTCACAGCCCATAACTTCAGCAAAGCAGTGTCAGCAATGTGCTTGCATCATTTACACACAGCACTGTTCTGCACCACCCATCACTGAAGATAGGTGGCTGGATCTACAATAACTAAAACCAATTTGCACCAAAAGAAAAAAAAAAAGTGCAGGTAAAGTTTTATACATAAAACCGTGACCACGCAAATAATACATAAGGCAAAAAACTCAGAGAGAATCAGAGAGTTAAAACCAAACATTGTAGACAAAAAGTCTCTGGCTGGAAACCTCTCAGGCTCATTGCCTAAAAAGATCATTGAGACAACCTAGTTTCATGTGACAGTTTCAACAAAGACCAAGCCTGCAATCCTAACAAAGTATTTTGCAGTTGTTTCCTGCTGCTGCATAGTAAAGTTGACAAAATAAGAGAGGTGCCAGGAACAATACTAGTTCTCTTTAAAATGTCTACCACGTAAAATGCGATATTCAGCATAACATTTAAAAATACTGCTGTCATCATTATTGCTGCATACAGAGAGGCATCCTTTCACAGAGTCTGCTCTGCTCAGCCATTAACAGCAACAAACAGAAATAATAAAATACTGGCCCAACTAAAAAGGAAAACTGAAATTTCCATTCGATTCACTTGAATTCAAGCAGGGGAAAAAAACCCAAGACTGCCCTTAACTTTATTTATTTATTTATTTTAATTTGACAAGAATGTGAAAGGAAGGAAAATGTAGAAAGGTTAAAGAAGGTGGAAAGATGGTATTCTGTAAAGTTCCAAGTCTACTGGTGGAAGTATAAAGACAGAATACTTTTAGCTCTGCTAGTTCAGCAACTGTTATATCGTGCATATTATTTGAAAGCAACTAAGACATTAGAATACAAAGTTAGAAAAACTCCAGTTACAGCTACTCATTTTTCAAGATCTAACAGTGACTAGTCCTAGATTTGGCAAAATGATTGTTGATTTCTTGCAGCCACAACGTGCTGCTCAGTCAGGCCAGGCACTGATGAGTAGATATGCTGTAGGTACGCATCAAGTGTGAATTCAGAACTTCTGCATTAAAAATCCCCACCAATTCCTGCCCTGTGAGCTGAGAGGAAGGTCTCAGCTGTCAGCCAGCTCTGCAAACCAAACTTCTGCATGTGATGGTCACAAACTCAAAGGATCCCTCCTTTCGGCAGCAGAGGGCAGTACCACACCCAGTTACAAATTCACAACACTACAAGCTACAGACATAAAAATCGAGGATCTGTGTTTTAGATTTTGGGGGCTTACCTTCTCTAGTGGACAGTGCGTGCTGTCTCTGAGAAATGGTAGTAAGTTTGGACGATCATATTCAGCATAAAGGCTGATCTGTTTCTCATGATATCGTTGGCCTTTATGGTGGTCTCTTTTAAAGAGCTTGTGCAAATACTAGGAATCAAAAAAGAGAATCGGAACTCAAAATCGCTTATACAATATTATTCATTCTCCACCAGTAAAAAAACCCTCCTAATTTCCTCAGGAATATGCTAACATACTAAAAGGCACAGAGATTAAATCCTGATACAAAGGACTAACTATATTTTTCTGAAGTACACTCATCACAGCAATCTCCAAAACCAGCTCCGTAAAACAGGTTTTCAGCTACACTTAAGTAACTGTTCTTTAACATTTGAAGAAGCTACTGGATTTTGAATTTTATGTAAAACTTCAGAGAAATATGTCAAATAAAACATTTTGGTTATCTAGATATGCTTGATCATTGCAGATAACTATAGATCAAATTTTTACCACATGAAATGTTTTAACCAAAGCACCTTGAAGTATAGATACTATGGAAAAGCTCCTTCCTCCCTAGATGAGCACAAAAAAGCCTTGAGAATAATCATGAGGGTCACTTTTATTCAAAGGGAAGTAGGCTTCACACTTTGAAACTAATGCATCCCTTCCACAAACTGACAGTCAGTCGTCTCTGCAAAGCTCCTGGGCTGCAGGCTGCACACTTCATAGAGCTGCTTCCTATTATCAGATCTCTAACACATAAACCTGCTCTCCACCAGATTGATGCCCTGAGCCACACCTGTACCCAGCAGCAAGTTAAACTTCCCTCACTAATACAGACCAAGCCCACAGTTACACATTACGTATTCCACTGACAGCACATTCAAACCGAAGAGGTGCTTTTGGAATAGCAATGTGGAGCCATGGCCTTACAGTGATACTATAACTCTGCACAAACAAGAACATTCCTGCAGCGTATGGAAGTTACAGCTCTAGAAAGAAAAGCAGTTCACTGTCTCTATGGATCAGCAAAATGTGCTTCAGAGTTGCACCCACCATCCAACCCCATTTTTGTGTAGGGAAAGAGGAGGGATACAAGCAAGAAGTAATTGACCAGAGAAGACAAGTGTCTGCAATGCCATAATGAGTACCTCATGGTATGTTAACAAGTAAGCAGTATGTTACGAAATTCTCACAGGTACACATTTTAAAATTATTTTACTATTGTAAAAAATGCTATGGCCATGTTAAAAAATGGATTAGCAAAAGTAGCCACTCTGGCTCTGATGATTTATGACATTTCAGTGTCATGTGCGCTTTGACAGGATAACCACATCTGTAAAAGATATGCCCAGCGAAGGGTTTATTCAGCTCAACTTGAAAGCAACAGAATATAGAAATATTTACCACATGCTGTAGCTCAGGCCTGTTTTCTAATTCTTCAACGACTCTGTCAATCTGAAAGAAAACAAACAAAACCCAAGAGATGAGCAAACATGTGATGAACAGCATGTTTACAGGACTGAAAGGATGGGTAATACAAGCAAGCATTGGACTGGCATGCCATGAACTTGTAATACTTACGGAAATTTTATCTTCGTTATCCAAAAGCATGTCTACTGCTTTCTAAAGTAAAGAAAGAGAACCCAGTTATGAAACAGGTACACACATTTTCTCACACTCTATATAGTATTATGCTTGTTCACTGATGGGTGTCAGATAGATATTGCAGACGTACTCTTTTCAGCAACAGTAATTCAGAGAGCAGTTTGCATAACATCAGCATTCCCCGATAGCACAGCATTACAAAAGAACACATCATGTATTCTTTCAGAATACTTCTCCTAAGTTTCCACACTAATAGCAATCAATACTGTGCACTTATATTGCAGGTGAAGTACACCCATCGAACCATGGGTCACAGGCAGTCACTGTCAAATGACGTAGAAATACTATTTGTCCCATTGCAAAATGGAACTGCAGGGTGACGGCTGTATAAGAAACACACGACCCAACTTGCCTTACAACTGGATTCCCCCAAACTATCTGCACACCAGTACTGTAACAGAAGCAGATAAGACCATGTAAGCAGAGTGGCCACTGGGATTCCAGTTCTGCTTCCTCTTACATGAGCAAACTTTGCTTCACATTCAAAAAATGCAAAACCACAGATTGATACGATTTACTCTATTTAATAAAAACGAATTATACTCTTTTTCCCCCCATGTAGTTTAGAATGAGCGTACCAAAGCTGATCATCTTTGGTAGAGATGGCTCCATATTTTAACTCCAGTGCTTAAACAACCACTGCAATGAAAAAAGAGCAGATCTACTTGGTTTCCCCCCAAGGATCATACCAAAACTCATTTGCTGAGGTTTTATAGCCAACTGAGAAGAAAGAAGATTGAATTCAGCACAAAATGCACACTTCTTGATTTTTGGAATTTAGGTTAATAACCTTGCAAACTTTCAGAAGCAGATTAATTGACTGCAGTGAAAGAGAAGTTGCAAGTATATTTAACATACACCTCACAATAAATTCACTGCCTTCTTCCTTTGGCTTATTAATAGCATTATTTGATTAGAAATGCAAAAAGAATATTGTGGTGAAAGTCTACTTGAGAATCACAACAATGATCTCAGATCTGGCACTCTTCTCACTATGAGTGATACTCAAATGGAAATACAAAGGAAAAAAATCATCCTTGGGTCAATTATTTTGCAGTCTAGGCAAATGTCATCTTCCTTACATCAGAATGTATCCAGACACAGCAAACACACTCTCTGCCTTAACACTATCTTTAGCTCATCTATTTTTAATCTGTTAAAATATCTCTAGTGGAAAGTGAATATAAAATCATTAGGATCACCATACCTCTGAATCAAAATCCATGAGCAGAACAATTTTGTCTCTGATAGAACTGAAAAGATTGTGCTTGTGGATCAACTGGAAGACGTCTTTGTGCCTCAAAGTTAGGTAAATTTCTAAGGCTCTGCCATAGCGCTGGTCGTAAGTATACCTGATAAAAAACAATGTTATAATACATGTGATCTTACATATCTAAGTGTAGGAAAACCACCTGTGAGGGAAAATATAAATATACTCTAGGATATAAAGCTTGTTAGGATGCTACTTGATTTGATAAATATCTAAATAGTTGCTGTGATTAATTTTTGTTAAAGGAAAATAAAACACTGGGTAACACTAATTTCAACTCTGTTTATACCAGCCACCGCATTTGTGTTCTGACCTGTGGTTCTCTGCATTTTCATTTTCCCGTTTTCAGACCACAGGGGAAGCCACACAAAACACTAGTTTTTCTATTTTTGGAAACTAATTGGAACTCTCTTCAGAGCTAAAAAACATAGCCTAGAACCAGATCAGTTTTGGCACATTTTCCAGTCACATATTTCCAGCCATGCAGTAAACCTAAATATACTACTTTTGAAATAGTGGGGAAAAAACACCATTTTATTTTCCTATGGGTAATTCTGAAATGCACACTTCACAGAAGAGGCTTGCTCTGACAGCATAAAGAAGAATGCTAGCTATTTGCTTTGGAAAGAGGAGCAGATAATCCAATCTTAAACTAAACTCTTTGCTTTCATACTCAGTGTACACTCTGTAAGGAAGGGAAAAGAATTGCTAAGCTGTGCAATCAGCAGAGTGGAGGAGAGAGCATCGATATGCTGTAGACTGCAGCAAAGCAGGTATTTCTGTTAAGAGTTAGGCAAATATTTATCAACTACAGTACACTATTTCAAGCTTACTTTTTGCAACAGCAGTTTAAAATTGTACTTACAATTCTGCAAGTGTTCGTAGCAAAGTCCTGTTCTGTGGATCTTTCTTCAGGTGATCCACTACAGCTTGAACTATGATTGTGTTGTTGTAGAGATCTCCAGGCCACTCTTTTATCAGGGTTGCAAAACCCTAAAAGTGTAAGAGATTGTAACAGCAATAGAAAGAACTGCCTAAGGAACATTTCAAAACATCAAAGCTTCAGCTAAGCCTCTGAGATGATACCTGCTGTGCTTCACCTGTAAGCCACTTTTACGTGCCCACAGACGTGCACAGTGCAGAACACAGATTTTCCTTCTTAGGGCAATGTCATTAAGATTCATGAAGCTGAGTCTCTTTCAGGTGCTGTAGGCTTTGTGCAGCACCTCAACCACTTATGCTACATTAAACAAACTAAACATAACAGTGTTTATAATAAATAACCCATCTCACAGTATTTGCGCACTCTTAAGAACGTTCTACTTATTATCCTAAAAAACAAAATTCATCTTTTTAATCTTTTCATTATTGTGGAACTGTCCATTGATGATCTGTTCAAATATAACAGAGAATTTGCTGTCAGAATTCTAAATTGCTGAGGGTGTTTGGCTGGCAATAGCCATTACATGTCGACACGTCAGGCTGCAGTACCTCGTAGTCACTCTCCAAAAACTCATGCAGGACCATTTCATAGATCAGAGGTTTCAAAACTGGATCCCGTCTGGGCAAGTAACGACTAATTGCCTATAGGACCAAAGAGAACAAAGTGTCAGAAGGTGAATGACATGTAACATCCTGGTACACTGATGATAGAAAAAAAGAATTGTGAAACAAAAAAACCAAAGCTACACACAAAACATGGCTCTTGGTAAACCCTGGAAGTGCTGTATATTCATATTTGTAAGCAGTATCCTGAAGTTATTTACTTTAGGATTGCACACATTGGAATTGTATTACTTATCTGAAATTATCATTAGAAAGATAGGTGGTAAGGTACTAGTTAGAATGGGAGAGTCAGTCATTACACTTAGAGAAGTCAGAATATTTGCTGTTAGTCATTTAGAAAATAAAACCCATACAAGACCCCTCAAAAGAAGAAAGTTTTCAAAATCCATCTTGTCCAGTCTTGGTCTTACATCTTGTAAAAAGGTATAAGCATTCATTAGCTGAAAAATGTGTACTTTTGATTTAAGACTTACTGTGAGGTCACTACATTTTATGAAGAGTTCTGTTTTGCCAGCTATTTTTACGAACCCAAATGAAAATTAATTTGAGAATACATCTCTCCATGGAAAGGGTGAAGGCGTGTGATCTGTTGCTCTACAGGAGGTGTTAAGGAATTGCATTCTGGCTGGCAGGAGACAAGAACCTGCCACAATGAATCAGCTCATACCCTGGAATTTCAGCACAGCATCTTATTAGCACTATTATTCCATGCAACTAGAGGCCAAGGTTATTACCACCTGCCAAAATAAACCCTACTGCTACCAGCTGTGTTGGGACTTTGGGGTTCGTAGCTGAAGGCCCAACACTGATGAAATTCCTCCAAACACTCAGAGATGTTGCCTGTTGCCCACTAATGGCACCTGGTGCAGTAGCATTTTGTTACTGAAGTTGCTGGAACAAAGCAGGAGACATAACGCCTCACTACATCAATTTTTTTTGCAGTTTTACAGACAGCAATGACTATTCACAACAAATTCTCCTAGTATTTAAATCAAAACAATTGCCTAAGTTACATATTTCATTGAAGTCTTCCATCTGTAGGTGAAAAAGGAGGGAAAAATAAAAGACCAATAAAAAAAGCATTGTTAATGACTTTGCAAAAATTAAAAGTTCATTGCTCACAGGAGACCTCTTCTCTCCCCATGCTGTTTGAGCTTGGGCAGACTTCGCAACGTAGCATGCTGCCAAGATCAGCTCCTACCGTCTGTCACAGAATTTAATAGCTAACTCAGGGCATAGTCTTGCCAGCTGCCCTGGGGAATCATATTCCTGACCCCTCATAAAAAAGCCTCTTCCAGCCCTAAAGAAAGCAGGCTGGACATCAGCTGGAGACTCGAAGGCAGAGGACATTCTCCAACGGCTGTTTTCATTCCCACTTTCTACCTTCCTGCCACCTCTTAAATGAACAGCCTCACCTGGCAGGCTTTGCTGCAACTCTTGGCTGCGGTTTGGTCGCAGAGCGAGCTGAGGAGCAGTGCAGCTGCCTCGTTGCGTGGGGGCCAGGCTGCCTCGGGAAGGAAATCTCTCCTGCCTCAAGTCCCACTGCTTTGAAGGTAAAGCACAACCACGTCCTGCAGTTTGGCCCCCGTGCTCAATAAAGACTGAGAAGCATCCAAGTTATTTTTAAGCCTAGGCACAAAGGTGAACTAAGACCCATGCTGGAAGTTAAAAACTCTTCTTATTTTATTTTTAAACAGTAGTTAAGGAGCGATGTCAGACAAAAAAGCTCCAGAATCAGGATGCCTTTGTATCAATTCCCGAATCACATGGTGAAAGTGACTTTAAATAAAAAAAGCATACTGTACACAGAAATATTTTCTTTTTTTTTTTCTTAAGACCTGCTTTCAGACTTTTGATCAATAGGTATAAGGACAGGGTATACACAAGAAAGCCCATATAAAAGTTGACATGGGATAGCCTAAAACATTTCACCAATAAGCCCAAACCACAATTATTTATTCCTCAGAGGATACCTATGAGATGAAGGAGGCTGTATGGATAATGCTGCTCTATGCTATGGCCACCACAGTCAGGTGAAGTCCTTCATGTGTCCTCTAGCCAACATTTTGGTCATTAAAGCATTGCTGCTGCCAGCTGATCATTCTACACCCCTGCTGAAAGTCACTGCTGTCACAGCAGAGTCAACAGAATGGGGTGTATCCCTCATGCCACAACGGCCAGCACTCATAGAGTTTGGCATCTTCCTTTGAATCCACCTTCCTCAGCTGTTTGAGCTGAGACATTGGATTTTACACTGAAGTGACTTGAGCACTAACACGTAACTCCACAAACCACCGCTACTGGAGGAGGAGAGGAGCAGATTATTGCAAGGCTCTAAAATCTTGAAACTACCATAACAAGGTTTGCCAGAGGACATTCACTGAAGAGAGGAGAGACATCAAGATACCAAGATGCAGCCTCTGGTAGCCAAACAGGGCCTTTTAGTACAGAACTCTCAAAAACCCCCTAAACCCACAAGCAAACAAACAAGACACTCGTCCCACATTGGGGTATCACTAATTAGTCCCTCTGCAGGAAGGGAAGTTTAAACCTTTAGTTTTACTACCACCTTAGCTATTGGCTAATCACATTAGATTGGAAACGTCAAGATTTCAGGCAACCACTTACCTGCACTGCAAATTCTTTAAGAAAAATTCCCTTTCAAAATACATCTTGTCTCCAAATCTCAAACAGAGTCTCCTCATCAGGGCTTAAAGCCATCATAGCCCAGTTACACTACTGTGTTTAATACCTGCTGGTTGGGTAAATAGGTAAAAATTCCAAATAGCATACAAGCGACCCCAAGCATTACAACAACGGCTTCATTTAGATTTGGCTTAACTTAGTTCATCCTTTATAATATTCAGGTATCTTTAGGAACTTGGGAAAAAGTTATATGCAATTGAAATAGTAAAATAAGAGAGGCATCATCTAGAACTGCAACTTGAAGCTGAATAATGTAACAGACTGCATCTTATATTTTTCTAAGTCCACTTTCAAGGGGCTGAAAACAACCAACTGTTTAGAAAGGCAGTAATTTAGCTGAGATGTTTTTGCAGCAAACCTGCAAATATTTTTATATTTTACAGTCTGCTGGATGACATAAGTGGAGACAAGAAAAACATCCATTCCAAACACTTGCATCTAAAAAACAAAATAAACCTAAAAGGACTAAGAAGCAGTGTATCAAAATTTCACCTGTACCTGCACTCAGGTCCTTTATTGGATTGAAATAAAGAGAGAGAAACATGAGATTTCATCTTCCAAGGTGGCAAAGAGTGCACCGAACCACTAAGAACTCATACAAAAGGCAAGACTGTTCTTGCACTGGACTGGCTCTAAAACAAAAGCCAGACATTTCTGAAAACTGTAATGCTGAAACATTTTCGCTCTTTGAACAGAATTAAACAGCTTAAAACTAGCAAGGGACTGCATGCTGTGAGATCTTAATAATATGTCCTTTTTGGCTCATTGAGTTTGAATAGGAAGACATAAAATTCAGAAATAAATGTACACGTGTTACCAAAGGGAGTGTGCATAATGTTTTCTACTGGTTTGGCAGTGACAGCGCTATAGCCTTATGTCCTGGGCAATTTATTAACTGAGAATCTCACATTAAACGTGTACTGTTATGGTAGCTGGCTTGCGACCAGGGAAAACACAAGACAGGGCAGACTGATCCTCTTTCTTGCCACCATTTCTAGCACACAGCATAGGTTTTCCTCGTTGCTTTGCAATTTAACTGTTCTTTGACGCTTAAAAGCTCTGTTGCAAGGTACTTGGATTTTGAGGAAAGGCTGGCACCCACAGAGGCTATTTTCCTTAAGAGTTTGGGTAGGATTTTTCGGGACATACTGGAAGGAAGTGAAAAGCAAATGGGAAAGATGCATTTAACTGTGAGCATCTTTGCAAGTAAAGGCCTTAGGGGTGGGTCTTTTACTTGGGGGCTGTCAACAAGTTAAAAATAGGTAGCTGAGTAGCTGGATGTGCTATGCCTCCAACCCTGTTCTGAGGCATGTTAACATATACACATCAATCTGAAAGACAACTGTACAACTAGAGGTCTGGGCAGGAATTTCAAGGGCAGCGTTGCATCCTGCTACCACACTATGGCGATTAAATGCAAGCCTTTAGATACTTGGTCAAAACATACGGTAAATACAGCATACCAATTACTTGAGTGCAGAGACAGAAATTAACTTACCTTAAGCTGACCTATTTCTTTAAACTTGTAAACTTCAAATTCCCAGAGTTCTGTGTTTCTGCCAAGAATTTTCTGGCACTTTCTGGAAGGAAGATGAAAGGGGAGAGAACAAAAAGTAGGTACATAGAATAATACAAATGTGACAGCATTACTGCAAGGATTCCTTTTTCTTTCTTCTCCCTATACAGACACTTTCAAATGTGACTTACTTTGGCAACCATCGCTTCAAGCAGAGCATATCAGGTATTCCTCCTTTCAGATCTTACAATTTTGTTACATCCAAGAGGACTTAACTGCTTACTATGCATTCACCCTTATTGATTAGGGCCATATTAACTTTATGAGTGAAGTTTTTAAATCTCAGCTGAGAAAAATCGAGCGCTTAAAAAGATATGCTTATGCTTACACATACATGAAAACACAAACCTCAGGTAATTTCTGATCCTTACTTTAGATACCCATATTTGACATTTTTGTTTACACCCACATAACCACAAATTATTTTCTGATGGTCTTACATGTAATGACACACTAATAAACTTAGATTATCAACATCCAAAGAAAACCTTAGTTTTGAAAATCTAGTGTGACTTTGAAAAATCAAGGCTGTCTTTCAAAAATATATATGCCTCAATTCTAGCTAAACTTCAGAAAGTTTACAGTAACTTTTGAGTCACTACAGGCAAGAAAATATAGGGAACAGTAATACATCTGTATGTTTTGGAACTTCAGAAACTCCAGAACACATAGAAAATCAATATCACAAAATACTTCAGAATCAATAATTTGCTTTTGTTTCGTGCCCCCTCCCCCCGACACACTTTAGCCAGCAAAGAAAATCTAATACTAAGTTACCGAGCAGCCATGTCATACTCTCCTTTCTCCACTAGGTGATTTATATAGGCTAAACCAATGTCCTAAAGGGAAAAAAAATAAAGAATTAGTTATAAAAGTTTGGAAGTCAACTACTTGACTGCCACAATAACTATCATTCCAGTTGTATGCACTGCTGTTAAGTCAAGCACCAGGCCCTAAGTGGATACCCTGAGTTCTCCTTTAGATGTAGGGCCCACAGAACAGTCAATACAATACTTGCATAGACCACTCATGTGTTCAAATTAAGATGCTCTTTTAATTAATTCTCATAACCTCATAGATGCTGAGAAGACATATTAAGGATTGTTCAAAACACATAGCTGATATTCAGTGCTTGCATTAGTTATCTTAAAAAGAAAAACACCAGCCATGGTATGAGACACTTACTTTGTCAACACAAAGTCTGCAGGTGGGAAAAACACTGGTTGAGAATATAAACCCTAGTGCTGCTCTATAAAGTAAAGGCACTACTGAGAATTTAGCAAGTTTATTACGTATTATTACATACTGAATTCCTCTTCTCAAGTTTATCACAAAGGTCAGCTGTAAAATTTTTCTGGTAAGCGTTTAATATATTAAAATTTTGGCAAAATAGCCATCCCTTCTGCTGTAATCTTAACACTGGTCTCAAACCCAGTGTATCCACTGCATAATTTAAGAATCACATCACTAAAAGCACATTGTTTCCAGGAAAAAAAAAAAAAAAAAAAAAAAAAAGAGCTGTACAATAAAAACAACTCCTTGTTTCCTACAAAAATAAACATTTGGGTCTTCTGAAGCACAACATAAATTTTTGATCAATATCAAGGACAGTACCAAGTGGAGCAGAATATGAACAGAGGTATCCAACAACTTCAATTGGCCAATCTACTACAAAGTTAAAAAAAAAAAAATCATGCACATACACCAGATTTTAGCATTTCATTCCACTATAGGAACCACCTTTGTATTTTCAGCTTCACCATTCTCAAGAATGAAGATTTTTGTCAGCCTCTTTCTCCTGCAGGCCAGCTCCTCAGTGAGCAGAGAAGACAGTGTAAGGAAAGGAGCTGTACATCTGTGGTTGTTTAGGACCCTTGCATTCTGCTCAAGAGGTGCAGAGGGACAGTGATCATTACTGCAACCTAAAAAATCCTCAAGACCACCAGACAGGTTGTGTGAGTGTGGTGTCATTGGTCTGATAGCTGCTGGGCAGTGAGAACATAAGTTGTTTTAAAACCCTGTACCATTAATCCTTCACTTAGGGCTTGATGTCAACATTTTTTCCCCCAACACGTTCTGTGGGTTTTGCATTAGAGACCAAACACGCAACAACTCTGCTTGTATATACCCACACTGAATTTCATCCTAGCAGAGCAAATTTGTGCAAACCAAGAGAAAAGCTTTTTTTTTTTTTTTCTTTCTTCTCCTAATGTATTGCCAAGGACCTCCTTTAAGAATTCTTTACATCTTTTGCAAGGGTCACAGAGCAGCTAAATCATACAAACTCTGTGATAGGTGATGGCATGCTATTAGGTCTTGATTCAACTTCTGGACTGCACAAGAAGAAAAGAATTTTTAAGACATACTGATATACAGTGGGTATATTATAGCAGTGATCTGGCTAAAAATTAAACACATCTTCTAACACTTTGTACTTAAATACAAACTTCCATTTAAAAATGCAGCAGTGTTAATGAAATACCAATGTGATCACACTGATGTCAATTCAAACAAACAAAAAAAAGAGCTAAAATTAGCGATGCTTTTGTGGCTATTACATTACCCCCCTTCTTTTGTCTTAAACATCAATAGCCTTTGTTGCTCTGTGAAGGGACTACAAACACTGGAAATAACTACATAGGAGAAAAGGAGCTTAACTATGCAAAATAATGAGAATTGCAAAGCAATATGAGAGAGCTAGGTGTAAAACTGCAACTGAATTTCAATAGCATTTAAAAGGTCTTCCAATTGCACCTTTTAAACTCGTGCCAAAACCCTGTCACATGTACAAGGTAAAAGTTAAAGAGAAATGTGTCACCCCCCACCCAATCTCTTAATATTGCAATACTGTGTGTTACTTGAAACAAGAGCAAATTTAATACAGAAGTAAAAGCAAACAAAAACCCCATCAGGAATCAGAAGTGGAATTCTCTTCTTTTTAATGTCAATAGCACCTTCATAAAATCCAGATCCTTTCGTGTTTCACATCCTAGCATTCCTGTTCTGCAGCTGAAACCAAGAAATCGAATGCTAGTTGGAGTATGCCTAACAGCTATTGTCTGGTGCAATACAGAACAGGGAATGTATTTGTAGTATCTCACAGCATTCTAAAAGACATCAGATATTTTGTTTGAATAGAAGTTTTGAGACTTACCAAAATCTTATGCTTTTTTATGGTTTTCTGACTGATCTCAGCTGCCATCAAAGCTTCCTATATTAAAAAAGTAGAAAACAGAGATACTAGCCAAATACACAAACTTCCAATACAGAAAGCTCTAGAACTGCATAAATCAACTATTTTTCAGAGCAGGGTGTTTGAAGCACTAGAATTTTTTAATGCCATGGTTGGATGAACAGCTTTGAATTCATACTCAAACAAAAGCAGTCAACCGAAGAGAAAACTACTTTTGTTTCCATCTGGGTTCACTCCACATTAGTATATTAGGATCAAATCGCAAGATTACAACAAAACAGACAATGCAATTGCATTGGATCATTTTCAAATGAGAACCCTTCACTACCAAAACCTGTGAAAAAAATCATCAGGAAAGGGGGTGGGGGAAGGCTACCTTTCACTTCTGCAGACCAAAAGTCTTCTCCAGACTGATTTATATTTAAGTACCATTTGCCGTTCTACTTCTTTCAAAGAAACAAAGCTGGCACTTTTACAAACAAAATGAAAACTTTAACATACATCATAACACACAATCTATCTACTACCTTGAATGGCTTTCATAAAGGCACACGCACAGCTGTCACTTGCAAATTACTGGAGTCTTCAGGGACCAAATGTGATTTACATAAACTGCAAAACTGCACTCATCATATGAGTTTGCCATTCAGATGCAAAACCATCCACAAGGATTTAAACAAATCTGCATGAGGAATATTGTGATTGCATTAACAAAAGGAATACATGCTGAATGGCTTTCCCGCATATTTTTTTTCTTATAATGGGCATCCAACAAATAACACGTAAATAGAAATTTGCAAGTTACTTTATGCATCGTAACAAGTGTTCTAAGTCATTAACTTCAGGACATCAGAAACTGGAACACTAGGTGCATGATACTGTCTGTAAGAATTTATTATTATTGTTTTAGGTGTTTAGATATACATGCTTAAACACACCAATATTTATGCAACCAAATACTGAGCTGCTTTTTTTCCAAGGGAGCTGTATACCCTTGTTTTTTAATATCGGCTCTGCTTTTTGGGGAGTAACACTACTTTGAGCACCAATACCTACAGTTTGAGCCCATATTATTTTACTTTTAAAAGCTTCAACACTGAAGGCAAGTAACGCAGAGCAATGCACAGTACTCTAACACAACCTTTTATAGTGGAAGTAATATAGAATGGGGAAAATCTAATATCGTTCATCAAGTCCATCTGCCTTCCCTCTTTAGTTGGGATAGATCTAGAAAAATATCCACATAGCTCATTAGTTAACTGTTCTGCTGCTTTAAAGCCAAAAACAAGCTTTAGTAATTTTCAGTGACAGCTAATACATTTCATATCTGATGCTGAGAGCAGCATTCACAGCATCTAATTCAGCTATCTCACTTGGGTACAATTCCGATGAGTTGTTTCAGTAGGAAGACTAACTCTCCAGAGAGATGAAGAGATGTATAGTCAACTCCTACCCTTTACAAGCATTTTGTTAATGACTACAGGAACAGAAACTATCCAATCCAAATGACCTAGCAAAGTTCATCACGCCACTCCAATTTCCAAACCAAGAAAGCCTGAAGGAAAGAATGTTGTAAAAATTACTTCGTATTTCTTCTTTTCAAGAAGCCAGTCAATGTGGTCATCTTGGTCCCGCTCTTTAGCCACAACCACATCTCTTGGGCTGATGATATAAAAAAGTGATTCACCTTCCGAATACTCTGCAAATGCATACACAGTTTTATTATTATTATATTTTCCTTAAGTAAAGCCCTGCTTTTTAGTACACCGTTGAGAGGAATTTAGAAAGAGGAGATGCAAGGAAGACAGCAAGGCTACTCCTGCAGAACATGCTTGTTTGGGAAGCTGTATTCTCCAATAAATTAAAACTGGTTTAAATGGCAAAATATCTTTAAAAAAAAATCACTACAGCTTATTGCAAATTCTGATTCATCCACTATGTGTAAACTTTATGATGGTTTAGAACACATTATTATACTTTTAGAGGACTATTACACTACATAGCCTGCAATAAACTTATCCTCCCCATCAAGGTCAAGGCCATCAAAAGCATAAATGATAGATGCCATAACCCCTGGGGACACAGCACATCATTACAGCAATGCATTTGCAATGCTATAAGTTAAGGTTATATGTATAATGCATTTGCTTATACCATAAGCCTTTATTTTTGAGTAAGCTCAAAGTAAAAATGTACTTAAAGGTAAAAATCAGACACAGAAGATGACTGTTCAGAATAGTTATTATTTCCACAGAACCCATGAAGAAACACCATCAATATTTTGTAGGTACAGGAAAGAAAACCACCCCCCATCCTTTATCTGTATCTACACATGCATACAAATACACTCCTGAACTGATAAGCAATTCACATAATAATGTTTGTTTTAAAGCCATCAAAAAAATTTAGCCTTGTCAGATTAACTAGAATATTCATTAAGCATAAAAGTACAACTGTGGACATCAATGTTCTGCTTAGGGACAGGTATAAAGAAATCCCAATTCTATTGATAGCAGCAGAGATGTTTTGGAGATCAGGAGGAGATATACTATACTTCTAGTGGCTTAAGGGCATTGATGTACACAAAGAGGCCTGCCAAGCCTATGATTTGAAATATGCTGCCAGAGAAGATGCTTAAAAATCAGATTCATGGATTTTAAAAGGCAGAAGGAATGTTTCTGTATAACATAGGCTATATAATCTTCACCAAGGAAATCTGCATCAGCTTTGCCATGCATCTTTCTGAACTACAACATATATATCAGAAAACCCTCCCACCTTATTTAAGACACTCTGGTATATATTGTGACAGGGCTTAATCTTCCTGCCTGTTACATAATTAAACTTATCTTCTAGGCTGAACTTGCCAAACTCCAGTTTCTATTCATTACATTTTAGCATTCTGGGGGCTGTTATACACCGACAGCTTTGTCAGTACAGGGAAGCTAAATATCAGTGTGCCCTTTTTAAGTTGATCCAGGTGCATCTTATTTATTCCATCTTTGTCTCTAAAGGAGCTTTTCCAGACACTGTACCACTCATTTCACTATTCCTGAAGCCGTTTGAGTCCAAAGAGACACAAGAGCTCCAATGGATCACATATTGAATACATCTCCATCAAAGATACTGCCTTCCACGATACTGGATGTTACACAAGATGTATATTTCTGCCTTCCCCAGTATGTCTGACTTAATAGATGGCATTACAAATCATGATGTTTAAATATACACATTTGTTTTCTTTCATGTGACTGGTTCTTGTGGATTTCCACTTTACACTTCAGTGTCATAAGCAGTTATGGATAGTTATTCAACGAGATGGCATAAAAATGAAAAAGGAGGCTGAGTCCTCCCAAATCAAGTCTTTTTTAACCAAGTTACGAAAATAAAACAAAACAATATTAAGAACACCTACCTAAATGATAATCTCTACATTCATTTTCCTGAAATCCTCGTACTGTTAGTGCATCAGAAGAGATCTCTTCACAGGACTCAGGTAGGGGTTGTACAATATCCAGTCTAGGCCTTGCACAACACTCCACCTCCTAGAAAAAACACCAACATCTTAGTTGCATCCTACATGATTTACCTTAGCAATGCCAACTGATGGTCATCTAAAAATGAGGCTGAAATTCAACAGCTGCAAACATTCCCAAAAGCCCAGTACTTTGCACTGGGTACTCAGTTGCGAACCATACAACCTGCAAAGTTGTGCCCCACAGAGTAGCTGTAATCACATCTGAAACACAAAGGAACGTTATTCCTAGTCTTGGCTTGCTTCCCTTGAACAGATCAGCACAGAGAAGGAGGTTTAGACAAGACACAGGTCTAACCCTTCCCCTGAGTTTGCTTGCTATTTTTCTGCTCTTGGTCACAGAAGTTGTCAGGGCTATCACAGATGATCATCAACCATTGCATTCAACAAGCAACAGAACAATTTAAGACACATTCTCAGCTGGGCCCAGGCCTCAAAAGACAGAGCTCTGTGAATCAATGATATTCTGGTCCAAGATGAACATGGGGAGTTTTTAGCTAGTGTTTAAGTTTGCACTTTTAAGCATCCAGCAGCAGGAGGGAAAAATTAATCTGAGAATAATCTAAAACCCTTGCTGTGCCGATGATTTTAGAGTAACATGAACTTTAAAGTGCAATGTAGGTGGTAATGGTAAGACATAATGGATTTTCATCTTTCATCCAAGGGAAACCACTGTCTTCAACAAGCTCTATTTTTAATTAAGTCAAGGTCCAAGACAATCCCCTAATTTCTACTTCTGGCTGTGAATTATAACAAAATGCAGAATAAAAGAGCAAGGAGACATACAAAGTGGATTTACACAGCTCTAGCCTACCCATTTGGTAGCAGCACCACTCAGGTATTTTCTCAATTGTGCTGTTCCAGCGCAAGTGAGAAAAAAAAAGAAAAAAGAAAAAAATATCAAAGCAAGCCATGAGTTCAATTCTGATCCAGTTTGTTACAAGTAGGAAGCTCTCGTCTGAAAGCTGTGAAATCAAGCGTAGGAAGAACAGTGTTCCTCACAACCCAACAGCATTTGTAGCGAGTAGCATTTCTGCTGCAAGCTCAGGCAGCTGGGGCTCCATGGAGCCAAGACAGTTAGAGGGGTTCCCACCACACCAGGGCACCGACATGGTGTCAGGGAGGAGAGTACTTTTGTTTCCTTACTGGAGTTACCCAGAGGACTGAGAAGTTATCGAAATCCAGCATTTGGAGTTTGTTTAAAAGGCTAATTAAGAGCAAATACATGAAAAAAATCTCTTTCCTATGTTCTATTACCATTGTATCACCTGAAATTCTCTTTTCATCTTTCTTTCCTGAAGCAGTTAGAATGACTTTAACCTTTATCAGTCACTACCTCCTTTACACTAGTTCCTTTCCCATGCTGCTACTTCATTAACGGTGGCTTCCCAATTTCCTTGCTCCCTAGCATTTCAACCCATTTCTTCCTCCCCCTTCCTTATCCCATTTGTTTACCTCCTTTTCTTTCACCAACTCTCCCACACCAGAGGACTACTGCACCGGCTCTCTTGGGAGACACTGCCATGACATTATTTTTCTCCTTCATATAAATAAAGAAATAATAATCTGACATCCTGCAGCAGAGCTGGAAGCTAACCCTATTGATTTCAGCAGGCTTGAGCATTTGTTTGAACCTACAGCATTTCATTGCCTAGCAACTTGTGCACCCAGTTGCTTAAGGTTACTATGGTGATGGCTGTCTAATGCAGACCTACTATCAAAGAGATGATCAAGAGCATCTGCCGTTCTCACACCGCAACTTCAAGGATTTCTTCCACTGCCTCGCCTTTTATTTGGCAATATGAAATAAATGTTGGAGACTGACACGGCACTCACCGGCGCACAGGAAAAACGGCTGACATGAATTCTAATTTCTACCTATCTACACATGTATCTGGGTGTACACAACTAAAGGTCTTGGAAGCAAGGGAGATGATGCCACTTCCTCGCAATCATGCATCCTACGCCGCCACAGTGGCTCTTATTGCTTGAGTTGATCAACTTCACTACTCTCATTTCTTCTAAGATGCAGTGTCAGCAAGCCCCTCTTATGGCTAAAAAAGATTCTTCGTTTCGTCTGGTGCAGAAATAGCAGAAAGAAAGAGAGAAAAGGAGAGAAAAGGAGAGAAGGGGGAGGGGGAAGGAGAGAGAAAGACTATCTAGAGACCTCCTCTGCCTTCTGCAAGAAATAAAGGAACCCAGACAGGACTTCTGAAAGGTTAAGTACACTAGTCTTCAACATCACCTCCACTGACCTTATTTTGTAGGTCAAAGAAGTTTCAAGCACTGTTCACTACCAGCAGACTACAAATTTTTTCACAGATAAACAGATCTGCGTGACTAGTTTAAAGGCCTAACTCACAGGGCAGTTTAGTGCTGTGAAGAAACTCTAACAGAAAAACAATTACCGTTTTTTCGGAAATCTCCTTTACATATGAAAGTATAACAAGCTGGTCGCAGAGAGGCGCAAGCCCACTGATATAGAATTCGGTGTCAAACTGGAAAACTGAAATACAAGAAAGGCAACAGATTGTTAAATAAGTGAATGTGTATGCACTACTTCCTAAGAAAAACACACAACCGATTTTTTTCAGTGGCAATCAACAGCATGCAGTAGCACTTCAGAGAAATAAAGACTCAATACATATAACAAACCTACAGACTTCCCAGTTGGATCAGCAAGATGAAAAATTACATTTAACAGATTAAATTCCATTAAAGCTTACAAGAATAAAGGTTTGTGCTCCAGGACATGCTAGAGATGAAACATTTGAAATGAATGGTCAGCCTGATTTTTAGTAATCACATTGAAAAAAAGGAAGCAAAACCAAACCCAAACTCAATAAAACAGACAATAAATAGAACAACTTCATTGGTTTGCATATTCGCAGCAAGTTCATGTGGCCATAAAAGAATAACACCTGCTACATCTATTGGTATGATATAAGAAAACACAAAGGTCATTATTTATTTATCATCACTATAAACACAGGAAGATTTACAGATACCCTCATTACAAAGAAAACATACAGTTGAATAGTCCCTTGTTCATAAAACTGAAAATGTAATTTCCTAAAATTGGTCTTGAAATCGAGGCAGTTATGTGATGACTATTTTGAGAAAGAAAAAGAGAGCTGAACTGTATTTACAAAAAGGCTAACTAAAGCAGACCTCTGCCACAGAACTAGCTATTCAGTTTTATTCTGCTGGATTTACAGTGCAGCCCTTTTTGTGGGCTCCTCTCTCATGGGGCCCAGAACAGGAGTCATTCAACTGCTTATATTAAAAAAAAAAACTTATAAGCTTTTACAAAAATATCAGATACATCATCATTTGCTCCCAAAACATTGTTTTAGGAGAATCTAAGCGTAAGTAGAAAAAAAAAGTTTCCTTGCTTACTGCTTAGCATGCTACATTACTAGTATCTACTGTTTACTAAAACAGTTAGTATTTTAGCAAAGCAAACAGAAAATGCAGCATAATGACACTAAAAATAAAGCTAATTTTCTTTAGCTAATAAGAAGGAACAGGAGAAATAATTGTCCTCCTGCTAAAGGAGAAAAAAATACTGTCAAGTAAAGTACGGATTTGACACCTGTCTCTCAATGAATAAGCAAATACTGTTTTTCTCTTAATGACTGCTGACACTTTGACATCACTGGGGGACCAAAGCACAGCACAAGGCTAGAACACTCAATCTATTCTAGGAGAGAATAGGTTTACATTTGTAATCCTGTACATAATTATTTTGTTCTAGCCTGCAAGACTGATGAGATTACTTTGACTGTGTCACATACTGCACTGAGTAATGATTTTAAACAACCCATGTCAGAAACATCTACATAATATATCTTATTCCCAGTTTACAATTTAGTATTTGGCATTTTAAAAGAATATGGAAAGCAGGAGGAAAAACATTGAAAAGAAAAAACAAAGTGAAATCCATAATGCTGGCTAGAAGAACAAGCAAAGAAACTTTCATTTCGGCTTTAAAAAGTGACAAGAGAAGGCTCTCATAGGCATGTAAGATATTGTCGTTTGAATTTAGACAGGAAAACAATGTGGTGAATGGTACATTTATAAAGACTATGGGGACAGTTTTAAAAAAAACACGTGTGTTTCTTTGACTTTCACTGGAACTTTAGTTCCTTTGCCAGTGAAAATGTTTGTAATGTCCACGTAATGGTGTATTTAGGATCAAGCAGTAGTAGTGTTCCAAGAAAAAATAAACAAATAAATAAAAACCATCACTTCAAGTTTTGTTTTTAAATAGAGTTTAGTTTCCTTGGTTTCACTTTCAGCTTTCTCTCAGCTCATCCTCCTCAAGAGGCCTTGTTGAAACACAATGCTCTAGCTCTGCTGCTACAGCCTTGAACAAAGAATAACTGGCATAGACAGTGCTTCTTGACCTGCTAAAAACCTTTGATGCAGCTAATCAAAAAAGTCTTACTGAAAAAGATTACAGAAGTTATAGCTGCACAGAACACTAATACATTAATTTGACTTAGTCTCTGGATACTTTGTTGTGGTCAAGGGGGAAAAAAAAAAATCTAAGACAGAGGCATTGCAGAAATGCTGTTAATTTGAAAAGGATCCAAAACAATTAAAACAAACGTAGTATTGAAGTAAATGGGAATGACCGAGGTACGGCCATGTGTCATACATGTTTATGCCTGTCATAAGAGAAGATGGAAGATATGCTGACAGTGGATCTACTCCATGTTCAGCATCTGTGTATAGCTGTCAAACAAATTACCAGGAAGCAAAAAGAAGAAACCTGTACATCTTTTTTGTTATTCATTAAATTAAATGTATGAAATACATCGTATTACAGAAATAAAACAATATATAGCTACATTATTTACCCAAACTCTAGAAAGCAACTTTCTCTGAAATTTCAAGATATACACACACACACACGGTGGACTGAAACTAAAAGAAGTCTATTTTGTTTCATCAAATCTCAAAAAGCAGCCCCTGCTTTTCCACTGCAGATTTAGAGAGTGAAATTCTGGTTACAGTCAGAGGTTTTTGCCATTGATTTCAATGGGGACAAGGTTTCAACACTGTCTTCTAGGAAAGTAAGCAGGAAGCTGAACTAGCATGCAGAGAATTAACATGAAACTTAATGTGTGGAAAAAAAGAAGGATTTTTGTTTTTTTTTTTTTTTTTAAATTCCATATAACATATGAAAGAAATTGAAAAGCCAACACACAAGCTAATTTTTAGGTAGCCCAATCATGTATCAACATCAGCAGAGCCACAAAGCACCATGAACTGGCCGAGCTTACCCAGAACTCTGGTGCACTGTTAGCTGCTGGGGTGATGCCACTACACATTCCCAAATTACCTTTTAACCGGCTACTTCAGGTACATCTGCAAAATTTGCAGCCATTGCTGTAGGCAACAACACAGCATACCCTTCAGTGTTTTCAAGACGGTATCTCCACCACCACTGCTTTTACTGAACTAGGTTATTTACGCAAAAGAAAATATAATACAAAATTGCATGTTTTGATTAGGTAAGATCATGTGCATGCAGTTGCATTTTATATAAAATATAAAAAACTTTTTTTTTCTTTTTTCCACAATATGTGCATTCAGTTCCAGCTAGAGGACCAGAAAAGGTCCCATATAAGTATCACTTAAGCTGTCTTTAGATGGATAGAAGCAAATCACAGAGCATAAATATATATACATGGTATATTTTTATTGAAATAAAAGAATATTCTTACTTTTAGGTACTTACTTTAGTACTACCCAACTAATCCTTGAAGAAAATACAAATCTTGTATTTTTTTAACATTCATATTTTTCTCTGAAAATCTTCATATTCAAACACCTGCCCCAGCATTTAAGTATTTCCTAAAAAATGGTTTCTATCTCCCATAAGACTCCACAACAGCCTTCGTATATTCAAATTTCCAGGGCAGACCTACCTCTGACAAGAAGCCTGAGCAGAAAGCTCAGGATGTGCTCAGTTAAAGAAATGTCAACTGTGACTCAAAAGGAACTGTAAACTTCTGGGGAGGAGCAGTGAAGTAACCCACATGAAGGTCCTTTATTTGGGCTTGAATATCCTCAGAACTCCCTGAAATTTTCTACCTGTACTACTATATGTGAAATCAAGCAACTATTTACCTAATCACGTATATATTGTGATGGCATTTTAATTGACTTTTTCCTTGAATTTCAGTAGGAAGAGCAGTAGGGTAAGACTAAAAATCAATGGTGGATCCTATACATCAACAATTAGCAAAAACTGATGCTTCCAAACTTGGAATTGACGCCGTCTACTATTTATTTATAATCAAAATGCTTGGAAAAGTCATATTCATATTTATTTTTGTTCGAATGTTGAATGTTCAGAAAAGCTTTAGAGAAAATTTAGCAACCATTAATCAATCATTCTCTATATAACTTTGAATGCCACACAGCAAAGAGGATGAGCATTTTCATTAAAGCAAAGCAGGGCAATGAAAAAGATACTGTTAATTGAATATGATCACTGAACAACAAAAAAAACCACCTAGGCTTAAAATCAAAACTCTGTAAAGCCTCTGTCACTGAAAGCTGTTGCCTTACTACTTGCTACCAGCACAGAATGGAAACGAGCAAGAATTTTGCTACCAAAACAAAACAATTTCTCTCAATTATAGTATTACACTAATCAGAAACATCAGGAAAAAAGCCCACTACCTCATCATGCTAGTATCATCCAGCTGGTGAGGTCTACTCTTTCAATTAAATTAGAAAAATGTTTTGTCTACTGTAAGCAGTGTTACAATTTGCTGTTTTACCTGCAGTCATATTTTGTGTAATAGAAGTGCTACCATGGTGCTTAAATTGTCTTACCCCTATTCCATCTCACACAGCAATAAAAATCATCTTTAGAAATACGGCAATTCCCTGTACAACTCTCTAGCTACAGACACACGCAACCTTTAAGGAAATCCCGCAGAATCCTTGATGACAACTGGAAAGTCAAGAGCTTAAGTTTCAAAGCTTCAAAGTTGATTTTCTGAAAAAATGTTTTTTCCATTACATGTTGAACTGAGAAACTTAACCAACAGGGAAAATATTCAGCAGTCTGATAGTCGTGACTAATTTTATCATGAAATTTATAAATTATCAGTTTGGCTTCTGGCAAAACGGGGTGAGAAAAAGTCTAAGTGGAATCAGCTATATAAATGGGTTGGGTGTCGTGTCCCGTCCCGTCCCCCCCCCCCCTTTTTTTTTTTGGCAATTTGCTTCTCAGAGTGTAGCAGGCATGCTCCAATGAAATGTTTGCATAAATCAGCATATAAAGATGATGACATTTAGTCACAATTAATTTCCTGCTCATCATCATCACACTCATTAATTAAGCTTTAGGTTTGTCTATATAAAGAGAAAAATGCTGGTATGATAGATTCCAGTATCTCACTTTACAAACCAAAAAATAAATATTCCCATGTTTTCTTTTCAGATAAAAATGTACAATCTCATAGCTTGGTGGTAACTTGCCATGCAGTTATACAGCTATTCCCTCGCAAAACATACAGATGTGTTGTTACAAGCATATCCACAAAACATGTAATTTTCAAACCAGAATTCTACTCTGTGGGGAATTTGGGGGAGTGCAGAGGGGAGACAAGTTCTCAAGAGGCATTGCTGGCTGGTTGGCACCTGGAATTAAGCTGAGATTCCTCAGATAAAATTTGGGCTAAAATAAATTGAATAGGAAATCTCTAATAGACTTCAAGTCTTCTACTGACTTCCAGTGTTAATCTCTATTTTCCACTACCATTAACAACCCGAGTAACTGAAGCAGAGATGAAGTACTTCTCCACAAAAGTATATAAAATCCCAAGCTACCTGACAAGGCTATCGAAGACTAGATGCCCTGTTTCACTTTGAAAAGGCATCATATTAACTGTAAGTGCTAATTAGTTCTTTAGCAACCAGCCTTCTCACGGGGTCCTGTTGAGGAAGGGTTCCTTGTTCAGACCCGAAGTTGTCCAGCATTACAGCTTTTGTACATGCATCAGGAGCAAGTACAGAGGTCAAGCACTCTTTAAGAAGGATCACAACGGCATTTAGTCCATGTTAAGCCTGTAATTCAAAACCAATACTTTCTAATCAATACACTACTTCACAGCGGTAGCTGACAGAGCTAAACTGATAGGATCTGCTCAGCTAACATACATTTAAACCTAAATAGAAACATTTCACTGGAGTTTATCTTCAATACTGAATGAAGACCCATGGAGGCAATGAACTGTAACATAACCAGAGACAATGGAAAAGATCACTGAAGAAAAGCACCATTAATATACTGAAAGATGTAAATAAAATCAGCAATGCCACGCAGATCTCAGTGCATGAGACCTGTATAATTAGCCTAATTTCTCTTACAGGTAATCACAGCATTATCTTCTTTAAAACAGCTAGAACAGTACAACGGTGGTACTTTCCCTCATTATGGGCCATCAGGTTTAGCATCACAGTAGACACTGTATTTATTTCCTGCCTCAGAGTAAGTATAGCTATGTGTCAAGACAGAATCAGAAGATGAGGAGGACCTTGTTACGCAGGGTCCTATGTACCGAACTTGCAATGCAGGAAATGCTCTGTGTCCTTATTCAATGGGCTGCAAACCACTGAAGAAACATACATGATCTACTAATGCCATCACAGTTTACTATGATACCATTGTGGAACTTTGAGGCCCTCAGAATGGCTCTAAAAGAGCATAAATCTGAAACTGTTGAGACATGAGAAAACACTGTATTACCATAGAGTTCACATGCATTACCCTGATGAGCAGAGAAGCACCTATGAAGTCTCCTACTTCACTTCTGGGTTTCATTCCAGGTGCAAAATTGTAAAAGTGGGGGGCAGGGGAATCAAAAAACCCACACCACTGAACATGACAAAAATTAGACTGTGTTACAGGTTTCATGTAAGTATGTTACCAAGATATTATGAGTCAAAACACCTGAAAGATATTCAGCTATCCTGCCACTGAAGGATATTCTTGCCTTGTATAAATTCTTTGCATTCTGAAAGTGTATCAACTTATTCATCCACTTAGGATATTAATCATCTTGCAAAAAACTATACTGGTTGCTGGTCTGCCCATTAATAATATTAGGCCTTCCAGCTATGCCTTTGAAAAGTAAAGCTGAAATAAAATTGAAATAGATGCTATGGCATGACACAGAGCTCTCCAGAAGACTTTCTATGTGACTACATCAAAAGGTGGTGTAATTTATTTTGAGGCTTGAACAAATAATGTTTCCCTCTTTTCCCTCCCAAATACGCATGTTCCAATGAGTGCTGCTGACAGCATTTGGCAGACCTGTTTCAGTGCTTTGACCTGAAACTAGAAACACAAATCTCAAGCATGCTGTTAACAGGTTAAGTGAGATAAAATGCCAGTCCTCAAGCATACAGAGAAGATTTTAGGCTAAAAATTGCAAGATGAAAAAGTTACTTCTACAAAAATCTCTGACCTTCAGGTCTGCACCTAAATAGTCTGACGACAGCTTTTTTTTTTTAAAAAAATGAAGTTCCAATAGACAGTCACGTAAGAGAAGCTCCCTCCACGTAGACACATTATAGCTGAAGTAGAAGTTGCCTCTGTTCACTTGTCACTATGTAAACAACCCCATTTAATTATTTTCTAAAAGCTACTTAGAGGTACAGAAAAGATTATATAAAAGGTCTGAGGCTAAAACTTCAGACTGAACTTCTTGACAAAATTCTCTCAAATATGCTAGAATTCCAGAGTTATTTATTCTGTTGGGACTATGTAATCTTAAACAACAAATAGCTTCCAGGTCTCAGTTAATTGTCAGGCATGCCATCATCTCTCAGTATCCAAAGTTCCTACAGAGTTTAAAAAAATCTCCTAGTTGATTTTCAGACGCTATTTTAAAACAGTTCTTTCCTGAAATCAGAAAGCAGAGTATACACCTATGCCATGCACCATTGTAACCTGACATGAGTCAGGATCTTGCTTGAACACTCTTGCCTACAATCTCATGTCATTACAGTCAAGACAAGGAAACACCAAAGTTTACAAACTATTGTCCACTCCTGTCTGCAGAGTCCCAGAGGGCCTGTTTATCTTTCCAGCACTACCTTTTCACAGGTATTTCCTTTCCCCAGAAGCTTCTGGGGACAGTTGTGACTTTTTGTTTACATCCCCTCTTCCCCTACAAATTTCCTTTGAATTCCACTTTACACTTTACTTAATACACACATTTTGTCAAGACCTTTTCCATTAATCAGCAATAATGAAATTTATTCACATCGCCTAAGCTAGACAAATAAGAAAGCAAAGGAGAACATAAAACGCAGAAGCAAAAAAGGCAACAAAAAAAATTCAAATCAATTTTCTAGAACTATACCAAAGAGATATTAAAAAAAAAGAAAAAAGAGAGAAAAAATTTATGAGCAGTGTAGTCAAACAACACATAATCAAATAAAGTAGCATCTCTTTTCTCCTTACCACCACACTGATCATCATTTAACCAAGATAAAAAAATCAAGTTCTCTGTAGGAATCGGCATGAAGGGAAAGTTAAGACATCCACTGTTCACACAAGAGTCTCTGATTTTAGATGATCACAGAATTTAAGACTCTCTACAAATAAAAAAACCCACAAACCAACAAACTATGCAGCAGGATATTATGACAACCTCATCCACTAAAAATGAGGAGACATTTATATTATGACTACATATTGCCTCTGAACTGTAACAGCTTTTTCAGGCTAGAATGCAAAAACAGACCTTTAAAGCTCTTATAATTTTGAAAAAGTGCCTGTTTGTACAATCATACCTATTTCCACATAGCGGTTTGGAAGGTCACGCATTTCACTGGCATGCCGTTCTTTTACTGAGCAAATCTAGGAACAGAGATTTGGATCATTATGATGAACAAACTGTAATTCCTAAAATGATACTAACTTTTCCCCGAAACTCCTTTTCTTACTGAGGCATTCTCAGACATGCATTTCTGTATTTTTAAAAACACAGGCTGTAAAACACTGACAATGCATCACTGAAGAAGAAAACCAGACAGGGAAGTTGTAGCTGTAGTCCACAGCCTTATAAATAAGCTGGGAGAGGAGAAGGAAGATGGAACACAGGAGAGAAATCTGAAAACATCTGCTCACTATGACTTCTTCATAGTAGTATATATGTGAGTTTGGTTTTGGTATCTTCTCACACTTTGCGTCTCATTACCTTACAATTTCAGTAAGAATATGCTATTGCAACTCCCAATAACAGGAGGAGAGTATGTACATATAAAGAAATGCAAATACCCAAACGTTGTGAAGCATGCGCGATACAAGGGAGAAGACAGATGCCAAACTTAGGACAAACCTCCTCATTTGTAAAACTCTAAGTTTAATGCTCCGAAAGCTTTTTACATTTCACCTACTTCACTCTACCCTCCTTTTCCATCTACTCCTACTGAGCGCTTTTAATTTCCCACTGTGCAGTGAGGTAGCAGTCTGTTATTAGAAAACAGCTAACACGCTTCTAACAAACTCATGTCAGGTGCTGGTCTGAGCAAATCATAGTCAGCCTGCAGCACACAAGTTCTAAATGCTAGTGCCCTGCTGAAAGCAGAACAAAACCCCAAGCAGCCTGTCCCCCCATGTCTTTTTTTTTTTTCTATGGTTGATTGAAATCATGTGGCTGTTCTAGCAGTCACAACCTCCTCAGCTCCCAAAACAATCCCCTCCAAAAATACCTTATGGTAAGTTGTTCTTCCTTAATGCTAATCAAAAGAAATGAATTCAACAGCCCACTAAAAGCTTTCAAAAGAGGAAATCTCTCCAAGGCACAGAGAAGTGTCCCTGAGGATTACATTCGCTGCGTGCTTACACACAGAGATCTGTCTGACCGCTGGGTGTCTATCACTCCTTCTCCTCATGAGGGTCAGTCCAATGACATTTCTATGGCAGCAGGAGTTTTGCACACTGTAGTCAAACCAAATTCTATTTTTTTCGATTGTCTTTGCTTTTCAGAAATAATCCTCTGTTTCTCTGTGATAACAGCAAGCATTTATTACAAAGACAGGTAATTGCACCTTTACTGAATTTCCCCAGCCAATAATCAGCGTTAAATTATCCTTCCAGCAAAGGCTGCAGGGATACATATCTGGGCGAAGGCTTATGTCGTCTCGAGGCACATTGGTAATTCTTTGCTTGGAGATCATGTCAAGTATCTTCACGCCCTGGAAGTTTAAATACAAGAGAACTTTATTCAGTATGACAAACTCCTACTCACCACATCCCATATTATTTTGTATGCTAAGGCAGTCATAGCAGTTTATGGCATAAATTTCAGGGTAGGCTGAGTGTGCCAACAGAAAAAGCTGTTGATACAAAGACCCATCTAACCCAGGGGGTGACAGAAGGAACAAAGTGATTAGAGTAAGTTAGATATTTTAAATTCACATGTCAAATGAAAAGATATAGTAAGTGAATGAGTGACAGATTAGCAACTCCAGTCGTGAACTAGTTCAGATTCTTGGGCTGGTGCTACTACTGCAGAAATGAAAATATCCCACCTCTTCCACAACAGCCCCTGTAGAGAAGCAGAAATTTCCACCTTGGAAAAAGAAAAGGGGTGAAGCAACAGCTCATTAAGACAAATGAAGCCAATCTGTACTTCTCCAGAAATGCATTTCTACTCTTACATTAAAACAGAAAAGCAAGCACATTTAAATGATGCTTGGTTTTGTATGTTGTGATTTTTCACTGCCTCCTAAGGGAACCCCCTAAACTAACAGAACAAGAATTTTAAAGAAAGGAAGCTTAAAGTAATTGGGGGGGGGGGGGGGGGGGGAAGAGTCATTAATCAGATTTTTCCATGCCATTTAGACAAGGTGAGCTATAACCTTTCCAATAGCAAAACAGAGATTAATTTCATGTTAAGTAATGACTTGTTCTTAGCGATTTAAAACCAAAAGTCCCCAAAATGAAACAAAGTATTTTAGTACATATTTCTTTTCTGCTCAGTGAGCTTAAAGAACAACTCTCATGATCAGAGAAAAGGGGATGGAAGGGACCTTGAAAGGTCAGCGTCCAGGATGCCATTCCATGTTACGATTTTTCTACTGACAAAACTGATTTAAAAGATTCCCCTGCCTGTTTCTGTTCCCACCCCACACCATGAGTTTCTATGTCACCAGCTGTTTGTAAGTCAAAGAGTCTAAACATGGGGGTCATAGTCTAAGCCAGGTTTAGCCTTTTTTTGTTTGGTTGGGGTTTTTTTGTTTTTAAATCACAAGGAGCAGTAAGTGGTATGGGGGTAGGCTGGCTTCTTTTTTTCAGTGATCTTTGTCACTGAACAGCTGTAAGCATGGAACATACTATTGGCATCTCTTTGGTTAACAGTCATCAAGGTTTCAGAAAAAAAACTTGCACATAGCACCTGCAACGTACGGAGCCCAGATCTCTGGGTAATATAAAAAAGGAGTTTATGCTTTGTGTTTTCTAAGCTCATCTGATAAAATGTGCAGTCTTGCTTGAACTGCATTTTAATAAAATTGTCTTTTATTAATCTTACCACTTTGTCTTCAAGGATGATTTTCAGATAAAAGTGACCCATATCACACTGTTTTTCTACAAGGCAGCAAATCCTATATGAGATAGACTAGCTTATGTTTAAAGTGCCTTTCAAACCAATAGCGTAGAATCCCCTATAGTTATAAGTATGCCATTTGCATCATGAACTGAAAGGGCTTCCAGAGTCAACTTCCTATCATGAAGGAGCCTAAAACTTGTTCAAATGGGAGTTAGGCAGCCAAATGCCTCTAAGAATTTGGTCCTCAGGTGTCTCAGTTTGTAAAACTTACACTCTTGGCCATGGAGGAAGGAGAAGAGGGCACAGCAGCAAACATGGGTTACCTGAGCATCTGAAAAGCAGAATTAGACCTTGCCTAAATAACCTGAGAATATCCAATGTCTAACAAGGTTACATACAGTGTGCCAAAACAAAAAAGGCGTAAGAAAATAAAAACTGGGTAACCCCGCACAGACAGTGAGAAGCAAGGCTATAAAAGATTTTCTCTGACTTTGAAAGAAAAAAATGAAACACAAAACCTTGCTAGACGATGGAGAAATTTTTAAAAAGGTAAAGGGGGAAGGGAAAGGCCAATAACCAAATATATTAATCTTTTGGAGGGCAAGTGTCATTTCATTTTTCATTGAAAGATAGGCCCTGACCATGGCTTTTTGTCTCTGACAGATGGCTCTCAACATTGTATTAGTATTCTGTGTTCTGATGTGGCACATCATCTCTAGGGATAGCTCTCCTCAACTGTCCTATCCATTCCCAGCAGATTCACCTAGAATATGTATTTTAATTTTATGGCTCTGAAAAGAACAAAACCTTCAAAAAAGCTAATGTTATGTCAACCAAGCACTCACTGAAGTTTCAATTCTAATGCAGCTATTAAAGGGGAGCAAATAAACAAAAGTCCATCTCTAATAATTTCATATCAAACTGGTTTTGAAATGAATAAAAGAACAATGGCTTTAAAATATTTTAATAAATGCTTACCTTCAGGAAGGAAAAACAATAGAAGGAAAAAAAAGCTAGTGTTCCAGAAGTACTTTCACCACATATTTTAAAATAAGACTTTGGAATGTAGACATGATACACACTTAAAAACATATCCCTCACTGCTGAGCTTTAAAACATAGACCTTGACCCATCAATTAGATATACAGTGATAGGTGAAATGCAACACTCAGCATGAAAGCAATGGTTCCCTTTAAAATATGAATTACACTTAGAACAAAAAAGGCCTATTTTCTCCTAAGTCTAGCCTTTTCTAGCGGCCTACCAAAATGAGAAATTATTACTGTCATTTTTTTAATAATCTGCAACATTAGAAGTGCATATAATGTCACTTCAGTACAAATTACAAAATCCAGACAGGTTTGGGGTTTTATTTGGGGGGGTGGCAGGTGGTGGAGACGTTCTATTATTTTTATAAAGAGTTACATTGGTATTCCTTCCTCAGACAGTTTGCTTCAACAAACTGCACTGCTCAAAACTCTGCTATACAATAGTGTACAGTAGTGACCATCCCCAACAGTGGTATGTAGAGCTACTTTTCTTAATTTCTTCAGAAGTGGCAACCATATAGAGAACACTAACTCGCCAGCAGGAAAATCCAGAAGAAATGTCCACCAAGAAATGGGATCTAAAACATATCTTTCAAAGCCTTTTATACTTGATTCTTCAAATGTACCATTTTTCAGTGGAATATTTTGGCAATTAACATCAAAACATTTCAAATATCAGGTATTTTTGTTCATGTAACAGAGATGACAAATACTTACCATATTATTGGCCCAAGCAATTAAGTGTCCTCTCCATTTCACATTTCTTATATTTCCTTCCCCTTCATGTAAAACTGAAGGCTTCCATCTATTCATCCAGCCTCTCTCGTATAACAGCAACTATGAAGAAGTACAACAAGAAATATTTCTGTGACACAGTGCTGTATGTAAACATGGGAGGTATTTTTTGCTTCATTATTCCTTACTCTGCTTGGATTCAAGGGCAAGGAAAAATACACACCTATCACAAAACAAAAGCAAATACAATCAAACATTTTCATATAGTACATATACATTGAGAATCTTGTATACTACAGCATTAAAGTTACTTTAATAATAATATTAATAAGCAGACCTTCCATCAAGTTTCTCCAAAGAACGGTAAGCATAATTATTTCCATTTTAAGGACAAAGAAATTAAGCCATTTGAGAACCTAAGCCTACAGGACTAGTGACAATGCTTTAGAAAGCTGGTAAAGAAACCAGGCCACCTCACACCTATCCACTGATCTCCTGATAAGCTGCTTCTTCCCTCTAAAACACAGGTGGTCAAAGAAAACTGTTGAAGACCCCCAAGCCTGTGATCTTTTGCTTGGCTCCATGTGGAACTACACGGCCTTCCACAGTGCTCTAGAGATTCTCTGTGTTAGTCCCACACATGCAAACTACACTGGACCACAAGTGGTGCTGATTGTAAAATTTGTGTGATTGGGAATCCTGGATTTTGCAAATAAGGAAGGTATTTTAGAATATCTAAATGCATAGGAGATGTTATGAAATGCTTTGCAGCAGCAAAGAAAAACCCAACTACATGCAGACAGTTTGCACAACAGTCCAGCTCTTTTACTGGTTCCTGTATAGTTTCAGGAAGTTATTTGATAGGATTATAACGTGGAATCACTTTGAGCGTTGCAAAGTGCAGTGCTTGGAGGGATACCTAAGTAAGAAGATAAGGCATCTACGAAGATTATACTCGAAAGTACCAGTCCTGCCAACTTTTGCATGAGCACACCCACATACAGACACATGCTCAACCTGAACCCGAGCTCACACGAGTGCACGATGACCATTAAGAGGTGTAAAACCGCTACCTACAAGGACTTTTACCATGCTAAAACCTAAATCAAGTATCTATGTTGCTAATATTTCCTACCTAAGATCAAGCTGTACATGCTTTTTATACATGGTTTCCCGTATTTGTATAAATACGTCAAATGTAAGACACTGTTTAAAGTAACATCTTTTAACAAAATAAGGCATTTTTAACGGCAATTACAGACTGCCTCTCTCTCCTAAAGCCACAAGATGGCACCAGAAGACAAGTATTTTGTCCAAAAGTTTAAAGCGGTCACTATCTAGGAAAGTCAGTCTATCAAACTTTTGCGTGAAGCATGCTGCAGACATCAAACCTCTCACTCAAGCCTATCTTGCCACTTCAGCCCCACCCAAAACGACTGTGTGTCCTTCACATATCTCACATGAAGGCCCACCTTTTAGACAGTCTAGGGGTTTTTTTTCCACCTACGAAAAAATACTCAATAAAACTCTTACAGAACACGCTATTTTACAGCGACCAAGGCAAGACACTGAAAGCAGTGTAACAGCTACACTTGTAAGGCAGTGCCATACAGAGGGATTTCCATTAGCAGGCTGGAAGGTGGATGTGAAACAGGGGAGCAACCCTCAGCCCAAACTAATTAGCTCCACTCAGAAGCTGAGGATGTCATTAAAAACTAAGTGCTGTGCTGATCCAGACTTGAAAATTACTTTTTTTCCTAGTTCACAAACTCCTAAGGAGAGGCTCAGTGGAAAGAACTGTCACCTGGATGCTTTTTTCAATACTGTCCAATAAAGACAGTGGCAAAATACATAGTATTTTCATCTGGACTTACTGGACAAGGCTGCAAAAATTCATGTGGATGATGTCAAAGGTTAAAACTGGTTGATGTCAATTATATTAACTGAACTTTGAATCTTTTCTGCTTGTGAATGAATCATGATTTAAGTTTATTACACACAAGATCCAGAGTGAGCTTGGAATGACACTTTGCAGCTATTTTGTAACTGTTCATGGCTTGTGAACATCATGCTTTTTCATAACTACCTGAGTAAGAAACTGCAAAGAAAATAAATGACCTGAGAAAGAACTGGTGAGGAGAAAAGAAAATTTAAAAAATCCTGCTTCAGTCTATGCTCAAGTCTAAGCACATGCTTAATTAAATTCTCAGACAAAGGCAGTAGAAGACAACAGTCTGATACTGCCTGTAATAAAGATGTGTCCTGGTTTCAGCTGGGATAGAGTTAACTGCCTTCCTAGTAGCTGGTACAGTGCTATGTTTTGAGTTCAGTATGTGAAGAATGTTGATAACACTGATGTTTTCAGTTGTTGCTCAGTAGTGTTTAGACTAAAGTCAAGGATTTTTCAGCTTCTCATCCCCAGCCAGCGAGAAGGCTGGAGGGGCACAAGAAGTTGGCACAGGACACAGCCAGGGCACCTGACCCAAACTGGCCAACGGTGTATTCCATACCATGGGACGTCCCATCTAGTTTAGGAACTGGGGAGTGGGGGCAGGGATTCGCCGCTCGGGGGTCGGTGGGTTCTGAGCAATTGCCCTGCGCATCATTTGTACATTCCAATCCTTTTATTACTACTGTTGTCATTTTATTAGTGTTATCATTATCATTATTAGTTTCTTCTTTTCTGTTCTATTAAACCGTTCTTATCTCAACCCACGGGTTTTACTTCTTTTCCTGATTTTCTCCCCCATCCCACTGGGTGGGGGGGGAGTGAGTGAGCAGCTGCATTGTGCTTCGTTGCTGGCTGGGGTTAAACCACAACAAGATGGAAAGTGAATCTGAATCACTGCAGCACCCAGAACTCCCTGTTTCATATCAGCAAGTGCAATAGGTCCAACACCGAAGCCAAAGGACATGCAACGTTGTGGCTTCAAAAAAAAAAAATTAATCTCAGAACATGCTTTACTAATTTATCTTCAGTGCAATTATCTGCATTTTATTAATATACATAATGTGATTTATTTATTATTTCTTACAGCAATGACACCTGGAAACTGAGTTACTGAACCTAGAACTTTGCTATGCGTTTTTAAACTGCTATCCACTGTATGCATCTCTCTCAAAATAAGCACGTTAATTTATTTCTTAGTCTTCCTTTCTGTCTTCACATTGAAATGTTTATTGCACCAGAAAGCCATTTAAAACTTCAAGAGAAGCCAGACACATAACAAAAATCCACTGTTTCTGGAGGGGTTCCTCCTACCACCGCCCTCTCTTTTTGGTAGGGGAAAAATATTTTAGGGCTTTATTTCCCATAAATCCCATATTTTGGCAGTCAGCATTCACAGTACTTATATTTCAACCGCAGCCACAAAAATCACTTTCTTGCATTCTCTGCAATACAGTTTATATTTTCCCCTTTTTGATTTGCTCTGGTAAATCTTTCTAGTCCTTTGTTACAATACAGTAGTGCTTAGAATGCACTTCCAACATCTCTTGCATGTACTGCAACATGATAATATAGCTAAAACAAAATAAACTTTGACTTCAAGGGTCCCCACTCACACTCCTTCATAGTATATTGCAGTCTTCTGATAGTTCACTACTTACTATTTTGCGAGTCATCTTAACTGCTTATACTTGTCCATTCGATCATTAAGAAAAATGACACACTGAAATGCATGAGACAAGTGGACAGTGCAGGACACTTTTTTGTTTTAAAAACAAGTGGATATAATTCTCTTGAATAAGTGAATACATCTTTCTGTATTTTTCACTACCAGGAGAATAACAGCCTCCAAAAAGAGCTCAAAAATCTATTTCAGAGTGCATCTGCTAAAGAGAATAGACTAGTGCTTGCATTTAACGGAGCCTCTCACGCAATTAGCATTAACTATAATTACATGTAATCCCAGTCTTTAAACTGTATACAGGAATTCTCAATCCTCTGAACAAAGAGGCCAATCATTGCAGCTTTGGTAGTATCAATATGGTGAAGTAATTCAATCCAATTTCACCCCACTACCAAATACCACCTTCAAAACACTGAAATAAAAGATGTCTGTTCTAACACAGAGACAAGTTTCAAAGGAAACATAGTTTTACTGAAGCACTATGCACAGCATCATTACTTTGTTTCAACACAGCACCTTCTTTTTAAAGATCTGGAGGTGTTGTACAGAAGAAAAAGGCTGAGATTTCAACTTGTAACTGAAGAGCCACCCTTCCCTTCCCTATTGCAGCACTGTTGGATTAGTTTTTATTTCACAAAAAAAAAAATTAGGAAAAAACCTCCCTGTATTTTCCTTGTCCTGTTCTTTGTTTGCCTTAATGTGAAGATGTGCCTACCTGTGGCATTTGTTCTGGTTTTTGGTGCATATGTCAGCAAGTCTCCCCTCTGCCAGGCAAGATCACAAAAAACTAAAATGCTACTGCCATGGTTACAAGTGATCACTATAGATATTTATTGTTTTCGGCATAAAAATAACATTTACAGGCACAGTCAAGATTAACAGGTATCCCAGAGTAACACAGAACAGCATGCCACATGAAGACTTACTGTTTAATCGTGCATCCCTAGGAAAATATATAGCAACAATAAAAAATTATCACTTCTGTTTGGAACAGCGATGGACTGGATGAGCTCAAACGAGGCAGAGAATAATGTAAGGCTCAAGTTTTCAACTGAAGATGAGTTTTCAAAATATCACAAAATGCTGTTGTCTAAGGAGCTGGGGTGTGGATGGAGGGGAGGGCAGGAGGTGCAGCCAAGGGAAATCAAGCAAGGAGGCAGTGGCAGACAACAGCAGCATTGGGAGGTAAGTGATGGCAATGGTAAGATACGAAACAGGAGCTGCTGCTGTACTTCATGGACAGAGAAGCTAGAAATTTTGAGATGTTCAATACAAACAAATGCCATAGGTCTTTTATTAGGCTGTACTTTTAATAACTCAACTGCCAGATTCCAGCTGTCACCTATTCACAAAGAGCTACAGAATTAACACCTTGGAAAGCAAGACCCGCAGCCTTGCAGGCAGACACAAGCTCTCACACATTTCATATATTTAGATCCTCTTTGCTTGCCACCTCAGGCAATGAAAAAAGTTTTCTACACAGATATTTGCAAAATACACAACTATAGATTACATGCACACAGGACTACGATCCATTCTCTCTTTACACAAACCAAATTTGTTTGTTACAGCACAAGGAGAATGTTTTGTTTCTCATGACAAAGAGAAATGCACATCCAAATAATAATAAAGAAGAAATGTAAGCCAAATAATCTGCTTATTAAGCAAACAGCACATCACTACTTATCAAAGTCTCATCTGCTTAATAACATGGGATACATCCGGGCATTATACATTGCAGCAAGCAAATTGCAGACCTGTATTACTGTGGCTTGCTTGCTGCTACAGTTTGTTCCCTGCTTATGGTAAATTATCCAATGCATGGATAGAAATTGCCATAGTATTTACTCTTTCTTCACTTAAACCAGACCTTTTGAGTATTTACTGACTGACATTTTATAGCTTACAAAGCAATCTGCCCTTCTTGTCTGGTACTCTTCTACCCAACATAATGCCAAACAGCTGACTATCTGCTTTCTAAAAATGGACTGTGCTGCAAACAGCATCCTGACAATTTAATAATTTGTCAAAGTAGTCCAACCAGTTATTATGAAGTACATATCATAGGGTTCAGAGGTAAAGGTCATCATCTACTTACTCACAAAGCAAAGTGCATCTGCTGACACTAAAAGGCAGACAATTAAAAAAAAAAAAAAAATCTGAGACATTCTCTGGCAGACTTGACTTTAACATAGAAATTCCACTACCCACAACAGCAGTTGCAGATCCCCAAGAATGCTATTTCTCTTCCCGCTTGTGAATTGTTTGCAATTGCTATCCTTTCTCTGTATGTGACATTGCTCTACCTGGAGTGGAAAGAATTTAGATCATCTTGTTTCGCGTCTCAGGCAGGAGATACTGTGGATCCAGCCCAGGATTCTAACACCAAAATAGTATTTAAGATTTTTTTTTTTTAATAATGCGAAATTTGCCCCAGGTAACACTAAATTCTCTCTGCTTTTGTAACGAACAAAGAAAAGAGAGTCTAATGTTTAAGCATGGGCATTGATATGCTCAGATGCTAATTCTGGGAGGATAAATGGGACAAACATGTTCAGACATATCTGCATTTGAAAACCAGTTCTTATAGTGTATCTTCTCCAGTAGAAGAAATACAGACCCCATTAAAAATATATTTTTATACCTATTTCCACCATATATATAACATAAATAAATTGTGTAGATACAGACACAGACAGCTATAAAGATGTGACTGTTGACAGTCACAGGGTAAATTTTCAGTTTTGTCTTGGTTCCCTAGGTTAAAATGTTTCAGATTGGATACTCAATTCAACACTTATACAAAATGCATGTCCTAGGCAAATGAGGAGGCCCGATCCTTTAAGATACTGAATGTGCTACTCCCATACTGGCTTCAGAATTCATTTGCTTAATTGTGCTGGGTCCCTATTACCATGCTGGGTAGAAAACCCCCCAAAACCCCTTCATTACCACACATTCAGCAGAATGACTCAATCACTCCAGAGGATTCACTCTCATAGGAATTTTACTATAAAAACCTTTGCATCTGGTTATTGATGTTAATCAAAACATGAAATAGGAAGTCTTATCAATGCCTCTCCCAAGAAAGAAACCTCAAGTTGTCCTGCACGCCTAAGTTATCTTTACATAAGATGTAGTAGCTGATAACTTGACTTTGGAACCGAAATATCCTTCAGTCTTCTCTCTTTGTTAGTTCTGCCTCTTTAACCCTCTGGATATAATGGATACTTGGACTTTGCCATAACATTCATTTAGTTTATGTTTTGGGAAAGACCAGCACTCTAACAGTTAAATAAAGAACACCCTGTTTTCAGCTTTACCACCCTCATTTAGTTGGCTTTTACCCTATTATTTTTTAAGATTAGATCCTTTTTTAAAAGGTGGAAGGTTATGGCCTTCAATAGCACAGTATTTGTCTTTTCCCTTGCTTTGAAGCTCTACTGTCTGCTCTGGACAGGAATGCCCTGTTATTTACAATATATGGTATTATTATTTCAGGGTTACCATAATCTGCCAAGTCATCACAATGGTGCTGTAGTTAATTGCAGAGGTAAGGGGGAGGGGAACAGGGAAGCGCCTCTATTTAGGATGGTACCTATTGCTTCTCACTGCAATTGTGTTTCCACAGTACCTGCCTTGTTTCTACTAGGCACAGATAACATTCATTCATTGAAAAAAAGGGGGGGGTGGAAAAAAGCTTTTCCAGCACAAAATAGAAGGCAATGATATTAACCCAAGCTTAATGAAAGTTCTTTACTTTTAAAAAACAGTGCTTTAGCAAGCAAACAATTTAAATTGGTTAATTAGTTTATAATAAAATTTAGAGAAAAACCTCTCAAAGGACTCTAGTACATGCCTAGTTAAGCAACTGTATAAACATATGCACAGTAGAGTTAGGCTTCCAACAATCTGCAACGATTTAAACAGTTACCCCAGGGAGCACCGCTCTTAAGGCAGCTTTAGGTCAAGCTGAGTGTCTAAAATGTGGCAAATCTCAGCATCACACACAAATTCACCCAAGCTCCAAACATCCACCTGTACTGGGAACCGAGGACCTGTCCTGCGCATTCCTGAAGCACATCACTTAGCTTTTTTTCCCCTCCCTTTCTACAATTTAAGAGATTGTTGCTCACCTTGAACATTTGCAGAATGCAGTGGGTCTTTGAACTGAAAAGTTTAATTTTTTTATACATTTTTATATTGTTATGAAGAACTGTATATTTCTCAAAAAATTAAGGAAGTGGTAATTTACAGTTATAGTCCCCCCCCCCCACACACATTCATTAAGGATCCTACTGAGGCAGATGCTTGGCTATAAAATCAATAACTTTAAGCAGATCTGAAAGTGTTTTTTTGAGATGAGACAAAACAGAGTGTTAAGGTCAAGGGAGCAAGTTCTTGCTTCCTGCATGCATCTGTGGTTTGGCTTCTTTATTTTGTTTCACCATAAACCAAAACCAGCATGAAATTCAAGTAGGAGATCAAGAAGGAAATCATATTCCAAGACAACAATGTTCATAATGCAACTCGAGGGGTTTGAGGAAGTGACGAAATTTCTTTCTGGGTCCTTTTATCTGCTCAAATTATCTTAGCAAACAATTTAACACCACCACCCCCATACACACATTTAAAATGCTATATACATTATGTCACCATCTCCCAGAATAACAGAAAAAAAGACAGACCCTGCAACCCTTTGGATGAAGAGTTCACACACTTCACACTATGTTTTTGAATGCAGCTCAAGCAAGGAGCATAGCATGAGGGCTTTAAGCAAAGCTTTTCTCTTAAGCTTGATCCGAAATGAGGATAGCCTTACCTCTATCATTACTGCTATCCCTGCCTTGGTGTGGGTGGGGAAGACAGACAGCATGCCTCCCACCACTGCCAGCTATCAGCTGTGAAGTCACCGTGTCCATGCAAAGGCTAAAAGCGCAGAGACCTCAGGAGCTACAGGAGGTCCCATTCCCCTCCCCGAAGGAGCTCACCCAACTACACAACCTCCAGACACAGGGAGAGATGCGAGGTCTGCAGCCTGTGGTGGTATGCTTCAGCCTGCTTCTCCTCGCTCTTGTGGACCAGCTCCCCACTGCCTGCTGCCCCCATACAGCTCTTTGGCTTTACACTTAAGGAGAGGTGTAAATAAAAAGCAGGGATGTTTTTCAAGGCCTTTTTCCTTCCAGAAAATGAAAAAAAAAAATTCAATAAATAAGTAGGTGGAATTTAACTTTCTGAATTTTCACAGAGCATTTTGTTGTTGCCTTTATACAAGCATGTATGCTCCTTTTGGAGGAAAGGAGAAAAGGGGAAGGGTTTCTACCACGAGGCTAAGAGGTTTTATTTGTTGGTTTTATGTATCAATAAAATCAGGTGTCGAGAAACATTTATTTCTGTGTGAAATACCTTATGTTAAGATGTCAATTAAAGTTTTCCTGAAGAGGAAAGTTCCTCAGCAAAAAATGAATGCATTAAGAACGAGTATACCATTCCCCAGAGGACAGAATATAAAACAACCTGTCAAGTAATCAAAGATAACCAAAGAGAATGTGTTAACTCCCTGATGTTTTTTTCTGTTCGGCATCAGGTGAATGCAAGCTCTTTTACCACCTGACGGAGCCCTGTTCTATTAATTCCTTGCTTCCCTCTTTCCATACCCCTTTTATCAGCAGTAAAAAGCTTCACAAACTGGTGGCTGACAAAGACGTACACTGACTGTGCATTATTTTAAGGGCACCACCAACTCTGACTAGCCCGCAAAAGCTGTCAAGCATACGTGCCACTTAAAAGCAAAATAAAACACAGCCATACTTTGAAACATATTGAACTGCTAATGAAGATTAAGTTGTATTCAGCACTAGAAGTCTATATTTCTTAGACGCTGGTAAAGGAGAGCATGGCATTCAGTTTGATGCATCTGTAAGCGAGGATTGTTCATCCTTAATTCATAAGAGAAGGCAACAGGAAAATTCCATGAATTCAAGAAACTGTTCCTAATCAAACTTTTCATATTTTGACTGAAAATATGCAATGTGATACAAGATACTTGTAGGAACTGGACACAGCTGTAATCTGCAAGTCAGAATTGCACCCTACACTGAGACGGGCAACCAAAGGAATCTTAGTAGATATAGTAGATATATGAACGTAGATAGGAATTGTTTAATAATTATCTAGCTTATAATGAACTTAAAGAAGTTTCAATAGAGGTAGACATGGCCCAAGGGGATGAGAAGTGATGTTTTAGCGTTTGCATTGTTGAGGCTGGCTGGGACAGGAGATAGTCCCTGATAAGAAGCAGCAGTCGACTCCAACAACCAGCCAAGACCGGCCTTGGGATTTGGACAAATGCCAAGGGACAACTGAGTCTGCGCAGGGACAAAAAGTTAAGAGTTCACCGTGAAGAAGACATACAGCCTTCATCTTCACGACCACCAGACGACCACCATAAGGAGGCCTGCGCAAGCGCAGTTGAGAGGAGACTATGGAAATGACTTCCTGGAGCTAATTTTAATATGAAGTGGGGATAGGTAATGCCTATGTATAGGCGTATTGCGAAATTCTATGTATATGTAACACTTGACTGTATAAATCTAAAGCGAACTGCCAAGTCAGGTGCAGACAACTTTGGTGGGACTACCCCCCGTGCTGCCCAGCGCTGAGTGAACATACCTACTTTACAATCTCACTGATTGTGGAGTCTGTTTTCCGCACGTCAACACCAATAAGACACCTAATGCACATTTAAAATAACAACTGCCCCAAGTAGAAGACTTCAACTACACAGATATAAGTACTTCAAAAA
Source organism: Haliaeetus albicilla (assembly GCF_947461875.1). Classification (NCBI taxonomy): domain Eukaryota; kingdom Metazoa; phylum Chordata; class Aves; order Accipitriformes; family Accipitridae; genus Haliaeetus; species Haliaeetus albicilla. The sequence continues at coordinate 32,075,675 of NC_091484.1, read as the reverse complement.
GTGGGAGCCCTACTCTAGCAAGAGCTCCCCTGAATTACTTCAAAAATAAACAAGCAAAAAAAACCCCACACCAGGAACAAGAACTGATGAAGATACTTGGGTTTGCTTACTTAAACAACATCCCCCCTCCCCCAAACAAACAAACAAAAGTCACCCACAGGTAAAGCAAAAGAAAAATCCCAAACACCAAAACCAACATGCATTATAAAAGATCAGTATTAAGGTCTAACTTCTGCTCCCACTTCAACAAATTAAAATGAATAGAGAAAATCTGGCCTAGGAAATGCAATTGACCTTTTTTTTCAGACTATGTAGACAGAAATATTTCTACTCTGAAGTTCAACTTGTTTCAACATGTTTTTAACGTAAGAAGTACACTTCTCCCCTCCACCCTGGAATTAGTCTTAATTAAGAAAAAATGTTTTGGAACATAATGCATAAAGAGAAGGAAACAGAAGAATTCTTTGCTCTAGGTGTTAAAAATGACACACACGGCCTTCGGAGCTATTTTTAAAAGCTGTTTAAAGATAGCCTAAGTTCATTACACTAGGACTGCTTACCTTTTTCCCTCCTGTTACAAATTGCTTGAAGTGGGATCTTACAAAATGAGGATGAACAGCAACAATCTGGGGGGGTGCAGGGAGAAGGAAGAAAAAAAAAAGGATTATGGCTTAAATACAAGTTTACAGGGAGCACCACATCACTTTTTAAACTAGATAACCCTTTGCCAAGTATCAACTATTACTGCTGAGTTCTTTCTCTGAGTAGAGCCTAGTTGTTTCAGACATCTCCATAAGCTTTCCCTAGAAAAGAAGAAAATTCTCCATATTATACGGCACATGATAAGTCACATGCCTGACACCGAGGGCCATGTTATACACCAAACAACTACTTTTTTGCACAGTAGGCAGCAGAATTAGGACTGTGCAGTACAGGACTGCCACAAGCAAGGGTTACCCCGATTAAGTCTTGCTTGGGGCCTGCCTAGAGGGCACACACCCCTCAGGCCTGTCACAAGACATCCTCGTGTAGCATCAACGCACCTTAAAGAGCCTCTTTGCCTTACTTGTTATGAGTCAAGTGTGTGAGATTCAGCTCTAAGAGCGGTAAGGCCGCAGGAACCAAGCGAGCTGCATCTGATGTGTGTGAAAACTTCATGACCTCATTCCTCCCCCAACAAGAGCAGCTGCAATTTGGAAGACCCTCAGCAGCAAAATGCAATCATTTGCCCACACCACCTTTCATCCTGTAAGAAACATCTCTTGTTAAAAAAAGCAAGATCTTTTCAACAGCCAGGAAGCCACACATCTCTCAAGCAAAGTATAGCTGAAGTTTTCCCTTCAGACAGGGTACATCAGCATCACCACCCATTACCTTATCCCAAGGTAGGTTTAACAGATATGAATTGGTTGCAAAATATTGACCTCACAGTTAGCAGAACCCTCAGAATTTGTATCACAGAGCTACAAAGAAAGAAATATGTTGAGACAGGTAACAACTGAAACAGGACAATTTCTCTTTCACTTTGCCTTTTGTATTTGAAAAACTCAATAATACTTCTTACAAAACCAAAATAGGCTTTCTTCCTGCCTAACCAGATCAAAAGCTTTTATACTGAGATAGGTAACTATTTTCTAGTGACCTGAATAACATTACAAGGAAGTGGTACTCCTCTCTCTCATTTAGATTCAATGTGACCTTTCTGTTATTAAAGACGACAACAACACAATTACTAAAGATTAAAACAAGCACTTACTTTAATGGGACAGTCAAACGTTTCATGAAACTCCTCCGCTGAATACAATCCAAACACCTGTACCTAAAGAAGTGTATAAAAAAACCCAAAATATTTACCTAATAACAACTTGACAATTAAAGATGAATGTAAATCACTAACAACTAGAAGATTAATTTGAATGCTAACAGTTACATCTTTTTCCCTAAAGAAAAAAAAGTTGTATTTAACAATTCAGAGTTAATTGAGACACCTTGGGCTTCTATTATGGCATATCTCTAAATATTCGCAGCAGCACAAAAATACTTATTTGAATCTTTTTCGTGTCTTTTTTGTTACAAACACAGCAAAAACTACAAGTTCCTTTTGCTTTAGGCTGATCAAATCTGTTTAACAGATACTGATCTAAGTAAGGGAAGAGCAACATAATAACATTCAGAAGAAGATAAATTAAAACCCCTTCCTTTCTGAGAAAGAACTGTAGGATTTTTTCCCCTCCGAGCAATACAGGGTTTACATAAGAAAAAAGAAATTTGTGACAATAAAGCAAAACCAGCCTGAAAACCAAGTCCCATATGTTTCTTGGCATCCTCTCCTCTTCCCAAGTGCATTCAGTGCTATTTTGTTTTATTCCATGACCACTGGAAGTGTCTTTCTCTGAAGATTCCTCGCTTCTCATCTACGTTGATGTCTCAGTACATTTAATAGTCAGAACTGAAGTTGTAACCATAGGCCATCAGAATATCTATCAGAACTAATCCATCTGAAGAAGGCTCAACATTAAAAAAACCAACCCCAAACAACAAAAAGTATGTTTCTACTATCAAGAGCATTAACAGTTTTTAAAATGTTTTCTTCCCTTTACTTACAGAACAGGTACAGAGATATCAAGTGTTAAAAAATGTTACTAGACTTAGATGCTATGACTACAGAACAGGGTTTCTCAAGCTTTTTTAAGTACAACCCTCTTTTGGGCTCATGTCTCTTCATCCAACATGCAACATTCCCTTCCCCAATTCTCAGATGGGATAGTTGACAACTCAGTTCCTGCAGAACTTAGAAGCAAAATCAGGCTGAAGACTTATAGCCAGGAATTAGTAATTGATTTACTAATTATGATTTCCACAAAGAATAATAACTGGTTTGTTTTTTCATTATGATTTTAAGAGGTTTCCACCCACTGCCAGAAGCTGTTTGAACAAAATCACCCCAGCAGGGATGGACGCTGCTGGTGGGAGAAGGGAGAAAAAAAGAGCATCCCATGGAGTGATCAGTGGAAAACTGTATCTGACAGCAAATCTACTTTAGAAGGTAGAGATTAGTCAGGTTTAGTATTCATCCTTATTTTCTGGAAAAGGTAATCCCTTCAGTAACTCTGCTCCGCATGCTCAACAAATTGGATTCAAAGATCTAAGAGATCTTTTAACCTTATTTCTTTCCCTCTCCCCATCCCCATTGTGATCCCTTCGGGGGAAAACCAAAAAACAATAGTAACAAAAAAATAAAAAAAAAAACAACACTAGACAAAGATCTGCAGAACAAAGCCAGTAAATTCCAGTAAAGGGCCACAAAATGTGAGGCTTAATGGCTCTAAAGAGATCAGTTCGGAGGACAAGAACCCCCAAAATTCCTGCAGACAGACAAGGAGACAAGAATAAAAAAATCAGACTTTAGGTAAACTACAAGGGGAACTAAGCCATCAGCAAGGAACTAAGCCATTCTCAGAGTGGCTCAAAGTTCAGCAGTCTCAGTGAAGTTAAAAACATCTCAAACCACCTCATCTCCCTTTCAAGCTTGTCTCCTGGATACATCTCCTAAGCAGCATTATCAGCTCTGTCCATTACTCATTAGCGAATATACTGCCTCTAACAACATGCTTTAAAAATACTGCTGCATGCACTGTGCAGGGCTGAGCTACTGCTCCAAAGGATTAGAAAATCAATATTTGGAGACAGTGAGATGTACCGCAAAGCTGTGATTATGTAAGCCAACCAAAGGGTTGTATTTGAGTTGGGCCTGGCTGTAAGCCTAGAAAACCTTCGGGCTGATGTCTAGAGGATTTGTTTTCTGGGTTTTTGTTTTCATCAGTTGGCACAGCATATCCAATGCAACAGACTAAACAAAATAAGAAACAGAGGAAAGAGAAAATAAGAGAGAGGAAAGGAGGAAGAAAAAGAATAGACGTGGTTAAAACACAACACTGCAAACTCCAAGGAAGCAGAATCCTCAAAAATGACAAAACACCCCTCTCAAATTAAAACTAATTAATAAAAATTAACATTAGCAACAGTGCCTTTGACATTTTCTTAATACTGCTTTGAACATGGCAATATGATATTCCTTTAAGAGTATGAAAACAAAATAGAGCCAGTTAACTAAACAGGTAAAAACAACTCAGCATAAAATACATGTTATCATGTTTACTCTAGGGACACCATATAACAGTTTATTACTTCTTAATGTCTTCTATTCTTCAGAGAGAAAGTGATTCTTTTCATATTACAAACCTATATTGGATTTATCTATTTCCACTTTCTATGCCCACTCAGCTCATGATGGTTTTGGGTAGCTGGAAAAAGGATCTAATGATGAGAGTCCACTACATTTTGCTAGTCCTGTCTGATTTTAAATACCCAGAACGCACCACTCCAGTGTATCCAGACTTAGCTGTTTCTTTGCTTCCACATGTGGAAGAAGCAGCCAACCTTCAGTGATCAAAAGGCAGGAAAACAAAACCATCTTACCTACAAGCCACATTTCTTGAAAAATGATCAATGTAATACTTCATGGATATTCTTAACATAAATATTGTTACAGGCATTAAACGTGACACTAAAACATGTAAGCACATGGGTTTCCAGTATAATTTATACTTCTTCATATAAAAAAAGTTACAAGGCAATAAGGGTGCAAATTATATCACTGTTATGTAATGACAAGAGAGAGCTTTAGCAAAACTGGCAGTCAGATCCAGGTTTTTCAAGACAGCATACAAGCAGGCAAAAAAATAACACAAAAAAACTTTACTCCTGGACTCTATGAATGGAAATATGATTAATACTGAACTTGTGATACTCCAGCCCTGCATCAAAAACATTACCAGAATTAGCCCTGGTACCTTGGGGACCATAGTTTAGACTGCCTTGCATAGCATGTAATGTCACCTAATGGATCCACAATACCTATTTCACTAAATGAAGGCAGATTCACCATTTAAAGTATTGGGGTCTTTTCAAATACAGCCACACCAGAGTAGGGATTATGGATTTTTGAATGCTTCTGAAGTCAAATACCTATTTTCGATATTAATTTATGAAAGATGTGCATGGCTTGTAGTCTCACTGCAACATACACGTTCTGCGTCAGTAATCCACAGTCACATCTGAGGAGCCCTTACAGCAAGTGCTTGCTTCCCCCCACCATTCAAAACACCCAAACCAACAATGCTAGCTCAACATTTTTATTACCTTGCACAATTACTGACCCTTCCCTTATCTTGCTTAGACAATTAGGACACTCTTGCTGTGTTTCTCAGAGGCTGTAAAATTCTACAACCCACTTTGATAGGCACTAGTATCCCAATTACTGTGTCAAGATACTGACATCAAGATATCTCTGAGAAACAAAAGACCTGGATACATAAACTGGCTGCCTGCCTGTTGAGGAAAAAACCCAAGCACATACAGTCTAAAGAGGTTGTTTTCCCACTTTGCCTACTACAAAATCCAATTCTATTTTTAATTTATAGAACTTTTACTGAATGGGATGCATCCATTAGGATCACTGACATTCCTCCTCCCCCCAAGTCTGTAAGAAATGTTCTCCTCAGTAAGTCAGATGGATATTGAGAAATGATTTAAATGATTTTTAATGCACTGCATTTGTATATGAGCATTATATTAAGAAAGAAGCTTAAATACACCCTGTGCATTAGAATTTTATCATCGCAAACCAACATTAGAAAAGACTGCCATTGACTTAAAAACAAAAAAGACATTCTTATAAGTGGAAAATCAATCACCAAAACCACTAAATGTCACAGCTCAACATTCCAGAGAAGCACTGATAATTGTTAGTTATACACTGCACAAATGATATATGTCCTTAGTCAAGGAAGTAGGTGCCAGTTTTTTAGGAAACTGTACATATATTGATTTTACATTTATTTAATGTGGCTGTTGTAAGACACTTTATTCTTCTGATAAACTATGATTGCTTATCAAAAGATTCTATAATTCAAGAGAAACATTCATAACGTGTGTGAAAATGAAAACCACCAGCCCACAGAAATCATGCCCACAAAATCCAATTTTGTGGATTTATAGCAGAAAGGCATTAAACTACTGTCTTGCAGGAACAGCAGAGTAGTCACTGAAGTATAACTGGCACAGCAGTAATGATTAAGGTGACATGTCCTCCTGCCACAGCTGTTAATCAGCTTAATACTAGTTACATTATTGACATTCTTGTAATTACTTTTCCTACGGCACATTTGTGCCAAATATATCTGACTTTAATTTTGAGTATTCAAAGGTAAGCTCAGTTCTCAAAATGGATGGTCAAAGTGGTGGTGCTAAATGCAGGAATTAACTCCACAGGTATCACAATTATCTCAAGTGTAATACTGAGGACTACCTGCTACCTCATTTAATACATAAACGGGTTTGTTGTACCTTGCCATCTTCTGAGCAAACACCCATGTGTTCTCCACTTTCATCCAGGCTGATCTGATTTATCTTCACCGGGCTCTACAGAAAGAAAAGAAAAGAAAGAAAAAAGACTTTTAAAGTTGACTTCAAAGTTACATCACCAATCGCATGCTTTAACACCCCCCCACACTTCCTAAGATTTATGTGTTAATAGTTGTGTAATATTTAGTTGCATGAATCAAAAACAACCCCCAGAGAATAGGTATTTCTATGACGATGCCAAAAGACAGCCGCCTTTCCTTCCTTTTGCCTAACCCAGAAATTTGACATTTTTTGCAGTTCCGTGCTTCAAGGCTCTGGAGCTCTCATGAAGTGCTAGGCTCCCGGACCTTAAGCCTCTGCACCTGTGCACCACAGCTGTTTGTTAAGAACTTCTCCCGCTATCAAAACTCAGCATAAAACACACTGACCACGCAGGCATCAAGGCAACTGAAAATTCTTCTGGTTTGGTCTGATGGCTATACTGGTCATTATTTCTTCCTTCAAATCCCTTCTCTTGGTTTCATTTTTGCCTCTAATAGTGTTCTCAGAAGCAAGTATTAGAAGGTATTGAAGTGCGACATAGGTGTACTCCGACAAATACTGAGAAAAGCCTGAAGACTGCCCCAATTTAATAAATTTTCCTTTCCCTATCCAGATACACTTTTGGTTCTAATCTACAGGGTTATATGGCATCTGTTGCTGTTTACTTTAGCTTAAACTTCTATCCTTGCCTTAAGTACTGAGAACTAACTTATAACATCATTTGGGTAACGCGACGCATATCCTCTCGCACACAAAACCCAATCCAATTATATATAAGTACCAAGAACCTTCTTATGTACCATGATCCTGATTTCACCCTCTGTAACAAATACCTCATCATTTCAAGCATCACTGAAGAATCTTCACCCAAGTAAGTCTCTCTTACACATTTAAGAACAACTTTTCTTACTCTCATAAAATTACGAATAGATTGAACCACAAAACAGATCACTTCTATGGTTCCGAGCACAATAAAAGAGAAATCCACGGTATGTTTGTGTGAAAAGAAAGCATCGCTGCAACAGCACTGGAGTCGTGCAGTCACATTAGATGTTACACAACTGTGTCTAAAATATCACAGATCCTTATATACACTATGGCAGTGGGAATTATGTAAAAAGTACATCATAAAAAGTTATATAAAAACATACTGTCCAGATGGACTATCTACAGGAGATAAACTGAGGTCTTCTCATAGCCTTTGGAAAACTTTTCCCCCATAATCTTTCACACACACAAAAATTCCAACTCAGGGAAATGAGGTTTTCCTCTCTTCCATCTTGAAAAGAATATATGCCCAAATCACATTTCATTTTCTAGAAGCTTCTTTCTAATCAAGGTTGAACAACTGAGTCCTGCACTGCAACAGTTGCCTGATGAGTTGAGAAAATGATGCTGCCAGCCCTTTTGCTTTCCTGCTTCCTTGCCTGCAGAAGACACCACTCTCGGTCTCACTTTGTGTTACCTACACAAATGCTACCTGGAAATATTGCAATTACTGCCTATCATGAAGTGGTCTTTCTGCGGTGCATTGTTTGCCAAAAAGTGCACTGCCGAGGAAGAAGTCAAACTCATTTTCCTTATGTGCTCCAGAAGTATTTTCATTCACCACAGAGTGGTTACACTGACTTGCTGCATTTCAAAATCAGAAGCGAGAGCATCACTGGCAGTGCAGGCAGCTGGTGCACCTTCCCCAGCTGTGTTCCTCCCAACATATTTAAGGGGTGTCAGCTGAGGAGCGCAGCTCAAGCCCATCAGCCTGCTGGTGTGGTCAACATCCTTGTGGAAGCTCTGATTCTAAGATGCTATACACACAGTCAGCTAATTCCAGGACTAGAGGATGCTGAGTAAAGCAAGACGTGTCAGTTGTCAGTCTCACTTCCTAGAAGCTTCATAAAAATTGTTAGCATGCTCTTTTATTCCTGCTTTACCTTGAAAATGCCTTTCTAAACTTCTGGTTTGCTCATCAAGGTGCAAGAGGAGATTTTGTCTCTGTCTATTGGGGGGCGGGGGGGGGAATGCTAGCACTTCTGCACCATTCCCTCTACAATGAGAAACAACTCTGGCCTTCTGAAAGGACAAGCACAGAAAGTTCAACTGATTTCATCATGGAAGCAGCATGGTTTTTTATTCTGGGCTGCATCTAACTTGCCATCATCACAACTTTCTCACAAAGGTTCTTCTCTTCTTTAATTACTCTGCGATTGGAAAGGGAAAAAGTCCATTTTGAATAGCCCCACCTTGACACAGGGTCATACACTAAGGTAGTGTTCAATTGGCCATGTTCTTCTCATCTCTCCAGCACCTACACCTGTCATCAGGGCTGACATGACAGCAACAGCAGATCTAGCAGCACTTCTGTGTGATGGGCCTTCTTGGAGACACTTTACTGCAATAAAGCGACAACAAGAAACAAACCAGGACATACCAGAAGAGTCGACAGCTCAATCCTACAGTCCACACTGTTCCTACTTTGCTGCCAAATGGCTTGGATAAAGTTTGACACTGAAAAAATGAAGTGCAAGAAGTAGGCAAGGTGACTGTGTAAGTTGTCTTCACATAAAAGTGGAAGACAAGGAGCAGGGTGATGGAATTTATCTGTCATGCTGTGGTTTGAAAGCCACGTGGCCTGCTTTGGTGATTAAATATGGGATTGCACTCAGGTAACCAAACAGTGCCTAGCAAGGCCAAACATCTCCTTATATACACACAGAATGTTGTCGGTGGGGGAAAAGGTGATTCCACAGTATTTGCATTTTTCCTACATGCAAAATTGTGCAAAATACTTCAGAACTGTTTGTTGAGTAGAAATTTTATGATACAGTATTTCGTAATGCTGTGTATAACTAGCAACTTGTTAGAAGCCTTCTGCAGGCCCAACACCTCTATCAGGTGCTTTTAACTTTTCCTTTCTCCAATTATTTTTTTCCTGTTGTCTGCACTATACACAGATGACAATCAGGGAAGACAAATACACTCAACTAAAAACAGAGCTGCTCACTTACACAAACCTCCAGCTAAGTTCCAATAGGAGACACTATTCTAGATGATGTACACAAGACAAAGCAAATGCAGAGTAATTTTTTTCAGCACTCAAGTGGAATTGGCACTATTGGCTACTAGCCTGTTCACTGACTTTACCAGTCAGAACTTTCTATGGAGCTCAGAAAGTGATGAAAGGCCATGAACTTAAAAGCAGTCAAGGCTGAATATTAAATGCATTTTAAAATAAAGTTCCAGCAAGAATAGCTAATGCCAGGATCTTCTTGTTCAGAGCTGAGTAACAGTCAAGCCTACCATTTCCAGAACTACATTCCACTGGAAAGCTGTTTAAGATTTGTGTCTAAAACTATCCAGGAAATCAGAAATAAAAGACCACTGATAAAAATGGTACATGTGTTATCGAAACCAGTGTTTCTTCTAGAATCAGCTCCAATTCATCTTTTCATATCAATTATTTTTATAAATATACTGCTGTTCCAGTCAGCAAAGTTACAACTAAATTTGAAATGGTAAGTATTAATACCCTGCCAACACCCTGTGGATAATTTTGATATTTCAGAAAAGAGAAGCACAGATAATTTTGTGGGTTAACCTCCCTCACCCTGCTTTTATTTTTTTATTAAATGTTACCAACTCAGTCATGGAGTTACAACTGTCTTGTGGGGTTTTTTTAAACCTTATTCCAGCTAACCCACTGAAGAGTTTGATTTGCCTGGCAAAAGAAAACAGGTTTTGGTTTTTACAGTATACAGAATAAATGTCCTTCCTGCAACATCCACCTTTACAGGTTGACAAAAGATGAAGAATCGCTCAAGGTTAGAGAGGACACAGGTAGTCACTAACTCATCACAGTCTGGAGAAGTGATCGTTTCATACAGTTGGAACCAGGATATGCTCTGGGGTTTGGTCAGTTGACTGTCTTAAAGGTATTTTAAATGGGTGGGGAAAAAAACCTGTCCAAATTTACAGGCATCATATTTAAAAAAAAAAAAAAATTAAGAATTACAACAGCAGTCTGAGGGCAAAGTGTCAATCTAAAAATTAGGAACATATAATTGTCACGGTTTAACCCCAGCCAGCAACTAAGCACCACACAGCCGCTCACTCACACACACACACACACCCCCCCCAGTGGGATGGGGGAGAAAAATCAGGAAAAGAAGTAAAACCCATGGGTTGAGATAAGAACGGTTTAATAGAACAGAAAAGAAGAAACTAATAATGATAATGATAACACTAATAAAATGACAACAGTAGTAATAAAGGATTGGAACGTACAAATGATGCGCAGGGCAATTGCTCAGAACCCACCGACCGACACCCAGCCAGTCCCCGAGCGGCAATTCCCTGCCCCCACTCCCCAGTTCCTAAACTAGATGGGACGTCCCATGGTATGGAATACACCGTTGGCCAGTTTGGGTCAGGTGCCCTGGCTGTGTCCTGTGCCAACTTCTTGTGCCCCTCCAGCCTTCTCGCTGGCTGGGGATGAGAAGCTGAAAAATCCTTGACTTTAGTCTAAACTCTACTGAGCAACAGCTGAAAACATCAGTGTTATCAACATTCTTCACATACTGAACTCAAAACATAGCACTCGTACCAGCTACTAGGAAGGCAGTTAACTCTATCCCAGCTGAAACCAGGACAATAATCCATGTAAACATTACTCAATTAAGAGATGATCTAGACTTAAACCCCATGCCATAAAACCACAGGCAGCTGCATATAAAGTGTTGAGGAAATTACTAATAATTCTTTAACTAGCTCTACATTGGGTAATCTCTTTTTAACCTAATCAGGATGCCTAGCTTTAGGCCAAACAAGTAAAAACACACAACTTTTGTGCTCACGATGATATCTCCAGCACTGTATAAATAATAGCAACACACATAGTATTTCTAAAACAACATAATTCAAATCTGGCAATAGGGAGGATCCTGCTAGTTAGGAAGGGAAATACACTGACATGATTAACCTGAGAACAGCTTCAGAATTTCATACAGTGTGGAAGTTCTGGCAAAGAAGGAATAAATGCCTTCAGCTGAATTTCCATTAGCTGCAGTTTTCTTTCTGATGGAGATATGTTTGGAATTCTGGACAACATAAGTAAGTTTGACTGTTCAAAATCAATAACGTCAAGCTGACACTATAGAACAAAAAAAATGTTACCTTAATGGAAGAAAGAAAAGTTTAGGGAGAAGGAGAAAAAGCTAGCAAGCACCTTGCACATAAAGATCTAAATGCAGGCTTTACTAAATCCTAAATTTAAAGGAAAGGAAAATCAAGAACCCACCAACAAATGTATCTCATGCGATAATCAATTACCTAATGTAAAATGCTTGAAATAAACGCACTTAGTATGGATTATATCAGCTCTTCAATTAGGAGTAAATTCACGGCCACTCAGGAAGCTTCTTTTAATTGTGTTCTCTGTGGCAACTCCTTCTCCCCCGACACTCATCATCAACCCACCTTACACTATCAGTCCCCCAATGGTGAACCTGAGAAATCAATCTGCTAATGTATAATTTGTAAAGCTCCTCTGACTAACAAATGGATAATTGATTCTTTCACAAATGCTGCATCCCAATGGATATGAAGTGGATGAACAAGAAACACAAGACTGGATTTCACTCCAATTCTGTAAGAAATGCAATATTTACAAGCTAGGAACCTAAATGTTTTAATAGTTGCATGTGACTTCATGCCTTTTAACCATGGTTAGCAGGCAAGCAACAGACACATTAGGAGTGTGAAAAGCAAAGTAGTGTTCAACCATACTTACAGCAAAGCTCATTTTACTTCAAGAGGTTCCCATTGCTAATACAACCCCCTTAAGCAGCGTTTTCACGCATTCTTTAAAAAGAATTTTCAGAAACTTTTCCTAAATTAACCCAAATGTTTGTATTTATCTATCTATACATACACACATATAAATACCCAAGGAAGAAAAACACCCATAGGTCTTTTCTGCTACATTAGTACCAATCTGGCTTTACGTAACCACTACGTAGCTGCTCTCCATACTAAGGCAAATTATACATACACAGAGTTTGAATTGTAATTAAAAAAATAAATTTATCTCCTACAAATGCCTATTTTTCATTTATTCATATGTTTCCATCTGCATAACATTCACATAAACAAGCATGTAACACTCCAATGTATATTAATATGACCAATCAATCCACTGCTCAAAATGTTAGCTCACTCAAGTAAGGACTACCATTTTTATGTTTTTTTATTTTATTTTATTTTATTTCCACCATGGTGGAGGTATCCAAGTGCAAAATACTGGTAAACAGAAACTGCCTTAGTTATTGTCATAACTAAGCTAAGATCCTCTCAAAACACAAGCCTTGCTTTACGTAGGACGACGAACTTGCTTTGAATAGAGCCCCAACTCTTTAGCTTTTACATCTGTAAATTAGACACTCTATATGCATCGACATCAATGAATTGAGAAACAGATGCCATTAAGGCTACTGGGGAAAAAAACCAGAAAACTAGGCAAGTACTGAATATTCTCTTTCTTCAAGAGTGCCTTTCCAATCCAAAATTATACCCTCAACCTACCTAGAAGGAAGCCTAATTTAACTAACTTGTCAAAAAAGGAGTTCTACTTTTCAGGGTCTTTTCATTTTGGGAAGTGATAGGAGGTGACAGCAAATAAACCAGATAGTGAGGGAGTCTTCAACTACTTAAAAAAAACCAAACAACAAACAAACAAAAACCAAACAAACAAACAACAGGAAGGTGTGCAACAGCTAAGCACAAGTGTATTACATGTTGTTTGTCCCATCTGTTTTGACTTCAGAACACTGATGCCCAGAGATCTCTTGTACTGAGGAACTACATTTAAAAAGAAATTGAACCCATGTACTTTTCTTGCCCCAGATGCTGCAGTGACTTATGCATATTTTGCATATTTGTAGAGTTTTACTGATACCATAGAGGGAAGAGCAACTCAGAAAAGCAAATTCTGATGCTATATTATGGTTTACCTGTAACAAGGTAAAAGTTCACACATACCTATGTGTTTATACACAACTGAGAAATGTAACGTAGTAACACAAAGGTTTAAATTGAAAAGGCAGCTTTAAAAGTTACAGAACAAGCTGTTCACCTCTGCCTGCAATAGAAGTAGTATACTCTGAATTTATAACACTTAAATTTTCGTATGATGAAAATTTACTAATATCCACACCTAAAAGGTTTTGTTCAATAATACTGGCAGCCAAATTCTGGTAAGTAAGTGAGGATTCCTGCTCCAGTGCTTTTCCTATAACACTCCTGAAACTGTCATTCTCCAAATGAAAAATGGGACATTATATTGGTTAGAAGAAGAGGGAGGGTGGAAAGCTGGGGAGAGTGACAAGGTCTGGGACACGGAACAATAACAACATTAACTTTGTTTTGTCTGCGGGAAGGCAGGCCTTGCCTACAAAAAAGAAAGATCTCAAAAGCTTGTCTAAAACTAAGGGGATATGAGGACAAGGAATCTCTCATATACAGTCTGAGAAAGTGAGAAAGACCAAAAAGCCTAGAGTGATTTCAATATTTTCCACATCAGTGAATCCCTTAATCTTGTTTGTCAACTACAGGGACTAAGAAAAAAGAAAAAAAAAAAAAACATTCAAGGAAAAAAATTAACAAGGGATCTCCCTAAATCTGTAGTAGTTACTAGATAATCAGAATGCTTGTCTAGGAATGATGGAACTACTACTGAAAACAAATCTACATTGAAAGCCTACACTCCTTCCTAGCAGTTTAACCATTAGCTAGCTCATGATGGATCCAAAGTAGAATCTTTTTTCTATTAAAACACTGGCGTGTAAGGAGATACCCTCCTGGGAGCTCTGTGCCAAAGTAAACAAATTATTCCTGTTTCCTCCTCTCCTCAGGTCCCCTTCACCATCCACTGTATAACTGTAGGGTTTCAATGATAGTATGTCCTAAGCCCACCTCTATCTACTACTTTGTTGCTATCTGTGTATTAAAGCCATCTGAGAATATGAAGCAATATTCCCCATCACACGCCCATGTAGAGGTGTGGAAGTACAGGTGGAGGGCTGAGGAAAGGCTGCAGATGACTACATACACCTTCCTCAGAAGACCCAACACAGCGTGGGAGAAGACTATTCCAGGCAATCTGGAGGTTCACCTCACCGATTCACTAACTGCTTTCTTTTCAGAACAGTTCCCCAAGCACAATGAACTCGGAGAATTCATCATTGAGCATTAACTTTCCACACAGGCTACTGAATTATAAATTGGGCTTTGAAGAATGAGCCAAAAAACATATCTAAACGTCTGAGGATGAAACTTACTGGGGCGCTTTCACAGCTTGTTTCCAACAGAATACCACCGCCACTGTCATTAATGTATTTAACAGGATTTTGTAGAATTCTGCTCCCCCAAAGTGGAGAGTATGTGATTTTTCTGCATTTCTTGATAAACCACATTTCAGAGACATGACTGATGAGAAAGGCCAACCAGATCATACAGTTCTGCAAGTTCTTGTCAGGACAGGTTTTCTTTTTAGAGATTATTTTATTGGTGCTTTGAGCAAGCAACTTTTAAAGAAGCACAGAGGCTTGTGACTATTCTTCTCAGGGATCATGCATTGTTGTGCCAACATCATTTCCAGGAAGGTTTTCACAACAGCCATGATGCTCATCCTCCTCCCTGACCTAACAAAGGACAGAGGACATGACCACATGCAGCCTAGTATTCCTGCTTCTCCTTACATTCCATTACATAACCATTATTTTCTCCATGACTACATAGTTTTCTTCCTTCTATCAGCTCTTGCAATGAAAAACCGCAGTAAGTATTTTTTCCAGTTATTTTAGCCTGTCAACCATTCCACTACAGACAATGATCCCAACCCGATAGCTACTGAAATCAGTGAAAAGATCTCTCACTGATGGAATTGGACAGAAGCAGAAATATTACAAGAGAAGGAATTCCCTTTCCTGGCTGAAAATGATGTAACCGGTCATATTCCTGGCATAGTTAAATATTACACTGGCTGATCAATGCTGAAGTTCAGCCAATAGTTAGAGCTGAAGTGCCATTTTCCATGTAAACATTCAGTTATCGACACTGGTATAGACTGGCATAAGTCAAAGCTATATGCAATAATAAACACATTTCCTGCTTACTGAAAGCATTGTATTCTCTTTGGACGCCAACTCTGGAACTTCCTTTATTTGCAATTATATCATCTGGGAAAGTCTCACAAACCCATCAGAGATACTCAACAATGATCAACATTGGGTGTCTGATTCTTGACAGGATCCTAAAAACATGTGCAAATCAAAAAGATAGGGGAGAGGGAGGAGAGTACTCACACAAGTAGAAACTATGGATCATGAAGTGCACTGTAACTTACTGTAAGCAGCATACTGTATGACATACCCTCACAGTAACAGTAAGAGGGAAAGCTAAATGTGAAGATGAAGTGATCCCGTGCAACTTTCTCAATGCATTTACATACAAAGAGGCTCTATTTCAATACCAGTGAAGTGTAGACATGATTGCCTATAATAAATTTTATTTAAAGTAGATCAAAAAAAGCAACCAGATTAATTCATTCCTCCATCTTTACACTGCTCACATTTCACAGCTCCTGTCTTCAAAACTGCAAAGACCTGCAGCAACTACAGACTTCAATTAGCAGCCAGTTTAGGGTTACAGTGGTGAACCTTCCAACACCAAAATACTGACTTCTGAAATTTCTTATACTTTTATTTCTCTGTGTCACAGGACACTGAGTGGAACTAGCTCCCTCAGCAGGATCACAGTGGAGATGGCCAGCTTGAAAGTAGCGACTTTTTGTCAGTGGCCACTCAGGGTATTAATACCGAAGACTGGTCAAATCTGGTCTGTCCACATTTAGCATTTCATCAGGAGTGCAATAAACAACTGCTATATAAACTGTCATGTCTTTTAAAACAAATAAGTCTCATCCTTCAGAAAGGAATTTTTATTAGATTTACAAAGTTCATTATCAATAATGTCTTACCCCCTATGGGAAAAAATGTTTAGTTTTGCCTTCATGTTTTGTTCATCATACTATGCCCCTGTTATGTCATTCTGTGTTTTTAATAGTGCTGCATTTTTATTGTTAATGGAAACAAAGGGCTGTAGCTCTATCATTAATGTCAACTTGTATATAAAACATTGTCCTCCAGAACTCAGTTGCTTTGGACTTTCTAACTAGGAAAACATTTTCTAATGCAAATAATATTTTATTAATGCCAGAACTCTGAATAATTCTGACAAGCAAACTGCTATTATTTTGTATATGTGCACGTAAATGCCTGCCTTCTGTATAGAGGAAAATGCCATGCAGGTATAATATGCCATTTGAAAGGAAAACAGCTCTAGGAATCAGCAGTATACTAGTTTCTTAGGAATCAAACCTTTCCAAATCCTCTCTATGCTTTTAAAGGTTGTTAGGGTTTTGAAAATGCACATCTGTGTTATCAGTCTTTTATGAAAAGACTTCGTCAGTGCTACCGGAAACTAGCTGTTTGACTGCTGCTAATAAAAACCCTAGAGCAACTTGGCCCAATGGTCCAGCTATATATCAGCAAAGAGTATTTAGGGGGAGTATGAGACAGATGTGGCACAATTTGCTTCTGAGATGACTGGAAAAAGCAAGCAGTGAATCCCTGAACATATGTCTCATGCCAGTCAACATCACCTGGTCAGATGAGAAAGTTCCCAGTAGGGCAGGGACATCTGTGATGGTGAGAATCTGTGGTTCTTCAAATACCAAGAAGGAGTAAGAGACAGAACAACCTAGCGGCATCTAGTATTCCTTGTCAGGGACTAAGCCTCTGGAAGGCACAGAAAAGTATGTTCCTTATTTAAGACTTGTTTGAAATTTGTTGGGAGTCTTTTGAGGCTTTCTTTTAAGAGTCAATTACACTCTAGAAAAGTAATCTTTTGCTTAAATCAGAGATGAAAAAAATATTATCGTGCATGGTGGTTTAATATGTCTTTGAAATTAGAAACTATGTTTCTGTGTTTTTCTTAAAAGCAAATAAACTTTGTTGCCTAATATTGTCAAATTATGATGCATAGGGCAATTTTTTAGAGAAAAGGTCAGTAATAGTTGCAAACACAAATTACATTTTCTAAATAATCACAGGATATAGTATGCATTCAAACAGCAAATGTTACCAAACCTGGATGGTGAAAGAGTTAGAAGAAAAAAAAAAAAGAAAAAAAAGAAAAAAGAATTGTTTTGATTATTTTGATGTCACAAATAATTTTGTTCAAAAATGTCTGAAAATGCCACATGTAAATTCACTTAGCAGAATTACAGTAAGGTCCTCTACTTGATCTTTCATGGAAATAAACTCAGAGCTCCTACAAGGTCTGGCAAAAAAACAAACAAACAAACAAAAAAAACATTGGAAGCTTTGCCCTTTCATTGACCAAAAGTGCTATATTAATTACTAGAGTAGTAGTGTCCTTCATGTTTAGCATTCTCCCATAATGAGATATTGTTCCCCCTATAATTTTTCAGATTTCAACTTTTTTTCTGAGAAAACACACACAATATGATAGGACCCTACCAAGTCAAGAGAAAATGAACTATTTGCTATGTTTAGATGACTGTGACAAAAGAGTATTGAGTCAAAGCCCTTTACCTCATTAAGAGGTGACATTAACAAACTCTTACTGAAATCAGTGACATTGAAGAGGGCTGCTAAGGTACCTTAAATGTAATACCTTTAGAGTTGGTCATGAAATGCAACTGACAGATAAGATATCCACTCTGTAGAAAAGTGATTGATACTGGAGAACAAAAAGGAAACTTCTTCCTATGCTTCTATGTCAAAAAATAGAGGAAAACCAATATGCATTTGGAGAGTAATGAAGTTGTAGAAAGATCACTCAGTCTAAGGATGGGGCTGACATCCTTCTGAAAAGAAGGTACATGGGCAACATAGCTGCTAGTGAAAAGTTCAGAAACAGAAGACAGAAACAATTGCAGTCCCAGAAACAGCTGATAAAGTATGTAGGCTTTATACTTCAACTGAGAGGAACTTAATCTACAGCATACATGTTACTCTTTGTGACTGCACAAGCATGCATTTGACTTGTATGAGCTAACAGCATTCAAGAAATAAATGGCTGGACCATACAAGACCTTCTGTAGCTGAACCTACACTCTCAATTAAACCTTTTATATTATTCTGCACTAAACTACAGAGTTATTGCAAGCTACAAGCTTGAAAGAATAATGGAGGAACTGCTTTCCTCAGTTTTGAGCTTACAAAAATTAGTCATACATGATACCACAATTATTTAAAACTCTCATGTTTCATCCATACTCCAAGAAACATTTCTAGTAATAATGAATGCCTTCCACATCCATCTGGTCTCTTTAAGTAAAAATTTAAGCAACACTCCCTTCAAAGGAAAGTTAGATACAGTGGATACAAAGATGATATGCAAAACAACGATGAAAGGGGTTTTTTTTTTGTTTCAGTTGTGTCAGACAAGAAACTTTTCTAGACCTATGGAATAACGGCCCTGACACCACAATTTTTGCTGGTCTAGGCAAGCTACCTCACTTCTCATCCAGACAGAGAGACCCAGATACACCACGAATCCTGCCAAGGAAGGTCCTAATCTTCAATGGCTGCACAGTTCCCATTGGAAACACTCCAGGTCACAAACAACCTAATAAGCACAGCACCAGAACAAACATCATAAGACATACTTTCCAAGCCTTTATAACATTCGAAAAGCCAGACTCAAAAGGCCATCCGAGTTACTCCCAGAACTACTGTAAAAACTTCTGGCTTTCCAAATCATCTGCAGTTAAAATGAAAAGACAGGTAGACAGAAGCAGAAGAAGGGCTATTAAATTGGGTGTAGACATGCAAGTCTAAGAGCAAAATCCCAAAGGATATCACTTTTCTCTAGTTTTTCCATTGGGCAGAGCTAGGAGTTAACTTAAAGCATTTAAGCCATAGGACTGCACCACCCATTTGGCTGGGAGGTCCCATGGAGGGGAAGGAAACCTGTCCCCTGCATAGACACTTGCTCCTATCAAAATCTTAATTTTTACTTTGGTTTTTGGAGCCTACATTTATAGCAGCCTGCTTGGTTTTGTACAAAGCACAGGATTTCAGCTTCAAATTTAACAGATACAGTGACACCCTGCAAATACTAACACACAGCTACCCAGATCTTTACTCTAAATTCTATTGCTTCGGTTCATTTCCCGATTAAGTCTTCTTTCATAGTCTGACAGTGACAACTAAAATGATGTAGTTAAAGTAATAAACAGGGAATTTTAAGTAGTCTGTCAAAATAAGTGACATTTATATCATCTTAGTCTTAAACTCTCATGTAAAGTTCCATTCAAAGTAACTTCTTCATTATACAATCAAATGCTAAAAGTTACCTTCCCCATTGAAAGATGCTGCATTATCTCTCACAGCAGGTAGTAGGCTCCACATCATTTATAGCAACAGCATTTAGTGCTTAACAACAGCTGTTTCTTCATTAGAAATATGCTTTTCTTGTCAGCAATTAAACTCTTTCAAAAGCACATCAAGTCAACAGAAACCTCTGACATTTTATTTGCAGCCTGCTGAGTTATCAGCAAAACCAACAGGCCACTGACTGACCTTCAAGCAACACACTTGCTCCAGAGGCTGGCGAGTGCTGTGACTTTAATACACCCAAGGGCAACAATACCACCACAGAAGGAACTCCCCTTTAATTTTTCAAGGTAGCAGAGATGACCTAGTGATTTTCAATTTCTGTCACTCCGATTAAAAAAACATAAAGAAATGTTTATTGCTAGACAATGTGAGACAATTAGAAAAAAATGGTGAGGCCAGGAAAGATATACGTGGTAAAAAGAAATGCTGCAAGAAGGGGCCTCTACTTAAAGTTTCATTCTTTCTGAAATTCCAGCAGTCTTGAATAGCTCACAAATGTTGCATGCTAACAGGACTTCAATTTCTTTGCACTAACAGAAGCTTTAAAACACTATTTACATTGTTTTCTAGGCTCATGCATCATCTCTGAAACACCTCCAATGCATTAAACATTTAAATCCCCCCTACTTGTAAAATAGACAATGTTTCCCCTTCTCACAGAATATCACTAGCACCAGCCAAGTCTTCTAACCATTTTTGCTTTACGCTTGATGTTTATTAGAAGACCAGAATGGGGGCAGGTTTTCTTGCTCTTTGAAAGGTTTCTGATTTGTTACTTAACTAAACACGTTTGTACAGCTTTCTTCATATCTAGAAGTCCTTAATCCACAAGATGTCAGTTGAGGCAATAATTATATTAATAAATTGTAGACAGTCTAAGAAGAAAAGAAAGATGGAGAGGCATTTGGAATTAACATGCTGTGAATCAGTCCTGCATCATCCTTTGTCAGTGGCATTAGCGGGCTTTTTTTTCCCTCTTCTTGTTGCCTTTTAGTAATAATTTTCAGTGTGTTTGACACATTTCATCTCACTCAATGCACTGAACCCTAATACAAAAGAACGCCAGTTTGTCAAACATACGTTATTTGAGGATGCATATCAGTTAATCTTAGGCAGCTGACATTGTCAAAGACAGCCACACTGGCAAGAGCTAAAAACACACTAGGAAAGGGGGAAAGAGGGATCATGCGAGAGCACAAGCGTGGCTGCTGAGATACCAGCACCACACAAGGCCAAAGCCCCCAAATTCCTGTCTCTCAATTCTCCCCAAATCAAAAGTCTCCCATGCCAGTTTCAAAGCATGCATTTCCACTGCTGTTGACAAGAGGAGTTGCAAACCTGAAAATAGTCATCCACCCGGCACAGGATCCAGCATCAGATATTTTAAGGGCAGGATGAGAGCAAGACTCTCTTCTGAAAAGACTTTTTAGTTGTCTACTTTAGTTTCACAGAAGCCTCTGTGTACATTTATGGGTCAAAGTAGAGCACATGATTAAGTCTTTGCAGCACTAAGGCCAGTACTGGCAATTCAGGATACCCACATTGTTTTGCTGCTATGGACATTACAGAATGAAGTCCTAAAAGGTTTGTGGGTTTTTTTTAAACAACAAACAAACAAAAGAGCATGTTAAAATAGCAGAACTTCTAGGGATGCCAGACTTCTAGTGTTTCTTACAGCTGTTTTTAGCAATTTAAAATGCTAAACACATTCAGTCTTCAACAGGAGGGCCATCATTCAAAAATTGGCCATTTTGGAGATTATGCAACATACCTGTGAGTTTCTTCCCTCAAAGTTCACAGGAGCTGGAGACACAATAAAGTAATTGTGCTGCAAATCCTCTGAGATCAGTCTCTATTTCTGTTTTACAATTTGGCGCAAATCCAGATGTGAGCCAATATGGCAAATAAATGATTTATTCTACAAAATTCCTATTTATTCAATTTCCAAGCCCATTGATATTATTGAATATGGTTACCTAAGATTAGGGAAAAAAATTGAAATCAAGAGGACTACGGTGGCAGTAATGGTATTTTCTACATGTACTTAATATGAACTTGCCATTAAAATAAATTTTTTAAAAAGGTTAAAATAAAAAACCCTCCCACCTTTCTGGTTTATGTCACATACTAACACTATTTTGGATCTAGTGACTTTTAAAGTTTCCTGTGTATGGTTTGGTTTTTTTCCTATTTACCCATTTAACAGACTCAGATGTACAGAAAAGTAACTAATTTTTTTATTCCCCAACTTGGCTTAAAAAAAACAAACCCCAAAACCAAAAACCCCTGAAAAATACAGATAGACTCAAACGCAGAACAATTCCTTGAATCACATAACTGATTTCTTCCAGACAAAGGGCTTCATGTTGCTATCCTTATTATTCATTTCTGCCATCTCACAAGACAGAAAACATCTGCTGAAAATATTCTTTCAAAAAGAAAAATATGTAAAAGTCACTCCCTGGGTACACTGTTCACTGCAAAAAAATAAAAGGTTTCAGTGGTAATATTGCTTGCTCTTTAATGGGAGACAATTTTATTTACTCAGAACAATTTTTATACACTGCTAATTTCCAGAAATTAGTAACAACAGCTACTTCTCCTATTTACAACTTCAAGGTAAAACCATATCTGCTATTCCACTAGTGGAAACACTTCTCAGAAGGAATTTGGGACCCAACAAAGAACAAGAGAAAACAACACTAGAGAAAATACTCTTTGCCCCAGCACATTTACAAGGAATGCTTTGCCTCTATAGGACTTCAGAAAGTGACTCACTTTCTTCTCAAGAAAGGGTTAGGTTTTATTTGGGATTTACAACATGGCAATACTCCAATGCAAATCCCCCAGGAAGAGAGAGAGTAAACATGCATTGGTAGGAGAGAACAGAAGGAACACCCCACCAAATGCTTTGATAGCGATGCCTCTAGTCAGCAGTCCAAGATCTTGAAAAGTTCAGGTTAGAAGGAAAAAATTCTGACATACAGCAGCCAGTTCAGAATAAACTGTTCTAGGGGTTCAACAGCCAACAACATTCATTCAGAAAACTTCTCTGTTTAAGCAGCCAAGGATGTCACAGAGCTGCTTTGTTTCTCACATAGGCAGCCCATTCTGTTCTACAACACTTAGTAGTTCCTTGGAAAACTTTTCCTTCCAAGACAAGTGGTTCTAGATCAAAATAATTTTTCTTCAAACTATAAAAAAGAACAAAAGAAATACCCTTTCCACCTGATCCATGATACAATTTATCTGTTGCACTGGAGACACGTACATTACAAAAAGCGACAGCAACATTAAGAATAGAATCCAAGAAACATTTCTTTTTCCCATTCTCCATCTGAAAAAGCAGTTTGTACTCAAACAATAGTTTAAAAAAAAATCATTGCCATCTCTATAAGAAGACACGGCACAAAAATCTTCATCCTGAAGCAGGCTAAGGTTGGAAAAGGGATAACCAAGTAAACGCTGTATAGCAGAAAGTGCTTTATATAGCCCAACCTTAACTTCACTATAAGAAACTACTCTCCCAGCAGGCACTGGTAGGACTTTTTATTAAGGAAAAGAAAAGAAAAGAATAGCACATTTGGGTGGGTTGGTACAAAGAGTATGCAGGGGTTTTGTTTCATAGTCTTTAGTAGACAACAGGTCCCCTTCTTCCTTGCTCTACGCCTAAGCAGTGTCCTAAGTCTTTACAGGAGGATTTCACCTTTCAGAACCAGTGTGGGAGAACAGGGTGTTGGTGATGCACTTGGGAAAAAAATGGCAGTTCTACAAATGAACCCTTCCA
Source organism: Haliaeetus albicilla (assembly GCF_947461875.1). NCBI lineage: Eukaryota > Metazoa > Chordata > Aves > Accipitriformes > Accipitridae > Haliaeetus > Haliaeetus albicilla. Next base: position 32,051,939 of record NC_091484.1, on the reverse strand, counting down.
AGCACCTGACACAGAGTGGCACAAATACAAGTCTAAGACATTTAATGCCTGACTCAATAGAAAAACTCCACTTCATTTGAGTGAGTTTTTGAGTCAGTCTTTTATTGCAGAGATGGAAGAGAAGAATTCAGGTACACTTTAATTGGGCCTGCCCCAAATAGATTACTTCGGGAGAAAGAAACTGTATCTTTAGCAAGTAGCATACATGTAAAGTAATCAGAACTGTAAGGGAGACGCCAAAAAATTTTCCTCTTTTGAAACGCAGTCAGCATCTCCTCTGTGGGGCTGATGAACATACAAAGTTAAAAGCAATAGAAAACACAATTAGCTTGACTTTCATTAATACCCAGTAAGGTCATTGTCAATCTGGCCAATGCTATATATAAAATTTCTTCCAAAGGTTGTGCCTAGGAGTCCAGGTTTTGGCTATGACTTTCCCCCTGCCTTGCACAATTGCATAATTAGATTTTTCAAAAATATAAACAAAACCTTTCAACCCTCCCATGCAGCTAGCTGCGTCAGCTTTAGAACATAGGTTCTCTTTGCAAACATGCCAACATCTTGTGATGGATACTCTGACAAGTGCTGACACTGCTATGAAAAACCAACGCTTGGCTACTAGATTTTGTGACAATGCCAGTAGGAAAAAAAATGGCTATTTCTCTTCCTCCCACCTCCCACGGAAGACAGGGAATTTGAAAATGAGATATTAAAAAACAAACCCAAAAATAATCAACAAATATCCACAATTAAAAGGAACATTTAATACTCAACAACAGAGCTTTAAATTTAGCATTTCATTCATCTTCTAATATCAGGAACCACAATAAGGAAAAAGTCTGCTGCTTCTCCTTCAATCAATACAATCCCTTAAGAGTCCAAGCTTCAAAACATTCACATAAAATATTAGCGTTATATATTTGCAGTAGATAAACTGAACCAGCAAGGCAATCAATCAATTTTCAATTACTTGTGGCAACTAGATAAGATGATAGTGCACACACTAACAACTGACAACAGTCACCTAACGAGCAGGCTCATGCCTTATGGAAGTCATGAACCTCTGGGCTACATAATTAATAATAGCCATTTACAATCATAAATATGCATTTCCTCTTCTGTCTTGAGGAATAAAGTTTATTATATGTAAACTGAGATGTGCTCATCACAAAACCATCCAGTGTAACTTCTTTTTGCGAGGACCACACACTGCCTTTTATGTTATGGAGAGGGAGTTCATGAAATGCATTAGTAAAATTTCAGGTGTAACAAGAGCATTAACTTATTTATTACTTAGTACATCACAGCACTTTTACATCCCAGTAGATGTGTGCTGAATAATGCCATACTTACAACATCAAACTTCTGTGTGATGTTCCCCTGGACATCAAGTAAATAAACTTTGCCATAATGTGTTCCCAGAGCCAAAAACTGTAAAAGAAAGAGACTGATTACATAAACACAAAGACACCGCAACCAAAACTACAGCAATGCTAAATGAATTCTGGGTTGTTTACCAGATTAATGATTAGCAGCACTGGGGGAAAAAACCCCCACCACCTTCTACAGACAAAGGTTCTTTTAACTGCACCTAAAGAATAAAACAGGGCTTCAAGCCCCTATTACTGTGATAGTGCAAGTTAGCTGTCAGAATGAGTCATGAGGACCCTCATCCACTGACAACTAATGGTGTGTCTGCAGTCTGTACACACTGCCTGATGGACTGTGGCAGCAAATTAAAAATGCAGCGTGAAAGCATGGACCAACGCAGACCTGAAATAGTTCAGCTTCTTTTTCAATCATAATGGTTTCCTTTGGGCTTTATTTTAATTCTCCTTCATCATTAACATAAAAACAAAACATTCAAACACAGCAAAAGGCCACCAGTAAGCCATTGGTAAAATACTGCTGAATTATGGAAGGTCTCTGACAGTGCATTTAAGCACACAGATAACCACTGGGCTTGCTTCCCTTCATGTAGTAACACTCCTACATTGAACACTCTCAGGACAAATACACTTTTCCTCAGAAATCTCAGGAGTTTCATTCTAAAAAACAGTAGCAAAATAAAGAAATCTCCACACGAATGCATGCTCTCATAAACTTATTTTGATACAAACAAGAGGGGAACTGATTCTGAGAGATCTGCTGTTAATTGAACCATGTGAACTACACCTAAACAGAAAAGGAAGAACTTCAGTACTACTTGATTTATGACAGAGGTTTCTTTTATTCCCCCCCTCCTTTCAGCATTACTCAAATAGTCTAGGCTCCTCAATTCTCTGTATTTCACTGCATGTGAGCATGCTTCATTGCAACCTATAATGAAATGCTCAAATTTACAGGCACTGCTAAGCGTGTCAGTCAGGCAGCACAATCTTTAAAAAATAACCTTACAGAAAGTCAAGGTTTAAAAGGATTTATCAAAATGGAATTGCTTAAAATGAAATTTCAGTTCAGGCACTTAAAATATGAAGCTACATTAAAAGGAGTCAAGAAAGGAAAAGAAGGGGTTCATTAGAAATTCATCCCCTGCAATGCCTTTCACTCCTGCAAGGTTGCCTTTTTTCAGGAAGAAAAAAGTCCCCCGGGTGAAAAAATCAATACTGGTTAATAAAACATCAGGTGTGCAGACATAACTAGGTATGACTATTCCACTGCACAGGCCTGCTTGAATGCACCAGGTGCCATGACGATTAGTCATCCAGTGCAGACAGCAAGCCTGGTGAAAATATGATGCTTTAGCAGTGAAAAGAAAAAAAAAATAATTCTGGGGGGAAATTAGTCTGAATATAGAATCCAGATTTTCAGTATTCCCAGCAAAGTTAAACTGCTTTAATCAGAGGCATATTTTACATAGTACTGTAAAATTTTGCTAATGACGACTCTAGCAGGGCTTTTCCTGCTCTTGCAGGGTTAAAAAAAAAACACCCACAAAACAGAACAAAACAGAAAGGACCCTCACAAAACCTATAACCCAGCTCCATTTTCAAGCTCTCTGTTGTAAAAGACCTATTCCTAAAAGACTCCAGTACCTGGCTTCTAACACTATTGATTCTTCTCATAAATAGTGTATCTAGATTGCTGGAAAACTAAAAGTGCTGAGATACTTAAACAGCTTTCCCGTATTGCCACTCTTTGTGACACTATAGTTAAAGCTTTATCCGTGCACATCCTTATAGGAAAATCCTGTTCAACTCTCGGCTTTCAAAATTTACCTGAGGCTCAGGAAAAAACGGTAACACAAACAGGCCACAGACCAGGAGGAAATGCTTGCCAATTTTCCAAATATCTGTAATTCTAAGTTGTCAAAAACATTTTAAAAAGACTTATTGTTTTCATTTGCACAGTTAAAACACAAGCTTCATCTTAAGAGCCTCTTGAGCCATGGCAACAGTCCTTTGAGTAAAAGAAACACAGCACAAGTCAATCTAAAAATATAGCCAAATAATAGAGATAGATCCCTCAACAATAACTGTTAAGAAGCTATTACTGGCTGTGAAAAATCATACATTCAATAAATAGCTATTATGTTTTACATACTAATAGTTACTTGACAAATCATTAACTCATACTTTCAGATGCTCTTCAGCATTCCTTAATATTTTAAAATGTTCTTCAGTATTTATAAAAGAGAAGAAAACTCAGAAAACAAAAAAGCAATTGTTTAAATCACTAAAGAAACATATGAAGTTTCTTCCTTGTAATAACAAAGGAATGATTCTTTGTAAAATTTCTTTACTTTGCATTGTCCTTCATTCACTTTCTCCCTTTCATTCTCTTGTATGTCTCAAACCTTACCAGCATTAGAGCATGAGCATTCCGTCTCCTTTTTTTTAACATATTGAATCAGGGAAGGGGAACGGGAAAGTATTAGTATGACATCCCCCCCCAAAAAACCCAGCCAAGCAAAAAAGGAATATTGTAATTACTTTCTTCTACACTGTATTAACAGAAACTCTGCTGTCTTCCACAGCTGAATATACGCTAAGCTGGCCCCTGGCATGATCAAGTCTGTCTTCAGTGATTCAGGCTGTACAAATAAGCACAGTATATGCCAACTTCCTTTCTGAATAAAAGAAAGTTGGGACTGTATCCCACTTCTAGTTCATAATACTGTTTATAATTAAAATCGAGTGAGCATTTTCCCAGTAGCTTATGAAAACATCCCATCCCTGCATCTTGAATTCTCACCTCGTTTTCTCACTGAGAAAGTGTGGATTGTTCAACACAGGTTTACCATGAATTTTGTTTATATTAGTGTTGGCTGGCACTGCACCTCCAGATTTGGCAGCACTTCTACACAGAAATATACTGATGCATTATAAGCACAGAAATATATAAAACCACGCAGAAGTTCTCTCTCTGCCACAAAGTCACATAGTACCTTTTCATGTACTGTCATGCAGCTGGCTGCATCCTTCTGGAGAATTTCAGTCACTCCATTAGAAAGCCGTTCATACTTCAGCTTAGGTTCCTCTTCACTCTCATCTTCCTAAATTTTTAAGAGTGTAAGGAAAAGGGAGCAAGAGAAAAAACAAGCATTTAGAAGTCTATTTTAAATAAAAACAAATTAAAAGATACCCCAAAACTATCACACAGCAACAGACGAGCTATCTGTTAACAACAGCCATTACAATCAAAAGCCACACTTCCACATTTTTATCATTGGAGGGGACTTGGGTTGTGCTTTTTTGTTACTGGTTTCTCTTTTTACTCCAAAGTTCTGGGTGCAAACAAAGACTGTATAGCAGCGTATCAATTCAGCTGTAAGAGGCACTTAGTTGGTATCTCAAAAGCAGGAAAAGATGTACATGTGTACTTTGTTACTAAAGTTAGTCATTCACAATTTAGAAGAAAAATATAAAAAGGATGGATATGGAAAAAAGGATGATGATAAAATAAAGTGTGCCACTGTAGCCACAATTAACTCTAAGCTGAAGCATGCAGGTTACAAAAAACTTCAAGACCTTTACAAGATGCTGCACCTCTGTAGGAAGGATAGAGACAAAAGAATCCACTAGGAATAAGTTAATTGTATAAAACGCACCAATGGGTTTATGTTAAAAAAAAAAAGTATAAATATGTTGCTGCAGAACTGTCTGGGAAGAGGATCCGGACACAGCATGTTCCTATGGATCACCTATAATCATCTGCATGTTCAGAACTTTTCCTGGTAAATACAGAAGCTTCCCTCTCTTTCATTTCAAGCATGTTAGGTATTATCACCGAATCACTACTTAGATGCAAAGAAAGATGATGCATCAAGAACAGAGTGAAGAGGAAGGAGACTGAGCTAAAAAACACAAGCAGCAAATTCATTGATCAAAGAACACCCAACACGTTTATCTCTTTGGAAAAGAAAATCCAAGGTGCAAAATAGCTCTGTGGTCATAGGCATCTATCTGTAACAGATGGTCTACTGAAGTAAAATGCCAGAGAGAGATTTCATAAGCTTCAGTAAGCCTCAGTTAATACTATATACATGCACAGAAATACACAAACCCATATATATCCCTTGGTCCTCACTGGGAAACAGTATACCTGCAATAATAGTCTCCTACACTCACTATTAGTTCTAATGAACACATCAACATTGAGTGTGTTTCCCACATAAAACATGTTTTTCATTCCTAAGCAACCAGAATATACCAGTGCAGTGCTCTAGTAAAGGAGTGCCTTTACTTCCCACCAACCACTGCTTTCCAATCCCTAGAACAGAAAATAAAAATGTACAGTGTCAGCCTATGGCAGAAGAACTATTTGTGCAACATTTTCTTGTAGCTAATGATGTGAAAAATAAATTTGGAAAAAGACACATGTTAACATATTAATTAAACATATTTTGTTTAAATTGCCTTTGGAGTACTAAAGCCAGTCTTTCCCAAGTTAAATATTATGGCCATTTACCATGTGTGCTACCATCACACACAGTAATATGTACATACCCTGATACAAAACAAATAAAAGCCACACAGACCTATGGAAACACTCAATATTTAGCCCCATGCTTATATAAATACGCTGCAAGAGAGGCCCTTTTAAAATGTTATTTGAGAGTTTTATGACAGAATAGAAACGAGATTAATATAGGGATGTCAGCAGTCCATGACGTAGCAGTCTGAAGTGAGGTGTCAAATTGTCCACCAAGAAACAATTTTATTCAGTAAATCTAACACTGAACAAAGTTGTTACTAGACAGAATGACAATGTCAAATTACAGGGCTGTATATAAATCAGGCAAATTCTGTGCATCTACAGATCCTTAATAAATGACTACAAGGTAGAGGGAGGAGATAAAGTCAAAGAAAAAAGCATACATGTGATGGAAGGTGGGCATAAGGAAGTATGCATCCATTTTACAGCAATTAATACATTACTGCATTTTATACATTGCTTACAAAGATTACACTTGAAATGCATGGGTAATCACTGAAGAAATTCATAAAAATAAAAACTGAACTCCAGTCATCTAGTTTTTCTAAGATTCCACATGTTGCTGAAATCTGGACATCCAATGTGCAACCAACATGAAAAGTTAATTCTAGTCTCTTGAGCAGTTTGCATAAAAGCATTCATCCATGGACCATTAGATAAAGTTACTGTAAATAAGTTTTGCCTGTCTTGTTTATGAGTGAAAACTAAGTAATTTTTCCTGCACATGGATATACAAAAAATATATACTTTCAAAAGTCAGTGCACCGAAGCATTCTGCCAGGCTTCAAAAAAAGTAAGTAAAATGAAACTTCAAATATTAGGCACGATGATGTACCCATTTCACGCTTTCTTGATAGGTATCTTTTATGTTAAGTAAAAGTCAAGCCAGAAGGTGAATTGAAACAGGGTGGGGCCACTTCACTGTAAACAAAATGAAGTGAAAAAGGTGATTTGCAAAAATGCGAGATTTCCCTACTACTTCAGACTCTACCTGATATATTAAATGCATCTGATGATCTCTTATTCAGAGTATCAGAGTTTAATCATTTTAAAGGTATTTTTCTATCAGGAAAAGCTTTTATGCAGTCTGAACTTCTAAAGTAAACATAAGCCAGTGTTAATAAAAAGCAAATCAATAATTTTTGTTAAATTTTAATAATCCTGAAAACCTACAAATAAAACCATCAGCAGCCTGAGTTGAGATGACAGTTAGCTGCGTTTCTATGACAACCTAGAGGAATAGTACAAGTCCTGACTTGCAGCAAAGCTAAGATATAAACAGTGACATTTACCCCATACAAGAAAAGTCACAGCATTCCTTTTTTAAAGAAAAAAAAAAAGAAAAAGAAAAAAAGAAAAAAAATTGCTCAACTAACATGGATTTTTACTAAGTGTATGGTACTTTTAATTAAAAAGAAGTCCTTTAAACCATCCTAGAGGTTTCTAAACATTTGAAAAAGAATTTTATAGCACTGCTTCTTGTACCACCACTTAACATTTCTTCCATATTTTCTTCCTAAAAAAACCCAAAACAAAACAAGCCCAATAACACTGAATTTTGAAATTCTTAACAAATGTATTAAGAGAAAAAGAAATATATACTGCACAAAATGTGCAAAGCGCTCCACACATGGCAGCCTTAAATTCTGAAAGGGAAGGAGACCCACGGAGCTGACAGGAGAAAGCTACCTTCACAGTGTTATAAAATAAATAATGACCATTCTTCAACCACAGGAATGCTAATTTGAAACTCATATTCCATTTAGTTTTATAGTTGCCTTTTACTGCTGAAGCTAGCAGTCAAATTGCTAAAAATATGCTGTAAAGAACCTGTAAAGAACAGGTATCCATAAACATGGAAAGCACATTTCCAATTGAATGAAATAGTCTAATTAATTAACCAGTAAGACTAATACAAATTCTTTCCTACTAAGAGCTCTTCCATTTGTCACTGCTGAAGTCCTGAACTGAAAACAAATTCCTTTTCCAAAACCTAACACCTAGTAGGTCTGAAACTCGCTACCAACTCTTCTTCTGGAGCAGATGTACAAAACTGAGGAGAGCTGCAAATGTGCAATAAGCTTTCAAAAGGCCAGGGCCACTGCAACAGATGCTCATCCGCCTTTCTGAATGCAGGTTCGCAACCTTCTTCAGATATTCTGCCCCGTCTTTCCTAGCTTTGCCTACATGAACAACTGTGGTGAATTCGCGAGTAGAAAAAAAAAATCTGAAATCGGTCCTTACGAAGAAAATTTCCAGATGGAACCTGTGGGCATTTCCCGGAGTTATTCCATTAGCCCACATTTGCTCCTGCAGCAGAGGATCTGCCCACAGGACAGTCTGTCACATGAACTACATGCTCTACTGATTGCGGATACTCTAATTACGTTACGGGCACTGACAGCAAAGTGTCATCCTTCCCACACGATTTGCCCTCAAAGTTCTTCAAAGCCTTTATGGAAATAAACGGTGCATACATTATAAGGCAAGTGCCCTTCCTCTTTGCTGCATATCTTCTGTCCAGTCCCAGCTAGAATTCCAATTACTATAGGTGGCCATTCCAGCCTTGTTTACGCCTGCAAGTTTTAACCCTGCAAAGCATTTAAACTCAAATACAAAGATACCTGAGGTCCATCACTTAAGCAATTTCAAAGGAGCTACACCCACATCCTACTGCAACAAGGCCCCGGTGTCTAAAGCCTTCCTAACAGGCCATGTCTTGAAAAAAAAGACAAAACAAACAAACACACACACACAGCTCATCTTCATTTTTTTCGTGCTTGCTTTCAAGTTCATGTCGATTTCAGAGATTATAAGAAAAATATTAAATTACCTCATTTCCTCCTAGCTTAAAGGCCATTAAAAGTGCTCTGCCTCTGTGTATCTGCATAGTTAATGTTTAGGACGTATTCTAAAATCTCATTTTAAAAAACGAAAAGAAAAAAAAAACCAACAACAAAACGTTCTGCTGCCAAAGCGCAAACCCAACATTAATGCTAAAAAAGTGAGAAGAGGCTACTTAGCAATTTGTGAGAGTAACTTTTCTTGACATTTAATACAGGCCAGATCTTTGGAAAGAACCTACTAAGAAATCAGCATTTTTATTTATTTAAACAGTCATCACATCACACAGAAGAAAAAAAATAAAACTAACTAGTTAGAGCTCCAGAATTATTAGTTTACAAACTATATGAAAATCTCCAGTAGAACCACAGAAGCCAACTCCATTTATTTGTGAGTTAAAATAAAGGTTCACAGAATATCCTCAGTTATGCAAAAATGAATAAACACATCCTTAGTGCTCTGCTGGAGGCAGCTTTACTTATTAGAGAAATTCAACAACAAATATATAAAAACCCAAACCAAACATAAAAAGACCTCAAGTCCCAGAATGCAGTCTCCAGGCAAAATTATTTACTTCTCTTCTATATGTACAGAAGCACAAAGTGCAGCAAAATACCCAGCAGAACTCAGTTGCCAAGATCATGTATTACCTTTTTGGTCTTGGCTTGATCCAAAGCATAACCATCACCAACTGTTAATTTTTTAATGGAAATGATGTCTTAATCAGGGGGTCAGATTGGTTGTCTCAGTTTTGGTTTTGAGGGCCTGTGGGACCACGGGCTGGGAATGATCTTTCCTCTACAAATCCCCTAATTGACATGGGAACAATGAGTACTTATCCGAGTGGCTGGTACCCTGCTGAGAAAGGGAAGGTGATTTCTAACCACAATGCTAGGAAAGGCACATCATCAGTGGGGATTTACACCACCACCCGACCCCCAGGCCATCCGCAAACCCTTCCTATCACCAGCATTGCCTGGGAGGGCAGAACTGCACCAGGGAGCGGTGCAAACCTCAGTTTGGACAAGGTGGCCCAAAAAGCACCTTACAAACTGTAGGATAACTGTCGCGAGATTTCCACGAGGAAGCAAGTACTACCCAACAAAAGGTAAGAGCTAAAATTTTTTATTTAACCTTCACCTCATTACCACACCTGGGAATTGTACCAAATGGGCTGTAGTGCCTCCTTTGGCCTGGTAAAGAAATGATGATTATTTTCAGTCTTTAACCTCTCCATTTCAGATCCCAGAGCTTTGTTAGGACCTGACTATCTCCCTTCATTCAAGGTCAAGAGATACTGAAGCACTGAGTTATAAATCAACCTGACTTTAGATTTGCTGGACACCACTCCCCAAATCTTCAGAGCAAATACTCACCTAACACCGAGTCCCTCAGACAAACAGGTTCGCTATTCCATTAATGTCATCTCTAGTCCTCTCTACCCAGATCGTATTTAGGCTAAGTGTGGCCCAGATAATCTGGTAATCCAGATGACCAGAAAGAAGCCTCCACATTCCCACTACCACCCCAGGAATATCCATATGCATCATTTCTCACTTCCTGATTTACCCTATTTCACACAAAGATACTTACTTTTTCTAATAGCTGTATGCTAGAACACTGAGACTTCCCATATTGTTTGTACCTGAAGGCAGCAATTAGGCCTGACAAACTGTATAGTTTCTCCACCCTGGAAATATTGCTTCAGTTTAGGCACCCTTACTCAGTTAGGACAACAAGCAGTTTCTTCAGACTGGTCTGCAGGGCAAGGCAAGATGCAGGCACAGCAATTCTTTACTGCAGCTCTGCAGGGGCTGGGTCTGCTGAGTGGGCTACTCTGGATTTCGGGACACCAATGGAAAAGGAAACAAGTGACTCTGCTCACCACAATGTTATACCAGATGAAGGTTGAAGGGTGTGGCCTGCCTTCAAAGCACCAGTTGATCCTGCCTATAATCCAACTATCCAAAACCAACAGGTTAAGGGTGCTGGCTCCCAGTGTAACACTTAATCTCCACTTTTAAGACTGCAGAGTCCTGAACCCTCACCAGCAAGAGGAAATACAACCTAGCACTCCCCTAGACTACCCCTTCCAAACCTGCTCTGCTTTGTCCCCTGGCAACCTTCAGATGGACCTTTGCTGATACCCCAACTCCTCTCAAACACTTCACCAAACCCTCCCAGCCTCGACTCCCATCCCAATTTCAACACTTTCCAGTGTGCCTGCCAGGACCCCTGTTTTCTTACTCTTCAAAGCCACCATGTCTTCAGCTGGAAGCTCACTTCCAGCCAGGCAACCTTCATGGCAGAGCAGCTTTCCTATTATACAGAGTTTTTAATGACTGCTTACAGTCTGGCATGAAACAGCTGTTCACGAGACAGCAGAACCCAGAATGAACAGCTCAGCAAATACACTAAATTCAGCTAAGGAAACGCAGAGCGCACCTCCCATCCCAGCAGCACACCCACGCCAACTCACAGACACTCGGGGGGACAGAGCAAGAGGATTCGGAAACTCAGACAATTACCATCCTGTACTTACGTGTCCTCCTACCATGCTTTAACAGCATAGATGTTCTTCAAATACATGGAAGGAAAAAGCAATTTTATCTTACTAATTCAGGGTTCACATATGCAAGTGAACACACTGCCCATTTGCAATACACGGGAATATGGCTAGTGAATTAAAAAATTAAGCAAAAAATCTGCTGCAACTGAAAACATCACACCAGAGAAGCATGTGACATAACACATGCAGGAGAATGAATATTCCTAAAGCAGTTTTAGAAAATATTAAAAGGCAAGTTGTAACAAATTGCTGGTGTCTTTTGATGAATTTAAGAAAGTAACATCACAATGTCGCAACACAGTTTGGAGATCCCTTCAATTTCCATTCCAGATCATGTTTTAAAGTCCCTGTATTATTTGGTAATAACACTGAATAGGTTTTTTGTTTTGTTTTTTTTGAGAACATGAAAATGAAGAAAAACTCCTAACCTTTATCCACTAAACAGTTTGTCATACTCATAATTTTAAGTACGATAACACCTAGGTTATATCTGTGATGGTGTCAATCAGCCTTCTCCCCCTCTTCCTTGTTATATTCCCATTTAATAGTCACGAAACACTCAGTCTTCATAAATCCTATTCTTGCCTTAAGATCACAGGCATCAGATTATCACTTGTACTTTAAAGATGAGAGGTAAAAGCTTTGAAACCCACATATTAAATTGGAATTGGTGTATCATCTACTTGATATAAGAAGGGCTCCAAGAATATTTTTGGACATTTGTCCACTTCCCTCTACCCCAAAAGCAAACATGCTTTTTGTTTCCTTACAGCAACTTTGAGTAACCTGACTTGCGATTAACTGCACTGAGCGTGCATGCCAAGCAGAGTCTTACTCAGCACCATTTGGAAAGCTCACCTTATTTGAAGATGATGACCAGTTCTGGTCAGAAATGGTGGGAGGAGGGAGGTTTGCCTTTGGAAAGTTTTAGAAGTCAAATTTATCAAAAGGTACACATTACCAAGGCGGGCAAAGACGACATATCACTATCTGTGTAAAAGACATAGTTATTTACTCAAATTTCTTCTGCTGTAACATGTGACTTCTTCAGTGTTTACCTCTGATGCCGCCATTTTTGAAGGAAACTGCCCACAGGACAACGTATCGCCTGCCATTCTGACATGGGAGTCAGAAAAACCCCTAGTCCAACTCGGGTTTCTCCTCAGAACTGGAGCCTAAACACTGGTTTTGAAAAATAATTTAAGGAATCATTATTTCTGATAAAAATAGCTGGAAATTCACAGTACAAAGATCTGCCAAAATTTGTTTTCATTGTTGCAAAAACAGTAGTGGATTGTTACTTCATATAATCAAGAAACACATAAAGTGCAATTTAAAAGCCTATTCAGTCCTTAAAAAGATAAAACCTCAAAGTCATGTATTAAAGATCTTCAAATAGATCTAGCTGTATTTGCTTTTTAGAAAAAGATTCCTATGTTCTAAAATGATGCAAACACCACACCTTTCCTGCTGCCCATTTCTAGGTCTTGCCCTGCCTTCTTTTAAAAGAAAAAACAAATCCAAAAGCAAACCAGAAGAAAGCACTCTATCCTCTACTGTTTTGGCAGATATATCCACTTGTGTTGAAGAAACAAGTGACACAGAGCGAACAAAGAGCATTATAGTAGAAGAATACATAACTATTACAAAATGCAGCTTCATCACTACTGTTTCTTCATCCCTAGGATACCGTTTCCAGACTTGGGTTCCTGTTTCAATGATAAAGGGACTACCTATGCCGTTTTCAGGATTAGGATCCTGACTCAGTTTCTCTCAATGCAAACAGATCTCTAACACTAAAGGGATGCCAAGAAAAACTCAGACTAAAGCCTTTAACCTTCAAAAGCCCAGTTTGCTAGATTGTGCACAAATTGGAACACAATTTTATTGCAAGTTCTTGTTCTATTTACTGTGCTGAATTTAAATATTAAGCACTTTACCAGACCCTCTGGAGACTAAAACTTATTGAGAGAGCATAAACCTCTTTTCCTCTGTTACTTTCATATTAAAATGTTTGTTCCTACAAGAAAATTTTAACAAACCAGAAAAAATAAATTAGTTGGTTTAAGAATAAGAATAGCAAAGAGCATTTCATCTTTAAGTCACTGGTTCAAAAGCCAGCAGAGCATTAGTGAATAAAAGCTAGAAACATCAACAGTCTTGTTTATTAGCCTGCTTAGCCAAAATTTTTTTCGGGGAAAAAAAATCCCCCCAAAATTTCCTATAAAGAGAGGCATATTATAAAATTACTGCTTTCAAGTGACCACCTGGGTAGCAATTTCAACAAAAACACAAACAAATTACTGAGGCAGGCATGGAGGACATACTATTCTCTTTGTAAAAGACCCGATTATTTACTCAAGTTTTGTAGAACACTTGCACGACACAGTGCGAAAGAGCACAGGCTGCTGTATTTTGAACCCTATATATATAAGTTTTGTGAGAATTAATATAGTTTGGAATAAATGTTACAATCGTTTGGAATAAATACTAAAAACCTATTCAAGTGTCCAACCTGTAGGAGAATTAGTTTCTCTTCTGCAACTATTGCTACACAAGACAACAAAACGCATGAAGACTGAAATTTCTAAACCATGAACACACATTTGTGATTTATGCTGCTAAAATATTTTCCCCTAATTCTGTGGTGAAAATACAGTAATGTTAGCTCAGTGAAGGAAGTGAAGTGAATAACCTCCCATCCAGTTCCTTTATGATTCCTCACAAGGCAAATCACCAATACTTTCCCAGTACCTGGCTGTAAAATTGGTAAATATGGATTAGGATGGTAACATTTCACACAGCAGTTTTCTGTTCTCCCCATGCATTTTCCACAGGGATTTATTTAATACCTTGATCTCTTTGGGAAAATGCAGACATACACCAGGAGCAAGGAATTAAGATGATACGGCTGCCTGTGAATATGTATCAAAATGGGCTGCATTCACAGTATAAAATGACACACAGATGAAAGGCAAAGCAGAGAGCATTTTATTTCTTCACAAAACTGTTGTGGTATACAGAGTATCACACTATATTTGCGGAACATGAATTGAAGATTCACTCCAGGTTTGAAGGAGCTGGGCACCAGCCAAGTCATGAAGCAGAAGTAACACAGAGATGACATACTGCACATGAGCAATCATCATAAATGGCATGTTAAAAAAAAAAAAAAAAAGAGTAGTAAGAAGTCCATATAGTACAATTTGGTTTCATTTCAACTCCCACCAATTTGTTTTATTTTACTGGTAGTTTTGTGTGTGGCAAAGAACACCTGAAAAGTTTCAAATCCACTTCAGTGTTCAAAAGCACAGGATCAGTCCATCCACATCAAGTGCACCATACCAAGGCAGCACAGGATAGGCTGTTTTATCTTCCACATCCAAATCCAATTCCAACACTGAAAAATCCAAACAGTTCAAATCTCAATGAAACTACACATTTCTACTTGTATTTTTCTTTTGCTGAGTAAGGAACTTGGGCAAACATTTGTTTCCCCTGTGAACACTACTTGAGCAGCCTGGTTGCCACCTTGTGATGTACTGCATATGAAAACCCTACAGTGCAGTTTTGGGAACTGCATACGAAAATCCTACAGTGCAGTTTTGGGAACAGCAGTTTTTAAAGTTCACCCATTTACCACAGTGGAAGAGCAAGACGGTAAAAAGCTGAATTTCCCTGCAACTTTCCTTTTTTCAGCCCAGAGCGTTATTCCACCCAGATGAATACATTTAGTATTTTGGAAAAGTCACATCTGCATACTCTCTTAACACACTAGCTTTGCAATTGCATTTAATTTATGTAGCATGCACAGCAGCATTTTTACTTTTTATGTATTCCACAACACACAGATAGAACAGGCACTTCTGGTTAATATTAATAGCTCATTAAATGAAGTATCTAATTTTCACTCAAAACCACAAGATATTAGAAGAATATAGCAATAATCCATTTTTCCTGCAAGTCAATCCTCTAACGATGTATATTATAATGTTAGTTACTAGTCACTGCAAACTTGTTTTTCAAATTAATGTATTAAAAGATTCCATTTAAACTTCAATAAATAATTTACTATGCTCATCCTACTGACTCAAATTGATAAATTATTTGCATGATACATTTTCTCATTAATAAGGAGGAAAACTTTCTATTTGGAATTTATATATCTTTTCCTTCCATTCTCCCCATTTAAAAGGCCAATTTCACTTAAAGGCATGCGGGGGGAAGCAATCTCTCTTCAGATTGCTCAGGTATGTGAAACAGAATATGCTTTTTGACCATTTTCCTCCCATTTTATATTTTTAAAACAACTGGAAGAGAAAAATGGCAACCTAGTGTACAGCTATTCAATAATAAGGAAAAGAGGCATGATGAAAAGAAGTACTTTGCCAAGGGTCAGACAGGAGATCAAAAAAAGGCAAGTTGGACTGAGGTACACCAGCCAAATGTACTTTTCAACCATCCATTTTTTGTTGCAATGGTGATGTCCCTTCAAAAGCTACTAGCCACAGAAGAGCTCACCTCTTCCAGCCCAATGCTCCACACTCTATGTTAAGAGAACATTTTGATGGAAACAGAGTATGACAAGGAGCCTTCTTTATCAGACGCTTTATTTACTTGAAATGATTTAATTGCTTTGACCTAATCCAGACCCAGCCAACAAGACTAAGATTTGGAATGCACTGAAAAGGAAAAAAAAACATCAAGGCTTTTTAGTTGCCTCTTTTTAAGGCTTACATGTTTACTAACTGTGCTCCTGCTCTGATCGGTTTTCAAAACCTTAAAGAACAAAACCGCTATCAATTTCAGTGGTATAAATGTCTCAGTGAGGGATATTTCTAAACCACCAGAAATTGTTTCAGCACTGGGTTAACGAAGAATTTCTACAACACTTTCGTCTCTACAAACTCTCGTAGAGCTTATTAATGTAGTGTTTAAATAACTAAAAGAATAAACTAAATGAACAAACACATCCCTTTTACAGGGTACCAGCGATCAAAGATCAGAACACCAGCCAAAAAAAATTAAGACCAAGAGATAAAAAAATGGAAGTGCTAGACTGGAAACATACGCAACACTGATTACTAACACACACAGGTACCTGGTAAAAAAACAGCAATGCACATATTAATGCAACTTTTAAAAAAAAAGTTATTATTTTTAATAACTTTTTTCAGAAAATTTACAACTGCACCCACCTGCTTTTTTTTTTGGGTGGTTTCCTTTAGGAGGCCAACAATACAAAACAAAAAAATTTACCCTGTAGTGCAGCACCCACCAAAAAAAAAAAAAAAAAAAAATCACTGAAACTCCTTCCATAATCACATTTCATGGGACTTAGCATTCATTTTATGATTCCAGTGATACTTTTTCTTGAAAAAGTGCTCCTTGTAAAGAAGATACATCCTGGATCAGGGCAATCTGCTCATATTCCCAGCAGTAAATTAGAAAGGAGCAGAAAATTTTAACGAATAGCTAACCAAATTCCAGGATGACAACTTAGCTTTGATTCCCTCATCAGGTTGGAAGGTTCTGTTTTTTGATATAGCATTACTTTAATTTTACAAGTACCTCACATTCACAAATAGGGTTTGAAACCCTCTCTTTACTTCTCAGAGGTAGGAAACTATAGCTCCATTTTATAAGGGGGGGATGGCAGGGGGTGGCAGGCAGGCAAGAAAGAGGCAGACCATAATTAACCTGTACATGTAGTCTGAGGTTGAGACAGAAGCTGTAGGTCCTGGGACACTGAGGCATGGTTCCAAACATTTTTCTGCTACATGCAAGTTAGCTGAAGTAACCATGACTAATTTATGCAGACCAGTAATTTTCCAGGGTGCAATATATGCTTCTATCAGTACAAATTAAGTCTCAGTAGGAATGTTTTGTGCACTACATATACAGTGAAAACAAAAATAACATTCACTTGACCTCACAAGATTTCACAGTGTAACATAATGAATGGTGACTCT
This sequence comes from Haliaeetus albicilla, assembly GCF_947461875.1. Classification (NCBI taxonomy): domain Eukaryota; kingdom Metazoa; phylum Chordata; class Aves; order Accipitriformes; family Accipitridae; genus Haliaeetus; species Haliaeetus albicilla. The sequence goes on along the minus strand of NC_091484.1, from coordinate 32,034,617 downwards.
GCCATACTGTGCAACTATAACACACTGTAAATAAACACACTCTATAGCAATACAGTGCAGAGCAGCATGGACATTCAGGGAAACTCAAGCTGGCTCTTTAATAAGCTTTCTTTTGAATTAAGAGATACAAAACCAGTTCCTTTCTTCATAGAATGCAAGTGATTCATAGGTGCATTTTGCATTTCACAATACATGCTGTTGTGTGCACTACTCCACTGTTAATTATTCCTCGTTTTAAATTAAAGGTCACTTGTTCTAAATTAAAATAAAAATTTATTTAAACCACTCCACAACAGTCCATTATGTAATATAACAGGATTCTCTCATTAAAAGCAAAACTTTCAAAGACAAAATTACAAGCTGAGCAGCAGCATCAACTTAAAAGCAAGAAAAAAAACCATTGTGCATCTCACCTTACCACCACGTTGCACTGCTACTGAAGGAAGCTTAACTATTTATTTATACATTTAGTAGCATCATCTTTTGCTAACTAGCTGGCAAAATGTAAGTATCTGCCTGACAGAAAACAGCTCAACTGAGAAAAGTAAGATTTTACAGAAATAGACACATTGCAAGCAAGAAAATTAATTTGAAAACAGAAATTCAGAGTCACGCTGTACATAATTTATGCAGACTTTTTTCCTCCACAGCTTACAAAGAGCCAAAAGTCAGATTACTTTGTTGTCTATTTTAAGATCTCATCAAATGTGACAGTCCAAACATGTAGCTCCAGGTGCTGTAAAATAAATTTTAATAAGCCAATGAAACCACATTGTACTAGGACTTTTCAGCCAAACCAACCTGCTCAGGCTTAGCCCCAAATGTAGCATATTTGATGATTAGACAGGGTTGGTAGAAATAAAGCAAATATATTTCACAAGCACAATTTAAAAAGCAAAACCAAACAACCAACCATAAGATACAAAAAGAAAATAATTGTGCTTCAAGACTGCAGTAGAATTACTTCGCAAATCAAGTAGGTTTTTTCTTGAGAATTAAAAGACTGTGTTAGATATACTGCTTCCCCATCATAACGTGGTATAATATATAGCAGTCTGTCTATAGGAAAAGAAAAAGCTTATAATACCCCCTTATTGTATATAAGGATATGAAATAAACATGTAAGTTGTACTGTATTTACCAGGAAAGATCTATTACATTTCTACAACTGCTGACACAAGTAACTACCACTATCTCCATGCTGAAAGGTCTGTTTAGCATCTGAACATATGCACCACCTCTGCTAATTAACACCTTTGAATTTTACACATTCTGATTTTAAACTTGCCATGGTTTAACCCCCAGTCAGCGACTAAGCACCACTCAGACACTTACTCACTTCCCCCCCACCTAGCGGGATGGGGAAGAAAATCGGGAAAAGAAATAAAACTCGTCCGTTAAGAACGGTTTAATAGAACAGAAAAGAGGACACTAATAGTGATAATGATAACACTAATAAAATGACAGAAATAATAGAAGGATTAGAATATACAAGCAATGCACAATGCAACTGCTCACCGCCTGCTGATCGACACCCAGCTAGTCCCTGAGCAGCAATCTGCCGCGCCCCCCCCCCACCCCCCCAGTTCCTAAACTAGATGGGACGTCCCATGGTATGGAATACACCGTTGGCCAGTTTGGGTCAGGTGCCCTGGCTGTGTCCTGTGCCAACTTCTTGTGCCCCTCCAGCCTTCTCGCTGGCTGGGCATGAGAAGCTGAAAAATCCTTGACTATGGTCTAAACACTACTGAGCAACAACTGAAAACATCAGTGTTCTCAACATTCTTCTCATACTGATCTCAAAACATAGCACTGTACCAGCTACTAGGAAGACAATTAACTCTATCCCAGCTGAAACCAGGACAAAACAGCTGAAAACTATTAAACACTTAAGCAGCCTTAGGAACTCAATTTCCCAGGAAACATGAGTTGGAACCAAACTTAAAATGAAGGGCTTTTAGCTGACGTACATTCAAGACAGTCAATTTTTGCAGACTCCCACATTTGAGGCCTATTACAAAGCTCTAATACCAAGTCTGTGTGAATAAGCACCCTGGCATTTGTTAAAGAGCCTGTCATTCAAAACAAACCAAGCAAGCAGTAAGTTAGAATTAGCATCTTATTTAAGATGAGCTGCTAAAGGAATGACACTAAAAGAGCTGCTGCACAAAACAGAAGCACTGTATGTTTGATCCTTTACTAAGATAATGGCACAGCAGTGTAAAAAATACAGAAAATTTTTGTTTCCATATTTTGTTTACATGTCCAGTTCAGACAGGGACATCATTTACTCAAAACCAGGAATTTAAAAATTGTGTTCCTCCATAATAGAAAAGACTTCTATAGTATAACTTGGATATGCCATGTGCCCTCTGAAACCAATAGTAATAACTTTCCATTTTATGGGAAGAAATTAAATTAAGTGCAAGACCAATTGTATATGCAAAAATCTTTATTACTATGATGATAAGATGTCTACAAATTCCACGCCATAAATATTTTATTTTTAATGGGTAAAACTGGACACAGGTTGCAAGGATTAGGATCTCAGATTCTAGTACTGCCACCATAAAAATCTATCCCTGATTATTCAAACTATGGGCCACCCAAAAGAAATAATACAATTTTGTGATCACAACAGCTAAGAGTGAAGCCATCAGTTCAATCTTACCTCTGACCATACTTCAAGTAACATAAGCAAGCACTGACAACATTTAGACTTTGTGAGCCTACCACTATTTTTGGTTTCTATGTGAATGATCATTAGAAATAGTCTAACAAGTGATGTAAACACTAAGACTGTAAAAATTGTTCACTACTTCCTTTAAGTACTTTCTAAACATGGTTTCAAAGTTTCATTTCATCAGCTACCTGTGTAGTGTCAAGACACTACAGACTGGACTTGCTATTTGAAGACAACTCATGAAAAACATTTTCACAGGCATTAGAATGACAATTGGATTGTCCTTTTGATCCAACATCTATGTTCTGAATATGAAAATTTCCTTTTCACTTCTTGACACATGTGAAATTAACATTAAAAATAGACATCAACGTTAACAGAGGTCATGTTGAAATTTTATGACTGTCAATTTTGTGAAAGCTGCATGATGCCTATTTTTACTTAAGGTAAAAACAAATAAAACCCCAACAATCTGGCAACCCATTTATGATTAATTCTGCTGTAAATACTTATTCACTACAGGCTAAAATGTTGAAAGGCCATTAAAAAGGCCACTAAAACAAGTTCTCGCTTGCAATAGGCTTTAAAGAAAAAAAACCACCTTAGCAGGTAGGTGTTTGTGTTCACCGTCCTGTGAATGTCAACCCTTGACAGGATTACTACTAAATTCTACTACTAATAATTATTCTACTAAATAGTGAGTCTTTGCCCAGTCATTGCCTATGCACACTTCACATCACAAAGCAACAACCAGAATGAAACCATTTCACATTGGGCAAAAAAAGTCTGGTCCAGGTGGCTGTTCCACACAGCAATGTTAAAAGGCCAAAGAAATCCTTGCTTCTCACTAGGAGTGCCCTCCAGTGCCACTGCAGACAGCCACTCATCAAAGGCAGATGGGACAAAAATTATCCCACAAGAAACAAAGCCACCATCCTCTGTGAAAAGATTTTTTCAGAATCCACTACTGCAGTCTCTGCAGTACCCACTGTCCTGGAAATTAGGACTTCTGCCTGCTTAGTGCTTAAACCTAGATCCCAACCATGAAGATTTGTCCCTAGGTGAAGAACAGAAAATCTTCCTAACAGCAAGTCCATTAAAGTTTTGGAAGCCTAGGAGCCACTTTCACTTAGATACATTACGGGTGAAAACACTCCATCAAGGTAATACCCTGCTCTGTGTCATCTGTTCTTCCTGGTGTCCACAACTGAAGCTGCTCAACCACTCTTATTTCTTCCTTCTTGTCGCCACCCTAGACCACGGTGAAGTCAATTATCTCTTTCCAGATCTCCCATGGTTCCTTCATGTGATGGCAGGTTTGGAGTTACTGCACTGCTGTTTGGGGACAAATTGTTGAACCCTCTGTAGCTCCCTTCCTCTCTTTACCCCCAGCCCACTTTTTCCAGCACCTACAGCAGGGTAGGCCGACCTCTCCAAAACATGAGACAATTTTTGACAAAATGTCATCTCAAGAACAGAGACTCTACAGAACATGATTAAAACTAGACTATGAAGTGAAGCTATTAAAATAACACAGTAATTACCTGAATGTAGTATTACTGTATATATAATTATACTGACAATTAAATTTTTATTTGATCAAAACAGAAGTGCATGCATTTAAATTTGCCTCTCAACAGAATTTATTTTACTATAATGGGGCAATTCTGGGTTTTTTTAATATAAATAAGCTTCTAATAGCAAATCACAGCTCCTTTTTAATAGTTTAAGCCCAGATTACCATTCCTTGCTACATAGTACCAGCAAAACTTCTAAAACAACCAACAAGGTAGTATTTTTCCCTCCATACTGACAAAGAACCAGCACTGACACAGATTAAAGGGTGAAGCATTTTAAGCAGGCTTACCTCAGATTCATCTGTTGATTCCTCATTAGATCTGGTTTCCTGAAAATAACACAAAGAACAAAGGGGAAATTAGCTAAGTACATATATAACTGAGCAGTATTTCCCATTTTAAAGTACTTTTTAAACCTTTATTAAGAAACAGAAAACAAAGCGGAAGCAACTCAAAGTTGTTTCCATCCTTTCCATTCACACCCAATTTGTGCTTGCACTTGCAATCTAGTGCCACACTGACACTCAGTGGCACCAGTCAACTGTGATACTATCATCAGTTACCCTAAAAGAGCGTGATTGGATCACCTGAGAATCTGTCCCTGTGAGAGCTTCCCTCCTTCCAGAAGTAGTAGCAAGTTTTGCAAAGCAACTGCCCATGTCTTGACTTGCAAGGCAGAATAGCATTCTCATGTCATCCACAAACTAGCTTTGGTATTCAACTATCCAGCTGTTAATAGGCTTATTTTAAACTTAAATAATTTCAAACCATTTTCCATAGAAATGCAGCATTTAATGACACTCCTTCCCATTCTCCGTCAATGCAAGCCATGTGGCTTTCTCTTGCCTTTGAAGCAACTGTACCTTTAAAACATCTCTCTCTGGCAAGACAATGATTCTTACTGTCCTACAAAAAAAATTTTGTAAGTCAACTCCTGCTAATCTCTCACCTGTCCACTGAGAAAATCTGCTGATGCAATGCCTCCTCAAAGAGGTCAGCAAAATGAAGATTTACTTAACGTATTTATAGTTATCAATAGCAATAAAAGATTACAACTAATACGCTGACAGTGAATGTAAGCATTTTAACAACAAAATATGATACAAACAAAGAACAAGCAAGAGAGAAGGCAGCATTTCAAATCTTATGAAGTAGTATTTGGACAGTAAGATAAATAGATATAGAATTTCACCAGAGAAGGCAAAAAAAGAGACAGTTACCAACAATTTAAAGAGAAATGGAAAGAGAAGAAAATTTAATGCACTGACAACCAGTGTAATTTTTAGTTTATCACACTTATTTATTTTCTGTGTTCACAAAATGCACTGATTGTGACCTCTAGGCAAAAAGCAAATGCCTCCTTTGCATTAGTGGAGGTTCACCTTTAGTGACCATAATGACCATTGCGACAGATGGGGAAGAAGAAAAGCAGCATTTCTACTTGCTCCTCGAAACTCAGTGCAACATGTTACCATGATTACTGCCATCTGTTTCCTCCATTTTACTCACTACAGCCAGGTCCACCTCTAAAACACACATACCATAGAACGGTATGATATGAGTTGGGAAATCACAAGGAGAAAGAACATGGGCGTCAAGGGAAGATGAAGAGGGAGTAAAATCCTGGCAACCTTTCAAGATTAGGTTTGACTTTGCAAGTAAAACTATTTGTCCATCAGTCTCACAGTCTCTACTCACAAGATGCAGTTACCTTTCAGGAAATAAAAATTTTGTTACATATAACCTTTGTGCATCTTAAAGTCTACTTAACAATAACCGAATGAGGACAGAACTAAAATATTGTGGTTTAACACTGCCAGCCTATTGGACAAGCTGGAGCAACACACAAATTCCAATGCAAAATATCACCAGATTCCTTGTAAAAAAACCTGCCTTTCTCTCCTGAATACCAAGAGTTGCCTACTCAACTCCTTAATAAATCAAAACTATTGGCACTACCATTTTGATACAATTCACATAGTTTGTAACAACAGGATAATTCATTTAAAAAAAAAATAAAATCTCTTCTGCCAAACAAAATAAGCAATTACAGCAAGTGACATTTTTGTTGGTACACATGAGACTTTCTAGTGCAGCTACACTGCTTACTTCCCCCCCACCCCCCCCGGTTCTAATTGCTTTGGCTATTCAGAACATAAATGTAGGGAAAGCCAGCGACGATAATTTTCAGGATGAGTTCACTGTCTAACACCATGCAGACAGACTCACACACATGCAGGGTGGAGTAACAGCCCACTTGCTGTTACAGCAGCTGATCCTTTACATCCACCTGAGTCACTTAATAAAGATTAAACTGAGTTGCAAGTTGTTATGTGCGAAGGCAGCCTTGGAAAATATTGGCCTACAAAATCAGGGCACACTGGAATTTGATTCAAATAATCAATCTGTTTTGATTTAGGACATGTAAAATGGTATTCCTAATGTATTCACAAGCCACTGCAACTGCAGCTGCTAAATTTCATAAACAGCATACAAATTCAGGAAAATGCTTCAGGTCTTTATGTTTTACTGCAGAAAATAACATGTAAAAATTCAGAGAGAGTCTTGGCTTAGGAAAGAAATGCAGAAACTGTATTTGTGTTCCCTGACAAGAACTTAGCTGAAGGTGCTTAGAATTGACCCTTACCTACTAACTCACTTTGCTAGCAACTTACTATGAAAAGTTTTTTGCCCAATTTCTCCCACCTGCGCAGGCAAACTGGAAGAGTAAACTGCAGTTATGACTGCCCTGGGGTTTTGTTAGGTTCCTCGCCCCTCCCTCCAAATGCATGAGCAGAGAGGATTATCTCCCACTTCTACTTTTTAGTAGCCTTGTAACTGTGAGAAGGAAATCCCTCAACAGGGCTTTGTAGATGACCAGAATCCCAAATCATGTAGGAATAGCTGTCATTGGTAGGTTTTAGACTCTAGGGGAAAAATCAGCAGTACACTTCAGCCAGCTGGCAAATGCTGTTGCTCAAGTAGCCTAAGAATGGAGAAAGGGAACACGGATGAGGAAACCACAGAAATGTGAAGTAATCTCTCACCATTGTAATCTCCCACTTAGCAGATACAACATAACTTCTCAACAAATTCTTAAGCTGGTCTTCGAATATGATGGATATAGGGTTTTCCCTTCCCTGCCTTTACAAACATCAGATGTTATCCACTGTATGTTTAGGCCCATTACTTAAAGCTGCTGGCAGGGGAAAACCGTGAAACTTGGGTTTCAAAGAAACCTACACACCCAACATACACATCCCTCAGCAAGGGCAGGCATGCTCCCTGCAGGAAATAAACAGAAATGAACAAGGTAACTTTCCTACCACACTCCAAAGATAACAAAACGCAGGCTGTTTTAATCTATTATTAAACAAAAATACTTGTTCAGAGTTGGTTTTACCCTGAGAAGTTTTTCAAATGCTGCCACAGCTAAAAATTCAGCAAACCAGGGGATGAAGACTCCCCCAAAGAGGCCAACTCCTCCCAACAAAACCCCTGATGGCAGGGAAAGTGGAAACCAGATGCCAATCTGCAATTAAGCCCAATTCCCTTGAAGTAATTCTAAGACTCTCCCACCTTTAGGCATTCAAGACAGACAAGCATCGCACAGCTTAGCTGTGCCTCAAAATCCTGGCTCAGCAAAGAAACATTCAGAAAGTATCTGGAAGGACCGAGAACTTCACTTCTTGCTTTTACTTTATTTTTCTTCCTCACGAAGGAGCAGTCTAGGCAGGGGGAGCTTTAGGAGGACACCCACTTCAGAGAAGCACGGGTCACAAGCACCAAACTCCTCAAATTTTGTCTCAGGAGAAAACTCCCCTGTTGAGATGAACTTGCTCATGTCTCTTGTGCCGCTTGGTAAACGATAGCTTCTCAATCATTTCAGACGGACCCTTCAGCTCTTTAATCCCGGCTCTACAGCGGTACCAGCTGCATTTCTAAACCCCTCCCTCCCGCCCAGCTCCCGGTTCCTGCATCGGGTGTTACCCAAAAAGCGGAGCCCTCAGGGCTCGCGCCGCCTCCCCCGCCCGTCTATCAGGTTTTTTAGACAAAACCCGACAGGCAGCCTCGGGCAGCCCCATCTGCGCAGCGCGGCGGGGGAGAGGAGGCGTCCCACCGCCGCCTCCATCTTCTCTCCTCCGCCCCGGCGCAGCGAGGCTCCAGCCGCCGCCGCCGCGCCGCTCCCGTCCCGCCGCCGGCCCTCGCAGCCCCCGCCGGGCTGGCTGACGCCCTCTGCCCCCTCACACACGCGCTGTCCCTTCGCCCCTCTGCTCCCCAGCGCCGCCCCGCTCCCCGCCGCGCTCCTCGCCCCCTCCGGCGGGACAGTGCCCTCACGGCCTCTACCTTCTCCTCGGCTTCCGCCATGGCGCGGCCAGGGAGCTGTCATGTGAGGGGCAGGAAGCCGGCGAGTGTGGAGGCACCCTGGGAAATGTAGTTTCGGGGGGGGTGGTGGTGGTTTTTTTCTCCCCCCGCCTTTTCTTCTTCTTTTTTGTTGTTGTTGTGGTTGATTATTTTGGGAGGTGGGAGTGGCTCTTGCCCAGCTGTGGGTATGGTGGCGTTGCCTTACAACCTACACCAAGGGCAGAGGCAAGGCTGGACCCAACACGGACAACACATCTCAGTCAGGTTTTCTTTCTGCCCTCCTTAGCTGCAAGCGAGAAGCTTTTTTAAGCTGAATTCCTTCGATTCCCTCAGGGAGACCTTTGTACACCCAGCTGTGATGAGACTGAAGGCAGCCACCATGGTGAATGAGGAGATGGCCTATGGTTAGTGAGGGTTTGGGTGTAGCTGAAGCTGAGAGCCACTTGCAGCGTATCTGTGTCCGCCGACATGTTGCGCACTGGACTGCCAGTTCTCCAGGACAAGGCCCATTTATTGGGGCCCATCTGAGCCGCACTTGGTGGAGCACAGCTCCAGTTTCCATTAGATCCTCAGGTGACATGTGTAGCGGCCTCTGTTCTCTCTGTACGTCTTACTTAATTTGTCAGTATTGAAATTGCCCACATGCTTTAGTGTCTGGAGAAGGATTTTAGAAAGCCTAAATATATTTCTACAATTATAGGAGCTGCTGCATTTTCTATTTTAAAACTTTAAAACAAGACTTGAACACCTTGCTTGCACCCAAATTACTTTCTTTATATGTTAAAAATAAAACCAAAGCTATAAAGCAATAGGCAGTACTTTTTATCACTTGGGTTTTGCCATTGGAGCTATTCCAAATCTGAAGTGGAGCTACAGTGTTAATGTACCCAGTCTCTACCCTTGGGATCAAAGCCAAGAATTTTAAAATGTGCAGGTCAGCTTTGGCAATAAAAGAGAAATCTTAGAATATTATACTGGAAGACCATAAGGCCATACGGTTAAAGTTAATTGCAGAGAGTATTACCTTGGATATGAAAATTATGTATATCGTTGCCATACCTTTAGAAACTAACTGCCAAAATTTTGACTGAGGAGAGACAGAACTGTCCTTTAAAATCACACTGAGATGTTGACACTGGGATGAGAGAGAGCTACCAAAGTTAACACTGTCAGTACAAGAACTTATTAATATAACTATCATTAATATATTTCATTTGCAAATGACATAAGAAAACCTCCTTTTTTGGTCTGTTACCAGATGTCTATGGACCACCAGGGTACCATGGCAAAGGAGTGTGTAAATGTCATCCTGGCCGTATAAGCCAAGAGATACCTACAGAGAAGGAGATGTTTGGCTGCCATTGTACAATATATTGTTAAGACCTCACCTGGATATAACAGTAAATTTCAAGTCACCTTTGTTGCAAAAAAGATGAATTCAAACTGGAAGGGGGCGAAGGACCAGTGAAAAGGTCAACAGAAATTTAGGGTCTGTTCTACTGGAGAAGACCAAAAAAAAGAAGGGCTTGGCTTCTTCAGTCTAGAAATAATAAAAAAGAGCTGAAGAGGAAGAAGAGCTATTAAAGTAAAAAGTATGAGATCAAATAGATATCAGCTATTTTCAGCGCATTTAGGCTGGAAATGAGAAGTAGATTCCCATGTGTCAGACATGTGTGGTCCTCAGAAGAACCTTGTTGGCAGAAATTTAACTGATTTCAAGATGAGACTTAATAAACTTATATAAAAGACTGTAAGAGATGTTTGCTGACAGCTGTGTTGCTTATCCAGAGAACTCATTCCAGTCCCATTCTGACTTCCTTGAATCTTAGTCCTGTTCAAATCAATGAAAAAAGATATTGTTGCTGTCAATGGAGCCAGGATTTGTCCTGTAGTATGTAATGCACAAGCTATCTTATCTGGTACTTGGAGACTGTGTATATCTAGTGAAAGGAAGACTTCCCCCCCGCCACACACACTTTCAGGGGAAAAAAGAACTGTAGAGAGGTTTTGGGTTTCAGGGTTGGTTTTCTTTTTTTTCTTTTTTTTTTTTTTTTGTACTTAACAGAGACATTTTGTGGCACTTTTTAAACTGGAAGGAACATTAATAACTGACTTTATAAATGCCAAGAAAAACAGAGTGTAAGGGAAAGGGTGGCAGATCTTGTAAACTCTGCTATTATAACAGCTAACAGTGCACATTTGTTAGAAGCAGAGCAGTCAAGGAACAGCTGTTCTTGTTTTCATTGCACATAGAATAAGTGGTATAAACAATGCGATTTACTTACAGTGTGCTACTTACTTCTGGCAGAAATGCACAAAACTAATTTTTTTTCTTGTTTAGACTTAAGGTATGAATTCAATCTGCCATGATTATAGGTTTTTATTGTGTCAGGAAAATTTAATATGTTGGCATCTGATTCTGCCATCCCTCCCACACCCAACCTCCAAAAGTGCTGAAAGCCATCAAGAAGAAATGTTGTCAAAGAGTTTTAAAATCTTTCAGCACCTCCCGCAAAGCACTCAGCATCCTATGGACTCAGGCCTAAGAATATCCCAGTCAACCTTTGGAGTTAAAAAAATTAAGTGTTAGGTCAGCATGAGTGGAAAATATAGCACTGCCTAAGGGAAGTAAATGTTCTGTCCTAACCATAAAAACTACTCTGTCTCACTGTCTGCCAGCACATAGATCTGAAGTTTGGATTAAGTCAGTTTTACAAGAGAGAGAGGTTTGGGACCCCTGATGCAATCATGAATGCTTTGAAGTTTAGATAGAGCATTTTGGCTCAGACCCATCTCAAGTGATAGGCTGGCTCTACCTTATCATTTAGTTTTAACTCAGTTCACTGAAAATAGCACTCTCCATAAGTCTTTTTAAATGAAGATTTTAGCTATACCATGATGCTTTTAATGTTCATAGTGTCTACTTTAATGCAGAGCTTCCAGTTGATGGGAATTCTACAGGACACTTCTAACAGGATGCTGACACCCCCATCCAGCTTTCTAAAATTCAAGTCTGTCAGGAGTTTCTGATTTATCTTTTGCCATAGAAATCAGAATTATCATTGAAACTTGGACCTTGACCAGCATGCAGATTCCAAATACTGCTAGAATTTTTATCTCTTGCTTTAACACACTTTCTCCTGACTACTGTGAAACATAACAAGTAGCAAGTATCCATGCCATTTGGTAGAGATTATTGTATTTCAGTCTCCAAGAGCTCTCAGTTGCTTTCAAGTAGGACTGATTCATCCAACAAAATATTCAGCTGGGTTATCTCTCGCCACTCTCACCACCACTTATTCAGTTAAAAAAAAAAAAGGCGGTCTTTTCTGTAAATTAATAGCATTTAAAAACACTATGCTGGATAAAACATAGCTACTATTGTCAGAACAACAGAAGTTCAAAGGCTTTCCTCTTTCTGTTTGTTTGTAGAAATAAACTCGCAAAGGCTTTTTTTTTTCCTCTTGCTATCAAAGAATTATTTCTGTGAAGATGCTTTCAATTTGTACCATAGCTTCCATAAATATAATATTGAAAATGTTCAGGAATGTCATACTTTAAAAAAGATCCTATTTCACCTGCTAGCATTATATTGTTTTGCAGTTGTTTACTTTTTTATTCTTAATCCACCTCTAAAATTTTTTATCACATTTCTTCCTGAAATAGGTATCAGGACAATGACTATAAAGACCATTTCAATTATAAATTTAAAAAAAAAAAATCAAATAACACACTTCAATGACTTGAAGCTAGATGCACCATGCTTACAAAGCTAAGCTCCCATGCAAATCTTCATAGGATAATCATTAACAAGGGTAAATAAATATCTTTTTGTTAAACATAGTAGTACCATATGAGCATCATGGTAACTGCCTTCTTCAACTGGTGCTAAAGATTACCCTTGTGTGACCTGTGATATCACCAAAAAGGCAAGGTAAGAAACGGAAGGATACATTACCACTATGTCCCACCACTGCAGCATATTTAAATTAAGTCTAAATGGTCAGCTATTTTTATATAAATAAGAGTAGTAATAATATCAGAAAGATTATTACAAGTTCTTTAAAATAGTTGATCTGTGTTCTCTGACATATAAAGACTTTTCCAAATTATAGTGAATTATTTTCAAATCCCTCAGGAATAACATTCCCCCTAGTCATTTCTTACTCTGACCCTCACTCCCTGTCTGTGCTGCTTCTGCTCCCTTTCTTCATCTTCACTCTCAGGCAGTCTTTATTGAAAGATACCTTCTTGTGCTGGGTAGAGCACACAGAGAAGATGAAAAAATGTGAAGAACAGTAAACAACATAAAACCAGTACAATTATCCATTTATTAAAGATAAACAAGGGCTATATATAAAGGGAGAGGTAGTAAGGGACCCTCTTAAAAACCTTATAGTTAAAAATATAAAGGGCCTAGTAGAGAAGGAGTCTGAAATTGAAAAATTATTATACTATGAGAAAATTTCATGGATCTATAGATTATGAAGCCAGGTGGGAATAGCACTGTGATTTAATCTGAACTCCTCCCTAACATGGGCCATGAGATTTACCTGAATTAATTCCTCTTTGTACCATTTTTTTAAAAGAAAACATACCTTGACATAACATTTCCAATTACACAAACTCCCTGCACTTCTGATAAGTCATTTCAAGGGCAGTTATACTCACTGCTAGAAAAACAAAGAACACAAAAGAAATGTCTTACCGGGTCAGAACAGTGGTCCATCTAGCCCAGTGCTTGGTCCTCAACAGTGGCAATAACAGATGCTATTTAGGCAGAGCACATACCTCTGAACTCCACTCCCCTTGTCTTACCCCAGCATCTACTGGCATGGAATTAGGGATGTTAGAAGGCACATCCCTGACTGCTCCTTCTAGTATCTGTTAAAGAATCTGCTGTTGATGAATTTGTCTCTTTTGGACCTGCTGATACTGCTTGCCTCCACAATCTCTTGAGGCAACGAAGCCCAGAAGTTCTCTGCCTGCTGCTTAAAGAAGTTCATAATCTTTTTTTCCTGTTTTAAACTGGTCTGCTATGGCTCTCCTGCCAGTTTTCATAAGTGCCCCTTAGTTCTAATATTGCAGAACTTGGTATGTAATCGGTTTTCCTTATCCCTATGGCAAATTTAAATTTGTCTTACTTCAGCTTTGAGCCACTCTATTATGTCCACTATGGCATTGTCTGTCAGCAGCTTCTGAAAGTTCTGTATTAAAAGATTTCTGTTCCCCATGTGAGTATTCGTAGCCTAACATGAAATCACTTCCTGGTTATTTGTTAAGTTAAATAGAAAGATGCCACTGATTCTTTTACAAAATATGTTTTACATCCTACAAATAATTTTTGTGACTGTTGTGTGCTATACCTCCAATCTGTTACCATCTTTTTTAATTTGTGCCTAGCGGGACATGACTTTATTAATGTTAAACTAATGGAAGATACTCACCCCTCTTGCATTTATTTTATTATTGTAACTGTACAACTCCTAGATGTCATTCCATTTTTAGGATTCCTTCTCCTTCCTAATAGAATCAAAACACTCCTTGTCTTTAATTCTTCTAACGCTGACTTATTTTTTTCCTGTTTCCTATAATATGTATTTTTATGTTTCCTACGTTTTACTTGACAGTTACTGCCACTGATTTTTTTCTCTTTGAAACAAAATATAAAAATGAAAGTCTATAGATATAAACCTATAATGGACGCTTTCATGTCTTCCTCAAGGATATTTTGTGGATTGTTGTCTTGTAGAGTCCTCACTATTCTTTTAAGACTTCCCACTTCCCATTTTTATGTTCCTCCTATCTGGTTATTCATTAGTTTCATCTTTTTAAAGCAGCATTAATGTTTGTTTTTAGTAAGAGCCATATTCCACTGTCAAATTTTGTTTTTAGTAAGAGCCATATTCAACTGTCAAACATAAATGTAATTTGAGTAATGAGCATTTTTCATCAAAGAAAGCACTCAAGATTTTATCTAATTTGAAATTAACGTGTAATGGTTAGAACAGTCTTAAGATACTGTTTGGTTCAAGAGTCTCAAGAACAAGCTTACATTTAATTCCCTTGTTCATATTTAGGTTTTGTTAGCTTTTAGCAATTGGACTTCCTTCTTGTGTATCGAGAACTGCTGTCCATCTTTATAAGTGAGACCAATTCTTAAAAGAAAATACATATTTAGGTAGGACCCCAAATCTTGATGCCAGGATTTTATAGTTTTATTAACATTTCTGGAATTTGAAATTGAAAATCCAGAATACCAATTTCTAAAACTTCAATCTAGGTTGTTTTTTACAAATTATCTGTCTTACAACGTGACTTTAACAGAAGTTATCATGTTCATTATGATCAACTCTTTATCATGTACAGTACTGGCATAATGAAGTGTTTGTCATTACTGAATTATCGAGATACTTCTGTCTATATTCTTGTTATAGGTTCCACCAACAAGAGAATCTTGGTTCCCAAGGTGATTGGTGCAGACTGTCCTCAGGCATTGCTTCTTGTGAGTTTCCAATTTTAAGTACCTGAAATGATGCAAAGATAGTTTTTCTGTCTGTCAGGTGGGTGTCTTGCTTTATGCTGAGATTTTTCATGTCCAGGAAGGAGAAACAAAGGAACACGCAAAGGCACAAAGCCTTCTGGGGTAGCTCTGGAGGACTGTCTCAAGAGGAAGGAGCCACACTTGATGGGGTCTGCCATGATATTATCAGTCTATAGCAGACCCTGGAGCAAACTGTCACAGGGGGCACTAGTTTCGAGCTCGGGTGTGAACAGCCACATGCACAGTTTTGGTGATCAGGGCAACGGGGCACTGGAGATAAAAAGTGAGCCAAGCTGGCAGTATGGACCCATAGAAAGAATACTGTTGTGCTCCTGTGGTCTTTCTAGATACAGGTGGTATTACCCAGGTATTTTGCTATTGTTTTGCTTAGGCTGTTACAAATCTGCATGAATCTCAGTAATATACTGCTGCTTTCATTCACACCCACCACAGCTGCTTCCAGATATTGATCATGGGTAACCAGAAGATGATGTAGTAGGAAGTTTCCCAACAGCTCTGTGTAGTGTGTATTTCCTTTCAAAGCCCTCCTATTTGAAAAGCATCTAAATTGCAGTTATTTAAACTGACACATCACAAAAATCTCTTTTTTCCAAATCTTGGTAACATTCTTCTATATACACTGTATTACAGTGATACACAGACATACCTTGGATATAATTGGTCTACTTGTATTTTTATCTAAAGGAAAAGGAAGTTTCAGGATACAATAGAACAAAATTAATAGAACATAAACCATTCTTCTTTTAATCTTAAATTTCATGCCTGATGAAGGTTTTTCCATGGTTAGTTAAGAGGCATTCATTAAAAGGGTCAGCGGTAGCAACATTTGTTCCAACACCTTAGAGAAGAATTTTGCAAAAACAGTGAAGGAACAGATTACTACCTAAATAGCGACATTTTCATCAAATACAATCCCAAAGAAAATGTAATATGGTATATTTATATATATAGTGGATAGATAAGTAGTCACTGGAGTATGAAGCTTCTCTGTCTTAGGCTTGGGCTGCCTCACTTGCTGTGTTGTGAAGACACAGTATATCATTTTGTTTATGCCACATCTTCTCACTGTTAAAGATCTGGAGTTCTTTTGGAAGTCTTTTCCACCTGAAACAAAAGTGGTATTCTTTTTGAATTTGTCATGTTTTGTATGATTTCAAGGTGAAAAACTATAGATTACATTTATTTTCAAAATAACCCTCTCCCTCCACACACACACAAAAAAGCCCCTATAAAGTAATATTTCCAGAAGCAGCTGCTTATCCCTGCTGTCAGTGAAGTTGATAGGAGTTTTATTATTGATTTCAGTAGGAAAAGATTTAGACCAACATTTTATGCTTTTGAAAATATCAATCATTATTCTTCAAATAATTAATATATAAGAAATAAATATTTAAAATATTGGCATATAGATATAGAAAATTCCATTTTCTTTACAGGTGTGTTGTATCTTGCCCTTGACTCTCAGGAGTCAAATCACCAAAGCCTAGTAAAGCTCTCTCCTATTCCTTTTCTTCACAAGTGTTATTTCTGATAATTATTTTCCCTCACTTCTTCTGATCTGCTCTGTTACTGAAGGTTTTTAATGGAGTCAATGTTAAATAGATCATTGGAAAATCTGTTTTGTATTTACAGTGAAAAACACTTTTCTTCTTCTTCTTCTTCTTCTTGACATACACTTAACCTCAAGGGAAAATACTTAGCTTTCCACTTACTTAAATAGTGTACATAACATACAGGAAATGATTGATGAGGTTATCAGAGTTCCTACCTCAGGAATACTGTATGCTTTCCATGCATAATATTCTGGTTATAACCATAGAGCATATTACACTAACATTCTGAAGTGAATTTTCAGCTTTGCCACCTTTGTATATATGTTTTGTAATACTGCTTAACTGAGATCCAGAGAGTGGAAGGAAGGAAAGAACTAAAAACATGAAAAGGGAGGAGAAGCAACAAAATAAATTAAGCCACGATTAGACTCCTGCCAGGCAGATAGCTACTGATACTGCCATTTGACAGATGTGGCATAAACTTCTGGTTCCACTAAATTGAATAAGGGTTTTGCTGTTCATCAGAAAGGGGTTAAGACTTCATTCAAATATTCCATATTCCTTGTTAAACAGAGGATTGAAACATTCAGTAGGTATGAAGACATGAAATTAGAGGCATATAGCTGGTTACAACAGAAAAAAAAAGTCCATGTATTTTCTGATGATGTAAATTTGCCTTCATTCTCAGTTATTAGAGCATAACTGAACCACCTTAATTTGGGTACAGATCCTGCAATTTCATTCATGAGAGAAATCCAGTTAACTTTCCTGCAGCTCAAAACACTAAATGAAATGTGTCACAAGCCTGTACAGCCCCTCTAACTGGTGCTACCACCATACCAAGATGTGACACTGTTTGAGCAGAGGTACAGAATGGATCCTGGCCAGTAGAATAAATGCTTGATTGTCTCAATGAGCTCCCCTTTCTTTCCAGTTGTGTATGACATTCACACAAATAATCATTTACGTTTCACACCCTTTTTTACACTCACAGGAAACTTAAAAAAAAAAGGCCTCAGTGTAACTGAGGATCAGGCCATCAATTTATTGCCATTGGGCCTTTTAATTACAAAGTCCTGTACCTATGAGACAATCTCTCCATTTACTGAAAGCACAATCCTCACTGTGTGTTCTGTTTTCTGGTGCTCTAATCATAACCTAGCTTAGAAAAGAACTCTTAAAACCAGTTCTTTCTTTCATTACTTCTTTAGCTGTGTGTATCAACCCGCTTCTTTGCACAGCCATGTTTTCCTTGCCATCTCTTCCCATCCTCTCACATCCCCTCAGGATTTGACCCTAGAACACGTAGCTGAAGTCTGACAGTTCACCCTGGGACAATCCTTGATTATGAAGCAATGTCAGAGTAAAAATCCAGGTCCCTGGGGTGTAGGGTAGTGCCTGTAAGTGGTGCCTGAGGTAATATAGACTGTTTAAGTATCTCCTCTTATCTCCCTCCACCTTGGAGTGGAATACCTTTTTAGTCAAATACATTCTCAGTGAGTTTTATTTTGATGTGGGAAACATGCCTAGCTAACATACCTAGCTCTGGTAATGTATCAGCAGATTTCAGCAAATTCAAGTCTAAGGCTGTTGAAATTATGTTATCCAAAGGCTGCGTATTTAAAAAATGCTGTACAATCCACCAACCTCTGACATGGAAATAAAACTAATGAAACATTAACAGTCCTGCTGAAGTCAGTGGTCCCTACTGAGGAAGTGATTCAACTCCAAAGGTTTTAAAAGATATGAGTATTTCACAGAAGAAAAGGCCACACAGCTTTTATACATAGCATTCCTACAGCATGTGGTTATAGTATAAAAATGTTAACGAGATGATCAGTCTCAACAATGGATCTGGATAAATACAGCTGCCCAAAAAGCCATTTTTTGAATTTGAAATAAATTCTTTCCATTCTTCTCATTCTTTAGCCCCCAAGAAGGTATTTTGTGGATAATAACACTTTTATGAGCTGTTGGGTCAGATATTGAAGGGCTCTACCCATTGCATGCTAAGTGTGCATAGCAGCAGTAGAATGCCAGTCCTTACCTTCCCACTTCATTTAAGTAGATTTTTAGTACAGTGATAAGAAGCAGCCTCAGTTTTATCTGTGCCTGGATTTCTGTCAGCGGTGATAGTGACAGGTCACCAGCAACACTTCTCCACAGTGTTCACTCTCAAGCCAGAAAATACCCATAGTGCTTGAAAACTGTTATGACCTGTTTGCTTCATGCAGCACCCATGAGGAGCAACTTCCCATTTTTTCAAGTGGAGAAAGTGACTCAAAGAGCAATAGTAACTCATTTTAAGCAATTCAAAAGGAAAATCTCTGTCTCCTGATTCCCAGCCTTATGCTTTGGCTACAGGACAGCCCTTCCGCCCTTGATGGCCTGCCTCAAGTATTGCCTTTTTCCATTAAGCAAATATTGATTTTGTTCTCCTGCTTGAAAACAGAATAGAAATTAACATGGCTCTTTTTGGTTACTTCATTGTTTGTGAATCACTTGGGAATAGTATTTATTAGTTAACTGCTGTTGCTCATCCAATGGGCACTCGCAACCTTTTTTTCCCATGGTATGTGTTAAACAGCAGCTATTAAGAATGCTCCTCCGTGACAAAGTCCCAGGCTTTCCCTTTAACTATTTAACATCATGCAGACAGTCCAGCCCTCGACATATAAAACAGATTATATGATTTAGAAGAAACAGGATGGGGTACTCAAAGATCTTATTTATTTTATGAGCATCCAACTCCTTATTATAATTAGCCATTTATATTGTGGTGGTGACGATAGCATGCTACTTATTTTTGAACATAGATGAGAGGATACAATTTCTGTCTGAAAGAACAGGCTTCTAAATCAACACAGGATCTCATTTGAATTCCGTCTAATCCCTTGAAGTAGCTGGGATTAGTAAGAGATGGGGAGGATCAAAGGGTGATAGGAAAAGATGCAAGCGAACTGCTATGATGAGAGTTGGTGGTGGCAGGCACAGCACACTGGGATTTTGGAGGTTTACTAATACATTTAGCACTAATCCTGAGGGATCAGTATATAGATCTTCTCTGTCCAGTGATACATAACATGTTACTTCAGAGTTTAGTCAGAAGGGGGGCAAAATTACTGGAGTAACAAGCCTAACTATTATTTCCTAAGGCAATCTCTGTGAGAAAACTTGATTGAGGTGGCAGAAAGGGAAAGTCATGGGAGCTGACTACTATCCTGTGATGTGCCACAGACTCACTAAATGATAGGCAGAGAACTGTTTCACTGTTCTATACCTCAGTTTCCCCATCAATGAAATACAAGTAATGAAATGTACTGATTGTTGTGAAGTATTTTGATATCTAGAGATGAAAAGTCCTAAGAACTTGAGGCTCAATCCAAAGCCCTTTGAAGTCCTCAGAAGGCCCTTGATTCAGCTATCTTAATTTGCATTTGCCTTAGTCTGCAAGTCACCCACCAGTCTCCTGAAATTTGGAAATGTACCACCCAACACATTTCTTGAAGATGGAGAAATATATTCTCAAGTAATCATTATCATTATCTTTGACTATTTGACTATTCAGTTTGAATTTACAAAACAGCAGTGCAATATATGCATTTGGATTATTTGTAATATTTTACAAGATCAAGGTGAAAACTTAGAAGATGGAGAAGGAAAAAACCCAGCATGTTTCCCTGACACCAAAGAACGAACTCTGACAGAAACAAGCTTTTTTTTTTATCTTTCTTCTCTGAAGATAGATGAAAAAGATCAGGAGAAACTATGTCTCATTAGAAGTAAATGCAGTCTGTGGTAATCCATACTAAATTTACCAGGTCGTATCTTCTAAGAAGATATTAGGCACCAAAGGGCAGGTAGTTAGATTGCAAAAAAAACCCACTAAAAGTATTTAAAAGTTGGTGTTTATTTTTTTTTTCAATATAATAAATGAAGTGGCACAGACTTTCCAGAAGAATTTTAAATCTTTCAGCATGATAGGTAAGGTGAGAGAAGGTTGTAAGACGAATGACAGTTTTGCTCATTATTCAACAAAGCTCACAACAAATGAAATGGGTGCCTTTAGAACATACTTTGTTTTCTTTTTCTGGAGACTAAGCAGCTTCCTTTTGCTAAAAGAGAAGTATTATCTTTATGAAGAAAATATTTTTCCTAATCAATATTTTTTTAACCTCTGGGTTATTACTTCCTCAAATCTCTTTTTAATTTTTTTCCTCAAGATTGGTCTATGTACTTTAATGAAAAATCTGCAGAACAGACACATACTATTGTTCACATTAAAGCTTTCAAAGGTTATTAACTGTGATGGGGCATTACTTGTCTTCAGCACATTTTTCTGTAATGTATCACGTTCTTGGGATGTATGTGTGTGTATATATATAATTGGGAGCGGAAAGAATTAGCTGTTGGCAAAGCAGAAATATCCACACACTGGTTAAAGTCAAAGATCCAGGAAACACACATTCTGTTCTTGCTATGCCACATATTCCCTGCATCTTGTATACGCCACTTAGCTTCTTTCTGCTTCAGCTCAGGTATCTGGTAAATGGGATTAATACCATAGGGACATTTATGAATCTTTCTTGACCACTTCAGAAGCCTGGTGATTACTGGAAACGTTTACATTTATTTTTATTAAACTTCCTGTGATGAAAAATAATTTAACTCTTCAGTTTTCTTATTTTTCTTCACTTTTAGAATAGAAAATACGCAAAGAGTATAAGAAGAGATTTACATCTAAAAACCATTATGCCAGCTAGTTATTCTCCAGAAGCCTTTCCTCTTCTCCTGCCAGGTCATTATTTTGCATCACAAAGAAGCTTAAATTCTCAGGAGTACAAAACTCCAGTTTACTTCCATCAGAATTTTGACTGTTCGAGAACTGTTGGAATTAGCCCAACGCTATTTCTTTTGGAGCCCTGCTTCCAGATCTAATACTAGTCAACAGGTTTGAATGTATACGCTCTAACCAGATGTAGACCGTACATCAAAATAGAGCCTTAGATGTTTTATTATTTCTTGAGCTCTGGCCAGAACAGCATGATGAACACTGTGTTTGAAACTGCTGATGCTATTGAAAAACCCTACAATGAAATATCTCTTGCTATCTTTTTTACTTGATTACCAAGCTGAAGGCAAGATTTTATAATAAATGGCAAATCATGATCACTTTCTTTTCTATGTCTGTCACCTCTCTTATTTGGAGAAACTTGGACAACTGTTGCCTGATTATTGGGCTCAATTCCAGCACACTTGCAAAATTTCAGTGTTCTCTCTCATCCAGCTCCCACGTTATCAAAGTTCTCTGTGCACTCTTCCCCTGCATTTCAATCCTTTTACAAGCTACACTCTCTATCCCACATGAGTTTGGGTGCACAGTTTTAATTGAGCCTATATCACAAACTTGATCACTCATGTAAAAGTAGATAGAAGTCCAGTTCTCACTTCACTCATAAACACTTTTAAATTAGTCATGTCCTTAACTGCACTGGACCCACTTTTAATTACTAATCAAGCTAAGTCCAGAAAACTGATTGTAGTAGAATAAAGATGAATATATAAGTGGGAATACATGATATAGTAGTATGTAGTATCATGAGACTGGGCTTGATCCTAGATGTCCTTTCCTAGTGTATCTGCTATCTAAACAGGAGGTTTTTTTCTTTTTCTCCTGTTTTTTTATTTTTGAATTATTTTATGAGTTTGGGGACTTTTCCAAAGTGAACAATCTTGCTTTAAAATATACACATAAATGATATAAGGGTACATTTCTTTTTGTGAGATCTGAGCTGACAGAAGTATGGGGGGGACGTTGCAGGCACTGCAGGGAAGAATGTGACATTCCAACTTTATATGCAAACTCTTCTACAAGTTGAGGCCTTTCAAACTAGGGGCCAACCCTCTCTACTTCAGATTCTTGTTTCAGAATTCTTTGTATGTAAGATTTTGGCACTTTTTGTTATGTTTAAGAACATGATCTGATGCTATTAAAAGTACCAGAAACATTTCCATCAATTTCAACTGATGTTGCATCAGAACAAAAGATAATAAAATACTCAGTGGATTCATTTTTCACTCAACAGGTCCTTAAGGTTACTTAATTTTTTAGAGCTTGAATAAATCATCAGGGAGGAAGAAAGTATCTCTAATGTTAATGTCAGGGGCAGAATACCTTTGTCAGCAGAATGTACAGTATTGTTCTTGTTCATGGTGTGTTGAACACATCACTGGATTGAGCAAAGGAAAACTGGTAATGACAGATCTTGTTTTCTAAATATATAATTAAATCTGTAGTGGAATAGGTTCTCCGAGGCAAGTAAATGGATGAGAAAACATGTGATAGAGATATCAACAGATATCTTAGTGAACCTCATGCTTCTAAAATTTACCAAAAAAATGATAATTCCAGAATCCTTCTTACCACGCTTTCTGTGTCATATGCCAGATTCACTTCTTTGCAATAATACTGACAAAACAAATTATGTACATCATGGTTAATGGCTCAGAAATTAAGTTTCTGATCTTGTAATAAACACGGCTCAGGAAATACAAATGGAAGGCCCTTAGCATTATGAAGGTTAAGGCTCCCAGGGCACTGTGCAGCGCTACCCTAGCAACCCCTGTTTTTTTCTTATATGGTACTTACCCTTCCATTTGTACTGCATCTGCTGCAAACACATGGTTATGTTAGCCAGGTAGGCACAGGTTCCATTATAGCCATAGTCATAATGATTAACAGATAACTTAATGATTATCTTTTTTTCCTGTTTTCCTGCTGCATCCTACTTGCTTTATTTCTGCTCACATAAAGAGTACTACTTCTAGTGTCAAACTGATCACAACAATGTGTAATAAACACCACTATTATCCTTTGAAAGTTTTCTTCTAAAGCACCAAACCATGTCTGCTAGTGAATGAATACCTAAGATACAAGCTTACTGAGATTAGCATCTATGTTTTCTTCTAAGACCTTCCTTCCAAGCAAAACAATGTACAAAGTACCTTCCAAGGTCAAGTTCAATAGCAGGAAATCTCCAGCCGACAGAGGTGTTAGGATAACTGATACAGGCACATGCTGGAGAATGAGAATCTGCAATGAGCGAACATCCACCTGCAGCTTTTCCCTCTGAAGCATTAATACAGGACCACAGGAAGCTTCTGTTGTTTCAGCTTCTCAGGAATTATAGGCTATTTCTGTGTCTTGGTGGTATATTAAACAGAGACTGAGCAATGCAGATGCATATGAAGAGACTCCTTCTGACATGCTGAGCAGTTAAGGGACATTGGCACCTCACAGAGCGGGGCCTCAAAGGAAGACATCCCTATGGCTTTTCTAAACTTAGATATTTTCTGAAATAGATGTTACGGAATAGCTATTCTAAAAAGCTCTATATCAATATCTTTTTTTCCCAGAAGAAAATTGTGTATGCATAGAAGGTTGAGGAGAGGAAGTAGGGGAGATCACTAACCTAAGAAAAACTTTGTGCTATAGCCAAGTGTCTTTCAGTATTTATGTTCTGGTTTAAACATACACAGAAAATGTAGACAAATCCACAGGTTAGTAGAGGTTCCAGAGGTATTTCTCTTTGCCTTGCTCAGGGCTGAAGGCAGTGTCCTGGTTTCAGCTGGGATAGAGTTAATTGTCTTCCTAGTAGCTGGTACAGTGCTATGTTTTGAGTTCAGTATGAGAAGAATGTTGATAACACTGATGTTTTCAGTTGTTGCTAAGTAATGTTTAGACTATAGTCAAGGATTTTTCAGCTTCTCATGGCCCAGCCAGCAAGAAGGCTGGAGGGACACAAGAAGTTGGCACAGGACACAGCCAGGGCACCTGACCCAAACTGGCCAACAGTGTATTCCATACCATGTGGCGTCCCATCTAGTTTAGGAACTGGGGGGAGTGGGGGTGGGGGATCACTGCTCGGGGACTAACTGTGTGTCGATCGGCAGGTGGTGAGCAATTGCCCTGCGCATCATTTGTACATTCCAATCCTTTTATTATTACTGTTGTCATTTTATTAGTGTTTTCATTATCTTTATTAGTTTCTTCTTTTCTGTTCTATTAAACCGTTCTTATCTCAACCCACGGGTTTTACTTCTTTTCCTGATTTTCTCCCCCATCCCACTGGGTGGGGGGGGAGTGAGTGAGCGGCTGCTTAGTTGCTGGCTGGGGTTAAACCACGACAGGCAGAAAACTCTCCCACCTCCTGGCTTTCTGGAACATTCAGTCTGCCTCCTTCCCACCTGAGTATTGTGCTGCTTCTGACACTTTGGACCCCGTCCCTCCACCAGCTTCCAACCAAGGTCTGATAAGTGCAGGTAGGAGTATGTTCCAGTGTAACGTAATCCAGATGTGTATACTTGAGCATAGAGAAGGTCAGCCGTGAAAGTCTGGGAAGGTTTGTGCTTTTGCTGATCAAGGACCATTGATCTCTGCCCTACTTTGATATCATGCTGTGGTATTCTTTTTTCTACTCATTAGTCAAGTAAGACTAGCTAGATGGGTCTTTTCTTTGGGTCTGATCTAAAGTCTATTGAACTCAATAGAAATAACTCCCATCAAGTTCCACTCTGACTAAAGTTTTAACTCATTACGTTTTTAACCTAAGTAAAACAAACCCTGAAAACAAATGAATTATGCAGAAAATTTCTACCTTTGTGTGACTCCCTTCTACTCTTCTCCCACTCAAAAGTTCCCAATGCAACGGGATGAGGTAGATTTTGAGAATTAATTTTTAAAATTGCATTATTTTCTCCACCATTGCAAAATGCAATTTAAGCATTCATGCATGGAAGTGCTAAAATTTACAGAAAGACACTTTTAAAATGCATGACTCATTTGTTAATTTATTTTAAATACCTTTTCTGGTGCCGTGTCACTTTGGCCCTTTGATATTTTAGATTAGAGAGAAGGAACAGCTCTGCAGCAATACTGACTAGCAGAGAGTCTCACTAGAGTAACATTGCAGTGCAGATGAATTATGAAAACAGATGGTGGCTAATGGCAGCTGAATTAAAAATAACACCATTATTAATCTAGAGGCATTTCTACAGAACTCTTTGCCCATAGGTCTCAGCAATTTATAGATAAATTTTTAAACTGAGGACTCTATTTTGCCTTTCCGTTGCAACAAAACCAAAGCACAGTCCTGGCAACTGTAGGCAGCAGTCTGTGCTCCATCTGTTGTGCTCTACATCAAGCCAGCTCTGCTGGCTTTTGTCAGCAGGTGAGCTGGTGGTATCATATGTTGAATAAAGTATGCTTTGCTGAAGCATAAGCCCTTCCCACACTGCTCAAGAAGCAGAAGGACTTTGGGGAAATATTGTTCCCATAAGCCAGAGGAATGCTTTCTCTCCTTTTCAGAAAAGCAGGAGACCCATATTCTTTCCCTGATCATTACTCAACAAGCTTCATGAAACATAGGAGAGAGGAGACCACATCTGAGTGAAAAGATTACACTGGTGGATTGGGTGGCTAACTGGGCCCATTGATCTGAACTACTGTGAGATGTTGAACTTCTAGGCTATATCTCTCTAGATGCTTACGTGGTGACACTCAAAATCTGTGAAAAATGCTGAAATATTAGCTTTAGTAGCCTGGTGCCAGGTACAAGATTCAAGCATTGGAACAGGCTGTCCAGGGAAGTGGTTGTGTCACCATCCCTGGAGGTATTTAAAAGACTTGTAGATGTGGCACTTAGGGACGTGGTTTAGTGGTGGATTTGGCATTGCTAGGTTAATGGTTGGACTCGATGATCTTAAAGGTCTTTTCCAACCTAAACAATTCTATGATTCTGTGATTCTAAGACCCCTGGACTTGCACTGCACTTGGGGAAATATTGTGAGAATTAAAGGCCATGTTTGAAACAAGGGAAGGTCTTAAGCCTCTATATCTGTAAATGCAGCTTTATTGCAGGATGTCATTGATGATACTGTAGTTTGTATGTGTTAACCAAACACAGGAGCAGAAGCAGAAAACCAAAATCCTGATTCTGAAAATGAGAAGTGACAAAATGAAATTCACTATTATGTTATGGAAGCAGCCTGGGTAGTCACTAAAACTAAAACTCTTTTACAGCTAAAAAATGGGTATTGTCCACAGGACAGAAAAAATCATGATTCTTTTTCTGAAGTGGCAATAGCAACTTTCTAACCATTTGCAATTTGACTTCAGAGATCCACTTTATAATCCTTTTTTCCCTTGGTATACTGTGTACTAAATGCAGAACTGGTACAGTGCTGATAATGGTGTTGTCTGCAACGTCTAACCAAATTCTAGAATGTGAAAAAAACTAAAATAATTATGAATCTTGCTGTTAAACTGTTACAGAGAAAAGAAGCAATTATATGAGCTAGTTGTTCTGCCTGTAGAAAGAAATTAAATTTTTCTTCTGCCATTTACCTCTTTCCTTGATAAAAAGAATTACTTTATCTTGCAAACATAGAAACTTGTTCACTTAAAGATCATGAAAAAAATGATCACTGAAAAGTAAAAAAAAAAAGTACAAACAAATGAACAAATTAAAATAGATTTTACACTCAATAAAGTTAAAATCCTGCAATTGAAAGTGAATATATTTCACTAATGCTGGTAAGAATTAGAAAACAAAAGTTCTGATGTTTTCACTGTAAGACTTTTGCAATTTTAATTTCAGTAATGCTTTTGGGGTTTGAATTGTTACTTTAGCTGACTTTCTGCTAATGCTTAAATACTGCAGCCAAGGCAGCAATATAAAGTCAAGAGATATTATTTTACTGTTGTTATTCTGTTGTGCTTTTGTATAACTTAAATCTTTCCCAAGCAACTGGCATGATTAGATTCAAAGCTTTTAACTGGTTCAACACTGACTGTGATCACAGTCAGTTGGACAGTAACTAGACTGGATAGCTGTAATTTCTTTTAACCCGTCGCTGAGGACAGTACTGGAACAGAAATTTTAGAAAAGATCATCTGTGCATTCTCCTTCTTTATTTACTACAATATCAAATACTGGGATATTTTTTTAAATCACCTGTAAAATAGTTAGAAGGTGGGCCACAGTTTGTTGTTGCTTAAGTGATGCCAATGCTGTCTTCTTTGTCTTGCAAAGCATGAAATTACACCAACAAAAAAAATCCCAGCTTACCCCCTTTGGCTTTTTTTTCTGAATCAGACCAGAGTTCAGTTCTACTCCAGGAGACTTACAAAGCTGCAGTGTTTCAAAATCAGTCATTAGCAGCCCATCTTTCAGATGACTAATATTAGCAATGCTGTCAACGCAGGTTACAGATCCTGTTCAGGAAACAAGGGCTGAGTTCCTCTCCCTGCCGCTCAGCCAGCCCATGAGTCCACCAGACCATTACAAGTTCTAAATGAACAGTTCTGTGCTTCTGCTCAAACCCTGAATATCTATGTGTTTCTTAGCCTGTTATAAGGTTGTTGGTATTCAAGGTACACAGTAAAACTGAGGATGGTTACACACAAGGCTCTTCATGAAGGTATCCTAGACCAGACTTTCATAAAAGTTGTGAGCGCTCAGTGAATTCGACAATGCTTACTTGAAGTTCTGAAAGAAAAAACCATGATATTTTATATAACCAGTTGCTGGAAATATATTCTTTTCTGATAATGTTCTGCCTAAATATTTACTTTACTGGTAAGTCTGAAGCATGAACAAAACTGCAAGTCCCCAAAATGTTCTGAAATCATGAGCCAGGACTATAAGACTGGCTTAAATTACGGAAAGGAAATGTGCATATGATTGTTTTCTCTCATTTTTTTTCAGGCCATATAGCACAGTGAAGTAATATTTTTAAGCTTTCTCTACACATATCAGTATTAGAAGTTTAAGTTTTCAGATGAAATCTGAGATTCCCATGCAGTAAAGACTCCTGGAACTGTAAGGAAAACCCAATGATTGCAAGACAGCAATTACATTTGTGTGGGGGCCATTCTGCCTTCCTGAAGAACGTAGTAAGTGCCATATTAGTTCACACCACAGGTGTTTTCAGCATTGGTTGCTCCTAGGTGTTTAGCAAAATAGTATAAAAATAAGGTACATATAAAGTGATCCTTCTGACTTCCTACAATGAAGAACTTGGTCAGGCTTTGCAGCCAGACTACTGTGTTCCATACCCATCATCTTGCAGCTTTGGATTTCATAAAAACCTGTGGTAGTGAGTTCCATAATTTAATTACATGCTCTTTTTTAAAGTAGCTCTGCATGTTTGAACTACATTATTTGATCATGCCACTTGCTTTTCTTGAGCTCTTGTATTGTAAGCAACAGTGACCAACCACTCTGTGTTCAAGTTGTCCCCATTGGGCATGGTTTTGATCTTCTCTTCTCCTATTCTATCCCTTCTTAGTCTTGGCTGGCTGAGCTACTGCTTTAACTCATACCTCTGGTGTCTGGTCCTTAAGAGACATTACTTCATGAAAGCATTAATGTTTATTGGTACTTAGCTGTATCCACCATAATTCCTCAAAAATCATTCATCCCAAAGGCACAGGCATTGCAACTTCAATCCCTTGTAAAGAATGTGATGAGTTGTGAAGGTATGATAGCCAGGAAACTACATTTGTACACCACAGTAATTTTTTGGGACTGAAAAGTGGCTGCAATTGACTGCAGACAGATTCTGAAGTGACCCTATTCTGTTATTTTTATACTCCCTCTTTTCCTCC